>NC_140068.1:47311487-48636579 GCF_964194135.1 Talpa europaea | reverse complement strand
AGATGTAAGATGTGAAAATATCTTCTTCCAATCCATAAGATGTCTTTGCTTTCTTCCACTCTGCAGAAGCTTTATGGTTTGCTGTAGTCCCGTTTGTTCATTTTGCTTTTGTTTCCATGGCTGTTGGAGTCCAACTGCCAAAGATATCTCTAAAGCCATTGTCACGGGTGTATTACCTGTTTTCTTACATGCATGATATGGTTTCAGGTCTTATAGCTAAGTCTTTAATCCATTTCAATATCTTGAAAAATAAATCACATTATATAGTTGTCTGACAGAAACCAGACAAAATTAATAATTATTTTACCAACAATCATTCTGACTCATTGTCTCTATGAATTTAGTCGGAAAGAGTCTTACATTTAAGAACTTTAGTATAACTTTGAAAAGAGCTTTAGGAAGTTATGAAATTTAAGTAGAGGCAAATCAACACTATCCAATCAACTTGAGAAATAAATAATAGAATCATATAGATTGTAGTTTGTAGTCCTTAGGATGAAAAGGATTATTCAATTGAACTTGATGAGTCACTGTATCATTTTTTAAAAAGAACCAACATTTTAGTAACATAATAGGGGACAAATGAGAAACTTAAGCATATCTGAAATGATGCACTGATGCATGCAAAAAAAAAGTCATTCATATTTTATATAATTATACCTGTCTGCAATTAGGGGTGGTTTGTGTGGAGAAATAGTCCAGGTGCAAATTAAAGCATCCAGTGAGGTGACATAGCTATTACTTCCTCATAGTCATTGCATTGTTTTGCAGATAACCTTTATTTACATCACAGAATTTTGACTTAAAGAAATTTTAGTTAAATACCTCTGAAACTTTCAAATGAATTTCATGCTGCTTTGAACAGATGTAGTTGGAAGATGGAAAAGACTGTAGTATCAGCTCCTTGGTTACTCGTTAGTAACCTATGGTAAAAATGAAAGAAGCATTGAATATCACTTTTTAGTTATACTTATGGTACTCCTACTTGTTAAGAAACTAGAAAATGTGGAAAAGGTCGTGAAAAAGTAAGTAATATTTACTTTGATGATAATGTTATCTTCCTAGGATAGATCTACCTACCCATAGCAATTTAGAAATACAAATACAGAGGGTTGAGATGTGCACTTTTACCTCTTTTGCTCTGTTTACAAGAGGCAGTGTGAACCCCATTGGTCAACAGGGATAGGTCACCTTACTTAAACTAATTGGAATAAGATGGAATTTTAAAATCCTTATTAATGAATGGTTCCTATTCTGTAATATAAAAAAATCATGAAAATATTGACCTTACAGAATTGAAAACACACATCTAGAGAAGTTAAATAATTGAGAAAGATGTTTCAAGCATTTGGTATAGACCAAAGATAAAGTTGAATTTTCTTATTATTTTCAATGCTATTTTCTCTGCTCTTAAAATATTTTATTAGCAAAAGACTGTTTTATTTATGAACTTACACAATGAACATTTATAATATTGAACCCAAGAATTAATTTAGCTCAGTTGAGTTATTTTGAAGCTGTAACTGTTAATAAAATGAAATAAAAAGCAAAACACATATAAAAACAATACAAAAAGACCTTTCAATTATCATTCTTTTAAATAAAAATAAAGACTAAATTGTTTCCTAATTCTCATACTTCTCATAAGCATATAATAGTTTTTGCTTGTGTTTTGTTTTTCTCCATTTATTTATCCATTTGTCCTTCTTGCAAAGGTACCCTGATTATCATCTGGGGAGGCATTTCTACTTGATTCTCAGCTCATGTAGTGTGGTGCTGTTGAGCGTACATTGGGCCCTGGAGTTCATAGGGATG
Organism: Talpa europaea; assembly: GCF_964194135.1. Taxonomy (NCBI): domain Eukaryota; kingdom Metazoa; phylum Chordata; class Mammalia; order Eulipotyphla; family Talpidae; genus Talpa; species Talpa europaea. The sequence goes on along the minus strand of NC_140068.1, from coordinate 48,634,764 downwards.
CAAACTTTCCCAAGCAGAAAAGCACACTACATTATGGTCAGTTCACTGATGCTATCATTCAAATTCATCAATCTGGGGACCTTTACTTCAGTAATGAGCAAAAGAGTTGAGATCTTTTCTAATGGGTATAGAGCTGTGAAGAAATAAGTAGGATACTACTAGGATGCTCATAAAATCATAAAGAGCTCTTCTGATAAAGTAACCTGCTCCCAACCTTGAACAAAACAAAGAGTGCTTCTGGTTTGTGAAAAGGGGCAGAAACCAGATTTACCCTTACCAAAAATAATACCTGGGCCAGTTCCCCAATCATGTCAAACAGAGCAGAGATTTCTCCTAACCAAGATTAAAAGTGGGCAAGTTTTTTTCGTGAGACTAATGACTTTCATTCTAGGTGGGAAATGTTTTGGTTCATGGGGAGAGATTTGTACCACAGGAGAGGAAATCCTAAATTATGCATCTTTGATTTATATAGAGGAACTTGCACATTCATTCTTGTTTTGCCCTCCAGAGAAAGATTGTTGCTATTGAGTGTACAGAATATAAGCAAATCCTCTCTGTGAGGGGGGAGGTAAGGTCTCTAGGTCTATTTTCTTTTAAAATAAAAATAAATGATGGATTTAGGTAGAGATGAGACTCTGTCTCCCTGGTGGAATCTATCTTTCATGTTGCTACTCAATTACTTCTTAACCCAAATGCCAGTTTTCTTTGCTCAGAAAGTCCTGACTGTAGAAAAGTGTAAATATTTATAGTGCATTGTTTCCTGAAAATGTCATATAAAACTTGCACATGAATGCCCATAGCCCCAATCCAGAGTCAATTCAAATGTCCATCAACAGGTCAATGAACAAGCAATTGATGATATATCCACACAATTGAATACCACTCAGCAATAACTAAGAAAATGAGCTACTGAAATATATAACCACAGAGATGAAACTCAAAAAATTGTGCACAATGAAAAATGCCAGACCAAAAAAAAAATACTATATAACTTTATTTATATAAAATTCTGAGAATTACAAATGAATTTATAGTTGTAAAGAGCATATCAGAGGTTACATGGAGAGCATGTGTGGGGATAGGGGTTGGTATGGGCAAGAAGGAAAATTATAAATGGATATAAGGAAACTTGCATTTATATAATATTCATTACCTTGATTGTGCTGCTATTTTATGAGTTTTTACATGTCAAGGCATTGGATTGTACACTAATAATGTATAATTCATTTTATATGAATTTCCCATGATACACCTATTTTAAAAATCATAAAAATTAGTTCCTGTATATTTCAATAATTATTTCTTTGAACTTCTGGTTTATTGCTATGTAGGGAGAGGAAGGAACAAGATTAGCTTTTCTTACTGTCAAGGAGATTAAAGGCCACCGTGCTCAAGTTCCTTCAATTCACACTTACCCATGGTCTGTAGGTAGACTAGAGTAACCTTAGAATGGGGACTGGTGGGACCTGGCATTGGAAAATATCATGGAACTGATGAGTTGTAATTTTGGAGAGTTTCTACTAAACTCATAGATTGAAAAGAAAGCAGAAACGTTCTTCAGGTTCCCATGTAAGTCCATGATTTGTTGAGCTTGTGTAAGTCATTTAGTATGTCCTATTATAAAGGGCTTTAGTTATTGTCTTACTTTTTAAGTTAAAATAAAACAATTGGTTTTGTTGAATTCATAGCCCATTTTATTATATTAACATTCAATGCTAAAAACAATGTGTTGTTGTCCCCACTCATAAATTCAAATGGGGATGTCCAGCTTTATGACTGCACCTGGGACCCATCTCTGTAAACTATGAATACATGTTAACAGTAACACCTCTTCCCTGTGAGGGCTACCTTGGTTTACTCTGATGGCTGCTCTCCTGCTGGCTCCTCTCACTAGTTAAACCCAACTGTAAGCCAGAGGGCAAGAGAGCTCTGTCACTGTGATCAGAACCTGCAACAAATACAGATAGTGTGAATATAATGGTGGTAGAATTAGACAGACTAATAAGTCCATTTTCCCAGTTCAACTTGGAATCCTAGATACGTCTATATACTCCTTAGTAGAAGCTAATTTGCTGTATAACATTGTCCCTTAATCTGATGTTAGTCTTAAATTCTTGTTTTGAAATGACTTTCTTCGTGTGTTGTAGCTGCAGATTTGAATCACTGTTTTTCTTCGTGTTCTTAAGTATACTAATCTCTTTCCTCAATTTTCTCCCCCTTCAAAATGGGAATACTGAAATGCCTGAGAGATATTAGGGGATTTGATAATGTTGGCTTCCCACTCCTCTTCCTATTAGATTCTCAGCTCTGACACATGACAGATGCATATTATTTTTCCTTTTTCTACTTTTCTTGTGCTTCTTCCCTTTCGGGGGGTAAAACTATACTAATGTCATATCACTCTGTTTTCAGGTAAGTTCACTGCAAAGGAACTGAAATTAGAAAGAACATCGTTCTGTGTCATGATGCTGTCCATACATCAGGACCTTCTGGTTGACTTTGATTTTCCAATTTACATTGAATATATTCAGGAGCTATATGAGTTGAAAAATGCTAAGGGAGGCAGATCCTTGTAATATATGTGTGTTAGAACCACATCTACATATCCTTACCTCTTTGATTGCTCTATTTTGCTCTGGAACCTTCTGCTACAATGATGTAATTCTGTAAGTCCCACTTTCAAAGGAAAACTTGCATTTTTTCTTTATGAAATGCAGTTGACCCTTGTTATTCACATTTGCAAATTTACCTGCTTGTTAAAATTTATTTGTAACCCCCAAATTAATACTCTGATGTTGCCAACCTTTCACAGATATGTGCACAATTGCAAAAAAAATTGACTTGCCCATGTGACCCACACATTACAGATAAGGTTGAACATGATGAATTTTTGCCTTCTTATTTCAGGTCTCATACTGTAAACACGCCTCCTTCGCATTGTCTATTTATTGCCATGTGTTTTTTTTTTTTTTTTTTGCATTTTTGCACTTTTTGTTGATAGTTTCATTGTTCAAAATATTTCCCCAATATAGTGTGGAAGTCCTGTTTAGTGCAAGTGAACTGTGATGTATCTAATAGAGAAAGTACTGAGATAAGCATGGCAAGGCCTGAGTTCAGTGCTAATGAATTAGCAATATTGTTTATCTAGAAAAAGTAAGAGGAAATTCTCAATCTGTAGTGCTATAGTAACATTTATGGTGTATGATGAAGCTCTGGAAAAGTGGGTCATTCATGAGATGACAACTGATTTTTAAAATGTAGTAGATAGCATTGTTCTGAGGCTGCAGACAAGGAAATTTATGGTGACATTTCCCAGGGTCAAGAAAATGTTAAGCCATTCTTGGCTAGTGGTGGTTTGCTCACACATTCCAAAGGCGATATGGTCTAAAAAAATTAAACTTGAAGGTGAGGCAGGTTCTGCAGATCAGGATGCTGCAGGAAAAAAAAAAAATTAAAACCCTGCTATAAGTGTTATACAGGAAAATAGTTTGTCCAAAAACAGGTTTTCACCACTGATGATACAGACTTGCTCAAAAAGAACTTTGCCAAATGAATTTTTATAATGCAAGTGTTATTTTGGTTGATGAGAATTTTGTAGCCAGAAGCTCACAGGAGACTAACCCTGAATTCAGAGTTCGTAGCAATTTTATAGAACATAACTGCTAAAGACAGTGACTCAGTCATATGTATCTAATCACCTTCATGTTTTTTTTTTCCTCTACCATATTGAATTTCTTTGCTGCTTTTATCAGTGAACCATATTTTTTATAAAACTATTAGATATGTTTATAGCAGCACTATTTACAATAGCTAAGCTTTGGAAACAACCCAAATGCCCAAAAATAGATGACGGGATCAAGAAGATGTGGTACATATACACCATGGAATATTACTCAGCATTCAAAAAAGATAAACACATGCAATTTGCAGCAACATGGATGGAGCTGGAAGAGATCATGCTCAGCAAAATAAGCCAGAAAGAAAAAGAAAACTACCGGATGGTCTCACTCATAGCAGGAATCTAGAAAACTTAAATAAGGGACCAGAAAAAGAATAACTATAAGAAAGAAAATATCAAAATCAACAAACAACTATGAACCAGAGACACACTATGGGGGGTGGGGGGTGGGGAAAGGAGGGCTTGGGGTCAAAATAAGGGGGTTGTAATTGTATGGGGAATATAAAAATAAAATTTAAATTAAAAAAATAATGTAAAAAATAGATTAAAAAACTATTAGATATTTATTTTCCTGAACAATGTAATTAGTTTTTGTGTAACTTTTATATGTTCTATGTATTAGAAAATTAAAAATACATATACTTTAGAACTCTAATGCACAAAAAGTTGAAATATGCAGCTTATTGATAGTTAAAATTTAAAATACTTATTTCTCTATGATCATATCACTGTTTAGATAGATACTTTTCTAGTAAACAAATGATCCTGACATGGGGAGGGAGGTTTTGTTTTTGATTATTTCATTATTTTTGGAAGCATAGCATCATATCACTGAAGATGAAAGAATCAGTGTAATTAACACAAGTGTTATAGGTTCCTTGTGTGGAGTAAGAATCACACATGCAGGACAAGAGAGACATGATTTAGTAGAACTTGTAGTAAGGTAATTAGAGTGGTGCTTCACTAATACTTCTATTTTAAGACTGAGTAAACCAGTAATAATATTCTTGGGGTATTATGATTGTTTCACTTCTTTTTCTTATGTCTAGCAAGTGTTTTCTTTATTTTTGCCTCTTAGAGACATGATTTAAATGATTCACATTGTAGAAAGATAGTCATTGAACAGGAAAATAAAATCAAGTGATATCTTAAGATGCTAAGAAATTCCATTTTAGTTTTTCAAGTTTAGTATTAAACATCTGCTGAGTTACAACTGCAAACCTATCCATATGTTTAAATCATTCCTCTTATTCAATGTGTAGTTAAAAAATTTTCAGTTCCTATTGTCCAAAAACCCTATAGGATGCATCTCAATATATATATATATTTTTATTAATGCATGACATTTATCTTGAGGGAGTTTAGTTAGCGTGACCAATAACAAATTGTCTCCTTGTATTACAAATTGTCTCCATGTAACTTTAAAGCAAAGGATTTATATCTGGTTTTACTTTTTAATTATTCAACTAACAGTAAAACTTAGAAACTTTACATATATAATATATGTAAAACTGAAACATTATTTTCGTTTTCTGAAAGTTCTCTCTAATTATGTATTTGGCAAGTACATGGTTTTTCATATTAAACTTTGTGAAGACTGTTAAATTGCTTGGAAAACTTGTAGTATTCTATTGCCAAATGCATAATATTTGATTTATGGTTTCTCGTTATCTTAACTTCTAATATAATTATTTACAAGTACTAAGAAAAATCTAAAATTTCATTTGAACACCCCCATGTTTGTAGCAGTATTAATCACAATAGCCAAATTGTGGAAGCAACCCAAGTGTTAACTACAAAAACTAACAAGATTTTATGAAATTCATTTACATGAAACTGCCATTTGATTTAGCGGATTTATAGAAAAGATTGCACTTTATGAAAAGATTTTCTTTCTGAAATTTATGAATTATTTAAGGAACAAAGATACACAGAAACAGATATTATAGTTGCTAATTAATATAATTGAGAGTTAAAATGTGTGATATAGGCAGGAAATAGAATACAAACTGGAATTACAGTATGATTTTTATATTTGATACAACACATCATTTATTTTGTATCTATTAGGTGATATACACTAAGATCCATTTTAGGGCTATATTCTACATCTTTGTGACACATACTTGAAAGAGACAGACAGGCAGCCCTTTATGACTTATGAAGGTTGTCAGTCTCTGGGGCCTGTTTTGGTACATATTGTTAATGATAAGCATATAGAGACTGCATGACAGCTGCTTAATTCTAATGCTAGTGTTTTAATGTGATAAGAATATTAATAAAAGTAAGTTATTTTCTAGAATTTTTTCTGCCCCAATATTGCATGGAAAAATAGTAACCCATGTTTCTTCTCAAACAATATAAGAAGGGTACAAAGTTCTTGTGGTTAAGAGTGCAGCTGTGGTTTATACGTTGAAATACATGTATATGGTCAGAAGTGTGTAAGTCCTGATTCTGCCAACTAATTTGTGATCTTAAATTTTTTTTCTTTTTAATTGTCCCTATTGTGTTAATCAGCGTATATCTTACTTCAAAATTGACCCACATTTGGTGAAAACATAAATTCTTAAAAAATTAACTCTCTCTAAGCCTCATTTTTCTCTAATTTATCTAATAAGTAAGGATAAAATGGTATCTACCTATTAATGTGATTTGGAGATTTAAATAACGTAATGAATCTAAGTGTTTATTTAACCCATGGCTAGAAATAGAATAAATACTGTGACTCTAATAACTCCAGCTCTTGCACAAAAACTAGATCTCAAAGGACATTTCTATGATAATAAAAATCAAGTAATATTTATTAACTAATTTGGTTTCTATCAGCCTGTTTCCTGTATGTATTTTTTAGTGTGAAGTTTTTGTTTATGTTTTAACTCAAATGTTAGGTCTTTGAGACTCTTTTGGACTTCTGAGACCTAATACTATATGTGTGATAGTGGTATATGTGGGGATGATTGCTTTGATTCTTCATAAACTTGCTGAAAGCTTTGGGTTGCTCAGTTCCCAAGCTCTAGTTTCTTCAGGTGTAGAAGAGGTAGTTTTGACCAGAACATTCTTTTTTCTTCTATATTGAGAGATAATTGACATAGAACACTGTGTTAAAGGCATAAACATACTAATTATAAATATATATTATGTATAATAATAAAATGTATAAATTGTGAAATGATCACCACATGTCTAGTTAGCATTTATCACCATGCATAGTTACAATTTTATTTTCCGTGATGGAACATTTAAGATCCACTCCTAGCAACTTTTAAATATATGATATGGTTTGATAATATTTAAATCTGCAGGACTTAGAAATTATAGAACCAGAAATGTGTTACCCACTCTTCATCCCCTGTCTCTGGCAACTCCTAATTTGTACTCTGTATTTATGGGTTCAAATTTTCTTTTTTGATTCTACATATGAGTGAGATCATACAGTGTTTGTCTTTCTCTGTGGAGTAGGGGATTCTTGGTGTATGTTCTGCCTTTAACAGTCTGTGAATCTGATCCATTGCACATGTATAGTGCTACATGTCTTAATAGCAGTTCACTTGAAAAAGTGATATGATTTTCAAAATGTTAATGTAAAAGATTGATTAATAAAAGCATAGCCCATTGACAAATGAACAGCTAGTAAGAAGAGAAGGATCGGAGAGGAAGAAAGCCTTAGGTCCATGTTGGACATGAGAGAATTGAAGTAAGGAACTGGAACTGTTTGAGAGAAAGCTAAGGCGAGAGAATGGTGTCAGTAAATATTTTAAATGTTCTCAAGTGGGCAAAAGGCTATCTATAATCTGTGACTGCCACAGAGCATAATTAAGAGCAAGGAATTACCTTCCAGAGAGAAAAGTGCTGGAAAGTGTCAAGGCTCAAGAGTTCATGCCTAGATATTACATGTGGTGGATTTCCACTTGCAGTTTTTATGATTTAAGATTATATTTGTCTGGAGAATATCCCTGTGTAAGGTCCCTAACTATATTCCTTTTAGAGCTTTTCCACTATTTTCATTAAGGCCCTTCCTCTGTTCTTTCTCTCACTTCAGACTAAACTCAATATTTATCTTTATACTTTTAAAGTTTTAAAAAATAAGGCATAATTTATAAATAGCAAAACACATAGATCTGATATGCATAGTTGGATGAATTTTGAAAAAATATATGCATTCATTTAACCTTTACCCTATACAACATATAAAAAAATTTCCAACACCCTAGAAATTCCCTTTAATTTCATTTCTTTCCTGAGGGGTAAACACTGTTTGGATTTTTATTTGTTGATTTTTTTTTTCAGGAAAGAGAATATATGCTAAAAAGAGAATATATTTTGTATCTGACTTTTTTTTCTTTTTTTTAAGATTTATTTATATTTTATTTATATAAGCACTGGGTACAGTCAGAAGCGCGGGAGGGTGAGAGAATTCACCAGAGCCAGAGTGGGGAGCAGAGCAGACAGAGCGCACACTGCTGAGGGGAACACTGCTGAGGGGAGCAGCAGGTGTGGCAGGAGAGGTCTGCGCACCATGTGGGACCCTCCTCTGGTGGCCGGGGAGCAGCCTGGCATCGAACCGGCATCGCAGAAGCTGTGGGCAGCCTCGCAACCGAGCACTCAACCGCTGTGCCACCGGGGAGGCCCTGTATCTGACTTCTTCACCAAATGTAGTGTTTTAGAGATCAATGTTACATTAATAATTTATTATTTTATTATTGAGAAGTATTCCATTTTTATGACTATAACACATTTAGTATATCCAGACTCTTAATTATGAATATTTGGGTTGTTTCCCCCTTTTTGACTATGGAAAATAAAGATGTTTTGGAGAGTTTTTGTACAAATCTTTGTTGGACCTGTTCTCATTTCTCTGGAATAAATATAAAAGCATGGGTCATAGTGTAGTGCATGTTTAATTTTATACTAAACTGCTTAAGAGTTTCCAAATGCATTGTACAATCTCACCAGCAATGTAGAGGAGTTCCAGTTGCTCTACATTCTTATTAGCATATTGACTTGCTGTTTTCTTGAATTTAATCCATTCTAGTAAGTGTGAAGTGGTATTATTGTGAAATTCCATTAGTTTTCACTTAGAGCTCTATTTTTAAAGAATTTTAAAGATTCTTAAGCACAATTTCAACCTCTGCAAACTACAATTGCTTCATGGGCTCCTGTGACCATTAAAATTGAATCAGTGAGCACAGAGAGAAAAATTTTATCATGGGAAGGGGGTTTGGAGAGACTCCAGATGGACACAGTGGTTCTTGCTTCAAAGCGTATAAAAGTCCTTGACATTCTTTGCAGTATTGCGAGGTATATCAGGTTACGTGTGTGTATATGTGATTTTTACTAGAGTGGAAGTCATCAACATTGAAAAATAATCTCTGATCTGCAAGAAGGAATAGTTAAGTTGATAAATGATCATATAGTGTTTAGTCTTTCCCTGTGGAGCAGGGAATTATTGAGTACCTTCTGCCTTTAACATTCTGTGAATCTGATCCACGCACATATATACTCTAGGTGATACATGTTGGGAATTTTGTATCCAATTTTTCCTATATGTATGTTTAATATTGGATGAGAAATTTATTGCTATTTATAAGAATTCAAATATAAGTATTTGTTGTGCATTGTATTCTCTTCCCTTCTTATCACTCCAACTCTGGACAGAATTTTTTTTTTAAAGATTTATTTATTTATACGAGCATTGGGGTACAGGCCAGAGGCACAGGAGGGTGAGAGAATCCACCAGTGACAGAGCAGGGAGCAGAACAGGCAGACCGAGGAAAACACTGCTGAGAGGAGCAGTGAGTGAGACAGGAGAGGTCTGTTGCACCGTGTGGGACTCTGCCTGGGCTGGGCGGGAATCGAACTGGCGCTGTGGAGGCTGTGGACAGCTTCACAGTGCTGCGCTCTACCCGCTGCGCCACCAGGGAGGCCCAGAATTATTGATAAGTAAAAACACTGACCCTGCCCAGTTTCATGGAATTTGATCCAAAACTTGAGTTTTGCTTAGCTGCTAATAATGTGGTAGAACAGAGTCTTGCTTTAAGGGGGGTTTCATAAACTTTTAGAAAGCTTACTATTCATGTTTATCTAATCCCATAAGAATTGAATGCTCTTAGAATTTTTACTCTCCATGCAGAAATGAAAAATGGAAAAGACTTGTTTTGCTGCCTGGTACTATGCCAATAAAGGATTACCTTCTCAATAGCCCTGTGAATAATTTCAGTTTAACTTTAGAAATTTTAAATTACTGAACTTGAACTACTTGCTTTAGGGACCATTTCAGAGAACAAATAACTGCTTGAGTTTATCCCAGTTCTATATTTAAATTATAACATAAGTATTCTAAGCGCTAAAGGCTAGATTAATCCTGATAAACGGCAGTGACTTAGATTATCTTTGCCAAGTATATGTTACTGATCCTCTTACTCTTCAAGTTTCCATTTCAAAAATAGTGAACAGTATCCCTCTATGTAAGAAGAATCCACAAGCATTTTAAGTAAAATGAAAGTTTCTTAACATTATGAAATTGGACTTGAGAGTATCCTTTCAGTTACCTGTACACTGGTGGTAAAATCTGCACTTAAGTACAAAATGGCCAAGATAGTCTTGATTTTGTTGTAGTAAAATCACAAGTCCTGTAGTCCTGACGTCTACAATGGATGCAGCATCCTCTCTATTGCCACTTAAACTTTGACCTTTACCTGTTGGGTTGGTTTTGATATGAGAAATGGGGAGCCATTTTAGTTCTTAATTTATAAAATTGGCATTGATCATCATCATCTTTTTTTTTTTTTTTTTTTTGGTGACTACCTTTCTGAAATCTCCTGCTTACAGTCACTTCTGTAATTACTGAATAGAATGGTTTGCTGTGGTCTGGGAGCAAAACTCAAAACTCTCAGATGTATGTATATGTAAATCTACTGTGTCACTTTCTCTGTGCATTACAAGATTTACATTATTGCCTTTAGTTTTCTTTCTCTTGCTTTCTCCTTGACTCACAGCAGGTTGGTTGCTGACTCCTTTAAAATCACATCCTTATCAATTCTAAGTTTATGAATCATTACTTATCCTTCTGGAGTTTATCTTTGCTTTTGTTTCTCTTTCCTCCTTGAAAATACACTTAAGGATCCAGAAATATAGTTTTTTTCCCTCATTCTTGTTCTTTGTTTTAGATAAAAGTTTTGACCTTTGTCTAAAATATTTTGCCTTTATTTATGTCAGTTACCATTATTTTTCTAGGAGATCATTGTCTTAAAACTGGTACCAAATGTTCCATATTTCTCTTTTGGGGAAATTTGTATTAGGGAAAAAAAGTATTTAATTATAAAGGGTATGTGTTAAGGATGACAGATGAATCTGGCACTCACCCTTGTGAAATCAGAAACACAACTTCAACTGTATTCCAAAATGATAAGATTATGGTATGTTGACTCATACAGACAGGCCATACATATGTACTCCTACATGCACACACACACAAGCAGTATATAAAACAATAAAGCAGTTTATTCATTTAAAATTAGAAATTTAGGGCCTCCCCGGTGGAGCAGCGGTTGAGCGCTGGGTTGCGAAGCTGCCTGCGGCCTCTGCGGCGCCGGTTCGATCCCCGGCTGCTCCCCGGCCACCGGAGGAGGATCCCACATGGTGCGCAGACCTCTCCTGCCACCCGCTGCTCCCCTCAGCAGTGTACTTCAGTCCTTCTGCCTGCTCTGCTCCCCGCTCTGGCTCTGGTGAATTCTCTCACCCTCCCGCGCTTCTGACTGTACCCAGTGCATGTATAAACAAAACAAACAAACAAATATAATAAATAAATAAAAACATGCCTCTATAAAAAAAATAAAAAAAAAATAAAATTAGAAATTTAACAATTAGAAAGATCAGGTATTTCTCTTGACCTGAACTGCTCACCTCCCTTATAGGAAAATTATTTGGTATTGTTGATGTAATTAGGACAAGAGGTTTTAACTAAGTGGATTTGATCTGTAACAACACCCATCTTCAATAACTTACAGAACAGAATTATGTAACAGAAATATTCCAGCTGCATTGGGTCTATTCTGTGCCTGCCTGAAATGGGTACTTCTTTCCTGGGTACTGTTTATATTATCACTGTGGATGTTTTCCTCTGTGACCGTGTGTGTGTGTGTGTGTGTGTGTGTGTGTGCGCACGCACGAGCGCGCGTGCTCTTATAGCTGTACAATCTTTCTTTGGAATGAAAGGTTCTTTGTTCAGTTATATCAGTGATGTTGATTAGGTCATGGTCAATTCTTTTTTTTTTTTATTTAAAGATTTTTTTATTTTTATTTATTTATACAAGCACTGGGTACAGTCAGAAGCGAGGGAGGGTGAGAGCATTCACCAGAGCCAGAGCAGGTAGCAGAGCAGGCAGAAGGACCGAAGTATACTGCTGAGGAGAGCAGCGGGCAGCAGGAGAGGTCTGAGCGCCATGTGGGACCCTCCTCCGGTGGCCGGGGAGCAGCCGGGGATCGAACCGGCTCTGCAGAGGCTGCAGGCAGCTTTGCAACCCAGCGCTCAACCGCTGCGCCACTGGGGAGGCCCATGGTCATGGTCAATTCTTGTAGGCCAAAGAAGATGTCTTTATATCCACTGAGTTTTTTTCTTCAGTTAATAATTGGAATAAAATCCCAATTCATCTTGTTTTCCCCATGTTCTTTCGTGACTTTGGTAATCATCTACCTGAATACATATAGATTTGTATTTTAAAATGCATGTCATGATATGTCAGACTATTACATTTTTATATCTAACCCTGAAAATAATATAGCAATAGAATTTGTGTGCTTCCAATTCTTCTCTTTGCTACTTCTCAGTATCTCATAAAATATCCTTTCCTATTCTAACACATTTTTTTCTGGTAGTGTAGTTATGTTGGTATATTGGAGAAAATAATCAGTGGACATAAGGGAAACTGAAGGTTGAAACAAAAGTATGAAGTGACAGTATTTGTAGTAATCTGTGAAATATATTTTTTAAAAACAAGACATAGTAGACTCTGTACCAGAAGCAGAGATGAGCATGTCATCATATTTGTAGTTCAATACTGAAAGTGTTATGACAGAGGTGGATATAAAGGTATAGATAAAAGGCTTGGGCTCTGAGAAGTGATATTTGACATTTGTGGAATGAAAATAAGATTTTCCTGGTCGGGATGAAGGAACACTCTGTTCATGTGTTTCGGGAAACTGAGTTTGGCTAGAGGTGGGGATGTAGAGCAAAATATGGAGTTGATAGACTAGAGAGATCAAAGGTGATTCTATTGGAGCATACCTAAAGTCATTAGGAAGCTAGAATTCCAGTCCAGGAAGCAATTGAAAATATAGGATGAGAGCTTAGGAAAGAGAGGAAACTGGAGATAGAGATTTAGGGGAGAGCATAGACTCCTGCAGCTGACTCCAACTAAAGACAATTTGTAGATTAAAAAGAGAAGTTCAGAGGTTCTGGGAGGTCAAGAATTCTTCCCTAGGTGTGGTGCAGGGATTTTTTGTCTGGCAATGAATTTAGAAACTTAACAATATCTCATGGTTATTAAGGAACATCTATGCCAGGAGATTTTCTAGAAATATCCTGAAGAGTCTCACTGAAAGCTAAGTCCCAGGGAAGCAAAAACAAGTAAAGAGACTCTCCTCCTCCTCTACTGCCCAACCCTGGGTCATGTCTGGACCACAGTCTTGCATTATACTCCCTTAGAAAAGGGAGTATAATGACTTCAGTTTCTAAAGTTATCACAACACTAATTTAATTGCTCATATTCTCAGAAGTCTGACACCAATTTATTTGTGTTACTTTTAAACTCTATCATTTATTTATTTATTTATTTTAAGATTTATTTATTTATTTATACAAGCACTGGGTACAGTCAGAAGCGCAGGAGGGTGAGAGAATTCATCAGAGTCAGAGCCGGGAACAACAGGCAGACTGACGAAATACACTGCTGAGGGGAGCAGTGGGTGGCAGGAGAGGTCTGCGCGCTATGTGGGACCCTCACCCAGCAGCCGGGGATCAAAATGGCACTGCAGAGGCTGCGGGCAGCTTCGCAACCCAGCGTTCAACCACTGCGCCACCGGGGAGGACCTATCATTTATTTTTTTAATTCCATGGCTTAGTTTTAATTTTTTTACTTGAGTAATAAACTTTCTTTTTCATCAACTTCATTTCTTTCAGCTCCTGCTTTTTTCTTTTGATACAACTTTGAAAATGTTCCTTACCTTTTATATTTTCCACAGGTTTGTCTGTTGTTCTTTGCCCAGATTTCTTTCCAGGTTTCAGAGCTCTGTCAATATTCCTTCTCTATATCATCATACACTTTGTCCTTTTCCTAGACTCCATTCAAATAACCATCATTTCTATTTGCTTGCTTTATCAATTTAAGCCTTCTCCTAACATCCTCCCACTGTCCTTTTCTTAAATTATCTATGATTTTTGTCGATCACTTCTTATATTTAAAACTTGCTTTAAAAGAAGTCCTTCCTTAATTTAGCTCATAGCACATGTTACCAATTCCTGTTACTACTTCTGAGAAAGGAACAATAACATCTGAACATCTGTCTTGCTTGGGATGTATATTTCTTGAAGGAAGGGATTGTTCTTTCATATTCCTGTATCTTTCTCATATTTCTTATTTCTAAACCTACTAAGTTATAAGAATAGAATTCTAATTAAGAGATTTGAAACCAATATTTCTAAAAAATTTTTTATATTCGGTTCCTGCACCATAAATTTGTACATATGCGTTTTTCTTATGGAGAACATTCATCAGCTTAGCTAATTGTTAAAAGTCTTTAAGATGAAAATAAGCATGCTTGCTTAAGAGTTTAAAGATCAATATCTTACCCTCAACTTAAAAACAAATACATAGGATTAAATTTTTATGTGAATTTGAAAAAATTCATATATAATTGATATCACTACTTTTCTTTCTTACCCTGTGTGGGTGGTATTGAATTACATTTTATTAACTTACTGACTTTATTTACCAAGGCCTTATATTGGTGGGCTCTCTTCTTACAATATTATCTGTTTTATTACAATTTTGATGTAGCTCTACTTAAACTTGTTCTTTGAAACAACTTTTTTTTTTTTTCAAAGAACAAAATCAGAAACAGGAAAACTGGAGCTTCTGGCAGTGGAGAAACAAAGTGTGTAATTTTCTAGCCATTCAGCTGCCACCTGCCTTGCCACCAGAGATTCAGTCTAATTATACTCGCTGATCTGAGCCAGCCATAGAAAGAGACATGATGTATGTGAAAGGGGAGGTTCTTTGAAGAGTTAAAGCAATCTTTCTTTAAAAGCTGGTGTTCTGTTTTTGCTTTGATGCATGCTTCAACTGTTTCTTCCTACCCACAATGTAAACCCAGATTCCATAGAAGTAGGTGACAGAATAGAAGCTGAAGGTACTAACATTAATCATGAGGAAGTCTAATTTTTCTAGCCTTCAGTTCCACCAAGTGACAGAGTGATTTTTACTTTTCTCTTACAGAATCCTAATGTGCTGGGTGGTATTTAGGTTTCATGCTCTCCTCAAAATATCCTGGTATCATTCTGACAAATGACCATGTCATCTATAAGATGCCCTGGTTGGGATGGTGTATACATCTGGTTTATTTTCTTTTTACAGCAAAGGGGAAGGCTTGATAAGTTCTCACCTGCCCCAGGTGGCATGGGGGTCAGTGTTCTTATTGACCCAATGGAGAATAGTGATTCTCCATGTCTGAATGGGTGTTAGGGGATCCTAAATGATCAACTTATCTGAAATTGGTATAGATACTACATGTTTGTCTTTGGCTTTTTGACTGTTCTTCTCACTCAATCTTTTAGTTTGTGCAAATATTGAAGATTTGATGTTACATAGATTTAAATTAAATACATGTTTGGTAAATAATTGGTTATATCTTCTGAGCAGTTATTGAAGCTCATTTTTATTTAGAATTTAAGCAAATTAAACTCAGAAAAATACATCTCAAGATGCAGGCTAGAGTAAGTCTTTTCCTGTGGAGCCATAATATAGCAAGTTCATATCTTAGTTTAATGGCCAGATTTGTCTTGGGACAAATGATGATATCATTGAATTCTAAAACAATGCTATGTTTTTCCTTTTTGGGGGAGGTTTTAAAACTTCCATGCTATTTGAAATCCCTGTTACTTGCTAAATACCTAATTTTCTTATGACTTTCAGTCCCAAATTGTTCAAAACTCTTTTCCTTGCTTGTCTTGTCATTCATTGTGCTATATTTACATATTGTCTTTACATGTTGTCTTTCAAAGTAGTTCTCACCTTCCCACCACACACTATATTCTTCAATTACCTAGACTATATGACGTGTTTTGTTGTTGTTTTTTTTTTTTAAATTCTGGGTTGTTCTGTATTTATTTATTTATTTTAAAGATTTATTTATTTATTTATTTATTTATTTATTTATTTATTTATTTGTTTGTTTATTTATGCAAGCACTGGGTACAGTCAGAAGCATGGGAGGGTGAGAGAATTCACCAGAGCCAGAGCCGGGAGCAGAGCAGGAAGAAGGACCGAAGTACACTGCTGAGGGGAGCAGTGGGTGGCAGGAGAGGTCTGCGCGCCATGTGGGACCCTCCTCTGGTGGCCGGGGAGCAGCCAGGGATCGAACAGGCGCTGCAGAGGCTGCGGGCAGCTTCGCAACCCAGCGCTCAACTGCTGCACCACCGGGGAGGTCCTATGACATGTATTTTTTAAAAGAATATTCTAATAGTGAAATGAAAGGATTTGGTAGCCAGTTTTGGATAGTATGTCAGCTTTCTAATGCTCTGTAACAAATTACCACAAACTTAGTGGCTTTGGGACAATACCATTCATTAATTCACAGTTCTTCAGATCAGAAGTTGAGCACAGCAAGACTAGATTTAGAACTCAGTCTCACAGGATGAAATCAGGATATCAATTGAAATGAGTTTTGCCTGGAGGCTCTGAAGGGAAAGATCTTTTTTCAAGCTCATTCTTGTTACTTGAATTTTAGTTCCTTGAAGACATACTCTGAGGTCCCTATTTCCTTGCTTTTTGTTAGGTGGGAGACTCTGTAATATCCCACAGGTTGATAGATTCTTGGCCACGTGGCCTTTTGAAATTCGAGTGAAAAAAGGCATCTCCAATTCTCCCTTGGTTTCTCTGTCTCTGATATTTAGACCCACGTTTAAAGGGTTATGTGATTAGGCTAAAACCACTTAGATAATCTCTCTTTGTTAAAATCAACTAATTTGGGACCTTAAATACATCTTCAAAAATCCTTTCACTGCGGTACTTATATATGAATTTGATTGGAAAAGTAGGAGAAGGTGTGTGTACAGCATAGCTGAGATTGGGGGAAGGGACTGTATTAGAATTCTGCTCACCACAGACAGCTGACCTATTAGTCATTCCTAATTCCTTTCTCCTAATTCAGTCCATAGAGAGTGTTTCTATGTACTTATATATGCTATGGATTGAATTGTGAATCTCTAAAACTCATGTTAAATCACAACTCTCCAAAGTGATTAGGTTTAAATGATATGAGAGTAGACTCCTCATGATGTGATTAGTATCCTTACAAGAAGAGAGAGCACAGTTCTATAGTTCATTCTCTCTCTCTCTCTCTCTCTCTCTCTCTCTCTCTTTCTCTCTTTAACTCTTTCTCTTTTGCCTGCCCCTTCATTGTTAGGATATAATGAGATGACTGACTACAGGCCAGGAAGAGACTTATCACCAGCACCCAACCATGATCTCATACATCCAGCCTCCAGAACTGTGAGAAAATAAATTTCCGTTGTATATGTCTTCTAGTCTATAATACTTTGTTGTGGCTGCCTGAGTCAAAGTTCCTAAAAGTCTGACATAAAATTTGGATATGGCAGATAGTGACTCTACTCTTCAATCTTTGCACACTTCCAGGTCTTTTTATATTTGCTTCATAGTCAGATGTATTAAAATAGTTCATTTTATGCAGGAGAAATTACTGAAGGCAAGAAAAATAGTTTATATGTGTATTTTCCCCTGAAAACTCATGTCTTCTTGGGCACTGTTCCTTCAAGTAAGACCTTTGGAGAGGTCTCTGTACTCTGTAGACATTTCAAAAGGGTATAATTCCCTCCCATAAACTACTGATTCTGCCCTTCAGGCCATTCTATTATTCATATTTCTTCTAAAGAAAGTTCTTTGGTGTCATGAAACTTTAATCTGAATCTTCAGCTTAGCATAGCTTTTGCCCCTCATGAGACATATTTTTACAAGGCACTCCAGGCAATGTGTGCACATTATCACTAACTAGAGCACTGAACTCTAATCCTTATCTTATCTTATACCCCAATGAAGCTGGACTAAACCACAAATGAGCCTCAAGAATACTTTTACATCCACTATATAATGCCTAGACTAAAGGCAGTAAAGGTCTTCCTACCTTCTTAGATATGCATATGGTTTTGCCCTTAGTTTTCACTGTAAAAGCAGTGAAATGAGAAAGAAGACAAGGGGAACTTCCTATTACATAGGTTGAAGTATCTCACTTGAATCTCTTTAACCCCAACTTGTTACTATAAAGCTTCCTCATTAGAAGGTACACTTACCCCAACATTCTGAACCCATCTTAAATGGAAATGAATAAGGAGAATGTGGAAGAGGGGAAACAGAAAGGAGTCCACCACCAAGATGGTTCCATTCAAGTTCAGTGCCTAATTCCACTTCTCAAAGTTGCACTTCCAGGTGATCTTTTCTCCTCAAAACTATATTTTGTCCATATGTTCAAGAGGAATTCACCTGTGGATATGAGGAGAAAATAAAAATTTGAGCTTCTGTTTCTGCACTGCTTTTCAAAATATTTAGCCTTAAAATGAATAAAACCTTACATTTAATCTCATTTATAAAAAATTAATAAATTCGAAGATTTTCTGGATGAATTAAAGAGCAGGAGGTAGTCTAGGTGTTGGACCACTTTTGAAAGCGACTGCCCTAGCTAGAGGTTAGAATGTGTGGCCAATATCCACTGGTCTAGGTCTGTACTTCTAATGTTCTGGTAGAAAATGGGCCATGGGGGTACACTGTGGGGATGAGCTATGATTTGGCAGGTCTACAACTGTCATTTGTCTTATGCACTTAGGTAGAGTTTGCATGGACCAGAGAGGGAAAATCTAACTCCTGTTAAGCTGGTGGGTGACACTTTCCCCTCTGCATACAATTTCTTCATTCAAGAATCCATATAGCACTCCTGGCCTGATTCAGTCATCTGTAAACAAAAAGAAAAGAGATGTATGAGATAGTCTACGTAGACTCCAGTTCCTCTACAGACTGTACCCTCCTGTGTACTAAAAGAAGAATCAAACTCAAGGCATTCTTTTGGAATCACAATTTCAGAAAATCTGACTTAGTTTCTTTAGGTAAAAGGACTTTCCTGGTTCCCAAGGTAGAAAATGCGGAAACCTGTGTTGTGTGCTCAGTGCAGTTTGGGTTTCTTTTACAACCTCTGAGAATTTCTTGCTTTCCTTGCTACCGTTTTGTTTCTGCACATTAGTAATTGGGGACAGAGGCTGACCCTGCTGTTGTATAAAAGTAATTGACGACAGTAAATTTGGCTCTTTGTATTGCTCAGGTGTAGAAAGTTCTTTATTTCACACTACGTCATAAATTATCCACCTACAGCCATGTTCTGAAATTGTCTTTCCCAATTGCAGTTAAAGTTCATGGAGTTTGATGTGTGGATTTAGTATGGGGTTAATTCCAGAGCCATGACCTTAGACCTTCTTACACATGGGTATTTTGTATATGGCACTTCCTATTAAGATCATACTTGATTAGAACATAGTTATTTTTCCAGAGGTATTGGTTGTAGAAAAGTTCTCAAATATGTGTCTCAATCACCAGTAGATTTGATTCTTACAAAACTATTGATATGAACTATTTTTGCTTTACTCAAATTATTCTTACTTTGATTTTCATACTATCTTATATTTAACGAGTGATATGGATAAATATAAGTGAAAAGAACCATGTGAAAATATGCTGAAGACAAGTGAATAGGTTCATTTTTGTGCTGTGAGTTAGAAGAATCGTAGACTGGAACTAATATTTATGTGAACTTTTATCAAAGTGATTGACAGTTTGCTAGATTGCTAGATGAGCTCACTGACATTGTACTGAATCTCAGTTATATTGCCTGGCAAACAATAAATTTTAATTGCTAACAATATAGACAACACTGCACTGGACAGTGAACTCTTAAAACAAAACCATATCGCAGAATCCCACTTTTCAGGTTAGGAATTATAATTTCTAGGAAAATAACCTAATTTTGATAACCCTCAACTCAGTTTTCCAATGTTGCCATTCCCACTGAAGCTCTTGTCTAATCTTTATCTCTCATTAGGTAATTGATATGCCAGTGATTTCTTTATTCAAATAATTTTTGTGAACACACTAAAAAAAAGGAAACTAGTAGGGGTCAAAACCTATAATCACAAACATGCTTGTCTCATATATATTCTGGAAATGTGTCTGTGTATATATGCATATATGCATATATATATATATATATATATATACACACAGAGAGAGAGAGAGAGAGAGAAAGCAAAACAGAAAATTAGAATCTTGGAGGTTATCTAAGAGATGTTTCTTTCTATATGAACCTGTGTCACATTGCTGGAATGTTAAAGTCCTCAAAACAGAAAGACAGAAAGTAAATCCATTACTAAATCAGAATTGCCAATTTGAAAATGTTTATGTACTATAATTTGTAAATTTAGTTAGAATATGCTATGGCATGCATAGTCAGTAACAGAGAACAAAATCTGAGTAATAGGCAAGGAAAGCTTGATTGCCAAGAAATAAACAAAACAGGCTGACAGTGAAGAAAATTTACACATTCTAAGAATTTAGGTACCTAGAAGGAGAGATCTGTGGAGTCTACATGTGTCACTAAGGTCTTAATGCCTTGGAATGGAGCTGGAGAATTGAAATAAGGTTTATTCTAGATGCTAGTCCCCTGTATCATGAAGGAAAGGAGGGGTGAGAAAGGAGCAGAAAGAAAAACAATGAGGTTATTATGATATACCTTAGTGTAATAATTGCTAGAAAAGCAAAAGACCAAAAGGGACTGCGTATGTATCATTTGTATCGTGAGGCAGCTTGGCATTGAGCTTATACTTTATCTCTGGAACTTCTCTTTATGGTTTTAACTTACTAAGAATCCTCTAGCAAATAGCTTAGGTTTTGTAGCCATCACTTTCTTTACTTGTTAAATAGAGTTAAAAATTGTAACTTACTTCATAGGGTTATTTGAAAGCTGATATTCCATTGTTTTTCTTTTTTTTAATGTGACTTAATTATATTTAATGCTTTCAATAACTTTATTAGAAGGTAGCAAATTTAGGAGCACACAGAAGATCATCTGTGGTTTTCACTCAAGCTGAAGACATAGACCTGAGTTAATGCTCAGTATGAGAAATGATTCTGTTATTACCAAGACACTTATATTCCATTTCAGACAGTCCTCTGACTCCCCAAAAGTGAGTTTATATATTCTGACCAATATATTCTGACCTCAAGGATCTAGATCCAATAATTATCCTACAGGAACACTTGCATGCTCTGTCAGAAAAAATGTAAGGGTGAAAAAAGCTTTGTTATTTAGACCAACTGTGAACTTAAGATGGAGTCAGTCACTGCATTCTTTTGTATTCAGAAGACTTTATGACCCATTGTTTAGAATCCATGTTTGCTGAGATGCTAGACCAAGTCTAAGGGCCTCATAAGGTCCAGTAATACTCTTATGAAAAATTTTATTTTATTTATTTTTTTAAGATTTATTTATTCATGCATACAAGAACCAGGGTATAGGCCAGATGCACGGGAGGGTGAGAGAATTCACCAGAGACAAAGCAGGGAATAGGACAGGCAGACTGACTGAAATACACTGCTAAGGGGAGCAGCAGGCAAGACAGGAGAGGTCTGCCACACCATGTGGGATTCTTGCCGGCTGGCCGGGATCAAACCCGCACTGCAGAGACTGCAGACAGCTTCACAGTGCTGAGCTCAACTGCCTGCGCCACCAGGGGAGGCCCTCTTATGAAAATTTTTAAATGCAGCATTAAGTTGTTCATTTTGAATCTATAGAAATCAATTTATCACTTAATCTGAGAAGCCTCTCTCTAAACCATGGGCATCATTTTTGTTCATTCAACACATATTTCCTTGGCACATGCTGTGTGTTAGAAAGCATGTGACATGTTCAGATTATATAGGTAAGCAGGGAAGTCATAGATCTCGTCTTCCGTATAATGGAAGTAATCAGTGAATTTTCGAAGATGAGGAAAGTTCAGAGTGCCGTGAGAGCAGAGCAGTAGTTTTACATGGAGTGAACACATGTGGTACTGCCCTGGCCCATAGTGCAATAAGATCAGCTTAGATACTATGAAAACTTGAAGCAGAGCTGACCAGTTTAGCTGAGAATGAATAAATGATTGCTGTTCTAAAAAAATGAATTTTGAGTGAGTTGTTACTTTGCATTGTTAATACTAGATTACTTATACAGACCACAACTATACAACGTTGGCAGTATTGATAGCCCCACATTTTAGTGTTAGGTTTTTGGGCCTCTTCATTTTTTTGTCCACGTTTTCTCACTTGTGTCTTGGTTTATCAATATTTGTGACTAAACCTACTCTCCCCTCAGTGGCAATAACTTCTTCACCTTTGTCTTTTATGGATCCCCTTTGCCTGAAAAATGGCATGGCAGGGAATGTCCCAGGGGTTATTGAGAGAATCTTATGTACAAATGCTATTCACATGTCCTAGCTAGGACCTTTCTTCCCTTTGGATTTAGACCTGCCCTCAACTTTCATATCTGTCTAATAATTTCTCAAGAAATTATTTGAGATCTTGCTCTCAAGTTATGTATTTTAGAGTGTGGTAGATGTTGGAAATGTAGAAGTAATAAAGACAGTCTTGATTATCAGAGTATTCATAACTTAGTTGCTTTAGCTGAATACCCCCAAATACATATATTGATGTCATAACCTCCAGTAACTTAAAATGTGATAGTATTTTGGGAGAGGAATTTTAAAGAGTTAATTAAGCTAAAATAAAGTCATTAAAGTGAACCTTAATAATTATCACTGGTTGTAGAGGGGCAGGACTGACCACTGAGCAGGTTTTCTGATCCCATGCAGACCAGGTAAAGGAGGAGTCAGAGTCCTCAGCAGGTCTTTGCAGGTCTTTTATTGGGGTTCGGCAGGTAGGGGTGCTGGGGGGCCGGGAGGCTGGCAGTCCTCCCAGCCCCCAGCAAATCCTCACTCTATCTAGGCTGTAGGGTAAAGAGAATGTCAGGCTTTTCTGCCCTTCCGCCATCAGGATAGATGATGGATCCTTGTCCTGAATGCATGCCTGATGGCGGGCACCTGGAATAGGGTGTGGGCATAGGTAGATGGGATTCAGCTGAGCTAAGACTGTGCTTTTAAGGGTGGCATCACGGGGGGACGTGAGCAGCAGCAGCAGCAGCAGTAGCAGTAGCAGTAGCAGTAGCAGTAGCAGTAGAAGCAGCAGTAGCAGCAGTAGAAGCCGAAGCTGAAGCCGAAAGAAAAGCCGAGAAGCAGCAGAACCAACGCCAGAGAGCCCAAATAGAGTGAAGACTTGAGAATAGAGGCCTGCCAGCCTCCCAGCCCCCCAGCCAGCACCCCTGCCTGCCATATGCCTGGTGAACCCCAAATAAAAAACCTGCAAAACTACTGAGGACTCTGACTCCTCCTTTACCCGGTCTGCATGGGATCAGAAAACCTGCACCGCGTCCAGTCCTGCCCTTACATAGGCTCTCTGGCGTTCTCTGCTTCTGCTGCTTCTTCTCTGCTTCTCTCTCGACTTCTCTTTCGGCTTCTGCTTTCTCAACTTCTGCTGGCATCCCCGTGACACAGCCCTTAAAAGCCCAGTCTCAGCCCAAGTGAATCCTATCTACATCTGCCCACACCCTACTCCAGGTGCCCGCCATCAGGCATGCATTCAGGACCGCAAGGATCCATCATCTATCCTGATGGCGGGAGGGCAGAAAAGCCTGACATTTTTCCTTACCCTGCACTGGTGTACTAATAAGAACAGGAGAGGCAGTCACAGAAGTGTACAGAGAGAAAAACATGTGAGGATGAGGGAGAAGAAGGCTGTCACAAGCCGAGGAGAGAGGTCTTAGAAGAAATAAATGCTTCTCCCATCTTGATCTCAAAATTCCAGCCTTCGGAATTATAAGACAATGTAGTTTTTTGTTTAAGTCACCCAGTCTTTGGTAATTGGTTATGGCAGCCCTAGCAAACCAATATATCGATCAAGGAGATACGTAAGGATGAGTGCACTTTTAAAATAAGCACTCTGAAAGCAAATTGGAGACATCAGTGTCTCCTCCCCTTCCACAGGTGCTATCAATTTGCCAATAGAGACTAGTTACTTTTTGGTGTGGGGAAAAGAAGGAAGAAGAGAAATATTCATAGAAGTAGTAATATTTTGAATTCTGAATGCTAACAAGATAGTAAGTGAAAAAGTAGCAGAAAAAATACTTTCAGTAGAGTGAAAAGCATATGCAAATACAGGATGACCTGATAAAACATGGCATATTTATTTCAGTGCAAATTATTTCACAGATTTGGAAATGTGTGTGAGTACACATCCACATATGTGGAGATGTGAAGTACTAAAGGGGGAGATAGATAAGGAGTAGAGAATATGAAATCAGAACACGAAGGATCTTTTATGCCTTGAATGCATTTAGGCTTCAATATATCGTTTAGCTGTTCTCAACAAGAATTAGAGCTATCCTCAACCAGCTATTTTCAACCAGTATCATTTGTAGGTCCTTTAGAAACTAACTTTTCCCATCCTCCCAAAATTTGAAAATTATTATTACAATGGACGACTATGGAAACTTGCTATAATATTAAGATAAATATCTATAGAGGAATATATTGAAACAACTAATAGGGAGATTATTGCTTTGGGGAACTTGTTATAATAAAATATATGGGTATAGGTAGCAAAAAATTAAAAACAACTGAAAAAGTAAGATCCAAACAGAAGAGTGACAAAAGAAAGTTAACTCTGGTAACCAAGAAGGGGTGGACTTGATCAAAGCAGTCTGAATGCCGGAAGTAAAATGATTGTAGTGATAGCTGTGTGAAATATAATGAAATATTTGGCCTACAGCAACAGAAATAGTGATGAGAGATGGCAGATAACCTAGAAACAGAACTGACAAAACCTGGCAAACTGAAAAATATAAAGAAATCAAGGAAAGATTACTGATCGTTGGTTTAGGAAACTATCAATTTGATACCAGATTCCCTTAAAGGGAATAGTCGTTCTGTTATTGTAGCTAAGAGATTAAGTAAGAGAAAAAAAAGTCTTAAGAAGGATGTTTGTTTCCTTTTGGGATTGTAGAGTATGAGGCACTGGTGAAAGATTCAGTTGGTTGTGTGCAGAAAAATCCTATGACTCAAACACCTTGTCTAGTCTGCCGTAATGGGAAGCCACATCTTGAACTTTAATCTCTAGCATTTTTTTCAGGTACTGTTATGACAAATGGGAGTCAAGATTAGAATTAGAAAAAAAAATTAAATGTTTTTGAAAAAATTATTGAAGTACCATTGTTTTGCATCCTTGTTATTGGTGTAGTCACCTTAGTGCACCCACCATCACAGCACCCATAGTCCTCTACCATGGTCCACTGTGCTCCCTCCCCACCCCGTTCTTACCCCTTCCTCGCTGGATGCCTCAGTTTTATGGTCAAATTTTAAGGTTGGCAATTACTAGTCCAAAAGAAAAGATGTATTTAAAAATTAATTTTATGACTGTGTAAGAGTTGGTAGTTTCAGGTGCTTTATATCGATATTTCTGTTATAATGGGAAGTCTCAAGTGATTATAGTATGTTTTTAAATGTTTTGTTTATTTTTAGTGAAAAAATTCAGGATGATGATTAAACTATCTACATATGTTGTGTTCAAAAACAAAAACAACTCCCCAAACATTTTTTCTTGTAGTCAAAGTCATCCCTGGTAATTCTCATGTTTTCTGTTTTGTGCTAGGAACCAAGGAGTCTTGATTACTAGAATCTCTGCTGGTGGCTTCTATTAAGCTTTTGATGTTATTATTATAACATCACGGAAAGATTTTAATGCTTGGTTATAACATTATACTATAAAGCTTCTTCCAGTTTCTTTGGTTTCTCTTTTCTCTGTTGTCAAGCAAGAAGAAAGGGGAGTAATTAAGTCAGAGATTGAAGCCTTCAGACTTCTCAATAAAATACTGTAAGTTTTTTTATTTCACTATATAAGGTAATTTTTCTGAGAACTAGTTTCTAAATCACTCTAATTCTTTTCATCAAACTTGAAATTAAGATGGTTATTGTCATGGAATATATTTGATTTTATATTACTGAGGATGGGTTAATAGTACAACAAAAAAATAACTCCCAAATCTCAGTACTTAGCGAAAGTTTCTCATTCAGCCTATACACCCAAAGTGAGTTGGCAGCAAAATTATAGTCATTGTAGTTACTTATATACCCAGGATGATGGTGGTTCCTTCTAGACAGATTAACCACATTCTGACTCTTAAACCTTTCTTGCGGAATTGACCTCTCTCACTTGCACTCAATTTTATTAATCATAGTTAATATAATTAGAAGTTACATAGTCACAATGATTAATCCCACTGTATATCTATAAATGGGGAGAATCAGTAATAGCTGGAGATAAGCAAAAATGACATCATATGCAGTTAATTCATACTTGAAGAGAACATGCACTCTCTCCCTAGAATATACAAATCTATATAACATAAATTTTTATAAGAAAAGAATGCTTTCTTCACACTCTTGGTCAGGTTGACTCCTGGTATTTAATTGGGTGAGATTTAAAATAGCTTGACGGCTTAATTCCAATATCTAACTGCAAAGCGTTTTGAGGGAAATTGATATTCATAAATTTCTATCGATGTTTACAATCACATAATCATTGAGCCAAATGTTCCTCTGTTTTGTAGGCTATCTAAATAGCTCCCAGTTATAGCTCTGAAGTGGTTACAGAGGTTATCGATTAGAAAACCTTGGTATTATTTGCCACCAAACTGAACCAGAGTATTTTTCTCTCTTTCCTTTCTTTTTTTTTTTTCCTTTTAGAAAAGCTAAGAATCTATGATTGTTTTGGGATGTACAGATGAGAACAGGAAGACTGGCTCAAGCATTGAGCCTGTAGAATAAGGAAGATAGTGAATTTCTTTTATTGGGCTTCTCTCCAGAAAGAGTCATCTGGCAAGTTGGCAAATACAAAATCAAACAGCTATGTGCCAGATGTGCACGGCTGCTGTTGTGCCATCTGCATTTTGCTTCTGTGCCATATGCCACTTTTACATTTGGCTGTCTGGGGTATCAGAGGCAAAATTCACAGTGCAATTGTTTTTTGTATTGTTCTTGTAATTTAATCAGAAAAAAAATCAGCTGATATCCAGCTATATTAGGGAGTGAGTACAGCAGAGCTAATGTAGAGATAAATAGTCCAGATTGCTTAGAGTGTTAGTCAATAGCTAGAAATGTGGGAAAACGGCAAGCGGTGCTGACTCTTTGGTGGTCTTCTTAGCTTTAGTCTTCTCTGGCAGTCTTTGACTTTTTCTTTGTGTTTTTTTTTTTTGTTGTTGTTTGTTTGTTTTTTCTAAAATTTTCCCACTTCCTTCTCCTGGTCTATCAATAGGAATGTTACTCCTCCAAATAAAGAGCTAGCCAATTATTTCCTCTTTATTAAAAATGAACCATTGTAGTTTTATATTTCTGAGTTTTGGCGCACAAGACTCAGTACAACTTTACCAACAAGGATTGCTTGTAATTTAAATTCCATAGGCAATATAACAATACCACTGACAGGGTATGAGTAGAGAAAAATGGATTGTGACTTGTTTGTATTTCATACCCAGAAAACAATTTCTTGTTTTTCGACCAGATTTTTCCAAGGCTATCAGCCATTAGTGAACATAGATTTATGTGTTTGCTTTCTGTCAATTTAGACTGTATTTGAGGCCAAACTTTAGTCAATACTTTTCTGAATCAAAGCCTAGAGTCTTAATTAAGCTAACAAATGACTACATTTCTTAAGTGAAGTGGTCATGACACTCTGCTGTTTCCTGCAGCTGGTATTTTTATTTTGGATATAGCATTTATATACACTGCTACATTATAAACCAACTGCATACGTAAGTTGTAAGGGTTGGTCTGTTCTTTATAAAGATTTTGGGTATATTATTATTTAGAATTTGTATGAAATAAGTAAACCTAGGAGTCCCTAAGAATATATGAAGAGAAAGTAGCATGGAAATGTATTAGATTGTATACTGCTAATTTAATATTTTATCTCCATTTTAGAGATTTTTTACTGTTTTCATAAGTGTTCTTAGTGACTTGAGCATGTGAAATGTTTATAGTTTATACTGTTTAGCATATTCTTATCAGTCTAAATTGCCACTGATGTTATGCTGTATTTTGAACTTTAAAATGGTGCCCAAAAGGCATTCTTAAATATTTTGGCTTTTAAATTGAGTTGAAAGATAATTCTGTGACATCCAGATAGACTGGCTCTATCAGAAAAACTGAAGGCTTTTAGATCATGATCCTAAGCTAGGATTGCGAAGAGGTCCTCAATGAGTAAATAAGTTCAGAATATTCATTTAAAAAAATTAGTAGGCTGGAAAGATTTCTAAGGTCCAATTCAGTTTTTATAATATGTGATTATCACTTGCAGTGTTTGGTTTTCCATCCCATGTCTATCTTCACTAACACAGAAAATTGAGAACAGATTATACCTAAAGGTCAGCATCATCCATGGAGAATTGAGGGGAATATGAGAGGGCATTACTGTGAGTTGAATATATTCCAAGAAGTGTGTTAGATGCTCTTCACATATTATCTCTAAAATCCCCTCAGAATATATATTAAAGTTAGTTACTAGATTAAACCACATGAAATTGCCCTCTTTGTAGGTCAAAAACTGTCAAATATCAGCAATTTCATATAGGTTATTCTAAATGTTATTCTATTTTACAGATCAAAACACTGAGACCTAAGGAAGATAACTAATTTGGGTGGTTTTATAGCTACTAAGTGGCCAACCTGGAATTTAAACCCAGTCCACACTTATAAATACTATATAAAACCTTGCTTCTATAACTAGGTAAAAATAGTTTATTATTAGCTTTTTCTATTTGCATGTAAGTAATACTCTAAAACCTTTCCAAATTATATTTTAATGGGATAAACGTGCCCTTCCATTCAATTTTTCTTGCTAGAAACCCTCTACTTTTTAAATTCTAATATGCCATATATTAACTTTTGACAAAGAATTGTAGAAATACAGTTACCGTATCTCAAACGCCCACAGTTAGCATATTAATAAGGTAGAGTTAAGTTTGTATAAATGGTGACAAAATAAGTACCAATTCTTTCTCTTTATTTTGTTTTTGTTTCAAGCTTAAGTTTTCCTTACTGTCCTTTATTAGAGATGTTGTGTTCATGTGTGAGTGTTGGCAGGGTAGGGGGGGAATTATCATTCAAATTTTGGAATGTTATTTTTTATATGATTTTTTTTTTTCATTTTGTTAATTACACTTAAATTGAGATTTACCCTCCTAATGAATTATTAAGTGCACAATACAGTGTTGTTAACTACAGGCAAAATGTGCACAACAGATCTCCAGAATTTATTCATCCTCTATAACTTTATACCCACTAGTCAGCAATTCCTAGGTTCTTACAATTATTTTGCATGCTTAACTTGTCTTATCTATGACTAGCAGATTTTGGGTGTAATTTCATGGGATGAACAAGGCACAAGGCTCTAAGGGGCTAAGACCATTGCTTTGGAGCTATATTTAATGCCATTGAGTGTGCAGGAATTAGAGTTTAGTGCACTTTGGCATAATAGTCCTAGCCTGCTGTGTAGAAGTAAACAACACAGAAGCCAATACATAGGGAATATTCTTGGCCCATTTTCATAACATTGTGTTATCCAGGTATGTAGCTGCAGGGAAAGGAAATATGGCCAAACATCCACTGATGAAATAGCAGTGTTCTTCAATGATCTCTGTGCTAAAGGGGCAAAGGGAAAATGACATCTTTCAGAGTTATGAACATTTTCTTTCGTAGGCTTATTTGTTTAGTAGTTGCTTTCTTCCTTGATGTTTGTGCCCTTGTTTATTTAAAACCAGGTATATACCATGCACAGTGCTGAGATTTACATATCTAGAACTGTGCATATCTAGAAATGTTCTTGGTATATAACAGGCACTCAACAAATATTTTTGAATTAAAAATTCATCTCTAATATTACCAACAATACTGGAAAGTAGATATAGTTGTAGTTATTTCACATATTATGATACACCTTCCCAAAGCAATTATTTTTGGTGGGCATTGAGATACAGTAGTCATATTTATACAGATCTTTGTCAAAGTTAATTTGTAACATAATAGAATACAAAAAGTGGAAGCTTTTTGGTAAGACAAATTATATGATGGAGCACATTTCTCTCATTAGGTTATAATTTGAAAAGTTTTAGGGTATTTACAAGCACATAGAATTATAATAAACTTTTTATATCTAATTTGTAGCAGCAGTATTTTATATAGTATATATTGATAAAAATGTGTAATTAATTTAAATCCTAGGTCCACTTTAGTTGGTGTCTCAGAGCTGTCAGTAAACACCTATCGGAGAGGCACATGATAGGAAGTTGATGGCATAAAAGAAGAGTGAACCTTCACATACATAATGAGCCTATAAAGGCTTCCCATAGATAACGCCAAGCATAACTTTGGATCTCTGTTCTACTTCCAGCCAATATTCAAGCAGCAACCTTGTGTTGCAGAAAGATCATGAAATTTGTACCTGAATTTGAATATTGATCTGTCACAGACTTGTCACAGGCAAATAAACCTCTTGGTCCTTCAGTATCAGAACCTGTAAATTGGGACGAATAATGTACATTTTCAATATGGGTTTTGAAAATGAAATAAAATGACATCTGTAGGGCATCTAGTAGAGGATTTGGCACATAGATAAATGCTAACTAAACTAATAAATGTTACTTTCTGTCACCAATTTTTGAGCCTACATTTTCCATATTAAGGCTTCTCCTGATGCTCATTTTATTATGACTTGGCTAATATAGAAATCTTCAAAATGGAGAGATAGTTGAATAAAATCATTTGTTTCTCCCTCATCTCCATTTCTTTCCCCAGGAATGATTCTAGAAGTGGGTTTAACATTACGATTTCCTCAGAACCCTTAATGTCGGGCAATGGGTGAATTGGGCTGATGAGTTACATTGAGAAACATAATAGAAATTGGAAAAAAAAAATGGCATGCAAGTAAAGAGTTCCATGAATATGTGGAGACTCAAAAATTCCCATCTTTCTTCATGTAACATAGTCAGGTTACTACTCAGGTGAATGAGGAGCTGGACACAGCCTGAGGTGCTTCCTCTCACTGAAAATATGTTCATTCTCTGAGGTGTGACTAGGTAGAGCTTATGGCTCAGAAAGAATATGCACCAGGTATCTTTCCTGTGTTGGAAAATACTTGTAATATAATTCATATTAATATTTATTTATTCATTTAGAGAAATGTTTTTCACTTTGTTTTTATATTTCTGGATGCTACATTTATTTTTTCTCTAAAAATTCTAATGACCATCTGCACTACTGGGAACTAGAGAAGTTATTATGACAGCTATATTTCAGATTTGGTTAAGATAACTGGTAAATTGCATGCATTAGCTTTTAAAATTTTGGGGCAGATTCTAAACACCTATATACTAGCTTTTTTAAAACAAATGTGTTTCTCTTAAATGCTGGAAAATTCTCAAAAAGAAAAGAACATAAAATCTGTTAGGCATGTTTCTTTGAGAATTTTTTTTTCCAGCACATAAAATCTTAATTAATTCTGATTTGAAATAGAACTGTGTTTATTTTCTACAGTGGTTGGCTGCTTTTACCACCGTACATCCATTAACATGACCAACCCTTTCTTCTAGAATTTTTTTTTCCTTAACTGGGATTCCCTATCCTAGGATAAGTGTTTTTTATTTTGCAAATATTTTTTTTCCTTTCTTCTTTCTTCCATGCCCCTTCTCAAAAACTGTAGTTTCCTTTCCTTAATCTGTTTTTCTGCTATCTATATTTTCTGGTCTTTAGTGAACACATACACACACACATATGACTTCAGTGATTATCCATCAGTGGATGATTTTCAAATTCAAATATCACTCTCAAATAACAGACATGTTCCCAAGTTCTTTGATTGACAACATCCCAGAGTTCCAAGAGAACTGTAATGAAATCATTCCCATTTTTTTGATAATGGAATTAAGGAATTAAATTAAAAATCTCAGCTTTGTGTTTGATCCCTCTTTTTTCACTGTCTCCACTTACCAGATTCTGTCAAAACTTTAAATCTCCCCTTCCATTGCATTAAAAAAATTATACAGTATTTCATCTATTCTAATATGCATATTTGTTCAGATATTAACATCTCTGAAACTGGCACATGTCCTACAATTATTGGTATATTAGGATTGAATCCTAGTAAAATTAGTAGTCCACAACGCTTTTTTCACAATACTACATAAAATAATAATGCGGCTTACAACTGATGGTGGCTTAGATTTAGTGTGTCACCAATTACCACTCGATTGGATTTTGTTAATTGCTTTCCTTTTTTTTTTTTAAAGATTTATTTATTTATTTATACAAGCACTGGGTACAGTCAGAAGCGCGGGAGGGTGAGAGAATTCACCAGAGCCAGAGCGGGGAGCAGAGCAGGCAGAAGGACCGAAGTACACTGCTGAGGGGAGCAGCGGGCAGCAGGAGAGGTGGCCAGGGAGCAGCCTGGGATCAAACCGGCACTGCAGAGGCTGCGGGCAGCTTCACAACCCAGTGCTCAACCACTGCGCCACCGGGGAGGCCCTAATTGTTTTCTTAAGTGCCAATTGTTTTTATTTTCCATCAACATCAGAATATAGTTATAATCAAACACCCTTATAGTCAAAACTTTATTTACTTATTTTTTGAGGTATCATTGGTCTCCAAAATAAGTTTCAGGTGTACAGTTTTATATGTTGTCATTGCTTGTTCTACAATGTGATCACTGCCAAAAGGGTAGTTGCCATTTACTACCATGCAGTAGATCGCTTTAACCATTTTCCCAACATCTTTCTCCCCTTTACCTCTGGTAACCATTATTCTGTTATCAAAATCTAAACAATTGTCTTAGTATAGTTTTTTTTTTTCCATTTGCTTTATTTCTTTCCCCCCCACATATTAATGAAACCATATGTCTTACTTATTTTGCTTAACATAATCCCCTTAAGACCCATCCATTGGCGCTGGAAGGGATCATGCTCAGCGAAATAAGCCAAAAAGAAAAAGAAAAATACCGGATGGTCTCACTCATAGCAGGAATCTAGAAAACTTAAATAAGGGACCAGGAAAATGAATAACTATAAGAAAGTGAAAATCAAAATCAACAAAAATCTATGAACCAGAGACACTTTTAGGGGGGCGGGGGCGGGAGGGGAGGGATTGGGGTCAGAATGGGGGGCTGCAATTGTATGGGGAATATAAAAATAAAAAAAAAAAATTCAAAGCAAAAAAAAAAAAAAAAAAAGACCCATCCATGCTGTCACAAGTGGCGGGGTTTCATCTTTTTTATTGCTGACTAGTATTCCATTGTGTATATAGACCATATGTTCTTTATCCAATCATCCATTGTTGGGCACTTAGATAGTTTCCATATCATGGCTATTGAAAATCCTGCTGCAATGAATATAGGCATGCATATATCTTTTTGAATTAGTATTTTCATATTCTTTGGCTAGATGACCTGAAGTGGAGTAGTTGAATCGTGTTATATTTATAGTCTTAATTTTTGGAAAAATTTCCAAACTGTTTTCCATAGTAACTGTACTAATTTGTTTTTCTACCAACTATATAAAAGGGTTCTCATTTCTTCACATCCTCTCCAACACTTCTTTTTCTAGACTTTTTGACAATATCAATTCTAACAGGTATGAGGTTATATCTCATTGTGGTTTTGATTTCCATTTCCCTAATGACAGGTGATAATGAACATCTTGTCATTTGTCTGTTGGCCTTCTGTGTTTTCTTTAGTGAAATGTCTATTTAAAACCTTTGCCTACTTTTAAATTGGTTTTGATATATTTTGAATATTAACCACCTATAGTATATATAGTGTACAAATAGCTTCTTCCATTCAGTAGTTTGCATATTTATTTTGATGATGGTTTCTCATGCTGTGCAAAAGCTTTTTAATTTGATATAGTCTCATTTGCTTAATTTTGCTATTATTTCTCTGCCATTGGGGGGATCTAGCCTCATATATATCTCTAAGACTAGGGTCCAGGAGTTTATCACCTCTGTTTTTTCTATGCATTTTATGGTTTCAGTTTTATACCCACATTTTTAATTCACTTTGAATTATGTATTGTGCATAGAGTAATTTAATAATATAGTTTTGTTGTTGTTGTGTTTTGTTTTGCCTGTGTCTGTCCACATGCAACACTATTAAAGATATTTTCCTTTTTTTCAATGTATTTTCTTAGCATCTTTGTCATAAATTAGGTGTTTGTATATGTGGATTTTATTTCTGACATCTTAATTCTGTTCCATTGATCTTTGTTTTTATTCTGATTTCATATTGTTTAATTACTGAAGATCTGGAGTATAGCCTGAAGTCAGGGAACATGATACTTCTGTTATTGCTCTTATTTCTCAGAATTGCCTTGTCTATTTGAGGGCTTTTGTGTTTCTTTACAAAATTTATCATTTTTTGTTTTATCTATGTGAGAAATGCATTTGGGATTTTGATAGGAGTTATATTGGATCTGTATATTGCCCTAGGGAAAATGACCATTTTAACAAAGTTAATTCTTCTGGTTCAGGAGTACTGAATGTCTTATCAATTCTTTGACTCTAATTTTTTTCAGCAATGTCCTATAGATTTGTACAGATTTTTCACTTGGTTAAATTTATTACTACGTATTTTAGTCTTTGTGATGCAATTGGAAATACTTAAAAAATTCTTTCATTGATAGTTTATTGTATATATAAATGCAAAGATTTTTGTATATTGCTTGAATCCTGCAACCTACTGTATTTGTTTATTGTCTCTAAGAGTTTTAGGGCTCACTATGTATAATATGTCATCCACAAATACTGACAATTTTACTTCTATCTTTCCAATTTAGATGCCTTTATTAGTTAGGAGTTCTAATATTATGTCGAATAATTGTGGTAAAAGCAGGCATCCTTATCTCATTCCTGATGCTACTAAAATTTTTTGCTTTTTATCATTAGTGTGATGTGAGTTACAGATTTGTTGTATATGGCCTTTAAAATTTTTAGGTATGATCCTTTTATACCCATTATATTGAGAATTTTTATCATATATGGATGTTGATTATTGTCAAATGCTTCCTCTGTGTTTATTTAGATGATCATGTAACATTTAGTTTTCATTTTGTGGCATTATATAGCACATTTATCATCTGCATATGATGAACCACACTTATATCCCAGAAATAAATTCCACATTCTCATTATGTTCCTTTTAATGTATTGTTAAATTTAATTCGTTAATATTTTGTTGAAGGTTTTTGCATATATGTTCATCAGAGATATTGGCCAAAAATTTCATTTTTTTGTGATATCGTTATGTTTTTTTTTTTTTTTTCTATCATGGTAATGTTGGACTCATAAAGCATTTTTGGAAGTGTTCCCTCCTACAGTTTTTTTTAAATAGTTTGAGAAGGATAAGAATTAAATCTTTGAATATTAGTAGAATTTACCGGTGAAACCTCCTGGTCTTGTACATTTGTTTTTTAGGAGGTTTTGATTACTCTTTTAATTTCTTTACTAGTGAATGTCCATTTAGATTTTCTATTTCTTTTTAGAAGTTTGGATGAATCAAATTCTTGATTCGAAGAATTTATCACCTTCTTCTGGGTTGTTTTATATGTTGGCATGTAAATGTTCATTGTGGTACCTTATAAATTCTTTGTCAGTTCTCCTTTTTTTGATTTTATTTGCGTAGTTTCTTTTTCTTAGTGAAAGAAACTAGATGGCTTGTCAGGTTTTTTTATGTTTTGTTTTTTAAGAATTACTACTTAATTTAATTAATCGTTTTATTGTCTTTTGGGTTTCTATTTCATTTATTTCTGCAATGGCTTTTATTATTTAATTCTTTTTTAAAATTTTTTTAAAGATTTATTTATTATTTACTTATTTATACAAGCACTGGGTACAATCAGAAGCGCGGGAGGGTGAGAGAATTCACCAGAGCCAGAGCCTGGAGCAGAGCAGGAAGAAGGACCGAAGTACACTGCTGAGGGGAGCAGTGGGTGGCAGGAGAGGTCTGCGCGCCATGTGGGACCCTCCTCTGGTGGCCGGGAGCAGCTGGGGATCGAACTGGCACTGCAGAAGTTGCTGGCAGCTTCGCAACCCCGTGCTCAACTTCTGCGCCACTGGGGAGGCCCTATTATTTAATTCTTTATAAGGACTTTGGACTTCTTTTTTCTAGTTCCTTTACATGTAAGGTTAGAATATTTATTTGAAGTTTTTTGTTGTTTTTTCCTTGAGATAATTTTATATTGTTATAAACTTTCATCTTCATATCTCTTATATTGCATCCTAAAGATTTTGATTTGTAGTATTTTCATTGTCATTTTTTTCCAGATGTTTAAAAATTGTTCTTTGATTTTTTTGGTTACCTGGCAGTTCAGTAATATATTTTTTAATCTCCATATTTGCGATTTTTCCCACTTTCTTCTCACAGTTGATTTCTAACTTCATATCACTGTGGTCAGAATAGATGCGTGATATGTTTTAATTTTCTTATATTCAAGTTTTGTGTGATATTGAACATATTAATGTGTGATATTGATATTAATGTGTGATATTAACATATTAATGTGTGATATTGAACATACATTTTAGAATAGTGTGTACTTTGCTGCTTTGGGTAGTATTATTCTGTATATATCTGTTAATTTCAACTATTCTACTGTGTCATTTTAGACCAATGTGCTATTGTCATTTTTTCATCTGCAGGAGCTAGTCATTTATGTAAGTAGATAGGGGATGGTGGTGGAGGGTCTATCCACTGATGTCAGTTAAGTCCTTTACTATTACTGTGTTGCTGTTAATTTTCTGTCTTTAGGTCTGTTAATACTTTCTTTCTATATTTTGTTGTTTTGTTTTTGTAATCATATTATATTGTATTAATTTTGTTGAGGTAACTAGTTTGCAGAACTGTAACGGAGGGATGATAGATTCACACCTCTTCAGTTGTATGTTACATACCATGCCCACTACCAAAGCACCCACAATCCTCCAACACGGTCCATTGGGGCCCCTTTTGTTCCCCTTCCGACACTCCCCTTCTGGCTGCCTCAAGCCTGCAGTTGTATTTCTGTGGTGTATTTTGATTTCATTTTGTCTATTCCTGTCTTCTGTTTCTTTATATTTCACATGGGTGAAATCACAAAAAAATCATCAAATAGATAATTTATTTTGGAAAGGACTAAGGACTCAGATTCAATGTCTTCACAGAAGCATAGTTATATATATAGTATAAACTATGTTCAATAACAGAAAAAAGTATAAAATTCAGAAGCAAACATATAAGTAAATATGAAATATCTATGCAAAGAAAGTTTTAATGTGCTGGAAAGATAACCAAAAGTATAACTGATAATGTATATGTAATATCATAAAAGCATTACTTTCTTTAACAATATAAAATTTTAATTCAATCTCAATAAAAATACTGAGTATTTTTTAGAAATAAATGATCTAATTCTAAAGTTTATGTGAATAAAAAGTAATTATGAATTGGTTACTATATAAATGAATTGAAATTATATAAACAGTACAGAATATTAAACAGTTGACTATACTATTTAGGCAAATAAATCAGTGGGACTAAATATAAAGTCATGAAGCAAATATAGTTTATTAATGAAAGACTTTAGCATATGATAATCACATTATATTCTAATAGTTTGAGATGGATTATTCAGCAAATAAGAATGCAACAACTAAATGGCTTACTAAAGACATAAATATAAACACTAAAAGCAAAATATACTAGAGGAAATATTTTTAAAATATTCTTGGAGAGTGACATTTTTCTAGAGTTAATGTAAAGTATACCTTATGAAGGAAAATATGTAAAACTTTACATAAAAATAAAAGAAAAGCAAATTGAAACTATATGGAAATGTTCATGTAAAATATTGACAGTGGTTTTTGTTGAGGGCATTGGAAACACATCCTCATAGTTATTGGTGGAAGTATAAATTGGTACAGTTCTGTGGAGGGAAGTTTATAAAGCAATTAAAATTTTAGAAAGATATGTTTTTCACTACCAATATTGATTATAGAAATTCATCCTATAGCTATTCTCACAGAGGTACAAGATTATCTATGCCTAAGTATTTTTATTTCAGTGATATTTACAATTGCAAAAGTGTGGAAATCAGCTAACTTTGCAATAATATGGCACTACTTACTTTAATTATGATTTTATCCATGTAGCCATTAAAAGAATGAGAATTTTTTATATTGATACAGAATGATCTCTAAGAAAATTACTATATTATATAATTATGTAATGTTATTGTGGCATAATAGCAATTTATTAAGCAATGCATAGAATGCTATATTACTCATAGTGAATTGAAGACTGCCTTTATCTGCTCTTTTCTACATTTTGAATTTTGCAGCATATCATTAATTTTATCTGTTCAAAAGAATTTATGTATATTTAAAATAAGGAAGGAACCCTGAAAATGGGAAGGCAGATGAATGAAACTAGACCACTATATTATATTATATATTAAATTCAATTAAAACTGGATATATTGGGCCTCCCTGGTGGCGCAAGGGGTTAAGCACCACACTGTGAAGCAATCTGCGGCCTGCAGCACAAGTTTGATCCCTGGCTGGCCAGGGAGAAATCCACATGGCAAGGCAGACCTCTCCTGTCTTGCCCGCTGCTCCTCTCAGCAGTGTTTTCTAGTCAATCTGCCTGTTTTGTTAGCCATTCTGTCTCTGGTGAATCCTCTCAAGCCCCGCATCTCTGACCTATACCCCAGCTCTTGTATGCATAAATAAATAAATCTTAAAAAAAATAAAACTGGATATAAGACTAGACTATAAGACCTGATAACATAAAATACATAGAAAAAATATATAGGTAGTAGACCTTTGACATTTATTTTAGTGATATCTTTGTGGAATTTTTCTACAACAGCAACAGAAACACACAAAAATAAATAAATGGGATAACCTCAAACTCAAAAACTGCACAGTGAAAGAAATGATAGCTAAAGTGGAAAGGTATCCTACTGGATGGTAGAAAATATTTGCATACCATATATCAGTATATCAGTCAAAGGGTTATATATAAAAAATGTAAACAACTTGTATACCTGAACTACAACAAAAACATGCAATTAAAAAATGGGCAAAGAAACTAAATAAGAATTTCACACAAAAAAATACACAGATGGCCAATAGACATGTGAAAAGATGTCCTACATCACTTGTCATTAGAGAAAAGCAAATCAAAACCACAGTGAGATCTTACCTTACATCAGGTAGAATGACTACAATCAAAAAGTCAAGAAATAATAAGTGTTGACAAGGATGTGAAGATAAAGGAACCCTCATTCACTGTTGGTGGGAAGTAACTAAGTACTATGGAATACGGTATTAGGTTTCTCAAAAAAATTAAAAATCAAACTACCACACGATCCAGTAATTTCATTTGTGGGTATTTACCTGAATAATATGAAAACAGTAATTTGACAAGATATTTGAACCCCTATTCATTGCCACTCTATTCACAATAGCCACAATGTGAAAACAACCTTAATACCTAACAGATGAATGAATAAAACTGTGAAATACTAGTCAGCCATAAAAAGATGAAACAATGTCATTTGTGACAACATGGATGAATCTTGATGGGATTATGCTATGTGAAATAATCAAAAGGAGAAAGGCAAATATTGTATGATTTTACTCATACAGTAACAAACTCAAAAATAAACTTAGACTCTGCTGACAGAATGGTAGTTATCAGGGGAAGAAGAGGCGAGGAAATGGGTAGAGGGAACTGATGATCCCTTGTTGGTGATGGTGACTGGACATTTAGTAGTGAACATGGTAAGATATATGGAGTTGCTGACATAAGAAAATGTAGTCCTGGGACCTATACAAAGTTGTAAATTAATGTCACCTCAATAAAAAGAAAAGAGCCTTAATGATGATGATGTTGATAAGAGTTACCGTATACTGCATGTCTCAGATAGGGACTTTAATATATTATCTTCAGTATTCACAGTAACTATATTCAAGACCCATTGTATAATCCCAGTTTTAAAGATATGGAAACTGAGGCTCAGAGAGGCTAATTAATATGCTCAGTATTACAGTATTATATCCCATTTAGCACCTGGAAATCGGGAATTTTAATTTCAAAGCCAGTGATGTTAACCATTTCTCCACCTCATTGAATCACATAGTACAACTTTTTCTTTTTGAGTGCAAAAATTGATATAAAATAGCTAACTTTATTACTATAGTTTGAGATTTTATGTACACGAAATCTTGTTCTGAAATATCCAATTAAGATTACATAAAGGTTTACAACAGACCTGTTGTGTAAATGGTTCAACATTCCAACAACAAACTAGATAAACATTTTGCCAATCACTAATTAAAAAGCTGGCTTTAAGTACAATAACCTGGAGTCAGTTTGCTTCCACATTTCTATTAAAGGCTAATGA
Organism: Talpa europaea; assembly: GCF_964194135.1. Lineage (NCBI taxonomy): Eukaryota > Metazoa > Chordata > Mammalia > Eulipotyphla > Talpidae > Talpa > Talpa europaea. The sequence goes on along the minus strand of NC_140068.1, from coordinate 48,594,188 downwards.
ATACACAGCTAAACTAATTTAGTCAAATTGTTTCTTCATTGTGTTCAAAGTTAAAACTAACAATTCAGCTTTAGCCCTGAGTCTTTTAAATTATTTTTCCTCCCCTATTGAGTAAAAGTCTAATTAAAAGCTTTTAGTCTTTCACATTGTGCAGGCTGCTAAGTGATATTGTTTAGTCTGCAGGGATTCAATTATTACTTCCCTTTAAAATATATATTTCTACAAGGATTTTTTTTAAACCCTCTTTGCCTGGAAGGTTTGTGTTTTAAAATTTAATTAGACAACAAGATTATTAAATTGTGAAACAAAAGAAAAAATTACCTTTGGATAGATTTTATTTGTATTTGGTGTGAGATTTTAACTCAGCCTAAAGACTTATTGACTATTTACTATAGCTAAATTTCATGTCAGGTGAAGTGGAGATGTAAAACTTATTTGAAACTATGTAACAGGTATCAGTTTCACTACACTCACAAACATGACAAATACTTAGTTTTCAGGGCCTTGCACAAAATAAAAATGGGGCTTCCCTTGTTCAAAAACTTAGAATTTCAATGTGGAAATGTTATAGGACAGGGAGAGGGGCAGCCCAAACCCCGCAAACCTGCCTATTCTAAATGGGTTCTGCCATCCGCCGCATCAACACAAAACATGAGACTTTAATGGGAAGGAACTTTAATAAAACTAGGAAACAATACAGGAAAGGCAAAGAGTCTAGTTTCTAAATAAAGCACCCAAAGTTACCCGTCCCCTCGTGGGTAAAAGTCCATCCATATGGCATTGGCCCAGAGCAAGGCCCCAAAGCCTGCCACAAGTCTAAAGCATCTTCCAGTGGGGACCCACAGAAAAGAGTCAGAAACAACCAGACAAGCCTGGAAGGAAAAGAGCAAAATCAACATCAAGATAAAAGCTGCCATTGTCACCTCCCCATGGGTCTCACCCACATCTGTGTCACCCAGTCCACGACCAAAAGACAAGCGCAGTTTCTTCACGTGTCTCTAGGCTCCATGCGCCTCCTCCAGGTCTTCTGGCTCCATCCTGCTTCCTTCCTCAGTCTCTTCTGCAGCTTCTCCTCTTCCTGCTCAGCTCCACCCTCCCTTGGGTGGGGCAGGAAACCTCCCCCTTTCCTGGGGACCACCCTGTTGCAGAAACAGAAGATCATTAAACTAAGCCCAAGGCCTTTCTAACCAACTGCATGGGGTATTCACCCATAAAGCCAGCCTAGCTCATAGCATATAGAAATCTCCCATTATGTTATTATTACTTTTTAAATAAAGTATCTCCCCAAATACCATTCTGTTAGTCACTGTAGCTTAGATGTCTGGGGCCTTATGGATATTGAAGTTTCCTGGTTATTAGCTTCGTGGTTTGCTGCTGAAATGCTTCTGGTTCAAGCCCACTGTTCTGCCTCTGTGGTGGAAGATACCTGGCTGGCTTGGGACCTTGGTGTCTAGCACTCAACCTTTATCACTACACCAAATTTATAATCCAAATTAATACATTTGAGAGTGAAAAGGGGTCATACTTTGACCTAACTGGTCTATAACAACAGGACTGTCAACTGGGCTGCATAGTCACCCTCAGAAAGCCATTTACTCCTGAAGTCCAGCTGCATCTCTAGGCACCTTGAAATACTGACCTGGAATTTCCATCCTCAGCAGAATCTGTGCACCTCCAGCTTCTCTGGGATTTGGGGATACTCTTCTCTTTGCTACCTGGCATGCAAAATTGGCATAGAGAAGAAAATCAATGCCTGTTAGTCTGAACTGCCTATTATTTTTTTCCTTTCTCCTTCTAATGAAGTGGTCAGAGACAGTTTCTCATTTTGGTTCTTCAAGCTATTTAGCTTCCCAAAGGATGAGTTAGATTCTAGATAGCCAGAATTTTTTAATACTGCAAAGCTAAAAAAAAAAAAATACAAGCAAAAACCCTAGTTTTATTGAGGAAAGGAATTTTTTAAGCATTTTTTTTCACATAAGAAATGTATGAACTTAAGAATTAACTAAAACTGTGAAAATGTTTGAAAAAATGGTTTTTAAAATCATCCATTTTTCTGTTTTCTAAAAACATGTATGGTGTATAATAGATTAATTCCTTGGTTGTGCAGAATCATCATATGTTAGAATAGGGCAATTAAAAACACATGCTCTGAGCTAGACTGTCTGGATAGGAATCTTTGCTTAGCTCTGAGGCCTTGGGCAAGTTACAAAATTCTTTTTGTCTCAGTTCCCTCATCTGTAAAATTGGAATACTAACAGTTCACATGTAGAGTATTTTAGTGACCATTCAATGTCTGTATATACATAAATGTTGAACAGTACTACTCAATAAATATGAATAGCTACAAATAATACATGTGATAAAATAATTCAGAAGCATTTCTGATGCTAATAATTATTTTTATTTTGAACTACTAGGTCTGATTTTAAAAGAAAATAATGCATGATATGAAAATATACTTTTGTAGAGGTTTAAAACTACAACCCCCAAAGCAGATCCAATGATATTAAAACATTTTACCTCAATAAACATTATTTGAAAAAAATTAAATTAAAATAATGCATTATTTTTTCAAATATCAGACAACCACTTCTTACTATATTTAAAATGTCCAACATTGAGCATGTTACTTTTTTCCCTATACCTCTTCTACTTGTTTTTGTAATTAGCTGTGCTCAATTTTCTTAGATTTGTGCCTAAAGTATGAGTAAGTAGACTTGCTGTGAAACTGTATGGCTACCCTAATAGAAAAACAGATGAATTTTATTATTTGGTCCTTTCAGATGTTGATTTGAAATGATTTTAATGTTTTTTGGTTCTTGTTCCTCTTAAGATATGTAGGGCCCTAAGAAATATAAAACTTATATGTAACATTTAATGAAATTCCTATCAAAATTCCCATGGCATTTTCACAAAATTATAAAAAACAATTTTGAATTTTGTATGGAATCAGTTTATCTGATTTCAAACTATATTTCAAAGGTATAATCAATACACCATGATATTTGGCATAAAATCAGGAACATAGATTAATAGAAGAGAATAGAAGCCCCGACATAAACCTATGCATAAATGGTCAATTACTTTATGGAGAGGATCCAAAAAAATACAGTGGGGAAAGGATAGTCTCCTCAATAAATGATGTTGGAAAAAATGGATAGTCAGTCTATATTAAACTAAAAAGCTCCTATACAGTAAAGAAACCATTAACAAAATGAAAAAGCAACCTATAGAATGGAGAAAATACTTACAAATAAATAATACACCTGATAAGGGGTTCATATCCAAAATGGCCCAGTGGAGCATGATTGGATTTAATGGGCATTATGTAAAGATAAGCATTTGTGGAGATTTGAACCCCAAATGTGCAATGATGTCAACCAGCTTTACCTCAATAAAGATAATTTTTATTTTTTTTAATTAGAGATTAAAAACAAAAAAAAAATTTAAGTTAAAAGATATATAAACAGAAGTGAAAAAACTCAACCAACCAATGGCAAAAAATAAGTAATTCAGTATAAAAATGGACAGACTGAATACCCATTTTCTCAAAGAAGTGAATTTAGAAGTTCATTAATTAAAAGGTACATTAAAAGGTATTCAACATGGGGCCTCCCCTGATAGCGCAGCGGTTGAGCGCTGGGCTGCGAGTCCTCCCGCAGCCTCTGCAGCGCCGGGGTTCGTTACCCGGCCGCCAGCGAGGGTCCCACCAAAAAAAAAAAAAAAAGGTATTCAACATGACTAATAAATAATCAAGGAAATGTAAATAAAAATTGCAATGAGCTAATTATTTCACACCTATTAGGATGTCTATTATCAAAAAGACAAGAAATAATATTTGTTGACATGATCATAGAGAAAATGGAACTCTTGTGCACTGTTAGTTGAAATTTAAGTTCATATAGCAAACAGGAGGTTCTTTAAGAAACTAAGAATAGAGGCTCTGGTGGCACAAGGGATTAAGTCTCAGCACTATAAAGCTATTAGCAGCCACTGCAGCACGAGTTTGATCCCCAGCCAGGGAGGTGACCTACATGGCACAGCAGACCTCTCCTTTCTCACCAGCTGCTCCCCTCAGCAGTGTATTTCAGTTGATCTGCCTGTTCGACTTCCCACTCTGTTTCTGGTGAATCCTCTCACCACCCCTCATAGCTCTGGCTTGCACCCCAGCTCTTGTATGCATAAATAAATAAAATAAATCTTTAAAAAAAGAAATTAAAAATAGAACTACCTTATGATCCAACAATCCCACTCTGGGCATAATACCAAAGGAAATAAAACCAGGAAGTCAATATCTCTACTCCTACATGGTTTACAGCAATATTCACAATAACCAAGCTATGGAAACAAACTTAGTGTCTATCAACAAAAAAATGGATCAAGAAGACATAGTATATTTTTACTATGGAATACTGGAATACTATTCAGTCTTAAAAAATTAAGGAAGTACTGCCATTCACAACAATGTGGATGATTTGGAGGATATTATAGGTGAATTTATCCAGACTATGACAAATACTGAATGATGTCATTTACATGAAGAATAAAAACAATTAAAAATTAAAAGTTGAACTCAGAAAATGTGTTGAACAGTGGTTACCAGGGGCAAATAAAAGTCAAAGCTATATTTTGGAAATTACTAAGTGAGAGAAAGCAAGATTTTTAGAAACTATAAAATAATTTCAAATATTTCCCTTTTACTCACTCCATTTTTCCTATTTGGAATCCTTTATCCACTCTTCCTTTTCTTACGCTTTTCTCAAACCCAAATTATAAGAAGAAAGCCAGAAATTTTTAATTTGTAATGTGCATACAATTTACAACCCTATCCAACCACAGCTAACATTAGCAGGATGGATTCTGTGAAGGCCTTGTCACCCCTTTGCACTCAGATGTTTGTAGAAAATGCAGTCACTGACCTGAGAGGATTTCCTCTCCTATGCAGTTGGCAAGTCCTCTGATAACAACTTACACAAACTTGCTTTCAAAATCCAGTCTCAACCCTCATGTTTCTCATTTAAAGCTTGTAATGATAGTAATTAGAGAAAAATTACTTTATTGTGTTTCCCTATCAGTGCCAATGTTACCTTAACCAAATTTTCACAGAAAAGGAGAAACATAGAGAATACTGCAATTTACTCTTATGGGAATTTTTACACAACCTTAGTTTCCATTTCAATGAGATGCAAGATTCAAATGGGAACCTTTGGGGAGTAGTTAATGGCCAAAATGAATTCCCCTTATTATCCCTACTAAATTGTCAACTTGCTAGCATAAAACTATCTCAATAACTGTTAAATGAAAAGTATAATTGAATGAGATGTCAGTACAGAAGAAAAAATCGGTGAAGCTTTCTATTTAAACACAATTTTCAATAGTTTGCCCAGTACTTAAATCTTTAGAGAGTTGTCATTTTGGTGAAGAAAGATCATATTCATGTTAATCCAGCTGTTAGCTTTTATTTTTATTGCATCAATCCCTTAAGAGGATTTTATGTCTTAATCAGTCCCTTTCTGTTTTAATTTCAGCTAGTTTTTTCTGGATTTTAAAAAATTGCCTTTCAAAGTATACCCCTGTCCCAAAGGAAGTAATGGCTTCATTTAGAGTTCATAGGAATCATATCAAAGGGGAGTGCTTCATGAAAATAAAACATTTTTCTAGAGCCACTCACCCAATATTTATCTTTTAAAAATTAACTTGAATTCTGAAAGGATCTAGAAAATGTCTATCAACTCACAGAGGGAATAATGCAATTAATGAATTTATTTAAAATTCTACTAATAGATCCAGTTAGAGTCAGAGCTGAAACAAAAACCTAGGCCTCTATCACTCTTTCATCAAGCCACTTGTAAGGTGATTGATGGTTAAGCTTATATTTTTGCTTATGTGAAATTTTGTTTTTCTCATTGTTCTTTCTCTATGTTCTTGTTTTATTCTTTATTCTCTCTAAACTCACAATTATTTCTTTTGCATTCATGTTGCTATTTTCTCTTTTGAGAATTTTTTATCTTTTATTTCAAAATATCTGTTGAATGAGTGAATTGGATGAATGCATAAAAGAGCAGGATAGTGTTAGTGCAGTGGCTTAGAATAGGTAAGGTTCTCTTTGCTAGTATCCTCCTGGATGCTACTTGGTTTTACATCATATGAGGGGTATACTGTGAGGGTTTTTTAACATTCCCTTTACTAAAATCAAAGTTGTTTTCAAGTTGGGTAAAATCACAATTTGCACAATATTAGTGGTTTAAAGCAATACTACTTATATCACAATTCTATAAATCAGAATTTGGACCAATTCAACTTAATTCTCTACTTTGATCTCAAAAATCTGAAATCAAGGTCTAGGTGTGCTACCTCTTATCTGGGGAAACTGGGGGACAATCTGCTTTCAGTCTCATTGAGGTTGTTGGCAGAATTCAGGTCTCTGCAACAACAGCACGGAAATCACAATTTCCTGATTCAATGTCAACCAGGAGCTGCACATGCCAGCAGCTACAGGTTGAGTTTTCCTAACACTTTGAAACTTTCTGAATTCCTTGTCATACTTCTGCCTCAGCAGAGAGGTTTTCGGTTTTAAAGAGTTCCAGTGACTGGATTGAGTCCACCCTGATAATCCCAACATAATCTTCCTATTTTGAATTTCATAATGTTAATTGCATTTAAATCTCTTTTGCCATACAATGTAACACTACCCCATGTTCCAGTTAGCAGGATGAAGAAATCTTTTGGAGACCATTCTGCCTACCACAACTCCCAATCTGAACTCTCATAAGGAATACTCCTCAATCATTTTTAATTCCTATGTTATTAGGAAAAATTAGGAAACTTTTGAAAGCGATAGAACTGCCTAATGAGCCAGCAATTCCATGTCTAAGTATCTGTCTGAAGAATATAAAAACACTAATGCAAAGGAATATATGCACTCCTATGTTCATTGCAGCACTTTTAAATAATAGCAAAGCTATGCAAACAACTGAAGTGTCCAAATATAGGTAAAGGGATAAAGGAAATGTGGTCGGTATACACAATGGAATACTACTCTGCTATAAAAATTATGAAATCTTGCCATTTCCAACAACATGGGTGGAACTCGAGGGTATTATACTAAGTGAAATCAGGAGAAAGATAAATTCTGGATGATTTCATTCCTAATATAAAGAAACAAAGAATATGAACAAGCAAAACTCAAGAAAACCAAATTTTGGATTCTGTCAATAGAGCAGTGGCTACCAGGGGAAGTGAGAGGCTTCCAAACTGGACCTACTAAACATAGAGCTTCCATATGACCCAGCAATTCCACTCCTAGGTATTTACCCAAAGGACACAGAAACATCAATTCCAAAGAACACCTGCACCCCTATGTTTATAGCAGCACTGTTTACAATAGCTAAGCTTTGGAAACAACCCAAATGCCCAAAAATAGATGACTGGATCAAGAAGATGTGGTACATATATACCATGGAATATTACTCAGCATTCAAACAAGATAAACACATGCAATTTGCTGCAACATGGATGGCGCTGGAAGGGATCATGCTCAGCGAAATAAGCCAAAAAGAAAAAGAAAAATACCGGATGGTCTCACTCATAGCAGGAATCTAGAAAACTTAAATAATGGACCAGGAAAATGAATAACTATAAGAAAGTGAAAATCAAAATCAACAAAAAACTATGAACCAGAGACACTTTTAGGGGGGCGGGGGCGGGAGGGGAGGGATTGGGGTCAGAATGGGGGGCTGCAATTGTATGGGGAATATAACAATAAAATTTATAAAAAAAAAAAAAGAATAGGTAGAGGTAGTCAATTGGATAGTGCAAGATGGTAATTGAAACTTCAGTGGTGGTAGTCATATGGGATCTTACATCTGAATATGTGTGAAACTGTACTACTAAAACTTATACAATGTTAAAAACTGATGCTACCTCAATAGAAATAAAAATAAAAATAAAAGAATCTTTATTTGTGAAAATAATATAAATGATTTTTTTTAATTTGCAAACATGTGTTTTGTGTTGTAAAGTTCTATTAGTTTTTATAAATGCATAATTCATATATCCACCATTACAGCATCATGCAGAAGAGTTCACCCATGTGCTTCACCTGTTTATTCCTGCTCCCACTCTCATGAATCCCTAGCAGCATATTTTTAAGTCTCTATAGTTTGTTCTTTTCCAAAATGTTGTATAATTGTCATTATAGAGTATGTAGATTTTTAGCAATGTGTTTACTCAATTTTTCTCCATATCTGTTAATGAGTTGATAGCACATTTCTTTTAGTTGAATACTATTCTATTATATAACTATACCACAGTTTGTTTCATCTATTTAAGAATATAAGTTTTTAATTCAACATGGTACACAATTGTTGGGTTTTCTGAAAAGGCTGTGTATAATTTTGTAAGATGCTCCCAATCTCTATTTTTATTTTTTTATTACTTTTTAAATAAAATAAAAATTTATTGCAAAATGTGAAAGTTTAAGTAGCATTTGTTTTGTACAGCTAAGCAAATAAAAAATGTAAAAATTATCTAGTGAAGCCAATGCCAATTTAATAGCTTTTTACTGCAGTAACCTATGCAATTAACTTATTTTTATATTTGAAAATAATTTGATCTTTCCCAATCTATTTTTAATTTATTTTTCTTATCTTTTATCACTATCTAAGACTTCTAGTATGATACCAAATAAAAGTAGAGATAGGGACATATTTGTATTTTCTTCATGCACGGATTGAAAGAAACTAGTGTCTCAATTAAGTGTGATGTTAGCTTTAGTTTTGGTAGATGTTTTCTACCAGGTTGAAGAAATTCAACTCTATTCCTAGTTTGTTGAGGGTTTTTATCATAGGTTTTAGATTTTTGTCAAATGCTTTTTCTATAACAGTGGATATGTTCATGTAATTTTTCTCCTTTAACCTGTTGATGTGATGCATTATATTAATTGATTTTTAAATGTTTAAGTAGTCTTGCACCTGAAACAATCCCCCTTTCTTGTAGTTACAATTATTTTTATACTTTGAATTCAATTTGCTAATATATTGTTGAAGATTTTTGCATCTCTGTTCATAAGAGATAGTTAGCTATAGGTATCCTTTCTTATAACAATTTTAGGTTTTGGCTTTGGTTTTGCATTTAAAATTTTCTGTAACAAAATATGCATAGCACAATGTTTATTACATTAATTATTAAGTATACCTTTTATTATGTCTGTACGTTCATACTGTTATGTATCCATCACTATTACCCATTTCAGAAAAAAAAAGGATGCTAAAATTGTAATAGAAATTATGTTGAATTTATAGATTACTTCGGGTAGTATTGACATTTAACAATGTTAATTCTTCCTCTAAGTGAACATAGGATTTATTTCCATTTATTTAGGTCACCTTTAATTTCTTTCAGCAATGTTTTGTCATTTTTGGTGTTTAAGTGTTTAACTTCCTTGATTAGACTTCTAAATATTTAATTTTATCATGTACTATTGTAATTGGAATTGTTTTCCTAATTTTCTTCTCAGATTATTCATTGCTATACAAGTGAAACTGACTTTTGTGTGTTGATTTTGTACCCCACAACTTCACCAAATGGATCGTGGACTATTTGTGATATTCTATATATAGAATCATGTCATCTGCAAATATGGGTAGTTTTTTACTTCTTTTACTTCTTTGGATCTTTTGCTTCTTTTTGTTCTCATTAGAATTTACAGTGAAATGTTAGATTGCAGTGGTGAAAGTGGTTTTCTTTGTCTTACTTCTGATCTTGGGGGAGTGCTTTTCAGTCTCTACCACTGAATGTTGTTAGCTGTGGGTTTTTCACAAACACTCCTTGTCATGTTGAGGACATGTTTTATGAAAGTTTTCATCATGAAAGACTTAGACTTTGTCAGTGCCCTTCCTTAATTAAATGCAATGATCATGTATTCTTTTTTTTTCATTCTAGGAATGTGATGTATAACATTGATTGATTGATGTTGAGTGACCCTCATATTACTGGATTAAGTCCCCATTGTCCATAATGAACAGTTATTTTAATATGCTGTCTTATTTGGTTTGCTAACTTTTATTGAGGGTTTTTTTTGGTATGTATTAAGTTATTTTGGTCTGAAAAATTATTTTCTTGTGATAACTTTAGTTGACTTTAGTATCAGAGCAATTACTAACTTCATGGAATAAATTAGAAAATATTCCTTTCCTTCTCAAATTGGAAAAGTTCAAGAGAATTGGTATTAATTCTTTTTTAAAATGTTTAAATATCTTATTACCCATATGTTAAGAATTTATGTTTCTTTAAAGGCCAGTTTACATTTACCATACTGTATATGATTCAGAAGTATATACCTCTTCAGACATATGTTACTACAACCCACCCACCATCATCAATAGTGCACAACCAACGTAGTCCATTGGGTCCCCTTTCCTCTTTGCTCTCTAATTTCTGGCAACCCTGATTTTATAAACAAAGTTCTAGGGTGATTTCATTTTTTGTTTTGTTTTCTCTCATCCTTTTGTTGTTGTTCTCTATAATCCACACGAGTGAAATTATCAATATTTGGCTGTATACTTCTGACTTATTTCACTTAGCATAACACCCTTCAGTTCTACCTAGGTTGTTGCAAATGGCAAGAATTCATCTTTTTTTATAGCTGAATAGTATTCTGTTGTTTCTATATAAACCACATCTTCTTTTTAAAAAAAGATTTATTTTTTTATGCATATAAGAACTGGGATACAGGCCAGAGGTGCTGGGGGTAAGAGGATTCAGCTGAGACAGAGTGGGGAACAGAAGAGGCAGACTGACTGAAATATACTGCTGAGGGGAGCAGCGGGCCAGACAGGAGAGGTCTGCTGTGCAGGATGTGGGTATCTCCCTGGCCAGCCAGGGATCAAACTTGTGCTGCAGAGGTTGCAGATAGCTTCATAGTGCTGTGCTTAACCCCTTGCACCACCACACAAGTACAAGTAAAAATTAGTTTTACTTCTTCCTTTCCAATGTGGTTCCTTTTTTTTTCTTGTCTAATTGCTTGACTAGAATTTTTGGGACAATTTTGAATAGAAGTGGCAAAAGTGGAGAACCCTATCTTGTTCTAAATCTTACAGGAAGATTTAATTTTTTCACCATTGAGTTATCTGTGGATATTGCATAGATGTTTGTTATCAGTTTAAGGACATTCCATTCTTATTTCTGGTATTTTCTTAATCATAAAAATGTTGCCTTTTTTTCATTTGTCAAATACTTTTTCTGTCCCCATTGAGATGATATCTTATTTTTCTCCTTAATTCTAGTAACATGGAATATTAAAATAGTGATTTTATATGCAGACCTACCCTTGTTTTCCTGGAATAAATCCCACTTGAGCAAATATTATCTTTTTATGTGCTGCTAAATTTGCTTTGGCAGTATTTTGTTAAGGACTTTTGCATCCATAGTCATGTGTAGTTTTCTTTCACTGTGACGTTTTTGTCTTGTTTTGAAATTAATAATGCTACAATTATAGAATGAAGTTGTAAGTGTTCCCTCTTCTTCTATTGACTTTGTGAAGAATTGCTGTTATTTTTTTTGTTCAAACATTTAGTAGACTTCACCCGTTAAACCATCTGGTCCTGAGCTTTTCTTTGAAGAGTTAAAGAAGAAATTACTAACTATAAAAGAAAAAATAATTGCAGTGAACAAGATGAACTGACAGAAGTGGATTTTTTTTTTTTTTTTGATACTAGTGCCAGCAATAGTGGAGAGAGTACAGAGCAAGACTGGGCACCCAGTTTTGCCAAGGCAAAGGGTTGGATGGTTTTTAGAGCCCTTGTGTTCTTGCCAGGGGATCATAGGCCATGTATATTTACAAACTGAAAGGAAAAGTAAATCCAAAGGAAAAGTAAATTTTCTCTTACTTTCTAGACGTGACTTAGTTTTACAACTCAGAAGAAACTACCTGCCTTCCTTTCCTGCAACTGTTATGCTCCAATCCTCCCGTAGAAACTGAGTGGAGCAGTATATATCTTGATAATTACATTTTAAAAAGATGGTTCCTAGGTCTTTGAGAAAGATATACGTGGGTTATAAAACTTGTAAGAGGCTGGGGAAGATTTACATTTCAAGAAGCAGAGAAAGAATTTACAGTTGCAAGTTTTCTAATGTAAGTGATCTAAGCAAAAAGAGGTCAGGAATCTACAGTGAGGAATAAGGCTAAAGTTTAGTGAAGCTGAGGGGAATGTTAAGATCATTGCTCATAAATCCAACTATTACTTGGTCAAAGGTATATTTAGATTTTATGTTCCTTTTTGAGTCATTTTAGATAGTTTTGGTCTTTCGAGGAATTTGTCCATTTTGTCAAGATTATCTAAATTTGGGGATGCAATTGTTGATTTATTTATTTCTGTGTAGGTATTTTTCTTTCCCCATTTATTTCAGGAGATAGACTAAATCTGGACCTTTTTTTCTCTCAAATCCCAGTTGATTAGATATATATTTTTTAAGATTTATTTATTTATTTATACAAGCACTGGGTACACCGAGCCAGAGCGGGGAGCAGAGCAGGCAGAAGGACCGAAGTACACTGCTGAAGGGAGCAGCGGGTGGCAGGAGAGGTCTGCGCGCCATGTGGGACCCTCCTCTGGTGGCCAGGGAGCAGCCAGGGATCGAACCGGCGCTTTATAGGCTGCGGGCAGCTTTGCAACCCAGAGCTCAACCGCTGCGCCACCGGGGAGGCCCGATTAGATGGTTTTAATGACTAGTTTAATGGTTAAATTCATTCATGTTCCTCTTTCATTTTAATTCAACTTAAGTAACTTTTTTTCTAGAAAACACTTGTTTACAGTTTCAAATTTATCAGCATAAAATTAAGAATATTTTTGATTCTATTTAAATTTTTTGTTCAATCTGTATGATTCTTTTATCATTATTGAGTTTTTTTCTTCATAAATTTTTGTCATAAATTGGTCAACCTTGCTAGACTGTTTGAAAAACATTTTGGAAAAATTTATTCTTACTATTTTATTTTTATTGTCTATTTTATAATGCTTAGTATCATACTTATTTCATTCTTTAAGCTTTTTGTGCTCCATTCTTTAATTTAGCCTGTTGTTTTTCTTCTATCTTTCTGAGTACAACCCTTAACATCATAACTTTGATAACATGATAACTTTTTTATTGTCACTTTTTTCTCTAAGCAGTTAATCAATAACCTTTAAGTGTGCACTTAACCTGCATATCATCCTTTTGCTATGTTGTAAATTTATTATCATTCTTTTCTATGTGTTGTGTAATTTGCATTATAATTTTTTTCTTGATTTTCTCATAACTTGTTTAGAAATACTGTTACTTTTTGATTTCTAGTATCTTTTTTTATCTGGTACCTGCTATTCACTTATTCTTCCAAGTATATTTCTCTTGTGAAAGTTTTTTTCTCTCTACAGAATTAATATCCTTACTTCTGCCCCACGATGTCCCAGTCATATTTTGGTTTCTATAGTTTAAACAGTTTTGTCTTGTGTCCACCTACAAATGCTTTCCTATTTCCCGCCATGTCTCAGCGCTTGACTTCCTTCCTCATTCTTAATCTGTTTGGTTGCTGCCTTTTCAACTTCCCCGGTCTTATTATATGCTGGGGCACCAGGGGTAATTTTCCCCTGCATTCTCCCATGGACATAAGAGTATTTCTTTGAACCAATTTAAATCTCAGTCCTATTTTTACTTCTTTGTGTACATAGGGATAGTCTTAGACTTTTTCACCAATGGACAGGAGGTTGGCTTGCAGAGGTCAGCTATTACCAATTTTCCAGTTCTAGAGCTCTTCCTTCTAACTGCTCTTCCCATTTTGACTTTGGCCTCATAAAGTTGCATATTCTAGCCTGCAAAGTAAGAAGTGGTGGTGACTCTCTTAACTTTTCCTTTGTCTTAGCTAAATACTGAGTAGAATACCAAACACTAATTCTTGTTGTCTTGACTCCTTTTTCCCATGTTCAAAGTATATATTTAAGGGCAATTAAAGTTTATTTTAATCAAGTACTAAAAAAGTTATGTTCTGGATTCATTGTTTCTTCATTGTTCACAGGTTTGTTTCCTCATCATGTTTAACATGATTCACTTATATTTGAGTGGTCATCTTTGAAAAAATTAAATGCTAGAATGATTCTTATACTCCATCAAGATCAAGAAACTCTGCGGCAAAAAACTTTTAAAAGTTCACTCCTGTTAGACAACATATGCTGAGAAATAACTCAGCATATAGAGTTTTTTTCTCCAAAATTCCACACCAAAAGAAGAGATATTGATTTGTCTAGTGTCATGTTTTTTTTGTTGTTGTTTGTTTGTGTTGGAGGCGGCCACCCTGCATAGTGAGCAGAAGGGCCTTGACCCGAGTCCCTAAGGCATGTGAAAACACATGCGTCTCAGAGGAAAACCTCTGAGTGACAGGACTTGGTGTTGAGAGCCTGGAAAGTGACCTGCATGGAGTCAGGCTTCTACATCTCCACAGTCTGAGAATAACAAAATGGAGAGACCCTGCGCAGTGAGCAGAAGGGCCTTGACCTGAGTCCCTAAGGCATGTGAAAACACATGCATCTCAGAGGAAAACCTCTGGGTGACAGGACTTGGTGTTGAGAGCCTGGCAGTGACCTGAGTACATCTCCACAGTTTGAGAACAACAAAAATGAGCAAACTTCCCAGGCTCTGGCTAGGGGGTGATAAGATTATGTGCATGAGAACTAACCACCTGGTACCCTACTGTCTGAAGTAAATAGATAATAGTAAGAAAATAGATTAATCACTCGTGCATGTTATCATTATATGGTATGCTTTGATGTTACACCTGCTGCAATTAAAATAGTATATAATGAGCACTAAGACAATAAAGATTTACTGCATGCTGGACATGACAGTCCCCCATGTCTGATTTCCCTCACTGTCGTGTCCCAGGTCTCGGACTCACTAGAAGTCCACAGTTTGTTTGTTTTTAAATATTTATTTTATGTATACAAGAGCTGGGGTACAGGCCAGATGTGCGGGAGGGTGAGAGGATTCACCAGAGACAGAGTGGGGAACAGAACAGGCAGACTGATGAAATACACTGCTGAGGGGAGCAGCGGGGGAGACAGGAGAGGTCTGCTTGCCATGTGGGTTGCTCCCAGGCCGGTGGGGATCGAACCGGCACTGCAGAGGCTGCATACAGCTTCACAGCGCTGCGCTCAACCGCTTACGCCACCAGGGAGGCCCGTGTCATGTTTTCATGGTTACCCAAGGCACTATCTTGGCAAGAGATCTGGTCATCAGATACTAAGGCAATGTTCACATGAAACATGTATGGGGCCACCCTGGTGGCATAAGAGGTTAAACACAGCACTGTGAGGCTGTTTGCAGCCTCTATGGCAGGAGTTCGATTCCCTGCCAGGGAGCTACCCACATGGGACAGCAGACCTCTCCTGTCTCACCAGCTGCTCCCTTCAGCAGTGTATTTCAGTCGGTCTGCCTGTTCTGTTCCCCACTCTGTCTCTGGTGAATCCTCTCACCCCTCTGCCCACCATACCTCTGGCCTGTACCCCAAATTGGTATGCATAGTAAATATATCTTTTAAAAAAATAAAGAACCATGTATGGGGTTCTGAAATCCTGTTCATAGTGTCCAAATAGAGTTCTTGGAAAACAGATGTTTGGAGGTGAATTGGACAGGGAATCCAATTGTCTAATGGTTTTCTCTTGATTTTCTTGACTTTCTCCAACTGTGCATTTATTATATAGATTACTTAATTATATTACATTGTGTAGGTTACATTACTTAGATGACTGAGAAGTTTAGTAACCTGGGAACAGTTCTTTATAAAACTATAATAACCCTTAAGTGCCCAAGAAATAAAAGTTCTTATTTTTTTATATTGACAGTGCATTGCCAAGTGGTGTTAGCTGACGATTTCCAGCACTGGTGCTCATTCTGTGTTAAAACACCTTAACACTGTGCCTAACATATTTGAGAAAAGTTTGGAAGAAATGGGAACTGGTAATTCTAAATCTGTCCTCCCCAAATTGTTCAGTTGTTTAAGAAGTGGCTACTTATGTTTTTTCCAAGTCCTGCAAAAAATAGTTATTTCACCTAATTAAAGCAACACTTCTGGCTAATTGGTATCCCTAATTACCTTTTTTAGTAATCAAAGAAAAGTGGCATTTGTCCCTGAAATACCTTGGATTTTTCAAATTCCACAAAGCAGAGGACAGAATTTCTTTGTTCTAGTAAACCATGAGCTTTATTCTTAAATATTTATGGTGAAAAGGAAGAAAGATAAAGTTCTTTGAAAAAACAGAAAGGGAGAAAGACTGTGTGTGTGTGTGTGCGT
Source organism: Talpa europaea (assembly GCF_964194135.1). Lineage (NCBI taxonomy): Eukaryota > Metazoa > Chordata > Mammalia > Eulipotyphla > Talpidae > Talpa > Talpa europaea. Next base: position 48,577,867 of record NC_140068.1, on the reverse strand, counting down.
GTGTGTGTGTGTGTGTGTGTGTGTGAGAGAGAGAGAGAGAGAGAGAGAGATTAGATTTAGATTCCAGGTTTCCAGAAGATGGGGGGAAGGACAACAGTAGTAGGAAATTCCAAAGGTTAGGTGATCCTCACTCCTCAGGAGAGGCTCTCAAGAAGTTGCAAAGGCCTGAGAAGGTTGCGCAGTGCTCCTGAGTCAGATGAACCCTAGACACAGGAATCACCACTTCAACAAAGATTCTTGTGCTTTATGTGTGACAAATGAGAAAGAACCAAAACTGGCCATCTGAGTGGGCCCTCTGGGACAAAGGAGATTCAGTGGCAAGCTGGAGCAGTCATTGGAGAAGACTCTTGGAAATCCTAATGCTTTGTAATTTCTTGGAAATATTGCATACCCTTGAGAGGGTGAGAGGGCAAGAGAAGAATGAAGATATTAGCCAAAATGTAGTTGATTTAATGAAAATAAAATTTCAATGTTTTTGAGATTTTTATAGCGATTCGTATCTGCTAAAGAATGGTAAAATTGATAAACTAGAAAAGGTCACAGAAACTGCTGACAGTAGGGTCTTTGTAATTTAGGCCTACTTGATTACTGACTGATAATAAATGAATTGCCAATTACCAAAATGTATGTATTCCTTAATTTCCTGCTTTTTGAGTTAGATCTGAACATCAGTGATGATGTAAATAAGACTTTGTTTGATCAATTACATCCAAATTTCAGAAAAATGTCTCTATCTTCAAACACCATTTTAAGAACCAACTCAGCAATATCTATTAAAGTTGAAAATGCAAATGAACCAACAATACTCATCAATCAACACTTGAATATATGCAGAATATATATGAGAAACACTTGAATATATGCAGAGGGGATGGATACAAGTATGCTCATTGCAGCACTGTTTCCCAACCAACAATCTATGGAAAATTTAATATCCACTAATGGGGGAACAAATAAATAAACTGTTTTATATATATATATATATGTACATATATATGTATATATATGTATCAGTATACACACACATATATATGCATCAATATGGACAGATATCAAAGTTTAATGTTGAGTGAAAACAAGTTACAGAGTAATGCCATTTATGTAAGCATGCAAAGTGTATAAAGCAATACTAACATTGTTTATGGACTAATGAATATATAAAATGTATTAAAACTAAAAATCTTAGGGGCCTCTCTAATGGCACAGGGGTTAAGATGCAGCACTATGAAGCTACCTATAGCCACTGCAGCACAAGTTCAATCCTTGGCGAGGGAGGTGACCCACATGGCACAGCAGACCTCTCCTGACTTGCACTTGCCCGCTATTCCCTCAGCAGTGTATTTCAATCCGCCTGTTCTGTTCCCCACTCTGTTTCTGGTGAATCCTCTCACCCCCCCCACACCTCTGACCTGTACCCCAGTTGTTGTATGCATAAATAAATCTTTTTAAAAAATCTTAGAGAGATAGGATATAAAATAACTTATGTCAGATTCCCTGCAGTTAGAAATGAGAAGAAAATGGAATACTAAGGGAACTACAATTGTAGCAGAATGCTTTGTTAATTAAAAAGCATTTGTGGCAAATAAGATAAAATATCAACTATTGCTTATTATTTCTAGTGATACATTAATGCTTATTATAATATTTCCTGCTCTTTCTTTTAGAATTGTATATAACTTTTGAAAAAGTTATTCCCCTCCCCTACTCATTTATAGCAATTAGATTCAGGTTTCTAATTATTCTTTAATTCCTTTGTTATATATTTATTGCACATCTTCCATGCATTAGCGTCGAAGAAGATTAAAATCCCCTTTGTTAAACATGCATGTAGACAACTAACACAAGAGAGAATCACCTACGTGCTCTAGCAGAAAGGTCAGATCTCACACTGTGTATGGAGAAGGATGGTAGTGTTAGGCTTGAAGGAGAGATGGATTCTCATTGGGTGTTGGGGTTGGATTCTCGAAGGTGGTACTGTGTATGCTGGGCTTGATTGAAACCCCTTTCATTCTTGAGACAGGGAGTTTCAGACTAAGGGAACAGAGGTCTGAAAACTACATGGTGCTATCAGAGCACAATAACACATCTACATCCCTGAGAGAGGACTACTTAGAGGGATGGTTAGGAAATAAGACTTGGATGTATGGCTGGAATCAGATTATGGGGGAGCCATCCTTGTTAGGGAATTTATATAGACTGTAAAATTAATGGGAAGACACAGTTTTCAAAGGAGGTGAATGATAAGATCTAGCATATATTTGGGATAAATAAAGATTATAAAGTTAAAGAGTAGAAATAAAATACAATCTGAATTACACACTGAAAATACAATCTGAAAGTACATGAGTCAGATAGAGAAGGCAACAATGTAAGCTAGAGAAAGATGAAAAAGGTCAAACAAAGGGAATATTTGTAAAGTGAAACAGAAGGAAGCCAGGCCAGTAGGGAGATCTGTGAGTAGGTCACTAAGACTGGGAATGAGGGGAAGTCAGCAAACTGCACAAGCCACTGGAGAGGTGAGACGGAACTGAGAGACAAGCTGGAGATCAGTGGAGGAGAGGGAATTCTAGGACAGAATGTTACTGTTTCATGACGTTGAGATGAATTCGTCTCAGCTGATGATCTTCAAGCGAGCAGCTCTAGTCTAGAAATGAGAGAAGTCAGGGGACGAGGTAAGGATAGAATGAGTCACAATACTCATTGTAGAAGTGCAATGATAATGAGAAAGAAAACTTGGACTGGTTGCTTTAGTACAAAAAAAAAATGATTTACAATTGTATCTGAAGTTTATTTTCAGATTTATTACATAAAATATGCATTTCAGATATATAAAAATACAGCACATTAGACTTAGAATAAGATAAGTTATTTGGGAGATTTTTTTAAAAAGATTTGTTTATTTATACAAGAACCAGGGTACAGGCCAGATGCACAGGAGGGTGAGAAGATTCACCAGAGATACAGCAGGGAACAGAACAGGCAGACTGAAGAAATACACTGCTGAGGGGAGCTGCGGTGTGACAGGAGAGGTCTGCCACGCCATGTGGGACCCTCACCAGCTGGCTGGGATTGAACCAGTGCTGCAAAGGCTGCGGGCGGCTTCACAGAGCGGTGCTCAACAGCCTGCGCCACCAAGGGAGGCCCTATTTGGGAGATTTTATTAAAGAGAAGCAAGGCAGAATTCTGACTTGTAGCAAAGGCAAGAGACCCATTAAATATCTCGTTGTGAATTATGCTGTTCATTTCATTTATCATTTACACTAATTCTGAATTGAAAGAAACTTTCATAAGCAATTCTATAAGAATGAAGTTCAGGGGGTCGTAGAACAAAAGAAACACAACATCGTTAGACAAAGGTATCATTTTTATTTGCTGAATGAAATTTCAAGTTTGAAGAAGTGGAGCTTTTTATTTTAACTCTTTTGTAACATTTTGGTTAACTTTTGGGAAGACAAAGGGCTGTTAATGAGAATTCTGCGAATCTACAAAGGTTTTATAAAATGTAATACTGGTAATGAAAAGGCAGGCAGTCCAGGGAAGGCACTGATTAAATTGCATGTTGTGGAGGAGTTCTTGGGGAGTGTTGAGATGGCCAGAAATAGAACTGTTTCTCAAACTTTCTAGGCAGGCCAGGTGCCACCCAACACAGGACTAGGTTTTCTCTGTGCACAGCTGGCTGTGGGTGGAACACTTGTACCCACCCAAGCTGTGAATTGAAAACCAATTTCTTTGAAATTGCCTTACTTAGAAAGTATTCCTTTCCTCCCTTCAACCACCAGTTAGCCATGGACAGGGATGTTTTCAGCTGCTGAAACTACTTGAGGAATAGTGAGGGCACTCTGGCATTCCTTCCTACCTGATCCATCTCCACATTCATAGTATTTTACACATCATTAAGCACATTCATTTAACTCTGGCAGCATGTCTTGTAATTTCTGTTTTACAGAGGAGGGAGGACAAAAAAGCTTAGAGTTTGAAAGAGTTTTCCTAAATACAGAGAGTTGAAGGAAAACTCAGACCATAGGGTGGTATTGCCCCTTTATTCTTTTAATTTGGTAGGGTGTTGATGGGAATTATTTAGCTTCTTAATAATTTCCCTTTTTTTTTTTTTTTTTTTTTTTTTTTTTTTGAATTTTATCAAACATTTATTTTTTTTTTTTTTTTTTTTTTTTATAAATTTTATTGTTATATTCCCCATACAATTGCAGCCCCCCATTCTGACCCCAATCCCTCCCCTCCCGCCCCCGCCCCCCTAAAAGTGTCTCTGGTTCATAGTTTTTTGTTGATTTTGATTTTCACTTTCTTATAGTTATTCATTTTCCTGGTCCCTTATTTAAGTTTTCTAGATTCCTGCTATGAGTGAGACCATCCGGTATTTTTCTTTTTCTTTTTGGCTTATTTCGCTGAGCATGATCCCTTCCAGCGCCATCCATGTTGCAGCAAATTGCATGTGTTTATCTTTTTTGAATGCTGAGTAATATTCCATGGTATATATGTACCACATCTTCTTGATCCAGTCATCTATTTTTGGGCATTTGGGTTGTTTCCAAAGCTTAGCTATTGTAAACAGTGCTGCTATAAACATAGGGGTGCAGGTGCTCTTTGGAATTGATGTTTCTGTGTCCTTTGGGTAAATACCTAGGAGTGGAGTTGCTGGGTCATATGGAAGCTCTATGTTTAGTAGGTCCAGAAATCTCCACACAGCTTTCCACAGTGGTTGGACCAGTTTGCACTCCCACCAACAGTGCAGAAGAGTTCCTTTTTCTCCACACCCTCGCCAACATTTGTTATTGCTAGTTTTTTTAATATGTGCCATTCTCACTGGTGTAAGATGGTATCTCATGGTAGTTTTGATTTGCATTTCCCTGATGACAAGTGATGTTGAACATTTTTTCATATGCCTGTTGGCCATTTGCATTTCCTCTTCAGAGAAGTTTCTTTTTAGCTCTTCTGCCCATTTTTTGACTGGATTATTTTCTTTGTTGTTGTTGAGACTCATCAGCTCTTTGCAGATTTTTGTGATCAGTCCTTTATCATTAGTGTTGGGTGCAAAAATGTTCTCCCAGTTGGTGGGGTTTCTCTTTGTTTTTGTTATTGTCTCTTTTGCTGTGCAAAAGCTCTTTAATTTGATATAGTCCCAGCTGTTTATCTTTGCCTTCACTATCACTGCTTTGGGTGATGTGTCTGTAAAGATGTCTTTGATGTGCAAATCACGTAGTGTTTCGCCTATATTTCCTTCTATATATTTTATGGTTTCAGGTCTTATGTCTAGTTCTTTAATCCATTTTGAGTTGATTTTTGTGTATGGTGTGAGGTGGTGGTCAAGCTTCATTCTTTTGCATGTAGCGACCCAGTTTTCCCAGCACCATTTATTGAACAAACTTTCTTTGCTCCAATGCATAGTCTTTGCTCCTTTGTCAAAGATTAGTTGACCATAAACCTGTGGGTTTATTTCTGGATTTTCTATTCGATTCCATTGGTCTGTATGTCTGTTCTTGTTCCAATACCATGCGGTTTTGATGATTATAGCTTTGTAGTATAGTTTGAAGTCTGGGAGTCTGATGCCTCCATTCCCTTCTTTTTTTTTCAGGAGAGCTTTGGCTATTCGGGGTTTTTTGTGATTCCATATGAATTTCATCAATAATTGTTCTATTTCTTTGAAGAATGACATTGAAATTTTGATTGGAATAGCATTGAATCTGTATATTGCTTTTGGAAGGATGGCCATTTTAATAATGTTTATTCTTCCAATCCATGAGCAGGGGATGTCTCTCCATTTCTTTGTGTCTTCTTCTATTTCTTTTAACAGTGTTTTATAGTTTTCTTTGTATAGGTCCTTTACCTCTTTTGTTAGATTTATTCCCAAATATTTGATTTTTTTTGTTTCAATAACAAAAGGGATGGTCTTTTTGATTTCTTCTTCTTCAGATTTATTGTTTGTGTATAGGAAGGCTACTGACTTTTGCGTGTTGATTTTGTATCCTGCCACTTTACTGAACTGATTGATGAGTTGAATTAGCTTTTCTGTGGAGTTTTTGGGGTTCTCTATGTATAATATCATATCGTCTGCAAATAGTGATAGTTTGACTTCTTCTTTTCCTATTTGGATTCCTTGGATGTCTTTCTCTTGTCTTATTGCCCTGGCTAGGACTTCCAGTATTATATTGAAAAGCAATGGTGAGAGTGGACATCCTTGTCTTGTTCCAGATCTTAATGGAATTGCTTTCAGCTTTTCACCATTGAGAATGATACTGGCTGTTGGCTTGTCATAGATGGCCTTTATGATGTTGAGGTATGTTCCTTGTATCCCAAGAATTTCAAGGGCTTTTATCATGAATGGGTGTTGCACTTTGTCGAAAGCTTTCTCAGCATCTATTGATATTATCATATGGTTTTTATATTTCTTTTTGTTGATGTGTTGGATAACGTTGATTGATTTTCGGATGTTAAACCATCCTTGTGCCCCTGGAATGAATCCAACTTGGTCGTGGTGAATTATCTTATGGATACATTGTTGGATTCTGATAGCTAAAATTTTATTCAGGATTTTTGCATCAGTGTTCATTAGGGAGATTGGCCTGTAGTTTTCCTTTTTTGTGTTGTCCTTGTTCGGTTTTGGTATTAGTGTAATGTTGGCTTCATAAAACGTGTTTGGTATTGTCCCTTCCTTCTCAATTTTTTGGAAGAGTTTGTGAAGGATAGGCACTAATTCGTCTCTGAATGTTTGGTAGAATTCATTTGTAAATCCATCAGGTCCTGGGCTTTTGTTTTTGGGGAGGTTTTTGATTACCATTTCAATTTCGCTAATTGTAATTGGTCTGTTTAGGTGTTCTATTTCTTCTTTATCTAGCTTTGGGTGATGGTAGAGTTGTAGGAATTTGTCCATCTCCTCTAGATTGTTAAACTTGTTTCCATATAACTGTTCATAGTAGTTACTGATTATTCTTTTGATTTCTGCTGTGTCCGTTGTGATTTCTCCTCTTTCATTGATGATCCTGTTTATTTGTGCTTTCTCCCTTTTTTCCTTTGTGAGCCTGGCTAGGGGTTTGTCTATTTTATTGATTTTTTCAAAGAACCAGCTCTTGGTTTCATTGATCTTTTGGATTGTTTTTTTAGTTTCAATTTCATTTATTTCTGCTTTGGTTTTTATTATTTCTTTTCTTCTACTGGTTTTGGGGTTTTTTTGTTGTTCTTTTTCTAGATCTTTGAGCTTCGAGATTAGGTTGTTTCTTTGCGTTCTTTCTTGTTTCTTGATGTGAGCTTCTATTGCTATATATTTTCCTCTTATTACTGCTTTTGCTGCATCCCATACATTTAGGATATTGGTGTCCTCCTTGTCGTTCAATTCAAAAAATTTTTTAATTTCTTCTTTGATCTCCTCATTAGTCCAATGGTCTTCCAGTAGTGTGGTTTTTAATCTCCATGAGGTAGGAAAGTTCCTTGCCTTCTTTTTATGGTTTATTTCTAGTTTGATGCCTTCATGGTCAGAAAAGATGGTTGATATGATTTCAATCTTGGTGTATCTGTTGATGTTTGTCTTGTGCCCCAGTATGTGATCGATCCTGGAGAATGATCCGTGTGCGCTTGAGAAAAATGTGTACTCCATTTTTTTGGGGTTTAGTGTTCTATAGATGTCTGTTAAGCCCAATTGCTCTAGGTCTTTATTTAGAGCTTTGGTTTCTTTACTTATTTTTTGTCTTGTTGATCTATCCATTGTTGATAGTGGTGTGTTGAAGTCTCCCACTACGTATGTGTTTTCTCTGATGTCTGTTTTCAGAGAGGACAACAGTTGTCTGATATATTTTGGTGCTCCTTCGTTTGGTGAGTATATGTTAATGAGTGTTATTTCTTCTTGAAGTATTGTCCCCTTGATCATAATGTAGTGACCATTGGGGTCTCTTTTTATCTTTTTGAGTTTGAAATCTGTTTTATCTGATATAAGTATAGCTGTTCCTGCTTTCTTTTTTGGTCCATTTGCTTGTAGGATTGTTTTCCATCCTTTAACTTTGAGCCTATTTTTATCTTTTGTAGCTAAATGTGTTTCCTGGAGACAGCAAAAGGTTGGGTTTTGTTTCTTAATCCAGGCTGCAACTCTGTGTCTTTTTATTGAAGAGTTTAGTCCATTTACATTTAGAGTTAATATTGATATGTTAGCATCTGTATTTGCCATTGTGTTTGTCTTTCCTTTGATTTTATTTATTCTTTTAATAACTTTTTTTTTTTTGGCCTTCTTTCATTGTTATTCGTCCCTCTGAGGTTCTGGCTTTAGGACTCCTTGTAGTATTTTTTGGAGTGGGGGTTTAGTTGCAATGAAATTCCGGAGTTTCTGTTTGTCTGGGAAGGTCCATATTCTTTCTTCAAAGAGGAAGGAGAGCTTTGCGGGATAGAGTATTCTTGGTTGGCATCTGTTTTCTTGGAGTCTGTTGACTATGTCCCTCCACTCTCTCCTTGCCCGTAGTGTTTCTTCGGAGAAGTCTGATGTCAGCCTGATTGGTTTTCCTTTGAATGTTATCTGTTTCTTCCCTCTTGCCAGCTTCATTATTTTTTCCTTGTCCTGGATTCTTGGGAGCTTTACTATTATGTGTCTTGCTGTATTTTTCCTTTCGTCGTGGAAGTTTGGTGTTCTTCTTGCTTCTTGTATATCAATTTTCAGCTCCTTCTTCACATTTGGGAAGTTCTCTTCAATTATCTCTTTGAATATTTTCTCTGTTCCTACATCTCTCTCCTCTCCTTCTGGTATTCCTATAACTCTTATATTTCCTTTCCTCATGGAGTCAGATAGTTCCCGAAGTCTTTCTTCGTTCTTTTTCCTTCGTACTTCTCTTTCCTTTTCTGTTTTGGTTCTTTTTATTTCTGTGTCTTCAAGATTACTTATTCGTTCTTCCATTTCATCTATTCTGCTTTCATTGCTTTTCCCAGAATTCTTTAGTTCTTCCATTAATTCTTTGATCTCCTGCATTTCTTTTACTTCCCTCTTTAGGGACTCAATTTCTTTCTTCTGACCATTGTTTTCCCTCTCTAGGGACTCAATTGCATTCTTCTGATCGTTGATTATTTTTCCCTTATCATTGTTTTCCTTTATGACTTCTGTCAGTTTTTTAATCACGGCAATTTTAAATTCTCTTTCTGGAAGGCTCAGAAATTCTTCCAAGTTATTGTCGTTGCAATCTGGGGGCTGGCTTTCTTTTTGTGGTGTGCTTTTTCTCTGGAGAGTTGCTAGGTTGCGTGTGGTTCTTCTCCTCCAATAATTTCCCTTTTTAATCCTACTTAGCAAAGCAGACCATGATATCCTGGTCAAACTTTGGGAAATTCATTCATTCTTATAAATATGGTCAGGTCTCTGGTCTATGGGTGCAAAGAAGCTGCTCACTTTCCTCTTTGACACTTAGGTTCTCAGGAGGTAGTTCTCAAAGACTCTGTCTTTGCCTCTTGTCACATGCACCTCTGTGTGAGTGGGGCATGCTCACCATTTCCAACTTCCAGTGGAGAGGCTGAGTATGAGATAGTTAAAGGTGTGGGTTCTGGGACTTATAAGCACATGAGTTCAAATCCCAAACTTTCACTTGCTCTTCCACAGTTCCTCTGCTCCTATATCTAAATGGTAGTGTGGAAAAATCCAGACAAGTGTGACCACACACTGTCATGGTCTTCATATGGCTATGTTCCCTGGAGTGTTCAAGGGCATTCATTAGAACAGAAAAAGAATAGTTAGATTTTTCCTTTATATTACTTCTCTAATATGTATAGGCTAATGCTGATTCCCATACCTATTGGCATCTTAGACAGGAAAGCTGGCTCTTGAGGCATCCTTAACAAAAAAATGGATGTTTCTCAATATGGAGGTGTTGACAGGGCTGCCTTCACTCGCTTGATTTTAGCATCTCAAGAAAAAGTACATTTTACTTGCCATTTGTGCCACCCAAGTGATTATTTTCACAAAAGTAAGATCTGGAAATATAATTTTTAATTGTTTTCTAATGAGAAATGGAATAGCTTTGAAAATTTGTTTCACACAGCAGTTTGCCAATTATCTTGTAACAAAATATTTAAAATTGTTGAAATTTAAAAGTTGTACATTTTTAATTTATAAAAAGATAAATATTTGAATTTGCTTAATATTTTTGTTATGAAAAAGTCTTTCAACAGTATTATATCTAGAAGATTAAAAACCCCATCAAATCAGCCCCTCTCGAAGGTAAAGGTGACATTCAAACAATAAGTGAGAAAGTAAATGCTATTTTAAAAGGAAATCTTACTATACAGCACTTCAAAAATGGATATTTGGAAATGTTTCCATTGCTGTATAATTTTATTGCTGAAAATATTGTGTTACCTCTAAAGCTTGGAAGCTGAATTTCCTAACTGGTTTTAAAGTATCTTCCAAATGAAGTTATTCCATAAATGTTCAACTCATTTGTTTTGGAAAAATCATTGCCTTCCAATTTGTTTACAAAAATGCTGATTAATATCAGGGAAAATTTACTATCTAAAAATTGGCAAAAATTTTGTGTAATTGGATCATGGGACTGAAAAATGCGTTTCATGATTTTAGTAAACCTAGCTAGTGATACACTTCAGTTGGAAACTATGTTTTTGAGATATCTTTTCAATTATGATGGTGACTGAAAGTTTGTATTCAAATAAATTGTTCTTAAAATCAGAGCTTCTGAGGGATGGGGAATAGATAATTGGTGGTGGATATAGTATGATATATACAGAAACTTGAGAAATAGCATGCACATCTGAAATCTATTCTTGCTGTAAACTAAACACAATAATTTTTTTTAATTAAACAAAGCAAAACAAAATAGCCGAGTCACAAAGTTTAAGTCAATTTTAAAAAAATAAATATTTCTTATAAACACTACTGTAAGATAAAAAAGCCACTTTTTTCCATTAAATGAAAAAATATTTAAAATTAAACTTTATTTAATCTTTTTGTCATCTTTTTATATTTGTTCTTTCATGCACAAAATACTTCAGTATTGTGCTATGAAGAAGTAGACTACATATAGAGACTTTATGCTCAAAATCTTACTGTTGGACAAACGTAACCAGAAAACTTGCTCTATTCTTAAAAACGAATACAAGTAGGCTCTGGTGTTGTTGGAGTTGCAGTCTTGCAGTCTTTCTTTCTTTTTTTTTTTTTTAAAGATTTATTTATTTATTTATACAAGCACTGGGTACAGTCAGAAGTGCAGGAGGGTGAGAGAATTCACCAGAGCCAGAGCAGGGAGTAGAACAGGCAGACTGATGAAATACACTGCTGAGGGGAGCAGCGGGCGGCAGGAGAGGTCTGCGCGCCATGTGGGACCCTCCCCGGCACCGGGGATCGAACCAGCACTGCAGAGGCTGCGGGCAACTTTGCAACCCAGCGCTCAACCACTAGGCCACCTGGGAGGCCCTCTTTTTTTTTTTTTAAAGATTTATTTATTTATGCATATAAGAGCTGAGGTACCGGCCAGAGATCTGGGGGGTGAGAGGATTCACCAGAGACAGAGTGGGCAACAGAACAGGCAGACTGACTGAAATGCACTGCTGAGGAGAGCAGCAGGCGAGACAGGAGAGGTCTGCTGCAGCATGTGGTTTGCTCCCCGGCAGGCCAGGAATCGAACTGGTGCTGCAGAGGCTTTCGATTGCTTCATAGTGCGGTGCTTAACCCCTTGCACCACCAACTAGGCCCTGGGGTTGCAGTCTTTCAAGTGAGAACTCAAATTCGGAATTTCTTCAGTGTTGCTCTGCTGAGTCTTACTCTTGTTAATAACCCTTCTTTTCTTCTCTTAAATCCCTGATGTAGAGATTTACTTTTGACTATATTTTCTTCTAGCTATTCAAGGTACATTTGTTGGTGGGGCCTTCCCAGGTGCAATAACTCTATGGTGCCTTAGTAATGTCACACTTCCTCCAATCCCCAACTGCCAGTTAATCTTCACTACCTGTTTCTTTAACCATTCTCATGAAATTTCCCAAGCTGCTCTAAAATTTGTGTCACAAATTCTAGCTTGATTATCCTAACTTATAACTGTGCAGCAGTTCCAACATTTACTTAGACATCCTTTAACAACCTTATTCAGTCAAAATTATTTGCTAGAAAAGGAAATAAAAGAGAGTAACCTGGCATAGAAAAAAATAATATAACTTTCAGAACTCTTGCAATTTAGGACAGTTTGTAAAAAACTGAATCTGTAGTTCAGGGGAACTCAGAACAATCTGTTACTCTAGTTCTTAAAAATATAAAAACATTTTATATTAACTAGCATTGAACTAACGTAGTCAAATGAACTGATCCAGCCTGCCACAGAATTTAATTCTTCATTCAAAATCACTTTGAGGGGTCTCCCTGGTGGTGCAAGGAGTTAAGAATCACACTATGAAGCAATCTGCAGCCTCTGCAGCATGAGTTCCATCCCCGGCCAGCCAGGGAGCAACCCACATGGTGCAGCAGACCTCTCCTGACTCACCAGCTACTCCCCTCAGCAGTGTACTTCAGTCAATCTGCCTATTCTGTTCCCCACTCTGTATCTGGGAAATCCTCTCACCCCTCCACATCTCTGGCCTGTACCCCAGCTCTTGTATGCATAAATAATAATAAAAATCACTTTGATTAAGCTCTATTTCCTGTCCACCCAGAATAGGGGAAAACATTGCAGTCCATTAAGGAAACTGGATACACTAGATACAGATACCTCAACTAAACTGTAGATTTCTAGGGTGGTGGCCATTTCACAGGTCATAGTTTTTCTTAATTTTTTTTCCTGCATCCCCTCTATATTCATATTTCAAGGTTAGATGAATAGTAGAAATCCATCAGATACTTATTAAACTGTGCATTGAATTATTCATTTATTTTTATTTTTATTGTTTTTTTTTTATTATTATTTTACATCCCTGCTAATGACTGACAGTATAAGATACCACCCCCACTCTGAAGCAATACCCATAGTCCTCCACCATAGTCCACTGTGTTCTCCCTTACCCATTCCCCTTCTTTTATTTCCCACTTTTCCCCCACCCCTCTGAAAGCCAAAGATCAGTGTTCAAGGGTTGGTTAAAGTTTGTCTTTGTCTGACCCTTTGTTTTTGGCTAATGAATTTAATTTTTTGAATAAGAAATTACCTGATGCTTCTGTAAAATATACTTTTTAAGGGCACATACTGAGTTATTCTGTGAAATTATAATTCAGAGAAGTTTGGAAGAAAACTATTTCAGTTTCTTACCATAGTGATTTTAGGAGAGTTTAACCTCTCCCTCTCAGCACTGAGGACAGACCTCCAAAGTTGATGTTCTTTGAGCAAACCACCCAAATTCTGCCTCAATTTGGTGGTTTCTCTGGAAAGAAAGGCAGTTAAGTCTGTCCCTTCTTTTTGTACTTCTCTCCTTTTCACTAAAGTTGAGCTACCTTGAGGGCTGTTGGAAAAAATACCGTTCTTCCCTTCCAGAGCCTACTGAAAAGTATAAAAAACAACATAATATTTATTGGAAAAGTCAATAGTAATAATTAAAGTGTTGAAATTGGAACTCCCTTTGAAAAGTTATGATAGATGAAGATCTGGATTAGTATTTTTATTGGCTGGCTATATTTTTGTTTTCAACATCAGGTTGAGATAATTGACTAATGGAATCCAAGCCACTAAACTGAGTAACATTTATGGAGGTTACCAAGACCCTAGTGCATTTCCTGTACTAATGTGAACCCAACTTAAATATATATCAATGATATATATGTATGTATGTATGTACATATGTGTGTATGTGCATATATATGTATCTTGGTGCTCTTTCTTGCTTGTTCTGTAATTATGCAAAAAAGGCATACCTCCCAGCTCTCTCTTTCCTCTAGAGAGTGTCAGGTTGAAGCCATAATAAAGATAACATGTGACACCTTTATTACATTCTCTTTATAGCAAAATACTCAGGTATCTTAAAAATACTATTTTCCATTAAAGAATATAATTTTCTAGGCCAGTTTTCCCCAAATATTTTTAAATTCTATGGCTAATTTTGGATTTCATTTAAAGAGAAGCGAGAATTGACATATTTTTTTGATAGTAGTCTAAATATGTCAATTTAAGTGAGGTTCAAGGGACCAAGGTATTTATTATGCTTCTTCAGAGGGGAAATAGTGCTAATAACAGATTTTAGGTGCTTGCAGGAAGAAGGCTGATTCAGGCATGCACATACAGGCCAAGATGTGAGTAAATGATGCCAAAATGCACTGGAAAGATTTGATAACATTTGTATTAAAAGCAGCAGAAAGAATGTATGTAAAATATGATACACTGAATAAACCTCTTTTTCCTCCTCATGAAAGATTGTAAAATTAGGATATGTCAGTGCTGCAGACTACAGACAGCTTAGAAATAAATTATGGGGCTACATTAGTTAGGTTCATTTTAACTCTCATTGACAATATATTTCTCATCATTTCCTGACCTTCTTATTTTACTCTGTGAAACATCAGGCTTTATATGGTGTCTCTGCAAAAACTGATTTGATAGGCTCTCTCCAATGAATGTTCAACTACCTTAGAACATGAAATAAGAGCTGTTTTTGTTGTTCTTCATCATCATCATCACCACCAATTATTGCTCAGTTTGAGAGTATGGGAACAATTTCTCTGAAGAAAGTAAAATCTTTGGGAATTGGAAAAATTTTAATTTGATTTAATTAAGGCAGACCTTCATGTTTATAGTGTAATTATACCATGCAAAAAGACTGACATTAATTAGTCTTTGTTTGTTCTATGCGCTGTGGGTGTGCCTGTGTGCCATGCACATATAAGCCATTGCTCAGCTAACCACCTGTGCCTTTACCTCACTTGGTCCTCCAGAGTCTAATGAGGGATGTAGCATAGAAGAGACTCATTTAAAAGTGTTTATCTAATTAGAGATAGGAAATTCCAAATAATTTTTTTCAGTCTTTGGATGTTGAATATTATATTTATTATCTGCTTCACTCAAAATGCACACAATACATAGTAGGAACATCAAGGAGTTTGTTCAAAGCTAGAATTATGTATCTCTAGTGAAGTAAGGTTCAGAAGACCTTCTTCACATAAATCTCAACACACTGCTGCCCTTATACCAATTGCTTTATTTCTTACACTTGCAGAATCACAGCTGGGTCTCCTTATGAAAAGAGAGCACATAATAATTGCACTAAATATGCATTAAATTACTTTGCAAAATGATAGTGGCATCCATTATAAATCCTGTGTTTGAGGAGTTTAATCAGCTATTTAAATTTTCATCAGGATGCAAGTCGACATGCGAGTTCTTGGCCAAAGGCATTCTATTTACCACATAAATATTTGTTGATTAAGAAAAGCACAGGCCCCTACACTTTCCTAGGGATTCAGAGGCACACAAGCATTTCTCAGGAGCAATAAATAAAAACATGAAATTTAAAAAAAAATCATACTTGAATTTTGATACATTGTTTAGTTGGCAACTATGTTTCCTATGAATAATCTGCCACTTCACAGTGATTTAATATTAATATTCCTCAGGAAATCAAGAATTAGAGAACATAGAAAATTCTAGTAATAGTATTTTAGGGGGGGAAAGCTGATATATGCAAAGCAAACTACTTGCTGATTATATCAAAAGGCTTTATTTTAGTTTCCTTTATGCTAGCTACATCTTTTGTACACTAGAGCATTTATACAAAAATGATAAGAAATGGGATATTGACATTAGACATGGAGTATTTTATTTTCCCATTTCTTTTCATATTCACCTGGTCTGAGTTACATTCGGATTGTGGATCTGTACTGAGTAGCATCAGACAACAGTTGGTACATTTTCTATGTGCTGGGCTTCAGTAATGCATCAAGGAGAAAGTGACTTCTTATCTCCATCATAGCAAATGCTCCATTTATGAAGCTCTGTGTATCATATAGGAGCTGGTGGACAAAGCTGGAGCAAGAGCGAGAGTGAAAGGAACTAAGGTCACCTTGCAATTGGCCAGCACTGGCTGGTTTCTGGATAATTGAATGAGACTTTTGAAACATTTCCATGCGATAATTTATTATTCTGACATGAAGGACAAGAATAGTGATTCTCTTCTAGCAAATATAAATGAAACTATCTATTGCAAAAAAAAAGGGGAAGCAACCTATTTGTTTATTGTGGTTTTGCTCTTTGAACGGGAATTTAAAATATAGGGGGTTGGGCCTCCCTGGTGGCACAAGGGGTTAAGACTCACCATAAGAAGCTATCCACAGCCTCTGCAGCAAAAGTTCGATCCTGGCCAGCCAGGGAGCTGCCCACATGGCTCAGAAGACCTCTCCTGTCTCACCTGCTTCTCCCCTCAGCAGTGTATTTCAGTCAGTCTGCCTCTTCTGCTCCCTACTCTATCTCTGGTGAATCCCCTCACCCTCCACACCTCTGGCCTGTATCCTGGTTCTTGTATGCATAAATAAATAAATCTTTAAAAAAATAAAATATAGGGGGTGCTTAAATTTACAGCTAATATCAAACTCTGATTTTTAACAATTATTCTGAAGTTATAAAGTGGGAAGTTTGAAAAGCTATTAAGACAATTATTTAGGTGAAGCTCTTTCCCTTTGCAAGAGACAATTTAAACTATAAATTTGCATCCTTTTAAAAGTTATGTGCTATTGATATTTTGTCCAATCTATTCTATTGTATTTACCAGAATTTAAGTCTATTTTATCAATGTACCTATTCCTATAGCCCAGAATGGTATCTGGGACTAGTAGCTACACAGCAAATATCTACTGAATGAGAGGGTTAATGAATGACTGAATGTGTGCTTGGGAAACTAATGGAATGATATGGCTTAATAAGCCAGGAAGAATATTGCATTTCCAAGGGCTTCCCCTGAGTAGAGTGAAGTTACTGAGTTTGATTACCAAGTGAAATACTTGAATAAAGACAATTGTGTTATTCAGTTCATGTATGTATATAATGCTCTCTCTTCTTTAAAGATATCACTGCTAAGAGGAATGGATATCTGTATAATTGAAAGGAGCATTTGAAAACTTATGGCAGCCAATGAATGTTTTTATTATTTATGCTTAAAGAATCCCTTTGTTTTCTAAGTGAGAGTATTGTAGGCTTGAACTAGCAACATGCTTCAACACTGACTGTCACTCAAAGCCTTGGCTCCAAAAGTCTGAAATTTTGGTTGACCTGGCATTGCTGACCATGAATATGTTCCCAGACAACTAATTTTCTTTCACTGGGCCTCAATTTCTCCATCTAAAGACTGAAAATTAGGCTGCTCTGGGAAAGCTCCAAGTTCCTCCCAGCAAATAGTCTATGAATTTGCATTCTAAGATCTACTTTGACTGCTGCTTATAAACTAGGAAAAATGACTATGAAACCCTACAGTGCATTTTAGAAGTGTCTCCTGCCCCCCTTAGCTCTTAGTGACTTATTATTATTACAACTCTGCTCCTCCTCCACTGGGGAACAGAAGTGAGCAGTTCCCCTGTACACATTACTTCAATCACTGCGGCCAGCTGATGAGATAACTTTGCTGTGGGACTGGTGACTCTGTCTCCATTTAGTGTTAATAGAATTCATACTTAAGTCATAACACTACTTTTGCAGTTGCAAATAAGATATCTTTCAGTTCATATCTCAAAGGTAGATGAAATACAAGTCTCTCCTTTTTCTTGTGTGTGTGTGTGCACTTGTGGAATGAATGTGCATATATGAACCTCCATCAGCACAAAGAACAAAAATATTTAATCCTGAGATAGAAAGCCATCAACCCTTTCTTAGACACAAATATTCTTATAAGCAAAGTGAGGGCAAGACTCTTTAGAACTACTATGATACTAATTAGTTCACAAAACAACTCACTTGTGAATGGGAAAAGATTAACTCAAGTCTAGTCTGTTCTCTAGGATGATAAGTTTCATCTATTCACAGAAACTTTAATCCTGCTACCTGCTTTCAGATTCCTCAGGATAATGACTGCTACTAAAATCTTTCCTGATTTCGAGTCTCATTTTCTTTTTCCTTCTTTCCATCCATTTCATCTTAATCATATACTTTTAAAGCCTCTTAAAATTTTTCTCTTTTCGGTGTATTTAATCACCTTTTCTATAAGTATTTGAAAGATGATTTAAAAATTTCCACTCATTTAAATAATTTCCAGTTAATCATGCCCCCCCCCTCTCACACACACACACACACACACACACACACACACACACCCTTCTCTTCCCTACCTCATAATACTGAGAAGTATGAGATTCCCCTGGCAAGGATTTAAAGTTTATCTGGTTAATCTGAACAGCTGTTTATCTGATATTTGGAAGCTTACTGGAGCAATATCCAGTTTTCAAGGTAAATAAATTTACCCCTTTCCCTCAAAATTATTGGACATTTTCAAAGTCCAGCATCTTTGCCAGCTCTCATCATCCTGTCTTATAAACTTACCATCATCTGCAAACCTTTGCTAATAGCCTATGTGCCAGACTCCCGGGAAATAAAGGGCAAAGAGATTTAAAATAACGCCTTAGACTTCAGGGGAGAAGGCGATCACAGACCTAAATATGTATTTAAAACTCTATATTAATAGCAAATTCTTAATGTCACATAAGTAAGGAAAATAATAATTATTACAGGTGTTCAGAAGTGAACTCCTAGGATGGGGAGGAAGCACCACAGAGAAGGACTGCAATGATCTCTATCTAGGTTTTAATCCCATGGTTTAAGACTCAGTTGTTTGTGAAAATAACCCATGTACCAACAAAGGATCCATAGACTGGCTTTACAAATGACAAGGATCTTCTGAAATTACATGGGAGTTTTTGGTTTCATGTCCTTAGTTTTTCAAGGGGGAGTCAGCTTTTCAGTGGGTTAAGGGCAGTTGTTTTTTCAGTGGGAGTCAGAAGTTTTTATGGCCAAGACTCCTGATGCCCAACATAGGGTGACTTCTTTGGCCAATCTCATTCCTAACAGCATTTGCCTCCACTCTGACCTCAGCACCACTCCCATTATCTGAGTTACTAGCCTGTGAATCTGTGGGTAAATTCTTATCTTATGCTTCAATTTCCCAGTAATCAAGTCTGCATTGGATGAATCCTTACCAGCAACCCTACCCTATCCCAGCCCAGACCTTCCAGAGAACGCTTTTTCTGTCCTTTTTTTTTTTTTTAAGATTTATTTATTTATACAAGAACCCAGGTATAGGCCAGATGCGCGGGAGGGCAAGAGGATTCACCAGAGACAGAGCGGGGAACAGAACAGGCAGACTGACAATGTACACTGCTGAGGGGAGCAGCAGGCCCGACAGGAGAGGTCTGCTGTGCCATGTGGGATTCTTGCTGGTGGGTCAGGATCGAACCCACGCTGCAGAGGCTGTGGACAGCTTCAAAGAGCTGCACTCAGCCACCTGTACCACCAGGGGAGGCCCGAATTTTCTGTCCTTGAACCAACTTCTTAGAGAACTGACTTTTCAGTATCTGTTGCCAGATTTTCAAATGCTAACCCTTGTCTTCTCCCTGATTTTTTTTTTTCCATTGCTAACTACCCTGGCTGAATGGATACCTTGAATTTCAGATAAGGTACATAACTTTTGACTAGTCAAACTTAGTCATCTCTCTTTCCTCCCCTGATTAACTTATCTGCAAGTTTCATTGAGTCCCTGGTCAATGATCTTGTGCTGTAAATTATTAACATGCTCAATCTCTGCCATTTGCCAACCTTTTAGGAGCTGACACTTTAGGTATAAATGGGAATTATATATACTAGATTTTTAAATAATTATCAGACTTGACCAAAGTCCCAAAAGTAATATGTCAATATATTTTGAGGAAGGTAGTAGGGAGTTTTTCAAATATATAAAAATATTTTAGTAAGACATATGGAAAGTAATTTAAATAAATTTAGAGAGGTAGAGATCTTATAGCATGTTAGGAAGGAAGAAGTAGTTCTGCAAAATAATTGTCATAATTTCTATAGTGACTGAAGTAGAGTTGATATTTTCATTTATAAAATTTCTGAAATGGGACTTCTAGAATTTAAAAAAAATCAGTCTTTTAAAATCATTGGCAATATTGATTTTTCAGAGTCATTATTTCAAGGTTTTATTGAGTTTTTATTTGTAGATATTCAAAATTAGGTATATCTTTCATGCAAGTTCAGTCTCCATGTGCTTGGTATTAGATAGCTTCTTTTTACCACCCTAATATAACATTTCTGAGTCATCACATAGTTCTAGAATGTGAACATTCCAAACTATATCTTGTTTATTGAAATAGCACACATCGCTAATAACCTATAATTGTCACATCAGTAATTCTACAATGCTGTAAAATATTGTCACAAAGAGCCCATTTTATTTGGCAGTTTTATATTTCTAAATGTATTTTTATTATAGAAAATATGAATATTCAATTTTGAGCTACTGTACCATGTGATGTTTTCATTTTGTAAAATTATTGTTAACAGCACAAGCCCTGACTTTTAATTTAGGGTGGGTTCAGCTTGTAATTTTAAATGCACTTTTATGACTAGAAGCCATTTTTTAGTGATAATTAAAATTATATTAAGTGAATCTTGTAAAATGTAACACCATAAACTGTTACAGTGGTGCTAATCTGATAAATCTCAAAAGCAATGAATGTCATTAGCACTTTAAATACATGGAAAACAAACATAAAGGAAGATACAGAAGCAAACATAATGGTGGCCCTTAAAGTTGGAAATGATGAGCAGCAGTGCTGATTTATAAGCTTAGTATCGAGATTATTTTCAAGGGGGTTAAAGGTTCCAAATAATGCTGCTTTATTTTATTAAAAGAGGAAGAATAACTAAATCACTTAAATACTTACCTTTGAAGAAAAATGAAGCTATGAACTGGTAAACTGAGAAATTTCTTGCAAATTAAGATGGTAAATAAAAATTGTGGGGAAAACACAGCAGGTCCTCAATTAATACACATCAACTTTGTGACCCTCTAACTCCAATTCCTGCTACTGAAGACCTGTAAGTGTCCCTAGAAATTCCATTATAGGTTCAACTTGTATATTATAATCTGAAGGACATAAGAACACTGAAGTCTTTGGAAGCCCAGATTCCCTGTTAAAGATGGATAACTAATGCACCAAGTTTAGAGTAACAGCACATATAAGGATAACATAAAGGTATTCTAAAATAGCCCTCTTCCCCCGTCAGGTCAGTCATGAGGCAGTGTTAAAGAAGAGTACATTACTAACATGTATAAGTTTACCAAATTGTGTCTAAGAAAGCCTTGGACATGCAGTCTATAGGACTTTCTCCACACAATTTTTTTTTATATAATCAAAATATGAGATCATTTTCTATCCTTACCCTCTCAAAGTTAACATTGAAAAGGAATCAGTTATAATTTTGAAGTCTGCTTAAAGCTAGGGAAGGCACAAGCATAGATGCTGCTATTTGAGGAAAATTCTGTTAAATTTTACCTTATTAATGTACACTACCATATGTATAATACAAAAAATATCATGACAGATTTTTGAGTTGCAATTTCTTAATTTAGTCTGTCCTTATACAAGTTTCTTTCCCTTAAAAATTTGGTTCAAGAAGTGCTTCCTCAATGTGCAGAACTGAAGTTTTAGTAAATGTGGGTTTTGAAATAATTCTGTGGTAGAAAATTGGTGAAGGGAGAGGACTGAGATTTGGAAAGATAAGGAGGCCAGGGAAGTGCAGGGGAGAAAGCATGGGTGCAGGAGAGTCTCAGTGGAGAATTCCAGGTTCTGAACAAAAAGAAAAGTGGTAACTTCTGGAAACAAGTTAGAATTGTCCACAGTACGTTACACTATGAAAGGCAAATTAGCATTCTTGGACAGTATTTTAGTTTGCGCAGGCTGTTATGACAATATGCCATAGACTGGTTGGCTCAAACAACAGAAATTTATTTCTCTTGATTTTAGAGGCTAAGTTTGAGATCAAGGGGCTGATTTGGTTCCTGGTGAAGGCTTTCTACCTGGTTTGCAGATGGTCATCATCTTTCTGTGTCCTCGCATGGGAGGAAGGGAGGAAGGGAAAAGAGAAAGACAGAGACAGACAGAGACAGAGATAGAGACAGAGAGATCTTGTCTTTTCTTGTAAGGGCACTAATCCCATCACGAGGGTTGAGGGTTCTGTCATCAACAACTAAGTACTTCCCAGTGACTCCCTCTCCAATACCATTCCACTGGGAAATAGAATATATATATACATACACACACACACATATATATTCTATTATATACATATATATCTTCTATCTATCTATCTATCTATCTATCTATCTATCTATCTATCTATCTATCTATCTATCTATCTATGGCTGGTGAGGTGAACACAATTCAATCCTTAGACAATGTAGTTCAACTGTAATGCCCTGTAAACAGCATTCACCCTAGCCAACACATATCTGATGAGGATTTAAAAAAATAACTGATGTTTTCTTTTGGAGGAGAGACACCTTCTGTTTCTTGATTTGATCTAGTTTTGTGAATCTTTTTCACATATCATTCTACTCTATGTCAGTTTAGAAAAAATAAAATATACTCCATGCCACTGCTATCCCCTCAGCCTGGAGTACTGACCATCATATACTTAACACTAAAAAATACCTATTGAATAGATAAAATATCACTAGAAAGAAAAGAGGTGAATAGCTATTGTGATGAAATATTTTCAAAATATGACCAACAAAACCATACTGTAACTAAAACACAAATACAAGATGATCAAAAGACAGGAACAGACAATTCACAGATGAAATACAAACTTTGATAAAAGTTCAATCTCACTGTAATTAGAGAAAATCAAATGAACATATTAGTTACCTGCACTCTTTATCATGTTGCAATGCTGAAATAGGGGGTAGTTTGTCTAGGATTTTCATGTGTTTCCAGTTGAAATGCAAATTAGGATAATCCTTTGTGAAAGCAATTGGGAGCTACCTATAGAGAGCAGGAGGGTGTCCATTTCTACTGACCAAGAAATCCCATTCATGTAATGTATCCTGAGGAATTAAAAATCAGTTATTTACTTCAGTATTTGTGTGCAAGGATACTCATTCTAGCATTTTTCAAACAGTAACGACTGAAAAGTCTCTGTCTTAAATAGGGAAACTTAAATATATCATAATATATCCTTATGTGAGAAACTAAAATAAAACCATTAAAGCCATTGTTGAAAATACTAATGACAGGAGAAAATGCTCCCAGAATAAAAGTAAGGGAAATGAAATATGATAATAACAGTTTGTATAAAGTATATTCCATGTGTTAAGATCTATTCTAAAACCTAGAGAGGTTATGGATATGATCGTGATTATACTTTTAAGACAGAGGGACTCAATCCGGTACTGCTGATCAGCAGCTTCCCAGGCATTCTCTTATAGATGAGGCTGCTACTTGTGTCCTGGGAAAGGCCCCTTTGGGAACAGTCCAGGAATTCTTTAGTGAACCCTCAACTAAGAGCATTGGTGTGATTTGCTGACTCTGCTGCTGGAAACTAGGGAACAACTTCAGTTCACAGAATGTTTGTTTCTTTACATTGCTGGTGGGAGTGCAAACTGGTCCAACCACTATGGAAAGATGTGGGAGTTTCCTCAGTCTACTAAAAATGGAGTTAGCATACCACCCGGCAATTCTACTCCTAGGGATCTACCCAAAGGACACAAAAACATTGATTAAAAAAA
Source organism: Talpa europaea (assembly GCF_964194135.1). Classification (NCBI taxonomy): domain Eukaryota; kingdom Metazoa; phylum Chordata; class Mammalia; order Eulipotyphla; family Talpidae; genus Talpa; species Talpa europaea. The sequence continues at coordinate 48,554,206 of NC_140068.1, read as the reverse complement.
AAAAACACCTGTACCCCTATGTTTATTGCAGCACTGTTTACAATAGGTAAAACCTGTTAACAACCCAAATGCCCAAAAATAGATGACTGGATCAAGAAGACATGGTACATATACACAGTGGAATATTATTCAGCAATCAAAAAAGATAAACTCATGCTATTCACAGCAACGTGGATGGAACTAGAAGAACTTATGCTCAGTGAAATAAGCCAGAAGGAAAAAGAAAAATATCGCATGGTATCACTTATAGCAGGAATATAGGGGAACCAAATAAGACATCAGTGTAAAAAAAATAATAACAGTACAAAGCACAACAAAGCAGAAACAGACAATTATAAATTAGAGACATCCTGCAAGGGAGGAGGAGGGAGAGGGATCAGAGGGAGGGAGGGAGGAGCACAGCGGACTGAGGTGAAGGTGCACGGGTGCATTGGTAAAGGAAATTCTATGGGGACTACACCTGAGGGGGTGGGGGAAGCAAATATTATTTAAAAATGAACAATGATATAAAAAATTAAAATATATATATAAAACAAATAAATAGTATATTTTAAAAAATGAATGTTTCTACAATAGGCAGGAGATCTTTATTAGTGTGTCCAGGGAAAGAGAAAAGATTTAACTTATTTCTGTTATCTTTCTATATTTCTTCTATTAGGAATGTCAGGGAAACCTTAGGTGGAAAGGAAAGAACCTGGTGAAAATTTTCAGGGGCAGGTGATTACACAGATTAGAGTTGCTTGTTGCAAGTATCATTTGGCAGTTTTATATCTATCTGGTCTTCCAGAGATTGTCACTCAAAGATCTTTCCAGGCAGCAAGGAGGATGGCCAGCCCTTAACTCTAAGTGCAAATAAATAACACTGTATAATGTATAAATCTACACTTAAGATGTGATGGTACTAAGATTTGCTGGCCCTGCTTAAATATTTCTGAAATGTCCTTTTCGGTAACATTTGTAGCCCCTTCCTTAAATAAAATTGTTTTTTACATTTTAATTTAAAATGGATAGTGAGATTTTGTTAATAGTACCTTCAGTTAATAAAGCATTTTGGAATAATGAAGGGTGAAAAATCACAGTATAAATGTAAAAATTCTTATATTAATAAGGCATAACATATTATTGGACTCTTCACAGAATTTTCCATTGCCAAATCAAGGCTCATTATTCTGCACCTGAGTACCATAATCCCTAGAGTTCCATGGCATGTTTTAATAATAAGAGAAATGCCCCATTTTGTTTTATAAAGCCTTATTTTCTTTTTTGATGGTCTTTATCTCACTAGTTTTCAGGATGGCCTCAATGATTCATGCTTTCAAATAAAAATTCCCTTAAGACGTATCTTTTTCAATTGTGTGGGCTGAGTCAGGGTAGGGGGTTGTTATCCATCTGAGAAACAGTTTAGTAAGACTTGCCAGAAAATCTGCATTGGAAGATGTATAACGAAATATTTCCGATGTTGGGTTCATGATCCAAACCTTGCCATATAGTGCAGACTTCATGACATTTTCAGGTCCAATTTATATATTATGACAATCCTCACCTTTTCTGATCTTAGCTGTGGGCTGGTGTGTTGAGGAATATGTATTGAAGAATTTATTAGAGAAAGGTAATGATTCCTGCTGCCTTCATTGATTCTCCTCTCAGAATTAATTTCTCCCAACTGTGTTTACTCACCAGACTTACTGTGTGACCCTCTGAATTTTTTTTTTTATTTTCCCTCAAATTTCTTACTCACTGAATCAGGTCCAGTGAGAAATAGGGGTTGAATTCTTTATGATTCTATGCTACATATTTAGTACAGAAACTAGCAGGGTTGATACTAGTTGGATTGACTTGAATGGGTTTGATTGCATTGATAAGATCAATGCATTTTAGCCAAGTAGTGATTTCAGATTATTCTGTGAGCGATAAGTAATGACTTCAGCATATTCTATAATTCTTAACAGTTCAGAGAGTAAAAAAATATTTTGAGTACATTTCAAATGCTGAATTCAGGTTTGTTATTAAGTGTAAATGTACCTATGAAAAAATTTAAGACTGTCATATTGACTCCAAATATAAGCCCAAAGAGTTTAAGAAATGAAAGCAGTAAAAATGACATATTTGCCAAAAGCAATAAAAAAGCTATAGCAAAAATAGAGACCAGAAACTGAAACCAGTAAAAAAGAAAGCCATGAAGCAACTATTTCTCCTCCTATACAATTCAGTTCTCCAGTCAAAGAAGAAATAAAAACAAACTGTAGAATATCTATGAAATAAAGTTACTTTATTATCAGTCATGAGCTGTAGGATATGGCTAAGAATGTAACTGGATAAAAATTCTGAGAATTAAATATTTAACTAATTAAACATAAATGAATAAAGATGACTTGATTACATATCAAACTCAAAAAATAGGAAAATAAAAATAAATGCAAAGAATAAAGAGAAAAATAATGTTAGATAAAAGTATAAATTGATGAATTTAAAGGAAAACAGTGACATAGAAAAATATCAAAAGTTGACTTCATGAAAGAATCCTGTTTGAAAACATAACTAAGCTACTTGCTAACCCAGCAAGGAAAAATAGGAAATGAGAAAAAGTAGTATCTATGAATTGAGGGAAAATATACAATTTAAACATTAATCAATTTCTTTGTACCTTTGCGCACTAACGATTTTTTTGGAAAAACCCTGCATAAGATAAATGTTTTTGAAATAAAAATCATCAAAATTGATCTAAAATAAGAAAGATAATTGAGCAAATAAAAAAATGAGATAAAGGTGGAGATTTTCAATAGTCTATCCCCATTCCTAACTACCAACAAACAAACCAATAAAATAAATCAGTAAAACTCAGAGGTAGAGTAGTTAGGGGGTCCTACATGATGTGGGTACCCCATTTTCCAAATGATCTCATCTCCTGTTCCTCTTTCTCTCGTTCCCCAGCCACACACTCATTTAATGTCCCTGAACAATACAGACATTGTGCACTTGAGTCTTTGCCTTAGTTGTCTTATCTTCTTAGAACACTTCTTTCCCTGAAATTTTTCTATAGCTTATATGAAACAAAATTACACTTGTTACATGAAACAAAATTACATTTTATCATATTTCATGTCAATAGAGTAAAGTGAATTATTTAACAGATGATGAGAAAATAGTCATGTCGCTTTTGGGGGTGTTGTGTTGTATCCCCTATCTCATTCCTTATACAAAATACATTTAATATGGATAAGAGACTTATGTATAAAAATTTAAATCATAAAATAAATGAAACAGTGCTGTTGGTGGGGATGTGGTGAAAAAGGAACTCTCATCCACTATTGGAAGGAATGCAAATTGTTGCAACCTCTGTGGAAAGCAGTATGGGGGGGTCTTAAGAAAACAAAAATGGATATTTCATGTAATTCAGCAATACTTCAGCTAGTTATTTACTCCCCAAATATGAAAACTCGAATAAGAAAAGACAGCACTTCTATGTTCATGACAGCACTATCTACAATTATGAAGTAATGGACCAAACCTAAGTGCCCACAGGCAGACGAATAGATAAAAAAAAAATATGTGAATACATACTCTAAGGAATATTACAGAACTAATGAAAAATGGTGAAATGGTGCCTTTGGGACAAATGGATGGAACTTGAGGTGATTATGCTAAGTTAAATAAGTTCAGAAAGTGAGACAGATATCAGATGTCTTCCTTTATCTATGAGATATAAAAACTGGCAAAATACAGCAAAACAAATCTTGGACATAGTGAAAAAATTTACAGGTTACCAGGAGGAACAGGGTGGGAAGGAGGAGGGGGTAGGAGAACAAAGGAACAGGGCATTGGCACAGGCAGAGTATGTGGAATGTGTACACATATATGTATTTTATATATATATATATAATATATGGTAGAGACAGAGAAAAAGAAAAATTTACATGTCTACCTTTCTGATAGTAAGTTAAGTATTTTATATTATAGTCAACATATGCTCTTATTTTATATAATGAAAATTTTCTACTAGCATGGTAAGGTTTACAAAATATATTGTAAGACATAAAAAGACAATATAGTCCAATATATTTGTTACAAATTTCTATAAAAAATAGACACATATATCTGCTTATATACACAACACACATTTTAGTATGTGCACAGTAAAAAGATAGGAGATATGTTCATTACCTGGTAATAGTCATTGATTTGAGGATTTGAGGATTTTCAATTTCTAGCTCACACATTTTTATTAATGTTTGCATTTTTTAAAAAACAATCACTTTTTTTGTTTGTTTTTGTTTTGTTTTTAAGATTTATTTGTTTGTTTGTTTGTTTGTTTATACAAGCACTGGGGTACAGTCAGAAGCACTGGAGGGTGAGAGAATTCACCAGAGCCAGAGCGGGGAGCAGAGAAGGCAGAAGGGCCGAAGTACACTGCTGAGGGGAGCAGCGGGCGGCAGGAGAGGTCTGCGCGCCATGTGGGACCCTCCTTCGGTGGCCGGGGAGCAGCCGGGGATCGAACCGGCGCTGCAGAGGCTGCGGGCAGCTTCGCAACCCGGCACTCAACCGCTGTGCCACCGGGGACGCCCAACAATCACATATTTTTGAAATATAAGTAAAAATAGAATTCTAAAAAGATTAAAAGGAAGCAGAATGTGTAAAGATATACCTGAAACATATTTTAGGTTTTGCTTCATCTAACAGATCCAGGATTACAAGTCATGCTGCAGAATGCATGGAGCATCCCTAAACATAGTTTCTGTGAAATAAAAATGATGGATTATTTCTGAGTAATAGATAGTAAAATGTTCAATGTGATCTCTCTTATATGAGCTTTGAAATATATTGCCTTGAAGGAGATGAACTCCATGCAATGTTTTACTTATTATCTTCTGTCAATGGATATGCTAAAAAAGGTGACTTTTTCTAATCTTTGTGATTTTCCTTATTTTATCTTTTGAACCATTTTATTTCTACTAATGTTTGAGAAATTTTTCTCAGAGTAAATTAAGTATGGGGGGTTAAGAAAAGGATTTAGTAATATGCCTTTTTGAAATGCTAATCCTTGGAACATTTTAAAATTTCCAGCTCACATCAGTCTCCTGGTTACACTGAATAAATTGAAACATTTACACTTAGCCAGTTAACTTCCTTGAGGAGGAAGCTTAGCAAGAAGCTTCTTTTCCTTAAGTATACCCAAGTGTCTTTATACATTCTAAAAGATCCTGCAATTCAATGTGATTAAAAGCAACATCATATAATAAAATCTTTTTTCTAAAAATAATAGCATGCATTTATTTAAGAAAATGTGAACTTTGAGACCGAGACAATCTGAAAAAGTCAAATTATAGAACCTCTCTCCTGTAAAACTTTCTCTACCAGAAAAAGGCATAGCAGACTTTCTCCAGAAGTAGAAATGGGAATACTGTATATTCAACAAAGACTTTAGTCCCCATCATGGGCACAGTATTATTATAGGTGCTGGAGATATAGTTGGGAACAAAAGAAATAAAAATACCTTCTTGATGTTTACACTCTTAAAAATAAAACCACATCAATACCAACTCCTGGAATTGAAATTAGGTTTAGATTTCGACAATTGGGCAGAAGCTAATTTTGTCATGTTTTGCTCAGAAATATCCTCCCTCCTATATGATTAATAAACCTGGAATTGAGCAATGTTTGAACTACTCTGAAATTAAAGTTTCTTAAATATTGAGATATGTAAGTTAATAAATAATTTATGAACATAAGTGCAATATAGATGAAATAAATCTGATGATTTTGAATCTGATCTATCAGTACAATTGATATTTTAGTCTTGTTGTATACATTTGAAAGTAATTACAAAATTCATGTCTTTGAAATATGCCAAAATTCAAATTTACTCTCCCTCAAATTTTGTTACTGTATTGGGTTTTTATATTAAATTTGGAATTCAAGGGGCTCTATGATAGAAGATTACTTGCTAACATGTCCACTTTGGTTAGTATTCTTCAAATTAACCTATGTAAATATTAGTTAATTTATCATATTTATGTAGAAAAACAGCTGGGTTTCAAATTTTGTTTTCATGATCTGACTAGCATATGTTAGTAGACTATTAAACTAATACTTGGTTCTCCCTGGTGGCCTAGGGGTTAAGTCTCAGCATTATCACTGCTATGACCTGAATTTGATCCCTAGCCAGGGAGCTAGCCCACATATGGCGCAGCAAACCTCACCTGTCTTGCCTGTTGCTCCCCTTATTTCAGTAAATCGCCTGTCTGCTCCCCACTCTGTCTCTAGTGAATCCTCTCACTCCCTGCACCTCTGGCCTACACCCCAGTTCTTCTATGCAAAAATAAAAAAAGAGAATGAAATAAATACTTACAGAATAAAATCTATTCTACTGAACTTTAGAACTAAATGATTTGAGACTCAGTTTTCTTACTACTTATTTAACATATTCAATTAGTCTCTACTCTTTCCATAACAGATTCATGTCTTTAAGAAATTGAACAGTCTAGATGTTTTTCTCTTTGTCTTTTTGTATTTTTCCCAGATGGATGGCTGATGATTGTTTGTTGATGGTTGTCTGTAAGTTCAAAGTACTTGAACTGTGTAACATTAAACATTTTAGCTGCACATTTAGGACTTGAAGTCATTCTACATTTGAATCTATCTATTCTAAGCACATTCTGAATTTCCTAATGTACATTGAGAGAAAATACCTGCTAAAGATATATGTTTCCCAGGTTTTACAAAAATCATTTAACCATTCATCTTCACATATCTTTTGAATAGTTTTGACTTTCACTTTCTGAGAAAATGTTTATATGACTGTCTAAAAATGGTTTATTTTTTTATAAGGTATAGGCACAATACAACCATTGCCATCTGTGACTCTAAATTTTGTTGGCTTTATTTTTCAGGTTCTTTGTTCATAAAGAACCACAGATTCCTTATTGATAATGACCAATTTCATTGATCTACCCTGTTTGTTTTCCAGTAGTCTTTTGGTTTGCTGCACTATGAAGAAAGACTGGGCTTGTTTAGAGGAATTTTCTATCACATGTTAAAAGAGCAGAAAGCATTAAACACTGTTTTGATGCCAGAATGGTTTCAGGTCTATCATTTGATTGATAGGTTATATATAGAGAGAAAATATATATTAAATATAATATATATTATATATATATAGTACAGTATATATGTAAAACTTCAATCACCCACAAAAGGGTACTAGGTATTGACAGCATAGAGGAGGTGGTATAGGATCAGGCAAAGAGTAGGGTGTAACTTTTTATTCTCCCCAAAGTATATGGAATATAATTTTATCAATGCAGATAAGCCAACTATGTGTGAAATAGATAGGGTGTCTTTTGTATCTGACAAAAAATTTATCTGCAGTTAGACTTATGGAATTAAAATCACCTGTAAGGAAAAACAAGACATATTCCATTGAATTTTAAAGAGTATTTTTTGAATGAATATAGGATTTTAAAAATACTATGACAATGATACAAATCTACTTTTGCCATTAAATCACAAAACTAATGTTCTGGTTGTGTTTTAGATTGAATATTTGTGTCACACCCAAAATTCATGTGTTATAACTCTCACTCTCAATGAGATAGCATGAGGAGGTAGTGTATTTGAGAAGTAATTAAGTTTAGATGAAGTCAGGAGAGTAGAAGTCTGTGAGAAGGAATTAGTGTCCTTTTAAGAAGAGACCCAGAAATTGCTCTCAATCTCCTGTGAGGACAGCAAGAAGGCACCAGTTTGCACGCCAAGAAGAGAGCCCTCATCAGGACCTGACCTTGCAGGCCTCCAGAGCTCTGAGAAATAAATGTCTATTAGGCAGACCTACAGTGCTTTTGCACATTTTTCTTTGGATTAATTTGTCATAGGTTGTGATAAAAATTGATATTGGCTTCTTAATCATGTCATGGAGGTACATTAGTTAGTTCACAGATTACTGTCAGTATAAGAGTGTTGTTCACTGCATTACAAGTTTCTAAAAGGCAAGAGTTTCATGCTATTTCTTGGCCATCAGCTGATTCACTTAAAAAGAAATTAAGCCAGATATATAAATTAATTGCATAAAGACAATTGTAGTTTCCACCTGCTACTTTGGGCATGTAGATACAAGCTTACTGGAAACCACTTTACTTGGTATCAAAATTTTATCTTGCATCCATACATATTTATTGATTATTATGATGTTATTTCCTTGGAAACATTTCTCCTCCATTAACAGAATAGAATAATAGGGCATAGAAATAGTATGATTGTGGTAACACATGTGCTAACTAGTAATCACTTAAGAATCTTTTGTGGAATTTTTTATCTATTGGGTAATATCTATACACCAAAAATTTCCCATTGACAGTTATCACTAATAACAATTGTGGCTTAAATGAGTAAGATAAATAATATTCCACTTCAACATCATAGTGCACTTTGAAAATTATTACATTGTTTCTCCAGTATTTAAATACTTCATGGTCTTTTATTTTAATTGTGAGACAGCATGTTATGCTCTGAGCATCAATAGGTTTAAAATTCCAACATTGTCACTATCACCACTTACTATGTGATCTTATACGTTACTCTACCTCTCCCAAACCAGTTTTAGCACAAAGACTTGGTCTCTCGATTCTGACACAATGACATAGCAAATCTATGTAATGTGTTTTGAGATTAATTTGTTTCTAGTGGTAGACAGAAAACCAAATTTAGAAAGGATTTAGATTTTATCTTAGAATAGCTATTACTAGAATAATGTCATTCACACTAATTCTCATTCCTATATGCTAATTTTCAGTGGGAGGAAAAAAAGGAGGCATTTGTGGCTTATGTACCAGGAATAAACTTGGGACATAGTTCATGATTATGAGAATCATTTTATATATGGATTCAAAAAAAGAGGATGAGAACTCCAGGACCTTATTCAGATGATTATTACTCCATAAAATTCCATTATCCCAATTTCACTGCAGTTATTTTCTAACCCCCATATCACATACAAAAGGGATACAAACTATCTTTTAAATTACTTTATCTACCTGAGAGCCATCATTTTCTATCAGTTTATCAGTTCAGTGAAAACTTTTGTATCAACTATTCCAAATAATTTGTTTTATTTAGAACAGCAAGCTCTCCAGTTATTTGTATTAACAGTTTTAAGCAAGCACAAATCCAGTGCTCAAAATTGTGTATAATTAACATTTATAATAATATAACATATATATATATTCTAAAAGTGAACAGTGAAAAAATGGTAATAAGGAAGGCAATGTAATTATTTAATTCATCAAACTGAAGAAAGGAATACTATTCCTGGATATTCAATGTAGTAACTTAAATCTCAGCAAGATGACAGAGACAGGGAAAAATTGGGATAGCAGAAAATGATGATACTGGACTTGGTGGTGCATTGATGAGAGTGTCCTCAGATAACCAAGGTAAAAGAAGGAAACCTCTGTTAAACACTATGATACTCTGAGAATACTTAGTGTAAGGGCAAGTTAAATTCTGCATGATTCATTAACTCTTTTGGAAATCTTAGTGCCAGTTAAAGACAAAAGCTCACCAATTAAAACAGCAGAACATTCTGGAATTATACAGTGTTGGGGGAAAAAACTCTTTCATATGTTAAAGAGCAGAAAGTAGTAAAACTATTATTGCATTGTTCAATTTGTCAGTTGTTCATAAATTTTTTGATATATCAAAACTTTTATAAATATATTGAGAAGCTTCTATTTTATAAAGAAGAGAATGAAGTATAATTTCAAAAAATCTTTATAACAGAAATAACATTTTTTTGTGGACTGTGAAGACCCAGATTCCATTATTATGTCTTCCATTTACAAGTGAAGTTGAAAAAGTCTTTAGCTACATTTAGCTTTCTTTTTTCTTTAATCTCTGTTCAGTAAAAATACCTGTCTTGCATATTTTGAAGAGTGGAGACAAATCATGATTGAAATAATGTATATTCTTTGAGTAATTAAAATATGTATAATGTATTTGTAAGATTATGTTGTTATGGTTAGAAATTTTTTAAGGCTTGAACATATATTAAATGATCTGCAATCCTTTATTTTCCAAAATACCTCATTTCTCATGCCTGGTAAATAATAAAGCATTACTGCACAATGAAAAAATTTACACTTGATTTCAAAAACCCGATTTCTTTAGAGGAAAAAGGAACCAAGTATGTAAACAAGTAGTGGGATGATGTTATTTACATACTAGAAATGGAATTTAGCTTATGTTATAATTAGTTCAACTTGATGAAAATTTCTGTTTTATACATATCACAAGGTATCTTGTAAATGAACAAAAATTATTCAACCTCCTAAAAGCATGCAGAAGTCTAATTGACACTCTGTGATATTAGCTTTAAACATGATTTTATAAAAGATCAAATTTGCATTTAATGGGAACTTAACACTGACACATACTTGTCAAAGATATGAAGGAGTTGACATTTTCATACATAGAGTTTCTGCTTAATAGAAGTGCTCCTAAGCGGGAGCCCAGGGGACCCTCAGCCAGTTTTGCCAGCACCTGATGCCTTAAGGTGGCTCTGTCAGTTTCAACACCCTTGATTCCATCTCTGGTTATGTAAGAACATACTCATTGCATGTCTTCATATGTACTTCCTTTTTACCTAACCAAAAAGGCTGTAGTTTCATAAATATAGTGAATTTCTTATCAGCTTTGTCAGTGTTAAGCAGTGGGCTGGAGTTAGGTAATAAATCTTTTTGAATAAATTGGTTATTGTAGATGAACAGCATGATACATGAGGAAATATTGACTATTCATGTTTTCTTGCAGAATGAGATTTGTATCAAAATAAAGAACTTCTATACCAAAGTCATGTTCTGTTAAAAAGCAAAAGGGTATTATGTTTTTGTGATTAGAGGCAGAATGGGGTGAATTTGGGTCAGAGCTTGCAGGCTCTCAAAGCTTATAATTTTTTGATGGAAGTTCAGACCAGAAGATTTGCAAATTCATTTGGAAAGGGATGGGGACAACGAAGAGTTATTTCTTTATAGTTTTTTGCAAAGCAAAAACAGGAAAAAGCAGGATAGGAAACCTCTATAATTTGCATGCTTTCCACTACTGGTTTTAAAATATATTCTTTGCTATTGAAAGACTGTTTCACTGTTTTACTAAGGGAAACAAAGTGAAAAAGACTGCAGGTAAATGACATTAGATGATGTGATTCCATGAATTTTGCTGCTGGCCCTGCTTTCTTTGTCAGGTGGTTTGTAAAGTGGTGATGGAAAGAGAGCAGCAGCCCCCGCTGGCACTGGGAGCACTCCCACCCACCTCACAACTGCATGTTCATTTGAGTCGATCAGCAATCATTTTGGGAGGTAGCTTAGGCTCTCATTTTATTCACCACTTCTGTAAACTGCCTAAGGATCTGTTTCAGTGACTGGACATGTTGATGGGAGCACAGTGGATAGAAGAGAAAAAGGTAAAGAAGGCTGTGCCTCTGGAGAGACATGTGGCTCAGATGTGTGTTCCAATATCTTGTCTCCATTTAAAAAATTCTATGTCTATTGTATATAATAAGCTTTTACTTAGTTTTAATTACATAAACCTAAGGTAAAACCCTAAGACTTCTCAACTACAATTGCCAAATTTCCCTACCTTGGGAAAGCACTCCTGCCAGGTGTGATAGCTTCAGACAGCTTGGAAGTATCATGAAACCGCGATTCTGCCTGGACAACCTTGGCAGACACTGAGGCCCTTTGAATGCTTAGAAGATCAGCTTCTTGTGCTCACCTCTATCAAAAGGTGAGCTCCTCTTAAAATAGTAGTGGGGGTAGTAGTTGCGGTTCAAAGGAATGAAGAAGGCGGAAAGGGTGACTCATGTGCTGGAATTGCTGTAATACTGAACCACGACGGGGGGGAGGAATCAGCAAGCATCCTGGCTTTCTTTTGGTGAAGTCTCTGTAGAGCTGGTGTGAATGGCTTACAAGAGGGATACTTTGGAGTCAGATAATGAGGTGTTTCTTCATATCAAGATGGCTGCAGAACTGAAGTCAAGCAGATCCAAGGCCAGATGTAGCACTCTTTCCTCAGGGGGCAAGGAAAGGAAGTTGCAGAGAGACCTTAGAATACCTCTAAACCAAAGCACAACTCAAGTCCACATTGGCCTGACTGTCCCCTGGTAGCCTAGTGCCAAATAAGACAAAAATGAAGTGAGAACTTGGAGTTTATGTTGACCAAAACACAGGGGACTCTATATTTTATTTATTCAGTTATGTATGTTTGCACTCCATCTGGTATACTTTCTTCCATTAGTCCTCAGAAAAAAATATTTATAAATGCTGAAAATTTGACTGCTGTGAAAGTAGTTGCATGGAAGGAACATACTCCCTGCTTTTCAAGGCAACATCTAATAAATGGAAAGAGAATGAAATGGACAGAAGTCCTGGGGCATAATCCATAATGACTAATACATGTAGACGTGTTTTTGAAGTCTCATGATCTTATTAAAATACTGGCAATGTTGGCAGTTAGATATATAAAATAGCCATGCATGCTTATTTTAATATAAAATATATCAAATTGCTTACATGTTTTGGCTCAACGGAACACCACATAATTTCAATTAAATGGGTGTGGGTTAAGATTCTATCTCTCATGCTACTGGCATTGACCTTCGTAAAGTTATATGTGGTTTTGAATCTCTGTGACTGTATAGAAAATGTCAATGATATTTACAACAGAGAAAGGACACTTGTGAAGTTTAATTATTGCATGAGAGAATGTGTCTTGCTCTTGGTAGAACCTCTGTAGTTGGTGCTAATACACTACAAAAAGTTGTCATTTGAATGAATTGTAGTACTGGGGGAGAATAGTTTCGTCTAGAAAAGAGTATCTTGGGATTGCAGAGTACTCTGCAGACTAAACACAGAACAATCTTCCTTCTATGCAGAGGAGTAAATGTAGGGTTGGGAGGAGCGGTGGCAGCCATAAGGGCTGTGGGAAGCACATTGGTAACATAACCTCTACAGAATGGTTTACATAGGAGTCAGTATGATTCCTAACTTCTGCCTTTGCCCTAAATGTTATTCTCCTACTTCTCCTTCTCCACTAGCATCTCCTCAGATTCCCTTTTATTTAAAATTCCATTAGAATTTTTAAGATTCTTATTTCACTGAAATTGAGTTCATTTTTAATATCTATTATTGTTTTGTCATCTGAGGCCTCACATTACAATAATTTTCAGTTTCATTTTCTTACTGTAACTAAGAAAAGCACAAGAAGTGATTACATTTCTTTCTACCTATGGCTTGCTTCATAGAGGCAGGATCTTGATGCCAAACCCCATCCCCAGTTCGTGACCACACATTCAGGAAGAGCAATGACAGTCTTCATCATGGATCCTTTACAAGGTGTGAGTGTGCTACTCCCTGGGCCATGCTACCTCATCCTAATCATTGTTTCTGGAGGGAAGAGCAAAATAAAGCAAATCAAAACATCAAAGCAATTTTTGATCACAGATTAAATGATGAGGCTAGAAATAAGAGTCAAGATAAGCAGGGAATGGCTATCATGAATGTGAAATTATTAAGCAAATCCAAGAATAGATAAACCAGAGGACAGCTCTTCTTTGAAGTGATTTTAATGGCAAGATTCTAAAAAAAAAAATCCAATAAAGCAGCATATTTATCCTTAATTCCTTTATTTTCCTTTGCATTTTCACTTAAAACAGAAGGGTTGAGGGGACATGTGTGTGTGTGTGTATATATATATATATTCACCACCTTCCTTATTATTTATATTCTGCAGGAATTTTCCCATTTTTCACATTAAGGAGTAGATATTAACTCAGCATTATAGAGTTCTCTTTCACAAAGCAAGATGGAATGTAAGTATCTAAATATATTTTTGCTTTGAGCAATTTATTCTGCACCCAGGAGAAGACCTAAGGCCCTCTGTCTATGGAAGAGACAAGGATTCAGGACTATAGTAGACATTTACCACATCCAAACTTTAGGACTCTCTTCCTGGCTTTCTAGAGGAGGGAGGAAGAGAGAGAATGCAGGGGACAATCTCATCATGAAGAACTCATGATTTTATATAGATCTAATTATCTCCTAAAGGTCCAGCATTTTTCAGTTAATGCTTCAAAATATGAAGTTTGGGAGCTACAATTCAGTCTCTAGCATCATCCACCTCTAGGCTCAATCTTTTCCCTTCCTTACGTTTGGGACATCAGGGCATGTTGGTATACTTTTTGTATGATATCCTAGGTCTGTGCTGAAAGCAGTCTTGTTACTGGTTCTGCTCTGAACTTGATTTTTTGAAAAAAGACTTTATTTACTGGATAAATTTTAGATTCACAGAAAAATAAATCAGAAAGCATACTTTCCGGGGCCTCTCTGGTGGCACAGGCGGTTGCGCGCCGCACTGTGAAGCTGTCTGTAGCCTTTGCAGCGTGGGTTTGATCCCAGCTGGCTGGCAAGGGTCCCACATGGCACAGCAGACCTCTCCTGTCTTGCCCGCTGCTCCCCTCAGCAGTGTATTTCGTCTGTCTGCCTGTTCTGTTCCCTGCTCTGTCTCTGGTGAATCCTCTCACCCTCCCACACATCTGGCTTGTACCCTGGTTCTTGTATAAAAATAAATGAATCTTAAAAAAAAAAAGAAAACATACTTTCCATAAACAACCTGACCCCAACACCCTACATGCATTCTTCCCCACTATTTATATCCTGTACCAGAGTGGTGCATTTGTTATAAAGGATGAATTACATTGACATTCATTACCACCAAAAGTTCACAATTTACATTAGGGTTCTCTTGGTGTTATACATTCTATTTATAAATGTATATTGTACAAAGAATAGTTTAGGAAAATGTGTAATGACATGTAGCCAACATTTTTGTGTAAGACAGAATAATTTTGTTGCCATAAAAATCCTGTATGCTCCACACATTCATCCCTCCCTCCCACCTAACCCTGGCAAACACTTAGTGCTTAAACTATATCCATTATTTTGCCCTTTCCAGAATGAAATATAGTTGGAATCATAAATTGTGTAGCTTTTCAGGTGGACTTATGTCACTTACTAATAGGCATTTAAGATTCCTCCAT
Source organism: Talpa europaea (assembly GCF_964194135.1). Lineage (NCBI taxonomy): Eukaryota > Metazoa > Chordata > Mammalia > Eulipotyphla > Talpidae > Talpa > Talpa europaea. The sequence continues at coordinate 48,539,127 of NC_140068.1, read as the reverse complement.
GTTTTGTTATTAGATTAGCTCTTTTTTTGTGTGTGTGTACTGAAGATGTTGTCATCTTTAATCTCCTAGAATTCTGCCCTTAGCTTTAAATCTCTTTGTGCCTAGATTTGGCCCCACATGTATGTGAGTCTCCATCTTTGCTGCTTAGATTCTCAGCTTGTGGAACCTAAGTTCTGTCTGCCTTCCTTCTCTTACTAATTCAGCTCTCATCTTGGCTTCTCAAACCACAGATTGGTTTGGCCTTCCCTTGTGTCAATTATCTTTTATGGAGTCCGGTGTGGCAGTTGACAGGCAGAGTAATGATATAGAAATGTTTATGAACTTGTTCCTTGCTAAACATCTAAACATAAATCTGTTCCAAGCAATAAACTGGAACCGGTATGAGAATTCTGCAGTGGCCTTGTGACTAGAAAGGGAGTGCCTCACCCAGGTGCTTGACAACATGAATGCTGCCATAGCCCACCATCTCACCTGCTGGGCTCTGTGGAGCCCTGGTTCCAGGCTGAATGTCTAGGGACACCTGTATGAATTGGCACCCTATTCCCCTCATAAATCCTTAGACCCTTGAGCATCTCAGACTATAACTAGAATGAGGAACTCCTGACACTGGTTAAAAGAAAGAATTTATTAGAAATTGATAGAGCAAGAAACTGAGCTCCAGACCTCCTTATAAAAAAAGGCTCCCTAAAAGGCTAGTTTCAGCTTATATACTAATAAGATAGTGGTGGAAAAGGGAGATGGCTTCATTACATCAGGAGGGGGGACTCCTCCATACATTCCGGGTGATGCATGCACAGTCACAGATCATGCTTCTTCATATAACACATGTTCAGAAAATGGAAGGCAAATCTGGGCCAGAGGAAATCCTAACATTGAAGTGAGTCACCAGCTCTTTCCTATGCATGTTCCATAGTTTGGCTTATGCTGAATCTGGTCAGTGGTTGAGGCTTCCTGTTTTTTTCAAGCTGTAAGATTTCAGTGGCCTCTGAAGATAACTTGACATACAGTGATAAAAGCGTTTTATGGTGTGGGGCTCCTGGAAACTTCTGCATGTTGCTTATGTAGGGGTATTTGAAACTATTGCTCAGCTCTTTTGGGATTCTGATGGCCAATTCCTTGTTCCCATTCTTAACCATATGAATCTGATAAAATACACACACAAACACAAACACACACACTCCTCAAAACTAACAAAGAGTTGAATAGTTGAGATGAGTTATTACATTTTTTTCTTATTTTCATTTCAAAATGGAATTGCCATTAGCATTTTTTAATATCAATTAACATTATTATTCTTTATAAGGCAGATGATTCACATGAAAAATGTATTACTTTTCGTCTCCCCCTTCTTCCTCCCCTGGTGTTTAAATAGGGAGAAAATCCAAATATTGGAGAAGAATGTTGTTAGAAGAATGTTGAGTGCTCATATTGTGGCAAGTTAGGAGAATCTGAAAGCCGAGGCTTAACTCAATATCACTAATATGATGCAGGCTTATTTGGTTCAGTTCTTTTAGCATCATAAAGCTGAATATTTTTTTTTCTTTGCAGAGAAATAAAATGGTATGATGCAGAAAGATCTCAGTTAAAAGCTTTGGAACATTAACCTTTCTTGGTTTCTCTGTACTGATATAAATGACATAATTGCATATTGTGTTTGAATCCACGTAGGAAGTCTGAAGAGATGTTGTGAGAATTCATCTGCAGGTTGTTCAAGTTCTATGAAAATATGAAAAAGGTGCTATATTGGGAGAACTCTTCGACAATAACAAAAAAGGACTGTTGTTTTACTATAGCTGATGCAAAAAAGATGGAGGGGAAGGCAGGCCTGAGAAAACACAGTGATGGGTTGGGCAGATGAGATGATTTTATCTGTTGATATCTAAAGTACTCTCTCTGCACACTCTTTAATGAGAAAGGAGACAATGCCAAGAATTATGAATATATGCCATAATTATGTTCAACTGCAGTCACAATGACCTGTTCTTGACCCATATCTAGAATAATTTGGTAGTTGCTTCTTTTCCAATGGAATGGTTGAAATCTCTTTTGTTTCTCTTTAAGTAAATGGCTAAATTCATTGTTACAGAACTACCGATGATTTAATTTAACATGAAATGAATAAAAAATGGACTCACTCCCACCTTGATTGCTGTCAGCATTTTAATAGTGGAAGAAGTGCCTTTTTTACAACTGGGATTGGACAAGATCTGAGGGAGGAAAGACTTAGAATGCAAGACTGAGGAAGCATCATGCTGTCTGTCCCTAGGGAGAAAAGAATCTGTCCTCATTTTGAAATAGCTCTTGGCTATGGCTCAGAAACACTCAATGGGCAGCTTTAGAAATTGTAAAGCTTTCTTTGACAAAGAGAAAAATCACTGTATGTCTGTGTACTCTTAAGGGAGATAGAGGAAGTGAAAAAGACACAGACATTATAATGGACTTGTAGCAAATGCCCATATTATGACTTTTTTTTTTTAATTAGGAAACAAGCATTCTTCTATAAACATAACTAAAATTTTCTGGAAGGTTTCTGATTGCCATTATTTTATTTTCTGTTCAGATCATGTGTTCCAATTCTGCATTAAGGAGTATGTTTAATGTCTATCAGTTAATAAAATTAGTATACAAAAGGACTTTCACTACAATCTTAGATTTTTTTCCATCAGTATCCTTAAATCTCTAAAAATACTTTTACTCAAGGTGAGTATTCCTCATTTTGCGCTGGAAGTTAGCTGGAGCACATGTTTTCTCTGGATTTCTATCTATTACATCTTCCTTTCCCACACTCAGAGTTCTAATCTTAGATTTCCCTCACCTTTATATTTCAGGCAATAGAAACTGCCAAACTTAAAATCAGTTCTGAGTTTGAAGAGTTTACATAGGGTCAATGGAATTGGAAGTTAGGAATTCTTTCTTTTTAAAAGGTATTTTGACTAGGGGGGAAATTAACCACTGTTTTTGTTGTCTGTATGAAACAGTATAAAGAAAACTGACATATAAACAACTGACATATAGACATTTCAACAATATTCAGGGGTAAATCCCTGAAAATTAGTTTACTTTCAAAGTCTTTCAGCATTGTCCTTCTGGAATAAAACCACTTTTATAGAAAATTGGAGAAAACTATTTTGAAGATTCCTTGATCGAATTGATGTTAAACCAAGCATATTATCAAAGTATATACTGAGTCAGGAGAAAGTCTTTGTCTCTCACCAAAAACATTTTATTTTAAAATGGTAATTTTTGTTAGCAGTCATTATAAAGGAGTAGAATGAAAAGAATGTGAAGTCAATAGAGCTTTGCTCAGCAATTACCAAGTAGACTGGGGATCCAAAGACCCCTCTATACTTTTATTGAAGAATTGTTTTATGGGGATTTATTGAGATCAAATATGCAAAACACCTAACAGAGTGTCTTTATATAGTAGTTGACTCAATAAAAGTCTGTCCCTTCTTCAACCCTCAAAGTGGTATAATGATTCAGAAAAAAATAACATGAATTTTTGCTTTTCTACTCTTCTATTAGGTTTTATAAGAGAAAGTTGAAAATAGATTATTTTCCAGAACACAATCCTTGGTGTTCCATAGTTTATAGATGTATCTCTCCTATCTCTACCTCCATCATCACAAGCTGCTTTCCTTCTTCTGTGTGTGTCCGTGTCTGAATGTCCCTCTTCTTTATAAGGACAGCAGTTCAATTGGATTTTGGACCTACCTTTATTTAATATGACTTCATCTAACTTGTAGTTAATTGAATTACTCAAGTCATTATATTTACAGGTTGAATTGCCTAAACCTTTAGTTCAGTGTTATTTCTGCAATGTCATAAAATTGTTTTGACCTTTAAATTTATTTACTATCTTTAGAATGAAGAAAAATAAATATTGTGAAAAAAAAATTTAAAACCCTAGAGTCTTCTCCCCCTTACAGCTGAGACCAATTTCAATAATTCTGCCTCCTGACAATTAGATCTTGATTCCTAGGTACCTTATTTTATAGTGTTAGAGATAATGACATGCATATAAATATAAAACCTATATCTTACTTTATGAGTGACTATTGAAAAATATAGAAATGACTGTTCCTTCCATTTTTTCCACTGGGACAATTCTTAATTATCAATTATCACTTGTTTCCATATCACAAATTGTTTTCTTTCTCCCTCCCTAGTTCTATGTGTATCCAGTTTTGTGGGAATAACATTAAATAACATCCTAGAAGAGCAAACAAAACATCAGGTTCAGTGTGTTTGACCACATTTCCAGTTTGTAAATAAGTCTTGGTTGGATAACTGTGTTTATAAGAGAAATTGTGGCCAACAGACCCTTAGTCTCTATAGTCCACAGAGAAGGCTAAATTTGTTTCTGATTTTTACATGATCAGCTGTATGAAATATTGATGCAGGTAAGTGATGCATTGCTATTGTTCATCTCTTTGTACTCAAACTTAATGTGTATTTACAAAGGGACACTAATCTGGAAGCAGGTGGAAACAGTTATATATTAAAAGTTTATTGGGACAACAGATTTCAAAATGAAAGTTTATTTTCCATTTCTCACGCTTTCCACTACTATATGGAGTATGAGCCTATATTTTGATTTTAAACTCCTCTCTGTTCCTTTCCTCTTCATTTTAAACTTATTGCTTTGCCCATTAATTTGCAGAGTGAAAAACTATAATTGAATTCTCTTACCTCTGTTGTGTGCTTTCCAACAGTGCATGTCCAGAAAAAAGCCATGGCAGCTCTGATTCTACAGCCCATATAATCCTTTGGTAGCGGGGAAGCAAAAAGTCAGTGGTCAGTAGTGCCCATATCTTAAATGAATACATTCCTTGAAACTGGGTTCACTGTCAATAAGAGACTTGAAAATTCTAATCGCTAATTAGAATCACTACATTAAAGTAAAGGGAGGAAACTCTAACAGCATGCCGGTTGGTTCCTAACGGTTCTCCATGACAGCTTTCTATAACACAGATGACCTCTCCAGGCAGGGTGCATTAAGGAAACAGTCTTAATTTTCTATCCAACAACTTACTTGATGATGAGATGAATCAATCAGAATATTTTACTGCTGAATGAAAAATGAATATAAACTCCTATTTGACATTCTAAAGCAGTTTACAAAGAATCTTGTGACATATACAAATGAACTATCATTGGAAAAACCCATGAACCCTATATTCTTGGATCACATCTCCTTTTCCCATTTTGGAAGTTTCTAGACAGTTATATAATTAGAAAGTTAGCTCATAGCTGGCAGGCATAGGTTCTCCCATAGAAGGAATAACTCAGCAGGTATTATCATCATGGATAAAGAGATATTACCATAAATGTTTTTGCTTTAGTTCTCATTTACTGTAATAATCAAGCTTTTCACCAAGGATATTCTTTATGTTATGTTGAGAATACTCTTAAGGGATCAGGTCAAATTCTGGGGTTTTCCTTGCACTTTGATAAAAGCTGAGAGGAAGAGTCCTCTGTTTGCTCTTAAGCTGGTTTCCCCTGTGAAAGGCATCTGCTTCTCTGCAAATCATTTTCTCAAGGATTGCTAAAGGAGAAAATCTGTTCAGCCCAAGCTTTTCCATGTTCTCCAACCCTCCATATTCCCAGTTTATTCTGTAGGGTTTTATCCCTCATAGCTTAGAAACCATATTGAAATCCTTTGGAATAAAAGTCAGAGAGCTGGGGCAAATTCTACTTTATCCTACAAGCTTCCTCTCATGTACCAGCAAGAATAATAAACTACAATATTTTGAATCCCAGTTTTGCCTTTGCAAGCTCCACAGGTAAGTTATATGACCTTTCTGTGTTTTAGTTTTATCATCCTTAAGATAAGAATGATATAGTTTGGAAGACTATTCAAAGAATTAAATGTGGTATTTTATATGAAAATGTTCGTAGAATGAGACTTGTATAAAGAATAGTTTCCTGCACCAATTCCTGCATTAATGCACATATCCCTGCATTAAGTTTTTAAAAAAGGAGTAGAGATCAAGAGTAGGTGGGAATGGTTCTGAAGATTTATTTGTATTGAAAGATCCCTCATCATCTAGGAAATTAGGTCTCATGCTTTGTTCCTCAAAGCAAGTCCCACGGATACTTCTGCCCCCTTAGCATATCCAAAGTAGGAATTCTTCTCCGTTTTCTCATATTCTTTTTTTTTTTAAGATGTATTTATTTATACAAGAACCAGGGTACAGGCCAGATGTGTGGGAGGGTGAGAGGATTCACCAGATACAGAATGGGAAATAGAACAGGCAGACTGACGAAATACACTGCTGTGCAGCCGGCGAGACAGTAGAGGTCTGCTTCGCCATGTGGGATTCTTGCAGACCAGCCAGGATCGAACCCGCACTGCAGAGGCTGCAGACAGCTTCACAGTGTGGTGCTCAACCTCCTGAGCCACCAGGGGAGGCCCCTTTTCATATTCTTAATGATTTTTATTGCTTTTATTTGGCTTCTTTCCTTGTTTGGTAGGGGTGCAGTAGTGAGTCCAGTAAGGGATATTTTCTGGTACAATGCACTTCTCTAACAACTGTCAATTTTGTGCATATTGCCAATACATTTTGCCTTTATATCAGTGCTCTCTACAAAAGGAAGAGCAGGGATATCATGTAGTTTTGCTAACAAAAGTTACCATATGTCTTTAGAAATATATTACAAATTGTATTTACATTTTTCTTTATCGCTTGATTCATTTTCCTGAAATATAGTAGGTATTAATAAATAATTGCTAAAAATAAATTAGGCAGGGGCTAAATTAGGACTTGGAGATTTAAAGATTAGTAAAGGAAGTGGCAGTAGTACTGGGGTAGATGAGAGGACATAAATTGACCTTAGGAATCTAAAATTTATGCTGTTAAGAAAGGTGAGTGACAATCTTTGGAACACCCAAAGATTTGTGTCATCAAAGTAGAGTACTTGAGGAGAGCATAGGTCTTAGTACTGTTTCAAGAATCTTGGCAAAAGTGAAGTAATTAAACGAGCAACTTTTGACAGTGAGAATGTTTAGATGCAATAAATATGGAAAATGCTGAATGGAAAAGGTTACACAAGAAGGAATATAGAAAAACTAAGCAAAAGGTCAGACAAAGATAAACTTTAAAACCAACCCTTGAAAACCGACCGCAGAATTGAGACATTCAAGGGGAAGTGGAGAAGGTGAGAACAGAGTGGGGAAAGCGCATGATGGACAATTGTGGAGAACTATTGGTGCTTTGTGGGTGGTGTTCTATGGTGAGTACACATTATGGGGGAGATCTTATACTTCCAAAACAATACCAAGGATGTAAACCAATGACACTTCAATAAAATAAATTTTAAAAAAGTGGTTTACAAGGCCTCCCTGGTGGCGCAAGTGATTAAGCACTGCACTATAAAGCAATCCACAGCCTCTGCAGCACGAGTTCGATTCCCGGCCAGCCAGGGAGCAACCCACATGGTGAGGCAGACCTCTCCTAACTCGCCCACTGCTCCCCTCAGCAGTGTATTTCAATCAGTCTGTCTGTGCTGTCCCTCACTCTGTCTCTGGTGTATCCTCTCACCCCCTGCATCTCTGGCCTGTCCCCCAGCTCTTATATGCATAAATAAATAAATCTTTAAAAAAAAAGAAAAAGAAAAAGTCAAAAAAATAAATTAATAATAATAAATGGTTTACACATGAAGCAGTAGATTGACTACAGAAACAAACCATTTAGACATATCAGATGATGGAGGTCTCATGACTTGTTGAGTCAAGATACGGAGTTACTCAAGGTAAAGAGTGCCAATTGTACAGTTTAGGTGACTGATAAGATGGTGAAAGTGCATTGAAGGAAGTACTCATGCTCACTGGTTAAATTCTTGACTATTAACTTCAAGTGACCCTGGGTGTTGGTTAGATATCCAATTAAATTCTATTATTCTTTCACTCTTTTTCTATTCTCCTTAAAAATCTAACACATTCTTCCCAGAAAAAAAAATCTTACCTTATTTTTTATTTTCATTTTGTTGCAGGGCAGGGAGAGGGCCACCCAGAACCCCCAAACTTGCCTGCTCTAAATAGGTTCTGCCATTTGCCGCATCAATACAAAACATATAAGACCTTTATTGGAAAGAAACCTTAACACAATTAGTGAACAATACAGAAAAGACAAAGAACATAGTTTCTAAATCAAGCACCCAAACTTACCCATCCCCACGTGGGTAAAAGTCCACCCAAACGGGATTGGCCCAGAGCAAGGCCTGAAAGCCTGCCACAAGGCTGGCGGGGACTCATAGAAAAGACAAGTCTGGGAGGAAAAGAGCAAAATCTAAATCAAATGAAAGTTCCATTGTTAACCTTCCCACGGGTCTCTCACCCACATCTGTTTCAACCAGTCCAGGACCAAAAAGCAAGTGCAGCTTCTTCACGTGTCTCTCTGCTCCATGTACTCCTTCAGGTCTTCTCTTTGCTCTCCAGCTTCTCTCCTTCTCCAGTCTCTTCTCCGGCTTCTTCTCCTCCCTGCTGAGCTCCACCCTCCTTTGGGTGGAGCAGGGAACCTGGGACCTCCCCTTTTCCTGGGGGACCACCCTGTTACAATTTCATGAAAAAAATGCAAAGAACAAAAGAGGCTCTTACATCATCTTCCAATTCTTATTCTTCTCCATCCTTTTCCTTCCTTTCCTGGAAAATTCAGTACTTAAGATTTTAGGTATAGTTGGATCAAGCAAAAAGGCATCTCCATGGGAATTAGAATGGGGGAGCCAGAGAATGGTTAAGAAGTTGTCTTTGGACCACGTCATGGGACTTTATTACTCATGTAGAAAAGTAGATTGCCAGCACCACAGTTACAAACTAATTTACATCTCTATTCCCTACTCTGTTTTGCCTCCTATTGCTTGAATTAACCGGCTCTTCTATTCAATGCTAACTCCTCTGCTTGAACAATAGATACCATCCCCTCTTGACTAGTTAGTGATATACATACATCTCTTCTTTAATGTCAATTCATCTTGCTATACCGTTCCCATCAGGGTACTAGCTGTAGTGGCTTCTGCTTAAAATAAAAATCCCTTGACTCCACTTTGTTCTCCAGATACTGCCCTTTTCATCTCTACATTAAAGAGCAAAGTTTCTTGGGGGAAAAAAAAAAAACAAAAGCAAAAAATTGGTTTCATTCTCCATCTTCAATTCCTCTCCTCCTATTCTCTTTTGAACTTATTTTAGGTTTGTTTAATCCCTACTACTACTCCAAAACTTCACTCATCAAGGTCAACAGTGGCTTCCACATCATTAAATCAAATGACCAATTCTTATCTCACCTATCAGTATCATTTAGCCTCAAGATTACTCATTTGTGGAAATACTTTGTTCACTAGATTTATGAAAACCTTTTTTTTTTTTTAATCTCAGTGGCTGCTACTTTTCTATTTCTTTTGCTGTTCCCTTCTCATTTCTTCAGTATCTACATTTTGGAACGTCTGCTCAATCCTGAGAACTACTCATTTCTCTGTCTATGTTATCCTCTAGATTATATCATTTGTCTCATAATTTCATGACTTGATGATTCACAAATGCATATCTTGTCTCTGAACTCCAGAATTATTGTATACAATTACCTATTTAGCATCTCTTCCTGGATGTCTAATGTATGTCAAAACCCTAATATATCCAAATCCCTACTCATTATTTATCTAATATCCTCCAAACCTGCTCCTCCTGTAAGCTTCCTGATCTCAGTAACAACTCCATTCCTTAGTTACTCAGGCCTAAAGCCTTGGAGTCATTCCTTATGTGATCCATCATGAATTCAGCTTTATTTAAAAATACATTAAAAAGCTGACCACATTTTACCATCCCCATGTCCCATGTTCATAATTTTCTCTTATCTGGATTATTATAGCCATCCTCTAACTGGATAGCTTGCTTCCACCCTAGCCTTTAGCAAGCCAGTCTATCTTAATAGAGCAGCCAGAGTTGTCCTCTTACATTTGTGTCAGGTTGTACTTCTGTTGTGGTGAAAAATCCAAAACTCTCTAAGACATGACCCTATGCTCTTTTCTGACTAGATTTTCTACTAATCTCCTGTCTCATCTCTGGGAATTGGCTCCTTCGCTCGCTCTTAGATGCTTTGTACTTGTCGTAACCATAGGATCTTTACACCTGCTATTTCCTCTGCCTGAAACTTTTCTCCAAATATACACTTGGTTCTCGCCTCCCTTCAGATTTCTACTCAAATGCAAACTAATCAGACACCCTGACAACCACTGTAAAGTAATAGTTTTCCCTACTCGAGTCCTCCCAACATTCCTGTTCTGCTCAGTGTGCTTTATTTGTCTCCTTAACACTCCTCTCCATCTGACAGACATTTACTTATATATTTATTTACTGTCTTTCTTCCCACCACTAAATTGAAAACTCATTGCAGGAAGGGGTTTTGTTTATTTTGTTCCCTGTTGTTTTGTTAGTACGAGGACAGTGTCTAAGAGAGAGCATCTACTCCATAAATATATTGAGAAGTTTCAGAAATGAGTAATAGATTTCATTCTTCAAGGGTAGATATTAATTATTCTGAGAGAGAAATCCCCTATGTTGATATGAGTTGTTGACACATCAGTGTGATTTATGTCCGATATAATTAAAAAGTCATGAGGGAATAAGGACAGATAGGAATTTGTACACCAGGTTTCAATTCTGAAAATGTCCTTAACCAGCACTATAAGTCAGTGAGATTTTTTTTTTTGTCATCTTTAAAATAGTGTTGTTGGATTGGATGGACATTTCTTAATTTGAAACCTAAGGACTCCTCATCAGCCCAAAATGGGCTTCAGGGGGTATGTGCATTTTTTTATTTTTGTATAAAAAATTTTGAGGCCACATGCACATATATCCATTTCCCCTCCCCCTCCTCAAGTGAGAGAAAGATGGTAACCCTGAAATGGAGTCGATGTCCTTTGAGTCTCTTTTAGTCCAGCTTCATATGATTCTAAGTTTTGAAGAGGCTGACAGGAGACAGCTCGATGCTCCTTTGCCCAGGCAGAGGCAGTTCTACCACACTATGAGCAAGTGGCTGCTCCTCGTATTTTGGTTTATATCACCTGCACAGTGAAGTCATTTGTATCAGATGATCCAGGATAGTACTTTCTGATTCTACATTCAATTTAAACAAACCAGATCCAAAGTAATAATAATAATAAACCCTAGTAGTAAACTGGGAACTCAGTTTCATCTTCTGGGTCCTCAGGGTTCAGAATCCCAAAACTGCTAAATTCTAGGAGCAATTTGAAAGGTAAGGAAGGGACAATAGACGGGTGGTTCCTGCCTAAAACTCTAACTGAGGTACTCAGTGAACTTCTTTAAGATGGAAAATGAAGTTTTAAGGATACTGGGAATGGAGATGGAAAAACTTTACTGCTTTCCCCCAAGAGACTTGGAGTCCGGTTCTTGAATGTTTACCCTCATAAATCCTGACATAAATTAAAGCAAGTATCTTTCTATAGTATTGGGGAATTTTATTTTGAAGGGCTAAATGATTGTGTTTAGTCTAATGTACCCTTGCTAGTCAACTTTTCTCTTTAGAATCTGGATAACATTTTGTCATTGAGGAAATGAATTGTCAAATAATTTTGCATAATTTTGATTTGTTCCACTTTTCTCCCAGCTCTGTCTCCCTGGCCCTCAAGTGCTTGCTAGTGCCTGTTATTTCTCTCTTTATATGTGTGTCCTCTTTGCTCTGGAAAATAAATAACTGTGAACTTAGAACATAAATAATTATGTTCCAAGAAGAGACATAGCATTTAGAGGAATTTGTGTGAAACTTCTTCTTCCTAGGATACAATATGAGGGGGACAGGGGGGATAGTGTGGAAGGTGAAATGTTGATCCAATAACCCTCTCATTCTTTCATTCAGTGCCTACTGCTTGCCAAACCCTATGCTGAATACTTAAAGTCAAAAGAGACACACTCCCTATTCTACAGCCTCAAAGTCACAACAAAACAAAGCCTGATGTCTTCTCCCAGGGATTCACACTGGAATCTACTCTGTGTTCAACATTTTGCTCCTCCTTCCCTGGAAATGGGGAGGCTGGGTTGTATGATGACAAGGAGAATGTCTTTGGCCAATAGACAAGTTGTCTTCATTACTCCTGTGAGGGAGAGGGGGTGAATGGGACATTTTTTCAAGGCCTGGCCCAAACTCCGCTGTGCCTCCAGGGTCCATTAGACTGCAGGTCACAGCAGCTGGAGCCCAGGCACCCAGAGGCGGTCACGGGTCTGTGCTGCCTGCTCCTGGAGACACAATGGACTCATTGACTATTTATTTACTGGGTACAACAAGGCTGCTGTTGACTTAATTAAGGGAGCCTCCCAACCACTCTGAGGGGATCTTTAAAGGACTAACGACTAGCCATTGCCACTAAATCATCTGTAACCTTTGTAAGTTTCAGTCTCCTCTACTTGGGTGAGTGGAAAAAAAAAAAAGCATGTAGGGGGCACTGGAGAGCCCAGAGCCTAGAACCTAGATGATAGAGACTTTTTTTTTCATGAGACTATGAGACTGGAGTGGGATTTAGTAGTACTGAGTTTCTGTGTTTTGGGTCTGGGGTCAGGGCTAATGAGTCAGGTTCTAGCCCTGGGGACTGGAGGTAGACAGTGCTTCCCCAGGTTTGTACTCTGCTTTAACTCTCCCAGGGCTGCAAGGAAAGAAGTAACCAATGGACAAATGCTTGTCTCCAATCAAGAAAATTGATACCTGGGGGGCGCATAATCTTTTTACTTCCGGATCTTCTGATTTAGAGATTGTAATGCCACTGGGTATCAGGGCTGCTTTAGGACTCAGCAGTTATGGGAATCTCACCTGGCACTTTCTTTACACAACCTGTTTGAAAATTGCCTGCCAGGCCCGGAGCATCCAAACTGTTCCCGCTCAGCCTCACTTAAACCTAGCGAATCGCTTCTTGCCAGCTTCCTCTGGGGGCAACTGCTAAGTCTCTGCTCTAGTTAATATTTTAGGGCCGAGGATAAAATAGCAACGATATTGAATAGATGTTGACTTTTCGACCCAGAGGAGCGGAAATCCGGGATTGTTTGCAGAAGCTAATCGGTTTTTTTTTTTTTTTTTTTTTTGGAAACTAGGAAGCAGGGTGAGTCTGGTGTGCTTGCTTCCCCTGCCGGGTGCGGTTGCCCTCTGGAAATCCAGCTTCGGGAAAATTCAGGGACCAGGTGCTCCTCCTTACCTCCGGTCTATTAAAAAGTTCTTTCAGGAACTTAGAGCATTTAGCCTTATGGTCTTCAGGCCTGAACTGCTCCCCGGGCTATTTTGAGCCTGCGCCCACCAGATCTCAAACCCAACTTCTTTTTAAGATTTGCTTGGTTTGAGAGTTCAGGGACCTCGGGAAAAGGAGACATCTGATATTAAGACTCCACACAAAACAAAGACTGCTCACTGACCCCTTGCCATTAGGAAAAAAAAATCTTTTTTTTTTTTTTTTGTTTTTGTTTTTGTTTTCTGCCAGGGAGTCTGGAGGTCTCAGCAAGGAGCGTCTAAGGGGGTATTTGCAGGATAGAGGCTGGGGGCATATTGGTCCTGTGCTCCGAGGATGGAGGTGGGGTTAGACTAAAGTTAAGATCTTTCCCTCGGACCTCAAAAGGGTTGAGCTAAGAGGGCCACTTTGGAAACTATCAGCTGCTCCCCCAAATCCTGGCAGCAGAGAAGTTTCGTTGCTATGGTTTCGGAGAGGTATAAAAGCTACCACCCAGACAGAATCAAACGTGCTCGAGCTCCTTATATATGTTGTCACCAGCCAGAGCGGACGAATTCCTTGGCGATTTGCATTCCTCCCAGACCGAGCATCAGGGTGCAGGACCCCCCTCATCCCAGAGGAGGTGCGGGTGCGCTCAGGGGGCCAAGACTCAGTCCCGGGCTTGATAAAGTCCAAGTCTGGGGGCGATTAGACAATCTTCGCACTTGGACATCTGTGGTCGGGGCAAGCGCTGCTCCCTGGCGGCCAGCGCGGCCGGGCGCGCGCAGGGGCCGCGGGTAAAGGAACGCGGCGCCTTTAAAGCAGGAGGCGAGGACCCTCCGCCAGGAGGCGTGTCTGTCTCAGCGCTGCCGCCGCGGCTCCGCGGGCTCCGTCTCCGCAGCCGCCGTCACTTGGACTCGGCGCCGGCGGCTGCGCTGCTCCGTCCGGGAGCCGGGGACTTCCCGCCCGACCTCCTCCGGCTGCTCCTCCCCGAGGACCACCCCTCCCCCTCCCCGCCCACCAGCCCCCCGCGAAAGGTAAGGACTCCCCTCAACTAACACCCTCGCCCCCAGCCCCCTTGCAAGGCACACTCACGCCGGCCCCCGGTGGGCTCCGTTCGGGGCTGCCGCCCTGGGTGTCGGTGCCCAAGAGGACTGAAGGGGCCGCGGGTGCGCGAGGGGCATGTTCCGCCTGGAGAGCGAGAAGGCAGAGCCGCGTGCGGAGACGGGTGCGCTCGGGCCACCGGCTGGACCCATTCGCTGCGAGTGGCTTTGTCCCGCTCGCATCAGCCAATTCCCGTCAAGGATGCAACTGGCTCGGTTGGCTGCGGGCACCCGCGTTCTCCACATAAAATAATGTAATAAGTAGACGTGTCAGAAAGTGGCCTCAGCTGCTGGGACTCGCGCGAGGCGGAGAGAGACAGAGAGCAAGGTGCTGTGTGGCTGCCTTGCCTTCTTGACGAACTCCCGAGCCTTATTTTTATACGCCCATTCTTTCATTAACCCTGCTCCTTAGTGCTGTGCTTTGAAAGTGCAGACGTTCTTTTAAACCGATGCCAATATTGAGAGCATCTAAAAGAACTCTGAGGGCGTCCCATTAAGGTAAAGGGAATAGTGTCACCAGGGTGGATCATAAACGTCAAGAACTTTTAATGACTCTCCAGCCTCTGACATTTTTACCTCTGTGGAGATGGGAGTTCTTTTTTCAAACAACATGACCTATGTGATGCTTCTTAGATAATTGTTTCCAATTTAGAGAATTTGGGGTATTGGAAAACCCACTACTACTTTTTTTTTTTTTTTGATAGCACATAGATTTCCTCTGTCATTTCTTCATTGTACTGTTAAGGATTTTGTTATTGGAAATAATCTTGTGGATTAATGATTATTTTCATTGCATAAGAGATGATTGATTCATTTGAATCTTAATTAGCTCATACTTTAGTTGCCAGAAGATAGGCAATATTTCAATCTTGATTTGTCTAAGTTCATTACCTTATAACTTTTAGTAGAACATATTCCTGTAACCGGTAAGCAGCTTTTAGTGGCCTTAGGAACTTATTAAACAAGAAAATAAAATGAAGCACATGGAAGGAAGATGCTAGAGATATAATTGATGTGTAGAAGTCTTACCTGTTGTTTTCTTCTATTTAATTCCACAGTGCACAGGCTGAAAAAAAATTCCATGGCATGTAAATCTATTCCCATTCAATTTCTTAATTAAGATAAAATTCTTTTAAGCATCTAAAATTAATTAAAACTCTAAACGTCATTAATTACCAATGCAAAGAATGTTGGTGGAACAGTTGATATGTGTCCAGAATCACAAGAGATCATATAGCATTCATAGATAGGAAGAGTGAAGTGCAAGGATGCAACAGTGCGGTTTTAACTGATATTAGCTCTGACTTTATTCTCCAGCACTTCAAATGCCATGGATGAACAGGCTGTTTATTTTTGCTTAGCTGCAATACAACAGGCCACATGCATGGAAGAATAGGTCAGGTGTTACTATAAGATGAGGTTTCTCAAATGTCACATAACAGCAGGACTTCAGTGGGAAGTCAAATGGAATCCTTAGACAGAATTCCATGTGAAAAATTTAAATATAGATATGACATGGAAAAACATTTAAAACACCTTTGAGATTCAGATTGTGCTGATCTATTTTCTGATTCTTGCACAAGGTATAAGCATTGTCTTTTTAAAGGTTGTGTTGTAAGGATTATTACACATTTGTACATGCCCCAGCAGGTGGCAGCTAACTAGAATAAGATTCATTTTCACTGGAGAATAGAAAACTAAAATTGCTTCTCAAGTAATAGTGCCCAAGAATAAGAGGTCATTAGTGTCAGTAAATATAAGAATATAGTGAAAGATGAAGCTAATGGCTTGTGTTGCTGTTGTTGGAACAAGATTTACATAAACATGATATGTATTTTATCTTTGCTTGTTTATCACAGAGTTGATATCTTTTCATGTTAGTCTTCTGTGTGTGTGTTCGACACTTACTTTTAAACACGGCTTCTCTGTGTGTGCATATATGTGTTCATTTGTAGTTTGTCATCTATGCTTTGACCTTGGAACCTATAGCGCTTTGGCTCTCAGAAATAAATGTTGCCATATGGTTAAAATGAGAAAAAAAGAAATGAAACCATGGAATGAAGTATATAAATCTCACTGTTACTAAGTATATGTGATCGCATGATACCAAGTAGTGGTATTTTTTTTCTTTAAAATAGGAACAAATTACAAAACTGACACAATTTTAAAAAGAGTTAAATTTGATAGGTGGGTACTATATAATGACTTTATCAACTCTTCATATATCTCCAGAACTGTGTTGTATGGTATCAGCAATGAGGAGACCCTTGTAATAATTTCACAATTGCCTTACTATAAAGCATCTCCTGTACCACCAAATTCTCCTATAGTGGGAAAGTAATTTTAGTGTTTTTGTTGTTTCTGCCCTGTGAGTGAGTGAAGTAGTTTAATGAGAGAGAATTGGAATTGATCTGATTACCCTTATAACAGATGAAAATGTTGAAGTGGGGCATTTGAAAGCAATAACTAATTGTACATTTTAGAAATGTCTTTAGCCACTGAAATTGACAGCATGTTGCTCAGTATACTGAATTCTTGGTGATCTTTCAGGAAATTTTTATATTGAAAAGCAAGCAGCTTAGTGTTCACAAGAGAATTCACAGTTAATGTAAATGACTTGTAGTATGCCATGGAAAAGGATGACTGTTGGTACATATTGGGGATGCCAAACAATCTCAGCAAGTCACACTGAAATATACACACTGTAGAGTTGACAAAATAGTCCTCTTGACAATATGAACAATGCAATAATCCAAATTCCCCTACTCTGTGTAGCAAAAATATTCACATTGTCACTTCAAATGGCATCACATTACTCATTCAATGTACTACTTTTAATGTACTACTCCAGAATGAATCAGGGCCTGGGGGCGCTGTCCGCGGTCCTGAAGAAAGGTTGACTCCTGTCTTACAGAAGTTCAATGGTACAGGTGGAGTTGCTGTCTATGGTGTTAAAGACTTTCAGATCAGTTGATGGATGTAAATGAACCTAATTTAGCATATGTGCAAAACTGGTTCTTTAGGGACCAATTAATAGTAAGAACAATGTATGACAGATTTTTAACTATTTAATTTACTGAGAAATTCCTGATCTGAAATTTGAATCTGGAAGCATGATCTTTCAGTTTTTGAACTAAATATACAATAAATAATCCCACAAGAATGAACTTAGAATTCTGGTTTTAAGCAACTGTACAACTGGAATATCAGTTACAACTGGAATGTCAAAAGCCACTATGTAAACAGAATACATGAATAAGGAATGATGCTACATTTTGTTTTTGCAGGTTCCATTAAATGCTAACTACACTGCAAAATTGCGGTATTTTGATTAATCATAACAGAATATGCTATTTTCAGGAAGTACTTATCAATTATATTGATGGAAACAACCCTAAGAATATTTATTGTTGCCCTGGCAGTCACTTTTGCCTCTGCAAAAAACAAGAAAAAAATAAACAGAATGCTATAAATGAGACAGCAAAATACGAGACAGAGCATGTTGGGTTCTACATGTCTTACAAGAGATATTTTAAACATGGACTGAAGGAGTCGCTAGATACCCTTGATTTTAGCACAAGGTGTTCCTTTTAAAGTGCTCAAATAGTCAAATTATTTGATTGAATTGCCCGCTACACTGCAGAGCTAGCCATTCATGATACTTATTTTTGACACTGCAGTTATGACTCCATCTTAAAAAAATGCTCTCTTAATGTCTTTGTAAAATGTAAAATGTAGGTTTATTTTCAAATCAGCATTTTAATATCTTAATTAAAAATATGTTGAAAAAATCATTATGGTGGAATGAAAACATTACAGTATTTTCTTGTTATTTGGAGGAAATAGTGGTCATACTCCCCCTTATTAGAAAGATATTCTTCAAGTAAGGTATCATATTATATTTTTATAAGTTTTAGCCTATGTTCTGTTAGTTGATAATGAAAAAAAGAGATTAAAGATATACAGGTCCAGTGCTTCACTTTGCGTGTTGCTTGATCACTTAGAAGTATTAACACTTAGAAGTATTAATATGTAGCAATATGTTTATTACTATCCATTTGATTTACTTGCTGGGTGTAAACCATTAGGATTAGATATTCTTATCTATATGCCTGGAGGACTACATATTACCAACAATAAAATGCATTTTATTTTAAAAGAAAAATGTATTTATGAATTTTCTTTCTTGGATAAACTGACAATTGTAAAAGCCAAGACCGTCACTACTGGAGATGTAAAATATTTTGACCAGAAAATTAGAAAAATAATAAGACATCTTAAGACAAAACTGTGACTCTCACTGTTGCTGAATCTGCAATCCCATATTCTGCCTTTCAAAGAAAAACATTCATAAGCCAAACTGAGAAGAAATTTGGGCATAAATTACTGAAGCCTCTGGAATTTGCTGCATTAATTCAAACATAACTTTCCCCATATATGCTCAGTTATTTTAGATGAGCTAAAAACGGATAGGAAAATATGACTCCTTTATTTTACTTAAACATATTTACTACTAAAAGGCCATTTGAAGAAATCCATTTCTACTCCTGGGTAGTAATCAAGGAATGTCCCGCTGAAGTTTTTAAAAACTATCCTCACCTTTACAATTGTACACCAATCTATAATCTTTCTTGGGCAACATGCTAAAAGTATAAATAAGACCTTCTTTCAACCTAAACTGATGTTACATTTGTAATAAATTCCTCTGTCTTACTCCCCTCCTCCTTTTTTTTAATAACTCCTTGGCAAAGTGACTTTCACTAAGCCAGTCATTTATTAAAATTCCTCAGTTAATTGTAAGAAGTTTCCTTGCATACACCACTCCTAGCAAAGACTCTGATTGAAAATAAAAGCACTTTTCTCCACGCAAATAAACCTGTTTTCTGTCTTGCAATCAAGGCAGGCGATCAGATCGGTTGCATAATAGATATTGGGAAGCTCACTGGCAGGGAGCCTTAAGAGGCAAGCAGCTATCTCAATTTTTCTCACTTAATCTTGGCTTCACGTCAGAAGCTGTGCAGCAGTGCAGTAGAATAGGGCCTGACAAAACCTTTGCGAGCAAAGCGCCTTTTGTGCTGGGACTGTGGCTCCTAGGCGGTTTCCA
The DNA here is from genome assembly GCF_964194135.1 of Talpa europaea. Taxonomy (NCBI): domain Eukaryota; kingdom Metazoa; phylum Chordata; class Mammalia; order Eulipotyphla; family Talpidae; genus Talpa; species Talpa europaea. The sequence goes on along the minus strand of NC_140068.1, from coordinate 48,519,720 downwards.
AGGCTGAATTTCCTATTGATTTCCCTGCTCCTTTGCTTCCCCAGGCTCGCGCGGCCGGACATTGTGGGTTTGCGTGCTGGATTTCTCCCGGATGCTCCCCGGCTAACATGGATGTCCCACCATCCCTTGCAGTGGAAGGTTGCTCCTTGGCGCAGTGAGTGAAGAACATGCAGCGATTGCTAATGGGTTTGGGAAGCAGAGACTCCTTCCTCTCTGTGAGAACCATGCCGTGATCGTGTCTGCGGCCACCACTCCACGCATCTTCATTCCTACCCGAACCGGGAGCCTAACGCTAGATCGGGGAAGTGGGTGACGCGCGTGTGGACGCAGAAACACCATGAAGATTATTTTCCCGATTCTAAGTAATCCAGTCTTCAGGCACACCATTAAATTCCTGCTCTGCTTACTGTGGATTGGATATTCTCAAGGAACCACACATGTGTTAAGATTTGGTAAGGTTCCCCATCTGTCTCCATTGCCTGGATCCGGCTCCGAGGCAGCCGGATGTAAACAGGCGGGTTTGCTCTGCCAGGAGGGTGGGCTCGATGTTTTCCGACCTGTTCACGGCTCTATCGCCTCCTGGGGTTTTAAAGAACACTCTGTGCTTTTCCTTTTTTCCTTAAAAAATTTTTTTTCTAGCTTCGGAAAAATGAAATGAGTTCCAGTGTGTGGTAGTGGTCGCTGCATTACCTCCCCACAGTTGCCTGCCACAGAGATGTGATGACGCTGGGGGCTCGGCCGGCCGCCGCGCCCGCCTGTCTCCCCGGGAGGCTTCCGAGCTTGGCTGGCTGCACGGTCCTCACAAACGTGCGCGCCGGGGCTACACGCCTCTCACCTTGCTGAGTCGATGAGTTAATAACTGCTAACTCTTTGGTGAGTTGGCGTTGGTCCGCTTTCGCCCGGAACCCAGTCGGGTCCTCACGCACAAGTGAAAGGCGCTAATCTTTTGATTTCTTAGTCTTTTGGGTTAATTTCACCGCTTTTGCAATCCCTGGGACGCGGAGCTTTTAAAAATATTGTTATAAGGTTGAAGGCTCTACTTTGAAAGACTGTTGCTTATCTGGGGTGAAGTAGCGTCACAGGAAAGGGCTTTTTGTTTGTTTTTAACTTGTGAGCCCTTCTCTCTCTGTGTTCTCACTGCTTGCTCGTCCTGGACTAATAGCTCAGCTCGCTCGTCCTGGGGTAATAGATGATTAACAGTGGTGATTGGGGCTGCGAGTAGCTGTGCGTGGGATCTGAATCTACATCCTGATTTCACTGTGTCATGATTAAGAGCCAAGTTTGCAGTGATGGGTTAGGGAAATCTATTGCTTTCCTTAGGAATCTAGGATTCCTTAGAAAATTTAAACGTGGGACCTCAGTGGGAACAGTGCTGAATATTTGGTTGGAGGAAATGAAACGTGGGGACTACTCATGGGCTACTCTCATCCCCTCCTGATGGCCACTGGAGTTTTAATAAGAGGGGAGCTAGTAAGGGAAAGTTTCTCAAAGTAGATGGAGGGAGAGAAGAAAACCAAGGGGATAAACACTCCCACTGTGGGTACCTCTTTTGAAAGTTCAAGTGGATTTAGACCAATCCAGGAAAGCCTATACTCCTGATTATGCCTTGAGATAAAAGCATGCAGTAACTCATTCAGTCAAAATTTAAATCGAAGAGTGATTTGATGCAGCTTCTATTATGTCAATAGCATCTTCTTTCTTTCCCTTTTCCCATGTGCTTTTTTCTATAATGATAGAATTTGTCTTATCTCTCAGGCTTTGGGGAACCAGGGTAAGAGTACTTTTCAAGTATCAAAAAATAGGAACCCTACCTACCCCTGCACATAGTCATCTGGTATCCAGGAGGCTGGTAATGACCAAAAAAAAAAAAAAAAAAAAAAAAAAAAAAAAGACAATGTTATAAGTGGATTCCTATTCCTACTGTAGTTTTTTCCTTTTTTTCATGTCTTTAGATGATACTTAAGCATGTTGCTCTTAGCAACAAGCATCCAAAGGAATGCTTGTTTCTTTGGGCTAGATTAAACAGGTCCCGGTATTACTGGAAATGTAGTGTATTCAGCTCTTCTGTTCAAGCATGGTAAGTGCTACAATATGGTAGTTTTGCCCAATGTTTTGAGTAGTACAACCTACTTATTTGAAATACTAGTTATTTTTTGAAGTGTGTTTGTGAATGAGCGTGCCTTAGTGTGTTTGCAGACTGGGTGGGAAAATAAGAAGTCTTGGAGTTGGAATCTGATACCAATACTCTACAGATTTAATTATTACTGCTCTGATCTTGCAGTACAATATTTGCTGAATCATTAGATTGTTACATTCGCTGATCATTTCATATCTTCATATTAAAAATCTTGGCGACCGTAGCAGAGTGTGTAGCAGCTTTCCAAAAGAGCTGACACATACACAAAAATACATTTTCTTAGACCAATGCTTACTAAGAATGTCCTTAAGAAATAGGGGAGTATCAAAGACCTTCTCACCAGTGCCTTGATAACCTAAACCAACAGCCTAGTTTCTGGAAAACCTGTTATTTTTTTCCATTAACTTTAAACATTTTCCACGTGGAGATCCATTTTCTCTGATTTCTTCTGAATTGTGGGGAAGGACTGTGTACATTGTAATCATTGGAGCATTTCTCTGTTGGGGCTATTTTGATGCAATGGTGGGAGTTTTATTTTCTTCTGGGGAAAAGATGTTTTGAGTGGAGTGGATGGTTGGTTGAGCGCCTATAGGCCATATTGGAGAAAGGTTATTTTCAACTTTGGCTCGGAAGGAGCACTGGAGCCTCATCTCTGGCCCGAGCCTGGGAAGGGAAAAGATTGGAGTTGCTGCTGGAGCAGCTGCCCCTGGGCAGCAGGTCGCCGGGTGCGGGCGAGACCTGCTGCCTCTGCTGGGGAGGTGGCATCCAGCATCTTCTCCCTCTTCCCCCACGGACTCGGCGTGGCGACAAGTAGTCAACCGCCTGCGCCTTCGCCTCGGCGCTATGGCAACCGCGGAATCCAGAGGCCACCCCAGCCCCCCTTTACGTTGTTGGTAGAAAGCACCCTTCCTATGCTGTCCTTTCCCCTGCTCCCACTAAAACTATGACTCGACCCTGCGTCCTCCAGCTCACAGCCTATGCTTGGGGAGCTGACCCGCTCACGTCTCCCAGGCGTAAGCGCGCTCACGCGCGCTCTCTCTCGCTCGATCTCTCTCACACACGCACACACACGCACACGCACACGCACACGCAAGTGCGCTCACAAGATCGCAAGATCCACCAAGTCCACCACTTTCACCACTTCGATACAGTGACTTCTCTCTGCTGTACAGGAAAACTTCCTGCAGGCGCTCCCAGGAGCGCCTCCCTCCGGGTGCCCCCAACCTCCCCCCTCCCCGCCTGACTCCAGCGGTCTGCACACCCGGCCCTGCTCCACTGTGGCCACTTAGCAAACATCTCCAAGAGAAGGTCTCCCAAGCGCCGACCCCAGGATGCTTTTCCCAAGCATTAAGCCTGCCCGGGGCAGGGGTGGGAGGGTGGGCAGGGTGGGGGGAAGGCGACCTGAGGATCTGCCAAGGGTCAGCTCCTTGCAAGCAGTCGGGCGGGTCGCCTCGCTCTGGGTCTTGACTGTTTACCCTCCTTCGCTCGTGGCTCGGCACAGCGTGACTATTCCTGGGCGACCACCTGGTGGGCACGCTGTCAGGAGACTAGGTGACTCTTGGGTAAGTTAGGCAGCTCTTCCTCTCCAGGTCAGGTCAGAGATCTCACGCCTGCAATCAGGCGCCTGCTACGGCCCCAGCCCGGCCTCACCAGCGCACTCCGACTGCTGGGCGCCGCGCGTCCCCGCTATGTAAATGAGGCACCTTTGTTTCCCCGCAGCTGCGTCCTCCAGGAGCTTTGGGCTGGAGAGGGTGAAGGCGGGATCTTTCGGTGCGCGGGGCCGTGGCCCCCATTTTTGTCAACTGCCAGCTCAACTTTTGTGGCTCTGCCGCCCTTGATTTTGTTTATTTGTTACTTTAACCGGTCCTACTCCTCTGGGTGTGCCCCGACCTTGGCTCCCGAGAAAGCATGGAGAGGAGTGGTGGCCGGCTCACTGGGATTTGGCGCAGGGCTGACGGTACCGCCAGAGGTTGGGGAGGTTACACATCTTCTGGGATTGAGTCCTCAAGCCACCACTTGCTTTTCATCTTAGAGGTCGGGTATTTTTCAAAGTCTTTATCTAAATTAGCATTTAGAACGCTAGGGACGAAGACTCGGGCCCCAACTTTCTTCCAAACTCATGGGAAACTTCTCTTAGGTAGTCCTGGCGGAGGAGCTGAGCATGTGGTAGGTCACTTCTGCCCTTTGGATGTTTCCACCTAGTTTTTTCTTAAGTATGCGGGTAGAACGGCGGTGTTAAAAGGCTTCCCAGGCAGAATCTCCCCCGCCCCCCAAGATGATCTTGTACCTTTTTGGCGCGGCCCGAGGCACAGCATATAACCACCTCCCTGGGTACAGGCCAAAGGTGAAGGCATTCAGCTCTGGAACTGCTCAGGTAATAAAGGCCACGTGAGAGGAACAGAAAGAATTCCTATGAAATCCTCCCTATTTCCTGGATATCCCATGTGCTCCCTGATAGAATAATTAGTAGCAGATGTACTACAACATCAAGGACTGTGAGTGAACTGAGCGTGCTTAGAAGCTGCCACTCTACTAATTCTTTGAAAGGGATTTTTCTGCCTTTGGGAGTTGAGGTGGGCGGGTAGGGAGGAGTGGTCTTACATTTGGGAGCGGGAAAACTGGCTGTTGGGAGGTGGGGATGGGGAAGTAATGTCTGCTACTGTGGGAAACAGATCAAGCCCAAACACCTGCTCAGCTGAGCTATGGAAAGCAGGGGAGGGAAAATATTTCCAAGAATCGCCAACACAACAGCCACACTAAAAAAAAAAAAAAAAAAAATCTGTTTTTCACATAAGGTCTCACTTATTCCTAAAGCTTCAAAGAATAACTCTGATGTGATCCATCAACAGAGGCACAGTGATTTCAAAAAAAAAAAAAAGACTTTGAAAAATGATCTTTTCGTCCTCTAGAAATAGCACCCCTTCTCCAGCCAGACACATGGAACTCAACACATTTTCTGGCTTTGTGAGGTTGTCTTTCAGAAGTGAACAAGGGTTTATCTATCAGTAGACATATTGTCAGACACCTTTTGCTTTTTAGTTTAATTCAAATGATCATTGCAGTGTGTTCATTCCCTGAATTCTCAAATGACACTGTTTCAACATTTACTCAGCACAGGAAAGTTAATGTGAATTGCTCCCACACAAAGGAGGCATATACCATAGACCAAACACTGCATGTATCATTGATTATCAGAACCTTTTTAAGTCTTTTCATTAAATAAAGTGTTGTCTATGATTATCACAATCTTTGATTTTCTTTTAATTATCAAAATTTCTGCTAGGGAAAATGTCTTGCTTTTTTTGTGGTGGAAATTCAAGTGAGAGGCATTACCTCATTTTCTCCTTCTGTTCTTAGGATTTTAGTGTTAAGCTCCACTTACATTTATTCCTAGAAACTGTTGATGTCCAGTTTTACACATCAGAGTAGAAAGTAGTTCATTGTTTTTCAACTGTACTATACATTAAAAAATCATTAATCTGCATGCATAATAATGGGGTTTGCAGGAGATGCCAGGTTTTTCTCAGAGGGTTGGTTTGCTATTTTGAAATTGTTGATTGTTTTTGCATTTGGTTGATGAAGATTTATCTTCTACAGGCTTTCAATTTGTAGTCCAGTTATCAAGGTATTACAACTGCTTCAAATGAATCTAAAACCCTAAATCTTTGCATGAAAGGTAAGGTCAAAAGCCCCTGAAAGTGAGGGAAGTAGGTGTACATCATCATTATTGACTGGTCTAGATTAAACACTGAAGAGGAAGATTTCAATCTGATAACGTCATAGGGCTTCCTGTTTTTCTTTGTTGCTTCTGCTGACAATTTTGTAAGGTAATTAAATTGGCTGATTGAAGTCACAGTGGTCATGGGGCGATAAAGACCATTTGGATTTAATGGAATTTAAAACAACAGAGCACAGAACACAACTCTTACCGAACAAGAATTTTAATGGCCCATTCTGGGTGCTGACTAAATAGAATGCCCTTAACAAGTTTAATGGAAAGGGCAAGGCAGATTAGCACTATATAGTCTTTATGGTTGAAGATTGGGGAATTAAAATTATCCCTTTAAAAAACTCATTAATGCATTATCAAGATTTAATGTAGGTTAAATAAGCTTTCAATAGACCTTCATCATATACTATGAACCTAGATTTAGGACCAAGTTTCAATAAGGAGATATTTTTAAGAGCTGACTAAATAAATGGAATTATATATCTTCTTTCAAAAACAAAAGACATTTAAAATCCTTTGAGGGTATATAGGCTATTGATGATAAGTGTTGATGATGAATTCTTTCTTTTCTTTAACTGAAAAGAATAAATTTGACTTTTAAAATATCATTATTGGTGTTTTTTCTTATAAACAAGCTTGTCTATAATGGAGAAACTGCAGAGATAATAAAGGAATGTCCTTCATCTACAGCTTCAGTACAACCATAGTTATTTGATCTGTTTTATGTTGCATTTTGAATCCTGTCCTTTTTTTCTTACTGAAACTTCTTTCAAGTTACCATATTTTTATGCAGTCAGTTCTTTTCTGCCTCAGAAAAAAAAAGGTGATTCCCTGCTTTTCGTTAGGTTCAGCCAGTCTCCATGGTCAAGCCTCTTAAGAGATTGTTCACACCTCAATGGTGTCTTGCCTTGTGGAATTATCTACTCAGATTTGTCAATTCCTTTGATTATCCCAGAGTAATCGGAAACCTGTATTTTCATGTAGAAATTCCCCAAATTTTAATTGTACACTATTTTTAAAATTGCTTTCAAAATCCTGTGTTCATCAAACCAAAAGAAGTCAACATGATGGGATGTGGCTCGAAGGTCACCAGTTTCATCCTCCAACCAGTCCCACATGGCACATGTTTTCTAAAGAACACATGCTTTTCTCACTCTTCATTGCTCCCCAAACAAGTAAGGCTTACTTGTTTCTTGTTTCATAACTTTAAGAACAAACATTTTGTATTGTTATGTTTTCAGAGTGATTAGCTAATTGTCTAATCTGAAAAAAAATGATATGAGTCCAAGTTAGAGGAAACACTCAAAAATCTTTCTCAGGACTTTTTAAATACTGTTTTTGTATTTGTTCCTTTCCACTTACAACAGTATTCAAATATAGCCTATATCCTGACTTAACTTTTTCTTTCCTTAGATTACAACTAAAGGTTAAAAAATCAGGTCATTGGATAGCAAGGCTATGTGTGAAGATCTGTAAGTGTCTCTGGGGAGGTTGTGTGTTCAGATGTCCTCCCCATAGATACATGTAGTTCTATCAGTCAGTCTTTATGGCTAAGCATTTGTCCTCTCCCATGGCCTTGTTTTAGGACAAGTATATTCTGGAAGGGAGAGCACATTGTCCCTAGACAGTAAAGTTAGGATGAGTTTATTAGATCAATCGATTCTTTCTGTGACAGAGATGCTTAGATACAAAAGAGAACATTGGGTGCCTAAGGGAGTGCTAAGTGATTAACACTGATATAAAGGGGATGCTGAGAAAAGAAAAAAGTCAAATGGTATTTTCACACAGTTTTTTCTTGATTTATTGGCAGACATCGCAACGCTTTGTAAATTGATCTTTTTGCTTGTTTTAGTCCAAAATTTGGGGTATGTGAGGTTATTTTAAACAAAATAACAATGATAATCTTATATTGACATATTTTCTCTTAATCAAAGGAGTGTTTAAATGCTTTGTACACCTATTAAATCACAAACCACTTTTCTATCATTGAATTAAAGCACATATATGGAAGGTGTTACCTCTAATTCCCATTTCTTTCTCCAGCTCAGTTTCATTTTGAGTCCTTGACCTATCCCATTGGGAATATTAATCAGCTAAATTGATAAAATAAACAAAGCTAATTTAAAGAAATGTTCTTTTGTACCATCATGGTTTTATGTTATTTTATTTTATATTTTAAATTCCATCTTTCTTTTTAGTAACTGAAATTTCTGTATTTACTTTATCATAGCTTGTAGTGCTTTCAGGTCCCTTCTAACCCTTCTAACCCAGTAGAACTGAAGCAAAAACCCTCTCAAGATGAAGGAAAACTGTAGAATCCTAGACTATCTCAGTCAAAGGGGACTTTAGTAATCAAGTCTCATCTCCATAAGTTTAGAGATGAATTGGCAAGGGCAATTAAATAAATTGCTCTGGTCAAAGCCAGTTAGTGTCAGATTTTAGAGCACAACATGAATATCCTGACTGCTAGTCTAGCGATGATGTTTTTCAGTGAATCATGTTATTTTTCCACTATGGTCTCGGCTTCTCTATGTTGTGAATAATTTTAAGAAGAGCCTCTAGTTGTGTTAGCTCCTGTAGACATTCCCCTACTTTGTTCCCTCCACTTTTTCTACCAATAGAACAATATCTCATAGATGATTCCTTTTTTATCTCATTGTCTTTTTCTATAGTTCTCTCCATTCACCTCTCCCATGTCTGCTAAAGTAGCTCTTTCCCTTTTGTTCAAAGCTTTGATTGTAGCCATTCATTCAACAAATTCTGGTTGAGTGTATGTGGGCAGCAGGCAGATAGACCTTTTAGACCTGTTTTCTAACGTTAAGGAGTTGGTAGACCAATTTAAAGAAAAAAAGGTAAATATTAAAATACCCTGATTGGTCAGAATATATGTAATATTTGTTGAAAGAGGATTATTGTGGACTCACAATTTATATAGAAGACATGGGACCCTGGATGGAACCTGTAAAGATTGTTATAGGGAAGGGAAAGGGAAAAATGTATCATCATCAGAAAACTCAGCACAAGAAAAGGAATGAGGCAGAATTTAAGAATGTAACCTTTTGGACAGGGAATGGATTGACACTGTGTGAGAATAGATAATGCCTTCCTTTTTCAGAGCTTTGATATTTAGGTTATAGGGCTTGGATTCCTGTCTGTATCCCCTGGAAAGTCATTGAACGTGAAAGGATGATCTTAACTTGGTCTGCAACGAGCAGTCAATTGGTTTCTCAGTCTGCTGCTTGCATTTTATGAGGAATAAGTGGATCTCCTTTCTCTGTCTTACTGAAATGAAAGCAAAGTACTGATCTTTGTCCTTGATCACTGAAGCCTTTAAGAAGTTCTTGGTCTGGAATCAGAGATATTTCCTATGCAAAATTCTGAAATGAAAAAAGGAGTGTCTTTTAAACACACGGTAATATCAAATGATTAAGCAAGGAAAAATTTCTAGTTAAGCTAAAGAAAAATGCTTTGGAGGATAATTTAAAATACCTTCAGCTCCTTTGAGGGTACAGTAAATTGCTTCCAAGGAATTTTCAAGGCTTTTTTTTTTTGTATAATTCAAGAGATTTCCATTACCTAAAACATTTTTATTTATAGATTTAGATATATCATTATATATAATTATATATACTATATAATATAATTTTTTATATAAAAAATGGTAGGTTTGTTCTAAGAAGGGAGAGGGCAGTAAAGGATGCTTGCTAAGACACCAGTGGGCAGAAAGAGCTACCCCTGAAAGGGACAGGTTTGCTAAAAAGAAAGGCCTGCATAGTCACAGGTGAGCAACATTGGGAGCAGCTGCCTCTGCTGCTTTGCAAAGGGAGAAGGTCAGCAAAGAGACACAAGTGGGCAGGACGACTGATGCCCTGCAAAAGGAGAAAGTTGGTGATAAGGAACACCTGCATAGACACAGGCAGGCAGAAAGGCTGCTGCCTATCATAGAATTATTTTTAAGAATTAAAAGTTAAATTTAAATTAATTTTAAGTAGACTTGGTTTATTCTTAGTAATATTTTTTTTTAATTCTATATGAACTCAGGACCCTTCACCCTGAATTTAGTTGAGTCACAAATTTTACTCTTGATTTTGTCATCTGGGAAAAATAATTTAATCTCACTGGGTCTTGATTTCCATTGAATGGGTATTATTGCTACCTCTCTAATTTTCAAGAACAATATCAGAATTAACAGAAAAATGTTTGGAATACTGAGCTTAGTGGCAGAAAATGAGTCTTGAAATTGAAGGTGTAATTGTTTATTTGCTGTGTATGTATGAAACAACATATTATTTGTTATCACCATGTACATTCCATTCCACTTTTAAACTTCACAAACATTTAAAATAGTCTGCTTTTCTAAAATATTCTATAACAGTCTTCCTTGGCATATACTTGAAACTATTATTAACAAGTTAAAAGGGATTTATTGGCTATAATAAACACTCTAATAGAATAAACTTTCTTCTGTGTTGGTAGTTTTATGGTAGAGCAAGTTCACTGTTTCTGTTTTTTTCTTTAAGCATTAAGAGTTTAATTGGTATTTTCAAATATTCATAATATAAGTAGGAAACAAATCACAACTAAAAGTAAAAATAATAAGCAAATAGTTCATGTTAAATTCCATAGTTTAAGATTTTTCAGAGCTGCATAGTTTTCTAATTTATGTTCATATTACTGAAAAGCTGTGCCTCATTTCAAATATTCATTCATTCTTGATTCATCTGCAGTGATGAACTCTTAGCTAATATTCAAGTTTTGTAGCCACATAGTGACTATATTTGATCTATTTGTGATAATTAAGGAAAGTTCAACACTCATGTTTGCTACAGTTATTTGGGATAGATCTGTGGGACTTTCTGTGGTTACATTAGTCTCTTCATCAAAAAGCCATCCTAGGTGTCTTGCTAGAACTTACTTTTTAAGGCACGACAGACTTTAGTTCCATCCCTACACAATTAACCTCACCATTCTTCCCTAAAACCCCTCTAAGTTGCTCTTGGCCCTTTTCTTTAAGATTTAACCTAGTTTGCAGGAATCAGCATAAAGTTTGGTAGAGAGATGAGGACACTTTCCCTTACTTCCCCATTGCCAAGGGTGCCACATTAGAGAATACAAGAGACAATTTGAAATATATACTTAATTTATAATACACTTCTATATTTGGAATATTTTTTTAAGTTTTCAAAACTTCAGAATATGAAATCTTTTAGAAAATTTTTCTCCATGTGGAGGATAATGAGGTTTTTGGACCAGTGATTCGCAGCTATCAGAAATGGAATGAAGGAGAGACAGTCTTAAGATTTTTATGGTAATCTAAAGGAGGAATGGACTAAATGAAAGTTGAATAAAAACTCTCCTGTCTTCAGTATGGTTCTTGTGTTTCCTCTTAGAAGCAGCCTGCCCATGGTGGTAGAGCTGATGGGTAGATCTTCACCTAGCTTAGTTGCCAACTCTAGTGAGTGAAGAACAGAGCAGTATTTTACAGAATCATTTTCTCCTCAGGAAGTCTTCCTGGAGACTGGGGGTGATGTTCTAGATTGATTAGAGATTTTAATATATTCAAACCATCATAACCATATGCTAATGATAATTTTAAGATAAATATTGAGTATACTTGCCAAAGTTTACTATTTTTAAAAGTTAACTTTATTGTTCCTCAGAATTTTCTTATGTGTACTCAGCTAATTTTACCAGTATGTATTTAAATACTGTTGATTCTTTTAATATATTTTTTTTCAGAGGAGATTTAAAAATTGATAGCATAAATGTGTAAGTTCAAATATGTATTTGGTGGTGTTCAGGTGTGTAGAAGACAAGTTATGAAAAATCCTTTTATATGGCATGAACTTCACAGTACATCTCTTATTCATCCGATTCTAGTTGTAGAGGAACTATGCTTTTGACCTTACCACTTGTGTAGAATAAATTTATGTAGATGTAGGATATGAAAAAAGTATTTATAATAGAGAATACAAATTAATAAATTTACAGTTACTTTGGGATATTATTTATTGACTTTAGGTAGGAGCTTCTGATATTAGACTTATTCACAAGTAAATAGTAATTGAAGTGAAATTCTTAAATATTTTTGAATTTGTACATCTTTTATTTTCTAACAAGTAGCCAACTGATAAGCAGTATTTTTAATATAAGGATAAAATCTTAATTAAAATATCAGAGAACCATATTATAAGTACAAAGTGAAGAGAAATGTAACCTTCAAATTTGTTTATTGCTCTTTTATACTATGTACTTTTTTCATTTATTGTCAGTCATTTACATATCTATGTAACTTTGGGGGTACATTTTCACTCCACCGTATTATGCTATGTATATTATAAGAGCATTAAACTTGAATATAAAACTCACTCTAATAAGGAAAACCCATTTTTATTTTTAGAGGCATGTTTATTTATTTATTTGTTTGTTTGTTTGTTTTTGTTTATACATGCACTGGGCACAGTCAGAGCACAGGTGGGTAAGAGAATTCACCAGAGCCAGAGCAGGGAGCAGGGAGCAGAGCAGGCAGAAGGACTGAAGTACACTGCTGAGGGGAGCAGCGGGTAGCAGGAGAGGTCTGCGCGCCATGCAGGACTGTCCTCTGGTGGCTGGGGAGCAGCCGGGGATCGAACCTGCACCGCAGAGGCTGCGGGCAGCTTCGCAACCCAGTGCTCTACCGCTGCGCCATCGGGGAGGCCCGAAAACCCCTTTTTAGTATAGGTAATTTATCTTCCTCCCTTCCTCTCCAACCCAGCCTTATTTTTCCAGAAAGATCAACTTAAAGATATTTTCTAGAAAATAAAGCAATACTTTATAACTGTAGTTGTAAGGAAGATGCTAAAAACTTATTGATTCTCTTGACTTTGATTAGTTTTTAAAAAATTAAATTGTTACTTAATCCACCAAATGTTTATTCAGCATTAATATCTAATATAGTTCTTCAGTTGTTGGATAAATGCCATAATTGAGATGCAAGATGTCATTAAAAATTCAGTAAAAAGAAGATATCCCTAAAATAGAGTTGATTATTTAGAAAATTATTTCATGGAGGTTCCTAATAATATTTTTATAGGTCTTTTTTCTCCCTGAGGGGCTGCAAAATGTATATTTTTCAATTTCATCTTACAGATTCTATTTCAATATTTCAATTCCTTGTTAGAATTAAAGAATCACCACACTGACCTTTAATATGGGAAATTCAAAATTTAATATGATATAATTGATCAATATATATTTATGTCTCTAGAGGTGGTTTTTTTTTCTAATAGAGTTGATACCTGGTAAAATGTTGCATATTTTTAATATACATATACCTTTAATTTTTACCTCTTTGTATAAGTAACTAGTAATCCAACTCATTGTTTATTTTTTCATTCTTTTGGTTATTTTACAAATGTTTAATTTCTTACTATATGCCATCCACTGCACTGCACACTAAGACATCAAACATTTGAAAAATAGAACTTGTCCTAGTGTCAAGGTGCTAATATTCTATGGTACATGTAGCCACATAAAAGAAAATTGCTAAACAATGTGACAACTACACATAGTGGTATGTAAATAGGTATTCTAACACAAAGAAAGAATTGGTATATCTACAAAGATAAGCTTTTAAGTCTGTTGTTTGCATCTTTCTCTAAGTCTTATGATTCTTTGAGGTCTTTGCTCAGAAATTCCATTTTTTATATCAGATTAGAATGGCTATTCTGTCAGTGTTCCTTCTCTCCATTGCTCCTATCAACAGAAGCTTGGTCATCTGTCTCAAATCATAGTGATGCCATTACTGTATTTCTTTTAAATAGAGAGATAAATATAAATATGAATTTTATATATCTATCTATATATATAATTTTTTTATAGAGGCATGTTTTTTTTAATTTATTATTTGTTTGTTTTGTTTATACATGCACTGGGTACAGTCAGAAGCGCGGGAGGGTGAGAGAATTCACCAGAGCCAGAGCAGGGAGCAGAGCAGGCAGAAGGACCGAAGTACACTGCTGAGGGGAGCAGCGGGTGGCAGGAGAGGTCTGCGCGCCATGTGGGACCCGCCTCTGGTGACCAGGGAGCAGCCTGGGATCGAACCGGCGCTGCAGAGGTTGCGGGCAGCTTCGCAACCCAGCGCTCAACCACTGCGCCACCCGGTAGGCCCTATATATATATAATTTAGAGGGCATCTAAATCATTCTAAATGTTCGAGTACTATATTAGAATGTAGCTTTTAGTGACATATCACAGAAATATCCTCCCAACTCCCAGAGGGAAACACCCTCCAAGATGGGTGTTTACTTATCTCTCACATCCAAGCCTCAATCTGGGCGGTGCAGGATGGTATGGTGGGTCTGCAGCCTGTGAACTCAGTGCTGTATCCCGCTCTGTTTTCTGGAATCTATACAGAGCTGTGGTCTAAGATGGTTATCTCATGCCCCTTCCCAACAGTAGGATAGATACCTCCTGGGTGTTGCACACACTATTTTACCTCACATCCCATGGCAGCAGCTTAGTCACATGGCTACACCTTGGCTCACAGGAGCCTGGGGATTGTAGCCCTATTACAGGAAAAGGTGTGCCGAGCTGAAAAACTCAGGGTGTATTTCCATACAAGACATTTTTCTGTAACAGTTTTTAACCATGTCTGACTTTCCATTATATAGATGTTTGTCATTTATTATCAGCCCCTCCATTATAGTCATGAGATTGGATTTTGAAGCTAAGTTTGAACCTGGCTCTCCTGTTTTGAGTTATATGATTGAGACAGGCTGGTGCATCTTCCTAAGTTTTAGTTCCCTTACTATAAAATAGGAATAATATTATCATATAACTTATAAAGTACATAAAAGAGATAACACAGATATAGCACTTTGTGAAGTGCCAACTTGCAGTCACCTAACAATGTTAGCATAATCAATCAGTTGATCTATCTGATCGTTTAATTTTATCCCATAAAGTATTTGATTTCTGTCATTGGTTCAGGCTCGTTTAGATCAGCCGCTTCAAGTTCTTAGGCTATTCTTACCAGGGCTGGATCCCACAGAAGTGCTATGAGGTTTTTCAGCCTATGGGATCCGCCCTCCCCTCTTCCAAGGTCAAGGATGGTTCTCCAGTGCTGGAGACAGGTTGGGGCTGAAGAGGAGCAGCGGCCTCCCTGCCTTCCTCTCTGTGCTTTTTGATTTGCTAAGCAAATTCCAAGTGTTTTATTTGCTAATCAAATTATCATCCCCAATGCTTAATTATTTTCTGTAGGGAAATAGAATTGTTTGGGGCTTTCAGGAGATTAAATTGAACTTTAAAATCTACTTCCACATAACAATTAACATTTTGAAATGGGTAATTCCTTAGGGTTTGTTGCTAGGTTGTTTTACCCAGTTTTTTCCTTGAAAGAGTGTATGCTAAATTTATTTGTTCCATCTCAAATGCTAAATTTATTTGTTCCATCTATTTAAGATCATATTTTTAAAATGTGGGCTGTTAAGGCTACATAAATCCCTAGTAAAATGATAGAGGAATGTGTGGCTGGAGCCTTTGAGGCAGACTAATGCTATGATTTACTGAGTGGGAAATTGGAAGGTTCTGTAGTTGAGAGGAGCCTATATCATTGAATAGAGGTATCTGTTGGTCTGCTCACAGAGTTGTAGTTTCAATATTAATATAGTAAAAATGCCTGAGGGTGACTTACAAGTGTAAAAAGTCAAATTTCTAAGTGTCTGATGCACACTGTCCCCATTCTCTAATAGAATCTCTATAACCTCAGCACAAATATTTTCAGTTCCATTGATTTTTAGTCCTTTAGTCCTTTAAAAGAAGATTTTTTTCTCCCATCCCCTCCCTGTGGCCTCTTCCTCCACCCTGAAGTATCGTTGGTTCAAAATACTGTATAAGTTTCTGGAGTATTACTTTATACCTCAATAAATGTTTACACCACACCACACCCATCACCCAAAAATCTAGTCACTACTCACTACTTTAAGGTAAGGAAAAATGTCAGGCTTTTCTGCCCTCCTGCCATCAGGATAGATGATGGATCCTTGCAGTCCTGAATGCATGCCTGATGGCGGGCACCTGGAGTAGGGTGTGGGCAGAGGTAGATGGGATTCACCTGGGCTGAGACTGGGCTTTTAAGGGTGACATCATGGGGATGCCAGCAGTAGAAGCCAAGGAGAAGCTGAGAGAGAAGCTGAGAAAGAAGTAGCAGAAGCCCAGAGCAGAAGCAGAGATCACCGGAGAGCCCAGAGAGAGTGAAGACTTGCTGGGGGCTGGGAGGACTGCCAGCCTCCCTGCCCCCCAGCACCTCTGCCCGCTGTGTACCGGGTAAATCCCAATAAAAAACCTGCAAAAGCCACTGAGGACTCTGACTCCTCCTTTACCCGGTCTGCTGGATCATAGAAAACCTGCTCAGTGGTCATTCTTGTCCCTACAACTACTATCCAAATGATCTCCTCTATATATTCCTGCACCCCTCTTTTCCTCCCCACCTTGGTTACCACCCTTTTGTTGTCAACCCCATTTTAATAAAATAGGGATTCTACAGATTCGAATGTTTACACTCTCCTAAAATCCTTCCTCTAGTTACTCTGGTGTGTTCTTAACTTTTTTAGGTAACGTTTAAGTTCAGTACTTTGATAAAACCACAATGGAATCTTTAATCTTAATACTTCACTTCCTCAAAAGGGCTGGCGTGCAGAATTCCCCTTTGAATACTACAACTCCTCAGCTTTTGAGAAGCATTTATAAGTTATGAGAAACAGAACAAATTGCTCATAACCTGCTATCACTAGCAATCTGATTCCAGACTGATACGGAAAGGAATGGACAGTGTGGTTGGAAAAATTAGGATTCTAACACCAGTTTCACCATTTATAAGGTGTATATTCTGAGGAAAGTTACTTGGTCTGTGGATGTCAGTTTTTCTTATTTAAAAAGTAAGGATATGTAATTGTTTCTTGGCTTTTTGGCTGAGATCAAGTGTGGTATCTATTCTTAATCAGTTCAGTAAAAATAAGGATAATAATACTCACTTATGTGATACTTACAGGCATAAATGAAATAAAATCCTTGCACTTAGGAAGCATTCAGAAATGTCCCTTCCCTTTTTGTTATCTGAAAATCTGAGAATGAATGGAAGAGCTGTTGAACAATAGGTTAGCTCTATATTCTACGAGAGTCTGTCTGTCAAATGCAGACTCTATGTGTTTATTGACTACTAGCTTCGACTTCTGTGCAGCTTAGATACAAATTCAGCACTAGACTTTTATCTCCAGATCTGAGAGGAGGAAGGCAGGCACCTGTAATTATAGTGGCAATGATGAGTTGCAGCTGAATTGCACAGTGTCTTAAGGTTTTTCTCTGCTGCTTGGCTTGGATATTGCTATAGCAATGCTGGGAGTAACAAATAGTATTTTAGCAAGCATTTGTCTTTCTGTTATCCATCCTAATATAATCCTAGAATCTCCACAGACAAGCAGGAGTTCCTTTGTCGTTTCTGACAGTAGATAAAAGGCCCATTTTTATAAAGTGATTTGTGTAGAGTTTAGCAGCCCTTTTCTGGACTGGTACTAGATTACATGTGGAGGGGTGGGGAGAAGCTAGTTTTTCCACTTGTTTATAAAATCGTAGCTTAAAATTTCCATGAATTCAAATGCCACTCCCCAGAAATGTATGACTCTAAGCTTTCCAAATGTTTCTCTGTAGTTTCTTCATTTCTTTTTGTCACCTTGATTGGTCAAGAAGACATCTGTTTTTACTTGACTTTCCAACGGGGTGTTATTGGGTTGTTTGGGCCTTTTTGTAAGAGTGAGGGTTGAGCAGGTGAGGGTAGGTAGGAAAGGAGACTCAGTCATTCCTCTGCTCATCCCCATTGACCTGTTATTCTGTGTGTGCCTCTTTCCTTGAGTTCTCATAACAGAAACATCTATGTTCTCTACATCAATTATTCAATTGCTAATAGCTACTCCAAATAGCATCGATACAATGTTTATGTGATCTCAAAGAAATAAGCCCCTAAACCCAGATTATTTTCTCATTTTCTCTCATTTATTTAGAGCCCCAGTAACAGGGTCACCCTGACCTGCCAAAGGGATTTAAAATCTTGACTAGAACCTATTGAGTGTGCTATTTTTAATATGGTCATGTCTACATGACTCCTCTAGTCTTTCAGAACAGAGATGAGTACCAGCTAGCTGCGCCCAAGATAGGAGAGAAGAAAACCTCTTATATAACTTTCATTATTTTCTTTCTTATCCTTCTTCTGACTCATTCCGTCCCCATGGTAGACAGCTGGCTTTACTCATTTCTTTACTTTGTTCTATCACATCATCTATTCTCTATGTTAGAGGATCTCTTCCCATTCCTTCTGCTTCTTCAAGAAACTTCTGTTTCCTTCCACCCATAGTTATCTTATTCTCAGTGTGTTTCTTTTCCTCTTTATAGCTTATGGCTCTATTAAATAACCAAAAACTCATCTTATACAGGCCTGTTCAAGGAGGCTGGGAGATGACGGAAGGTGTTTGGGCCCTCTGGTAACAGAAGGATAGTTGAGGTCTTGAGATAATTAAATACTGTGCAGCTACAATGGCTTCATTCTCTATCCTCTCAATCAACATGAAAATGTGGTACTTGTGGGTGGATTTACATGGGCAGTGAAGGAGGGCAGTGAAGGAACTGGGACTGTTTGCATACTTGTATAGTGCTTTGAATTTTATATGCATTTGTATACATGGTATTTCTTTAATCTATATAAAAAACCTAAGAATTTGGTGTTATTAACCTCCTTTCACAGATGAAGAAACTGTCTGAGAAAGGCTAAATAACTTTTTCAAATGTCTCAACTATTCAGACTGGTTTATATTATTGACATTACATCTTATGATTCTTTCATTTCAGTAAGTTTTAATTGAATTTAAGTGAATTTTGCTACTGTTTGATTAGAATGTGAAGTTCTCCAAGAGTTCTGTTGGAACTAGAGCAGGTGTTACATAGTGAAACAGGGACATCTTCCTTAGTTAAATGATAAGATACCTGCCTACTCTCTAGCATAGAGGCTTGAGAACAGTGTAGGTAAATTCTTGAAAATAAATGTTTTTTTCACTCTTACTGAGTTATTAAACCCTGCCACCAGCACCAGCTTCATAACTTTTGGAACCTAGTATGTAATGAAAATACAGTCCCTTATTCAAAAAGCCAGAAAAATAGAAAGTTTTTCTTTTCTTACACATGTGCGTGTACATTCCCATGTACGAATATCTTCCTCAGCTGGAGGAAGATGGTTATTTTATAAAGTCATTGCTCTTATGAAACAAACCCAGAGCAGCCTTACCCCATGCTGGCTTCTTACATAGAGAAAACACATAGAAGAACATAAGTTATTCTAATTTCTAGAGTGTGTCCCAATGTTAAGATGATAATAATAATGGTGATATTATTAATAACAATGATTATGCTTTATTGAATCTCTGCCACAAGCCAGACACAATGCAGATGTTTTTAATATGTTACCTCATTTAATCCCCTCAGAAGGTCCATCACTCCCCTTTTAGAGATGAGAAAATTAAGGCCTCAGGAAAATAAATGATTCCTCTGGGACAACACAACTGGTAGGTGTCAGAGGTAGAATTTAACGTGGTCTGTTTGCTCAAAGTGCATGCTCTCTCATCTGCTATGTGCACTCGTGCTTTGTGTATGCTGGTTCTGAATAGGAGAAGATCAACGAAGACTATAAATAAATGCCTAGATGATACTCAATTTATTCGTAAATATTAACTCATAAGCATATTGAGTTGAGTCATATAAAATTGCTAATATTTGGTCATCTTGGACCAATAAAAAATGTAATTTCATGTAGTTTAATGCAGCAGATCTCAAAATGTGGGCTCTGGACTGACAGCAGCACCTGAGAATCTGTTAAATCCCAGCCCAGATCCACTGGATCACAAAGCTGGGCTTAGCAGTGTCAGACTTAACAAGACCTCCTCTACCCCTGGAATTCACTGAAGTTTGAGAACTCCTGGTTTACCTAGCATGCTCATTGACCACTGCTCTGGGCCAGGTGCTGTGTTCGCCCCTGGGTTAGGGATATGAACAGAAATGGACATAATTCCTTTCCTCATTAGAAAAGATAACTTTACAGATATCCAAGTTACTCATTTTGTGTTATTTATATACCCCCCCCCCCCCTTCACAAGCTTCTAGATCTCTGCCAAAAGACTGGGATCCTTTAGAGGTAAAATTAGAGTAGAAAAAATGTCTAGCTTCCCATCACATGGGTGAGCATGACCAGGATAAATACAAAAGGAGGGACTAGGGGACGGGAAGAGAGAGGGGGAGGATAGTATTCATGGATCAGTGCCTTCTGGGTCCAGTCTCTGTCCGATTCCTCACTCTGCCTTCTGAGGTGGCCCTGTTGCACTTTAAGGCCCTGTTGGGGTGAGGGGAGTGCAGTCAATCCACTTTGCAGTATGGGGCAGCTAGGAATATTCGAGGCTGGACTTAAGCCTCCATCCATCAGGTTCCTTGAACTAGTCAACTGCTGCTACTTCTTGAGCTGAGGAAATTCTTTTTGTGAAAAAATAGCAAAGTCTCAGAAAAGGCTTCATTCCAGAACTTTTTCTTTCTCTCTTAAGTAAGTTGTAAAGTAAGACTTAGAGGATGACTCTCCTAGTATCCTAGAAATTGGGCTAAGGTTTAGTCATGTAAAGGGAAGAAGGGCAGGCAGGGGTCAGTGGGTATGAAGAGCAGTCACTGGGACATTGCTGTTGTCTGGGTGTCCTCCAGTCTGAGAGTTATGCTCCTTAACATATGATTATTAACCTTTTGTCATCCCAGAGGGAGACATTTCTAATACTCTTTGACTTACCAAGGCATGAGTCCTGAAAACTTGAAGGGTATTATTTGCTGAGTAATATTTTGAAGTTAGGATCATCCTGGGTTCATATTTTAATTCTTTATTATCCAACTTTTTATAAATAACAGTTTAGTACAAATAATTCAACTTAAATAAATCTGTGTTATTTTTTTTCTTGAAAGAATTCTTAGGTCATTGTTCACCAAGTTCCCAAAGAAAAGACTAAACATCTGTGTATGGTCTCTAAAAAATAAAGCAACAAAAATCAGGTTTTAAAGCAATCTCAAGTGTAAATGAACATTGAATCTCATTTGGATTCCCTTCCTTTCACTAGTAACAGAAATAATTTTACAGAAAATTTAATAATGGGATTAGAACCTAAAAGTATACAGGAGCAGGCTGCTTTGTGACAATTTCCTTCTTAAGTACTGATGGAACTTTTTTATGACATTAAAAAAGGTTGTGCCCATTATTAATACTTAATTTGAATTAAATCCCCAAATGCAATTGCAGCCTTGTTATAGGAGAAATAACTCACATACACAAATAGCAGCAATTGTGTACTTAGCAAAGGCAAGCCAAATGCATATCATGCATCAGGAATGGAAGTCCCACCTCTGAGAATTCATAGGAACACTCACATAATCAGCACAGGATTTTACCAAATGGATTAAATTATATTTCCTTGGCCTTTACCGAAGGGGGGAAACTCTAAAGTTTATGAAATCGATGCAAGCTGCTCTCAGATTGTATTATTTGCTTGAAATCAGGATCCAGATTATTCTTATCTCCTGAAAGACAAATCATATTTTTCTCCTGGAGTCCTTCAGAAATTCCCAGAGTATGTTCAAGTATTACATGAATAATTCATTTTACTCACTACACATTACAGCACTTAACAAAGGCTGTGGCCAGAATCTCCTCCTCGGGGAAGCTAATTTGAAGCATCATTATGGCTCTGATTTCACAATGTTTCAAGATTTTATGACCTACCTGATGAAGTCCTCCTTTCTTTTTCAGTTCTTTTAGAGAAACACTTCAGGTTTACAATTTCAGTGAGTACATTCTTGGAAAGAAGTAATCTCAGGATTTCGTATTTACTCTATTCCTACTCCTAAAGATAAAGAAAAAAAAAGCCATAAATAAATAAACCAAGAGACACTTTTGAATATAAATTCAATCTACTACTCACAATTAATTCCTTACTATTGAAAAGTAAAATAATTTTAATATTATATGTATATTATACATATGTATATGTATATTTTCCCTGAATTATTCAACATTGGAATGTGACCAAGAAAACCGATTATGTGAATATATGTAGACATCTCTTAGAACTCCATATGGAATCTTTTGTGTGTTTTCCTGAAATTAGACTGCATTTTTACCTTATGACTCTTATGGGAATTCATATGAAACTTCATGGTACCATAATACCAAATAAAAGCTCTCTCACTTTTATTTATTACCACATGGGATTTGTCCTACTAGTGAGCAGATGGGCCTTTTCACTATAGCACATGCTGAAGAAATAAGTCTGAAGGCAATGCTTATTATTCAGCAGACTCCACCAATGAGTATCTGTCTGTGTGCCTTACTCTTTTCTGTCAATTCATGAACCCACATGACAACCGGTGCCCAGGTTGAACAGTCCTAGATCCCTAAAGTTGGAGCTAGGAAATTCCTCAGTGACTTCACGGTGTGCAAATCATTATCTTTTTCACACTGACTTGGTTTTGAATAGCTAGAGGGAACCCCATTTTACTTCCATAGGTGGGCTAGTTTTTAGAATACTAGGAAGCCCTTATAGAATGTCCCTTAAAAAGGGCCTCTTTTTCAGGGCACTTGGCCAATATGCATATGAAAAGATGTTCAAGTTTACTAGCAGTAAGGGAAAGACAAATTGAAAATAAGGATATATCACTTCACATTCATCAGCCTGGCAGAAATAGAATAGAGCTATTGCCTGCATTGCTGGCTGGGATGTCGGGGAAAGGATACTTTTATACATTGCTGGTGGAAATGTCAAACATTACAGACATGTTGGAAATCCATCTGGCTGTATCTGCTAAAACTAAACACACATACACAAGCAATAGATTCATAAGCTCTAGCCCATAGAAATAAAATCATTATATATAAAGGCAGTAAATGGATCTTTATTTCATTGTTATTTGTTGTGGCAAAAAATGGAAATATAGCAAATTTCCATTAGGAGGAAAATCCTGAATAAATTGTGATATTTTCCTGAATAAATTGTGATATTTTCATGCCATGTAATATTCTAGCACTATTAAAAGAACGAGTTAGGAATGTAATAGACAACTTAGAGGTTGAATGAGAAAAGGACTAAGTTAGAAAAATATATATGTATCTAAAAACAATATTTTCCTCTCCCTTGTAAAATAATAATAGAAATACCTGTGTAAATATACATGCATGTGTTATGTATATATGAGTATGCTGTGTGAGTCTGTGTGACCATGCATTGGTCAGTATAGTGCTATATGAGATTATATGAATACAGAATAAAACCTGCTGAATGCTAATATAGATGCCTGGAGAAGAAGTATGGAGATACATATATAGGAAATGTATCTGTATATGGGAAAAACAAAGGGAGAAATCAAACGAAAATGAGGAATAAAAGGAAGGCATTACATGAGCATACTTATAAATTAATATAAAATTATACATGTTTTTCATTATATGCATAAGTTAAAAAAGTGAAAATGGAGAAAAATGTGAAAATATTTTTTTTTTTTTAAAGATTTATTTATTTATTTATACAAGCACTGGGCACAGTCAGAAGCGTGGGAGGGTGAGAGAATTCACCAGAGCCAGAGCTGGGAGCA
This sequence comes from Talpa europaea, assembly GCF_964194135.1. Classification (NCBI taxonomy): domain Eukaryota; kingdom Metazoa; phylum Chordata; class Mammalia; order Eulipotyphla; family Talpidae; genus Talpa; species Talpa europaea. The sequence continues at coordinate 48,496,162 of NC_140068.1, read as the reverse complement.
GAGCAGGCAGAAGGACCGAAGTACACTGCTGAGGGGAGCAGCGGGCGGCAGGAGAGGTCTGCGCGCCATGTGGGACCCTCCTCCGGTGGCCGGGGAGCAGCTGGGGATTGAACCGGCGCTGCAGAGGCTGCGGGCAGCTTCGCAGCCCAGCGCTCAACCGCTACGCCACCGGGGAGGCCCTGAAAATATTTTTGGAAGAACACCTGTCATTCACTGTTTAGTACAAATTAGTTTAACTTGATTGTTTTCCTCTGATTTTGACAGAGTATAGGGAAGAAAGGAAAGGTGATTTTTAGGCCTGAGATATTAGGAGAATGTAAGAGGAAGTTCACTGGAATAAGGAAACAGATGGGTTTTTAAAGCCTGAAGGAACTATGCGATGGGGAAGCATAGAGTTCTGTATTTTGACATAAATTAAGGTTTGCCTTTTATGATTTTAGGGATGGGCTGGCTCCAAATGAATAATAAAATTTCTGACTTACAAAACTCATTATTTTCATTTTTGTAGAGCAGATAACACATCGTCAAGTATACCTGTTCTAGACGTTTATAGGAAATTGGGATCCTTACGTACTGGGACAGCACTAATCTGTTTCTTTAAAGAAGTACTCACTAAAGCTTTGACTACTTGCCAAATAGGAGTTTCCTCAAATTTGAAATGCACGGTAGTTGTGAGAGTAGAAAATGTCTAGAGCCAGAGGGAAGTTAGATAGATTACTCATGAGGACTTGGTTTCTCCATTGATAATATATTTACGTGGAGGTTGTTACTATATCCTGAAAAGAAACAGCTCAAACTTACAATAAAGTGTTTAGAATTAATAATAAGCATTATGAATCTTCCTGTATCCAAATTTTCACTAATCAAATATAATAATTAGTGGAGACATGAGATGTGATTAATACTGTAGAACAATGAGTTATATTAATGTTCACCAGAGCTGGGGTATATCAATTAAATTGTTTCAATAAATGTATATTATATGATTTATATCATGATATATCATATAATATGGAAATTAATATGAATAAATTATTCATAACAGTAACACCTCATGCAATCACTGATTGTATTTTGACATATTCTGTTCCATGCTTTAATATGTATTTTTCCCTAATATGTATTACTAGATTTACACAATTTTATCCAGTTTTTTTTTAACCTGCTGTTGTAATTTATAAGCACTTACTGACATGGAATATAAAAATTTTAAAAGCAGCAAAGCAAGTATATTTTAAAATACTTAACTTTTCTTACAATTAGTTCTATATATCTCAGAAAAATTAAAATTTAAGATGTTTTTGTTTATTCCTTATCCCAACATTTAAATCTAACTATCCCTAGACTTGTCACTTCTGCTTCTGCCTTACCACCATTCCCCTAGTTTCTTCTAATTCTCCTTGTGGATTATTCCAGAAGAGAGTTCAGTTCTGTCTTCTGAGCTTTAGTTTCCCTTTCCAGGACCTCAACTTCACATTGTTGATTGGCAATCCACACTGGACTGAGATCATTATCTATTATTCCAAAATTAATTTTCCTTTTCTTAAATTTTTTTTATTTTTCACATCATTGTTTATTTTTAAACAATATTTGCTCCCCCTCCACTCCCTCATGCATAGCCCCCATAGAGTTTCCTTCACCAATGTACCCGTGCACCATCACCTCAGTCTCCTGTGCGCCTCCCTCCCTCCCTCTGATCTGCTCCTGTCTCCTCCCCTGCAGTATGTATCTGATTTATAATTGTCTGTTTTTGCTTTGTTGTGTTTTGTACTGCTATTATTTTTTTTATGCTGATGTCTTATTTGGTTCCCCTATCAGTGAAAACATCTGATATTTTTCTTTTTCCTTCTGGCTTATTTCACTGAGCATAATTCCTTCCAGCTCCATCCACGTTGTTAGGAATGGCATGAGTTTATCTTTTTGATTGCTGAGTAATATTCCATTGTGTATATATACCACATCTTCTTGATCCAGTCATCTATTTTTGGGCATTTGGGTTGTTTCCAGGTTTTGCCTATTGTAAATAGTGCTTCAATAAACATAGGGGTACAGGTGCTCTTTTGAATCAATGCTTTTGTGTCCTTTGGGTAGATCCCTAGGAGTGGAATTGCTCTGGGTCATATGGTAGCTCCATTTTTAGTAGACTGAGGAACCTCCAGACAGCTTTGCATAGTGGTTGGACCAGTTTGCACTCCCACCAGCAATGTAGGAGAGTTCCTTTTTCATCACATCCTAGCCAACATTTGTTATTGCTAGTTTTTTTAATATATGCCATTCTTCCTGGTGTAAGGTGGCATCTCAGAGTGGGTTTGATTTGCATTTCCCTGCTGATAAGGGATGTTGAACATTTTTTCATATACCTGTTGGCCATTTGCATTTCCTCTTTGGAGAAATGTCTTTTAAGTTCTTCTGCCCATTTCTTTTTTTTTTTTTAAATATTTATTTATTTTATTTATACAAGAACCAGGGTACTGGCCAGATGCACGGGAGGGTAAGAAGATTCACCAGAGACAGAGCAGGGAACAGAACAGGCAGACTGATGAAATACACTGCTGAGGGGAGCAGCGGGTGTGACAGGAGAGTTCTGCAGCACCATGTGGGATCCTCGCTGGCTGGCCGGGATCAAACCCGTGCTGTAGAGACTGCAGACAGCTTCACAGCACTGCACTCAACTGCCTGTGCCAGGAGGGGAGACTCTGCTCATTTCTTGAGTGGATTATTTACTTTGTTTTTTGTTGATGGGCCTTTTATTCTATCAGACTTGAAAGCTTAGAATTTTTGAGTTTTCTTTTTCTTCTCTGGAACTTGGTTGTTTGGGGAAAAAAAAATCACAGCCTGGCTGTTTATTAGCTCCATGAATTTATACAAGATTTTAAAAGCCCCTCTTTGTCTTTGGTCTATAAAATGCATAATGTCATAGTGCTTACAAGGTTGTGATGAGGACGACTGAGTACCTATTATATAGCCAGCACTCAAAGAGTATAACATATTTGATGCCCGTCTCTCCTCTCTAATATATCCTACACACTACTGCCACACTGATTTTCCTGGGACATAGTTTTAGTCCTAATGATTTCCTCCCTTTGTGATCTTACCCTCCCCAGAAACCCCAAATGATATCCAAACTCCTTTGCCTGACATTTAACCTTCCACATAACTAGATTTCAAGAACCTCAGTAATTCCTGAACTTTAGACAATTCAAACTATGTGGCTATTTTTTCTAAAAAGTCCCAGTGTAAGGCTGATACATATTTCATATCCCTTAAAGCACAGGCACAGAACAAAAGCTAAAATAGGGTTTTAAGGAACCCTGCTGTGCCACTAATTAAAACTTTGGTGGTTGGATTGTAAGAGTTCCCTTGCAGCTGGCATGGCAAGAGGGCTCAGGGGAAGTTTGGGGCAGAGACCAGGTAGCACTTGGTATGGAAGTATCTCCATATTTTAACAGATTATATAGCCAGACTGAGACCTACAAACTGAATGTCACCTCTGGCCAAGCACCTTCCTCTTAATCCCTCTCCTCTTGCTCATTGAACTTTTGTTGAAATTCCTCTATGTTCAAGATTTAGATAAAATGCCACCTTCATTCCTACTGCTCTACTTTTCTGAAATCCCCTAGCACTTCTAAATAACTCTATTTTGGATGTTAAACATTCCTCTGCCTTTTTTTGTAGTTATTTTATGCGTGAATATATATAATGTGTATATGGACACTTAGACAGCAACAATATATTGTCTAAGTGGTGTCTAGTCTTGTTTGAAGACAGAGTTTGTAAGCTTTTCATCTTTGCATACATACCCTAATGCCCTCATCTTTGTGGGCAGCCTGTTGGTATTTACTGAGTGAATAACTTGGAGCTGGTACTACCCAATACTTGTTTAGTTTCCTGGGAAAGAATGTAACTGTTCTTTGTAAAGTTTTCGCAGACTGATTGCAAGTTACCAGCTTTGGTTTATGGTAGTATTTTTTATCTCTGAATTTTGTGAGGAAATAAAAATCTGGAATGATTTTTAAAATTCAGTGATTCTTTTAAGTGAGTTGATCAGTCTGTCCGTTAGGTTATTCTGTCTTTAGTCTGTCTGTAATTTATGTATCATTTGTTCTTTCATTCATTCGTTCACTGAATGCCAACAATTTAGAACTAATAGATTTTGGTAATGTCTAAACTATTGTAAAATTTCTGGAATAATTGATGTCTATAGAAGCAAAATATACAAGTTTTTAAGAATGAGTTTTAAAAGCTTTTGTAATTTTTAATTTTTGTAGTTATCTATTTAAGAAGTGGTACTGGAGACATCTTTTGCTCAATATAAATTACTATGAGATTTTCCTTTAATTAGCTCATTAGGAGTTAATACTTCTGTTGGAAGTAATGCCCAGGCCACATTTATCAACTATGAACAAAATATAAGGATTTTTTTTGTATGTGAACCAAACCAGTTGCACAATAATTTCTAAATGTGGATCACTGATACTACAACTAAAATAAAAAAAATCCAGATATCTCTTTAAACTTGTTTTTTGTTATCAACTCTGTTGGCTGGTTATGGCCTGAGAATTCTTTAATACAGTTTTGACTTGTTAACATACAATTTTTATGTTGTCCTCTATATTGAAGCGAGGGCATTGCAAGACACCCATTGTAGCTATTTTTACAGCATTAAATGAGAACGAAAGTCAGAATGCCTTTTGTCAGTCAGATGCCAAGACAATAGAAAAAACTGAAAGTTTTCCTCATTAAAAAACATTTAGAAAATATTTTTTTAAATATTGGTAGGATGAAGATAGCACTTTTTCTTATTTGATTTCAAAAACGTCCATGATGACTTTGATAAAAAAGTTACAGAAGGAAAAGAATGACATTATATCAAGTTACATAAGTTATCTACATAAGTTACCATTATTTTCTCAGGAAGATAATGACATTATCAAACAATTTGAAAACCTCTACTTTTGTAAGAACAAAGTGTGAATGCAAATGCATGTGTTAGTTTTTCAAAAAGCAAATATAATGAGAATCTATAAAACCATGAAGTTGAAAAGCACAGAGTAACTTAGCAGTCTTTATATCTACCACCCTCATTTCTTTCCATAAGGAACGTGGGTGTGAGACTAAGCACTCACCAGCGTTAGTCTGCAGCTTGGGGTAAGAATTAGACTCCCACCCATATCTCCCATCTCCCAGGCTTGTGCTCTTCCACTGATTCACACTGTCATTCTTGTAAATCTATTTTATATATAATTCTCCTTTCTCTTCAAGTCTTAGGTTTCTTATTAAAATTTGTTACATCGGAATTCTAAGATAAAACCTTATGAAAATCAAATAACTTCTTATTCATTATAATTTAAATATGTTTATCTTTGCACTTCATCCTGAGTCTAAAATGCTAAATTTGTTGCCATTTCATTCTAATTTCTCTTGGGAGCAGTAAAAGCCTTGGTGATGTTGGTATCCCCAACAGCGTCTAGTGGGAATGGCACATGTGAACAGGACCAGATCTTTAGTTAAAATGCTTCAAAAGTAGTTATTTATTTCTAATTCTGGTGCCACAAAAACCTTCATTTTTAGGTAGCATGTTAAGAGGAGAACCACATTCAAAGTGAATGAGAAAATTTACATAAGATCAGAAGAAATGGTACCCTTGTCACTACCTAATTGTTTCTTGAAAACTTAAGAGAGAGAGAGAAAACTAGAGAGAAAGAGAGAGTGCACACCCTAACTATGCAGACCACCCTCTTTCCTGATTTTTGAGCAGGGCAGTTCACAGCTGTGAGTGAAAATGATGGCATAAGGGCCTCAGAGCTCTGATAATAAACCAAGAATTATCTTGGCAAAGAAATGAAGAGCAGTTAGTACTGAGAGCCTAAAACGAAAGTGCTAAGTAGATAATTAGCATCTTTCCTCTCAGTGGCAACCTGGAAAAGTTCTTGGTCATGAGCCACAAAAAGGTTGCAGGCTTATAAGAGAAAAGATAACAGACTTTCTCAAGGAAAGGAGGACTTTTACTGTATGTGTGTGCTTGGTGTGTTTGTGTATGTGTGGAGGGGAGTTTGTGACCAAAACAAAACAAATTTAGCATATGTTATTTTTTACCAGAGCAGAATCTGTCTATATTATCAGTTTGGTCATTTGAAAATGAGAATATGTGTTAGCACTTTGTTACTTGACTTTCCATGGATAACTTCTAACTCTTGATTCAGTTTCTGTGGATGGTGGGTAGTAGAAAACATGTAACACTCTATGTGTCATGTTCCTAATAAAATATTACTATTATTAATAAAATATTATTCCCAATTAGAAAGCAATTTCTATTCTATTTTCTTCATTCAGAAGGGAACAATTTTGAACAATTGTTAAAGTAGTTAGCACATAAGAATCCTGTAGCGGGGACTCCCTGCTGGCCAAGGGGTTTAGATGCAACCTATGAAGCTATCTGCAGCCACTGCAGACGAGTTTGATCCCCGGCCAGGGAGCTACCCACATGGCACAGCAGACCTTTCCTGTCTCGCCCACTGTTCCCCTCAGCAGTGTATTTCAGTCAATCTGCCTGTTCTGTGATAATAATTCTGTTCTGTTCTGTCTCTGGTGCATCTTCTCACCCTCCACACCTCTGGCCTGTACCCCAGTTCTTGTATACTTCTTGTATACATACATAAATAAATCTTTAAAAAAATAGAATTCTGCAGCTAATTGCTGCTCTTTTCATTACAACAACATATATAGATATTGTCTTGCTCCTCCCCAGTTACCCCATGACCTTCTATTTCTACCCATTTCTCCAGGACATCCTGCCCGGACTTCCTACCCATGATTGAATCAGGTCATACCTTCACTTTTTTTATTTTATTTTCAATTTTTCTCTTTTGTTTCTATTAGGAAGAATTGCTCCTTTACCACTCATTCTACTATACTTCCTTTGATCCTGCTCTTTTCCTGGCTCTAGCCTAGATACTTACTGGAATGATAAGATCCTAGTCTCATGGAACTTATATTCTAGTGTACTAACTCCTTGAGTTTCTCTTGAGGTAGTTATTCTGAGAAACTAATTTATGCTGTGGCATAAATTTCAAATACCGGATTAAGTGATAATTTGTGACCACACAATACTCAATAGCACTCCATTCTATGAACATTTATTGAATATTTAAAAATGTACCATAGGAATACAAGATTAATAAGGTTTATCCCCATATTCTAGTAGTCTAGGAGAAGAGACTGATATCTATATACTGAAGATGATATTTAAAAATAAATGTGCATTTATCTCTTGCCTTTGGGGAATAAATTCATCCTAGTCTATTAAAGTATCTTATCTGTTTGGGATGATAGGAGGTAGAGTGAAGTGATTAGGTTTTGTTAAGAAAAAGACCATGATAACATTCAGTTTCCATCACTCAATAATAGGATTAAAAAGCACAAAAGATAACTATACAAACTGGGCTATTTTCCTGAGAAGAAATCTCAATATCTTTTTCTTCCCCTTTGGCAAATCAACAAGGATAACCATGGAGGCTAGGACCTTCTCTGCTATTAAAACTTTGCTGAGCCAGAGAAAAAGGAGATGTGAGACACAGGAGTAAAATTCCACCTTCTTCCCAGATTCTATGAGTTTAAGAAGTAGAGGAGGAGGAAAGAGAAACCTGGACAACACACTATGGTCAGGCTGCAGGTGAGTGTGGGAGGTTGACCATTTGAGGCACAGGTACTGAGTTGAGAGCTGTTGGTCTTGACAAAGCAAGGTGACCTAAGTCAGAGACTATGGAGGACTTTAGGACTGACTGATCCTGAAGTGACTTTTCTGTAAGTTTGAGGTCATCATAACTACTTTGGGGGCTGGTGTATGGATCATGCAAAAGGTGTGTAAAGTGCTTGGCATCTAGAAAATGCTTAAGAAGTATAAATTTCCTTGCATTTCTTTACAATTTGCCTTCTGGCAGGACTGAATAGCTTCCTCAAAGGTTGAAAATACTGGAAGAACAGATTGGCCTGGCTTGCTGCTTTTTCAACTGTGCAACCCTGGGCAAATTGCTTAACCTCTTTAAGTCTTAATTTCCTTATTTATAAGATGAGCATTGTATTAGTAAACTTCTTAGTAGGATGGTTATGAGGACTAATAGATAATACAGGTAAGGAGTCGGCTTAGCCACAACCTTATGTGTGGCTAGGCTAAAATGAATGTTTGCTGTGTCTGAGAATATAAATATATATATTTTGTCCCTTCTTTTTGTTATCTTTCTCTTACCTTTCTGTTATCTGATGTGTCTGATTAGCTTTAGATTTTCTTCATTGAAAAGTAGCAACATCAAATACACATTTTTTCTTATTTTTTGGCTCTTTTTGTGTGCTAAAGAACAAGATATATAGCTTTCTATTTAGAATTCCATGACAGAGCAGGTGGTCCACAGGGATGAAAGCTTCCTTTTTGTTCTGAATCTGGAGGTAAGCGATATGATTAAAATAGAAAGTTCTACATTTATTTATCCCCTATTTGCCTACATTTGCAGGCACCCATTTAATGATCACCAGTTGCCTATGCAAATTATTCCCAAGAGGAGCTTAAGGAACACTTTATGAGTCTTGGAGGCCAGGAATAGATCTTCAAACAGTGACTAGAGATTTGAAATCCCTCTTTACTATGCTAGAATAAATAGTGCGTGACCAAGCATAGCAAATTTTACTGTAGCCCACTGATAGAGGGATATATATGTGCCTTAAAGATCACCCTTACATATAGAATAGCATCCGGCTGTGGGCTTTTTAAAAACTCACAGGCAAATAGTACAAAGTGGGCGTCCCTGCTTGCTACTTATTTCTGTGGGAGAGGTGGGGCCACTGGCAGCAGAATTCTGGAAGCCTTCAGCAGAAGCTCCAGCTGGAGGTGAGGAAGAGATGATGTATTGGGGTGTATGCTCTAGGATCATTTGTGAGGGCAGATTCCTATAATCAAGTCCAAGGGGGTGATTTGGGCTAAGCCATCTCCTTAAAAATAGATTCAGAGAAAAGTTTCCCTCCTCTGAGGTGAACTCAGAGATAGAAGACAGAAGATAGAACTCAGATGTGGATTTAGGTGGACATCTAGTTCAAAATTTGAAGTACCTTGTAGGTATCTGAATCAGTGAACAGAAAAGATGATATGTAGACTTTTGTCACTAATTTGAATATATTTTTTTTTATTGGAAGAAGCAAGAAAAGGGTGAGTCATTTATATATTTTTCCCTTTGAGAAGTTTGTGAATCTTAGGTGATATTTCATAGCTCTATTGAGTTTAATAGTTTGAATATTACCTTCTGGAGACGGGGATTTGAAATGTTCTCTTTTCCTACCACTTTCTGTAATGAGATAGAACCTTTTACAGGGGAGGGGCATTTCCTAATCTCTTTGTGGTTATCTAACATGTCACATGCAGGTCTCTCCTGGAAGGCTGTCTTTTTTTTTTGGTGGGGGGGGGCTGTTATATGACATGCTCATGTAGGCACCACCTTGAATGGGGCGCTTCTCTCCTTGACTGGTCATCTTGATCCCTAAAGGAAAAATAAATTCACAGGAAGTAAAGACCATTTTGCTTGTTTCCTTGCAACTACCCTGTGAGGAATTTGAGTACTTGGCAAATCTATATTTGCTCCTGAGGAGGAGTCTGAGGAGAAAAAAGAGTTCTTTCCATAGATATTTAGGTTATTCAAACTGAGCCTGCTTGTTCAAAGAAAATAATAGATCACATAGTTCCAGGTCGTAGAGTTAATTTTTTTTTCTTCTGTATTAGTGCCATTTTTTCAACTATATACCAGTTTCTAGATCAGATTGTTGAGTGCTTTCATCTAAAAGCATAGTTTTCTATTCTTCTTTTTTAATATAGTGTGACTCAGCAACAGTAACAATGCCTATGCTACAATTCCCCAGTAGCTGTTGTGAGCCATGAAATAGCTCTTACCTTTGATGCTGGCACTTTCTGCTGTTGAGAGAAGAGATCATTCCCTTCAGGTCTCCATCTCTACCTGCCCTTCAGGTCTCCATCTCTACTTGCCCTGCTTCAACTGTGCAGCAAATTAGACAGTTCTCCAATTATGAAGACATCCAAGTGATCGTTAATGATTGCATTGCAACAGACTCACTTTGAAAATAGACATTTTATTTATTGAAATATATTTGACATATAATTTTGTACATGTTTAAGGTGTACATCATATTAATTTGATGCATTTAGATATTGTGTTATGATTTCATTGCAGTGATAATTAGCACCTCTATCATGCTGCATAGTTATCCTTTCTTTTTAGTGGTTGGAATCACGATGTTCTAATACCTTAGCAGATTTTACGATTACAATACAAACTTCTTGTCTGTATTCACTACACTGTGCAGTAGATCTAGAGGGCTTAGTTACTGCTTGTGAATTTTTACCCTTAAGCAAATATATTCTACCCTTCTACTCCCTTAGTAACACTATTTTATATTCTGTTATTGAGTTTGTTTTTTAGATTTCACATATAAGTGGTATCATATAGTACTTATCTTTCTTATGTCACTTAACATAATATAATCAAGGTCCATCTGTGTTGTTGCAAATGGTAGGATGTCTTTTTTTTCTCATATCTGAATAATATTACAATGCATGGACTCATGAATGCATTCATGCACAAATGCATGCTCACACGGGCGCGCACACACACACACATAGAAACACACACACTACATCTTTCTCCATTCATCTATTGATTGTTGTTTCCTTATCTTGGCTATGGTAAGTAGAGCTGCAATACACTCACTTGTTTGTCATTTGAAAGTCTTCTTTAGAAAATTGTCTGTTTAGTCCCTCTACCAATTTTTTAACCGGATTGTCTGGTTTTTGTTGTTGTTGAGTTGTAGAATTCTTTTTTTTTTTTAAAGATTTATTTATTTATTTATTTATACAAGCACTGGGTACAGTCAGAAGCGCGCGGGGAGGGTGAGAGAAATCACCAGAGCCAGAGCAGGGAGCAAAGCAGGCAGAAGGACCGAAGTACACTGCTGAGGGGAGCAGCGGGCGGCAGGAGAGGTCTGCACGCCATGTGGGACCCTCCTCCGGTGGCCGGGGAGCAGCCGGGGATCGAACCGGCGCTGCAGAGGCTGCGGGCAGCTTCGCAACCCCGCGCTCAACCGCTGCGCCACTGGGGAGGCCCGAGTTGTAGAATTCTTAATGTATTTTGAATATTAAACTCTTATCAGATAGATGATTTACAAAATTTTCACCCATTTTATATATTGCCTTTTCATTTTGTTTATTTTGCTGTGCAGAAGCTTTTTTAGATTAACATAATACGATTTATCGATTTTTGCTTTTGTTGCTTGTACTTTTGTCTTCGTATACAAAAAATTATTGCCAAGACTATTGCTGAGGAATTTCTGTGTTTTCTTTCAGTAGTTTTATGGTATCAGGTTTTATGTTTAAATGTTTTGATCCATTTTGTGTTAATTTTTATAAGTGGCATAAATAAGGGCTCACTTTAATTGTTGTGCACGCATGAATATTTATCTAGCCTTCCCAACATCATTTGTTGAAGAGACTATCATTTTCTCATTGGGTATTCATGGCTCTCTTATCAAATATTATTTATCTGTAGATTTGGGGGTTTTATCATGAACTATATATGTCCAGTTTAATGCCAGCACCATTCTGCTTTTATAATTATGGCTTTGTAGTATAGTGGTTTTTTTTTTTTTGTGTGTGTGTGTGGAAAGGATGCCATTCTCCCTTCCCTTCTTTTTTTTTTATCCTAAATTGACAATTTAAACCATTTTTAAAAGATTTATTTTATTTATTTTTGCATACAAGAGCTAGGGTGTGTAGGCCAGAAGTGTAGGCAGGGGAGGGAGATGACAGGGTTCACCAGAGACAGAGTGGGGAGTAGACCATGTGGATTGACTGAAATGCACTGTTGAGGGGAGCTGGGGGTGAGACAGGAGAGGTCTGCTGTGCCATGCAGGTTACTCCCTGGTTGGAGATCCAACTCATGCTACGGTGGGTGCTGATAGCTTTATAGTGCTGAGATTTAACCACTTGCACTACCAGGGAAGCCCCTGTAGTATAGTTTGAAATCAGCATGTGTGCTACCTTTGGCTTTGTTTCCTCCCTTCCCCCCCCATGACTTCTTTGACTATTCAGGGTCTTTTGTTGCATTCAAATTTTAGGGTTATTTTTTTCTATTTCTGTGAAAAATACTGTTGGTATTTTGGTGAGGATTGTGTTGAATAAAACAGGCAATTTAAAGCACAGTTTATTTATTGCCCTACCTCCCCTTTCCCAAATAAGCTATTCTTTTCTATTTTCTCCTTTCATTCTGGAAGCCATTTCTTTCTCAGTTTGCTGGTAATATCTCTAGGCCTCTTTTTCTACTACACCATACCATACCATACCATACCATACCATACCATACCATACCATACCATACCATACCAACTGTACTTGCTGTATTTTTGATTGACTCCATACTAATGGCTTAAGAACTTCCTTTTATACATATCATTTGTAAATCTCTATCTCTAGACCTGTTCTCTTTTAATGCCATCAAAATTTCCTTTGTATCTTAAGAGTTATGTGCCCAAATAGCCCCCTTCCTTACCCACCTTAATCCATACTCTTATTCCTATTTATATGTTTAATATTCTCCAGTTTCTTGGACACAGAATCTCTTATTTGTATTTGACTCTTTCTCTTCCCTACTCATATGGCTAAACATTTTCCAAACTTGGAGACTTTTCAGTTTTAATGCTTCCTGGCTCTGATTTTCTTTCCATGCATAGCTAAGGTACTCATTATTTCTTCACATGGATGATTGCAGTGGCCTCTAAATTTGTTTCTCAATCTGTATTCTTTTCTTTTATTTCATATAGAAATTAAAATATGCACATCATTTATTTAAAAGTTAAGATCTATTGTTTATCCTTACAAAATTCAACTTAAATTACTTTTAGGCCTAATCTATCTTGCATTTAAAATAAAATTTGTGTTTTTTAAAAACATTTATTTATTTATGCATATTAGAGCTGGGGTACAGGCCAGAGGTGTGGGGGTGGGGGTGTGGGGGGTGTGGTGAGAGGATTCACCAGAGACAGAGTGGGGAACAGAACAGGCAGACTGACTGAAATACACCGCTGAGGGGAGCAGCGGGTGAGTCAGGAGAGGTCTGCTGCGCCATGTGGGTTTCTCCCTGGCCGGCCGTGGATCAAACTCATCCTGCAGAGCTTCATAGTTTGTGTCTTAACTCTCTGCGCCACCAGGGAGGCCCTAAAATAAAATTTGTTTAATAAATTCTATCTAGAATTTTTCAAGATGGGAACTTTTGGACAAGTTGATATATTTATGTCATATTAATATACATTTTATTGATTATCAGTTTTCATGAGATAAACAGGGAATGAGTACTTTTTCAAATTTTTTTAAGCTTCATGTATATTATATTCCTACAGTATGTTTTTTGAGTATCTCATAATAATCCACAAAACTGAAAGCTTGATTGAGATGATGATGGCTTCTTTTTTGTACTGAACTCTTAGTGACATTGTTACTTTTTCTTTTTCAGCTGCAAAGCTATGTGCTGAGATATTTAGCATTTGCCTTGTGAGAAAAATGTTCTGTGACAAAGCTTGAATAGAGTGGGGGTGTGGTGAATAATTAGGTTTCTTCCATATTTAGATCCTGTGATTTATGTTACCCCTGCTCTTACTGGAGGAAGATTTTTATGTGGGAGCAAGTACTAGTCTGGATAGAGAATATATAATTTGGGGAATTGGTATCTTCTGCAAATTTTCAGATTCTTTTTGGTTCATCATGTATAATCTTTTCCTAGAACTAAATCATCAGGCTTAAGGTTTGTAGTTTTTCTTTGGTCTTATATAATTAGAAACACTTTTTTAGAGGTAAAAATCAAATGATTTAAAGTTAAAAAGAAATCCTAGATTATCTAAAAAAGTATTATACATTTCTTCTAGATAAGATTAGAATTGGTCTACACCATAATTTTAGAGATTTTGTTCTTGTTTATATCATATGATAGGTTACATACAATTGCTAAAATGCTTTCAGATTTAGTTAGCTATGTGAACATACATATTGTATTTTGCAAGCACATTAACATTGAAAAAACTTAGTGTCTTTTTCAGTCAGTAATTGGCAAACAAATCCCCTAAATTTACTAAGAACTGAAGGAAAGACTTTCCTGTTATTTGGTGCTAGTAAGCAATCAACAGAATACATTGTTGGTTTGTTTCCATATTCAAAAAAATCTTTGGCTTTCCATTCTCACAAAGGGAAAGCATTAGCAAGAAAAGTCCCTTCTCCTTCCTTCATGAGGCCTATTTACTTAATGGAAATCTTAGAAAATATGTTTTCTTTTTATTGATAATGGTCTAGCCACATAATAGTAGGGTAATGTGGTAAGCACCTAACATACCTCACAACTGCCCAAAATGATACCAATTAAGACAAAAATGGATTAATCCATTTCCATTTATTGCAAAGACTCTTTTTATATTTTTTATTGCTATTTAGCAAATATCGTGATTAAAAATTTCCCATTCTGTTTCTCTGTTATTATGCTTTTAAAAATTTGTGATTTCATTGGACATTTCTTAGAATAAGAGGGTGTTGTAAATAAATCAGGACACATTCCTAACATCGTGGAGAGTAGGGGAAGAGTAGAACAGTGCTTTCTTATATTATGTACAGTATAATAAAATCATTTCCTAAAGAGTCCCAGCAGTCCAACTTGTCAGTTATACAACTAACATAATCTTTCTGTGCCTCAGATCTTCAGCAATGCAATATAGATTGTTACATAGATACTATATAATGAGTAAGTAAATGACTTAGGTAAAGAAACAAGCAAGATGCCAATCATATCCCCTGTATTTTCTTGGACCAACCTCCTTCCTTCTTCCCTCAAAGATCTTAAGTTTTTATTGTAAGAGACAAAGACATACATAAAAGGAAATAAAATGTATTTCAGTGGGCAGAGAGCATAGAATGTAGTGTGGAATAACAACAAAAACAACTTCGCATGAAACATCCTAGTTTCTTTTAGTTCTGCTTTTGCCAAAAGAATATGATCTTGGTTTGATCATAAAGTCTATGTCTCCATTTACCCATAAGATATAGATTTAACTGGGTAGTCTTAGAGTAAGTACAAAATGTGTTATGCAGACAGTTAAACTTATTATAATTCTAATAAGTTATTGGTCCACATGGGTTGAAGAAAGTGAATAGGAAACTATAACGGAACAAGTGGGACTTGAAATCACCTTAGAGGTTGATTAGGATTTTACTAATTCAAGGTAAAGCATTCATTTATTCTTGTTTTGGTCTTAGCCAACTGAAATGTTTTAATTTTTCACAAAATGACATAATTGAACAGAACAATTTGTTTTAAAGTAACATTAGTATAGAACTAATGAGGTCTGGCATGTTTTAGGTCATTCTGATTTAATTTACCTTGATTTGCAATTTTATGTTAGAATTTCTGAACCTAGGATGTAAAATAGGTCATAATATTTTCTTTTTTTTTGTTTACATTTTTCCTTTTTATTTTTTCCTTTTTATTAATTAAAATTTGTTTTACATCATTGTTCATTTTTAAACAATATATGCTTCCCCCCACACTCTCAGATGTAGTTTCCATAGAGTTTCCTTCACCAATGCACCCATGCACCATCACCTCAGTCCCTTGTGCTCCTCCCTCCCTCCCTCTGATCTCGCTTCTACCTCCTCCCCTGCAGGATGTCTCTGATTTATAATTGTCTGTTTTTGCTTTGTTGTGTTTTGTACTGTTATTATATTTTTACACTGATGTCTTACTTGGTTCCTCTATATTCCTGCTATCAGTGAAACCATCTGATATTTTTCTTTTTCCTTCTGGCTTATTAACTGAGTATAGTTTCTTCTAGCTCCATCCACATTGCTGTGAATGGCATGAGTTTATCTTTTTTATTGCTGAATAATATTCCATTGTGTATATATACCACATCTTCTTGATCCAGTCATTTATTTTTGGGTTGTTTCCAGGTTTTACCTATTGTAAATAGTGCTGCACTAAACATAGGGATACAGGTGGTCTTTTGAATCAGTGTTTTTAATAATTCTCTAACTGTATTCATAGTACAGCTGGAGTTGGGTAACAACCTTATCTGATTCACTGAACTTTCTTATTTTCTGGAAGTGGGTTCCATTGGACCAGAATGTTTATATTGTATAACTTACTCCTATTGTTTATTATTCCATGTATCCTGTCTCAAATAGGATACAAGGCAACCATGTTTGTCTGTAACTTGAGCACCAACTCCTTGCCCAGTTAATTTTGCTCTAAACTGATGATTTCACAGCACACCTGTACCTATGTATGAAAGTAACAACTTTATGCAGAAGGGACATCTTGGGACATCTAGCCTTAGAAGGAGGGTGTAATCATGGTAAACGCTTAGTGCCTCATAGACTCCATTATGCTTTATAATCTCATTTAATCCTCAGATCAGCGACCCTATAAGAAAATCATTACCACTCTCATCTTTCAGATGGAGAAATTAAACAATGTTATATTACTCAGATTTACCCAAATCGTCATGTAAACCCAGTGTTTTCTAATATCCAAATATAGTTTTTCCAATATACTCTACTGACTAAAAACTTTCCTCTTCTTTTCTACTTTCTTTGTTAAAGTCATTACTAGAATTGTGAATATATATATATACACACACACGTATAATATATGTGATATATATGTGTGTGTATATGCATACACATATGTGATATATATGTGATATGTGTGTGATATATAAGTGTATATATAAGTTAAAAATGGAAATGCAATGCACTTTAGTTGACATAACAAAAATAAGAAAATATAGGGCGTTATCTATCATGAGAATATGTCAAGATGGACATTTGGATTATATGCTTTGTGAAGAAAAGCATTGATATGTTTTAGGTTGAGGTTTGTGAAAAGAAGACTGTTGGAAAAAATTCCCAAGGGAATATTCATCTTTGTTTTGTGACAATTTAGTGAGACTCTGAGACTTAAAAAGTGTAATTATGACAATAGTTCTATTGGTAATTACCTCAGTGAGATTATAAAAATGTTTATGGATAAATGTTGGTAGATACCAATTGAGAAAAATAATATAACTTCATTGAAATAAAAGCAAGATCATCCATATGCAGTTGCAGAAAAAAATGATGAAATATGAAAGAAAAATAACCTTTTCATGGATATATCCTTGGAAAACTGTTAAAACGTAAAACATTAGGAAATAAGGTGAAATTCGATATAGAGAAATTCAACAGAATTAGGTATAAGACACAGCTTGTATCAAATCTTATTTGACAGGGGTCAATTGATGTCAACAAAAACTGGAGAGAAATACTAGGTTTTATGAAGAAATGAGCAAAGTTTCAATTTGGCTCAGTGCATTAAGTTAATCAGTAATTAAGATCATCCTGCTGAGGCACTTGAATCTCTATTTCTTCACCCAATGCTTTGGAGCCATAAGAACACCAGTACAAATGCTTGCATAGTCGATCCAGTTAATCAGCCAATTCTAAGACCAGTCAACTTTGAAGGAAAATCATTTAAAGAAGATTATTCTGCCCAGTTGGAAGTAACTGATTCTAGAACTGAAAACTGTACATCTTTCTCCCTGTGCAATAGAACTTGTACCCACACAGGCTGTTGAACAACTATATTTCCTGCTTTTCAGCTTAAAAATTAAAATTGATGATCATATTTGAGTTGGAGATCCCTTTCTGCCCTGGGACATATTGGCACATTTACTTATATTTTCATTTGAGAGTCAGAGCGTTTCCCCAAAATCACAATGTATTCCTTCCTCATATTGTGTGCTCCACCTCCTCCTAAATCTGCAAGGACCTTCAGGACCTAGTCCTCATCAGACTCAGATCTGAAGACTCATTCTCTTTGCCACTTTGCACAAGAAACTGTAATCTTAGAAGGGATGGAGGTGTAAATAATTTCAGCTTTGTAAAACATGCATTTTCTGTATCAACTACTCAAATCTACCTTTGTAGCATTAAAGCAGATTTGGTCTGAAGGTGGTAATTTTCATTCCCTGTCTAAACCATATTTTTTTCAGATTTATGTAAATCAAAATATTTACTGTGTCTGTGTTAGCAAGTCATACGTATATGACAATATATTTTTCCAACTTTACACTTTTTCTTATGTTTACAAGAGAACTGGACATGAATACTGTTAAATCTACTGCTACCTTTCTTTTATCCTATTATATAATTTTATTATATTTAACATAGTAAAATATATTACAAAGCTGTCAATTTGAGATTAGCTGATACCCATTTCTAAATATCTGAAGTAAGAGG
This sequence comes from Talpa europaea, assembly GCF_964194135.1. Classification (NCBI taxonomy): domain Eukaryota; kingdom Metazoa; phylum Chordata; class Mammalia; order Eulipotyphla; family Talpidae; genus Talpa; species Talpa europaea. The sequence goes on along the minus strand of NC_140068.1, from coordinate 48,477,798 downwards.
GGGTTCTCAACAAAAGATGCTGATGTATGTAAAGGACAAGGGGAGCTAATAATATGCTATGTGGTGGTAAAAAGGTGAATAATATACAGTATTGCTTTTTCTTTAAGAATCAAATAGGTTACTTGAAAGAAAATCAAAGTTCGAGGAATGTGTCTCTAAATAAAGTTCGAGGAACGTATTGTAATAACTAAATAATTGAATTCTTCTTTAAGAGAGGAAAACTGCCCTGTAGAAAAGTACCAAAATATCCAGCGATTGATCAAGAAAGAATATATTGTACATCAAAATAAATTACGTGGATGTGTTATGATTCTTCCTTAAGGCAAATGAGGAATGATTGGCTGAGGAGTGAGTTTTAATCAGGGAATTCATTTGTTTAACTGAATATTTCTGAGACAATAAAGTTGAAGAGGGCAAGATTATTTGGAATGTGAGACAATAATTTTAAAAAAATACTTTAAAATGTGATTATTGTATACAGTGAAATTGATTTCTGAAAGTTTTAGTAGACTATACCTTTTGAATAAGTGCAAATAACTGGAAAGTTTGAAACTAAAACTAGATAGGAATTTTCTCTGTTTGGATTACTTACTCTAGAAATATGGTTACTAACTAAAACATTTTGCATTTTAGTAAGTGTACCTCAGTCTTAAATAAATTACTTTTTTTACACTTCTGATATTCTGATAAGGCCTAGATTGAAGTTTTCTTTATGTTTATTCATATAGTTGTATAATAATACTGGAAATACTTTAGGTATATGATAAATAGTATATCAAATTTAGTCAAAATGTATCATTCTGAACCTTAATTTAACAATATGATTTTTAAAATACCATTTGTAAAATGCATTGTTTATGAACTGGAATTGAAAATATTGTCTTATAGTCTCTGGTGACACTTGGGTTCTAATTTACTTCTGAAGGTGGTAGAGATCCATATTTACAAAATCCCTTCAATTTATATGCCAAGTTCACCTTAATTGCATTTTGTTGTGGACCACGCAATTTAGTCACTAAGTAAGAACTTCCAATTTGAGAATTGTGATCCTTTTTCCTTATTGAAAATTTGTGTTTTCAGATTCAAAAAAGGTACCAACTTGACAAACATAGTTGGTGATACTAAAATGTTCTTAATTAACTCCATTCAGTTTATTAGCTCTCCCTATATCATTACTGAATCAGGACATTTTTTCCCCCTTGGCTGAAAGTGTTGTTTTGCTACCTTTTTCACCTGTTTTCTTATCCCTTACCACCCCTGCCCTATGGGAACTCAGGTCACTCTGCCTTCTTATCAGTTGTACTTTGCTACATGCATGTGTCCTTCTTTGGGGAACACACTGGTAGTCTTTTCTTGTGTAGGGTTGCTTCTCTTTCAGTTCCCTGAAAATCTTGAAACCAAGAGGTAGACCTAGCAAACTACTAGATCCACAGTTTAGCTCTTTTCCCTCAGTAACTGAAGGATTTGATTCAGTCATCCTCAATGATTTTATCTTGCTATTGTGTTTGGAGACTTTGTACTCATGTTGATGACACTTGACTGCCCCAGTCTTTTCATTATTTCCACCTTCCAGAACCTAGTGGCATCATTGTGATTATACTCTCTATCATTACTTAAATAAAATTCCATTTCCAATATCTTTAATTCTGAACATACTTTCTGTGAACATTACATCTTACCCATTCTCTCTTCTGTTCTTCCCTGCAGCCATCGCCCCCATAATGAACTTTTCCTTTATCTCCTCCCCCGAGTCCTTCTGTCCTTCTTAAATGCCCTCTACGTCTTATTCATTCTGGTTCATCTGCTTAAATGTTCAGCTTGTACTCTGGGGACAGCCATTTCAAAAGTACATTTGCTACCACTTTAGAATCCATTGTCCCTTCGATCTTCTACCAATTTCCTTTCTTCCTTCTATAGCCTTGTTTATTCTCCTGTGTCTGTTTTCTCTTTTGTAATGGGCAAAAAATAATTACTTGATATGGGCTATGAAACCACATGAGTGCTGTCTAACTAACTCTACAACAAATTCTTGCAAATTTACAGCAGATGGGTCATGACCACTTTTCCAGAATCCAGTTGACTCAGTAATGTTGCTGTGATAAACCTGTCCATATTTCAGTGCTTGCACAGGTTTTCCTGTCAAGGCACAAATAGAAACTACTTTTGTGTGATTCTTTGTCTATAAAAGTGAGTGAAATATTTGCCTCAAATACAGGGACAGATATTGTAAGGGATTCATGAGATAATGTGTACAAACCTACAATTTTACATCTATATGGCCTTTGTACTAATTATAGTCATTCTGTGGCGCAGCTCATGCTTTAACACTTTTATGTTGTTCATCCTGATCTTTGCCTGTGATATCCTTCCTAAAACTTCAATATTTAAAATCTTTTTCTGCCCCAAGCATTCAGCTGGTTCCTATTGGATTTGCTCAGTAGAATCTTTATCTTGACAATTTTGCCTGTAAGAGATTCTATGTTCAAGGTCTCTGGTCATAGTTAATACAGTGCTCTGTATATAGGTGCTCAGAGTACATCTTTGCTGAACCAAAATCAATTGAATGATGAGTTTTACGAATTTAGCGGCATGCCCCTGATGGCATAAGTGTTGAATGAAATTATGGGTTATTCACAGGACTTTGTGAAATTTCTATCCTTTATATCTATACAGCGCATTATTATACTTCATTACAATCACACATTCATTGCAATAAAACTCTTATTACTTAAAATCATACTGTTTTACAATAAGCAAATTCAAAGTGTGCATTAATGCTGCTGTTCATTGCTTATAATCTTTCTCTTGTGCACCAAGAACTTTATGGTTTTATTAGTATAAGATTGTTGTCTTGTATGAGCTTAATCATATTAGATAATCAGACCTGTGTTAGTACACATATTTTGGAACAAACTATGAGAAAGGAACTTGGCTTGATAGATTACTTTTATCACCATCTCCTTGGGAAAATAACTTCATTTGAACTAACCATATATTTTCAAAATTTTTCTTAAGAGTTCTGAACCTTGAAGGACAACTGGATTAAATGTCAAAACAATTTTAAAAACACTCTACACACTTGACTTTATTAGTATTTTTGTAAGAGAATTTATGGAAATGTCACCTATGCTTTACTGGAGTCACTTCAGTTACTTCTCTCTTTGCATTTGATTCTGAAACATTGAATATGGAAAAATTTTGTGCCTATATGACATTGCTTCTCTGCTTTTATTTTTTTCTCAACATATCTGTGTGATCTACATTTCCTCAATAAGAAGAAACTACTCTCAATAAGAATAGTTTCTTGAAGCTGTGCTTTCTCCTTGCAGTAGAAAAGAACCAAAAGAAAATCAAAATCTTGAAAACTTGAAGGGAAATAGAAAAGGCCTCTGAGGTGTAGAAATATATATATATATATTTTATATATATAATTCTATGAATGAACATATAGAAATATATATATATATATATGAGAAAGTTGTATCATTTTACATAAATTTCCAGTGAGGACTGTAAGTATAATTTAATTTTTTCCTAGGTAAATATATTTGAACTAATCTAATCCAATAATTCTTAAAGACTCCTTTTTTTTTCTCTTTAGATAACATATGTTTCAAAGCAGAAGCTTACCTAGGAACTCTATATTTGCTTTCGTGATAATCCTAGAACAACAGGTCTCTCGGGAATTTGGATTATAAATTGTTAAATAATTGGGAATCTGTAATCATATTTTATACACTTATATACATTTCAAAAATTAAATAAAATTTTAAAACTAGTTCAGGTCTGATATCGCTATGATATCCTTAACAGATATATTTTCATCTAGAGCTATCTTATACACATCTATGTAGGGGACATTGCTTGCTTCAGAACCTCTTCCTTTTTGTCAATACATATTGTTGGAAAAGCCTCCCTAAGTCCCTGAGTTGACATTTAGCCAAATAAGACTAATTGCATTTGGATGGGAACAGCTGTTTAAATATCATTTCTCTTTAATTACTTAAGATTTTTAAATTAAACTATTCCATACATAGCATAGTTTCCAGAACTTTTTTCATCCTATCTCATTCCTTTGAATACTCTGTAAATGTCCTGATTTAAAAATATTCTTAGAACTGAACCTAATAATCTAATATAGAGTATGGTGTGACATTAAGTGTCACTACTTTATATGCTGTGTACTTCAGTCTTGAATTAAGTTTTAGGCAGTCAGTTCAAGTGTTGACTCATTGAATTTGTGGTCAATTACAGGCATGAATTCTTTCAGTATGTACTGTTTTAGACAGTCTATTTGATATGGCGTGACTGTTCTTGTGTTTTATGTAGACTTTCCTGAAATTCCTTACTAAGAGTGAGGACACTAATCTCATTTTGAAATACACATTTATATTTTGGGCAAAGTCATTTGTCAAATACACTTTTGATTTGAAAAATGAAACTGTGCACACTGCTTAGCATCAAAATGAATTAATAAATATATTCTGTAAGAACATCTTAAACCTAAGATCTGAAACCCTGTTTAACAAGTGGTATATGAGAAAGGAACTAAATAGCAATGAAATTTTGTCATAGAAAATGCATGAGCTGAACCTTTTCCCAAATCTGTGCTAACTATAAAGTAAGGTAGTAGGAAGTAAAGTGATCTTGGGGAAATAAATTTATTTCTATAGACTTCCATTTCTTTATATAGTGTAGGCATTGGTAAAAGTTTGTACATTAAAGAAACACTTTCCACCATGTGTATTTATTTGCATATTAATAAACCTTTTTTTTCTGGTTTCTGAACCATTTTGAAGTATGGAAATGGAAGGGAAGAAGCAGACTATAAAAACAGTTACAAAATGATTAGTAAGAATTCATAGATAGAACCTGAGAAAACACACAGTAACTTCCTTCTTCAAAACACACAACCATAAACTCAATATCTTGAACTTTGGTTAAGAGTAAGGCTAGAAAAAGCTCTATAATCTCAGAAGATGGAGGGCATCCCTGGATTATATATTGTATGGTCCATCTTTTCAGGTTCCTCCGGAGTGCTCCAAATGAGCAGAAAAAGTAAGTTAGGGTCCATAGATAATCAAAGTGCAATGGAAAGTGGAAAGTCAACTGAAAAGATTTCCATCCAAATGTTTACATTAAATTTATTATTTTAAAGTTTGATTTACAATAATTGAAGATTACTAAAGTGTCTAAAGATTACTAACTATAAATATGAAAATATATATGTAGTGGCAAGCCTGGAGGCTGGCAAGGCAGGGAGGCTGGGGTGGGGGAGGCTGGCAGCAACCACGCCCCCCAGGCCCCATTGAAGCTTTACACTCTCCGGGCTCTCTCTGGCATTGTGTTGTGGTCTTTTGCCTCTCTGTAGTCACGCAGCTCGTCCTCTCACAGCCGTCCCCTCTCTGAGTGATGCCGCCCTCATAGCCCTCCAAGCTCAGGTGTGCACACTTATGCATGCCTGCACACCCATGCTCCAGGTGTCCACAATCAGGCATGCGTGCACCACACCCGCACTCCCAAGTGCCTCCTACACTAGCACAATCAAGGCCACAAGTCACAGAGGCTAGTGGCAGATAAAGACTGATCCATTCATGTACCCTACAATGTATTTGTGTGTATGCATTTCCCTTGAGCAAAATTAATTCTTATTTCATATAAAGATTTTTAAACCTATAAATGGTTTTTCCTTGCCTTTCTCTTATATTCACCACTTTGCTAGAAGATCTCCTCTGGCTTAATAAAGTATATTTTCTATAAATGCTAAAACAAAAAAAATCCAAAATTGATCATTGATAACAAATACTGGTGAGGATATGGAGAAAAGAGAACCTTTATGCCCGGTTGGTGAAAATGTGAATTGGTGCCACTACTGCAATTCACTAATGTAATGTTGGTAAAGTAAACATTATTGGGTCTCCGTTTCCCCAAGTAAAGAGAGAGAATTCATCTTGAAAATCTTTCAAATGATGGTTTCAAGTCATTTTTTTAAAAAGAATTTAATGTGTAAATAAATACAGAAAAATAATCATTTATAGCAACAAACATTTTTGCTTAATATTGAAGACATTTCACCAATAAGTACTTTAATAACTTTAATAGATTATCTCTGTATTAAAGTTTATCTTCTTATGAAATGACTTCACAGTGTCTAAGATTTCAAGTCAGAAAATCAAGATTCATTTTATTACAAGTGACCTGCAACCTTCAAACACTTCTTTTCTGTTCTCACAATTATTCTCCTTTAAACTTGTAAAAAGATCTTCCAAAGGGGAGAAGGAAATGCACTTAAGGGCAATGGCTGGGGCTTCCAAAAGCAAATTCTTGTTCATAGTGTCAGGTCGTTTAGGTTTTGATCCCATGACTAGATCACTTTATCCCAATTTGTCTTTTTAAGTATTATATACTTCAGCTGTATCTCTCTACTTCTGTTCAATATTTAAACCATTCTTAACCACTTGTAGATTAATCACTGCACCGTCCTCTCATACCCCTTATCCTGTACAAAATATATCAATACATAATCTTCCTAGTTGAGCTCAATTGGCATCTTCATTACTTCCTTTGTTCCTGATATGGAAAGTAATTTCTCTACCTTTTGCACTACTTTATTGGTTTATATCTCTGCTTTACTCCTCAATATATTGTATTATCAATTAGTATTATGTAATACTATATTTAATGGCAAGGCTCACATGGATTTCATTCTTGAATCTTTTCTATCTACTATCTATAGTTTTTATCCTTATTACTCTTTAAGTAAATATTAGAAACTTTGTTTTGTACTTATTTTGTTTTATGTTATTTTATCCTTCTTGTGGAGACACTCTTGACATACAGTATTATATATTAAAATATAAAAATATGTATATTACTATTCAAAGTTAATCCCAATAGTTTTTCATGGATCATAGCTTGAGATAATATTTTATTAATTTTAAATGTACCCCTATCTATATATCCCTAATTAGATCTATATACACAATTTAAACACTCTACTATTAATTAGTTCATAAAATACAGAGGGCACATTTCTCATGACAGTGACACAAAGGCAGGCTAAAATGGTTGAAAAACATACATAGAAACAGAACATATGGATCTGCAAGTGAAGCGTATGGCTCTCCATATGTTAAACTCTTCAAGAAAAATGGGTAGAATCAGTATGGTATGATACCCTGCTTTAGTTAACTACTAGATTCTTCATTTGGTGGTATTAAAAATGTTACAGGGCAGAGTGAGGGGTACCCCGGGACCCCTAAACCTGCCTACTCTAAATTGGTTTTGCCATCCACCATATAAATGCAAACATACTCTTGGTGTAGAAGACCATCAGCAGAAAATAACTTTAATACAATTAGCATGCAATGAAGAGAAGAGAAAGAATATAGTTAAAATAGTTTTCAATTAAACACTCAAAATTACCCATCCCCTAGTGGGTGCATGCCCAACAAAACAGGGTTGACTCAAAGCAGCTGAGGCCCAAAAGCTTGACACAGTCTAAGGTCTAAGGCAGCTGCTGGTAGGGAACCAGTAGAAAGGGGCAGGAGGGACCAGGCAAGTATGGAAAGAAAAGAGCAAAATCAAAACCCAAATCAAGATAAAGGCTGCCATTGTCAGTCTCCCTGCATCTCTTATTGACATCTCTGTCTCTTTCAAGTGTCTCCTTCCATGTCCAACTCCCTGGTACAAGTCCAAGGCAAGCACAGCCTTTTTACATTTCTCTGTTCCATGTGTCTCTTTCAGGTCTTCTTCTTGATCCTCTTTCATCCTTCTTGCTCTGTCTTCTCTAGCTTGTTGTCTCTGCCCAGCTCCACTCTTCCTTGGGTGCAGCAGGGAATCTGGAGCCTCCCCTTTCCCTGGGGAGTACCCTGCTACAAAAATGTTACTAATATTTTAAGAATAATTTACCCTTAAAACAGTGGTTCCTAAGACTGGCTATATATTAGAATTACCCAGGGGGACTTTAAAACAATTTTCTATGCTTGAGTTCTTACCCCAAAGCATTGTTATTTAATTGATCTGGGGTTACAACACAAACATGTTTTTTTTTTTTTTTTGAGTTCTCCAGTGTGAAGTGAGGGTTAAGAATTATTGCTCTTAGAGTATCAAATAAGACATGCTTTCATGTTTCACCAAAACTACTATCATTTTTTATTTTCTTAAAAAGATAGCAATGATAGTATGAAAGATATTTGCTCAACACTTAAGTTGAGTCAATTCTAGGCATCAAAAATTGAAGAGCCTTCAAGCAAAAACTAAATAATGCAAAATGTATTTTTATTGGAGAGCATGTTAGGATTCCATTTCAATGTGCTACTTTATTGCTTTCCCATCTTTAAAAAGATGGTAGTATAGACTCAGAGTAAACTAACATGGGCGGAAGAAGAGTAATGAAACATTGAAAACACTGTATAAATGGGGTCTGTAGAAATATCTAAACATTTGATAGTCTTAGTTTCAACAAGTGATCAAAATGCAAAAACATGATTGATGGTAATAAAAAGAAAATGACAGTTTTATTTTTGCAGTAAGTTTATACTCTTCAGTTACTATAAAATGCAGTTTTCTGTAACATGATAAGGCTAACAAAAATTTCCGTTTACAATAGTGCTTGTGAAGATGTACTGACTTACTACATATTAAAGTTTTCAAAATGGATTTCCCTCTACATTTCAGTGACCTCCAATAGATAATGTTATTATTCAACTGTAACCTGCTATTAAGATCAGAATAAGAAATAGCAGCTTTAGGTATTTTTCATCCCTTTTTTTGTTTTGTTCCTTTCCTAGTAATTTATTTTTTTTTTAATTCATCTTCAGATTTATCCATCCCTGGCAATTTCAAGCTGGAAGAAACAAATTAAGAAAAAAAATTAATTGACTTTATTTGCTATAATGATGCCAGCCTATATTATCTACTTTCTTAAATGAGTTTGGAATTGCCAGCTTTGACAGTATTACACTACATTTTGGGTTGCTGCCAGCATATCCTGAGCAAATATATTTAAATAAAGCTAAGCTGCTTAAATATTCATGTTATGCTCTTATTATGGTTTAGAGAAATGTGAAACCATTTAAGATTTGCAAACCTGTTACATGGCCAAAAAATTTATTTGGACTGTCAGAAATATGCTTTAAATTGATAATGTTAACCTAGTTTAATAAGGAAAGGTTTACATAGTCTTGTTAGTTGTGATGTATTCAAAATGTCTAATTTGTTTGTGATTTTCCAGTCACTAGAGCAATACAGATGTATTTTCTTCTGAGATATCAGTTGGAAATGACCCCCTGGAATGCTATTATTAAACTTTCCTGCCACTCCATGTGCTTTATGTCTATGCTTTGCTTTTATAAATATCCCTTTAGTACAAATACATTGTATTTTATTCCATTAATTTTCCTTTTTCATTGACACATTCCTTCAAAAATGTACAATTTTAAAATTTTCTATACACCAACTTACTTCCCTGTCATAGATTTTGAAGATTCCCATTTGTTTAAACAAAACATAAGATAGAAAAAAGAAATAGTCAAGAGATGCTAAATACCAAACAGTCCTTTTAGGAAACAAAGAAAACAAAGGAAGAGTAGCTGAACTCACACTTTTGTATGAGGGGTAAAATTGAGTTAATTCTACCTCACACTGAAACAAATAGGCCTATTTTGCTGCTACCTCTTCTGCTTACTCCTTTTCTTTCTTGTTTCCCTCCTTTGTCAACTTCTTTGATTGATAGTGTTATATGTTTAAGACTTCTGATTTTGTGTAAAACAGGTTTGTACCTTTTATTTTCCTCACGACATAAGAAATACCAAAAGCTATTTGTTTTTAATCATCGATTCTAATGACAGTGGAATGATCTATAATTTATGGGATGGAACACTTGCAGACAGCCTAAGAAATTCAATATAAATTCATGAGCTACCATGAGAATTTCCACTGTCCAGCTTCCAGCCCTTACATGTGTATAGCCAGGCATGCGAGACTTCCCAGCAGAGAAAAACCTGCAAGTCAGTGCTGTTGTCCCAGACAAGTGTCTGGTACTGGTTTTACGCCTTCTGTTTAAGTATTGGGTTTTCACCATAGGAGACTAGTAGTACTAGCAGTACTAGCAGTAGGTTTGACTAGGGATGACTTAGGATAAGAGTATAACTATAACAGTATAACTTGACCAATACTGAGCTCTTTTTAGAATTTCTAAAATTAAACATTTGTAAGGTCTAAGGCAACAATTAGCTTTTAAAAAAAAAAAAAAGATTTATTTATTTATTTATACAAGCACTGGGTACAGTCAGAATCACGGGAGGGTGAGAGAATTCACCAGAGCCAGAGCGGGGAGCAGAACAGACAGACTGATGAAATACACTGCTGAGGGGAGCAGCAGGCGTGGCAGGAGAGGTCTGTCGCTTGCTGCTGGCTGGGGATTGATCCAGCGCTGCAGAGGCTGCGGGCAGCTTTGCAGCCTAGCACTCAACTGCTGCGCCACCTGGAGGCCCAACAATTAGCTTTTACTAAACTTCATACTATAAGTTTTTTGCTTCAGTGAGTTATAAATCTAAACGGGGCAGAGTTGTTGAAGATTTTAGAAGCATTAGCTTTAGTCCTGTGCTAAGAGAGGAATTGAATCTTGTTGGTATGAATTGGTGGAATTTCAAGATTTTTGCACATTGATCATTAATATTTATATAATATCATAATAGCTATTATTTCATTGAAATTCAGTGTTAGCTTTACCTTAGGATTCTAAATCAGATCAATAATGCATAATCATCAGAACTATTTTCTACCTTTTTTTTGTTAATTGAGGTATCTTTGGTTTACAACACTGTATATGATTCAGATGCAGAGGATTATATATCCCCAGAGGCTTATCACCTTGCCACACCTGTCTTTAAGGCACCCTGAGCCCTCCACCACAGTCCATTATTCCCTCTTCCCATTTTGTTTTCCCCTCCCTTCTTCCCATCTTGTAGCCTCAACCCAAAATCAGATTTCTAGGGTTTGTTACTGGTTTTGTTATAGGACAGGGAGAGGGGCAACCCAAACCCCGCAAACCTGCCTATTCTAAATGGGTTCTGCCATCCGCCGCATCAACACAAAACATAGGAGACTTTAATGGGAAGGAACTTTAATAAAACTAGGAAACAATACAGGTAAGGCAAAGAGTCTAGTTTCTAAATGAAGCACCCAAAGTTACCCATCCCCTCGTGGGTAAAACTCCATCCAAATGGGATTGGCCTAGAGCAAGGCCCCAAAGCCTGCCACAAGTCTAAAGCATCTTCCAGTGGGGACCCACAGAAAAGGATCAGAAACTACCAGACAAGCCCGGAAGGAAAAGAGCAAAATCAACATCAAGATAAAAGCTGCCATGGTCACCTCCCCACGGGTCTCACCCACATCTTGTCACCTAGTCCACGACCAAAAGACAAGCGCAGTTTCTTCACGTGTCTCTAGGCTCCATGCGCCTCCTCCAGGTCTCCTTGCTCCATCCTGCTTCCTTCCTCAGTCTCTTCTTCAGCTTCTCCTCTTCCTGCTCAGCTCCACCCTCCCTTGGGTGGGGCAGGGAACCTCCCCCTTTCCTGGGGACCACCCTGTTACAGTTTGACTTTGTTTGATGCTTTGTTTTGTTTCCCTATAGTCCACATGTAAATGAAGCCATCTGGTATTGTCTTTCTCCCTCTAACTTATTTTGCAACTTAACATTTTCCACTTTTAAATTAAATAGTGATCTGTTTTAAGGTCTGAACTGGTATGCCATTTATAAAAGAGTGAATATTGTGCCTGCTTTTAAACTAATATGGTGACATTGTTAAATCAAAATGAAAATATGTGTTATGTGGACAGACTTTTGGGTAAATCATAATGTCCACTTTAAGATAAACTCAGAAGATTTTGGTTTTAATAATATACTAATAATTTAGCCTACTTTTCTAATTAAACATTTTCATGATAGAAGTTAAGCATTGTTATCAAGGAAAATCTGAAAAACCAAAATAAGAAAACCTCACCTATAACTTTGCCACTTAATATAATTACTAGAAATTTGGTTCTATTTTTTCAGTTTTTTATGCATTTATTTTTTCATAAGCCATTTTGTACCTGCCTTTTCACAAAAGATTGAATAACATAAATATTTCTTTGTTGCTCAAGATCTATATGACCATTGCTTCTGTTTTTATTTCATAGGTTAAATATATTGTTTTTAGATTGTGTTCAGTACTGTTGGAGTTTTTGGAGTCTGGGTTTGGAGCGCGGGGTCTTTGGCCTTTCAGCTGCACATGGCGAGTTTCCTGGTGAGTTTCTCCACAAGACAGAGATATTCGTTATATTTAAAGGCCAGGCTTATTAGGGAAGGGATAAAACAGCTAAAGACATTTGCATAGACACAAGGGGGCAGGAAGACCTGCCCTGGAAGGGACAGGTTTGCTAAGAGCGGCATTGAGGAGAGCTGCCTCTGCTGAGGGAGGTCTGTGAAGAGAAGTCCCGGCATGGTACAAGGCAGGCAGGGAGGCTGCTGCCCTGCAGAGGGAGAGAGTTGGTGAAAGGCATCTGCATAGTCAAATGGTCAGACAGAGTGCTACCCTGAGGCTGTGCAGACACTGAACTGTTACAGTCTTCTTCTTCTTGGTGAGTCATCAGTTGGTTGCTAATTTTGGGCTCAATCTCCATATCTTTACCTTTGGATGGCCTGTGTCCTCTGTGCCTAAGGATCTTGGTTTCTTTAGCTGTGTCAATGGCTATGCTAATTTCTCCTACCCCCACCTCCATGAACCAGGTTTCTGGTCTTGTGGTGCACCTCCTTTTCAAAATTTTTTTTTTCTATTCTTGTCCTCCATCAGTACCAACTAATTAGGAGCACAGGATCCACTCCCACACTAGAATTTAGATCTATCTGTGGGAACTGTTCTTTCTTACAAAAAATAACTAGGGAGGAATCTGGCTATAAAGCTGACAGAAAGCTAATAATGAGGGGGAATATCCAAGATGGAAGTCAGGCTATCTGTAGGCAGGTGCTACTGATAATTACCAATAATACTTTAATTATAAATTGTTTCTGCAAATTGAGTTTATTGAATTCATTGCATGTTCAAGGATGACTAATTAGTTTCCTTCATGCTCTGTTACATTGTTAAACTTTTCCATAGACCTAAGCTTTGGGTTCTTGGCTTCTAAATACTTCAAATTATGCTGAGTAACCTGGAATTTCTTCATATATGTGAACATCAAAATTTTATATGCAGACAATATATGTCTTTTACTAGTGTTGTCTCTCTAATGTTTATTTTTTCATGAAATACTGAATATTAACTATTTGAAATAATTTCACATGACTGTAATTTATAAAGGTCTTTCATAATTTATCCTCTAGATTTATCCATTAACAGATAAAAAGCCATTATTTCAAGGAGTTATTGGATGTGGGGGTAACAGGGATTGGTGATAATTTGATTATTTTAGCTGTGTCTTTTATGTCTAAAAAGAAGAAAAATAAAAGGTGAATAATGTATTAGCAATGTTAGTTCTATTTAGTTCCAGTGATTATGGCAATATTTTGTATTTTATATATTGAGACATATTTCTCCATACAATATTCTATAATTCAAGATAGTGCTTCTGAAGAAATTGGAATGGGTGGAGGGGAAAAATGGTGTTAGAAGTATGAAAACATTCTCTGTTAACTTAGTTTCTAGTTGTTTCAACCTTTGCTGAATTGCTCCTGTCTCCCTGCTTCTGGCATGCCAGGGGCCTGTCTGCATTCTTAGAGCAGTGTTATAGGTGCTATGATATTAATCTAGCTTAGCTTTATACTTCCCCAGGAAATTTCAATAGAATATGGACATTTGGGGGTGTTCTAATAAATTAAGAGTTTAATAATTCCCAGAATTCTTATTTAGTGGTTCATCTACCTAGATTATGAAAGTAGATAATTGTTTTATTCAGACATCTTCATATAAAATAAATCTGCATTGTTATTGTGGCCCCGTTTAAATATATTAAGAATCCTTAATAAAATAAAAGAGAGAAATAAAAGCTATTTACTATTTGAAGGATAATTTGTTTTGTCTGCATGTAATCTGCTTGCACCATAGTACTTCAAATGGTGGCTATCATTAGAATCACAATTACAGCTCCACAAACAAGGTCTGTTCAGTATAAATAATTGAATTTAGTAATGGTATTTTAACCTGACTTGAGAGGCAAAAACCTGGGGTACAAAAGAAAAAACCTAGAATTTGTATGTTATTTTCTCTAGGAAAGAGATACAAGATTTTAGGAAAATCATAACACTTTTGGGTTTCTGTACATGGGTTGTGACCAGATGATGCTGAAAGTTCTGTGCTCTGAAATAATCTGAAGTTTCCTGATCTGAAATAATCTTTAAATACAGGCTTGTCCTGGTACCTGAAATTTCAACTACTGTAATAATTTCTACAAATATAAAAACTATATCCAGGAAACACTTATTAACATGTAATATATTACTATAAAAGCAATCTCTTTCCCAGTAGGATGCACTAACACATTAGCTCAGCTTATTAGATGAATTGGCTGTCTTCATTAGAGCTGTCCCAAAGGGGTGTTAGGTCCTGATACAGAGCAGGTCCTTAATAAGCACTCATGTTATTTTTTAAGAAGATATAAAATGGCATGTTTGATTCAGGAACTTGATGTAGAATACTAGATGCTTCTAATATGTGACAGATATTGAGGACTCTGCACACCTCTAGGTTGCTGGGCATTAGCAGGAAATAGGGGCTTTTAAAAAAAAAGATTTATTTATTTATTTATACAAGCACTGGGTACAATCAGAAATGTGGGAGGGTGAGAGAATTCACCAGAGCCAGAGTGGGGAGCAGAACAGGCAGACTGACGAAGTACACTGCTGAGGGGAGCAGTGGGTGAGGCAGGAGAGGCCTGCCGTGCCATGTGGGACCCTTGTCAGCGTCCAGGGAACTAACTGGTGCTACAGAGGCTGCGGGCAGCTTTGCAGCCTAGTGCTCATCCGCTGCGCCAGCGGGGAGGCCCGGGGCATATTTTCGGAAAGGAAAAGAGGGATTGTGAAAATGACATGTGCCTGTGAGAAGACACAAAAGGAATACTTCACCTAATAATTTTGATTGCTTGTGGTCTGAATTGATAGGAGAGTTTGAATGCCTAAGACCCAAAAATGCTTTAGTAGAATCCAGAATTGTATTTTAAAATATCTTTGATTTGAGGTTAACTATTTTTCTTAGACTTATTTATACTCAAACTTTCCTAGACTGAATATTGTTTTTCAAAGACGATACTTGGTGGTGGAGATGTGGGGGGAGAGGACCCACTTGTTAGAGTTGCTCTTAATAACAAATTTTGAAAAATGTTTAGTCAAATAACCAATAATTATCTGAAATAAACATTGTCTGCATTCACTGTACCTAATGAACAATATTTGGCACATAGTAAATGCTAAAAAAAATAGAAAAGTGAACATAACTTTATTTTAATTCAAATTCAAATGTGTATATGGTCTGAGCATACATGGAATTGTGTATGAATACAACCTTACTTTGGGAAAAAATAGAGGTTCAAGATGAAGGCAAATTATTTACTATAGTTTTTACTTTAGAAATCTTTGGTTCTTGCATTATTAAGACTTAATTTTGAACTGTGTATATTTTGATATGTAAATTTTAAATGTTTCGGATTATTTCATTCAAGCAAGGAAGACATATGATGCTCATAGATGAAACAGATCTAACACAAACACAAAACTAACACAAGGATAGAGGACGTACCCAGAGTTCAGGTGATTCTTTTTGTGGGATACCCTAAACAAAGTTGAGTTAATCACCTGCCTAAAACAAGTTTTAAAGATATAACAATTGGTTTAGTTTAGTTGTTGAACTGATTACTAAATAGTGCTAAAAGGAGCAAGGTGGTGTTTTGTGTGTGTGTATAAATTTAGGTGAAGCTAAGCATAAGAGTAAAATTGACATGCTTATTTAGCTGCAGATATATAGCTGTCAGTTACCAAGTCACTGGATAAGAATTTAGGCCCAAATTCTAAGTGTATGCCTGTTTTTCTTGTGTGCATAATTTAATATCAGCACAATATTATAAACTAGGTAATCATAACAGGCTATGGGAACTTGTTAAAAAATAGGCATATGTTAAGTTGTACCTCTTGAGGTCACTTATTGATTACAAATTAATCTTGATATCTTTAACATGTGTTTAGTGGAGTAATTGCTTTTGCAAATTTTGCAGGGTGACACCAAATATAAATTGACAGGATGGCACTTAGCACACCTGAGATCAATACCCTTTTTTAAACATCTGAATAAAATATTACTAAAGATGATCTACCCACATTTTACTCTTATGGGATGTTTAATATTTTTTCATAGCTAACTCTGATTTAATTAATATTTTGACTTTTGAATGTCCACTTTGGTCTCTAAATACAATCCTCTGAACATAGCCCTATAATTATAATTATATGCTAAGTGCTCCCGTGGGTTCTTTTACCTTCTTTTAAATTAGGAATTTCAAGATTTCAGATTTTAGTACTTCACTCAAGGTTATTCCTTTGAATGCTTTTTCCTCTGTGACAAAGTTGATGTGGAAATACTATAGCCTTGCTTTTATACAACAACTGCTGGGATGTCACAGAATCCTGTGGCTACTATTCTGAAAGCAAGGGTGAAGGGCATTCAACTCGAGAGCAAATATTTTATGGTAAATTTAAAACCATTAAATCTTTCTATAATAGCTGTATTTAAACTGATAAAAATCATAGAGCTTAAAAATAATTTACTCTGAAAAACTAAGAGCAAAAAGGTAAAAGTACTTAAATCATCATTTCTTAAGCTGCCTTGATGAAAAATAAATTTTTCACAAAAACATACTGCATATTTTTGGAAAACAAACATTAAAATAAAGATTTTGTTAAATCATATAGTGTTATCATTACTATATTATCCTATTAAATTATTTTTGTTCCACATTCTACTTTTTTTCCTTCGGGCAGGGAATCAATCATTTTATAGGAAATTACTGGAAAAAGCTTACATTAATAAATGTTGTTATTTTAAGAATTTTATGCAATTGACTTATCCCATCATAACATATATTTGAAAAACTATGAGTCAATCTCTTTGACCAGGTTTGTTAGATTCCTTACTTGATTGGGCTATTCATTCATTCCATTCAGTGTTCTGAGTGTTTTTCACATTTTGGTAAACATAGAGAGGGATCAGATATCTGTGGTTGAATTGGTAGCCAGAGCTTGAGGGTGATGTCAGCTGGGCCAGAGCTTGAGCTGCACTAGCAGCCTACAATAGCCTTCCCCCAACCCTTCCTTACAGGGGTGAGAGGCTCTAATGTAACTGACACTCACTAAACTCTGTCTTGGCCTCAGTTTTAGATACCCCAGGTACAAAGAAAGATCCATCAGAGAGTGTCTCTGTGATCTGTGCCAGCTATATAGGTATTCACTTGGTGGAACTTGGCCCACCTCTTTATTGGGCCCTGTAGGGTAAAGAAAATGTCAGGCTTTTCTGCCCTTCCGCCATCAGGATAGATGATGGATCCTTGTCCTGAATGCATGCCTGATGGCGGGCACCTGGAATAGGGTGTGGGCATAGGTAGATGGGATTCAGCTGAGTTAAGACTGTGCTTTTAAGGGCGGCGTCACGGGGACGCCAGCAGCAGCAGTAGCAGCAGTAGAAGCTGAAGCCGAAGCTGAAAGAGAAGCCGAGAAGCAGCAGAACGAACTCCAGAGAGCCCAGATAGAGTGAAGACTTGCTGGGGGCTGGGAGGCCTGCCAGCCTCCCAGCCTCCCAGCCAGCACCCCTGCCTGCCATATGCCTGGTGAACCCCAAATAAAAAACCTGCAAAACTACTGAGGACTCTGACTCCTCCTTTACCCGGTCTGCATGGGATCAGAAAACCTGCACTGTGCCCAGTCCTGCCCTTACAGGCCCTATGACTATGGCAGCCTTTTAGCTAAAAGGAAGATCTTTGCAAATCTGAGAGGGCGCCTCCTGAAGTGGTTCATTTATCCACACAGAGTATTGCCTCATTAAATCTATCTCATAACATAAGACTTCTCATTCGAAGAGGTCAAGTATTTCTTGGTTTGAAATTAATTTTTAATCCAAGAGAATAAGGTTGACATTGGCTAAAAAATTTAAAACAAATCTTTTTGTGATTATGCTCCTGATTTTTTCACTTTAATATTTTTGAAAGTACAAAACTACAAAACACCAAAATTCTCATTTTTTCAAAGTTGGTGTCCCAGTAACTGGTCTGTCACCTTCTGCTTCTGTGCCCTTCTCAGGCAGGGTCTAATGTACTCGGCACACTTTCTTTGCAGGAAGGTATTTTTCTTGACCAGAAGCAGGAACTGTCAGCTCGCATGTAATGAAAACTATCTGTGCATGATTTCTAACCCAATTTGGCAGACTTCAAGGGTCCTTTGAAAGGCAGCTGACATTTCTGATGATTACCTAAATTGAATTGAACCTTTGAATGTTGTCAATTTGAAGCATATGAGACTCAGTCCAAGGAGCAAAAAGAGTAATAGTCATATATTACAATTTCTGTTGATGTGGAATAAACCATTTAGTCTTCCATTTAGAAGGTGAAAATATATTTGCTATGCATCTTGAGAAAATCTTTCATAATGTACTCTTACTGAAATAACTTTTCTCAATTTTTGTTAGTATAATAATATTATAGTTCTACTCAGACATAGAGAGGTTAAAAACTTATTTTTAGAAGGAACAGTTTATTTGGATATGGTAGTGATGATTCTTGCTGCAAGTTGACCTAAAGTATGCAAAGAAGAAAGTTTATCGGAAATTTCAGATTAATAGTTTTCCAACTATATTGGGTCATTCCTAGTGGCCTATAAGCAAGTCCCAAAATATAGATACTGTCATGAATTCTTGAAGCATGTTTCTAATATTCTTGCTCTATAGGGGATATTGTGCTTTAGACTATAGAAATTGTACTCTACTTGTTCTGATTCTCAGCTATGTCCTTCAAGTCCTACCCCTATTTATTCTTCTGTTACTACCTTCTTTGTCTTCCAGTTTTCTTGATGTACATTGACATTTGGAAGCCACAGTTGAAATATCACCTCCTCTGTGAAGCCTTTCCTAGCATTTCTTTCAGCTTTACAGCCTTCTAGCAACATGTCCCTGTGCTTTCCTTTTTAGGACTTTTTAGACATAGACACATTTTCAAAGGAGGAAAAGCATTCCTGTAGTAGTATAACCATTTCTGATGATGAACCTATGAACAGGTGTAGAGCATTCTGATGAAATTAGTGTGATGTATTGGTATTTATTATTCCTTGATGGGAAATTGGTTTCTTCTTCAATGAAAGAATAGATCCTACAATAAATGTATTATGTTAGTAATGTAACACCAGTTTAAAATCTAATTTGTAGCAACATGCATTCTTAACACTGACAGGAACTATTGTAAATAAGCTAGAATAGTCCTTTGCAGTTTGGATTACTTTTCTAATATAGTGAGAATGATACAGCACATTAACACTTTGGTCCATTTCATATACAGAGAGAAGATATTTACACCCCTATCCTGGAGAAATTTGCATTTAATCTTTGAACACCAGGGGGTTATCTCCATATAGAGAGTTCAATTTTCACTATGCAATTCCTTAATTTTCTCTGGAAGGACACCTGAAAGAATAAAACAAGCTTTTCCTAACATCAGATGTTTTGTACTTAGAAGCCTAAGGGAAAGCAGAAGGACATTTTTGACAAGTCAATTTTTTTACTTTGATGAAAAATCACATGTATTTTTTCTTTTAGTTTTACAACAAATTTACTATTTCTAGTGGAACTTAGGAAGTCATTTTGTGATGAGAGTTAGAGGTAACATATTATTTTTAACAGAAATACATTTCATATCAGTCTCTGGGTGTGACCAGCATTTGTGGCATTATCTTAAATATAAGCAGAATGATACAATGTGGTGATAAAGTGATGTCTTTTAATATTTAATTAAGGCAGAAGTGTTTGCTAATTCTCCATTTTCTAAATACTGGAGATGAAGCAGTGGGCACTTATATGTGTTATCCATGAGTATTTATATCATCATCATCTTCATTTTTTCTGACATAAAAATTACCACAAACTTAATGACTTAAAATATCATACGTTTATTTTCTTTTAGTTCTATTGTTCAGAAACGTGCTGTGGGTGTCATCAGACTAAATCAAAGTGTCAGCAAGACCAACTTTCTTCTGAAGACTCGAGGGAAGAATTCTTTTGCTGCTTATCCCAGTTAGCATTCATTCTTGGTTATAAGACTGATACCATATTTGGTTGCTGACTGTCAGCCAATGTTTGTTCTGAAGTTTTAGATGCCACCATATTCCTGTCTTATCTTCATCCATCCATCTTCTAAACTGCTAGTAGCTGGTTGAGTTTTCACATAGCATTTTTGTGGCACAACTAAGAAAAGTTCTCCACTTTTAAGGAGTCATGTGATTAACATTGACTCACCAGGATGATCCATGATTGTCTTCATATCTCTTAATCCATATTCTTAATCACATCTGCAAAGTCTAGTTTTCAACTAATGGTAATGTATTCAAAGGTTTCAGAGATTAATATATAGATATCTTTGGGAAGTCATTTTTCTGCTATAATGGTGAAGAAAATGATTTTTTAATTATCAAGTTACTTAGTATTTATTTTTATTGAAGTCACATTGGTTTACAACACTGTATATGATTTACAGGTACACCATCACATCTCTTCAGATGTATGTTACCACACCCCACCCAACATCAAGGCACCCAGTCCTCCACCATAGTCCATTGGGTACTCTCAGCTATAATAAAAAAAAAAAAAAAAAAAAAAAAATGAACTCTTGCCATTTGGTACAACATGGATGAAACAGGAGAAGACAATGCTAAACTAAATAAGTCAGAAAGAGATAGCTAAATACCAGATGCCTTCAGTTTTATGTGGAATATGGAGAAACAAAACAAAAAGTCAGACAAAATCAAACCAATAATAAACCATAGAAATCTGACTGTAGACTTGAGGTTACCATAAAGGGAGTGGATGAGGAAGGAAGTATTTTTTTCATGGCTCCTCTTGGTTGGGAGCTAGTATCAGTGGAACAGATATGGACCATTCCTGTGGATTATAGACAATTGCACTGAACTTTATTATAATTTTTGCCATACATTCTCATAAAAAGGTAGTATAACATAGGCCTTCTAAAGGTCATATAACGGCATAAATGTAGAAAAGGGGGGTATTAGAGCAATAAGTCTTTATGAGCTACTCTTCATAGTAGGACTGCTAAATTTTCCCTGTTTCATCTCCTGCAGTACTTTAATAGTCCTGGAATGTAATATGGTCAAGGAAATAACATCTGAGATGAATGTATCCTAATGTGGAGATCCTTGGAGAGCTTATCATAAAAGCATAGTCTTATCTACTAGATTTAGGGAGTCTGACCTAGTAGGATGAGGGCTCTTCCTCTTTTTATTTTTTTTTAAGATTTATTATTATTTTTTTTTATACAGGAGCTGAGGTTCAGGCCAGCGGTGTGGGAGGGTGAGAGGATTCACCAGAGACAGAGTGGGGAGCAGAACAGGCAGATGACCAAAATACACTGCTGAGGGGAGCAGTGGGTGCGACAGGAAAGGTCTGCCACTCCATGTGGGAATCTCCCTGGCCTGCCGGAAATTGGACCCGTGCTGCAGAGGCTGCAGAGCTTCACAGCGCTGCGCTCAACCCGCTGCGCCACCAGGGAGGCCCGAGGGTTCTTCCTTCTTGAGGAGCTACCTCAATAATTCCCAGGAACCACCACTGAAATCTTTGCACTTGCAAAATTATCCCTCTTTTAGCTGGGAAATATCAAGCATGACACATGTTATTTAAGTCAAAGGAATTCAGATTTATCAAGATTCCACTCAGGTCAAGTATTTAGCAGCATTTCTCAGAAAGAAAATTATCCTCAATTTGGAATATAAGATCAGATTAATTCAAGTCTAATGGAGGTTGAGTGCTGTTTTGACTAGAGGGACACAATGTCTCAAAGCATGAGGTAAGCTCGTCTTCCCAAGTGAGCTCCAAAACAGGATCAACAAGAACAATAATAAATCAAAGACAGGTTTATTTAAATCTTGGCCTCCAGTCAATGTTGTTGTCATTGACACTTTAGGCTGTTATGGTTCACACTTATTCAGTTGTTTCCAAAATATTTCCTTCTGTCATTGTCAGTGTTCTTAATTTGTCAAAATATTTCTTTCTGGGTCATGGTTTCATCACCTTGAAACTCTTCAAACTTCATCTATTCCATGAAACTAAACTAACCTATTTTTACATTAATTTTATTTACCTCAGAGCAAACAATTATAGTTTACGATTATATGAGATTTCATACAATACTCACTATATGTCTCTTAGTAACTTTATCTTATATATAAAGAAAAAAACTAATATGTAGTTTGTGCCAGTTTTGGTGACTTGATGAATATTGGTATATTACTATTGTCTGTAGCATTTTATTTATTTATTTTTAAAGATTTATTTATTTATGCATACAAGAGCTGGGGTACAGGCCAGCAATGTGGGGGGTGAGAGGATCCACCAGAGACAGAGTGAGGAACAGAACAGGCAGACTGACTGAAATACACTGCTGAGGGGAGCAGCGGGCAAGACAGGAGAGGTCTTCCTTGCCATGTGGGTTTCTCCCTGGCCGGCCGTGGATCGAACTCATGCTGCAGAGGCTGTGGATTGCTTCACAGTGTGGTGATTAACCCCTTGCGCCACCAGGGAGGCCCTGCAGCATTTTATTGATTTGAGCAGTTTCAAACATGGCCAATACTTATTGGATTATATGCACCGGAGTTTATAGTGTACATTTACTTGACAATTCATAGTAGGTTACTATGTAAATAAAAACATTTTGAGTGAGTGAAAACCTGTTTAGTGGTTACTTTGAAATACTTAAAAAATAAAAGTTTTCTCCCTATATAAATTGGTCTTAGAGCATATATCATTTTTCATTCATCCATTTTCCAGGATAAAATTTACCCTCTTGAGATGTCAGCCTTTATGGAAAACAGAGGAGACATCAGATATTTCAGGCTCTGAAGCTCGAAGTACTTTGTTTTTTTTTTTTTTAATAGAGGCATGTTTTATTTATTTGTTTGTTTTGCTTATACATGCACTGGGTACAGTCAGAAGCAGGAGGGTGAGAGAATTCACCAGAACCAGAGCGGGGAGCAGAGCAGGCAGAAGGACCAAAGTACACTGCTGAGGGGAGCAGCGGGTGGCAGGAGAGGTCTGCGCGCCATGTGGGACCCTCCCCTGGTGGCCGAGGAGCAGCCGGGGATCGAACCGGCGCTGCAGAGGCTGCGGGCAGCTTCGCAACCCAGTGCTCAACCGCTGCACCACCGGGGAGGCCCAAGCTCTAAGTACTTTGATAGAGTGAATGTGCTTCTGTATGTTTTGCTGGAAATTCTTGCAGACAATGGAGTTGAAACCTGGAAATGTTTGCTATTTACTCTTTGGTGGTAACTATAGAATTAGAACATTTACTTGAGACTGATTCGATTTCCAAGGGTAGAAGACATTTAAAGATATTCATTTATTGCTTTCCAATTACTTATAAAAATAATTTCATCTCTTCTGAGTTTTGAGCTAAGCACCTTATAATATACATAAAATAGCTGTGCCAATGATACAAGAAAATGAACTCTTCATTCAATCCTGATTTAGCAAGTTGCATGCACATGATGTACTGCAACAAAAATATATTTTATCTCTCTAGCAACAAAAATATATTTTATCATATAATTTAAAGCTTTTCTACTATAAAATTTTAAACAGTGGAAATTTGTTGAAATTGAGTAGTTTCTGGATGAGGAAAAGCATTGTGAATGCAGAATACATATAAATAATTGAAAAGTGTTTAAGAGAAAAAGCCAAGGGTTCATTTACATTTATGAATAAGGCCAAATTTTCATTTAATTATGCAGGACTGGGCTTTAAATGTGTATTTTTAGTCAAGTCTATAAAACTGCCAGATGCTAAAGTAACATAGATAGGCCAATTATGGATTGTTTTATTAACATAATCAGAGATTTTATCAAAGATAAAAAGTTTTCGATGTTTGGATGGGAGACAAGGGTTTTAGAGTCTCTATATAGCCTGGTAAAAATGCATAACTAATCAAATGTAGACTAGGGCAAGTTAGAGTCTTTCATTCTTATATTTCCCAGTTGACAAAAATCAGGGTTCTCATCCATTGCCTCGAATTGTCCCTACCTGATGTGCTGGGAAGAAAGGGGAACAACTCCAGGTAAGATATTTCGAGGGAAACATTTTTATACACCCTAAGAGATAGCATGTACAAGTGCCTGTCTAGTCTCTCCCCACCTTCTTGTCTCATCCAAGTTTAGCAACATATAACATCAACTTAGAAACAGATGTACTTCAGTTTATGTGCTGAATATACACACGGAACCTCCCACAGTGAAAAATAGTGTAGACTATATTTCAAATATAAGGGCCCAGTCAATATATGCTACTACTGTAGTCATATCCCTTTTTTACCCCCTAGATTGCTTCCTTTCTGTTCCTCTACTACAGCTCTACTCACAGAAAAAATTAAGTTTTTGAGTTTCTATCTATAATAAGGGGGGGGGAGGGCTAGATTGAATAGAAACCTAAGTTGCAATTCCTGTTAAATTACATGTCTTTAGTAATATCCGTTCTCTTTGACATGAACTAGAAACTTCAATTGCTATTGGAAATTCTAGACAGATTTTAGTTCAGTAATTAAAAAAAATATGAAAGTGTCTGGACAAAAGACTTGTAAATATGGAGGCTGCCTCTTGTGGATTTTAATTTGCTTTTGAAAGTTATAAGAACCTGTTCCCATTAAAACATCTTCTAGAACACATTTCCCTCTAGCACTGCCATGATGTATCCTGATATAAGCTAACATAAATGGAGAAGGGAGAAACCATTTACAGGTAGAATTTTAGGAGATTTTCTTGAACCACAATAATCTAATAAACTACAAATCCAGATGAGAGAAAATGTCACCATTTATTACAAGGCAAAACATTATAATACCCCATATTTTCTCACCAAATCTTTCTCTCTATC
The DNA here is from genome assembly GCF_964194135.1 of Talpa europaea. Taxonomy (NCBI): domain Eukaryota; kingdom Metazoa; phylum Chordata; class Mammalia; order Eulipotyphla; family Talpidae; genus Talpa; species Talpa europaea. Next base: position 48,452,641 of record NC_140068.1, on the reverse strand, counting down.
CCTCTCTCCCAGAAAAAAAATTTACTCCTATTCATTTTGTTGGACAGTCATCAATGTAGACACTTGGTGTGAGGGGGGATTAGGATTACCCAAGTTCCAGTGAAGTCATCAGGACAGTGACCACTAGATTTATTTGGAGTTTGGGTGGTCACCTTTCAGAACTGTTAACAAGAAGAATTCAGTGTGAATGAGAAGATATTATATGCTCTCTAATCATCTTCTTACTAGAACATTCTATGGTTATTAACCTGTACTAGAGAAAATTGGAATGTATGATTTATTCAAGACTATTGGAATGTGTGATTTTAGGTTTCTTGATCAATGACCTACTTTAACACATGGGGATTCTGTTTATCTTTGTCATTTGTATGATTAAAACAACATGTAAATGCAAGGGGAAAAATGTTACAGGCATATAAGGAGAGATGCCTCTTTTTCCTCACACTCCTTAATGCAAGACCCAAGCCAAACAAAGGAAATTATTTAAAATAGACAATATCATTTCTTCTCCTCTTCCTTCGACAGGATCTAAATCCTCTAGAGGATGTCTAAGGCCTGTTTAGGTTAATAGATTATTCAAATAGAACTTCTATTTGAAAAAGTCCTACTCACCTTCACCCTGTGTCTGTGTTGATGATTGTCCAACAAAATGAATAGGAGTAAATTTTTTTCTGGGAGAATGAGGAATTAATATTATTGGTAAGTTAACATAGATAGATTATACAAAGTATATTCATTAAACTCTGAATTCAATTGATATAACCCTAGATGGTCTTGTTTTTCTCCAGTCAGTATTTTAATCATGCTGTACTGTGTTCCTGTCCCTTCTTTAACAGTACTTTTAACAGATTCCATAACTTTCCTATCACTCTAATTCTTGAAAGCCAGTGAAGTTTAATATTTCACTTTCATTGTATGCCATCTTCCAGTTGCACACCCGAGGAGGTGGCATGATTTCTTGGAGTGGTGTAGGTGTTAGGAGAAGGCTTGCACTGAGATACCTCTTTTCTCTCTCTCTTCAGGATCTGGTTCCATTAAGAAGTGAGAGGTAAAAAGAGAAATGCTCTTGATGTTACTTGGTGCCGTCATAGGACTTTCCGTTGTCAGTGATTCTCTTGGTAGCCCTCTCTGGTGCTGTTGCCCTCTGTGTGGCTGGTGTGTGACACATGAGTTTTTTGCAGGTTCCGTGTAGCCTTCAACTGGACAGGTCCTTGAAAATAGAGACTTCACTTCTACTATCCCACATAGGCAGTTAGGACTGCCACTGTAGTTCAGGAACATCTTGTTTCTGGGGCTAACTGGTGATTAGCTCCCTTGGATAGTGCCAGTAGAACAACTGGAATATGCCTCCTTTTTCTTGACCCGGGTGATATTTTTTACATCATTGCATGGCAATTGATGGAGTGTGAACTAATTTACTCTAGCACCTTTCTCTTGGCTCTGTGATCTCTTTCCACATTTTCTTCCTGTGTTATGAATGGGGATAACCAGGAAGTTGTTAGAGTAGATGTCTATATGAGGAGCAAAAGGGCCTCCTTTATGGGAGGCCCTTCAGTGTTTAGATGCCATTCTCTTTCTTTTATTTATTTATTTTTATTTTTATATTTCCCTTACAATTACCACCCCCTTATTTTGACCCCAAGCCCTCCTTTCCCCACCCCCAACCCCCATAGAGTTTCTCTGGTTCATAGTTGTTTGTTGATTTTGATATTTTCTTTCTTATAGTTATTCTTTTTCCTGGTCCCTTATTTAAGTTTTCTAGATTCCTGCTTTGAGTGAGACCATCTGGTATTTTTCTTTTTCTTTCTGGCTTATTTCACTGAGCATGATCCCTTCCAGCTCCATCCATGTTGCTGCAAAATTGCATGTGTTTATCTTTTTTTGAGTGCTGAGTAATATTCCATGGCGTATATGTACCACATCTTCTTAATCCAGTCATCTATTTTTGGGCATTTGGGCTGCTTCCAAAGCTTAGCTATTGTAAATAGTGCTGCTATAAACATAGGGGTGCAGGTGCTCTTTGGATGTTAACTCACCCTCACAACTACACAAGTACTTAACTCTGGGAAGTGAATTTTTCTTCCTTCCCTCAGGAGCTCCCTCACCTAGCTGATTTTGAAGACCCTCTCTCTTCATAACAAGTGTTCACCTTTCTGTCATAGGGGTGGAGGTAAGGCCTATCTTGAAAGGGTGAGCTGAAGACCTGCAGGGGCGTCATTATCTTCAACTAAGTGATTCATTGTGTTCGTCTGTGAGCTAAGTCACCAATTTCTGAGAAACAGGAAATTCCCGATTTAATATCCTCCTACACATTGATATAAGACTGTACAAGGGAAGGGCCTCCCCGGTGGCGCAGCGGTTGAGCGCTGGGTTGCGAAGCTGCCCGCAGCCTCTGCAGCACCGGTTCGATCCCCGGCTGCTCCCTGGCCACCGGAGGAGTGTCCCACATGGTGCGCAGACCTCTCCTGCCGCCCGCTGCTCCCCTCAGCAGTGTACTTCAGTCCTTCTGCCTGCTCTGTTCCCTGCTCTGGCTCTGGTGAATTCTCTCACCCTCCCGCGCTTCTGACTGTACCCAGTGCTTGTATAAATAAATAAATAAATCTTAAAAAAAAAAAAAAGACTGTACAAGGGAAATAGAAAGGAAACAATCTAACAAATTCTTAGCTAACTTTTTTTTTTTTTTTTTTTTTTTTGGTGGGACCCTCGCCAGCGGCTGGGGAACGAACCGGCTCTGCAGAGGCTGTGGGCAGCCTCGCAGCCCAGCGCTCAATCACTGCGCCACCAGGGGATGCCCCTTAGCTAACTTTTTTAAAGTTTAAAAACCAATTTCTACTCCTTTTCTTATCAGATATTTTAACCATGTAAAACCGTTTATTAGACTGCATGATTTACAATACAACCATGATGTTGTAAAAATGAATGCACATGGGGAGAACTTATTAAGTTGACTATAATCACTCAAATAAAAATATTGCCTTTTGATGTTTCATTTTTGTGTAATTATGCAAAGTAATTGGTATGGTTTTATTAATCCCATATTTTCAATTCATTCTTTAATGTACAACCAGCATTTTCTATTTTCATATAATATGGAAAAAATCCTAAACTTGACGTCATAAAACCTGAGCTCAAATCTAGCCTCTTCTAGGTGACTGTATTATTGTGTGACTCTACCTGCTTTGAACTTTACTTATGAGTTAAACATTAGAAGATTAGTTGATCTCTCATGTTATGGTTAATACTAATCCCAATTACCAAGAGACTGCTATTGAGTCAATAATTTAATGTGTTTGTTTAAAGTTTGTTGACATCATTTGATTTTAGTGTGTTCCTGGTAGCCTGATATTCCATGATCCGGTGGCTATAACTTTTACACAATCCTGGTAAAGTAGACCTTTAGATGTTTTAAGTTATTTTGCTTACGGTCATACAAAAATTTAGAGATAAAGTAATAAGCATATCTTGCAGTTAAATATCAGACTTTAAATATTATATATGCAACTTAGCTTGAAACTGAAATGCTTTGATTTTTGTGCAGAATCTATTTTTAATGTTAAGATTGACATTGTGGTTTCAGTCTTGCAGTTACTATTTGAGAAATGTGATATATTTCTTTAAAATATTTAATTTCCTAATCCATTAATTAGATGGCTTAAAGATCATTAAACCTTTAAGCATTCAAATGTAACCAAAGCGTAAGCAAGTCGGTATAAATTGATAGAAATTCTTTTCCTTTAGAATGCTACTCTTTCATTAACGCCACAAGGTTAGTTTATTATGCATATACATGAACAGAAAAGAAGCCAATATGTTAAGTATTCAAAGTGAGCTGTATGTTCCATATAGGTCATGGTGTCCATAAATATTCCTCAATCAGCGATGTTTTCCTATTGTCATACAATGTTTGACGTGTAGCTTTTCTCTCAAGATACTTGGATGTTGGAGTTGTATTGCTAAACATTTTTTATGTTATTTAGTCCAGATTATTAAGTTACAACTTTTGTTTGCCTTAGAGCAATAACCTTTTTGTAAATTTTGTTTTTATAAATTATCTTTTTTTAAAAAATTGTGTTTGTGATTGACGGTATCTGGCTTCTCTTTTGGGATAACTTTCATTTTGGAAATATCAGCCCTAAAAGATTGATTTTTCAAAGAAATCCTTTCGTTTGTGCCACATTTTATGTTTGAATTTGTTTTCTCTGTAGAGAATAATACTGTTTAGAAACAGTGATACTGAAGATTACCTTTTGCTCTGGTATTTTTCAAAATATCCAGGGTTATTTATTTTGACTTCAGAATTCAATATAGAGTCCTAAGAGACACATCATAGATTTGCCATGTGAATATATGTATTTAAAATAAATGCCTTCACAACATGTTTACAGAAGTATAAAGATACTGTTTTATTTTTCCTTTTAAAATAAGGAACATCTCCTATGGCTTGACAGATAAAATGTATAGCTGAAAGACTACTCAAAATTCATGAAGTTTGTGCAGACTGAAATTTATTTAAAGTATGTGAATAAGAAACAATTTCCATTTCAGGTCCTTTTTGAGCAGGCACAATACATAATTATAATTAGCTGATTGGCAGTTATTCCTTCTTGTGATTTAAAATCATTATGCAGTTTGTTGCACTGTCCGCTTTCAAAGTTCTTTGATTGCTAAATTTAAAGAATGATATTCATTTAAAAATGAGAAATGTTATATATTCAGAATTGGAAAGCAACAAATTGTATTCATTTTCAATTTTTTGGTTTAATAGAAACTTCAAAATAGATGTGAGGAAGGAAGAAAAAGAGATTTAATAACTAAAAATGAAATTGTCTCTAATTGATTACCTCTTGTGTGTATTCAGCCCAGTTGAAGGAAATTCCTTCATTTATGTATAATTTTTATGACACATATTTTTCTTTTATTTCTGAGACTTCAACAGTACAGTAAGATGATGCTTTTTTTTTTTAGTTTCAGGCATAGAAAGAAAATTAATAGCAGCTGTTTCTCTTAAAGCACCTTGTGATTAATTCAGAATCTGATATAATATTTTAGAAATGTGCAATAAATAATTTATTTTATTGGATGTTTAATTCATTCATTGATTTTTTTCAGGGATTTTAAATCTTAATGAATAAAGTGGTATTTCAGTTTTCCTTTGTATGTTTCCTTATATATAATGTGAATTTATAAATTACTAGAATGTCATTATTTGTTATTAAACAACATGATTAGCAACTATATAAAAATTTTAGTTGGAATTCATTTATACTACTGGTAGTTTGTACTTTATTTGGTCTGACACTATTTATTAAAAACAAGTATTTTCTTACAGCAAACAAAAGAGAATGGGAGTTGAATTAAAATATTTCAATGATTAGTTCTTATAAACTACCCAAGTTTGAGATAGCTTTATATTTTTGTTCCACAATCAAATAATAACTAAATCAATTAGTTCTATTATGACTGATGGACAAATTATTGCCCATATTTTCAAAATATTTAGTGCCCTTAGGTTTTGTAGCATATTTTATTTATCTACTCTGTCAAAAATAAAACATAATCATAGCTTTGAGGAATAGATGTGGTGATCGATCACTAGATGGAAGGACAAAAAATGAGTAGCAGATGTTGCTTTTTCTCATTTTGCTTTGTTTTACATATCTCAAATTAAGCTCATACAAAATTTTGCAGGAATATTGGAATGTGCATATTTCCACTGTTAGCTACCTTACAACAAAACTATGCTACCCAGTTCTATATAACTTATCAGTCACTTGGTAATTTTCTAGTTTTTTTAATGCCATCTTTCCCCCACATTGTGCTACCAATGAATCTATGTAGGATACTTTCTGAGAAGGTGGTTGTAAGAATGGGTTTGTGTTGAGGGGATAGTGAAGAAAAAGCAAAACTCTCCTCTGGTCCAAAAGGTTTTTTTTTTTTTTTTTTATCATTAAGGGTTTAACTAAATGTTACCACAGAGATGTTCATTTAAAATAGTCTAGGGCTTCCCCCGTGGCGCAGCGGTTGAGCGCTGGGTTGCGAAGCTGCCCGCAGCCTCTACAGCGCCGGTTCGATCCCCGGCTGCTCCCCGGCCACCAGAGGAGGGTCCCACGTGGCACGCAGACCTCTCCTGCCGCCCGCTGCTCCCCTCAGCAGTGTACTTCGGTCCTTCTGCCTGGTCTGCTCCCCGCTCTGGCTCTGGTGAATTCTCTCACCCTCCCGCGCTTCTGACTGTACCCAGTGCTTGTATGTATGTATGTATCAATCAATCAATAAATAAATCTTTAAAAAAATAAAATAGTCTAGTTGATTGAGTAAATGAAAATGATAATAAAAAGCTTGAGGTAAAGACCTTTAAACTGTTCTTACAATTAGAAAGAAAATGTCTTAATCATTTGGGTTGAAGATTTAAAATTGCAAGGGCTTTATTTCTTAAGCTACATGGATTATTAAATGGTATGATTGTTTGAAGAGAACCAAAATGCCCGGAATATGGGAACAATCTTTAGCACATATTTCTTGCCCAGTGTCAGTCTTATTTATTTTTAATATAATAAATGTCCTGAAGATTTATCTGGTCAATTAAAATATTTGGCTTATTATGAGAAGTTCAGAGATGAATGTTGTGCTTTGCATTTTTGCTGTGGATTTTCTTGATAATGCACTGTAAAGGCATTATGCCTCTAAAAATCTTATTTCTATGATAATCATATTCCAAGACCTTTACCCTCTATTTCATATTCCTACTAAGCTGTTACATGTATCATTGCTATATCTAAGTCAGTGAAATAAATTAACATTCCACAGGAGAAAATGGGAGACTGACATGTTTTCTTCACTTGTACTTTGACTATCCAAATTATATTGTGCAAATTGGATATTAGATAACTTTTATAGGTAATGTAAATGTTTGATTATATAGTGTAGATACTGTTTGAAAGAAAGCTCACATAATACTATCACAATATCTACAATTTGAATTTTTAGGAAATCTAAAATGTAAATCTTTACATCAGTGATTTCTTTTCTACTCATGCATATTTTTCTTCTTCCCATAGTCCCATGCATGCAAACACTTGAGTGCTTCATTTCATGGATCATTTGTGCTTCCTAGATAACCAGAAGGTGTAACTCTTGTGTTGATCAATTATAGGAAACTTCCCTTGAGGCATTAGAAAAAGGATTCATGAAAGAAATTCTTATTTGCTTTGCCTGACTCTCTTTGATGACTGATAACACATCTAAAGGCTAATATGTGTTAGAAGCTGACACACATTTAGGGAAGGTGTATTGTGCCCTAGAGATCTGACTATCATCAGATGTCTGGCGCCTAGTGAATTTAGAAAACTCAACTTGGTGAGAAAACACATAATTGAATTTATTTATTTTTTAACATTGGAAGTACTGTATTTGTCTGAGTCCACCAAAATGATGTATTAAATTGTATGTGAATGCATAATAGAGAATGTAGTTAAATAGTTAAAGGAATTATTTGGGTTGAGAAAAAATGTTGTATATAGACTCTGAACTTTAATCCATTTGAAAGTTGAATCAGATGTAAGAATTGTATAAATTATGAAGAATGATTTTATAAACTTAATATCTTTTTCTTTAGTGAGTTTTGTTTCATTTGCTTTGTTTTGTTTCTGATAGGTTTTGTGTTGTACTTTTTGTAGAGTTCAGGGCACACTGAACTTTTCTTTTTCTGTAAGAGAAGGAATTTCTTAGCATAGTCCCCTCAAAATCTATCCACACTGTTGCAATGTATGTCATCATTTTCTTTAATTCAGCAAATGCGAAACTAACCCCAGGAAAATCATACAATTAATTTAGAAGATAGCAGTTAATGGCTTCAACTATTATATATCCTCTGAACCCTATATATATATTGTATATAGTGTGTATATATATATATATACTATATATATATATACCCTATATATCAACAGAACCCTTCGAGAATAAGTTACTATCCCTGTAATTCCATTATCTTCACCCACCTCCTATTTAAATATTCCTGACACTAAACTATTTGTTTCTCTCTTTATCTCTCCATTTAATTTTTTAAAGATTTATTTATTTATGCATAAAAGAGCTGTGGTACAGGCGAGAGATGTGGGGGGGGGGGTGAGAGGATTCACCAGAGACAGAGTGGGGAACAGAACAGTCAGATTGACTGAAACACAGTGCTGAGAGGAGCAGTGGGCGAGACAGGAGAGGTCTGCCTAACCATGTGGGTTTCTCCCTGGCAGGCGGGGGATCGAACTCGTGCTGCAGAGGCTGCGGGTTGCTGTGGATTGCTTCATAGTGCAATGTTTAATCCCTTGCGCCACCAGGGAGGCCCTCTCCATTTAATAGTTAGAAAATTTTGTGTGGATGGGAAAATGGAGAAATGTAAATGTTCTCGGGAGAGACAGTCAGCTTTTTAAGGAGCATTAACAGATACTCTCGTATTTACAACATATTCAAACCTAGTGATGTCAAGTCTAGGTTCCATCAATGAAGTTGTAAGGTACATCCAGGAAGCTAAAGTGGTGGGGACCTAGGTCATCACCCAAGGTATACAGTGTAGCTCACCTAGAAGAAATTACACCATATTCAAATCTCATGTCAAAGCAATAAACTTTGCTATTAAAACTTACTAATTGCAGGGACTTTCAACTGTTTTATAATTTTCTAATGCTCTGTATGGATTAAAAGTATACTTGTTTATGTCTGTACATACTTAAGAAACCTGATAAATTAAGACTAACAGTCTGTAAACATACATGTTCTATAAAGTAGGTATATAGAATCCTTCAGTATGAGACACTTTGAGAACCTGGAACATACATTTAAAAGAGCAATTTAGGGAGGTATGCCCAGAGCAATCTTTAAATAGCTGTCATCATTGAGCTCTGGGTTGAAAAAAGGGTAACAGTACATTGGCATTAAGGAGAAAAATGGCAAGAGCATCACAAGAATGGTGAAAGATACTGAAAGGCAAATATTTCATATTTCGGAATTTATTCACAACTGGCTCTTCTTCAGAGCTTTAACCCAACATACAAATCATCAGACTATGTTTTTTATCCATGATGTTCTCCCTTCCTATGGAGCTGTTCTTTGGTTGGGTATCTAATGCTGAAACATGGGGCTCAGGGCAGGATTCAAGCACGTTGGCTACTTTTCAGTCCATTCATTGGCAGGATGCAGACCATCACCATATGGTGAGGCAGGGCACTTACACTCATTCTAGGGGTTTATTCATATCAGCCTGCTGCAAGAAATTAGTGTTGTTCACACTTCTTTAGCCTTAATAAAAATCTTTTTAGCTGAAGCACAGGGATAAGGTCACCATCTGCCACACAGAAATGCCAATATTAAATGAGCAACAGGAGGAAGGTGTCTTTCATTCTAAGGGACTTTTAGAAAGAACCTCAAAGAGATTAAGGCCTAAATGATTCCCCTCTTCACCAATTTAGACATAATTTGCATTTGATATTGTCAGTTGCATTGTAATAGCCATGGAACCTATCCGTGTATCATGCTTGCCATTCCTAGAAATAGCACTACAGGTAGCTTTTAAAAATAGAAATGTCTTTAATATCAAACATTAACTGTCTATGCCAGACGCCACTTGAAACTTAGGCTGAGATGGCTGAGTGAGCATCTTTGATTTTTTTATGACAGGGTTTAGGTTGATTATGGTCTATGAACTATCTTTACTAAAAGCTACATTTTTTTTAATGGGGATGTATAATGTGAGTAGAATTGTATTATTAATGAAGTCATTGGGAATTAGGAAAAGTAAACTATACAGTGTTTTAACCTAATTTTTCAAACTAATGATCTTTTTTTTAGTCCTTGAAAATTATTAGGTACTTCAAAAATCTGGTTCAAATGACACTTGTCATTTTATCTTTGTGTTCTGTATTAGAGTGAAGGCAAACTTCTCTTTGGTCACTGTGTTCTCTAAACAAAGCACAATTAATGATGACTGGATGAGTGATTAAAATGGTTTTAAATAAAATAGGAATATTGAGATTTTTTATAAAAACTCCCTATATGCCAAGGAATGAACTTGTTCTTTTATTTTTGTTTTTACAGCATCTGCTTTAAATGATAGCTTAAAAGTGAAGGCCTAGGTCTAAAATGAATGAATGTAGCATCCATTACACCTCTTTTTTGTTTGACCTTGTTTTTATCTTGTTTGGTAACATTTAGTCTTTTATATAGCATTGATAGCCATATGCTTTTAATTTTCAGACATATTTTGGCATTTTAAAAGATTTATTTATTTTATTTATGCATATAATAACTTGGGTGTAGGCCAGAGGTATGTGTGGGGGGCAGTGAGAGGATTCACCAGAGACAGAGTGGGGAGCAGAACAGGCAGATCTACTGATATATACTACTGAGGGGATCAGCAGCTAGACTGAGAGGTCTGCTGTGGGTAGCTCCCTGGTCTGGATTCAAAGTCCTGTTGCAGTGGCTGGTGATAGCTAGATAGTGCTGAGACTTTAACCCCTGTGCCACTGGGAAGGCCCTCTCTTGGCATTTTTATTGAAATGTTCTTAGATCAGCAATCAGCAGGGTTTTTGAGTTGCAGAAAAATTTGAGTTGCAGAAAAATTTGAAATATATTGGACATGTGAATTGAAATTGAAGCACAAACAGAATGCATACTCATAAACCAGAAGGTTGCTAGTAACTTGTTCTCATTTTATTTGAGTTTTAAAAATTTTGCCTTATACAATTATACAAAATAGAAAAACAAATGTCTAGACAGATCTAAGCTGTCATCCCTATTGCTATGGTCACTAATCTCATTTCTTTGACCTTATTTTTCTCTGTAACTTTTACATTTTAGTAGTCTGTTCACTTATCCTAGCTTTATTAGCAGTGATTGTGATGTACTGTAAACAATGTTTGTTGAATGGTTGTATCATATAAGTATTCCATTTTCAGTGAGGGGGGATTTCTTTCTTACATTTCAAGATTGATGAGACTTTGGCATAATTAGAAAACCAACTAAATCATTTATCATTATGACCTGCCATGTGCATTTTTATTTATTTATTTATTTATTTTAAATCAATCAATCAATTAATTAATTAATGCAAGCACTGGGTACAGTCATAAGTGCGGGAGGGTGAGAGAATTCACCAGAGCCAGAGCGGGGAGCAGAGCAGGCAGAAGGACCGAAGTACACTGCTGAGGGGAGCAGCGGGCGCCAGGAGAGGTCTGCGTGCCATGTGGGACCCTCCTCTGGTGGCCGGGGAGCAGCCAGGGATCGAACCAGCACTGCAGAGGCTGCGGGCAGCTTCGCAACCCAGCGCTCAACCGCGGCGCCACCTGGGAGGACCACCATGTACATTTTTAACAGAGACCTGCATGTAGATTAGGAGGGAAAAAAAGTTTGTTTTCAAGTCTACAAAACAATGACTTGACTTAAGAAACTAGTTGAAAAATGAATGCTAATATTTTTTAGTTTTCTAAAAAAATCACTGTTAAAATTATTAATATTTATTATTACAAAGTATTTTATCTTTTGCTGATTTTAACTCTTCCCTTGCCTGTTAGAATAATAAATAGGTTACTAACTTGAATATGTAAGTGATCTGTAGACACCAAATGTTAAATGTCAACACTGAGATGTCTTTTTAATCTTTGCCCTTAGACAATGAAAAATGGTTCATTTGGTGGATGAATGTGAATAAAACTCAAACATTTTTCATTTTGAATGTTTCCCGATATTTGGATTATTTTATTTGGGAAGTAACACTAATTTTGTATTTTGAAGTTTTTTTTTAAATTGTAGAATATTTCAATATTGAGAGGCAAAATTGTACTGTACTTAATAGGGATAAAGGTTGGACTTGAAAGATCTCATACTCTTAAAGCAACACATACATTGGTGGAACATTCAAATAATAGTAGTTTCAGTCTCTTCTAGCTTACCCCATGCAGGCCCAATTCCCTCCCTAAGGTTTTTGCAGACTTACAAAAGAAGGTAAAGGGTGGAAAAATGTTAAGTGTTCAAGGCCATCCATCCTTTGGAGAATTTGTGCTTATTCCAGAGAAGGTTCTGTTCTGTAAAGTGTTAACTCAGGGGGCAGAACAAGCCTCTTCATCAATGACCAACAAACTACCATTAAATCTAGTTATTCTCAAGAGCAATAGATTTTGCTGATGATTTTAAGAAAACAAAGTCAGTGCAAATGACTTTATATTGGAATTTAAATCAGCCTTGTTGTTAGAATCTCTCTCAGGAATTTCCTTTGGCTCCAACTTCATAAAATTCTATTCTCCCCCATTTCCAGTTCCTCTTTCTTTCTTATCATTCATATCTAATGCACTCTTTCACTTTTGCAAAGAGGAAAATAAATCTCATTTTCCTATTACAAATGAATTTTCCAGCTTTTTACAAAACCTCACTATTGCTTTGTTGCTTTGGCTTCTACCTCTGCCAAAGTAGTGCCTGGTATACCTTGGTAAGACATTTTTCCAAAGAGTTTTCTCCAAAACTTGCAAAGTGTCCTGTTGAGTAATATTAGCTTATTAGAAAAAGTTAGAGATATTCTGCAATTTCAGGAATTGATAAGGAAATATGAGGTCAATTATGAGAACTTAAAAGCAGAGAAACATCTGAGCATAAAATAATTATGCATTGGAAGGAAAACAGACTATGAATAGCATGTTGACACACAGGAATGACATAGGAAACACAGAATGATTCTTTATGAATGTGTAATTTGGAAATGAGAAGATAAGCCCGTTTTTAAAACAAGGCTAAATAAGAAGTCAAAATAAATTTTTGTCTAATTTATTTTACTCTGAAGTCCATGTAATTAACATATAACCTTAGTGACATTCATTTTCTTTAATGTAACTGATGAAATACATTGTTCTTGTATTTTCTCAAGACTCTCTTTAGTTAGTATTGGAAGCTAATAGCCCAACATTTGAATTTTTGGGGGGGATACAGGATTTTACATGCTGTTTTTAGTGTTTAGAATCAATGCACAGGGTTATTTTTGCCATCATACTCTGAGCAAATACTCTTAGAAGTATCTTCATAATTTGTTTTCTTTAGAATCAGTTCTCAACTAAGTTTCCATCTCATATTTAGAAGTGTGGAGTATATCCTTGTAGTTATAGAGGTTAAGTCTCAAGTTACTGGTGAAATTATGCTTTAGAAAACATTATTGATAAGAAGATAACATTCATGAAACATTGCTTTGTTATAATTTATATATAAATTATTTGCTCTTTAATTAAAATTTGTACTTATACCAATTGCAAAGGCAATTCTAGGTAAATTTTGAATATTAAATACATAATATTTTCAGGTAAATGCAGTTATATTTCTTTGAATTACAAATGACCAAGATTAAACTAAACACATTTCCAAGACACTTTGCCATGTAGAAGTACTTGTCTTTGGATTTAACCAGTGAATGTGTACAGATATGTCTTTGATTTTATATATACTTGTGAAGCCAAAGTACTAATATTGTTTTTATTCTCTTCAGTAAGTTAGAATTTCTCCCTCGATTCATTCACACATTTATTGAGCATGTACTATAGTCAGATCTATTCTTAACACTGGACAAATAAAATCAATTATGTTCCCTTTTCTCAATGGATTTCCCAATTTTAACTGGTTAAGTCAGAGATTTTCAGTGATATATCTCTTTTTTGTAATGTAGTGCCCTGAGAGAAATGGGGTGCAAAAGGTGATACTAGCTGGAAGTTTTATTGTGCATGGAGAAAGAGGGAAGGTTATTCTCCTAAAGAAAAATCACTGTGAGCGATGGCTTGGAGGTGGGATTCAGTTTGCAATGTCAGTCTGCACCAAGTAATTTAGATGCCTAGAGAAAAAGGTATTTATGAAGTCAGAACTGAAGCTGAAGTTATACAGGTAAACAAGAATGAAATCAGGAAATGCTTCATGATTTAAACTAAGGACTGTGGATGACTGTATAAAAGTTATGAAAAATATTTGAAGGATTTTCATTAAAGGAATGGAATCAGATTTGTATTTTAGGAAGATCTTTTGTGAAGTAATGGGGATGTGGGATATAAGTGTGTAGGAGTGAGACTAGGCTGTTCATGTAAATTTGAAATACAGAAGCAAAGTGCAAGTTAGACACTTTAAGAGATGATTAGAGTAATCCAGATAAGAATAAAAGGCCATGACTAAGGTAGTAGGAGTGGAAATGGAGAGGTACTTTTAAAATCATCTTCTTAATCATCTACAACTTTATTAAAGCTATATGTTAATGTCTGTGAAATGATGTTTTTGCTTTTTATTTAACAATGTAAAACCAAGTATAATTTTGTATTTTGTATTTGGTAGTTTTAATAAACAATGATCTGAATCTATTGTGCAACTTTTATGTATTATATATGTCATATGATGTTTGAGATAGAATAGATTTATATATGCATTGTAGCAGTTTTATATTTATCTTTCAAAAGCAATAGTTATTTTTTAAATTATGTTTATTGAGGAAACACTGATTTTTAACACTGTATGGGCACAGAGTCACACCTCTATGAATATATGTTATCAGACTGTATCCACCACCAAAGCCCCTCAACTCTTCCTTCAGAACACTATCCCCTTCTGGTAGCTTCAGTTCTGCAGTCATATTTCAAGGGTTTGTTTTTGTTTGTTCCTTTGCTTTTTTTTTTTTTTATATTCCATATATGAGTGAAATAATCTTGCATTTGTCATTCCCTTTCTGATTTATTTCATTTAGCATAATCCCCTCCAGTTCCATTTATATGTTGTAAATGGCTAAATTTCATCTTAAATACAGTTGAGTAGTATTATATTGTGTATGTAATATATAACATGTCTTCTTTATCCTTCTATCTATCATTGGGCACTTAGATTGTTTCCATAACTTATTTATTGAAAATGCTGTTGTAATAAATTTAGGAGTGCATATATCCCTCTGAATTAGTGTTTTTGTATTATTTAGGTAAATTTCTAGAAAAGGTTTTTAAATGTTTTGAGAATCCTCCACACTGTTTTCCATAGAGATGGGCCTAATCTAAGTTCCTACCAACAGTGTACAAGTGTTCCTTCTCTTCTACACCTTCACCAACACATCTTTTGTTCTGTTCTTTTTGATATGGGCCATTCTCTTGGGTGTGAGTTGGTATCTCATTTTGGTTTTGAATTCAATTTCCCTGATGGTAAATAATGAATATTTTTTCCATATGCCTGTTGGCCATCTGTCTGTTTTCTTGGAAGAAGTGTCTGTTTAGCTCTTCTGCTCATTTTCTTTTTGATTGTAATAATTGTTTCCTTGTTGTTGACTTGTATGAGTTCTTTGTATATTTTGGATATCAGCACCTTGTAGGATAGCTAATGTACAAAAACTTTTCCCACTTAGTAGGATGTCTTTTTGTTTTATTGAGTTTCTTTCACTAGAAAAGCGAGGTATTACACTCCCAGACTTCAATTATATTATAAAGCAATAGTAATCAAAACAGTGTAATATTGGAATAAAAATAGACACACAGGTCAATGTAAAGAATTGGGAGCCCAGAAATAAACCCACATTTAGATGGACCATTAATTTATAAGAAAGCCAAGAATATTCAACAGATAAACCCTCTCCAACAACAGGTGTTGAAAATTGGACAGCCACCAACGAAAGAATGAAACTAGACCACTATTTCATTCTATACACAAAAATTAATTCAAAATGAATCAAAGATTTGTTATAACAGAAACCATAATATACGTAGAAACAAACATAGGCAAAGCACTATAATGCATTGACTTCACAGATGTCTTTGGAAACATGACAACAAAGGCAAGGTAAACAAAAGCAAAAGTAAATAATTGGGGCTATATGAAAACAAAAAATAGTTACTGTAATTTTTAAATGTCATTTGTGTTTTAATATATTTTAAAATATTGCTGAATTCATAGTGGGCATTCAGTTTTTTTATGGAATTCTGTCAGAGACCTGTCCTCCTCAAGGTTTTCTTTGTGACGAAGCCTATGTTGGGCAAGAAGCTATTTAATACCTGGCAGTAGGTTTTACTATTAGGAAACACATATTAGGGCCTCCCGGAAGGTGCAGCGGTTGAGCGCTGGGTTGCGAAGCTGCCCGCAGCCTCTGCAGCGCCTGTTCTATCCCCGGCTGCTACCCGGCCACAGGAGGAGTGTCCCACATGGCGCAGACCTCTCCTGCCGCCCGCTGCTCCCCTCAGCAGTGTACTTCGGTCCTTCTGCCTGCTCTGCTCCCAGCTCTGGCTCTGGTGAATTCTCTCACTCTCCCGCGCTTCTGACTGTACCCAGTGCTTGTATAAATAAATAAATAAATAATAAATAAATAAATCTTTAAAAAAAAGAAAAAAAAAGAAACACATTAAAAAGCAACTTCTGCATCTTTGAGATTTTCTACAGTACAATTATTAGTGGGTTTAAAAATGTCATTACTGAAACTTTTGAGGCCAAGTCCTTCTCGATTCTTTCCTATGCCACATTCTTGCTTATCCGAATGTATCTTTAGGTAGAATGTCATATTCCTATAATTAACTTGAGCACAATAATTGAACTGATACAATTTCTATGACCATTTCTTCTACTATTTCTCTATCAATTTTTTTTTGTTCCACTTTCCCTCTCTCCTCAACCAAAGAGGTTTTTTGTTTTTTTTTTTTTAAAGATTTATTTATTTATACAAGAACTGGGGTATAGGCCACTTGCATGAGAGGGTGAGAGGATTCACCAGAAACAGAGTGGGGAACAGAACGGGCAGACTGATGAAATACACTGCTGAGGGGAGTAGTGGGTGAGACAGGAGAGGTCTGCTGCGCTATGTGGGTTGCTCCGTGGCCAGCCAGGATTGAACCTGAGTTGCAGAGGCTGCGGATAGCTTCACAGTGCGGCGCTCAACTGCCTGTACCACCAGGAAGGCCCCAAAGAGGTATTTAAAATAGGAAATTAATATTTTCATTTTGCCAACATATTACTTAGATTGTAATGAGAGTTTTAGGCAGCTATTTAGAATATTTTGTAGATTTGTTCAAGTACAGGGAAATGTGTCAACACTGGCTTATAACCTGTTAAATTTGTTTATTTTTTATAGCTTTGCAGTCAACCTTACTTTCATTTATTCCAGATATTCCATGATTGCAAAAGACAACAAAGAACACAATGACGATTTTAGCAGAATGAATATTATTCCCAATTGCTTGGCTCCTTTTGATAGCACATATGAATTATTCACTATCCATATTTAATAGCATATGTTATACTTCTTAATACATCTATAACAATCCACTTCCGGAGGGAAAACTATCCTGCTGCTTGTGGTTTATATATTCAGTTTTTCAATGAAAGCTGAAGAGAGCATTGAATATTTCCCTGAAGACCTGCCACAGCCCGAATATTACTACCTTAGCATATTATCCTTCAATGTATTTTCTGAAAAGATTTTATTGGAATCCTATCATTTATTTAAAATAATTTAAATGCATTCAATTTGAAAACTTGCTAATTGATTCTTATACTGAATTCTACGACATTTAATATATAAGTGCACAGATGCATAGGCATGTAAATGTATGTGACATGTAAGTTGGTATTTTTGTCTTTGATATGCGTAAATTATATCTAGTTAATGTTAAGATGACATTCAAGCAACTGTCTCAAAGAGGCAATGAACACCCAACTATTATTACTTATTATTATTATTATTTTTATTCTCAGGCTTCAATTTGAGATAAATTCTATTTCTATAACCTAGAAAACATACTGCTAATTTTTCTTAACTATTTCTGTTATATTTCAATGCTTAAATAGATTATACTCTTTTAGATAAATATGAAATTATAGGTGCAGAATTTATGAGTTCAAAATCCTTTTCTATTATTGACAAATAACTTAATCACTGGAAATATTTATCACTTTTATTGGCAGAGTTGACAGACAGTGTACTGGGGCTGTCTTGCAGGAAACAGGCTGCAGAAGCATGTCATAATTCAATTGAAACACATTTTTCCTATCAGGAAAACTAAATAGCATCAAATATCCTTGACTTTACATAGTGTGATGACAGCAACCTTGACTAAACACAGAGCCATTTGCTTCAGCAAAAGAAAAAGCTTTAAATGTCTATATACTAAATGCTACATCTAACTCCAAATTATATAAACCAGTTACAGTTTTATTTATTACATATTTTCAAGGTAGCTTACCAGTGGGATATTACAAATTCTTCATTTTATAGATTCAAGTCCTTAAAGTTTAAATGATGGAGCAACTGGTGGATATGTGGGAATATACTGCAACACTCATTCCATCAGCCCTCTCCAGTATTCTTTTTTGCATTGTATTATACTTAATTTTTTAGGTAAAGTAAATCGATTTGAGTAATCAGTGATTTTTCCTTAATCTTTCAAATATAAATATTTTCCATTTATGGAAATTCTATGTAACTTATAAAGAACTCCTAATTCATTTGGTGTAAAATATAGCTGCAACATTTTGGGGGAAGTTGCTTTGTGGTATTTATATGAAATGTGGTGATAACCTTGTACATTAGTCATTTTGTTTCAGTCATTAATTTTGGAAAGCAATTCTTATGGAATTTAAGAAGGATTTGCACCATAAATATTAGTAGCTATGATTAGACCAGTCAGAGTGGTTTTATAGGAATAAGGTGATTATATTGAAATATACTTAGATGATAAAACATAAATATAAAATGAAATACTTTACAATGAATATTTGTTTTTTAAAAATAGCATAATTACAGCTGAATTTCTGCATAATAGGCAAAGGAAAACTATACTTCTTTTGAACTATGATATGTGATCAAAAGGAGCTTTATATTTTCAATTTATATTGCCATTTTTCTGTTTGGTGGAAAATTAATTAGCAGACACTGTTATGTTTATATTTAGTAAAATAGATTTACTTTGGGGAGAGGCTGGTAATATGTGTATAAAGCATTGTAATATGAAATCCATAGATTCCTAGTTATGCTGTTTTATGATTATATGAAATTTAATCTATCAACCTGGTAGTAATGAAGTTGCTGAATATTGTGGGCGTTAGTCTTGTGTGAGGGTTTCCTCTGGAGAAGTATTCCTTGGAAAAACTATGTTCTATGTCTTATGTTTTTTGGTCTTGTCTTTTAACAGGCAATACTTAGGCAATTAAAAAAAAAGAAAAACAAACTTGAAATGAAAGAAGTGATATGGCTGAAGAAAACATTCAGTCTGAGTAGGTATGGGGGAAAGAACTCAATAGTGATACTAATGAGGATGGCTTCCTTATGGATGTCCATTAGGTAACTGTGATCAGCATGATGGAAATAGAACTTTGAGAATTAGCAAGTAAAACTGGAAAGAAATTATACATATAGCAGAAATTCTGCCAAATGAAAAGTTTTCATTTCAAGCTATACATGAGAGGAAATTATTAAACTATTTAAGTTAGGGACCCCCATAAGGTAAAAGTGCCCAGGAGTTACTTTTGGTGGATGAAGGAAGAGCCAGACTGATAAAGAACCTTAATGGTCTATTACCTCTTTGCATGTACTTTTTAAAAACTGAATCATCTAAAAGCAGTCTCCAGAAATACATTTCATCAAATCTGTTTTCACAATTTGACAGCAGTAAATCAGAGTGGAATTCACCATGTTAGATTCACAATAATCAAGATTAGGGGCCAGAGCTTATGCTTAGGTGATCTTCTTGTGATTCTCCCCATTAAGAGGAAAATATGTAGTTTTATTTTTGTATTACCAAGAAATGTACACTCTCTCTAATCTCTTTAAAGTCAAAAAAATATAAGCCCCTATTCTTTTGATTTTCAACTCAAAATTGTGTGTAGATGGATGTCAGTTATAAAGGTATAAGTTCTCATTTTTTCCTTTCTTCTATTTAGGTCATATTTGAAAACAATATAAGAAAGTTCTTACTAGACATAAGTCTTAAAATATTTTAGGCATCATTAGTTTTATAACATATTTTTATAGTATTCCTATTTTCTATGTTATCATACTGCCCTATATTGACGAAACTATTCTAATTTAATTGTTCTTGAAGAATGTTAGAACTTTATGAAAACCTTCAAAGTCCTCTTGAAGAATAGAAGTTTAACTTCCATAGTTTATGGCCCCCATAGTTAATTAAATCTCTTGGCAGACTGTCTATTTAGGTGAAAGATATCATGGATTGTGATTTTTAAAAAGCTTTTGATTTCATTCTGTGGTAAAATATCTTTCATCAACGAAGAAAACAACATTATTGTAAAGGTATGAATAACTCAAAGGTTCTCATATACTTGGTAGAGGTGAATTTGATGTGAGATTAATCTATAATTTTGTTGACAGAATGATCCCTTTTACTTTGGGGACTCATTCCAGCTAACATTATTTATATTGATAGATGGATATATCTATTAGATTTTGAGGAACTAATTTTGACTTTACCATATGTGACTTAGAAGTCATTTTTCCTTTTTGGGATTCTGCTTTCTTATCCAAAAATAAAGTGGCTAAATCTGTATTTTCATTTGAATTCTAACAGTATTATTCTTTTCAATACTTTGACCACTCGATTTAATTTCTGAATATAAATATACTTAGAGAGTATCCCCATCTAGCTGTTTTACCAAATATTATCAAAATGTCATAAATACTCAGGGTGAAGCATGCTATATTTGCATAAGTGGAAGGTACACAATTAGCTTTTATTTTAGGAGTAAAAATTACCATGATGGACATCCCAAATAGATATTATTTTCCATCAAATAACATTCAGGTTCTATGGGAACTCTCCAAGAAAAGCCAAAGATATTCCTGAAGGCCAGTTGATTATTCCACTGTGGAGACCTATTAATTAAAAACACCAATAAAATATAATTGGAAACTTTTATCTCCCCAGCACTTATTTATTCTTTTTTCCATTGATACTGTATTTTGAATTTCTACAGAAATTCTACTGAATTTGTGAAATTATCTTCCCTACCATGACAACATAATGTTTGATTTTCCTGGCAAACTTACCTGCTAATTATCTTATCTTTTTAAAATTAAAGTAACATTGATTTATAATATTATATAGGTTTTGGGTGTGTCACCTTATAAGTCACAAACTGTATGAACTGTATGCTACATTATGTCTGCCACTAAAGGTACAGTTTCATTCATCACTCAACAATGTACCCTTTTTGCTCAATTTACCCTTCTGTTTTGAACTTCTCATATTGTGTTATACTGGAAGACTTTGTTTTATTTTGTTTGCAAAATGGGTATGTTAAATTAGACAACAAAAGTGTTATCAATTGGCCAAAGCCTTTTCTGGTCAATCATACCTTCCACATTCCAAATCCTTTATACCCTCACAAAATGAGTAAAATCAAAGGAATTTTGTACAAAGGGATCAAAAGCAACCCTTGGGAAGCCCTATTTCTTCAGCAATATGAATTACAATTCAAAAAGAAATACATTCAACACCTTTTCCTTTAAAAAGATTAGGAAAATCGTTTAGAAATTGGAATAGTCTCATAACTACCTAGGACGTAGTTCTTAATCTTTCCATGTAGACAGATGCCTTCAAATCCAGGGAATGTCACTTGACCTAAAACCAAACTGAATCTACTGCTCATTCCCTCTGTGGCTCTTCTTGTAGCTTGTCTTAGATCTTTGAGGAGATTTTGAGTGACTCCTGTGTCTATGAATGTGATGACCTGGGGACATGGAGTGGGAGATGAGCCTCTATGTTTGGAACTTCTGCTAGGATATCTTGAATTCTTGCTACTGTTACTTTCTCAAGGAGGGGAAGGACTCCTCCTTTTGGAAGACCAATTCCTCCTTCTGAAAGAAAGACTCCTACTCCTCCTGTAGCTCAGTGTGGGAGAGAACCAGGGCTTGTCCAAGTCTTGGTGTCTTCTCTGGAGATGATCAGGTGACAATGCTCTTTCTTACTTCTCATCCTCCTCTTTACTGTGCTAAATGTGTCTCATAATTTCTTTTTTGAATCCTAATTTCCTGTTCTAATAATATGATAAATTAGCTGATAGAAAAAAATAATCACACACATTCCAGATATATCTTTGAATATTTCATTATATATTTTAGTGATTTATATACATCTTAAAGTAAGAATAATTTCAGAGATCAGAAGCGGTGAGAAGATTGGCATCCACAGAGGTCTGCCATTCATTGGTGACCTTAGACTTGAATAGGACACAGGTGTGAAGGTCAGGGACAGAGTTTGGGCCTTATCAAGGTGGAGGCTAGATGGAAACTGTCCCCCAAAAGCTGTGACCCTAAAGTGGCTGCTTTCCTGGTGAGTGAGTAAGCAAAAAGAAGAAAATTTTCTGTCTATCCAAATACAGAAATGTGTTTGTCATTCTAGACCTGTTTCTGGATGAGGTTAAAAAAAAGAAAAACAAATCTCACATTCATTTAAGGTTGTGAGCTATACAACAGTGTGGGTGGCCTGAAAAACCCCAGATCATAAATATAGTTATTTTTTCTTGGGTTGGTCTCCAGGTGTGTGTGAGAAGCAAATACAAACCTTCTCTGAAGAAATATATTTCATTTTTTCTTACTATTTAAAAAATGTTTTAATTATGAAATGTTCAAAGATATAAATATTGAAAGAGTACTACAATGACCACCCATATACCCACACTCAGATTCAACATAATCAGCTTTTTGCCAAATTTGCTTTATCTGTGTTTCCCTTTTTTATTATTGAAACATTTGAATGTAAGCTACAGACATCATGATTGTTTTACCCATATATTTTTCAGCATACATCTCCAAAGATACATATCACGTATCAATCACATTATTATTTTTTTATCACATTTAAGATAATTGATAATAATTCTTTAATTATTATCTCGTGCCTAGTCTATATTCATGTTTCCACTGGAGACACTACATCATCTTTATCCTGTTTTCTTTTCTCTGACTAGTGTTCTATCATAGTTTACATGGTTTACTTACACAAATATACATACATATACATGTGCATTACTGTATGTGTGTGTATATATATATACACACACACACACATACAGTTTCATGTATTTATTGAAAGTTCTAAATACTTAGTGGGTGTTAAGTTTAAACTTTCTTGGCAAACATTGTTTCTATTACCTTCTTTATACTGTACTTCATCAGGAGGTTCAGGAAGTTAGGATGTTGTACTTTTAGTGAGTTTGATCATAAAGTAAAGATGTCTAGATTTCCTTGTAAATGTAAATTATTTTTTCCTTTGCCTTAACAAATTATCCATAAAGTGATACTTAGCCCCTAGTTGAATGTCTTATTTCCTGATAACTTTTCAACTTTAGTTTCAACAATTTATAGTGACACCAGCTGAATCAATTACTTTATTGAGAGCTGATATTTATTAGCAGATATTTAACATTTATTGGCTGATGTTCATTTGTGATGATGAATTTTCATTTATCAACTTGGAATGAACCACAACAATTCCTTTAAAAGATAAAAGAATATATTTCCCCTTCAATTGCCAATTCTCAGAGAATGTTATTGGCATAATGGTCACTTCCAATAAATGTAAGTAATGCATCTCTTCCTTTCCTGCTGGTGTTCTCTCTCTCTCTCTCTCTCTCTCTTTCTCTCTCTCTCTCTCTCACTCACTCTCTCTCGCACATACACAAGCACATTCATCACTATGGATGGACTCATTTTTTAAAAATCTGTTTCATGAGTCATAATAAATTATAGTTATTGTTCTTTTGAAGATTACAATGTCCTAAACTATCTCTTACATCATATTAACTTGACCTCATTTACTTTTGAGGGCTTCCTTTCTGTATAGAACAAGTCCAAGACTGTACTTGTACTTTGCCTGCCCTAGACCTGAAATTTGACACTTTTCTAGGGAGCCACAGAGTAATGTACTGTAAGGACAGGCAATTCCATTGCATAACTCTATCAATGCTATAAACTCACAAACACAAATAAAGCAAAATATGTTTTTTTTTAAAGATTTATTTATTATGCATACAAGATCTGGGGTATAGGCCAGAGATGCGGGGGATGAGAGGATTCACCAGAGACAGAGTGGGGAACAGAACAGGCAGACAGACTGAAATACATTGCTGAGGGGAGCAGCAGGTGAGACAGGAGAGGTCTGCTGCCCCATGTCATTTGCTCCCTGGCCGGCCGGGGATCAAACTCGTGCTGCAGAGGCTGCGAATTGCTTCATAGTGTGGTGCTTAACCCCTTGCACCATCAGGGAGTCCCTAAAGCAAAATATGTTTTAAGACAATTATCATTAGAGATAGAAGAGAAAATGAATTCTAGAATCAGATTAGACTTTCAAATCCCATGAACAGGGCAATTATATTCATTAGAACAAATATATTTACTACACAAATAGATATAAAATTGTATTGATAGTTATGATAGATAGCAAAGGAATAAGACAAAGAAGATTATCAAAAATAACCTGGAAGATTTGAAGAATATTTAAATAAAACTTCTTGAAGTAAACGTGTGTGTATACAGTTGAAGTCAACTATTGTACTTTGAGTTCAGATAGATATGTAGTATTAAATATATTAAATATATTAAAATATATGTGGTACATATATGCATTGCATATAATTATACATTTAGATTTGTTGTGTATATAGATATATAAATAGAAGTGTTAGTGAATTAGAAGATCTTCAGAATGATACAAAATATAGCCCAAATGAGAAAGAAATAGAAAAATTTTAGATCTATAAGACAAAATATAAAATTTAATCTGGCTACTAGAAGATGAGATTAGAGAAATTTGAAGAAAGGCAGTAGTCAAGGAGGTAATAGCTAAGAGGTTTCTGGAAATATTAAAGACATAAATCCTCAGATTTAGGAAATCCAACAAATCAAAAGAGAAATTTATACCCAGACATACTGCAGTGAAACTTCCCAATATCTATGACAGATAAAATAATCTTTGGAGGATACAAACAAAAAAATATAGATTATTTACAAAGGAACAAATTTTGATTGACATCTAACTTCTGAATAAAAACAATGGAAACCAGAATTTAGTGAAGTAATATCTGATTTCTAAGAGATAATGACTGTCAACATAGAATTAGATATCAGCAATATTATTTTTTAAAAAAATAGCAAAAATAAAAACATTCTCAGGCCACAAGAATAAAGAAATGTTTCCTAACTAATGAATTATCATTACCTGAAATTTTAATGAATATAATTTAAGAAGAAGAAAGTAGAACCATGAAGTGATGTCAGGGATGCAAAAAGGAATATGATATTTCTGTCATTCAGTCTTTAAGATGAACTTAAGTTTCCATTGGGTTCCATGTATTAATTTTCCCCAAATGTTTGAATTCTTGGGCACATACACTTTTTTTTTTTTTTAAAGATCACTTTTATTTATTTTTTTTTAAATAATAAATTTTATTTTATATTCCCCATACAATTGCAACCCCCCAATTCTGACCCCAATCCCTCCCCTCCCGCCCCCCACCCCCCAAAAAGTGTCTCTGGTTCATAGTTTTTTGTTGACTTTGATTTTCACTTTCTTATAGTTATTCATTTTCCTGGTCCCTTATTTAAGTTTTCTAGATTCCTGCTATGAGTGAGACCATCCGGTATTTTTCTTTTTCTTTTTGCCTTATTTCGCTGAGCATGATCCCTTCCAGCACCATCCATGTTGCTGCAAATTGCATGTGTTTATCTTTTTTGAATGCTGAGTAATATTCCATGGTATATATGTACCACATCTTCTTGATCCAGTCATCTATTTTTGGGCATTTGGGCTGTTTCCAAAGCTTAGCTATTGTAAATAGTGCTGCTATAAACATAGGGGTGCAGTTGCTCTTTGGAATTGATGTTTCTGTGTCCTTTGGGTAAATACCTAGGAGTGGAATTGCTGGATCATATGGAAGCTCTATGTTTAGTAGGTCCAGAAATCTCCACACAGCTTTCCACAGTGGTTGGACCAGTTTGCACTCCCACCAACAGTGCAGAAGAGTTCCTTTTTCTCCACACCCTCACCAACATTTGTTGTTGCTAGTTTTTTTAATAGGCACATACACTTTTCTGATTATTTTCTTATACAAATATCTTAATGTGGAATTATTGAATAAAAGATCAGGAATGCTTTCAAAGCTTTTTAGTCACATTGCCAGATTGCCATGAAGATCTTACTAGTTCATACCTCAAGCAGAGTGTAAGGGGATATACATTTTACATACCAACACAGGTTGGTTCTGTTACATAAATACGGTTTATTTTAACATCAGATTTTTCCAAGTAAATATTTATATTAACTTTATGTCCTTTCCTAAATTATATACTGACTAAGAGATCAAAAAAGATGAAAAAGAAAAGATCTGTGCTGGTATTTCACGTGTCTGCACTTTGCACTTGTCTGGGGAAAAATAAAATAGCAAAGTGCCTCTGTGCCCAAAAATATTCAACCTGAAAATAAAATCTTTTTAGGAGCAGTGATGTGACACAGTGCCTGTGATTTACTTTGGAAGTATGCCCTTAACTCCCATTAGTAATAATGAAAGTTAATGACATGCCTTATGGGATCAGACAATGGCCTTCAATATTTGTAGCTACTTGCTGGGGTAGCAGCTATTCTGTATTGTCAGTGGGTGTCAGTTTGTAATTACAAATTGCACAAACACTATGCATAGTATGTATTTTGCCAACAAGGATTAACTTGGCATCTATAAAAATGCTTCATTTTCAGTGCCCAAGAAAAACAAAATCTGTGCTTTTTAAAGTAACAAGGTTTAGTGAGTAACTAAGCATCCATGAAATATAATTTATTGCTTTCAATTTTAATGGAGAAGAGTGTGTTTTTGGATTTTTAAAGTTTAAGTGATCATTTTTACTAACATTAGTGCCCAAATAATGAGTTAGAGTGTGGTTTCAATTAAAAAATATCTGTAGTTACTCTGAGCTTGAAGGTCACTTATGTTTTAGGCCCATATTTAGCTCACTCAGTTTGGCTGATAACATAAGGATTTAAAGAGACTGATCAAATCAACCTCTGAAATAGCTTCTATCATGCTTTGAGAAATAGCTTTCTTACTTTATGGTCTCTGGTTTTATGTTTGGTCAAGGGTACTAAATAGTCTAAAAAGAAATTAAAGCAAAAAATGCACAATCTTCACAAGGCTAAACAGATTTGATTCACATTTTTCTCTGACCTTCTTTCCCTCATTCTGTTCTGACCATTCTTTTCTTGCCAAACACACTAAATTCCTTTCCAGCACAAGGCTTTTATCCTTGCTGCTCTATCTTCTTAGTGCTGTCTCTTACTCATTTTCTGGTAGCACAGTTCCTTGAGTAACTCAACTTAAGAAAGCTATCTCTACTGTTCTTTCTCCTTCTACTCTTTTCTCCCTTCCCTTCAAAAACCTATCACAACCTGGGATTCTCTTTTATTCTTTCCTTTTTTCATTGAATCCATACCTTCTGCATAAGTAACTCTGTGTCAGAGAGCATATCTAACTTTTTAACCATCTGTTTCCAGTCCTGCCATAGTGCCACACAGACAGCACATACTCAATAAATACTTTGCTGACTTTGTGTAAAATAAATGGCTAAATGAAAAAATCGAAAATATGTACATTTTGAGTGTTAAGTCTATTTTTTTTTAAGTCTTATGCAAGTAAGAGCTCTTAACTGTTTTTTTTTTTTTTTTGAAAGATTTATTTATTTATTTATACAAGCACTGGGTACAGTCAGAAGCATGGGAGGGTGAGAGAAATCACCAGAGCCAGAGCGGGGAGCAGAGCAGGCAGATGGACCGGACCTAAGTACACTGCTGAAGGGAGCAGCGGGCAGCAGGAGAGGTCTGCGCGCCATGTGGGACCCTCCTCCGGTGAGCAGCTGGGGATCAAACTGGTGCTGCAGAGACTGCGGGCAGCTTCACAACCCAGCGCTCAACCACTGCACCACCGGGGAGGCCCAAGTCTGTTACTTTTTATTGTGCTTTGCTTTTCATTTTTAAAAATGAGGTAATAACATTTTTGTTCCACCAGATGGGAGTATGAATTTGGAAAGAATATTGAACCTCTTATCACTTATTCTTTTTTATGTACTGAATGGCATAAAATTTCATACTTAATACTAAAGATTTATTCCTTATCTAAAAACTTCCATATGTTCACATTCATAACTAATTTAAAATTGAGTTTATATCCTGTATTTAAAAAGTGTTGTGAAATTTTACTTTAAAATAAGAAATAGAAATGTATGACTAACATATTCTAAATTATGCATATTGAATATTCCAATTTGAACATTAAACATTGATTTTTATAAGCTCATTTTTTTAATTTATATAATAGCTAGGGTACAGGTCAGAGACGCAGGTGGGTGAGAGGATTCACCAGAGACAGAGTGGGGAGCAGAACAGACAGACTGACTGAAATACATTGCTGAGGGGAGCAGCGGGCGTGACAGGAGAGGTCTGCTGCGCCATGTGGCCCGCTGGGAATCGAACCCGTGCTGCAGAGGC
This sequence comes from Talpa europaea, assembly GCF_964194135.1. Lineage (NCBI taxonomy): Eukaryota > Metazoa > Chordata > Mammalia > Eulipotyphla > Talpidae > Talpa > Talpa europaea. The sequence goes on along the minus strand of NC_140068.1, from coordinate 48,424,130 downwards.
TGCGGACAGCTTCACAGCGCTGTGCTCAACCCACTGCGCCACTGGGGAGGCCCCAAGCTCATTTTTTATTAACAAACACATAAATACTATAAAGATGAGATGTCTTTACAAAAGACTTTGATGCTGTGAATAGTTTGCTTTAGAAAAAGTCAATAACATTTGAAATAATGTTATTTTTTTCCATTTGCCAAGTACAAATGACTTAGTCACTTTAAAGCAGAGTACTTATTTTCTTTAGCAAACTTTATGCTTTTTATTGATATGTTAGCATATTTTATTACTGTCATAATAGAAAGGCTGTATTTGTTTTAGAACATTCAGTTAACCTGCAACAAATAAACTTAGGTTTGTAGTGGTTTATAAAAGTGGCAATGATATTTAAGTATGTTTTAATGCATTTTGATTTTATGATTCCCTTAAATCCCCTGCTATATTTTTATGTTTTCCTTTTTTTTTTTTTTGGTTTCTTTTTGGAGAAAATTACTTAAATTTGTGGAAATGTTTTCTCTATTTGCAATATTTCACATTTCTTATTTCTGTCTCTAACATTTGTTATGTTTTCAAATTAGACTATTTTTCTACTTGTAGGTTTATAGCATAATATAGGTGTATACACTATACTGACTACAAGATCCATTAAGCTAAGAACTGTGTCTCAAAACCCACAACAGCAGTTGGCACTTGCTTAGAGCTCCAGGAATATTTACTTCCTTTCCTAATTGATAAAGAGACAAAGTACTAATTATTTCCTTTAAATAGCAGGGCAGGGAGCAATTGAATATTCTGCATTTTCATATTGAATATATGAAAATGCTGTTACTTTTTTGAAATTGATGATAGGACAGTTTCCTCAGCTTGAGGACCAACTCCCTTGATAATCATGTAAGTAAAGATTTAGAGGTAAATAAAGCCTACAGAACATATTCAGGCATCATGAAGCATCCTGAATAAATAACAGTCTGGATATGAATCATGTGACCAATTCAGTGAGCTATAGTTGAGCATTTTTTTTTTCTTATTTAAGACATGGCTTTAGACAAATGGAAACTATAGAAAAAATTACTATGTCATAATTCAGAGTTTAGTAATTATTTTCTTTTACTTTTCTTTCATTTAAAGTAACTTTAAACTTGAAAGTAAATTTTCTATTCATTTTGGTCATATTGAAGGACAAGAGTAACTATATAAACTATATTAGATTGGTTATTATACCTGAGCCAATAGGTGACAGCCTGGATTTAGCAATATAATCTTTAAATGGATATTATATAAAATACCCGGTTTTATTATCTGTTGCATTCATTATATGTTATTGTAAATCCTTTGTGGAGTTTATGAGCTTGTACTAAAGGAGTAGGGTAATATTTTATTCAAGCAAGAAGTTGTCTATTAGTTTTAGTTTTTGTGTGTGTGATGTCTTTTTCCCATATGGCATTAAGAACTTGCATGAAAAAATGTATCCTTAGACATATCCATGGTAAGTTGCAGAGAGAAATGAGAAATGATTGGATTTTGCAATTTAGCGATCATACTTTTAAAGTCAATTATTTAAAAAAATGTTTTTTAAAATTACTATTGCTATTTTTAGTAAGCAATCTTATTTGGTAAATGCAACTCTGGCATTAAGTTTTGAAAACACTGTTTACTTATTCTTTTGTGGATGTAATGTCTTAGATTTTTGAAATTTGCATTGTTTTTATTCCCCTATATTATTGGTCAATTAACATTTATTTCCATGTTTCACTTCCTTTCAAGTTTTCCATTATTCTATTTTTATGTCTTCTACTACCTGGCACACGTTGGGCCAAAAGATGTTCATTTGTTGATGGTTTTGAAAATATTGCCCAAGTTGATGTCCTTTGTCAATGGCATGTAGAGTTTTCCTACATTAACCCACTAACTGCATGCTGGTACTTCCTTAGAAAAAATGAAGAGGATTTTCACACTGTGGCTCAGCCCACTGACAATGTCTCCTTCAAGATTTCCATTCTTTGTGACTACTGACTACTGTAGTTATTAATGATAACACTAAACTGAAACTGTGCTTGAGCTTATTGTACCAAACATGGAAAACTGAAATTATTGTACAAGAATAATAGCGTTCATTACATAGACATTCCCCTAGGAATGCACTGAGTCCCCTCAGTGTATTGGCCTAGTTTCACAAAGTCCCAAACTTATTAGAGGTTAATGTACCAATTTAAAGTGAGAAGTAGGGGAGGGAAGGATAGTCAACTCTCACTTCTCTCTAAGATCCTAATCAAGGCTAGACTTTCTCAGCCTTTTGCAAAACTACTTGAAAAATTTAGAAATCAGAAGGCATTTTGTTTTCCACCTGCAATAGAAAACTGGAGCAAAAGCAGTGTCAATCTCTAGTATTCCCCGATGAAAGTATATTTTCTTCATCGAAAACATATTAAAATAATTTTCAAAAGGGCACATATATTGGTATTAGGAATAAGTTTATAAGTTTCAAATTAATAATCAAATATAAGCCTTCTTAGTATTCACATTCTGCTAGATGTTGTTATAGTGCTTTGCATGAATTTACAAATATAATTTTCATGATCACTCAATGAAATGTGTACTAAAATTATTATGGTGGGATTCATTGATCAGTCCACTGTCACATGGTTGTGAAGTGGCAAAGCTGGAGTAAAAGTGCAGGAAATGGACCCTGGTGCCCACAAGCTGAACTGCCCTATGGGCAGCTTTCTACACCATTGGTAGGAAATAGAACTCTGTTTAGATAGGGGGATTCTTTGTTCTTTCCAATAAAAAGAAGTTGGACTAAAGTTTCATTTAAAAAATCTTATTCTCATATAAAAATTCAAAATCCCTTTTGTTCCCACTGCCTTACTCCTTCATGATAATATAGAAGTATAGAGAATTTTTGTTCTATGTTTGAATGATTCCAAACATATATAATGCAAATGTTTTTAAGAATGGTACAAACAATATAAAAATTGTGTAAGAATAGTACAAAATTAGTAAGCTAGTACAAATAGTACAAGGATTGAACTTACTGACTTCCATTTATGTATTTGGGTTTTGTGTATGCTAGGTGAATAGACACTTAAAAGATCAAAATTCGATAATGATGTGATTAAAAGAATAATTTACAAGTGTTTTCATTTTACTCTCCTGACCCTGTAGTACTTAATAAAAGATTAATAGGGTTTTTATTTTCTAAAAGTTGTTTTTTTTTAATTGGGGTAACTGGTTTAGAGCATTGTATATGGATTTAGAGCTCTAATAGAGCTTTTCTCGAATTTTGAAAGCAAACTATTAGCAGACTATTTGAAAGCAAACTATTCTCTCTAAATTTAAAAGCAAACTTTTCTCTCTAATTTTGAAAGCAAACTATTGCTGATACTGTTAGCTCCTGGTATATTTTAAATTAGTAATAGTTTTATGCATTGATAGAGCTCAAATCATATACCTACGTGCATATTTTGGGAAGACTTAAATGGGTAACAATATGAGGGGCAACTTGCAGAAATAATTCTGATTCAAAGTCCATGTTAGGTTTTCATACCAAATAAACCATTGTATTACTTGTGATTTATCAAAATCAGGTTGAAATGATTGATGTCTGATGAAAATGCTCAATTCTTAGTACCTTTAAAGTGATGTTCATGTGAATTATTCAGCCTACTCTCTGTGGAGCATAGGAATGATAGCCATGTGAATTCCCATGGAAGCAGTTAGAACCACTGCATTCACATGAAGTACTTTGTATAACTAATTAAACATGACTGCCAGAGTCAGATGTTTTATTTTTATGGACTTTGAAAATTTATTGCCCAATTATTCTTTTAGAAATCGTGAAATCATGCACGGATCTTAGAACCTCATTTAGAATTTCACTTTCTTTAAATGTATAATTATGATTAGGTTGGAAAATGTTTTTTTAAAATGTGCTTAAATTAACTATTCATAATAGGTGCTTTATTTAGACTACTTTGTTTTAATAAATCATGCAACTGCAAAAGAGCAGAAGAGCTCATTGATTTTAGAATGATAATTTGTCATGTCCTTTGAGCGTGTTGCATGTATGTTTAAATATAACCCTTGATGTTATTCCATTCATATAGTGGAAATATTTCCTATTGTAGATATTTATCAGAACTTTCCTATCGTGGTTAAGATCTAGTTTCTTTCTAAATGTCGAAGATTGAAAATTTAGGTTAAAAAAATTTCAATTTTTTTTTTAAGATTTTATTTATACAAGAACTGGGGTCCAGGTCAGAGGTGGGGGAGGATGCGAGACTTCACCAGAGACAGAGTGGGAGCAGAACAGGCAGACCAACCAAAGACACTGCTGAGGAGAGCAGCAGGTGAGACAGGAGAGGTCTGCCACACCATGTGGGCATCTCCGTGGATGGCTGGGAATCGAACCTGTGCCGCAGAGGCTGCGGACAGCTTCACAGGGCGGTGCTCAACCCACTGCACCACTGGGGAGGCCTAAATTTCAAATACTTTTTAAGTTAAGAAATATGAAGCTCGGACCTCCCCGGTGGCGCAGGCGGTTGAGCGCCGCACTGTGAATCTGTCCGCAGCCTCTGCAGTGCGGGTTCGATCCTGGCCGGCCAGCGAGAATCCCACATGGCGTGGCAGACCTCTCCTGTTCTGCCTGCTGCTCCCCTCAGCAGTGTATTTCAGTCAGTCTGACTGTTTGTTCCCCGCTCTGTCTCTGGTGAATCCTCTTGCCCTCCTGCACCTCTGGCCTGTACCCTGGTTCTTGTATAAATAAATAAATCTTAAAAAAAAAAAAAGAAATATGAAGCTCGTGTATGTTCACACAATGGAATATTATTTAGTGGGCATAAATATGAATGGATTGCAGCTAAAACACAGAAAGGTGAATTATGGAATCCTAATTTGGAATAAAAAATACAAATTGTAGAGGCCAACATAGAGTATATTCTAATATTTTACAGCTCTAATAGAATAAAAACTAATTTATTCATTGTTTGGAAATACACAAATATGTAGTGAAACTGTTTTATAAAAGGAGGAAAGAATGATTTTAAATGCAAAAATCAGGATACTGCCTCCAGTAGGGATGCAGGGGACTGAAAGGATAATCAGGAGAAGGTAATGTTTATATTCTAAGATTTAATTTAATGGTGTGATTTCAAGAGTTGGTTTTATCACTATGCTTCTTAAGTTACATTAACATATATTGTTTTCAATCCATCAGATACTATATAGTGGAGAAAAATGAAAGGCAATAGTTAATTTTCTGCCTGTTGGTTATTGTATATGCCTTAGAAGAAACTAGTGAAGTGGGAAATTTAAGAGATTAAGTAGTGTTAAGTCCACATAAGATCAAATATAATAACAGGTTTACTGATTTGTTGATATTTTAGGTAGGTAGGACTATATCATGTTAAAAGCCTTACAGTTTCTTTCTCTGCTTAATATTCATTTAAGTGGGAGGGTCACTTCAGTACAAATTAAAAAATGTGAGAAAAAATTAAATTTAAGAAATATTTATTGAGGTCTCACATCACCTGTCTGATGGTATGTTGGGTGAGCGAAAGTCCCAGAGTAAGATGAATTTTTGGTCTTCAGGATCTTGAATGAATCTTGAACTAACATGAGACCAAAATGTGCCTGATTATAATGCCAATTCTGAAAACAGTAGTGTTAGGTAAATTTAAATGAATGAAGTACTTGAAGATAATCCATTCCTTATAAGAAAACATGAATAAAGTGAAGCTTTATAACTCTTTGTATAGAAAAATGTGATTGAAATTTTGACAAAACTTTTTGCTTTGATTATTTCATAAATTTGTATTTTTCCATTCTCTGGTGTTTCCTTTTCATGTTATTAAGATGTAAGACCAATGTATCAATTCCATGAACTAACTAGGCCCTGGTCTAATATTTGCCTGCTGTTATCAACAGATACGGTTTCCCAGTATGTTCCTCATACCAGGACTTCTGCTTGTCGCCTCCCGAGGCAGCAGTGCTGGAAGTGGTACAATGAGGGAAAGATTACTCAAAGTCCATGCAGAGCAGTGAGAAGCTAGAGGGGCTACACTGGAAATAATGTGCAGCCCAGATCCAAAGGCAGCCTCGTATTTATTAGTATAGAGGTGGGGCAAGTACATAGGGAGTGTACATGTGTGGGTGATGGGATTAGGGATGTAAACTAGGGTTGCATGACCAGGGCCTATTGCCTGGAGGGCTCCATTATTCCTGCCAGTCTAAGCATATTATCTCTAGTCTAATATCTGCCTGCTGTTATCAACAGATACTGGTTTCCAGTATGTTCCTCATACCAGGACTTCTGCCCTTGGTGAGAAGCCCCCTGCGTGACCCTATACCTAGTTGACAAGCAGGAACTCTGGGCACCAAGACAGTATCCTTGAGAATAAGGAGGGCTGACTATCCCGCATAGCTTATTTGAAAAATAATATTTTTATACCAGGGACTTTTTAACATGGATGGCAATAACAAGTCCTTTACCTTGTCTAGGAATTAGTTTGATATGTTGAAAAGAACATCAAGTTTTTTTTTTTTTTTACAAATTTATTTATTTATACAAGCACTGGGTACAGTCAGAAGCGTGGGAGAATTCACCAGAGCCAGAGTGGGGAACAGAACAGGCAGACTGACGAAATACACTGCTGAGGGGAGCAGTGGGTGTGGCAAGAAAGGTCTGTGCACCATGTGGGACCCTCACTGGTGGCGGTGGATCGAACGGGTGCTGCAGAGGCTGCGGGCAGCTTTGCAGCCCAGGGCTCAGCTGCTGCACCACCAGGGGAGGCCCAGAACATCAAATTTTAAAGAGGTATTTCTGAATTTCATCTCTGACATTTTCTGATTATGTAACTTTAGGGAAATTATTTATCTCCTCCAAATGTCAATTTCTTCACCCATAAAGTGATATTTTACTAATATCTCCCAGACATAACTGCAAGGATTAAATTTTATGGGGTATACAAAGCAACTAATAACCTGACCACGGTGACTATTCCTTGCTTATATCTAGTATAATACCAGGTAACATTTAAGGTCTTCAGTGTATGTAAATTGGATTTTTTTTCCCCACTGAACTATTAATTCCCTAGTCCTAGAAATTTGTATGTGCTAAATGACTGCATTTACAAATGAATTAACCATTAAAAACTGAAAGTCAAGGCTGTTTGAAGACTTCTCTAATTCAACCAGCAAATATCTGTTTAAACAAAAATGTGCAGTTATCTTCTTCCTCTGATCTGAGCTTAGGAAGAAGTTCTGGAGTAACTTGAACTACTCTGTCTCTTCAGTAAGGGATGGAATGGGTATAGAAAGGAAATGATCCAGGTAGAGAATGAAGAATCTGGGAAACTTTCCATCTGCTTCTGAATTAGATATTAACCTTGGCTTTGTTATTTAGTTTGAAGTTCTGCCTGTAAACTCCAAAACACCCAGGGTATTTATAATCAAATAGACAGCAACACATGCATTCCCAATGATATTTGGATTATTTGCAATTTGGTATTTTCTGCTCTATTGCTTTGTTCTCTTAGTATGAATCATTGGAGTTGACTTTAGAAATGTCACTACTGTGTGCACAGCAAAGTGCAAAGAATATAGTTTACATTTCACTCTCTTCCTCCCATCTATTATGTTCAAGCCTCTTTCTAAGAAGGGATCAAACATTAGTGTAGGATTTAAAATTTTCAATGTGGAATTTCCAAATTCATATTTGTTTAATTATAATTAACTGACAGAGTAATTTGTCACTTTTTATTAATTTAGAAATGTATATTTAATTTGCTTAATTAAATAGTGTCACAATTTTTAAAGAAGTATAAGTAAGTTTATTTCAGTGATATTAAAGTAGTTTTTGGTTTATAATTTTTAAATAAACCAATACCCATAACCTAGTAATTATAAGATTATAATTATAAGATTATTTTAAGTCCAAAGGATTGGGAGATTTTGACTCTATTAGTCATCTCTACAAACAGTTTGACTTTTATTTTTGGCTTGGTTTTTTTGATAGTAAGAGGCCCCTTGGAACTAAGATATTTGGAACTAAGATATTGTAAATGGAACTAAGATATTCAAAACAAGTTTGGTCTTTAAAAACACTTTTTCATAAGTCAAGTAATTGTTTATAATCCTGATTAGATATAATACACCTTAGTTTGTGACAATGGTTTGCTTTTCTAACAGTAGAAGTTTCAGAGGTGTTCAGGCAGACATAATAGCAAATATCTAAACATTTTAAAGGGACACTGATAGAACACAAACTGATTTTCATTTAAAAAAAGTGATTCTATAATTATCTGGCACTTAACCAAATATGTAACATCTATGTGTCATGAGAGAATCACTTAAATTGTTGCTCTCTAAACCTGTCTTCTAGGAGATCCATTTCACACTAAGTGGAAGAACAGAAAAGATTAGGGCTATTTTTCTCTTACACGGTTATACCAAATTCCATCTATTTGTAAAGGAAACATTATTAACTATGGAATTGCTATGCTAACATACATTGATATTGTTCTGGAGAGGACAGTTTGATGTCATGAAACAATGTAGGGATTTGTGCATGGTTGTAGAAAATATGCTGAAATTGAGCTTTCAATATTTGTCAGGCAATTGGTTGCATTAATGTAACACATGGCAATATGTTCATAAGTATTTCATACACTAGGAAATTTGTACATATGTGTGAACTTCTTATAGTTAAGAGAAAGGAATATTTAGTTCAGCTCTAGATTCCCAATATAATAATGCTGGTTATTTTTAAATACAACTAATATTAGTTTTGTAGTCTACTAATTTACCAGTCAAAGTGTGCTCCCTGATCCAGCAGCATTGACATTTCCTTGGAGGTTGTTAGAAATGCTTATTCTCTGGTTTCAACTCAGATCTACTGAATCAAAACTTGCATTTTGACATGATCCTCTAGGTTATTCATATGTAGGTGGAGTTTGAGTCCTACTGCTCTGTTGGTACTTAGATGTCTTGTGGCATGAAATTGTTACTAAACATGAAGATTGTGTAAACAGTATAAATAATGTCCATATTAAAATATACATCTCTAAAGTTGTATTGCTTATAAACTGGAAAATTACTTGATGGGTTATAAGTAATAAAAATGTACATTCAAAATTGAAATTAATAAAATTTGAAAAAATGGATTTTAAATTATATGAAAGTCAGCAATAATTTATTATCATTCAGTAATAGTTCCAGATGTGAAAATTAAAACTATAGCATGACACTCACCTGTGTTGGTATATTTCATATTGATATTGATGAAGTAATAACATATTGATGAATTAATGCATCTGAATAGAGATGGAAAGTCTTTCTGCAGCAATTGAAATTATGTCTCATTGCCTCAAATTTTATCATTAGGGAAATAAGAATAGTGAATTAGTTGTAAATGGAACTAGAAGAAATTATGCACATAAATAAAGGTGTGAATGTGACTAACACTTGTGACTTGTTAACCTTCCTGTGATTTATATAACCCGTGGCATAACAGAGTTTTTCCTCAAATTTCATAAAGTGCTGTCAAGGACTTGCTGTGGGAGGAGACTGGGAGGGTTATTGTGAGAGGATGCACTGGGCGGGTGGGCTGCCTGTGTCCTTACGCTCACTCAGGTGGTGGGAATGTTGCTGCACCAGTTCGATCCCATCATCCTCTCAAGGGTTTCTGGAGTAGCTGTGTTCCCACATCCTCAGCAGAAGTGTCATTGTCTGTTCCTTGTAACCTTTTTGTTTGACTAAAGAAGTCATAGTCTGAGAGTTGGGAGTTGGGGAAGAGGACCCTGGAGGGGATTATGCCAAATGAAATAAGACAAGGAGAAAGATAAGTACCTTATGATGTCACTCATGTGTAGAACTTAGAGAAACAACAAAACAAAACAAAACAAAACAAACCCTAGAAATCTGACTGCAGAACCTAGGACAGAAGTGGAGACAGGGAAGTGGGAAGCGAAGGGGCCTGGACCCTCAGTGGATTATGTGGAGGTGCCTTGGGGGGGTTGTGTACTAACATACAACTGAAGAGGTGTGAAGTTATAAATGATGTTATAAACCAACATTACTGCAGTAAAAATAGAGAAAAGTATAATTAAGATAAAACAAAACAAAACAAAAAAAACCAGCAACAAAACTGCTATTACCTAAAGAGGATATGGTGAATTCCAGGCAGGCATTAAAATCCAGTAGCCATAAGGTGACATATTCTGCTTTTTATAATACAAATTATGTGTAAACATTACCAAATAAGCGATACCACTAAGTAGAAATTTTACAATCAATTTGAAGAATTGGTGGGTTTTTGTTTTTTTTTTTTTAGGTAACATTGGTTTACAACATGATTCAGAAGTGCAGGTTCACAGCTCTTCAGACACCCACCATCAAGGCACCCACAGCCCTCCACCATACTCCTTTGTTCTGCCTAATCCATTTGCTCCCCATCTTCACCCTCACCCTCTGATAGCTTCATCTTGTTATCTGAACTTTTGGGAAGTTGCTCTGGCTCGAGGTAAATATGGTATGGAAATGGGAATACAGATTTTAATTACCTTACAAGAAAAGGAATACTTTAAAAATGTATTCATCATTGAAACCTCTAGCCTAATAGCAGAACATTATAGTTTAACATGCCAGTAGTCTTATGTATTTATGAAGTTTAATGGGGAAAAAACTGGGCAAAGATTTACATGACCTGGTTAGAAGTTTTAACTCAATAGTTCAGGGATCCTTGTTCCCTTATTTGTTAGCTTGTGGGAGAAGATCTTTAAGATCTCACAGTTTTGTAAAACATTATGATATGAGAGGGACAAATAAATTTAACATTAAGCATAATAAAATCCTTTATATATCCTCTATAAAATCTTCACTATATCCTTTATATAGCACATGGTGTTAAACTTATATATGTTTACCCAATGGGCTTAAAATCCTGTGAAGGATTTGGTCATTCACTTTCTGAAAATATTTCTGAACATCCATCTTTCCTACACTTTCATATTAACCTTTTAAAATGAACCATCTGTTATTTTTGATTTTGCCATAATATAAACAGCAAACACCTATAAATGTCTCAAATGACATTTAGAGTCACATCATCTCAATATAAAGTATTCTGAAGACTCCATGTTTTAAAAGTCTTGTTTTCAGATAATTAGCTTTTGAGATCATCCTGTCATACTTAGAAAACTTCTGGGGCCTCCCCAGTGGCGCAGCGGTTGAGCGCTGGGTTGCGAAGCTGCCCGCAGCCTCTGCAGCGCCAGTTTGATCCCCGGCTGCTCCCCGGCCACCGAAGGAGGGTCCCACATGGCGCGCAGACCTCTCCTGCCGCCCGCTGCTCCCCTCAGCAGTGTACTTCGTTCCTTCTGCCTGCTCTGCTCCCCGCTCTGGCTCTGGTGAATTCTCTCACCCTCCCGCGCTTCTGACTGTACCCAGTGCTTGTATAAATAAATAAAAATAAATCTTTAATAAAAAAAAAAAAGAAAACTTCTGGTCTCAGATTCTTTGCACAATATTTTGCCTGTAATTAATGTAAACAATGACTTTTATTGTGGAGATATTATTGTGCACTTGCTTTGCTATTATTTTTTTATTTCAGTCAAACTTAAACCCTGTCATTTGTTATACAGTATTTTTTTTTACAAGGGAACAATATATTAAGATAAAACAGGGGCCTCCCCGGTGGCGCAGCGGTTGAGCGCCGGGTTGCGAAGCTGCCCGCAGCCTCTGCTGCTACGGTTTGATCCCTGGCTGCTCCCCGGCCACCAGAGGAGGGTCCCACATGGCGAGCAGACCTCTCCTGCCACCCGCTGCTCCCCTCAGCAGTGTACTTCGGTCCTTCTGCCTGCTCTGCTCCCCGCTCTGGCTCTGGTGAATTCTCTCACCCTCCCGCGCTTCTGACTGTACCCAGTGCTTGTATAAATAAATAAAAATAAATCTTAAAAAATATATATATTTTATCTTTAAATGTTTAAAATTTTGACATAATGTTAGTCTTATAGAAAAGCTACAAAACTAGAACTAATTGTACTAAGAAATGAGTTCTTACATATCCTTCACCAGTTTTCCCTGTAAAAGATTTCATAGTCATTTCAAACCAAAATTATCAAAACCAGGAAGTTAACACTGATACAACATTATTATAATGTTTTCATAATCTGGCGATCTCATTTGAATTTTTCTAGTTGCCCCTGGAATGTTCATTTAAAATATTTTTTAAATAATCTCCTTTAGTGTAATATTATAAATCCTCTACTGCAACTTTTTCCTTAATGGTTAATAATAAAAAGTAGACCATGTTGTATTTTATTGAAGCAATCTAACTAATACCCCAATCTGAGACTTGTTGGAGACACTGATGTTTCAATCTCCTGTATTTTACCACTATGATAGAATGAAAGTGGTGATGATGAAGTAAAGGTCTTTTTTAATGGAACGAGATCATGATGGTAAATTATACCACTAATAAAGATATGTGGTATGGAAATGTGCAATATAATGATCATATAGCTTTCAGTGCTTTTTTTTAATAAACTAAGACTGCAGATGAATAGAGACATTGAAATTCTGAAATGACATATAATTTTTAAAGACATCTTGAAATCTTCAGGTCCTAAAAAAAGGTAGAACAAAGAATATTTTCTTAATGGTAGAATGATCCCTTATAGTTTAAATAACCTGAAAGGAGACTGCCTTTATTTTATATACTGTTCATTTACATGCATATAACTGTAATAAAATATATACTTTCCTTGATTCAGTTAGAAATTTGGCTGCCTTCCCAGCAAAAGGCAAGTATATAAAAACTGAATTTCCTTATCTGTTAAATAAGTTGGTCTACTCAACCTTCGTGTATGTATATATATATTATATATCATATATAATTTATATAATATGTATTTATATTATATATAATGAATATATATGTTCAGTCAGGACACAATGTCTTTTTCACATGTGCACAAACAACTTATGTTACAACTCTGGTAATTAACAGTATGTAGTTTTCTATTCCAAGCTGAATTTCTTTTATGGGACAAATTTGCCAAATTCTCAGGTCACCATATCAGCAATTCTCAGGTCGGTTGCTTTTTTCTGGAATGCATTTTCTGTTTCCTTCCCTTCCTTGTTGGATAAATTAACGTACTTACTTTTCTCATTTTCACTTTTCATTGACCAAACATGCATATCTTATAGGACATTTATTTATTCAAAAAAAATATTTATTTATTTATTTAAGCACTGGGTACAGTCAGAAGCACGGAAGGGTGAGAGAATTCACCAGAGCCAGAGCAGGGAGCAGAACAGGCAGACTGACGAAGTACACTGCTGAGGGGGGCAGCAGGCAGCAGGAGAGGTCTGCGCGCCATGTGGGACCCTCGCCCTGTGGCCGGGGATCTAACCGGTGCTGCAGAGGCTGCGGGCAGCTTCACAAACCGGCGCTCAACCGCTGCGCCTCTGGGGAGGCCCCTTATAGGACATTTATATACCAAATGGGAAACTTTGGGAGGATGTGAAATGTAAAGACACCTAGCAAGTTGTAGGGGAAGGAGGGCAGGCTTCAAACCACAGGAACTCTGAGATTGAAACCCAAATGTATCACTTAACATCTGTGAAACTTCTGGAAAATTGCTTACCTTGTGTAAGTCTGAGAAGGGGAGATAAATGTAACTATGAAGCTATCCGCCACTGCCAGCATGAGTTCAATCCCCGACCAGGGAGGTGACTCACATGGTGCAGTAGACCTCTCCTGTCTCCCCTGCTGCTGTCTATCCAGTAGTGTATTTCAGTAGATCTGCCTGTTCTGCTTCCCACTCTGCCTCTGGTGAATCCTGTCACCCTCTGCACTTCTGGTCTGCACCCCAGCTCTTGTATGCATAAATAAATAAATCTTAAAAAAAATAAAAGGGGCAGCATGATGGTTTTTAGTGAGGCAATAGTTTTGACTTTAAAACCTCTAATTACACATATTGAGTAATATGTATAGTTTCTTCTGAAGTACTTTATATGAGCAGTTGTGATTTTACTCAGAGCTTTGCTGTTCCTTAAGCAACATTACTTAATAAAGCTTCCCATTTATAGGCTAAATATATCTTAAAAGATAGATAGGGAGAGAGCAAATGTTTGAACTAATAGTCATAGTACTATTAACCATTTTTCTTTCTAGTTCTCATAGATATAAAATAACTACATAGAATTTGTTATTTACCATAAAATTACGTGATTATTTTAAACTGCACCCTTTTCAACCTAAAGCCAATCTTCTTTAAACATGAAAAATAATTATTTTATTCTTTGTAAAGAGTCTATGAGTATTTTCAGATCCCCAGTGCTTTGAGTTATTAAAATGGTAAGATGAAGTGTTTATTGCAATGTGTCTTGTTGTTAAGACAAATATGTTGGCAATAAAGTTTTAAAACAGTGATAGAGCAAGTGTTTGTTTAATTGTAGAGAGAAAACAGTCACTGTTAATGTACTGCAACATTTAATGACACTTCTGTGTGTGATAAAAGCAAAAAGTACTTTCATTAGTTAAAAAGATGAAAATGGTTTTGTGTCCTCCTCACTTAGGAGTATTGTTTTCTCATGTACTCTATTTGAACTTCCAGCACATACAATTTTCTTTTGTCAAATATGCAATCTGTCAGGTAATCAGCAAAGATTTATTACACACCTTTTCTGCTGTGTGTTTTTTGATACTTATGCAGAATACAGACTTGTAAGAACAAGGTAAGTAGTTTCCCATCATATTGGAGAGGTCATAAATTCTCTGCAGGAAACAGATAATAATATTAGTTGATATATGAGTAAATAATGAGCAGCATTTCCCAAAGTATTCTTTGAAACATTTCTTTAAAATGTTCCAAGAAGCAGATTCTATGGCCAAATATGTTTGGGAAATGTGGTCCTATATCTATCTGTCTATCTAACTATCTATCTATCTATCTATCTATCTATCTATCTATCTATCTATCTATCTCTCTCTCTCTCTCTCTCTCTCTCTCTCTATCTATCTATCTATCTATCTATCTATCTATCTATCTATCTATCTATCTATCTATCTATATATACATGCTTCTTGATTTAGAATCTAATTAATCCAACAATGCCGCTCCTTAAAGGATGGAAAGTTAACTTTCTATGACAAAATGCTGACTTGAAGTCTCAAGTTAAAAATTATTGTGTGAGGGCCTCCCTGGTGGCGCAAGGTGTTAAGACACAACCAGTGAAGCTATCCGCAGCCATTGCAGCATGATTTCAATCCCTGTCCAAGGAGCTACCCACATGGCGCAGCAGACCTCTCTTGTCTCTCCCACTGCTCAGCAGTGTATTTCAGTCAGTCTGCCTGTTCTGTTCCCCACTCTGTCTCTGGTGAATCCTCTCAACCCTCACACCTCTGGCTTGTACCCCAGTTCTTGTATGTATAAATAGGGCTTTAAAAAAATTACTGTGTGAGTACAGTGGGGATTGCTACAACTTTCCAGGAGGACACTTGGCAAAGCATGCAAAATTGTAAAATATAAATGCCCTTTTGCTTAGAAATCATACTTCTATAAATTTCATTTTCAAAAGCTTTTAATAGCTAAGCTTTACCTCTGAACTAAGGATAATCTCATCAGCATGCCATTCAACATCTTCCCCATTTCCCAATACTCCTGGTATATATCGGCATACACAAGATGTTGCCAAGATGAAGACTAGAGACAGATTTATGGACGCTTGAAAGGTTGGAAAAAGATTCATGGATCAGTTGGAACTTAAATCAGCCTCAGTGGATGGGTATTTTGATAGGAGAAAAGATATCCCTCTACACTTGGTACTCCAATTTTCAAGTCTAAAATTATGTTAGCAGATTGTGGAGTTTGTTAAAGACTAATTTTTCTTTCTTTTTTATGTTGGTTAGTGGTGCTACTATATGCCAGGCAGTGATAAAGCACATTACTAAATTATCTCACTGAGTAAAAAAAAAAAAATCCCATGATATGAATACTATTATTTTCTTTTTTATAAGATTTCATGTAATCTTTTTTAGGGGTTACAATGCTAGCAAAAGTTGGAGATTGGTAATTCTATCCCAGAGCCAATATATTAACCAATTTTTTGTATTGGTGCAAGAGGGTCTTCCAATTAAGTCCTACAATACAAAATACCTCCACTAACTCATCCTTGTGGACAAGTGAGAATTCTTTCCTACTATACTGAAATCCATATTCTTTGATTGAGTTACTGCTGGTATATAAAAATAAGAAAGATTATGAGCCATCATAGTAATGTGACCTGCAGTTGCACATAAGGTACAAAGTTTCAAACTACTTATATAAATTATTTTCCTGTTGATTTATTAATCAAGTTTTATTTTAAAATGGTTTTATATTAAAATATGAAGATAGTACCCATATAACCCAGACCCAGTTTTCCCTAATAGAATAATTATCATTTTAAAATTTTTATTAAGATAATACTGGTTAGTAATTACATAAGTTCCAACTATACATTATAATTTGACATCTGTATATATTACATCATGTTTACTTCTTTTGGTTCAAAATGGAGCCAGTCAAGTTGCATCTTTATATTTGACTCTCTTTTAAGGAATTTTATGCATTATGATTTCTGTAAGGCACATATGGAACAATTTGGATGACTTGACTCTTGTTTTCTTTCTGTACAATCAGCCATACTTGAGATTGAAGTTTGGCTTATGAAACAAGCTAAGTTATGTACTTTCCTCTGTGGAATAGATGAGAAAATGTGTATTTGAAATGTTGACTGGATAACAAAGATTGCCTCAAAAATCAGAGGGAGCCTATGGGAATTTCAAAGCTATCCTAATTTTTTTCTTTGTGGTCCAATGTTGTTAATTGACAGCTATTGTGAAGGTTATGCTTAGAATACTGATGCAATGAGAATTCTTAGTTAATGGAAATATTGTTAATCCCACAAAATTCTGAATTAAATATCAATGTTTTCATACTTTTTCAGAATTTTCGCAGTTAAGTGCTATTATCTAAGCATTTTTTCTTTAACATAAAATCTTTTTTTAGTGTTGCTATATTATTTGATACATCAAACTTAAATGTTTAATGTGGTCAAAGAAATAGAAACTATATGCATAGAGGGCAGCTTCATTGTTAATAAACAAATGCTATATTTA
This sequence comes from Talpa europaea, assembly GCF_964194135.1. Taxonomy (NCBI): domain Eukaryota; kingdom Metazoa; phylum Chordata; class Mammalia; order Eulipotyphla; family Talpidae; genus Talpa; species Talpa europaea. Next base: position 48,406,978 of record NC_140068.1, on the reverse strand, counting down.
ATATTATTGGTATGGAATACCCAAATATGAAAAGGAAGAAAAAGGTGGGAAGGAGAGTATAATCAAAACACGTGTAGTTTTACATTTCCTATCTTCTTACATCTTGTTGAATGTAATAAATGGACTAGGGGCTTTCTTGTTAGTGTGGCATCCAATTTCATTTGGCATTTTGTTGGCAACTTTTTTTCTGAGAAAAGCATATGTGATAATATATAAAGGGTTTTTAAAAAAGGAGGGTTTTAAAAAAATGAAGGGAACATATAGACTTAGTAGAGTACAATTCAGCCTTCTAAATATTCGCAATGTACATACTATACAATGAGAAATGACATTGCAGTTCATGAATAGAGCAATATCTTGAGGTCTTAAAGAAAAATTCAGTTTTGCTTGTGATTGTTTTTGTGGAAAATATATTTAATTATAATGAAGGATTTCAAAATTATTTATGCTTTATACATCATGTTTTATGTACATAGAAAATCCCACTTTCAGAAAAAAAAACAAAGAAAATTAGTTTATCAAATTAAAAAACCAAATTGTAATATTTGACCATGCTAATTTGTCATTACTCATATAATTATACACATGTTTGCTCAGAAAAATAAGTTTCTAGACTGAAAGGTTTACAACCAATTTCTATAATTAGTTTCTCTAAAGAAATGAAAGCATAAAAATTACTATTTCAAAGATAAATGCCCATTTAAATTGCTAGTAACTTAAATTGCCACATCTATTTTGGCTGAGAAAAGAAAACTATTGTATAGGCTAAACTGCATCCAATTTTAATAGACTTGGAGTTTTGTTGTAATAGCAAGCCAGTTTACTGGGACTTATTTTAAAAATAACAAAAGAAATCATTAATTTTATTAGCAAAACAACACAATGATATTTTTTCAGCTATATTTTCAGAAACATTATTTTATGGAAACTTTAGTTCTAGGAATTGACTAAGGCATCTTTATGCAGACTTTTGTTTGTATTTTTTATTTTTATTTACTGTTTCTTTTCTCACATCTTAGCCTGCATTAATTGGCAGAACAAAACTGTTTTTCTGTAATGACTGAAGTTCTTTAATGCTCAAATGAAATTTTTCTGAAGTTAAAATATTAGCAATATATTAATCAGGAATTGAGAGTAGAATTGCTTCATTTGAAAATCATATTAGAAGAAATAAAAAAAGAATACTTTTAAGTCACTGCAATTATTATATAGGAGATCATTGTCTAGTATCTTAATAGTGAATTAGGATTATTTTGAAATAAGTTGCAATGTGGGAAAAATATTCCTTCTCCCTCCTTTTACTGGCTTACACATTTTAGAAAAAAGGATAAAATCAAAGAGAGCTCGACTTTATACATTGTCCACTGTGGAGTATGGGAAAATGTGTATTTGACAACATTTGAAAAAAGAAAGTTCAATTTTCTAGAAAAAAAATGTGTTGTTTGTATTTGTTTTACTTAAATTGAAAGAAAAAAATAGACATTTAAACTAAGACTTTTTTTTTTCTTTGTTTAAGGAAATTTCAGTGAATATTTGGGCATTTGATTTAAGGGTATTTTGAAGATATTGTGGAGATAGTGTCTCCCTCAAAATTGCATCATTTAGATTTGTGCCAAATATCTCCTTCTAAACTATCACGAATTTAAATCTAAATGACCCCTGGAAACTATTTAGATTCTTATGCAGGAATGTAGCTATGAAGTTAATTTTATTCTGTTTCTTAAAAGAACCTGTTATGTCTGATATGAGGACTTAACCAGTTTTTGTTGTTTTTATTTGACATATTACCTCCTCTCTTCTCCCTTTTCCTGTCCTTTCATTTACCTAACCACTTATCCTTTTGGTCTCTGCATATTAGTCTGAATAGACTATGTTATGATGCATTTTTAAAAGACCAAAATCTCAGTTGCTAGTTATTGCAAATGTTTGTTTCTCTCCCACAGGAGCCTATTGTGTTTGGAGGTGATTGTCATGAACTGCTGTCCTTTGTGGGTGTCTCTGTCTTCCAGTAGCTTCTATGTTGTGGTACTTATATCTTAACATTTGATTCTGTAATAGGAAGAATACAGAGGAAGACAGTATAACAATCATGAGACACTTTTCAAATATTTCTTTCTGGAAGTATAATTTGCCCACCATCCAGGTAGTAGAATGCTGGAAGGCACTAGTAATGCCTGCCAAATTGAGTTTAAATAAAACATTCATCTTTCTTTTATTGATCTATGCACTCTCTCCTGATCTTCTACTGTTCTTTCCCCTTGTTTTTTATTTTATAGTCATTATCATAATAAATTGTTTAATTGTCTATCTTTTCCCATCTATATTGCAAGCTCCATGACTTCTGGAACTACATCTATTTTTGCTCACAATTTTATTCACATTAACTGATGTATAATAGGGAACTAATTATATATTTGCTAAATTAATGAACTGAATGCTTTTTATGGTTCACAGTCTTCCAATTAGAATACTAAGTGATTATGTTGCATCTATGTTGATTTCTTTTGTTTCCCCAATGATTTCATGCATGTTGTTGTACACATAGTATGTGACAAATTCTTTCTTATTAGATGAGCTGAGTATTTATTTAGTACATATTATGTGCTCGACACTATTAGAGGAAATTTCTCTCTGGGAATGATTATATTCCAGTGCAACCAGGAGGAAACTTACTTTTGGTGGTCACAAATAATTTTTCCTTAAGATATTTTTGTTGACCTTCTCACCCACCAATTAACAAAACATTTGTAGATCTACTATAAAATCTATACTTGAAACTTAGTGGAGGTAAAATGGGAGAAGAATGAGGCACAATATTTGTCCTCAGAGTTCAAGGCCATGTATTGCAGAGAAGATGTCCATATAATCATAACTGTTGCAGAAAGTTCTTTATTTTATAAGTGATAAGAGGTTGGGTTATTTTTTAAATATTTTTTTAAAGATTTATTTATACATACAAGAACTGGGGTGTAGGCCAGAAGTACAGGGGGGTGAGAGGATTCACCAGAGATAGAGGGGGGAGCAGAACAGGGCTACTGAATTATACTGCTGAGGGGAGCAGCGGGCTAGACAGGAGAGTTATATTGTGCCATGTGGGTTAGCTCCCTTGCCAGGGACCAAACTCATGCCTCAGTGGCTGGCGGTAGCTTGATGGTGCTGAGACTTAACCCCTACACCACAAGGGGGCCTCATAGGAGTTTGGGTTATAATCTCTGCATCAACTTTCAATAACAGTTTCAAGCTAAGAATATCAGGGAAGGTTTTGTGGAGGAAATACCATTGGATCTGGGCTTGAAATTCTTGGGCATGTAGAAATGACATGAGAAGCACATTCTGAGCTGAGGAGAAAACAGACTCTAGAGCATGCTCATTGGTTAATTAGTTGTATTTGAATGGATAGTAGTTAGCAATATTCTCAGTTCTTTTTACTTTAAAGACAGATGACAGTGTTTCTTAACTCTTAATGTTAGCTAGTCATGGGCTAATTCAAGTAAATGAACTGTACTTGGAAGTGATGTTTGTTATTTCTGAGCCAAATTCCTAAAGAGATAGTGCTTGATTTTTCCATACTTGTTTCCGATGTCTTCAAAAATTTGAAGTTTTAGGTTGAGCTTGTGTCATAACATGGTCAAGACTCCCTCAGTATAAGTCCTTGGCGAAGGGATCAGAACCATCTCCATCAACATCTGTTGGACATGTGGTATGAGCGAGAGTAAATATTTTGTTCTTTAAAACCATCTGACATTTTGGATTTGATTGCTAAAAGCATAATCTGGTCTATCCTGATCAAAAGTAGAATATATATGTGTTTGCATGTATATACATGTAAAACAGATGTTTACACCTCTATGAAAGTTAGAATTAGAAAACTAATATAGTACTCAATTTTATTTACCACATGTGTAGTTGGCATCTGTGATCATCTCTCTGTCTTCTTTAAATCTAAAAGGATAGGATTTGATAAATTAACTAATTAGAACAAGCCCAAGGCCCATATAGTACAAACCCCAAATATGAACAGCAACTAGACTGCCAATCGTTTGGCTGATGTTTAATCACCTCATGCCATACTATTTTATAAATTGATTCTTCATCAAATTAGTAAGAAATGGAAGAAGTACAGGCTCTTGGGAGCAGTATAAAAAGCTGAACTCTTCAGTCACATTTTTTTTGTCCATACGATGCCGAATGAGTAATTTGACAGGCTTTTCAAAATATGTCCTTACAAGAATCATATGAGAATTTAGACTGTTTAAAGACTATGCATGCAAATAAATAAATAAATAAATAAAGACTATGCGTGCATGTTAATTTTTTTCCAAGGAGAACACAATCTCTTTGTTTTTGATCATATCATTTAATTTCTGTTTTTCACACATTCAGTTACACACAAATGATTTATGGGTGATCTGTATTGTCAGCAGGATGAATATTTGTTTTTGGACGTAGGCTAATGTTTATCATTCTTGCAGTGAATATAGTCACATGAATTACAGATTCGGGGATTTCAATATTCTAGTTATTATCGTCGGGTGTAAATTCCTGTTAATGACAAAGAATTAGAGCCTCTTCATCTTTCATTAGATTGAGCTTTACTGCCAAATATGTAGGAACTTGTAAAAATAGAGAAAAATACTTCTGATGCAAAAACCTATAGAAGTTATTTAATAATCCCATTTTTAAAAATCTGACAACTTTAAAACCAATTCCTGAATTTCAGAGAAGAGGAAGCTATTAAAAAATCATATATTTCATACACAGGTTTTGATTTCTTTGTGCTTGAGGATGAGTCAGACCTCCTTGTTTTCCAGCACCTACTTTATAAAAAATAAGTACACTGTGAATTTCAAACATGACCCAAGTGAGCACATTTATGAAAATAATGTGCGTATATAATTACATGCTGTCAATTTTGTTACAGGAGGGAGGATTATCAAGTTCGCATATTAATCAGACACAACATATAATGTGCTGAATAAAAAGAGAGGAAAGCAAATACAACCTATGCTGTAGAAAGTGTGATACAGTGAAGAATAAAATGGGAGTTAAATACAGTGAGATGACTGAGATCCTGGAGGTGAGCATGCTTATACCAGAAGAGCTTGAAATGTTGTCTGGAAAAATGCAGCAGAGTGGAAAAATCACATCTAAATGATTTCTTAAATGTGTGCACAGATCTACTATTCTGTCTTTAACTGTCTTTGCCCAGTTCCTACAGGTGTTTCACTTCCTGTTATCTTCCACAATCACCCTTGACTTCAATGTGTCAAAGAGAGCTTTCATTGCTGTGATTAATATTAATATCCCTAATAGGATAATAATTTGCTTCAAATTCACTCTTATACAATTCATGTTTTAATGACTCTGTATGATGTTTTCAGAAACTGGTATGTATTGACAGGTTTTAAAAAACAGAGAGAATTGAATGGGAGAGTTAACCATATTTCTAATAATCAGGGTGAATATATGAAACTAATACAAAACATTTATTCTCATATTTTTAAGCTTTATTCTTATTTATGCATAGAAGAATTGGGGTGCAGGCCAGAGGTGTGGGGGATGATTGGATTCACCAGAGACAGAGTCTGGAGCAGAACAGGAGGATCTACTGAAATACACTGCAAAGGGGAGCAGTGGGCGAGACAGGAGAGGTCTGCTGCACCAAAACTATTTATTCTTAAGTGCTAAATCAGAAAGAAAATAAGCATAAATTGGTTTGTTTCAACTTGTCTGCTCAGATATGTGTTGAATTAAAAAAAGTGAAGGTAGCTATAGCTGTTTTATGACATTCTCTCACCTTAATTATTGTAGATTAAGGGATGGATAGTGTATAGATTAGCCTGAATTTTCTAATTCCAAATGTGTAGCTGGGGAAACTCACTTTCCTCTAGGAGGGTAAATATTTATGTAGAAGATAGGCTCAGAGCTTAATGTTGCTATACTTCTCGTGATATCCAGAGAGGAAGATCACTGATTAGAGAGGAAGATAGGCGTCCAATTCCTCACCCCTGAACACAGATTTTTGCACACATTGGTGCCACTCTTGGGCAGTGGGTCTTATGGAAAACTGAGTTCTTTCTGGAGTGAAGGTTTCCAGGTTTTATTTCTATTGAATCTAGTGAAGTGTGGCCTCTATTGTTTTGGAGAGTGGACGGATGCCAGGAGTCCATCACAATGGGCATGGCAGGATGGTCTAAGTTTGCTCCCCACCCCTCATCAATAGCAACCTGGTCCTCCACTTAGAAAAGTTAACTGTAAACCAGTCCCACTCACACAGAGTATTGCCATCCAAATCAAAACTGCTGTATTATGGCCAAATTCCATCACTTAATTTTAAAACTAGAAGCTTACAGGCTTTAACTGCTTCAAGGAACAAAAGAAAGGAAGTCTCATTACAAAATAGTATTTGCTTAATGATCCCTAAAGGTTAGCAAATGACTATCTCAGAGACCTTTAATCAAGACAGATATCGTGACCAGAGTTGGAACTAAAATGGAGTCAATTTTCAAGTCAAAGTTAATTTTCAACCAAAAAGTCAATTTCTCTGTGTCTCGAAGGGATGCTTTCTCAGAACATGTCAACCACTTTTTGATTTTGTGATTCTGATGAAGGCCAGTCTTGTCTGCTTGTTTCTGTCACCTTGTGGGTAATGTCAAGCTATGCACAGAGGTGTTCCAGTGTTCTTCAGACCACATTAGGAATAGTTTCCAGCAATGGCATCTTAACAGTTCATTTAAGGATGTGATGTCTCATAGAGGCAAAGTCCAGTATGCAGAGTTTAGTAACATTCTCCTCTAAGGAGATTTTGGCTAGTGACTGATTATGTATTTAATTCTTTCTTGTATAGCAAGTCTTTATCACAGAGTCCTTTAAACAGTTAATTTGTCCAAAAAGCATATTGATTCAAAATATCTTCTAACAAAACCCAGAGAGTGTCCTGGAATTAGTCTTTGTGTGGGCTACATCATCAAACTACTGGGTTCATATCTAAGCTTTACCACTAAACGTGGGGGTAGCTATGGGTAAGTTACTGCACCTACCTTTTACTTCAGTTTCTTCAACTGCAAAATATGGATCACCAGAGAGTTCTTGCAGTGAGCATTAATGAACTAATTAATATAGTGTTCTAATTTCACATAGAATGTGTGGCGTTCAGCCAGCACCTAGTAAATAATAAGTATGATAATATCATCTGTTATCATTACACATTTGAAATCTGTAGGACTCTAGGTTTTGGGATAAAGAATATTTTAGATTTTAAAAGTTACCTATAATCTCTCCATATAGCATTTACTTTGGGGTCTGAAGAAGAGACTTAATCAAACACATTGATATTTCTGCCGCCAAATCTATAAAATATTCACATTCTATGGGATGATTAAAGTACAAATTGCCTCAAGTCAGTTCACATTAGGTTTTGCTACTAAACCAGTTACCAAAAAAACAAAAAAAGCTTTTTGATAGAGATTTTCAAATTTCAAATAAGGAATTGTGAACCTGTTTTATATTTTCTCACGTCTCTAAACCAAACCAGATCCTATGATAATGCAGCAAAGAAAGGAGGAGACCTGTTGTTTGTGTCTCACTGTAATTTGGACTCAGGCCTCACTGTGGGGCAGACTGATTTACATGAGGTTTCTAATATTTGGGACTGAACAGACATCATACATGGAATGAAAATATTCCTCACTGAAATCTTGCTGCTTGATTTTCAGAAAGTATACTCTCAAAATTTAGTTTTGCTGCACAACATCAGAGATTTTCCATTATAAAAGATATGCAGTGCTTCCTTTATATCTCCTCTTCATAGGAGCATTGGCTTTGGTTCATCCTGTTTTCACCCCAAAAGTTCTAGGGCTCTTGTGCTGCCCAGAGGCAGGGGCTCACCTCCAAGGTTGCAGTACCTATGCCCCTGACCTCGTCTTACATTGCTCTGTTTTATTCTTGTCAGGCACACACAGCCTATGTGGAGATTGAGGTTTACTTGAAAGGTTGCTTTGAAGTTTTAGATAAGAAAATGCCAAGCTATACAATTATGGAATATAATTTGGTATGTAACTCATTTAGTCTGGTTCTTTCATTCTGCATATTCACTTCATGGTGGTGCTACAAATCCATGGCATTCTTTTGCCTATGAAATTTAAGATAAGAGGAGAGGAGAAAAGGATTTTCTTTACTACTGATTAAAGTTAATTTGTTAAAGCATGAGCTTGGGTGATGCTACAATTTAGTCTATGGATATCCTTTCTTAAGGGCAAAATCCATGCCTTTCACTCTGTCTGATTAATGGAGTGTTAAGCTGGATTTCTTCTCATCAACAAAAAGCACAATAGGATCCCCATGCCCATAGAAGTTGAACTTGCGTTATTAATCATTTACCTTGTTTGTCCATAGATTTCAGATTTCTTTTGAGGTATATTGATGGTGGCAAAACTCAAAATACAGTTTACACAAATTTATCTGTCTCCTTGTGATTTTTAGTTTCCTTACATCAGAATACCATCAGTGAATTAACTTTGTAGAGTTTTGCTTGACATGTAGAAAAATGATGGCTAAATGAATACATTCCCACCCAATAATTCCATTATAGTCTCTAAGGCTCACCACTCATTAATTGCTTTCCTAATTGCTTTATGAGAAATTGCTATTTGATAGATTTTTCTCCCTTTTCTTTCTAATGGCATTGACAGTTGCTAATTTGCTTACTAGATAATTTGGGATAAGTTACATAATTTATTTGAGCATTTAAAAATAATTTCAACATGCAGAATTCTGAATTGCCCTTGTGATACAGTGTTCTCATGGATCTATTTTTTGACATTCATTAGTTCCACCATTTATTCAACAAACAAGCTTTGAATGTTTATGATGTACAAAGCATTGATCCAACTACTGTGAAATCTATAAGGAGGGCTGTTGTCCTAAAGGAGCTTATATTCTATTAGGAAAGAAGACTGAAATAATTAGAATGTCAAGGTTGAAAGTGGTAAGTGCAGAGGACTGGCAAAGTCATTTGGGAATTAAGAAGGATGGAAATCATTTCTGGCTGGAGAGTTAAAAAATGGTTTAAAGGAGGAAATTGCATTAAGTGGTATAGTAAATGATAAATACAATTCATTTTTTATTAAAAATTGATTAAAATGTTACCTGTTTTCCATCAAGAGAAGATTGATTAGGCAAATAATTCCACACTTCTAAAATTGGGTTGTTATTAAGAATATTTAACAGCTGGTACACTGTGTACACTCACAAGTCAGACTAAATGCCTCACTTTTTGGAACAACAGATGATGCCAACCTGTGTATCATAGTGGTGCATACTGGGTGCATATCAACCTTACCTGCAATGGAATATATAATGATTAATATGATGATTCAAATACACATTTCTCTACATGGAAGAATGTCTGCAATATGTTATTTCATAATAAAGCATAACATTAAACATTAAGTTAAACATTAGCATAGATCAGTATGATCATATTTTCAGACATCTACAGAATTGAAAAGATGATCAATAAAATTTGAGTAACATTTTGAGTGGTTTTTGTCTACTTTGTATTTTTTATTTTCTTTAAATTATTTACAGTGACTGAATCAATTCTACAAAGGAAATAAAGCAATTAAAAATCATTATATAAAAAGTCATTTTGGACAATATATTAACTATTATAAATTAGTGAAGGATATGGCAACTGGAATTTATGGCTATGTTTGTGTTAAAATAATTCTATTTGGCATGAGCAAAAAGTAGATGAAAAGAAGTTGATAAAAAGATGAATGAAGTAAAGTTGGAAAACCTCAATTTGTATTGAGAAATACAAATCTGACTTTAAATGGCAAAGCAGAAAGAGAAAATTGTGGTTTGGGGGCTGAGTAATAATTATATCAGTAAAAAGCCTTCAATTAAAAGTTGTTCTGGAAACAATCCTTGAAGAGATTTTTGTCAACTGAGACTAGACTTTGGTTTACGTAGTAACATACAAGAGAAGCAAGGAGTACATGGAATTTGACTCTGGCAGTGGAGATGCAAAAGAAGCATAGATGCCATTTTATTTATTTGTTTGTTTGTTTGTTTATTTATAAGATATATTTATTTATACAAAAACTGGGGTAAAGGCCAGATGTGTGGGAGGGTGAGAGGATTCGCCAGACATAGTGGGGAGCAGAACGGGCAGATGACCGAAAACACTGCTGAGGGGAGCAGTGGGCGAGGCAGGAGAGGTCTGCTGCACCATTTGGGTATCTCCCTGGCCAGCCAGGAATCAAACCGGCACTGCAGAGGCTGTGGCCAGCTTCACAGCATTGCACTCAACCCGCTGCACCACCGGGGAGGCCCGATGCCATTTTATTTATTTTTTGGAGGGAGGGTTAACAGAATTTACACAGTGTGTCTGATAGTGAAGACAAAGGAGAGGGAGGGACCACTGATTAGTACTAAATGCTATTAACCTAAATAAAGCAGTTGTAAAAGAGCTCAGAAAAACACAGAAAAATCAGTGTTAGCTCTGAAAGTGATCACTTATTTTTCTTCTCTGTTTGTATTTAGGCAAAAATGAAAGGGAAATTAAATGATTTATAAAAAGTTACACAGAGATTGAGTTTAGATGCAGTACATTTAAAGTCCCAGAAGATATCCCATTGGGATATCTGATAAACCTGTTAGAAATATGGAGTTAGAGTTATGTCAAGCTCCATAATTCCCTGTAACTGAAAGTAATGATCCTCTATGGTCCCATGGAATTATACACACTTCTAATACAACATTTGCCACATTGTATTTTATTTGTCTGTCATTTTTTTCTGATATAACACCTCAGTAAAGAAGGGACCATGCCTTATTCATTGCACACACACACACACACACACACAGTGTTTAGTCCAGTGCCAGTATTGCAGGCACTCAAAATTGTTTAGATGAATAAATAAAAAAGATGCCAAGTAGTTCACAGCTTTAAGAATCTTCCTAGAATTTGTGACAGATCCCATAGAACCTATGTGAATGAGAGTTCTCAAAAGAGACTGTATACTTTCAAAAGAGATACCCCTGGTTGAGGTTTTCCACTATATAGGTATAGCTATATAGGTTTATTTATATAGGTGTATTACCTATGTACTGGAGACTTTTGAATACTTATTTAAGCTCTGCTCTCACTTCTACATTACAAATAATCTAAATTACCTTCTAAATAGTCCCTTAAAATTAAGGATTTCAACATTGAATAAATCACAGTTCTCCCCATTCAGTCTGTTTATCCACCCTGCATCATATCTTGGCTAATGGTACCAACCATCCAGTGAATCAGAAATCTAGGAATTGAGATTTCCTCTTTCCCCAGATCATGTTCTTGTCTAACCACATTTACTTCCTAAGAATGTCATAAATATATACCTCTTTCTGTCCCCATTTACTTCTCAATTATTCCTCTTCTCCAAAATTGTTCATACGAAACATTGCAATATCCTCCCGATTTGTCTTCGTTGACTCCAGTTTTACCTGTACCTCCAAGTTTGTATCATCAGAGAACAAACTATTGTTATAAAACACAAATGTCATCATTTTTTCTTATCTCTTAAAAAATGCTGCAATGGCTCTCAATTGATTGGGTCACAAATCACACTCACTGGTGTGGTAGGTGCCTGCTGTGTTTTGGTCTATCAACCATTCTAATTTCACTGCTGTCATTTACTTTCTCTTCCAACCTACTGACCTAACTAACACTGCATCAGTTTTATAGCTTGTTAGTACTTCTCTTTGGAATGTATTTTCTCTACTCTGAAAAATTCCAGTTTACCTTTCCAGCACAAGCTCAATCACCAGTCAACTAAGTCACATTCTTTGACTGCTCCTGAGAGACTTGATCACTCCTTCTCTTATGTCCTGATTTTATCTTATGTCATCTATAGTTTCTGTCATACATTATTGCATTTACATGCCTATAAGACAGGGATTTATGCTGTGACTTCCAAAGGAATGGAGGTGACCTAGCTGTCTTTTTGTCCTATATCAGGTGCAATGCCTGATGCATAATAAATAGCCAATAAATATTTATCAACTCCTGCATAGATGAACGCTGATGACTGAAAGAGATCGTTTTGAAAAATTAGGTTCTTATTTGTGACCTTAATATAATACCATTAGAAGAGAAATGAAGAATAAGGACAGATTTTAGAAGTTTAAGGAAAAAGGGAATGAAGAGCTAGATTCAGCAAATGTGGCCAAAATAAATGGATGAATCTTAAAGGAGTATTAGAGTCCCAAGAGATTTTGAATGGAAGATCTGAAAGTATAGGATATTGGGCTGTTCGAAAGGAACCAATGGGAAAAAATAGATTTTAGTTTGAAGAATATGTTTCTATATGAGGAAAAGAGGAGCCAATGACAGATGAAAGTGCAGAGGAAGAGGACTTTGACTTATACATCTTTGTATATTTAATGTTTTGCATATAAGATCATTCAATATATGCATATGGACTGTTGGGAAAGAGTAAGGGTGAAAATGAGGAAAAGAAGAATGGATAGTTTAAAGGCATAGGTGAGGGTTGTTAAAAGTGATATATTGAAGAAATTAATATTTAATACAAAATGAACAATTAAGTCCAGGTTATTGCAAGCTTTTCCATGAAATCATCAGCATAAGTCTTTCCTCATTCTTATCTTTTGGCACACTTGCTGTCTTTAACTAGATTGGAAAACTAATTTGAGGCCAGATTATTAAGATCTTTAAAATATCATGGTAACCACTTCGACTTTGGTTCTTTTTACAGAGGGAGCTCTTTCTACTCTCTGAGAGAAGCCTCTTGGCGGTCTAGTCTTTAGGATTCCACCTGCTCACTCTTTCTCTCTCACCTCTGTCTCCTCTTCTCTCCCTCCCTCCCTGAGAATGAGAGTCCTTTTGGAAGTGTTATTTTAGTTGGATTAAATTTACCAGGTCATGAGGAGTGAGAGATTGCCCAAACATGAATAACAGTGTCAGGATTAAGGGATCAGTAAAAACATAACAAAACATTGATGTGAAGTATATTAGAGGAAAAAAAGGAGAAATTGAAGATTAGTTAGCTTGGGGGGCTAGAGAAGAGACAGGAGTCTAAGTTTAGGAGAGAATGGTATCTTTTGTACCATATTATGCCCCATCTCTGGGAATATACTTTATTCTAAAAGGTATCCTAATACATATGAAAAGATTTTCAGTCTGCAAAACTCCAGAGAAAGCAATTCTGTTTGAAGATTTTAAATGGTCCTTTTAAATAACTGAGACGCCATGCAGGCTATCAAACCTGGCAGGCTGACAATGCTGTTAGGCCTTTCATGCTGATAGGGCACTGTAGAGACAAAATGGATTGTGCTCTGGTTTGGAGTATGAGTGCCTCGCTACAAGAGTTCAGTGATTTTACTGCATGACAGCTGTTGAAACACTTATTTTCATAATGAAGGAAATTAAGCATCTGCCCTCATAGTTAATCAAAATCCTTGATTATCTAAGTTGATGCCAGTGGAATTTATCTATCATAGTTTTGTAGTGTTTCTGTGTTTATTTCACCTTTGTCCTTCCTTAGTTACAAAGTTATGATTTTTAAAATTACAAAAATTGATTAAGGTAACAATGAAGTTCTGGTTTTCAATAGCATAGATTCCCCTTTACTTTCATATCTTTATGACTCATTGACACTAAGAGACAATATTTTACAGATTCAAGAAATAACCTTTATAAAAACACTTCATGCAAGCCAAGAAAATACACATTTTCCCTATTATTTTTTTTAAAAAAGATAGTATTAACTTAATTAGAAGCAGAAACTGTGATATAAATTAAGTCTTAATTTTTTTCAAGTACAATACACATAAAAATTATTTTTAACCTTAGGAAAATAATCTGAGTTGGAAGACATATCTTCACAACTTTGTGTCTCCTATTATTAGTGACCGATATAAGATTGGCTTAACAGATGAACTAAATAAAACAAAAAGTAAACTTTTGGATGATAAAACCAATTAGTGATTACCAGAAGGCAAGGGAGTTAAGAGAAGGGTAAATCAGGGAGAAAGGGGAAATGGTATGGAGAAAGAGAACTTAATGTAGTAGATATACTTGTTGATTCTTAATAATGCACACCTGAAACGTATATAACAATGCAGTGTTACTTCAATTAAAAAAATATCTAAAAAGAGAAATAGACTGAAAACCTAATCTAAAATAGTGCAAGTCAAAATTTTAAATTTCCAGATTACATAAAATTTTGCAAAAAATCAGGAAAGAATAGTTATAATAAAAGATGTTAAAAGAAAAGATTTGCTTAATATTGGTTGATTAGACACTATTGTTGTAGGATGTTACTGAATGCTTTCAATTTATGCTTCTCATACAGAAAAGCTTCAGACAGTTTTTGGTGTTCACATGCATGAGAAAGAAAAAGAAGTCACTTTTTAACATCTGCTTAAGTTCTAGATTGATATCTAGATAGATATGCTTAAAATAAGTTTTAAGATAAGTTGCTGAATATGCTATTTTGCTTTCTTATCCCCAGATTATTAAACCTGTGTGCTAATACTGTAATGAGTGCTGTTGAATTCAGCCCAAATGATCTAAACCGTAGGTAAAGCTGTCTGTGTTTTAAGCTGGTCTTACTTTTAAGTAGCATGACTTCATGATGAAGTCTGTGAAAATCCTTGTGACATTGTCACAGATGTATGATTTTATATACAAAATGTCATTCAATGGTTTTACTAATGAGGGCTATTTTTAATAATGTTTGAGAAAGATAATCTTTTTTTTTGTAGATTATTCCTTTGAAGCATATTATCTTACAAACCCTGAAAAATGATAACATATCTTTGTGCTACTAAATCAGTCATTCTAATGGCACTAAAAACAAGGAAAACTTACCAATTAAAACACCATCAACAAAATTTTAGTAAGTTCCTCTGAGGAAGAATAAAAAAGATTGCCATCGTAGTGATTTTTTTCCAAGGCTTTTGATATTTCTTTTTTTCTTTACTCCAAACCAGCAGATTTTTAAGCCATGTACTTTGAACAGCAAAACCATTTGCCATTTGGTAGATTTGGCTGACATTTCATTTTTTCTGGGCAGATTGCAGATAAGTTTGACATTATTTTGCTGGGTTCTGAGCTACATCATTAACATATTGCTTATGACTAAAAGCAAAGTAGTTTCATTTTGTGGCATAATACCCCACATTTTCTACAAGTAGTAAAAAGTATAATTTCTCTGCAAATAACTAGGTATTGCCCCGGTCTTGTAGAAAAAAAAAAAAACAAACGAATTCTATTAATGTAACAAAATGTATCACTAAAATGGTGTGTCAGAGGGGAACGAAAACCTCCATAAAAGCATGATGTGTTTACTGTTGATATCTCTAAATCTTGGCTAGAAATGAGAAACATTCATGAAATATTGGGCTTAAACCGAGATTACATCAGTATGGTAGCAATATCGTACTTGTCAACTAGCAGAATATAACTGCCTGGTTGTCCCACATGAAAATGAAAATTCACTTTTTGATCTGAGGCATAATTCTTTCCCTGTTCATGTTGGATACTTTTTGTTTTTAATGTAAAGAAAATAAGAGCCATGCAACTGTACCACAAGATGGCTTTGTTTGGGAAACCATGGGAATAACAAACTGCTGATCATATTTTAATTAAAATGGTAATCAAATAATTATCAGTGCTCTTATTTCAGTTGTCAATACATTTGCTCAGAACTCATCTTCCTGACACTGAATTAACTCTTATTTTAAGATAAATAGGGCCACCTTGCATAGTTGTGAGGTTCTCGTCTACTTATAAAGTAATTGTTATGTTATAGTTGTATGCTAATGGATGAGCTGTGTTGAAGAACTTGCTGTGATCTTTCTCCTTTTCTTTCATAATGCTGGCATATTTTAGGAAGACAACATCTCCTTGCTGCAAAATGCTGCTGTCACTGACAGTAAGCACCTAAATGAAGTATTGTACAAATGTTTTGGTCACACACACTTAAGTATTTAAGCAAAACATCAAATCAATTAGCAAGCCTTGCTTCAAATAAAGTATATACACTGTTAGTAGGTTTCAGTGCATTTTTCCCTCTAGATTACATTCATGAATTTAATTCTTCCCAGTTGCACAGCAACAGATAGAAAATCTTAAGGGATAAGCTATGATTTCATGGTCATCTAAGGTAATTGTTATACTAATTACCTTTATTAATTCCATTCCCCATTCACTTTATTGACATTTAAAAGGGTAAAGGAGAGTGTTTGTTATGACCTTTCTGAAACCTCCCACCATTTTTGGAATTGAAAGATGTACAGAAATGATGTTTCTTGCTCCAGCACTCTTTATTCTGTTGTGCATCAAAGCTGACCTGGTTTTTACAATACCTTAGACAGAATGCTATTAAGTCCAAAAAAAAAAAAAATTCAATTTTCAAGAATGAGTTTAAGTATATTGGGCACATCTCCTTTTTATTCTAGCATGTCCATCTTCTTCTAATTCACCCTATATGTCATGTTTTATCAGAGGGAAATCTGTACATTCAATTTTCTCTAGGCATAAGTTTCAGTGGGCTGGGAATAGACAGGAACAGCACACACAAATAAAGAAAAGATTTTGAAAAGATACAGGGATTATAGTTGTTTGGTTATAATTATCTTTGTATTATTGGGTTTATTCTGATTTGTACTTTGCTTTAATATATGACATGATTTTACTCTGGCTCCAGAAAGCCTTTGATATTTTCAGATATTTCTGAACCTATTTGGAATATAAGGGTATTGTTATTTCTTGTTATTAAAATTTTCTTTTATGTAACAAGTTGTTTGTACACATTCATCTGGATTCTTCACACAGGTAATACTTCTCAGTCAAAAGGTTAAATTTATTTAAGTTTAAGTCAATACCAAATTACTGCAATCCAAATTGCAGCCTTATCAATTTTTTCTTTGTAATGAGTAGTAAAATTTCTAAATATATGGTGTTTGAAAAAGTGCTGTGCTATCAGACTGCTATGGAAATGGATCAAAACATTGAGGCATGCTAGCTCTTATGTTCCTGGAGTTTTATTTAGTATATTAGTATGAAAGAACTTGAAATGATTGATAACCAAGTGAGGCAGAGCAACTGAAGTATTTCTGAAACCATCCAGCTATTCCTATGGAGCACTTTTGGCTCTCCATGTTGACTCCTCATCCTTTATAATTTATATTAGATATGAACCGTTCATTTCCGTAAGAACTAAAAAATAATTTATAATGCAGTTAACTTACATTTTGTTGACAAATCAATAGAGATCATTATATTTTGTATATTGAATATTGGTTCAGTTAGAATGGGCCCTTCCTTTACTGTTTCCTCAAAAACCATGACATAAACATTAATTAGCATTTAATCAATTGTTTTATGTATACAGTCAGTGTGGTTGTGGGAATTTTTGTGTATTTTTTAAAGCATATTAGGGAGATGATATTTTACAGAGTACTGGGATAATCACTTTTTTGTGTTCTGGTATTTGTAGCCTCTGTACCACACAGAGAGGATGATAGACTTGGCAAAGTGGAATAACCCAAGAGGATTTCAAATTTTCCTATACACATAGGAGAACCATTAGTAGTTTTTCCATTTTGCTATATAATTGAAGAAACATGCTGGTAGTTGGTTGGCTATTAGTTGACTTCCACAAATCATCAACGTTGCAGCTGAAGAGAAGGAACAAGGGAGCCCTATTTTCAAGTACACTGTTGTACATATACCCCTGCCATTGAACAAAACACATTTTCAATGCTAGAGGGAATACCTTACTGTGAGCAATCATCTCTTAGAACATGCCTGTCACACTAATGTTTTGCTAATACCTGGTGCATTGAATTGTTTGTTTAAAGAATTCTGAGGGATAATAAAGATGAGATATTCAGGTTTATACCAATAGCAATGGTGATTGCAATAAATGGAACTACTTATTACCATAGAAACAAGAAAGAATGAACAATGTCAACAACATGTGAAACCAAGAGTGTTTATGACAGCATACTATAATCTTGCTTAGAGAATAATTTTGGTTTTGTTTTTCTATTAGGGTGCATACTAGTGCTTTATATTTGCAGAGCTAGTACTACCTCATTATACTATCATGCACAATTAGATAATTTAGAACATAGACTCTATTAAACTAAACTTAATAATGGCAGCTGGTCTCCTAGTTATACAAATAGATTGGAGAGTAATTTCATTACTCAGAAAATTTCATGATAAGCAGTATATTTTTATTTGACTTATACATAGAAAATTAAGCATATTTAAATGTTTTTCATAATCTGGGCTCAAATTAAGACTATCAATTATCATATTTTTCTGTGACCCATAGAGGTTATCAGTAATTTTTGCTTACTCAGTCCTGTTTGTACTTAGTTTAAATGACTCCAGTCTGCTGCAGTGAGTCCTTCCTGTCAACTGTAACTTGACTGGTGTGAATTTTCCTTCTTCATTTAGTCATTCAATTTCTATTTCTTATCTATATGAATAGTTTAGAAATTTCTGCAGTACAAGAATATACAGGTACTGAGTAAGTGTAATGGACTTTTCTTATGACTAAAATTGAGGTAATTTAATGAATGGTTTATGAAATTTATTTCTTCTGCCCAAAGATATCTCTTAGGAATGTCTGATAAACGGCTATTATCAGCCAAATTTCATGTGATTGGGAACACTGAATGTTTAACTTAATGATAAGTGGAGTTATTACTATATTTTTAAAGTTTTATTAATCATATTGCACAAATGAAAATATGGCATGTCGAAAATATTTTCAGGGCTAATCTAGCAAGTAAGTTAAATAAGGTGGCGTTAGCCAACATAAAATCATTACTCAGAGACAGAGATTGACCTGCCACTTCATGCAATTGGTTAGATGGTGACTAACACAGATTCTTGAAATGTGAGAATTTCTAAAGGATAATTCATTTATATTCTAGAAAATAAATCTAACCTTTTAGTTTTATTTACATTTTTGCAAAGATTATAATAAGCCAATCTGTATAGCAACAACCATATGTAGCAGAAAATATAAACATTTGTTGAAATGGCTCTAAAGAAAATATACCCTTGATGTCAGGGTGTGTGAATTACATGGAAACTTAACACTAAATTCCAGAAAACTAATAACATTATCATGGAGTTGGAAGAAAGTAAATAATGTGAGTACTTGAAGGGTTTTATTTTCAAATCACCAATGACTAAAGCAAAAAATTGAAATGACTATAATTTTTCATCTCAGATTAACAACCATACATTTTAAAGTTAACTTTTGGATTTTTGCAACAAAGTCATCTGCTTAGGAGGGATAGTATTAAGTGACAAGCTCCAGTTTTGTGTGTGGGTTTTTTAGTGGGTATCATTTTCTTTGCTAAATGACATCTTTCAAATGCCTTAAATTATGTGTCTCATACTTTGCATTCTAGATGGTTGAATGGACAATTCTCAATGTCTTAGGTTATGTGTATCAAAGAACAATAATATATTTTTAGCTGTAGGCTTTTCTCACATTTTAAAACACCAGCAATTAGCGAAATCATTTAGGGAATAGAAGTTAACTCCCATGCCTCAGGGATTTTTGGTTTGTTTGTTAGGGTTTTTTTTTTTTTTTTTTTTTGCTGTAAAATAATGTATTTCAGCTCCATGATTTCTAAAGTGCTTGCCAACTATAAGATTCCTTGAATCATATTAAAGATTGAGGATGAGTATGCATCCATTGATATTTGGCCTTTGGATCTGATCTACCTGCCAAGAAATATTTATTTCCTTGGCAGCTTGTCATGAAAGATCAGAATTTCTTGGCTTTTTTTTTTCACCTGATCTTTTAATATTCACTCAAGCATGGCTATTTTTCTGTGGTCATAGTTGTGGTCTGTAAAGGTACATTCTTTTGCAACTACATCTTCTAGGATTTTTTAGTCTATTCTGACAATTTATATTGGAACACATAAGAAGACTAGTTGATAGTGCAAGTGTCAAATTAAGTTTAGACCTTTGTGGAAAATGGCAAAGAACATAATGCTCATTGGAAAGTTGTAAGATGAAAATTTATGAGGAGACAAACTTTAGCTAAATGCCAGGCCTATCTGACAACTGGAATCATCCAAAAGTAAAACTAATTGCTTTGTACAATGTGAGTTTCCCATCATGGGTATATTCAGAAAGCAGTTGTATGGTTACATGAAGGAATTTTCAAAACCAGTGAGTGGGAGACTTGATGATCTTGTCTTAAAGTTCTTTCTGGTTTTCAGTTTCTATGAGTCCCAAATAAAATATAATTATATTGATCTGAGAATTTTGCTTGAGTAAGGATTCCATGAAATATTAGTCTCAGAACATCTGTCTTTCTTAGTTAATGCATGGGGAAGTAGACTTGACACTTTATACTGATATATTAGAATAATTAATAAGTCAGAATTTGGACACCAATCCAATAAGTAGTATAAGCAAGAAAAAGAGAAAAAGATTCTTTGTGAGGATATCAATCAAAGGAACAATTGAAATCATTTTGGGCAAAGATGAGAATACTGAATATCAGCAGCAGAATTTGTGGTCTATAAATTGACTCAATTTCAAAGCCCGTCTATTTCTGTGTGAATTGTGTTCAATGTTCAAATTTCCTAGGAAAATCAGTAGACCTAAATTAAGTAATAATATTCCTTTTGCCATAGCAGTGAAATATGAGGTAGGTAAAAGGAAACACCTTTATAACTGTGACTACCAGCCCTACCAGAATCAAGATCTAATGAGAATATTGGTTGAAAGTGGTATCTTAAGTAAGGAATGGATTAGTTGTAACTCAAAAAGAAGGATAAAATCTCATCAAAATAATGGGATGGGGTGAATTTGCTAGGAAGATTAAACAATTTGTTATATTATTTTCTTTTTCTGTTTACCCAGTGGTCTCTAAGCATCTTGAAGTCCAAGATTTTGTCTTGTTCAGTGTTAAGTCCCTAACTCTATTACATTCACTGACATGCAGGATTTTGTGTGGTACATATTTGGTGAACACACAAATTAATAAACAACTAAATAAATTAAAGTGATATCATTTAGAATTTTACTGGACCACTGTTAATAGAAGTAAATAATACAATATAACAATGACCCATTGACCTTCAGAGACTATCAAATATGGCTACTGGGCAGTGAAGTATGTGCAAGCATCCCTTTTTTCCTTTTTCCTCTCATTTTCTTTCATTTCTCTTCCCTCCTCTTCCTCTGTCCCTCTATGAATGGCATATGTCCCAAGATGATGAGATTCTTGTAATTCTCCAAAATCACTTGTCTCTATGGGTACCTCTGAGAGGGATCCATTATTCCCACTCTTACTGGGTAAAGTTCAGCCACATCTCTGGAAGCCAGCAGCTCCTATAATTTGGGCATTTCCTCCTCTTCATAAGGAAAGGCAGAGCATCTAGAAAGCAGTGCATTCTCCTTAGATTTTGAGGTTATTCCAGCTTTTCTCCATTTCCACCCTGCCCTCCATATTAGGAAACATGTCCCCTCAGCCTCAGTGGCTCTGCTGAGAGTCCCTTCAGTCTCTCCAGACCCCACTTGGCATAGCTGAAGAGTTTCTGGAATTGTCATGTCTACCCAAGTTGGAGCTTCTATATGTGAGAGGCCTCCTGCAGCCTCCATACTCCAGCAGCAGCTTTGCTCCGGAGTCTTGTTGCCAGGAACCCAAAGAGTCATCTCTCAGGACAAAAGGATTCCCAAGAGAGCAGAATAGGGAACTGGGCGCAAAGAGCATTGAGTCACATGCCAGGAAACCTCATACACAGTTTCTGCAGATCCAGGCCCCCACCAGGATGTCTAGAATGCCTAGGCCAACACTAGGCATCTTCACCAACCATCGTCCCACGGAACAGCCCCCAATGATCACTGTTCTGTTTGTATTTTCATAGTAGTGGAACACAGCAGATGGACTGTAAGACTCTTTGCCAAAAAGTCTTGGATTCTAAGGTGTTTTTACTGTTTCCCGTGTTTCTAAGGAAACTGTAATAATCAAGTCTCTCATCTGATGAAACTTTTTAAAGCTTTGATGAAATCCAGTTCAAAAGTAGACCTAATCATAATTTATAATGAGGTTTGAGAGGTTTTTCTTGTACATTTGAAGAAAAAAATAATTTTAGAAAAAAATTCAAATGCTGTTAATGAGGCTGAAATTATTGAAATCAGAAATAACTAACTCAAGAATAAATTGTTTTTATATCATGTTCACTGTATTCACATTTGAATAAATGTCACCAGCAGCTTAGTGTTCTTTACAATTTATAGGCACATGATCTATATAAATGCTTCCATATCAATAACAAATCTACCTAAAGAGTGGTTACCTAGTAGAAAGATTGAGGCACACAATCCAGAAGAAGTCATAGCATCTTCCTTTAAAACACATTTCTGTCAGCAAATGTACATAGGGTAGAATAGCTTATAGTATTTAAAGTATTATGCATAAATTCAAAGAATTTCAAAGTTAGCAATGTTTAGACCGCAGTTACAGATAGCTGTTTGGGAAGAATATGAGACAGTTGGAGATTTTTTTATAGTTATATTATTATATAATAAATGTAAAACTGTAAATGATCTCACATCTCAAGCAGAAAATTAACTAAACTATAAAACATGTCTACATATAAAATGAAATTCAGTAGTATCAAGAATCTCACATTTATAACTCTGCCCTATTTGAATAGGGGCAGAATGTCTACTTCTAGAATGTCATCAATGACTGTTTGATGTAAGGACTGTCATGTGTTTAGAATGCTACTGATTTATTCCAAACCCATTGTTGTCAGGGAAGATACACAAATAAGCACTGGATTCATACCTTCTGCTAATGGGTTCATACCTTCTGCTATAAATCCACACGAGGGGGAAAAATTGTGTTTTTTGTGGAAAATTGGATTCTCTTCTGTCTTTGCTTTTGGAATATATGCTTAGGAACATGTGCTCTCAAAGCCATTTTAAAAACAAGCAAACAAAAAAGGACAAACCCCCAAATCATAGATTTACTGCTCACCTAGATTAGATCAATTTTGTAAGCAGAAGGAAGAACAGCTAATGCAGGCAAAAATCAATGGAACTCCATGAGAAACACTTCTTGTTGGATTAATCTAATTTTTTTCTGTGCCAGAGTGACAGACTTAGTAGATCCATCTGAAGTCAAAGTCTCAATATAACTTGAGTTAGTGAGACTTTTCTTCTATTCTGAACTATATCCCAGTTAACAAGTTGAATAATGTAAATCTTTCTGCCAATATATTAAAGTTTGGTAATAGGGACAATTTTAAATAAACCGTATCAGAATGATCACCCAATATATATTTACATGATCTCAACAACACCATCACAACAGCAATAAAAATACCTAACATGTATTCAACCCTTATTATTTGTCAGACATTTTTCTATGGTATACATATGTATGTACATATGTGTCTGTTTGTGTGAACCAATTTATTCCTATTTGGTGAATAGCATTAGCTACTAGTAAAGACTTGAACCTGAGTTTAAACATCAACTTTACTATTTAGCTGTGTAAGCTTTGACAAGTTATTCACCTGCTGTCTTTCCTCGGTTTCCTCATATGTAAAATGAACATAGTAATTCTTTGTCCTTAAGAGTTATTATAAAAATTAATTATAAACTGCTTAAACAGTGGCTATCCCTGTTTAAGGTAATGATACACATGTTTTATTAGATAAATAAAAATGTAATACAAATAATAAATTATCACAGAATAGTGCTTAGTAAGGAGTTGGCCAAAAAATACTGCTTTTAGTTTTGACTTCCATACGATGCCCAGTGATAGAACATGATTGATAAGCAGAGTATAATAGAGCAGAGGAAGTGCTGTGATCTCAGCGAGACACTGGTTGAGCATATGTCAAGAATCAGGGCTGGGATTACTTAAAACAAACAGACGCTGTATTGTTTTGGAGGAAGAGTGGCAAAACATCATTTATACTGAAGTTAGTGCCTTTACCTCTTGTCAGTGTATTATAACCAATTTAGTTTTCTTTCCCTTTTTATCCTCCTGCCCTTCTATCTTCTCCCTTTCTTCCTTTTTCCTATTATTAAAAAAGTAATTTGAGAAAAAGGAGATTATCTAGGGAAAAACATAGCAATGTGTTTATTATTAAAAATATGCTGAGGAGAAATCGATAGTTTGGAGGGATAGAGTACCTGTACAGGACATTTTGTAGTATAAACAGTATTTTAAGGCCTTACTTTTCCATGTCATTTAAGACAAAGAGGGATAGGGTCTGTTTTCTGCCTCACTGAACCTCCATGTCAATTCTGTTCTATTGCGCTGAGTGGATCTTTAGTGCATCCTCAGGAATGAAAGCTGGCCTTCAGGCTTTCCTTGGAAGAAAAGTGGTGCTCCCTATAGGACCTGTATCAGTCTTATGACCACTGTAGTGCTTCTCTCTACTGTCTCCCTTTCGATTATTATTTCATATTGGATTCTGTACTGTTGTGCCCAAGATCAGCAGACTTGGCGAGCATAGCCTCCAAGAATCCAAAGACAGCTGATGCAAATACAAAGGGGAGTTTATTACAGACTCCAGTCTGGGCTCATGGCACCTACCAACGCAGTGGCAGATAACGAGAGCCCCGAACAAAGGAAGCATGGGGTCTTTTAATAAGGTTAAATTATGCTGGCAGTTACTCATTGGCTACAAGGATGCATTCTCCAACTTTGCCTGGCTATCATTCTAAGCTGACTGGCCTGGCCGAAATGCAGCTACAGCCTGAAGCTCCAATTACAGCAAGTTCTCCCTCATTGGTGACCGAGGGCAAGGGTGGAGTGAGGGTCGAAACTGTTGAAACTATCTCTGGAATGCAGTCTTTCCTGGGATAGCAAAACATAAAATTCTAAAATGGCAGTTACACACAAAACGACAAAGCAATGGCTAAGAATACTTATGCTTGGTTCCACATGTACCTGCCTCATTTATGATCTATGGGATTTTTTTTTAAATCAACTATCCATTAACTACCACTTCTATGTCATGCTCTGTGCTCTTACACATTTCAAATAATTTAATCTTTTAAATGACTGTTTGAAATAGTTATCATCCTGCTTATTGTTCAGTTGGGGAAATTGAGATTCAGAAAATTAACTTGCTCCAGACCATCTAACCAGGCACTGGTGAAGATGAAATTCAAACCTTGGTCTTCTCATTGTACAATCTGCAGATTTCTTCCAAAGCATCTGTTGAACTCTGCTTGAGGGATAAATATGGAGAAGTGTCTCCAAATATAGATGGCTTATTTGGTCTTTTTTAGATTAATAAAAATCACCCTAGGGTGTATCCCATATATATTTTCTATTTTACCAAGCAGTCATAGCTAAACATTTAATTTCCTCATCTGTGTTGTTCTTTCCAACTTTCCTCCTTAAATTTCTCCTCCTTCAAACTTTTAAGATACTGCTTCACGTTGCTTCTTAATTCTATATTATGTTCGTATTTCCTTAATATTTCCCTGAAAATATTTAGTTATGTCATTGGGGAGAGTCTCACAGCGTGTTGGAGGGTGGGCCTTTCACCCTGACTGCTTAAACAGATGAATGCTTGTCTGAACCCACCCAAGGGTACTGAAAGTGCTGCCACATCCCCTCCCTGATGTTCTATCTCACAACACAAAGTTAAGCATTGTTTCTTACATATTGTCTTTTAACAGCCCCCAAAGGCCCAGTAGACCATATGCATATTTTCTGATTGAGAAAAAACTGACTTATTTTAAGAGCAAACATCTTGGGAGTTTACTGTTTACTAAATTTTATGCAAATTTTATACTTTACTTTGTAATACAGAGGTTTTTGTTGAAATATAAAAATGCCACATTCCTCACAAATCTTTGGGATATTGTGCCTAGCCAGATTTTTGTATAGTGTTTATTGTGTGGATTTATGTATCCCAGAACCACCCTGAATGCTCTGTGGGGCAGAAGTAACCCTTTTAGAAACACAGACCTCAGGAAGAGTTATGCTTCATCTTGGAACTTGCACAGCTCTATTATGGAAGTCTTTCTGAGAACACATGACACTGTAATTATAAAATGTATGAGTGTGCATATTTGTGTTTCATAGACACTCAGCTTGATTTTGGAGGCGATGAAAAAAATAGAATATGAATTTGTTAAATAGGTATAGTGCCAATATGTATAATTTCCTTTCATAAAAACAACTTTTTACTTGGCTAAGCTTTCAATTTTGAGTTAATTTGAGATACTAGAGCATAATTATATCACTCAATTCTTAAGCAACAAACCTTGAAGCCTTTCTCATAGAGACTTCCTCAAGATTTTAGAATTTATAATTAGTTTTCCTTTGTATAATTAGCCTTATTATAGATATATGGAAAACTCTTACCTCTTTTCTGCTTTCATGAGATCCGAATTCTTGCTGATCTGTGCTGCTGTTGAGTTCGCAATATTTTTTTTTTGAAAAGATCCTTCCAGCTTTTCATTCCCCTGCAACTAATGCCCCATCCATTTTTCTCTTGCAGCTGAATGGAATAAGATCTCTCCCTACTTATTTAAATGTATTGCACACACCTTTCATGGTTATTCAGTTTTGGATTGCAGGTTCTCAAAGGGCTTGGATTATTTCCATTTACTTATGCTACAGGCAAGAATGATATTGAGCTCTGATGTAAATACTAAACATGGGCAAAAACTTTTCTGGATTAAGCATCTTTATTATTAAAACAAGAGTATAAAATACCTCAATTCCCTCAAAAATGATTTCAGAAAAAGCATGATAAATATTTCTGTCTTGGAACAGAGTCTGCTTACCATAAACTTTGCATACTAATCACCTCTAGTGATTAACCTGATACCCTTGGAAATGTAATTTATGTTGGTATTTTGCTAAAGATATTTTCCATATCTTCTCTTACAATTTGTCTTAACTTTTCTATTATATGTAAAGCTCTCATAAGATCACTTTCATATATAGAGGAACATTGTACTAGGGCAGTTAAGAGCAATGATTGGAAACAAACTGAAGGTATTAAATCACAATTTCACACATGTATCTGCTACATAATGTTGAGCCAATTATTTAATCTTTCTCTGCCCTAGATTCAGTGAATACTAATAGTTCTTAACACAAAATATTTTTCTGTGGATTAAATTAATGATATTTGTTAAGGAATATGAACAGTGGCTGATACATTGCAAGTATTACATGTGTATTATGAGTGTCTTGTGATATCATTTTGTTATCTCCTGAAGTAAACTGTTGATAAAGCCATAGGTCTAGTGTCTTTCATGCCTTGTTTTCTGTTTCCTTTAAATTCTCACCTATTTTTGCTTCTCCAGTATATGTCTAATTATTATGAACTATACAACTGCCATCTATATTATTTTTGCTTCCCCATTTTCCCCTATAATATGTAAGATTAGTAAAAGCAGAGAATGAGTTGAATATTCTAATTATCCTCTCCAAACTGCATTTTTTAGTCTGCTGCTTTGGTGTATTACCTATTATCAGTTTCTTTCATCATCATCATCATCATCATCATCATCATCATCATCATTACCATCTCATGATTATTATCTCATCATATCTAACTTTTATTGAAAACTTAAGACCTGCTAGGAATTAGTTTAAGCACTCTACATTTATTGAATTATTTTATTTAAAAAATAATGCACAAAGCATGTAATGTTATTATACTTGGTTACAGATACAGAGATGTTTTAGGACTGCAATCACTTTGCTTGCTTCTGTCGTACCCGCATTGCTTCAGAGAGCCATTGTACCTGCTGCACCCCTTTGAAGCTGACCCTTGGTCTCTTCCCTATTTTGAACCCCTAGAAGATTACAGATGACCATTGAATTGATATGATGCTATGTTCATCATTTCCCTTAGGACAGTTCTGAGGATTCATTTAGGGGACCTTAAATACGTGGAACAGTGTGATTGGTTTTGGCTGATACTAAATTAGAAGGAAAAGCACATACTGAATAAATCGCAACATAGAATGAACATGGTTGCAGTGTGATGTTTCATGCAATGCCTCCTGGAGTGGTCAAATAGAGGAAGCCTACAATGATGAATTGATTAAAAAAATAAATAAAATAGCCTGTGGTATTGCTTTGTGGTAGATGGGCCCAGTCTGGTGTGGTGGGAAGAGAAAGTTTGGCACTTCACAGAGACAGATGCTTGAATGAATTTTGCAGGTGGTTTTATGCTAGTTCATGTTGGGCTCATTGGCACATTTCCTCTTGGCTCTTTCAGTTCAATCCAGGCTTGAGGTGACACTTTGTATCTTTCCTGGCAATATGTATACAATGACCTTGCCAACACTTTACCAGTTAAATATTTTAACACTTTGCATTAGAACATATTCTAATTAACTTTTTTAAAAAAAATTATTTATTTATGTATACAAGAATGGGGTACAGGCCAGAGGCCAGAGGTGTGGGGGTGTGAGAAGATTCACCAGGACAGGGTGGGGAACAAAACTGGCCATCTTACTGAAATACACTGCTGAGTGGAGCAGTGGTTGAGTCAGGAGAGGTCTGCTGCGCCATGTGGGTAGCTCCCTGGCCAGGGATCGAACTTGTGCTGCAGTGGCTGCGTATAGCTTCATAGGTTGCATCTTAACCCCTTGCACCACCAGGGAGGCTCTAATTCACTTTTTATCTAATCTTATTATAAGGTTTATTCTTTAAATTTGAATGTTTAGAGGACTATTTTACAGAAGAAATTTCCTTGACCATCAACATTTTAGGGTATGAACAGGTTTTCCATACCTGCTCTTGTTTGACTTAGTTATGAATCACATATGCAATATTTTATTCCGAATAATAAAATTTTATACTTGCTGAGTGGTTATTGAGGCCATAGTTTTAGGTGTTGTACATAAATTGTAGGTTATTATGTTCACAGCATAGGAATCCAATGAGCTAGCAATTAAAATTAGCCGCATCTTACCCATGAAGAAAACAAAATATGGAGTGATTAAAGAACTTGTATGCAGCTACTCAGGAGGTAGCCAAGTCAGATTTGCATGCAGGCCTCTGTCTTCAGAAGCCATGCTCTTAACCTTGACACCACCTCCTTTTGGACTGTCATCTCTAGGCAGAATGCTTTATTGCTCAGGCTATTTTCTGTAACAGTCAAGCACAAAATGGGAAAAAGCTTTCTTGCAGAGACATACAAAATTATAACTTGAAGTGGATTTTCTGTGTTTTCTGCTTTTTACAAGCTTGAGAATAGGAGACCTAAGTTTTATTTTAATTAGTAACATTGAAATATGTTAAATAGAATCTGGCAGCAGCTGTGTATTCTACTTTGACTTGGAAACTACATTCATTGATATCTTTTTAGTCTTTGGAAAGAAATCTATTGTCCATTATAGCTGCCACTGCTCTGAACCCTTTTGATAATTGTCCATGCAAGAGTCTGTTCTCTCTTCTTTGGGAAAATAACAATGGCATACTGTACTTCACAGGTGCAAAAATGAAATGATTTACTCCATCATTTAGACTGCTTAATTTACAGCTCTTTATGTTTAATTGTGTCTATTGTTCATAGATTGGATATTGAAGATCCAACAAAGATGATATTTTGAATCAGCTTTGTAATGTCATTGAGTAGGTCTTACACTGCAGGATACTTAAATCTTTTCTCCAATTGTGACAGTTTGGATATCCTCAGGGGTTCTGAGCTGTCTTCAATTATGCCAGCTGTCTGAATATGGAATGTAAAACTACTATTACAGTGGGGAATTAAATATTATTTGGCCCAATTTTACCTTTCTTGTCAAAAGTGAATAGCATGTGCCCACATATGCAGTGGAGGTAGACAGGTGCAGTGTGCTCAAATGTGCTGTGGGTACAGTTTCCCTTTCAAAGCATTTATGATTTGGAGAGAACTCCCATCTGTCACTAATAACTTGAGTAACCTTGGATATGTTTCTTTTACCTCTCTGGGTTTCTATTTCCTTACCTACAAAGTGAAAGGCTTATTGCAATTTTTTTGAGGAAGTCATTTAAGATAGAATCATGATGTTTTGTGATCTTGGGAACTGTATTACTTTCACAACTCTGTGATTCTGCTTAGATGGCCTGAGGAAGCCTTAGGTCAGCACCCACCTAAGGTTCACCTTATGGCTGGACTCTCACCCAAAATGGATAACTATAACAAAATTACTGTGATCTCACACTTCCACTTACCTTACTCGAAGAAATGCATGTTTCCTGAGAGCTAGTACAGAAATTTTCAAAATGAAATTATTAAGAATATAAGATTTTTATTTGGGGACTGGTGGACAAAAAGCTTTCATCTAATTGTTCAAAACATGATTCTCATTTGGAAGAGCACTGCACAGCACTTACAGATAGGAGGTCAGATTTTTTTCTGCCTGTGGATCCTCAGAGACGGTAGTTACATTTTGGGACACTTTGTCTCCTGTAGTTCATCTTTGGATGTCATCTGAAGTTATGCACTATTTTTTTTTTATATTGTTCCCTTTTACTACTTATCACAGGCATGGCCTACCTAGGGCCAAGGGGTGAGAGGGAACCGCTAATGGAATGCGAAGACATTGTAGGACATTTATGATCTCGAAACCTAACTCTTTTTTCACTTCATCATTGGATGTGATTATATCTGGATCTTGCTGAATCCCAATTATGTTAATTCATTATTTAATATAAAAGAACTTGTGCACCCAGCTTGTGTTTAGATGCTTTCCTCAGTCCTGGCAACACAGAAATTAACAAACAAAACCTCTGATCTCATAAGATTTATACCAAGGAGGGTTCATCACTAAGATGTGAGCTGACTTTCACTAAAACATCATTTTTACACCTACTTTTTGTATTTCCCCTCTTCACTTTGCTTCTTTTTTGGTTGTTGAAATTCTGTCTAGTCATAAAGTTAAATAGATAATTCTAGGAAACAGCAAAATATTAATGCAATAGCAAAATGTGATTAGTGATGACCTCACTTTCTAATGATGTGACAAAGACTGAATTGAGGAAATTAGTGAAAAACTTCAGCATAAGTACAGAGCTGACCTGTGGTAATGAGTTAATCATAAATGAAAAAGTATGGAGTAAATTTTAATTTGGTCTGCCATTAGGTTTGGGCATGGTGGGAGGTAGCTGGGACAGAGAGAGGTGTTTGTAGTTTTCTCTCAGTGTCAGGGCTGCAGGATAGTGAAGGGATATGTACTTGAGTCTTAGAAAACAGAAGCCCTAGGAGTGGGAATAAATCATGAATGCATTGTATAGGTCAGTCATCCATTCCTGTCATTTGACAGTTGTGTAAATTTGAGCTGAAAAATACAAATTGAGTTGTCAGAATTATACAGAAAGTCACTGAGAAGTTTTTGGTGCCAAAGGGTCAAGGTGGTTTCTGAACTTTCACCCAGAGAATCTCTGTTGCTCTTGCTTCTTTCTTTCTTTTTTAAGATTTATTTATTTATGTTTACAAGAACAGAGTACAGCCACAGGTGTGTGTGTGTGGGGGGGGGGTGAGAGAATTCACCAGAGACAGGTGGGGAACAGAACAGGCAGATTGACTGAGATACACTGCTGAGGGGAGCAACGGGCAAGACAGGAGATATCTGCAGCTCCATGTGGGTTGCTCCCTTACTGGGGATCGAACTTGAGCTGTAGAGGCTGCGGATAGCGTCATAGTGCTATGCTTAACCCCTTGTGCCACCAGGGAGGCTCTTGCTTGTTTCTAAAGGTCTCACACAGTACTGCCTTTGACCAGATTCTTTTGGAGTAAAGTTTATGGGCCCCCTCTAATCCCTTTATCTCCTCATTTTCTAGAGGGCAAAAAATATAAAGGTTAGAGAAGATAATCATTAGGGGCTCTTGAAGGGTGTTTGCTCCCAAACAAGGTTTGATCCTACTCCTTTTTAGTATCATACATGGGTGGGGTATCTTCATGTGTGTGTTTCAATTTGTTGGCCTTTGTGATTCTTCATTGCACACGTGGCACTAATCACGACGCTATGCCCAGCACAGATGTGTCTAACCTGCTGTCTGTACACCTGAGAATTGGAAAGGTGATGTGCTGAGTATTCTATTCTAAGTTTATTTCTCTAGACACTTCAAAATCCACTAATGAAAAAGCCTCTCCTGCCACCTGAGGTTTCTTTTTACTCTGTCATTGATGTTCAGAGATGATCAATAGGAAACACTCTCAAAATACTGTGCCTGAAGTTCAAACTGTTGGAATCTAACAAGTTTGGGCAGTCCTGCACAACAGCATGCTCTTTAACTTCCACTTGTAATCATATTGGAAATGTACATGATCAAATTACTTTTCCCTCAGAGCTAGCCCTGTGAATATTTCATTTTCATTCCTTCAATAGTCAAGGCAAGTTCTATGTGAGACACTGGGGAGAAATATAAAATGTCTTCAAGGAACTCACATTTTTGTAAAGGATATTAGAAAAGTAAACAATAGAAGTACAATACCATAAATACTGTAAGAATTATATACAGTACACCATAGATATTATATGACACAATAATAGATAATCATAATGATTGTCCTTTGTTATTAGGAAATGGTTACATGTTTCCAAAATTCTTGATTAAAAGGTTGGGATTGATCAAATTCATCTTACAAAGACTTAATTCAAAATGTGTTGAGTAAAAGTATGTATTTTTGTTCTGGAATTGTCATTGTTTCAAATATTTTATTTTTTAGAAATTTCTGGCTATAAAAGAGGGTTTTTTTTTTTGGTACACTGATTCAACCTCAGTATTTAAAAGAGTTCTTAGAACAGAGTAAAAGTTAAATACTTGAATAAATGAAGAATTATCCTTCATATGAAAAAAATACTATCATCAAAATTTGATTATAGAATTGTAGTGGAAATGACTACAGGGAGTTTAAACTCCAGGGCTTACTTGGTTTGTGTAGAGAACTGTAAGGTCAAAGTTTCCTTCACTAAGAACCAAGTTAAATTTGTATCATGGGGTAAGGCAAAGATATTTAAAAGATAAGCTAAAACAACCAAGTTCTGCATGTCATTAATCAAATTTTAGAGAATTGGAAGGAAACATGAGGTTATTAAGGCAAGAGTCAGAATGTGCCCTGAAACCTTTTTGGAAAATGTCTCCTATCTCAGTTTTCAAAGAAACTGCTTGCTGATGGACACAATAACCTCAGCAAATTGATATTTGCATCTTCTATACTGGATGCTAAAGCATATTACTAAGAAAAACTTCAGTGCTGAATCCTGAAAGTATGCTTTTTCCTTTCACTAATTCGTTTTTGGATTCCTTTTCATACTGGGGCTTGATATTTGGATCTTATTGTTTCTGTTGTGGCATTTCCTTTCACTTTTACGTTAGTGACTCAAAGCAAAAATCCTGCTAGTCTTCAAGTAAATGAGCTGTTCACATAGTGACCGGGATGCCCTTTGCTGTAAGTAGGTAGGGTTTGCAGCCACCCCTTAGTTGTAATTACAGGGTCTCAGGGAAGGTGAGTGGAACATTTCTCCCTGTGGCAAGCCCATGCTCATGATGGCTTTCCTGATTTTCCAGAAACATCTGGCTCAGTAGTTCTTGGCTGCTCTTTTCAATGTCAAACTTGACATATTTGCATTGTGAGACATGTAGATGTTTTAGAATAACTTCTGTATCCAGAGGGATTTTGGGTTTCAAGGTTAGTAAAGAGAAAGGTACATGC
Source organism: Talpa europaea (assembly GCF_964194135.1). Taxonomy (NCBI): domain Eukaryota; kingdom Metazoa; phylum Chordata; class Mammalia; order Eulipotyphla; family Talpidae; genus Talpa; species Talpa europaea. The sequence goes on along the minus strand of NC_140068.1, from coordinate 48,373,261 downwards.
AGAGCTGAACATTTTCATTAAAAAATTTTATGTAATTGTCTTTCTGTTGGGAATATTTGTTCCCTTACAAAGAGTATAAAATAAATTTATTTAATCCAGAATTTTAATATTTTGTGAGACTTTTAAATATGAATGATTTCAGTAAATGTTAATTTTTCAATTACATTTTCATGAGTGTAGAAACAAACATTAAATACTTGGTCATTTCAACAGAATTGTTTGATTTATTTTTCAACCCAACTATTTTTGTTGAGGTAACTACAAGTGCAAACACTGGTAATGAATGGGGAATTTTGAAAAATACCTTTCAGACAGAATAGTAAATATCTGACTGATCACTGGCACACTGTGTATTAATATGAGAAAGAAAACCAAACCAAAATAAATTCATTATTGATGAAGGGCAAGGAGGACAACAGGAACAATGTTATGAATAGAGTATTAAACACTGACATTTTTAGTAACTGATTACAAGATTTAATGTTGGCATTTCATCAGTAAGTGCTGGAACAAGTACATTTTTATTTTTAATGATATGCATATTGCAGATGTATCTCCAAGTTGCAAATGTCTATATAGCTCCATAAATGCTAATCATAAGGATACTGAACTTTCAAAAGTTACCCAGACATTTTTTCTATAAAAGATTTTGTTAATAAAAAAAATCAAAATAACGGGCCTCCCCGGTGGCGCAGCGCTTAAGCACTGGGTTGCGAAGCTGCCCGCGGCCTCTGCAGCGCCGGTTATATCCCCAGCTGCTCCCCGGCCACCAGAGGAGGGTCCCACATGGCGTGCAGACCTCTCCTGCCTCCCGCTGCTCCCCTCAGCAGTGTACTTCGGTCCTTCTGCCTGCTCTGCTCCCTGCTCTGGCTCTGGTGAATTCTCTCACCCTCCCGCGCTTCTGACTGTACCCAGTGCTTGTATGAACACAAACAAACAAATAAATAAATAAAACATGCCTCTAAATTAAAAAAAAAAAATAACAAGCAACTATAAACCAGAGACACACTACGGGGCGGGGTGGGGGGAAAGAGGGACGGGGAAAGGAAGGACTAGAGTCAAAATAAGGGGGGAGGTGCAATTGTATGGGGAATATAACCAAAATGAAAACGCATACATTGTGCAAAGATGAAAAATGATGTAAGAATTATATAAAATAAAATATTTAAATAAAAAATATTCTGTAAATAAAAATTGTATCTTCTCATTTAATTTCCAACTCTTATCAGCAGATTTAGCTAATTTTTAAAAGTTGCATCAAGAACTATCATTCTTTGTGATCAGTTGCTAATATTTGAAAAATTGCATCACAAAATTAACACTTCTTCTTTCCCATATGTTTGATTGTATTTTTTTCAATTGTAGAAGATACATGAAAAGGAAAATGGTTGAACTATAGAAAGTCATCACTCGTAACAATAGCTGCCGATTATTGTGAGCTTACCTGTGCCAGGCACCTTTTAAAGTGGTTATACATGCGGCAGGTTGCTTTATCTTCACAACAAACCTGTGCAATTGGTGCTATTATCCCCTTTGCACAAAAGAGGTAACAGGTGCGGATAGTTTAAGCATCTTGCCAAGATCGCTTAACTGGTAAATGGTGGATTGAGTATTTAAACAGATTTATGTAATGCCAAACCTCGAGTTCTTAATCGCTACACTATATTTTAGGACTCTTCTTCATGGTACTATTTTGAGAAGAAAAATGATATGATGGATTTATACTTTAGTGTGTTGAAGTAAAAAAAAAATTAAGTCTATGGAATTTCTAAATTATTTTTTACTTCACATAAGCATTTGTGTTTTTAAAGTGCTTTATTCTCTATATATTTAAGTCACATTTGTCTAAAGAATACAGTTTTAAAAACTTAGAAAGGTGACTTAATATTGTCAATACAGATGAGCTAATACAACAGAGTAAACTTATGTATATAATGTAACATGTACTGTTAGATGTTTTTTCCTACATTTTTACCTTCTAGAAGTTTCTTGACTGTTTTTTTTTTAATATTTTATTTTATATAATTCTTACATGATTTTTCATTTTTGTACAATGTATGCATTTTCATTTGGGTTATGTTCCCCATACAATTGCACCCCCCTTATTTTGACCCTAATTCTTTATATCCCTGACCCCACCCGGTAGTGTGTCTCTGGTTTATAGTTGCTTGTTGATTTTGATTTTTCTTTGTATTAATTAGTCTTTTTCCTGGTCCCTTATTTAGATTTTCTAAATTCCTGCTATGAGTGAGACCATCCGGTATTTTTCTTTTTCTTTCTGACTTATTTCGCTGAGCATGATCCCTTCTAGCTCCATCCATGTTGCTGCAAACTGCGTATGTTTATCTTTTTTGATTGCTGAGTAATATTCCATTGTATATGTGTGTGTGTGTGTATATATATATACATATACATATATACATATACCACCTACTCAAGTACCATGGAAATTAAAGGTGATAATCCTGACTCTAAGCAGAGTAATATTCTGAAGTATTATCTTTTGCAAAGTCACAGTTAAGATTCATTTGGTTTTGGTGCTGAGGACAATTTAAAAATCCCACTTTTGTGATCATTTTAAAACTAGATTATGATTTATATAACTGTGCTAGCTGAGGTATTTCATTAACCCAATAAATATTATTATATATAATAGATATTAAGGTTTATTAATTTGCTACTTAACTGTGTGACTTTTAACATATTTTGCCTCAGTTCAATGAAGTTGGGTTTTGTACTTGCTTGTTCCTAAATTAATTAGTCATGCAGCCTTCATTGATTCTCCAAACTATTTTTCCGTATTCCCATTCCTAACTCCAGTCCTCATGGGAGGCAGCAGAATAATTATCACCTATTCATGGAAACCATGATATGAAAATAAGGCTTATTTTTTTTCTCATCTACAAGAGAAAATTTCTTCTGGATGCTTACTTGTCCTTTACCTTCAATCTCCAGAGGAAGGATGGCTCCTATTCACTTTCTGCTCTCTGTGCATTTTGTAAAACCCCCTCTTCACTGCTTTCTACATTACACAATTATGCCTATCATTTGATTTCTTAAATACTCACTTTCAGCCTATAAATTTACTCAAGATTTCCTTATTCTTAAAACTCTTCCCTCAACCCTGCTTCTCCAAGTTACTCTCTCATCTCTAACTGCCCTTTCGTAGCAAATTGTAAAGTGATCTATAGTTTTTCTGTCTAATTACCACCCACTCCTTCCTTAATCCTTTATTATCTGACTTCAACCCACAGCATTACAGTGAAATCATTCTTCCAAAGGTCATCTCTACCCTCTAAAATAGCCACATCCAACTCTTCTCTATGCTCATTCTACTTAAACCATTCTGTCTGTAGCATTACCATCCACCCAAGCTTTCCATGTTTACTAGGCATCCTGTTATGTGCAAGTTTCTTGCCTTAAGACGATCATTAAGGCCCACACATGCAGATTAAATAGTACAAAGCAACAAAGAGCTGGAAACACACAGCATGTTTTGGAAATTGTGAGTGTCGTTTAAGCTTTTAACACCTGGGGATGAGGTGGGAGTGCGGGTAATGGTACACATTGGAAGCAATTTAGGGTTAGATCGTACAGATTTAAAACTTTCCCCCCCATTAATTCTGTCACTCCCTCTTTGACTCTGGTTTTCCTTGGTTGACTCCCATTTATTCAGATTAGTTCTCAAAAATAGTTCTTCCTTTATATGACATCATTCTACACACTGTCCCAAGTGACATTATCTTTTTCATGTTTTCAACCTTTATATTAAGTATGTGTGGTTTACTACAAACTGTAAATCTTCATACCTGATTTCTCTTCTGAACTACAGATATGAATTTTCATCTTTGCTCTGTGTTATGTACCTTATATCAAATATGTCCAAATAAAATAGTGTACTGATGCTTAAAACTTTTGACTCCTTCTGCATTCATTTTCTCAATCAATGATCCCACCTTCTAAATGGCTACCAAGAGAAGATATATTAATTTTTTCTTCCTCCCTCTGGATAACTCCCAACATTCAAGTAATCACTTTACTAAAATATTTTTGAGTTTAACCACTTATATTATATTGTACTCTCATCGTTCATGCCTTTATTTTTTTACCTAAACTATTGTCTAATTATTTTAATGATCGTTTTACTCTTCAACTTGTCATTTATAACAGAGATAATAATGTAAAACTATATGAAATAGAGTTTAAAGGAATCAACTTATTTTCCTCCTAAAATCTTATTATTGTTCTGTCCAGAGGCTCTTTATAGACTTGTTAAAACCTGTATTTCTGGTTCTTTAATACCGACCATGACTACCAATACTCTGGAATCCATCAAGTCACTGAATTTGCCCTTTCATTCCCTTGAGGAGTCACTCAATGTTTATTTTGTCCATATCAATGTCTCATTTCCTCTTCATACAATGAATCTGTATTTCCTATAAATTTCACTGTTACTAGTTCCTACTCTTTATACTTTCCTTCATTACTGTTGTGTAAAAAATTGGTCTTTGATGTTTCCTTAACATGATTTGGAACTTTAAGAAAATACATATTTTCTACATTGATTCAAAGTATTTATCTATTGTCTAATTATATTTTAATTTTCCTAAGCGTATGATTTTATATTTTAACTTATTTTGGCTACCAAGTAGTTCATTGCAATTCGTGTTCCAATACAACCTCATATTAATTGTTAGTGTCCTTTGTGCTAACCATAGGTATCTCAGTTATCTGTAGATTAAACTTGTATGTCATATATTTTTTGACTAAAAGTACCTCAAGGACAGGGATTTAGAGATATCTATAATCAATTACTCCCAAGAATGTTAGGAACACAATATTAATTCAACATTTGTTGTTTAATCCAGCTATCCTTTTTTTTTTATAAATTTTATTGTTATATTCCCCATACAATTGCAGCCCCCCCATTCTGACCCCAATCCCTCCCCTCCCGCCCCCACCCCCCTAAAAGTGTCTCTGGTTCATAGTTTTTTGTTGATTTTGATTTTCACTTTCTTATATTCATTTTCCTGGTCCCTTATTTAAGTTTTCTAGATTCCTGCTATGAGTGAGACCATCCGGTATTTTTCTTTTTCTTTTTGGCTTATTTCGCTGAGCATGATCCCTTCCAGTGCCATCCATGTTGCTGCAAATTGCATGTGTTTATCTTTTTTGAATGCTGAGTAATATTCCATGGTATATATGTACCACATCTTCTTGATCCAGTCATCTATTTTTGGGCATTTGGGTTGTTTCCAAAGCTTAGCTATTGTAAACAGTGCTGCTATAAACATAGGGGTGCAGGTGTTCTTTGGAATTGATGTTTCTGTGTCCTTTGGGTAAATACCTAGGAGTGGAATTGCTGGATCATATGGAAGCTCTATGTTTAGTAGGTCCAGAAATCTCCACACAGCTTTCCACAGTGGTTGGACCAGTTTGCACTCCCACCAACAGTGCAGAAGAGTTCCTTTTTCTCCACACCCTCGCCAACATTTGTTGTTGCTAGTTTTTTTAATATGTGCCATTCTCACTGGTGTAAGATGGTATCTCATGGTAGTTTTGATTTGCATTTCCCTGATGACAAGTGATGTTGAACATTTGCACAGCAAAAGAGACAATAACAAAAACAAAGAGAAACCCCACCGACTGGGAGAACATTTTTGCACCCAACACTAATGATAAAGGACTGATCACAAAAATCTGCAAAGAGCTGATGAGACTCAACAACAACAAAGAAAATAATCCAGTCAAAAAATGGGCAGAAGAGCTAAAAAGAAACTTCTCTGAAGAGGAAATGCAAATGGCCAACAGGCATATGAAAAATCCAGCTATCCTTAATGGCCTTACAGCTTTAGTAACATTGAGGGAGAGAGTTTCTTTGTAAGCCATACATATTTATGAATCTTGAACCTTGAATCTCCTTCCCTTTTTCCACCAAAGAATCAATTTGATTTAGTTGACTCTATTATAAGTGCCCCAAATTCTGGACTTTCTTTTATCATCACACTCATTTCAACATTTATTTGCTTATCTACTTCAGAGTCTCCTTCATTGGACTATGAAGTCACTAAAATCAGTAGATGTGTTCACTGTCTCTATGTATGTGCACACACACATATATATATTTAACAAAGAACTATAATGTAGTTTATATGAAAGAAAGATAACGTAGTTTATATCACTAAATAAAATAATATCCAAAATAGGATATGTGGCTACCAGTATATATAATTATCATTAAATTTTATCATTTTTTCTGGAATTTATTTCTTTTATTTGGGCATAAAACTAGTTTAATTTGGGCTGACACTACATTTTTGAGCAGATTAAATGTATTAAATTTTCTGGATGAGACATTTATTGTTTTCCAGCTATACATATGTTCCTTCAATTTTTCATCTTTATTTTGGAATAAGGAATAATTTTGTGAATTATCTAACTAATAGCCTATGTGTCTTCTGAAGGTAGAGAATTTAAAAGTTGTTGGATATTCAAGTTTTCTTTTGTTCCTGCCTCAGTGATCATGGAAACTTCTAGTTAAGATTGTGTAGTCACAAGATGGACTGATGCTGCATCCTAAGATTGTAGCTTATATCAATGCATTATAGAGCTGCCTTACAGAGCTGCTGAACCTGCAGCAGACCAGAGTGAAGCACATAGTTATTGTCTTGTGCTACAGAAATGTTGAAGTTTATTACTGTAGCTGTACATATTCTACCTTAATTAATACATGAGCTTTTGGAATACTCATGGTACTTGGCAGGAGTGTCCTGGGTTTAGTTGGGAAATAAATAGAGGGGAGGAAGTGCAACCATTGTAACAAAGGTTAATGACAAAGGGACCACATCAGTTACCAGGTTCAAAACGCCATGTGAGGGAGCCAGAGGTTAGGAGTCAGGGAGACCTGGAATAGTCTAAGAAGCAGAGTGCAAAGTAGGAGTGAGAGAAATGGGCAAAAGCAATAAACAAGGCAACGATTCCAGAAGGTTTTTCTAACTTGTCTTTGCTTCACAGTAGAGAAACAGGTTAGCTTTTTGATGTTCTGTTGGAAAAGATGTTTAAGAGTTGTTATTTTAGAGTGTAGTATCTACAGCCCAATAACCCTGTCCAGATTGCCAATGCCAGACAATTGTGGGATAGCATGGCTCATACCCATCAGATGAGTATCAAGAGATTGAAATATATTTCTCCAATGTTCTATGTTTATGTCCATTGTGGAATTTATCTTCAAAACATTACTTATAAATTTATATTACATATTGATGAGTTAGATTTTATAAATTAACCAATTTAATGACAAATTAGCACATACTCTTTTTTTTTGTAGTACAAATGCCTTTTTGACTTTTAAAGGTCACTAAAAAGTTCCATCTCATAATGGATATTTAATATTTTCCTGCTTAAAAACTAAAGGTCACACATTAGTGTATTCAGTGCAAGAATAGCATGTTCATGATCTCGAAAATATTTATTCCAATCTTGCCGTCTTACAACTGATCTGATTATCAAGCAAGCTATAGATAATTGGACATTGGATTAAAAGCAAAATAAAGGAATTTAAGCAACTAGTTAAAACAACTAGACTAATGATTATTGAAAATTAATTTAGAAGATATTTAACTCTAATATAAATCAAGCATCTCTAAATACTATAAGATAACTTGATGCCCTTTGCAGCACTAGAAATATTTCTTTTCTCAAAGCAAGGGAAAACTAAGTCTTAAGAGGAAAAAATACCCCACAAAACATCACTATTTGTGAAAGTTCCTTTTAAGTCATGTTACTACACACAAAACTAGTTCAAAACTAGCTATTTCTATTCACTTCCTATCATCAATGTGCTACTAATTTGAAGAAGGATTTTTGTGTTAAGAAAGCAGATGCAGGGCCTTCCTGGTGGATTAAGGGTTAAATCTCAGTGCTATCACTACTATAGCCTGAGTTCAATCCCCAGCCAAGGAACTAACCCACATATGGTGCAGCAGACCTCTCCTGTCTTGCCTGCTACTCCCCTTGGCAGTGTATTTCAGTCAAACTGCCTGTTGTGCTCCCCACTCTGTCTCTGATTAATCCCCTTACCCCGAACCTCTGGCCTATACCCCAATTCTTCTATGGAATAAATAAATAAATCTTTAAAAAAAAGAAAACAGAATAGCTACTGGAATGTTGTATAACAGTGTATTTTAAAAGAAAACACTGTCTTAGGATGCATTATTTTATTCTGTGTAAAATTAGTAAATATATTCACAAAAATATCCACCACATGTAATATTCTGAAGAATGTAGACTTGAAAAAATAAATGTTAAACAATAATGTCTATATTAGGCAGAATGGGAAATAAATTTACACTTTTGCTATATGTACCTTTATTTGTCATTCATTGACTACTTTAGATATGGCCCAATCATTGGTGATGACACCACACAGATAGTAATCATGGACACTGCTAATAGATTGTTCATATACAATCTCAATATATTTTGGAGTATTATTTTGCCAAAGAATGCAAAAATCTCTTAGGACATTATGGATTGGTTATTTGATCTGACTAGACCCGGAGACAAGGTCAAGGAAAGTTCATTTGAAGGTGCAACATCTCAGCTTATCTTACAATATGATAGCGTTTGTGGTGGGACTAAAGGATTCCCGTCTAAAGGATATCATGAGGAAAGAATAGCACCTTAGAGGAAATAAGTGTTTAGTATGATTAGTATTAGTATGTGCTTAGTATGATTGATATTCAGAATGCCAGCAAGGTGTTAGGAACGGGAATAAGTATGTAGGTTAGGGGCAGACAGATATATAGACATATACTTTTTGTTAAGTAATTAGGTTTTTATTTTGAAAGCCATGGGGAAGTATTAAATGCTATCAAACAGGGAAATAACACAGTAAAATTAATGTTTTAGAAAATTCACTGGAGCGCAGTAGGAAGGATATAAGAAAGCAGTAAGATGGTTTAGACAGATCAGTTGAGAAGCCAATATTGTACAGACAAGAACTAATGAACATACAGACAATAAGAGTAATGTTGGAAATGCAAAATAAGATATATAGATAGAGAGAGATATCTATATCTGTATCTATCTATCTATATGAATATGCAGATGGAAAAAAATCCCCTGAAATTGGAAACTAAAAGGGAGATCCATAGCGGTGAGGGAGAGGGAAGAATTTGTGAATTTGACTTGGATATTTTTGACTTGTGTGCATCTCATGATGATATTTTATAATACAAGGAATTTAGAATAAAAATAGTTTGAGCAAGGTTAGAATTCTATTTTGATGTCATGTAGCTTTCAATTTACTTGAGGGATGCCTAGTGAAGAGGTCTACTGAATAGGTGGTATTAACAATCAGAGTCATTTTAACTAGAGAAAGTATTTAAGAGTCATCACTATAAAGTGATATTCAATTCAATGGGTCAACTAGTTGAAAAACAGGAAGAAATCTGTTCTTGTACCAGACTGATAGCATTGAATCCCCAATTTCTTAATTACTATGTAAACCTTAGAAAATCAATTGGCCTGCTAATATTTGTCTCTTTATCAGTAAAATGGATTTAGTATATTAATAAAAACGTGAAAATATAACACACTTAGAAAAGTAGTATAAATACTCAAAAAAAAATTAGCCTTATTCCAGAGTGTACAACTGGTTCTGTAACACTGGGAATATCATCATTCAAACAACTAGTAGACAAACAGTATGCCAAAAAGATTGATGCAAAAATAAAGACCAGAAAATGGGAAAAAACAGAACATAATTCTGTCATGGGGCACTCAGTAGAAGATAACTTCAAAAATACGAAAATGACCAGTAGTTCTGAAGGATGTGGGAAAGTCAGTATTAAAAGTTTCTAACTGTGTCTACCAGATTTAATAGAGGTCATTGGTGACATTTTGGAAATAGAATACTTTTTTTGGAAGTTAGAGAATAGAGATTAGAGTAAGACATGCCAGTGAGTGGATTGAAAGTATAAAAATAAAACTGATTGTCAACTATTATCTAATTCATTCTCTCCGCATACATTTATTCTAAACTTATGTTATGCAAAGCATTGTGTTTGGGACACAACCATGAATATGATCTAGTCTTAAAAGTCATGGGACTTTTAATCAAGCAAAAATTATGTCATTAAATAACTGGCTGCCCATTTAATTTCTTTTTTTTTTGCCCATTTAATTTCAATTAAAATTTTAAGAAATGCTATAAAGGATAGTAATTTGGCACTATGAGAATAGGTACCTAAGATATGAAAGGATTTAAGGTATACTTTAGAAGAGAAAATCCTTAATTGGGGGAAGAGTTGTCAAGGATGACTCCTAGGTCTCAACAATATAATCAGTTGAGTATTGAAAGTATACCAGAGTTTTGGAAAAAGATGGGGAATTTGGCTTTTAATATTTGGAGTTTGGAGTGCCTTTATGATACGAAAATTGAGCCGACAATTCAATATGCTTGTTTGGTAATTCTTCAATTGCTAAGCTATGAGTTTTGATGGAGGTGCCTTTTTATAGAGGACAAATGAAAGCACTAAGACTAAGGCTTGAGAAACTGTCGCAATGATTATTTTTGAGGGCAAATAACAATTAGTGAGACTTTGTCATAGTGGATAGAAGCATAGGATGAGTGTGCTGTTGTAGAAACCATAGGTGGACTGAATTTCACAAGGAAAACACAATCAATGACAACATATGTTGCTATGCTATCAAGGAACATGAGAACTGAAAACTGTCTGATGACTTTAGCCACCTGGTAGTCATTTTAATGAACTTACATGGATGATTTTGGTAAAATTATGAGGTGAAGAAATTAAGTTGGAATATATCTGGGAGTAGTGTTAGAAGAAATTGGTTATGAAAGGAGAGAAAGATTAGGTGATAGTTATAGAAAGATGGATGGCGAAGGAATTAATTTTATTTATTTATTTGTTTGTTTATTTATTTATTTATACAGGATCTGGGGTACAGGCCAGAGGGCGGGAGGGTGAGATAATTCACTAGAGACAGTGCAGGGAGCAGAACAGGCAGAAGGACCAAAGTATACTGCTGAGGGGAGCAGCAGGCAAGACAGGAGAGGTCTGTCGCACCATATGGGTCTCTCCCTGGCCGGCCAGGAATCAAACCCATGCTGCAGAGGCTGTGGACAGCATCATAGCACTGGGTTTAGCCTGCTGCGCCACCAGGGAGGCCAGGAATTAATTTTTTAATGGTATATTGGTTTGTGCATCTATTGTTCTCTTTTAATTATTTTAACTGTTCTTGCACTTAAAGGGTTAAGCTAACTTGAAGTTAGTGGATATCATCCCTAGTCTGACAGATGTGCAAAAATAATAGCATAACTTTATGCTGTTTTTTTTTTTTTCCTAATTTCAGCTGAGCACATGTCTGTGGAAAGGGGAAAAGTCTCCTGTATTCGCTTGTGGTCCTTATGGGACAGCTTTGAGAAATGTCTACAAATTAAATTATTTAGAGCTGCCATAATTCCCTAAAAATATTTAAGGAGACTGTTATTCTGATATTTATTTGATTCATAATGGCATATTCTCCAGGATGACAACTCTGACATAATGAAAAGAACATTCTACAGTTCAAATACTTAACAGCTGTTTGATCTGGGGCAAGTTTCTTCAGAGTCTGTTTTGTCATCTGTTAAGTGGAAATTATGATGATTTTTTAGGGTTATTCTTATGGTTAAATGAAATAAAATATGTAAAATGTTGAGTGCCATATACTCAATAAATTATATTTTCCTTCTTGTTTTTAAGACTTTTTTTTTAGCACATTGATAATTTCATATATTGGAATTCAAATATCAGCCTGTAGTATCTACTTATAATTTTGATTTTAACATAATGATGATTTTAAAATAAAACTAGTAGAAATAAGAAAAGGACATTGATGCTTTCTGGGCCACCAGAGTTTTAATGGTTTGGCATCTTGTATTATAGGAAATTCTCCTATGTTTAATAAGGCAGCTGCTACCACCAGGTCTCTGAGGATTACAACAGTTTTCATACTTTGGTCTTTCCTCTCCTCCAATGAAGGATATATTCATATTTTCCATCTGCTTATATGCAACACATCGTTTTTGAAAACACTATAAACAAGACAGATAGTAATTGGGGTGTGAAGGATAGGATGGAGCACCAGCAGGGAGGACATCTTTCTTTAATTGTACTTTTTGGTTCTATTAAGTAATATCTCAGCATGTCAATAACAAATCATTACTGATTTCTAAAAGCTTAAGCGAAGAAAATGTAGTTTGGTTTTTGACTGACAAGATAATTTTATTTATAAGTGAAGGGAAGAGCATATTTCCCACAAACATCTTTATATTCTATTTAGAGTTGTTGAAACATTGTGTCACTTCATATGGTAAGATGTAGAACATTCGTTTTCATAACTTAACTTCAGATGGATGCTTTCTAATATTGTACTTAAATATGTACATTATTAGAAAAATAAGTGGATTTAAAATAATTTTTCGTTCCACACAAATTTTCCATTTTAAAAATTAAAAAAGGAGAGTCTAAAATCTACATTTCTAATGAATGGGTTACTAAATTATAAATATAACACATGTAAAACATTAAATGTTTTGTGTAAATAATTTTGAAATTGAAATTCAAAATAATAGAACTACTTTGTATTTGTATGATGTCTTATAATTTAGGATACTGTTTTATCCACATTTTCTAAACACCTTCCTCATAAATCCTATGAGATTGACTTGGCCCAGCTATTATCTTTGACTTTCTGCTTTTAGCACATTTTAGCCTCATTTTTTTTAATCAGACACACAAAAATAACATTATAACAATTAAAAAAAAGATGAAACAGTGCAAAAGCTTTATAGAATATGTAATGTTTAGTATTCCTATTTAATATACTATTTTATGAGATACCTTGAACTACTTCATAATTTGCTTAACAAATACATGTTACACGCAGTCTAAATACAATACAACATAAGACCTGTTTATGTCTTATACCGAAATTATCCAAGCTGAGCTCCTTATTGGGCTAATTGCTCAAATGGAAATCTTTGTTTTCTCAAATCACCCCTAAGGTCTTTTTGAGATGTCTCTACTGTTCTGCCTCTTGCATACTAAATACAGTTATTTTAATTTCTTATCTGGTCACAAGAATGTTGCCTCCTCTAGCAGTGACTCCCAGGGAATGCCCTTCTGTTGTGTAAAGCTTTCTTTCACTGGTGACCTCTGAAAGAAACTTCAAGAATATGAAAGAATAGGTGTCACTTTCTTCTTGACCTTATCAACAAGTGTGCATAAGAATTTTATTCTACTTCAGAGCAAAACTAAAATCAAATCAAAACAGTAGGATTGGGCTAGAGCCTTTAGAATGAGACAAATAAGATAACACACCTATTCCTTTTTTTTAAGACTTATTTTATTTATTTATGCATATAAGAACTGGGGTGTTGACCAAAGGTGCCAGGAGTGAGAGAATTCACCAGAGACAGAGTGGCGAGCAGAACAGGCAGATTGACTGAAATACACTGCTGAGGGGAGCAGCAGGCAAGGGCAAGACAGGAGGGGTCTGCTGCATCCGGCGGGTAGCTCCTTAGCCAGGGATTGAACTCAGGCGTCAGTGGCTGGTGATAGCTTGATGGCACTCAGATTTTAACTCCTGTGCCACCGGGGGGACCCCAACACACCTATTCTTTAGAGTAACTGAATATAATGTCAGCTGGTACTGGGCATGTTTTTTCTTAGGAGACAGATGCTGCAGTTTTACTTCAAGTTCCCTCATTATGCCTCTTTGTCTATCTTCTGCCTGGCTTCCCCCTGACAGTTTTCAAATAACTATTTGCCTTGGGGGGAATTTACCAAATTATCACCCCAATTAAAACCAGACACCAGGAGGGAATTAAGTACCATCTTTGCGCCATTAAACCTCATTATATTGCTCCCCTAGATTGACTTCTACCTCCATTGTTCATTTCAGGAGAATTTCCCAGTCCATACCTCCTTTAGCGTGTTATCCTGTACTATGACTCCAAGGTGATAATCTTGGTCTAAAATAACATTTTTAGGGCCTCCCTGGTGGTGCAAGTTGTTGAGACGCAACCTATGAAGCTGTCCACAGCTGCTGCAGCACAAGTATGATCCCCGGCCAGGGTGGTGACCCACATGGCTCAGCAGACTTCTGACTCACCTGCTTCTCCCCTCAGCAGTGTATTTCAGTCAACCCACCTGTTCTGCTCCCTACTCTGTCTCTGGTGAACCCTCTCACCCCCCACACCTCTGGCCTGTACTCCAGTTCTTGTATGCATAAAATAAATAAATCTTTTTAAAAAATAACATTTTCCACACTCTTGATTGCTCAGTAGTACATGTATGAGAAAACAGCATTCTGATCCATGTTGTACTTTACCATGTTTCATTTTCTCTGTAGGAGGAGGAAAGGGAATATCAGAAGCACACTTTCTTCTCTTCAGTCTTCCTTTCATTATCAATATCATTTTTCTATTGCTTGGACAAAACCACACATATTTATTTATTTATTTATTTATTTATTTATTTTTTAAATAATAAATTTTATTTTTATATTCCCCATACAATTGCAACCCCCCCATTCTGACCCTAATCCCTCCCCTCCTGGCCCCCACCCCCCAAAAAGTGTCTCTGGTTCATAGTTTTTTGTTGATTTTGATTTTCACTTTCTTAGTTATTCATTTTCCTGGTCCCTTATTTAAGTTTTCTAGATTCCTGCTATGAGTGAGACCATCCGGTATTTTTCTTTTTCTTTTTGGCTTATTTCGCTGAGCATGATCCCTTCCAGCGCCATCCATGTTGCTGCAAATTGCATGTGTTTATCTTTTTTGAATGCTGAGTAATATTCCATGGTATATATGTACCACATCTTCTTGATCCAGTCATCTATTTTTGGGCATTTGGGCTGTTTCCAAAGCTTAGCTATTGTAAATAGTGCTTCTATAAACATAGGGGTGCAGGTGTTCTTTGGAATTGATGTTTCTGTGTCCCCTGGGTAAACACCTAGGAGTGGAATTGCTGGATCTTATGGAAGCTCTATGTTTAGTAGGTCCAGAAATCTCCACACAGCTCTCCATAGTGGTTGGACCAGTTTGCACTCCCACCAACAGTGCAGAAGAGTTCCTTTTTCTCCACACCCTTGCCAACATTTGTTGTTGCTAGTTTTTTTTTAATATGTGCCATTCTCACTGGTGTAAGATGGTATCTCATGGTAGTTTTGATTTGCATTTCCCTGATTAAAAGTGATGTTGAACATTTTTTCATATGCCTGTTGGCCATTTGCATTTCCTCTTCAGAGAAGTTTCTTTTTTAGCTCTTCTGCCCATTTTTGGACTGGATTATTTTCTTTGTTGTTGTTGAGTCTCATCAGCTCTTTGCAGATTTTTGTGATCAGTCCTTTATCATTAGTGTTGGGTGCAAAAATGTTCTCCCAGTTGGTGGGATTTCTCTTTGTTTTTGTTGTTGTCTCTCTTGCTGTGCAGAAGCTCTTTAATTTGATGTAGTCCCAGCTGTTTATCTTTGCCTTCACTATCACTGCTTTGGGTGATGTGTCTGTAAAGATGTCTTTGATGTGCAAATCACGTAGCATTTTGCCTATATTTCCTTCTATATATTTTATGGTTTCAGGTCTTATGTCTAGTTCTTTAATCCATTTTGAGTTGATTTTTGTGTATGGTGTGAGGTAGTGGTCAAGCTTCATTCTTTTGCATGTAGCAACCCAGTTTTCCCAGCACCATTTATTGAACAAACTTTCTTTGCTCCAATGCATAGTCTATGCTCCTTTGTCAAAGATTAGTTGACCATAAATCTGTGGGTTTATTTCTGGATTTTCTATTTGATTCCATTGGTCTGTATGTCTGTTCTTGTTCCAATACCATGCGGTTTTGATGATTATGGCTTTGTAGTATAGTTTGAAGTCTGGGAGTGTGATGCCTCCATTCCCTTCTTTCTTTTTCAGGAGAGCTTTGGCTATTCGGGGTTTTTTGTGATTCCATATGAATTTCATCAACAATTGTTCTATTTCTTTGAAGAATGACATTGAAATTTTGATTGGAATAGCATTGAATCTGTATATTGCTTTTGGTAGGATGGCCATTTTAATAATGAAAAACACACATATTTAAAACAAATAATGTTTCAGGCAGGAAGCTACCTAGATCTGATTTTAAAGATTTAGGGGGAGTATCTAACACTGTTTATAGAGGTTGGGTTCTTCTGATAGATACACCAGTTGCATTACTGAGTCAAACACTTACCATCTCAGTCTGAAATAGCTGCACTCACCTTTCACACTGTAGTCAAGCCTTCCCCAAAAGGACGATATATGGATATCTGAATAAAAAGTTGGATTATTGAGAGTGGTCCCTCTGACAAGATACCATTAGTTGGTTCCCAAGATAATTCTGAAAATTTCCATCCTACAAGGCAAAAAGTGCAGATAACTCTTTGTACAACTTTGTAAAAAAAGTTTTAGGTTCAATCCTTCCTAGTCAACTCAAATATATCCTTGATAATTCTCTAGTTTTTCTACTTTTCAGAGTTTCTAAGTGGGTATATTTCTGAAAATATTATGCATTATATATAGGTACAGATCTTTGTAATATTTAATTTACCAGCTCACCGGTGTCAAATATGAAAATGATGATGTAAATTTAACACATTACTTCTCTCTACAGACAACAATTTATTTAATAAAGAAGATTAATTGAAGACGTAGAATGTAATGAAAGGAACTTCTAAAAGGAATTTTCAGCCAATAGATAGAACAAAATTCATTACTTTCTTTTAGGGATTAGAGTTAATCAATTCCTAACTGATTCAGAAATCATAACATAAATGTCTTATCTCATTAAAATAAACCAATTTTTAACTGTTTATATACATGTGATAATCATTTCAGATTACATTCTGAAATCTTAAATTTTAACTAATGGCAGAATGATTATTGAGTTAAACTTCAAATATTGAAAGAATAATTATTTTCTGAGGGAATAATATTATATCCTATTTGGAATTGTGGCTAATACTGCAAACACCTATCCTATGTCCTTTATAACCAACCACCTGTTTTCATACAAAACCATCTGTCCACTCCCTTACAAGGTGTACTATTTGCCCTGTACACTTTTATTTCTAAACATCTTTAAAGGAAAATCATGCCTTAAAATTTTTATTGTTACATACTTTTAATTTAAAGAAATTGGAGGGGGCACTCCCTGGTGGCACAGGGATTAAAGACAGTGCTGTCAAGCTATTGCCAGCCACTGCAGCATGAGTTTGATTCCCTGGCCGGCCAAGGACATGACCCACATGGTGCAGCAGACCTCTCCTGTCTCCCCTCAGGAGTGTATTTCAGTAGATCTGCCTGTTCTATTCCCCACTCTGTCTCTGGTGAATCCTCTCACCACCCCTGCACCTCTGGCCTACACCCCAGCTCTTGTATGCATAAATAAATAAATCTTAAAAATAATTATTAAAAAAAATGAAAGAAATTGGAGGGCCTCCCTGGTGGCATAGAGGTTAAGTCTACGCCCTAGTTCACTGCTGCAGACTGAGTTCCATACCCAGCAAGGAAGCTAACCCATATATGGCAGAGCAGACCTCTCCTGTCTCATCTGATGCTCCCTTTAACAGTGTATTTTAGAAGATCCATCTCTTCTGCTCCCCACTCTGTCTGGTAATCTCACCCCTGCAAATCTGGCCTAGACCCTAGTTCTTCTATTCATAAATAAATAAATAAATCTTTAAAAAATGAAATAAATTGGAAACTGATTTTTTTAATGACAGTCAAACTAAAAAGCAAACAACAACTGTGCTAAGGTTTTCTTTCCATAGTATATCCATCTAACCTAGAAATGAATATTTAACTAACTTTGACATTATCAAGTCTTTTGTTGCTTTTCTCCTCTGTTCTTACTTGACATTCAGAATCATAAATGAGAATAAATAGCATACAGGGTTTTTAAATCTATAGTTGTAAAAGTGTGTATATACACTGGTTAATTAAAATTTTTATTAATAACTGTGATTTTTAGCATATTGTCAATTTGAAGGATAAAAATAGTTTTGCCTATAAACATATGTTTCATTTTACTTTCTGAGTGAGCATGGTGCCCAGTATACTGTAGTAGGTACCCTAAATATTCCTTGATGATAGAAGTGATGAAATCCATTTATTTTTCAACTTCCTTGTTACCTAGATTCTTGTTCATTCACATTCTTTCTTATTTTAAGATTTCATTATCTCTCTCAGCATATTTTTATAACCTTCTAAATTGCTTCTAGCCCACCAAAATCTTTTGTTCCAATCCATCCTACAAATTAAATTACAGATTAATGTTTATAAATATGTATCTATCATGTCACTACTTTTTTTTCAAAGACTCGAGGGGTTCCTCATTGTTTTCTAAATTTATATCAAATTTTAACACTGGCATTTTCTTTTGTTGCTTAGTAATTTCCTATTTCTCCCTATAATATTTTCTTCATCAACCTTATATTCTGGACAAATGGAATAACCTCTGTTTCATAAACTTACTCTCCAGAGTTATTTCAAGTCAAGTTGTACCACTGCCATCTTCAGGGAATGTTTCTGAATTTTTTAAGTATGCAAACCATACCTTGTCAAACTATTCTGCCCCAGAACTATAAAAAGATCTGTTTTGTGGAATTTCTCACAATGTAGAAGCACAGTAGGTCCTTAACTGATTATCTATTATCAATTTATTTGACAACCACCATTCTAAATCCACTTAATTCACAATTTATTATATTTACTCTAGTATTTTTGAAACATTACATTCTTTATTTTTAATAAATATCTTCCTAACTAAATGCAGTTCATTGAAGTTATAAGATAATATCTATATAAAATGAATATATATATAAGAAAACTAATCTGATCTTTTAAAATAAAGTTCTTATATACATAAGCAGGAAAAAAGGGTAAATGTTTAACTGTGAAGCATAATACAGAAAGAATCCTATTCTCTTACAGATATGAATTTTTCTCTCTACTTAATATTGCAAAATGAATCTGGGGTGAATTTTACAGAATATAGATCCTCTGTGTTATTATAGCAACCCAATAAAGAAATAGCTTTGTAAGTATCATTTTCTCATCAAATTAATAAAAGTATACATACATACTCATTTTTTTCCAGATGATTTCATATTTTTTTCATTTGGTTTTTCAGCTCTCTGATCTGTATTTTTGAGGTATACTGCTTCTCAAACTACAGACAGTGGGGCAAAATCAAGGGCTAATGACAAACTGACCTAAATCTTTTGTGTTCTCTGGACACTACACATGCTTATAACCCTAGCCACTATTTCCACTAAATGTAAGCATTCAATTGCAAATATTGTGAAGAATCTGATGCCTGAGATCCAGATTTAATCAAACGTCAGGTATTTTTTTTATATTTTAACTTTTTAAGAGCTAAAATATTTTAAACTTGGTATTTTTCCTTTATGGATTGTGTAAGACACAAAACATGAGGATGCGATAACTGGATTCAAGGATTGTTATGCCCTAAAGATGATGAGATTTTTGTTCTTCAAGTCTGTTGACTTTTTCTTTCATTTGCCTATTTATCCACCTTTTCTTCATCCATTTATATCCTCAAAAAATATTTATATCTCTTCATCTTAGACACAGAAGAGATGTAAATCCAGATCACCTTTCTCCCTTCTTCTACAGAAGACCATGTATAATAAACATCAAAATAGAATTGATTTGCGTTAAGACTTTTTGTTAAGTACAGAAACTTATTCTTGTAAAATGAGTATAGTACTTTCCTTCTCTCCAAGAGTGAAGAAATAGCTCATTAAAATGTAAATTAGGTAAAATAAATGTTATTTAATGTCTGAGTTATTGTAAGTTCCAGTTACCAAACTTGCAGCCTCTGTTTGTTTCTTAAATATATGAAGCATAATAATGTATCTATGTTGTTACAGAGACTTCAATAAGACTTCAATAAGAAGTCTTTAGAAAACTGTTGCAAAAACATGTTTCTATGTTGCAAGTCACACTTGTTTGTACTT
Source organism: Talpa europaea (assembly GCF_964194135.1). Lineage (NCBI taxonomy): Eukaryota > Metazoa > Chordata > Mammalia > Eulipotyphla > Talpidae > Talpa > Talpa europaea. Next base: position 48,353,192 of record NC_140068.1, on the reverse strand, counting down.
GTTACTTATATTACTTGTGGAGCAGGTTTAAACAAAATGTGAAAGGTTGTCTTTGTTACTGGTCAATTACTAATGCCCATTTTTTATCCTATATCCTACTCCTACATAGACTTTGCTATTAAGGATATACTAAGAAATATTGATTGCTTTACATGCAGAATATAAATAATCAAAGCAAATGACCTGGCAAACCACAATTAAAAAATTCATATACTTTATGAAAATTAAATTAGTTGCCAGATTGGAGGAAAATGTATGGTTGGGAGGATGGTAGATCACATCAACTTGATGGTAGGAATAGCACTAGAATTTTAGTGATAGGTAGGATGAGCATTATATATACATAAAGGTGAAGATCACCCCCAAATTTACATAATTTTATTAATTGATGGTAAATCAATCAAATTTTAAAAATAATACTGATTGAAGTAGTAAAGTCTGTTGACTTTTTCCTTCATTTACATTTTTTTCCTTGTAGCTATTGTGTTTATTATTGTATCTATCTGATAGTCTCACAGGTGTACATCAATTTTAACATTTCCAAAGTGATTCATTTTCTCCTTCCTCCTACTTAAACTGGTCTTTTCATATGTGTGTGTGTGTGAGTGTGTGTGTGTGTATATATTTATTTACTATATATATTTATATATATTTACTCTCTCTATATATACATATATATATATATACACACACACACATTTACTACATCATCCTTCATATTTGTACAATGTGTGTGTTCCTGTGAAATTCCCACCACCAATTCACCCTGGCACCATCACCCTAGTCCCTTGTGCTCTTTCATCCATCTTTCCTCCATCCATTTTTTTTCCTTAAAAAATATCTGTATCGTTTCCTCTTAGACAGATGAATTTATATAACTGCCTGTTCATCTGTTTATGTGTTTTACTAAGCAGTCTCTTTTAAGCTATAGAATACATCTTATCCTCTTATTACTTAGACAGCTTACCATTGCATATTTTTTAATCAGGAGATTCTTAATAAATGTAATTTGAAGATGTAAATGATTCTGCTAAGAATTTTAATTTTTATGCATACTATAAACTTCTTTTTATAACCATGTGATTATTTTTATCAGTTTTAGAAGTGGTTAAAATTTATCTTCATGACATTTTTGTTGTGGTGATTTTATTTAATTACTTCAAATTACTTTGAAAGATTTGTGTGTTTTTTACTCAGATAGTAAGCCATTACAGTCACATGTGAAAGTCTACAGAAAACAACATGGCATGAAACATTATTCAAAAGTCCTCATGTCAACTATGTTTCTTTTCACAGTGAAATTCAATTTGCCTAGAATTTTGTGTTCAACAGACACGTTTAGAGCTAGAGTAGGACATAATTACAAAGTCAGGGACTCTCCATGAAAAAGACCTTGCTTTGAGATTATTGATGTTCACATCTGTTCATAACTGAGTGTATATCAACAAATGGAGGAGAAGCTTCTGAATTATTTTATCATGGTTAATTTTATACATAACTAATATTTAGCAAATATAATATTTATCATATTGACCATTTTAATTATAAAATTTAATGATCTAAATATTTCACATTGTTGTGAAACCATCCCTGCTATCCTACATGAAACTTTTTAGCAGCTTTTGAAATTTGAGAGGAACACATATTCCATGTAAAAGCTATTGTTTTATTATTTCTGAGTCTTTTGTAACAGATAGAGCTTACATGAACTTTAGCCTCCCAAATGTTTGCATTTTCCTTAAAATTCCTATTTTTTTTGGCATTGGTAGAAATTAAAAATGAATGTTATTTAATTTATACAAGCTATGTGAATGAAAAATGAAACTCAACAGTCAAAGTCTCATAATAAGATAGATTTTTTAAAAGTGATACTCAATGCTATAAAGTTTTGTAAAATAATAGATATTAAACTTTATGATCCAAATGGAATTATATTTTAATCAAAATTTATTTTCTGAACACTACTCTGAAGTGTAAATGATATATCCCATATATGTTACCCAAATAACAAACAGAATAATTCAGTGAATAATTCAGTGAATTCTTTGTATTCCTGTGTTTGTTGATATTTCTATCTAAATAATCATCAAGTATTTATGCATTTAACCAAAAGCACTAATTACTTACATAAAACAATTACTTATATAAAAGCAATAATTACTTATATAAAACAATTATATACTTAATAAAACTATCTTCATTCAACTTCATCCTTTTAGTAGGAATAATTATAGAAAGAAGAGTAAATTCCTAGAGACCAAGGCAAAAAAAGAATTTCTTGTTTTCTTAAATAAATAGTATATTGAGCTTGATGCAAACATTTCATATTAAATGAGAATAATCTTCATGAACTTTATTTATTAGAAGTTACTAAAGGTTCAGTTACAGTTAATGATAGAGTAGAAAAAGAAGCTAAGTGGATATGATGCCTGAAACTGGCAGAAACAGCTTAATTGCGATCTTCCTCAGTCATTGAAAACAGTGGTTTAGAGCAGTCTTGGAAACACAATCAATTCCCTTTTGAATCCCAGACCTTCCACATCATAAACTATTGTAGTTGGGGGAAGATTATTTCAACTCAGCCAAATTTAGTTTTCTGTATGGTAAACATAGAGCAATAATATTAACAAGTTATCACTTATTTTATGATCACTATCAAAAAGAAAAATATCCAAAAATCTATCAAAAAGAAATAGCAAGTGTTGGTGAGGGTGCAGAGAAAAGGGAATCCTTGTTAACTGTTGGTAAGAAAATAAATTGGTGCAGTCTACTCACAAAACTAAAAATAGAGTTCCATATGATCTAGCTATTCTACTTCTGGGAATATATATGAAGAAAACAAAAACATAGGCTCAGAAAGAAATATATACCACATGTTCATTGTAACATTCATTTATAATAGCTAAGACATGAAAACAACCTAATTGTCCATTGATGAATGAACAGATAAATAAAAGGAGTTATGTATGGGTATATATATACACACACACACATATATATATTTATATATAGATTTAGATATCTATCTATCTATAAATAATGGAGTATTTTATTTGGCCATAAAACAATGAAATCTTGCCATTTGCAGCATGAGTGGATATTGAGGACATTGTGTAAAATGAAATAAGTCAGATAGAGAAAGACGAATATTGTATAATCTCCATTATATAGAGAATCTAAGAAAAAACAAACAAAAACAACACAAACCAAGCTCCTATATACAGAGAACTTGATGATTGCTGTTGATTGCAAGAGGTGGTAAATGTAGTCCAAATGTTAAACTTCCAGCTTCCACTGATAAAATAAATAAGTCATGGGCATATAAAATGTAGTAGGTGACTATTGCTAATAATGCTGTATTACATATTTGACAGTTGCTGACAGTAGGTCTTAAAAGTTCGCATCATAAGAAAAATAATGTAGCTCTGTATGACAATAGATATTAACTAGATTTATTGTAGAGATCATTTTGCTCTGCATACAAATATCAAATTCTTTTGTGATACATCTAAAACAAATATAATGTCACATGTCACATATATGTTAATAAAAAAAGGAATTCTTTAAGGAAAAAAATGTCAGCCTCTTAGAGTAGGTCTAAGGAATAAATGAGATCATTTCTATAAATCACTTAAACTCACTGTCTGACACACAATAAATGCTCAACAAATGGTGATGTTGTTCTGCAAGCAGCAGATAGCGACAGTGATGTGAGAATAAAGGAAGGACAAGTCAGGATAAATGGAAATGGAAAATTATATGTAGGTATTTGAAGCTTGTTGTCATCTCCGTAACTAATTTTCTTATTTTCTGCTGCTGCCATGCTATCTGTACTTCTAACAGTGACTCTCAACACTGCTGGTCTTGATTATTGTTTTATGTCTTCATTTTATGCTTTTTGTTCCCTTCTAGCTTTATTTATATAAAGTTGCTTTTTATAGGTGAAAAGGGGAGCTTTACTAGACAAGGAATGATTCACTTAATTTTTATTCAGCAGGCAAGTCCTTATAAAATTTAGTAGCAAGTGTTTTCAGACTGTCTTTATTTCTCTCCATTGTGTTTTAAAATTTTTCTTATTTCTGGAAGTGTATACTCTGACCAATAGCTCACTTTTCCCCCTATCTACCCAGAACCTGGAAAACAGTCAGGTCTTTTTTTCTATGGATTCGACTTTTTTAAATTCTACATATTGATAATGAAATATAGTGTCTTGTTCTACTTGATGGACTTCACATAGTACAATGTTCTCAAGGTACCCCCCTGTGTTGTTCTAAGTGGCAGTGTATTTCAGTGTGTGTATGTGTGTTTATGTGTAGTGTCTTCTTTATTCTTTCATCCATAGAGGAACATTTGGTATGTTCCATATCTTGACTATTATGAATAAAGTTGGAATTCATCTATGAGTGGTGATCTCCCTACCAGATCTTGATTTCATTTCCTTTGATATGTACTCGGCAGTGGAATGGTTAGATCATCTGGTAATTCTATTTTAATTTTTTTGAGGAATTTCCATATTGTTTTCTATAGAGGCTACACCAATTTATAGTTCCTCCAACATTTTCCACAGATTCCCTTTTCTCTACATCCTCACCTTACTTGTTATCACTTATTTTATTGATAGTAACTCTTCTAACAGGCTTAAGGTGATATTTCATTTGTTGTTTATTTTTTTTTCTGTCTTGGTTTGATCCTAATTAAAAATTTTGGTAGCATTTTTTAAAATTGAGATAACACTTGGTTATAACCTGGTTTATATGATCTAGGAGTATAGAATCACACCTCTCCTGATGTTTGCCAACACACTATGCCCACCACAAAAGTACCCTCAATATTCCACATAGCTCTCTTGGCCACCTCCCTTCCTTAATCCCCAAACCCATCCTCCCCCTCTAGTAGCCTCAACTCTGCAGTCATATTTCTAGAGTTTGTTTTATTTTAGATATGTCTGTTGCTACTTTGTTTATATTCAATATATGGATGACATTATCCAGGATTTTCTTTCTCCTTCTGACTAATTTCATTTAGCATATACCCTCCATTCCATCCATAGAATTGCAAATGGCAAGATTTGATCTTTTTTTTCAAAAGCGAGTAGTAGTCCACTGTGCATGTATATGACTTCCTTTTTTTTAAGATTTATATATTTATGAATGGAAGAACTGTGGTGTAGGCCAGAGGTGCAGGGGATGAGAGCATTCACCTGAGACAGAGTAGGGAGCAGAACAGGCAGACTGACTGAAATACACTGCTGAGGGGAGCAGCGGATGAGACAGGAGAGGTCTGTTGTGCCATGTGGGTAGCTCCCTGGCTGGCCAGAGTTGGCCACAGAGGCTGCAGATAGCTTCATAGTGCTGTGCTTAACCCCTTGTGCCACCAGGGAGACCTCAAATTACTTGAAATATTTTGTAGGACTAGGCAGGGATTCAATAACATAAGTACAAATAACCAATCAATTTTTATCACATTTATATTAAGAATTAGGAAATAGCAAAATCCATGGAGTGCTTTACTTCTCTTTCTGGTAGAATTTAACGGGTGACTCTAGAGGAAATGTCCTTTAATTTATAAAAATATTTTACCAATAATATTAAACTATCACTGGATTCTCATTAGTTTTCCCCCTAAGAAAGATGACATAACTTACATGCAATTGCTTTCTTGCTATGTTTACTTCTCTATAGCACACTCAAAATTTTACTTTATACAAGATAATAGTTTAGTTTTGATTGCACTTTTATTGAGATTTGTACTAAAAATGTATCATAGACATAAAATAGAAGGGGACGTTATTTTTGAGGATAAATTATTGGTATTATTCAAAACATTTATTAAAAATAAAGAAACGAGAGAAAGTAACTGCAAATTTAAAAATAGAAAAGATGAGTTTCAATACCAAATGAGGCAACTGTGCTATGAATAAACTGTTTAAATTTATGTGTATTTCTGAAGAACTCTAGTATAAGATTGTAACCTATTTTAAGAAAAAAAACTTGAAAGCAAGAGTTATGAACTCAATATTTAGACAATAAAATTATGACATAGCAGAAGAATAGAGAATTGTAAAGTAACCAGCTTGTAGTTAAACATGGGTAGTTCTCCTTGTTAGAAATGGATATTCAGAGCTTACTTTTATAAAGATTATACATAGCAAAATGCTAGTGTAATTCATTAATGTGTTTTTTTGGATATGTCAGCAGAGAAAAATATGATTCTAGAACACCAAGTTTAAAACTATATTAAAAATGTTTTATCTGAGATCTGCAATATTAGATAGATAATTGCATTAAATAGTAAATTTTCCCAAAAGTTAGCTATTGCATTAGCTAACATTAGGCTTTCAGATATGTAATTTAAGATACTGTTTATCTGAAATAAACAATTCCTTTATTCATTTCTTGAAAAATGCTGTTCTTTATTATGTGCTGGGAAAATTAGATTGAAATAAATACCTCTGTAATATTACAAAGAGTTGACTTTTCAAATGCAAATAAGTTGCACCTGATATTATTTAACATAATATAATTTATTCATATTTTAGAATAATTTCATTACTTCTTACCTGTAATATATGCCACTTTGTTCTCATTATTTTCAAAGATAGGAAATAGAGCACAATGAAATTGTCCCCAAGCCTCAATCAATTAAACTCCCTCATTATAGTAGGTAACATTGCAATAGAATTGTAGTAAGTAATGTTACGTTAATTCAGTTTACACAATTCATGAATGTAATACTTTCCTAATATTTTTTGTGAGCAGAGTAGAATTTTATTTAAATACAGGTGCAAAAATTAGTCATTAATTTTTGAAAAAAGATTCAATTAAATAAAATCTAAGTAAAATGTATTCAATAATATAAAAAGTAAGAAATCATTTTCTAAGCCTATAAGCTTTATATTTCCATTCATGAGTTTTTTGGGGGTAACCATCAATAAATCTTGCCGGGGACCAGCCTCCGGCAAAACGTCTTGTCAGGGGTTCCTGAAAGGATGAGACGGCCTAGGCGAAAACGAAAGAACTGAAAACTTAAGGGCTGAGGGGAAGGGGAATGAGGTAGAATGAGGAGACACTGACACTTGGTGAGGTGCTAGTATCTTCTGCCGAGAGACTCAGCAGGTCTTTATTTATTCATTATTAGTAATAATAATAAGAAAATACATTATCAAGTGTAAAGCATAAACAATTAGTATATTATGTTTCCCATAGACTACTGGCCCCTACAGGTCTCAGCTAGACGGCAGCTCTCAAGGTTAACAGATAATAAACCAAACCTAACATTAAAGCTACTTATTTTTTCATTTAGACAATTATTGAAAATAGTGAATAACCGCCAGTGCATCCCTATCAGCTAAAGCCTAAGCATCAAAGGACTATTCTATTCACATGACCTTCAGCCGGAGACCAGCTGCAGTTCAGCTATCAGAACTTTTTCTACCTAGAAACTCCTTAACTCAAATAGCTTCATATTAAAAACTTTCCCAAGAAACTTCAAGAGAAAACAAAATAGAAGGACCTGCTATGATTATTGTATTGTAATGCTTGTCAGGCATATTCAATAAGTTGTCTTCCATTGTCAAGTAGGCCAAATTGTTTAATAATTAGTTTCTAATTTTCCATGCCGTTTATTTACAATATACTGATGCATATAATATAGTGCCTAATGTACCTTTTGGGAAATTTTTTCTTATTTATAACCAAGAACAAAAAGTGAAGGAATGTTAGATCTTCAACCTCACGGTGTGAGGCACAAGGAATCTTTGGCCCCACGGTGTGAGGCCCTTTGGCTTCGGCCCCACGGTGTGAGGCCCTTTGGCTTCGCTGCTTGCCAGTGTCTTATCTGGCTGGGGCATCAAGGCCTCCTGCAGCACCATACATCTTCCATTTTTTTATATTCTAAGTTCACATAACTGAATATGACTTCTTTTGGGGGACATACTGGGTGGTTTGTTTTTAATTGAACTAATGATAATGAACTATGTTTTCACATAGAAAATATAAATAAAATTATGTTGCTTAATTCCATTAATTGAATATATTTCTTAGGCCCTAACAAAGATCTGGAAATTTCCTTTTTGTTTTCATTCAAACCATTCAGATCTAGCTCTGCAATCTATATAATAGCTGGTCACATTTTGATTTATGTCTAAAATTAACATCTGTAGCCTATTCTACAAGTTCTCTTATCAGCATTTCCATTTGACAACATTCCCTGGCATTAAGTGTCCCTTTTCTGTGCAAACTCTGTGAGAACTCTCTATCCTTCCACCCCTTTCAGTTTCAATCCAGGGATGTTTTGGAAAGGTTAACTAGTAGATAATTGTCATTCAGCTGAATGAAGAGTTTGAATCTATTCATTTTTGACATTAATAGGGCAAATCAGGATATAATAAACATGGTTATTCTTTGAGTATATGAAATTTCTGCATATATTCTACAAGGTGCTCAGCTACCAGTGATAGAGAAGAAAAACCTCTCTAAGCATTTGCAATGTCAGCAGGCATTGGGAAGAGATACAACGGAGTCACTAGTTACAGGGCTCACTTCAAGATGGGGTTTTGCTCTAAACTTCTTGGGTCTAAAGGAATGTTTGCAATTTGTAGGAAATCTTCAGTCACTGCTATAATTATAGTGACATTTATGATGTTTATTCAGTGATAATTACAGAAACTAAAGGTCATATTCCTCTAGGATCAGTACAAGTTATAAAATTAAAGAAATTACCCTTCTTTTTTTCCTCTTTGCCCAAAGAAAGTTATTTACCTGGGGTAAATATGCTGTGTCCCAGTGTTTGTGTGTACAAAACGGACATGTTTATCAAGATTTTTATTAAAATATCCAGAGTGGTATATCTTGGGCAAATATCTGTCATATTATGCATAGACACTAATTTTTATATTGACTCCTAATGATAAGTTAATGTCTTTTGCTGTTTTCTTACCAGGACATAAATATATTTAGATTCCTGACTATTTAAGAAAAATAGCAATTTATATATTACTTTACTGTGTAAATAAGAATTGCTATGATACATAGGATACCTGAACTTAATATTTTTGTCTGTCTTTTGAGTATATGTTTTTTTTCCTAAAAGTTGTGTTGTGGCCCTGCTACATAAGAAGAGCTACATTCTATAATATATCACATACAATTCATGTTTTTATATTTGGCAACCTAATCAACTAGTTTTTAGGAGCAAATAATGGGGGTTTCAACCTTGCTTAAGAAAGGTCTTTACAGTGGTATTTTGCTTCCTTTGACAGCTGTTACAGTGGGCTGTGTATGGGTAAAATATCAACTCCATCTAATGTAACTTTGCATCTGACACAGCATTCATAAAAGAAACTAATTGGCTGTTTTGCACTATAAAGAAAGAACTTTAATTAAACTGATGTATTTGGTTTCATAGGTCAACAATGTCATAAAAATTCTAAATAAATGATAGTAAATACATGATAACAGTGTTCCCTGCATGCTTTTAAATGGTGCTCCTAAGGGCTACATTTTTATTAAAACAATCTCCAAACCATGAATATTAATCAAAAAGTATTCAAAGTAATGCACATATTCACAGATACCATAATTTTTCTTTTGAGTAAGAAAATAACCTACAAGTAAACCTCAAATTAGAACACTTGATGAGTCTCAAACTAAACCCAACATTGAAGTGCTAAACCACAAAATGAAACTAAATGTTTTATAAAAACACTTAATAAAATAGGAGCATTGTTTATTTAAAGTACATGCTAGTGAATTTGTCTTATATTGTGAATTAAATGTACAGGTCAATACAATAATCAGAAGAATGTATGACATACTAAGTTTATTTCCTTTAACATGATAACTCAGTTTATTAATAAAATGTTAATTAGACCTACACATAACACATTTTAGGAAAAGAAAAGTCAATGAGATATGTAATCCTTTGCTTGTAATGAAACAGCCTTGCAAGAGGAGGAACAAAGGAAAGTTACCATTAATCTGAATAAATAAGGCACTTGTGTGCGTGCGTGCGTGCGTGCGTGCGTGCGTGTGTGTGTGTGTGTGTGTGTAGATGGTGGAAAGGTAGAGCAGGAACACTTAAAAAAGATTTGCGTTTTGATTACAAACTTGGATTGCTGCAGCAGACAACCCATCTCTGTAGTATGAGTGAATGACTCCTCAAAATATGACTCTTCACCTTTTTGAGACTGGGTCCTAACTTGATCCCAAACTATATAGCAATAATCCAGAATCCACTGACTATATTTTATATCCAACTGTACATTTCAATGGGGCCAGAGATGTAATGGTTCATTTTTTCACAACACTAGCCTTTCTTCCTTTCCCTTTTTGGTTAATATAAAAGTGTGCCTAATTTAGAAGAAACAAGCTGAAGTATTTGTTATAACTGAAATCTGCCCTCTGTGTACTACTGAAAGCATCCCAGGTATCAGTCTGCAGCACTAGCTTAAAGCTGAACTCTGCCTATGTATTTTCTATATTGTTGACTAAAATTGGAAGATGAGAATGGTTTTGGCGCTAAACTGACATTTCATTTTGCTTGAGTTCTGCTCTACTTTATCATAGAACGCAGCAAGCCAGAAAGCAACCAGCCTGGATTGGTTTGAATTTTGGTGCCAAAAAATCTAATCAGAGTCCAGCATATGGGGCTTTTGAACAAGGAAATGATGTTAAATATCTGGTTGTTCATTTGGACTGCTTCAGAGGCATGTGGGTTTTGTCTGGTAATCTTAGCTGAATGGGGGGTGTGGGGGGTGGCTGTAGGGGCTACAACAGCTGTGGCCACTCTACCTTTAAGTGGCCTAAATTACCCTTGGCCATCCCACCTCATCCACATGAAAATTTTCCTTTGGTTTTATGGGCCCTTTTCTAAATTGCCTAAGAGCTATTTGATGAAGGTTTATTTCTAGATTTAGGAATGAAATTGTTCCTATAGTCAATGTCCTATATTCAAACTGGTGAATATTTAATTGAATATTTGCAATGCAAAAAGCATTTGTATTTATTAAAAGATGTGAAATAAAACCATACTTCCAGGGAAGTTCTGAAACATTTTCCTCTTCTGTAAAGTAGGAATCTTAGTGGAAGTTAGTAGACACTAACTTTAGAAAGTCCAGGGCTGTTTCTACTCTTTCCTCAGCTGATCTTATTGAATCCTATGACTTTAAACACTGTCTATATTCTGATGACTCCCACATTTGTTTCTCAATTTGTTTTTCTCTCCCCAAAATGTAATTTGTGCTCTTAACTTTCTAATGTTATCTCAAACTGAACTCCTGGTTTTATGACCCACAAAACTTTTTTTTTTTTTAATAATCTTCCCTGATTCAAGAAATTGTAACTTCATCCTTCCAGTTTGCACAGTTCCCAAAATTTGGAAATAATTTTCAAATTTTTTTTTCCCTTTCACATAATGTGTGACCTGTCAGCCAAGTCTGTCAGCGCTATCTTCACATTTTATATCCAGAATATGATCACTTCTCACCAACTTTATCACTACCTCCTGGTCCAAGCCACATTCATTTCTCAACATGACTATCAGAGAACTTTCCCACCCTTACATGTGTATTTGCCCCCATTCATTTTCTTCTGAACACAACAGAGTGATGTTCCTAAAGTGTAAGTAGTATCTTATCACATCTCTGCTAGAAAAAGCCAAAATAGTCACTTCTGAGACCTTACTCTTTCTGTCCTCAGTTCTTTCCCTCTCCCTCACCTTCCATGACCTCCCTGTTCTTTCTTGGATATGTCAAGTATGCTCCTGCATCTGGGCATTTATGATTTGCTTTTCCCCTAGTCTGCAGTGTTCTTCCTTCAGATATCTGTACAGCTTGCCCCCTTCCCCATCCAGGTCTGTGTACAGATGTTACCTTCACAGCAAGGACTTCCCTGACCATTCTCTTCAAATTACCATCCAGCTCCTAACAGAAGTTTTCTCCGTAATAAGATCTGTCTATTTTCTCTTCCAATAGAACATAAGTCCAAGGAAAGCATGGGTTTGGACCTTTTTGTTCACTTCTGTATCTCCCAAGTCTACAATAGTGCTTAGTACCTATTAGGCACATAATACATATTTGTTGAATGGTTGAATTAATTTACTCTGTGAGAATTTACTGAGTACTTAACGCAGAGCATTGGATTAAGTGCTATTGATACTTATGACAAAGAAGGGATAAAATATATCTTCAAAAAATTAAAATCAAAGTTAGGAAATGAAGCGTACACATATTTCCAGTATAAGACAGAATATGAAAAATGGCATTAAAAGATTAGAGTAAAATGCAAAGCAGAAAAAGATGGATTTCTGTGCGACTTTGACATCTAAGAATGAACCCGATGTGATGGGATTTTAACCAGGAGAGGTGAGATAGAAGTTGGAGGATTTTTATGGCAGAAAGAATACTGTAAGGGGCAGGATTGGCACAGAGCAGGTTTCCTATGACCTGAGCAGACCAGGTAAAGGAGAAGAGAGTCCTCAGTGGCTTTTGCAGGCTTTTATTGGGATTTACCAGGTACGCAGAAGGCAGGGGTACTGGGGGGCCAGGAGGCTGGCAGGCCCACTAGGCCGCAGCAAGTCTTCACTCTGTCTGGGCTATCCGGCGTTCTCTGGTGGTCTCTGCTTCTCTCGTGGTTCTTCCATTCATTATGCTTCCCTGCTTCTGCTGGCGTCCCTGCCGCCCTTAAAAGCCTAGTCTTAGCCCAGGCAAATCCTATCTACCTATGCCCACACCCTATTCCAGGTGCTGGCCATCTGACATGCATTCAGGACCCCAGGGTTCCCTCATCTATCCTAATGGCCGGAGGGCAGAAAAGCCTGATACTTTTACCCTACCCTACAAATACCATGAACAAATATTTATATAAATGGTAAAGAGTAGTTTCAGAAAGTATGGAACATGCATATCAAGTGGGTGGGAAGTATGATTTATTTGTAATAAACTCTTCTTCACATAGAGTTCCTGACAAATGGAAGCTTCTATGTGCCTATTCTGTGATCAGGGAAAACCATGTGGTTTGTGTTACTAGCTCACTTTTCTGACCTTTCCTTTGTCCACATTCAATAAAATCAGTGGTTGCCAAGTCTTCAGAACAGTCTGGTGTGGAAAGCCCTGTTCTGTTAAACATGAAAGTGAATCTTGTCTCTTGGCAGCTATGAAATCAGAGGACAATCAGGCAAGAGCAATGGGGACATAACAAAAAGGTCAGGAAACAAAGAGGCCATAAGGAAGCATCAGTACGTAGAAATTATATGTATTTTCAGGTGTAAAGAAGCAGTGATTATACAAATATGTGGCAATCACTGGTGAAAAAAAATAAATGACATGAAAAAGTAACATGCAGATTAAAAGGGAACTTGCTGGTAGAAGGAGAATTAGTCAAAAAAAAAAAACATAGAGATGCCAGGACTTGGTGGACCCCTATGTCATATTAATGGAGGTGCATTAGAGTGAAGAAGATGAACAAACTCCTGTTCTTATTATTGAAGCAACAAAATGAGACCTACATGTAACCTGACTGCTTTAAAATTTATTTTCTTTCATTCCTATGAGCTTTTTCTGCCTTACTTCCATTATCACTGTATCATATAAACACTATTTATGATTGCCTGAGTTGCTGATACTTGGTTCAAATATCCTTATGTAAACCTTTTGTGTTCGTGTCATTAGTATTTGCTTCTGAACTATGATGTACCACATGAAGTGCATTTGCTAAATTTCAGTCAATGTTTTATACAGCAATGGAAATTCTCTTCCTTTATTTCAAATTGATTACTTACATGTTTTTCATGTAAAATGGTATTATCATAAAAAGCCCATCATTATATTTTGATAGCTGGGAACAGAAAAATCTAGTTTAGTGCAAACTGGACTTATTTTTCTCCTTTCATTTTAGTTGGTGCTTTTGTTTGAAGTTGTATGTCTCATCCATGAAAGATGCTACCATCCTAAAAAGATGAGAATTTAATTGCTCTCATCAAACATGCTGCCTAATAAATTGCTTACTGTGGCAGAGAAAATTAGAAGTAGCTTTAATGTGAGCAAAAACCTTTTTACTATGACAGATTTTATATGATGTAGATGTATATAACTAGATTTCTTGATATCATATGCTATCCGTCATTGAGTATTGACATGATAGTTGCTGTTGATGTTATTATATGCACAAATACAGTGAAAAATGGATCTTGTTTTGCATGCATGTACTATTTTCTAAATTTTCTCTTAAAGAAAAAATCTAAATTAATGGAATATTTAGCAGGACTATTTATAAGATGGGGGCATATTTTAATTCTATTTCACTTTTGATACTAATTTTTGCTTTTCTTGACCTAGTGATGCAAAGCAGTTCTCTTAAAACAATATTAAAATAAAACAAACTTCTCTCAGTTGTTTTAACCATCTACTCAAACATAATTCAAACTATTTTCTGCATTAGGAAAATATGTTTTTTTTTAATCTAGAAGAAGGTTTTATGCAGAACAATGTAAACTTCTCAAGTTTTCAAATGAAAATGGTCTAGTTTAATGTACTCTTCTTCTTTATAAGAACAGTAACAGAGTCTGCCACTTTGCTCTGCATCGGGAAATATTTTCTTAGCATCAGGAGACATTTTAAAAACTAACATTTTAGAAATGTAGCCAGAAATCTTGATACAGGGAAGCTGCTTGAGGAATAATGCTGCCTCCATGTTCCACTTTATTTAAAATTCTTGTAATATGTTTTAAGAGCGTAAGAAAAGGTTTGAAGTCAGCATAATTATCTAATGTTATAGGAATGTTACCAAGAAGACACAAGAGGGAGAGCAAAACTGACACTTTAAGTTGTATAGCAAGGCATTCACCACTGTCCAGTGCAATCCTCACTTATAAACACATGCATTTAGATGGCAGAAGTTGCAAAATTATGAAACTTGACTTTTACTTTCAACAAGAGTTGAAATTCCAATAGATGGAGATGTTACCTCATGAAAGAGGGTTGTGATCAATAAACCAGCATTTCTTATTTTCCTGAGCTCTGAATAAAACTTTTTTCCATTTGAAAAATGAAGTAGAGGAATCCCTCAACTCAAATACATGCTTCTCAGTTACATAAATAATTGAATAAGTTTATAATAATTCTCTGATAATAGTCGTCCTTGATTGTAATCTAAAAATTTGAGATTTAGGGCCTCCCCTGGTGGTGCAGGCGGTTGAGCGCAGCACTATGAAGCTGTCTGCAGCCTTGCAGCGCCAGTTCGATCCCTGCCAGCCTGCGAGGGTTCCACATGGCTTGGCAGACCTCTCCTGTTGTGCCTGCTGCTCCTCTCAGCAGTGTATTTTGTCAGTCTGCCTGTTCTGTTCCCCGCTCTGTCTCTGGTGAATCTTCTCACCCTCCTGTGCATCTGGCCTGTACTCTGGTTCTTGTGTAAATGAAAAAATAAATCTTTTAAAAATAAATAAATAAAATTTTGAGATTTAAGGAAGAGGGATCAGAGGGAGGGAGTGAGGAGCACAGGGGACTGAGGTGATGGTGCACGGGTGCATTGGTGAAGGAAACTATACGGGGACTACACCGGAGGGGGTGGGGGGAAGCAAATATTGTTTAAAAATGAACAATGATGTTAAAAATAAAAAATAATATAAAAAATTAAAATAAAATAAAAATTTGAGATTAAAAAATAGTCACTATAATAAATGAGATCTTTGAATATCAGAAATTTGCTTGATAATTGCTAGTGCAGTTTCATAATAATATGTTGATTCTGGGGCTAGGTGTTTATTTAGGTTCTATAACTTTTTTTTATAAAATTAACTTTAAAATGTTGAAATTATATGTGTGTTTATAGATGTATGTATACATATGTATATGGGTGTTTAATATGTAAGAAAATAAACAAGTAGACTCCATCAAACTAAAAACTTGGTACTGAAAGAAACCACCACAAAAACATAATGACAATCTACTAAGATATTTGTGTATCATATGTCTGAGAAGGAATTAATTTCCAAATTATGTAAGGAATATATAAGCATGAGACTGAGAGGTACCCAGGGACCCCAGCCTGTTAAAGGGGTGCCCACTCTAAAATAGTCCAGCTATCTGAGCCCACAAAGCAAATCAAGCACACTCTTAGTGTGAAAGATCTTTAATAGAATTGATGTGCATAAAGAGAGAGATGAAAAGAATATTCCTAATAATGCTCTGAAAATTACCGATCCCTTTGTGGACAAATGCCAACTCAAATAGGGTGAGCACAAAGTGGGGCAACAGAGGCCTGAAAACTTGCCACAAGTTTAAAGCACCTTCTGAAAGTGAACCGTAAGAAATGGAATAAGCAGGTCCCAGAGAGCTGGGACAGAAGGAAAGACCCAAAATTCAAAATGTACCATATGAACCACCATGAGGTCAATATAATGGCTCCCATGGTCTCTGCAAAAGACCAGGAGCAACCTACCCACATGTCTGTTACCCACCTGTCTCTTCTTCTGGTGTCTCTCTTCATGTCTCCCCTTCCAAGTGTCTCTCCTCCATGTGTCTCCTCAGATGTATTTCCCAAGTGACTCCTCCAAATATTTAATACACAATGCCTTACTAAGTATGAAAAAGATGAAATCTTGCTTTTTGAGACATGGATGGAACTTGAGGTGATTATGCTAAGCGAGATAAATCAGAAAGTGAAAGAAAATTGTCAGATGATTTCACTCAAATGTTGAATATAATTAACCAAAGCAAACAAACTGAAACAACACAACAAATTAAGTCTTACATACTAGAAAATATAGTGGGGGAATGAGTGGGAAGTGGGGGAGAAGGTCAATTTGACTATAAGGTGGTGCTAGGACTTTGGTGGTAGGTGAGTGAAGAGTATACACGTTTGGAATTGTTGAACTTTACTCACAAAATTATATTTTTTAAACAAATCATAAATCAATAAAAGTTGATTAAAATTAAATAAAATCCAGGAAAAGAAGAATGGGCTCTTAAAGCCAAAGCAGTAACAACACAAGCTGCTGTAATTCTGTAGTGCAGGGTTTCAGGGTGGGTTTAGGGACATTAGTCCTTAAAAAAAGCCCTTATGGCTGAACACTTGGGCTTTAATTGCAAGTGAAAGGTAGGAAACAATAGGTTAGGACAGAATTTGAAATTGAATTTGTAACTGAGATCCCTGCATGGAGCTAGATGTAATAGGGCTGATTCTTCCATGGAGCAGGGCCCACAGTCTCTACCAGCAGGGTCACAGAGGAAGAAAGAATAACTCTACCCAAGACTCTGAATGGGGAAAAAAAAAAGAAACAAAAGAAGCATGTTTCTATGCGAAATCAAAATTCAAAGCTTATTCGATGCAGTAGGTATGACATGCAGGTTTCTTTCCCTTCATGTTACAGGGATCTCTATGTCAAGACTATAAAATAAAAATTGATCTTATGACAATGAAATACTTTGTATATGGCAGAACCAAATGTAATGCAAAACTATTCTGAAGGGACACTTAAATTCAGCTGTCCCATAGAGAGTCCCACAGAGAAAATTGTTCTCAGGTATGGTGAGTCCTGCTCTAACCCCACACACCATTACAAAAGACATCCAAAGTGAGTCAGAGGTAGAAGTCACAATAAATAGGAGAGTCAACAGTCCTGAGAATGTCTGATAACAGACAATCTGAAAATGACCATAAAATAAGGATATATGCTTAATGGTGATAAGAATCTTTTGCCCATTTTATTCACTGTGTGAATCCTCACAGTGTTGAGGTTAGTTTTTGAATTTGTTGAATGGATTATATATTTTAAACAAAGAGACATAAAGGGAATTAGAGTTCAAAAAGAAGACAAGACAGAAAATGAACAGGGAAAATTAGGGGAAAAACACTAAGCAAAATGCCTAGAAATGAAAATTATAGATATTAACATTTAAAAGCATAAAAGATAGATTAAAGGGAAAATTAGACAACAGCATGCTCACAAAAAAGATCTGGGATAAATGCCCAAATGTGGGACAAGTGGAAAAGACACGAGTTTATAAAGAAGAATAATGAGAGATACAATAAATAAAATGATTAAATGTATCTGTCTGTGTACCCCTCATATGTTTATCTATCTATTCATCTGAGCAAGGATTTCCAGAAGATGCTGAGAGACTATGGAAGAGGTAGTATTTAAGGAGCTAATGACTAAGAAATTTCCAGAATTAATGAAATATATGAATCCTCAGGTGGAAAACCACAGTGAGTTCTGAGCATAAATATAAATCCATTTATAGATATTTGAACAAATTAGTTGTAAGTTTTAAATCAACATTGGAGACTAGAGGAGAGTGATATCTTCAAAGTCTGAGTTGAATTTATTGTCGGGCTAGAATTCTAATTCAGAATTGTTAAAATGACTATGAAAGTTGAGACTTTCAGGCACAGACAGCTGAGGTTTTTGCACACAGGCATTCTGAACTACTAAAGTATGTACCTCAGGAAGAAGGAATTGAAACCAGGTTTTAAAAAAAAAATGTGAGATAGAATGAGCAAAAAATTGGTAAGCATATAAGCAAATACAAATAATTGATGGCTCTAAAAACCACCTCGGGACAGCTAAAATGAGACTGGAAAAAAGATACAGGACAAGAACAAGGGAGCATTGTCAGGGGGAACATATGTACACAAGATTCTCAGGTCTTCGTGCTGTGGGGATAGTGGAAATTTCCATTAACCTTCTATTTTGGTGGAATAAAATCTGAATGCAGCTTAAAGTGTTATGATAATCAAATATAAATAGATACAACTTTCAAGCCAATAGATAAAAAAAGAGGAATTCACAAATTGATCAAGCCACTGATAAGGGGAAAAAAAAGTATAAAAAGCATAAAATAGAGAAAAAAAATGAACAATCTGCCCAGAAAAAGCCAGACATTAAAAAGTTTGAAAGCCAGGGAGAACAGTCACATTGGAAGCTGCTAGTAATTCAAAGCAACTGGAGCAGAGGCAGGTTGAGGTATGCAAGGGAAAAAAGATTAGAGTTAGAAAGGTGATCAGGTAGTTTTGATTTGCATTTCCCTGATGACAAGTGATGTTGAACATTTTTTCATATGCCTGTTGGCCATTTGCATTTCCTCTTCAGAGAAGTTTCTTTTAAGCTCTTCTGCCCATTTTTTGACTGGATTATTTTCTTTGTTGTTGTTGAGACTCATCAGCTCTTTGCAGATTTTTGTGATCAGTCCTTTATCATTAGTGTTGGGTGCAAAAATGTTCTCCCAATTGGTGGGGTTTCTCTTTGTTTTTGTTATTGTCTCTTTTGCTGTGCAAAAGCTCTTTAATTTGATATAGTCCCAGCTGTTTATCTTTGCCTTCACTATCACTGCTTTGGGTGATGTGTCTGTAAAGATGTCTTTGATGTGCAAATCACGTAGTGTTTCGCCTATATTTCCTTCTATATATTTTATGGTTTCAGGTCTTATGTCTAGTTCTTTAATCCATTTTGAGTTGATTTTTGTGTATGGTGTGAGGTGGTGGTCAAGCTTCATTCTTTTGCATGTAGCGACCCAGTTTTCCCAGCACCATTTATTGAACAAACTTTCTTTGCTCCAATGCATAGTCTTTGCTCCTTTGTCAAAGATTAGTTGACCATAAACCTGTGGGTTTATTTCTGGATTTTCTATTCGATTCCATTGGTCTGTATGTCTGTTCTTGTTCCAATACCATGCGGTTTTGATGATTATGGCTTTGTAGTATAGTTTGAAGTCTGGGAGTCTGATGCCTCCATTCCCTTCTTTTTTTTTCAGGAGAGCTTTGGCTATTCGGGGTTTTTTGTGATTCCATATGAATTTCATCAATAATTGTTCTATTTCTTTGAAGAATGACATTGAAATTTTGATTGGAATAGCATTGAATCTGTATATTGCTTTTGGAAGGATGGCCATTTTAATAATGTTTATTCTTCCAATCCATGAGCAGGGGATGTCTCTCCATTTCTTTGTGTCTTCTTCTATTTCTTTTAACAGTGTTTTATAGTTTTCTTTGTATAGGTCCTTTACCTCTTTTGTTAGATTTATTCCCAAATATTTGATTTTTTTGTTTCAATACCAAAAGGGATGGTCTTTTTGATTTCTTCTTCTTCAGATTTATTGTTTGTGTATAGGAAGGCTACTGACTTTTGCGTGTGAGATACCATCTTACACCAGTGAGAATGGCACATATTAAAAAAACTAGCAACAACAAATGTTGGCGAGGGTGTGGAGAAAAAGGAACTCTTCTGCACTGTTGGTGGGAGTGCAAACTGGTCCAACCACTGTGGAAAGCTGTGTGGAGATTTCTGGACCTACTAAACATAGAGCTTCCATATGACCCAGCAATTCCACTCCTAGGTATTTACCCAAAGGACACAGAAACATCAATTCCAAAGAACACCTGCACCCCTATGTTTATAGCAGCACTGTTTACAATAGCTAAGCTTTGGAAACAACCCAAATGCCCAAAAATAGATGACTGGATCAAGAAGATGTGGTACATATATACCATGGAATATTACTCAGCATTCAAAAAAGATAAACACATGCAATTTGCTGCAACATGGATGGCGCTGGAAGGGATCATGCTCAGCGAAATAAGCCAAAAAGAAAAAGAAAAATACCGGATGGTCTCACTCATAGCAGGAATCTAGAAAACTTAAATAAGGGACCAGGAAAATGAATAACTATAAGAAAGTGAAAATCAAAATCAACAAAAAACTATGAACCAGAGACACTTTTAGGGGGGCGGGGGCGGGAGGGGAGGGATTGGGGTCAGAATGGGGGGCTGCAATTGTATGGGGAATATAACAATAAAATTTATAAAAAAAAAAAAAAAAAAAAAAAGAAAGGTGATCAGGAACCAAAGAATCATCATATTTCATATCAAAAGGTGCAAAAGTGTTTTAACCCAAATTAAGCAGATTTTGTGCAATGAAGAATCAGTCTGACCTTTTTGGGGAAATGTGGATAAACCTTGAGGACATTATGTTAAGTGACATAAGCTGCACATCAAAAGACAATTGCTGTATGATGTCATTTATATGTGCAATCTAAAAGAGCAGAAGTCCAAGTAACAGAGATTAGAATGATGGTTCCCAGGGACTGAGGGTTGTGAGAATTGGGGAGAGGTTTAAGTGTATCAGCTTGCAACTAGAAGATGAATAAATTTTGGAAATCTAATGTACAACATAGTGATTATAGTCAACAATACTTTATTATAAAATTCTAAGTTGCTAAGAGACTAGAATTCAAATGTTCTCACCGCAAAATTGAAATGATTATATGATGTGATAAAGGTGTTTAAAGCCAAGGGGGTTATCATGGTGGAAAATACGAATGTATCAAGACAGCATGTTGTACATGTTAGGCTAATGTGGTGCTTTGTGCCAATTATATCTCAATAAAAAGAAAGGGAAGAAGGATTCTGGCTGCAGTAACTAATAAATGAAAAGGTAGATCAAGGGCCTCCCTGGTGGCACAAGGGGTTAAGCATCAGCATTATGAAGCAATCTGCAGCCACTGCAGTAAGAGTTCAATCCCTGGCCAGCCAGGGAGCAAACCACATGGCACAGCAGACCTCTCCTGTCTCACCCGCTGCTCCCCTCAGCAGTGTATTTCAGTCAATCCGCCTGTTCTGCTACCCTCTCTGTCTCTTGTGAATCCTCTCACCCCCCTGCATCTCTGGCCTGCACCCCAGTTCTTGTATGCATAAATATATAAATAAATCCTTATTAAAAAAAACCAAAAGGCAGGTCAGAAGAAATACCAATGAGCTTAGTGAAACACAAAAATATCATGGAAGGTGGTGGCAGTGAAACAAAGGCAGTGGCAGATTGGAGAAACAGCACTGAGGAATTGATAAAACTTAGAAAATTATATGGGTAGTATAAAAGGGAAGATTAAAGACATCAAGTCTTCTAGCTTAAATATTGGAGTGAACAAGACTGAGAGTTTTAGTTTTAATGGTTGTTAAATTACCAGAAGTTTCAAATTTGTCCATATTGAGAATATTTATACCATAGAAATGGGAAAAAAAATCAGGTTTAGTTTTTATTTTGAAGAACTATTTTACTAAACTAAAAAATTGAATATTATGCTAGAAGTACTAATTGGAAATCCAAAAAGAGATATTCAGTAAATATTAAGTTAAATGTATCTGGAGCTCAGGAGAAAGGTGATTTGGGGACAGAGATTTGAAACAGGCATTTTAGGTAACTGACTTATTTACTAACTCAATTTACTCACATACTTGTAGAGAATATTCATAATAATCTGTATAATGAAAACTTTTGAATACTCTTAAGTTGTTCAAAAGCCTAGACTGAGTTTTGCTTGGTTTTGAAGTATACATTCCTTTTAGAACCAAATGTGTTTGCCTGTCTATATGATGTATGCAGCATTACTTGGACATAATCCTTCATTTTTAAAACATAGTGTTTTTGGAAAAAATCAGCATCATTTTTCTTTAGTATATGTGGTTTTTATTATGTCATTTAACTTAGTTAATTCTCTGCTAGACCAAACAGTTGTCAGTTGATTTTCTCTCAGCTCCAGTCCCACTCTCCTGCTTTGTGATACTGGAGCGGGGCCCTATAAATAGCTCTTGTCTGTGAGTTGACTCAGTGTTGGATTTGAGGATTCTGGAGGACAGTATATGTTTGTAACAGAGGAAAGGGCTTCTCTTGAGAGTTCAGGCATGAATCTCCTTCTTTCCATGTGGAAATAGGTACATGAGAACCCTGTGGTACTTCAGTGAGTTTCTCTACTCAACTTCTGAAGAATTTCTCCATCACTGAGGAGTGTGGCCTGATTCTGGTCCCCACCACACAGCAGATATCTTCCTAGATACCAGCTTGTACTCACAGGGTTTCAGCAAACTATGAAGGTAACACAGAGGGTGGTTTCCTGTGTACCAGCATTTACCAGCATTTAGATAGCTTGACAAATGCCTGACCATCCAGACAGCTGCTATCATGCTCTTCTCCACTGTCTGTGTATCTGCCTTACAGCAACAGGATGGGAGAACTTGAGACTTGCTCTCTTCATTGGGTTTTCTTCCTCAGTTCTAGGTAGAACTATCTCTCTAATTTTATTTCTTTAGATTTTAGAGTATTGTTTTATCCCTTTAAGATATTAGCTTTTACAACTATAAACCAGAGACACACTGGGAGGGGGGGGAGTAGGAGGGAGGGGCGGGGAGAGGAAGGACAAGAGTCAAAATAAGGGGGGGGTGCAATTGTATGGGGAATATAACCATAATGAAAAACGCATACATTGTACAAAGATGAAAAATGATGTAAGAATTATATAAAATAAAATATTAAAAAAGATACTAGCTTTTATTAGTTGATACACATTTATATTATTTTTTTTCTGTTTAATTATTGGTGTGATATGGGTTCCCTTTTTGGACTCTTCTGATGCCTCGACTGTAGAAATTGACTGGAAGGCAGACACTTTTCTAAGCAGAGAAATAAAATATAACGATTTTGTAGAAAACAAAAAGGCTGCTTTCTGACACCTGTTATGTTGAAACAATGGTGAAGGACTTGTATGCATATAGTGTTTTTGCTGACTTGCATTCACAAGCATTGTACTTTGAGAATTCTTCATGAGGATCTATACTGACTGTTGTTGATTTCAGAAACAATGGTCATTTCTAAAGTTAAGAAACTTCAGTTAAGATGTCTTGTGTGTGTGTTTTCAATTCCTCCACACAAGCCTACATAATATTCATTTTTTATCTCTGTAACTTAAATTTTCTATGATTATCATTTAGTATTTCTCTCTTATACTATTTTCATACTTGTCATCCTTTGTTGGCTAGCTCATGCTATAGAGCATCCACTCTTTCCAAGGTTATCCTCATGCAGATCATCCACTACCTCATTACTTCTGTGTGCCAACTCCCATCTTAAATTCAACTTACTTAAGGATATTGTTCTAATGAATGACTAGAACCAAATATTAAATATCCCTTCCTTGAATCTGTGCAATTTTGCACAGAAATTATTGTTTTCCCTTTTTCTTTTCTCAAGACTATTCTTTTAATTTGAAAAAAATGTTTCAAAACTGACCTTCATAAGAAAATTACAGAGTGGATATTTATTAAAGTATAAAAAATGGGGCTTCCCTGGTGGTGTAAAGGGTTAAACACAATCTATGAAGCTATCTGAAGCCACTGCAGCATGAGTTCGATCCCCGGCCAGGAACCTACCCACATGGCACAGCAGACCTCTCCTGACTTCCCCACTGCTCCCCTCAGCAGTGTACTTTGGTCTATCTGTCTGTTCTGTTCCCTGCTCTGTCTCTGGTGGATCCTCTTGTCTCTCACACCTCTGACCTGTACCCAAGTTCTTGCAATCATAAATAGATAAATATAAAAAAGTATAAAAAATGGATTAATGGTAAACCATGGGATGAGGGATACCTATAACCCAAATATAGAAAGCTACCTTAATTGGGCATTAAGCTGAACTAAGAGTTCTTAGAGAAAAATGAAAGAGGAAAACAAGATGAACTTTGTGTTCTTTTGTGTTTATTTCATTTTTTGGTCAGTTTGGATTCTTTGGAAAGGAGACAGAATTGGATATTTGTGTGTAGGAAGTGCTACAAAGAAAAGAGAAAGAAGTAGAACTGGGCAGAGGGAGAAGTTTGGCTACAGTGGAGTCACAACAAGGGATCAGTTGATTCCTCAGGGATGCTCTGACTGTAAGATGAAACCACTCAGAGTTGTCTGTTGGTGGGGTGTGGGAGCTGGGTCCTTATTCCCTGATGCTGATTAGTCCTTGGATGTGATCTGCCCCAAGAAGGAGGTGTGCTTTGGAGTAGGGATTCCAGCAGAGACAATTCCTTGGTAGACCAGCAAATAGCCTCCTCAGCAACCAAGGGAATCAACCCTTTAATCTTGGAAGTAGATCTGGGAGGCAGAGGGTAGAATTGCTAATATCTGATCTTTTATGCTTTTCTTAGAAACTGTGTCTATCATCTCTCTTAGTAGAAAGGACTATGCTTTGTCCATCAGTATATTGTTTGGATTGTATCAAAATCATGTGTCCCTCAGGGTATGGGTATGGAAAGAAGATTAAAATGTGGTGTCAGTGCTTAATGGTAATTAGTGTCTGGTTGAGAGAACAAAAAAAAAAAGAAAGAAAGAAAATAAACTATAAGTGAAAAGAAAATATAAGTAGCAGTTTGATCCAACAGCAGAACAGATGCCACGAGGAATTACATTACATGATTAATTGCCAAATGAGCCACATTAAATCTTTGCTGGACCAAATAAAAATAAATTACTCAATTAATGATATAGGGTGTTATTTCTACAAGAGTTTAGCTGGAGTAGATAGTTAGGGAAAGTGAGCATTTGAAGATAAGGCTAAAATGCTTTCAAATAAGGAATGTAGGCTGTTTTTTCCTGAATCCTAGGGGTGTTTTTTGGCGTTGATAAAAGAATTGTGAAGATCTTAGAAAAAAACTTGCTCTGGCAGTGGTAATATATTAGAGTAAGAAAAGACAGGCAGAAAGCTGACCGCTGCTAGGTAATTTTCACAGTCTAGAGATGAGGTGATAGATGTGATGATGGAAATGGAAGCAACTTCCTTTATAAAGATTTCCCTAACCCTTTGCTCCATGTTGAGTTTCCCCTTTTATCTGCTACAGGCCATATTGCCCGTTTTATACATTTTTTTCTTTGAGAATTTGCTATAATCAGTACAATGATAATCAGAATTTGTATATTTATTTATATTTAACAGTGTGCTCTCAATGCTCATCTGACACTTTCAAACATACCATAAGGTAAACAGGAGGGGAATTTTTATTTCTGTTTCTGGATGCAAAAATGAAAGCCCAGTTGGTTAGTGTTATTTTCTTCTCACAATGTTATACACATCTTCAAACTACAGAGTTCATTTATATCCTTACAGAGTGTAGAATAATGCTGTGAATATGAAAAACAGTCAACAAACTTTAGTAGGATGAGTGTAAGCTTTTATTTGAAGCTCTACCATCTCATAAAATTAGGTGTTATATATTATGCTTCCAACAGATGACTTCAAGCAATATTAAAGTTGACTTTTTTTCATTTTGCTTCTGAATGAGTAAGGTTTAGTTAGGGAATAGGTGACAGCTTCATATGTTACTTTGGGTGTAATATCACATTTGGGAGACGTTTTTCTCATGCTCTTTGAAAGTGCTGCAGAATTTTCAGGTAGAATGTATACTATAAGTGTTTTCCCAAAATGAATATACTCCCAATGAAAAATTTATGTATATCTTGGTATACTTATGTCACTTAAACCAAAATTGTGTGTGTGTGTATGTATATGTAAAACTATAAATTTGCATGTGTTAGATAATACATTAACTAAGTTCATGATTTCTGATAATTACAATAGTGACTTTGAAAAGAAAAAATATTTCATGAAAATCCCCTAACATTGGAGAGACCACATGAATATGTGGAAACAAAGACAAGAATGAGTTCTGATGTTCTAGCTTTTCAATACTTTATTTTATCCAGTTGGGAAAGTCAAAAGGTGTTAAACTAGATGATGTCTCTATTTTCTTTCAGACAGTAAATGAATTTATACAGTTATTTTTTAGTAGTTAATGTGTAGCTGATACTGGAGACACAGCAAAAAATAAGACATTTGCCTGTCCTACTGGATCTTTTATACCAGTATTGTTTATTTAATGGATTTGTTACATTAGAACCTGAAGTAAATAGAACTTGTGTTACATAAAAATCACAGTTTATTTCAAAGGAAGCATAACTATAAAATTTTACCTGATGCTGGAAAGCAGAGTATATCTTTAAGAAAAGTTAGTAATATATTTTACTGGGTATTTTACTGGGTTCTAGTGAATGTTTAGAAAGTTTCAGAAACCAAATGAGAGTTTGAAAAAGACATAACAAAATCTATTCCTAAAGAGACTGTACAGAGGAAGAGAACAGAAAACTGATTATCAGTTGGTGCTTGATGAATTCTGAGTAAAATTCAATGGAATAGTCAGTAAAGCAAGATTGAAGAAATTTATAATGTGAGTGAATATTAATAAAAAAGCATATGGGTTAAGTTTAAAGAAATATTGGTAGCTTTAAAATATGGATAAAATACCTAGCTTGGTGATTTATAGGAAATAAACATTGGAGAGATGGTTTTGTATTGTTTTTTAAGGGAAAATAGAGAAAACTAAATGAAAAATCATCTGGGAGTGAATTTGGGCAAGATAATGATGTTTGACAGTTATTGGATTGGGGAAAAATTGGGTGGTTAACATAGAAAAATAGAAGTGAAAGAAAGAGGGAGATGTATATATAGAAGAAGTTCAAATTGAACATTCACAGAATGAAAAAAAAATGAAATTGTTACTTAAGAGAAAATGATGGCAAGAGAGTGACAAGTCACAAACCGAGAGAAAATACCTGCAAAAAGCACATCTGATAAAGAATTGTTTTCCAACATATATAAATAACTCTTCAAATTTAGCAATAATATTTCACCTTTTTATCACTGAGTAATATTCCATTTTGTATATGCACTATATCTTTTTAATATATTCATCTTGTCATTTGTGACAACGTGGATGAAATTGAAGAGGATTATTTTAGGGGAAATGTCAGAAGGAGAAAGATAAATACTAGATAATTTCATTCACATGTAGAATATAAGGAAGCAAAACAAAGGGACAGACAAAACTAAATCAAAATGAACAGGAAAAATCTGACTGTTGAACTGAGACTACTGGGGCAGGGAGGGGGGGAAGGTGGGGTTTGCAAAGCAAAGGGAAACAGTGCCCAATGGATTATAATGGAGGAACATGTGTGCTTTAGTGATGGATATGGTGTGGCAACATATATATGAAAAAGTATAAACCTATACCTCTAAATCATATGCAATGTTGCACACCAGTGTTACCTAAATAAAAACTAATACAATAAAATGAAACACATAGCAATAAGAAACAAACAACCTGATTTAAAGATGGGCCAAAGATCTTAACAGATACCTTATCAATGAAAATATAAAAGATGACAATAATGGAGATCTTCATATGATAAGCCATCAGGGAAATGCAAATTAAAAGACAATGAAATACCACAACACACTTATTAACATGGACAAAATCCAGAAAACTGACTTCTCCAACTGCTGTTGACAATGACTAGATATAAGAATTCTCAATCATTGAAGGTGGAAGTGCAAAATGGCACAGCTACTTTGGAAGACAGTTGGGCAGTTTCTTGCAAAACTAAACATATTCATAAATACATAATTCAGCAGTCACATTTCCTGCTATTTACCCAAAGGAGTTGAGAACTTCTATCCACACAAGAACCTACACACCAATACTTACAGTAGTTTCATTTATAATTACTGAAACTTGGAAGCAACCCAGTTGCCCTTTATTAGGTGAGTGGGTAAAGAAATGGTGGTAAATTTAGACAATAGAATATTCTGTGCTAAAAAGAAATGAGCTATCAAGCATTGAAAAGACATGGAGGAAACTTAAATGTATATTACAAACAGGTTGAAAAGACTATATACTGTATAATTCCAACTCTATGACATTCTGGAAAAATTAAAACTGTGAAGGCAGCAAAAATATTATAGGATGCATGGGAGAGATGATTAGGAAGAGCACAGAGGATGTGTAAGGCTGTGAAAATATCTTGTATGACACTGTATTG
Organism: Talpa europaea; assembly: GCF_964194135.1. NCBI lineage: Eukaryota > Metazoa > Chordata > Mammalia > Eulipotyphla > Talpidae > Talpa > Talpa europaea. The sequence continues at coordinate 48,324,522 of NC_140068.1, read as the reverse complement.
ATGGGTATGGGTCCATATATGTTTGTCCAAATCCATGGAGAAGAGAATAGCAGGAGTGAAGAGTGATATAAACTATGGACTTTGGGTGATTATTATGTATCCATGTAGTTTCACCAACTGTAACAAATTTGCCTTTCTAGTGAGGGAATTGAATGGTGAGGGAGAGGTTGCAGGGAGTACATGGATTATATCTGTACCATTCCCTCAATTTTTCTGTGAATCTAAAACTTTCTCTTGAAAAAAGGTCTTTAAATATAAAGACAAAATAATAATAGACCCTCAGTAAATGAATGTTCTCTTAAAATACAGGAAGGAGTAAAGAAAAGGAGAAAGGGAAGAGTAGAGAGAGAAAGGGAGACAGGAAGGACAAATGAAGGAGAGAAGGAGGTTGGGAGGATGATGATCCAGGTTAGGGGGTAAATGATTTTTTTTCTGGGAAGAGCTAATAGTAAAGATTTATAACTTGAGACTCATTAACTCTATTGAAACTGTTCCAATCTGCTTTGTAGCACAATGGCAAGCATAGACAATACATACATCAATTGATGGTGTTATGTTCTAATAAAATTTTATGAACAAAACAGATGGCTGGTCAGATTTGGTTTAAGGGAAATAGTTTACCAACTCCTGATTCATATGATGCCAGGGTCTACTTGCTTATAGATAGAACAAAGTAGCATGACTTTAAGACTTTCTTGATTGAAAAAAACATGCATAGACCCATACACATATGTATTTGAATGATGCTTTCTTACTCTTTCTTACTGTCCTCCTGCATATTAATTTATTCTCTCTTGTATATTAACCTGGTTTGTTTCAGGGTTTCCAAAACACGTCAAGTTCCCTTCATGACTCGCCTTCCTAGTTCATTTATCTGTGTCTCCCTCCCCACTTGACAACTTCTTAAGCAGGACCATTGTGGCAACATAGTTCATCGTTTAAGTACCCAGCCTCATAGTGAGACCTCATTGGTGTTAAGTCTTCTGCTTTTATTAGCTATGTGGACCTGGGAAATTTATTTAACTTTTCTGTCTTCTGGTTCCTTTTTTTAATTTTTTTTGCAGGAATGTAATGATAATTGATAAATGTAAAGCAGTTAGAAAAGTATGGTATAATAGAAAACTCTCATTAAATGCTAATTATCACTATCATGCTTCAAGGGCTCTCTTTTTAAGCTTAAAAAAAGAAAAGGAAAAAAAAAAACTATCCTATCAGTGTACAGAAATTTCCTCACAAGGGCTATTTATCATTAAAATAATATTATTTCCTCCTTGCTAAAAAACCAAATTTTAGTTTTTACTCTAAAACCAGAAGGAAGCATTACAGTTTCATTTTGGTCACTCGATTTTCTCTTTCCTGTGGAAAGTGTTCATCATAATTTTTACTTTTTATAGGTGAATTTACTATATTTTAGACATCATATCATGTTTCATTGATAGGATTGGAGCCAAGAAACTCTGAGATATTGTTTCTGCATTTTTCCTTATTGATGTTACATAACTCTAGAATAAAATGGAAAGTCAGCAGCATTCACTTGAAATCAGTACAAAAAAAAATCCTGCTTTCATACTTCTGCCAAAGTGAATATTCAACAATAATATATATCTGTCACATCACATTGGTTGAAGACCCAGTCAAAGAAAATTATTTTTCAGAATAAGATTACCATATTTGAATTTCTTAATTATTTTAAATTTCTTATAGTAGATGTTATACCATGCTCTCACCTACTTCTTGTTAGATGCATTCTTCTTTTGCATAACAGATGTCCAAAGTATTAGCTCAATATATTAACTTTGGAGTAGTATAAATCAAATCAATGACATAATCCCTGATCTAAAAGACTTGAACAATTAACTGAAAATAATAAATATGAAATAGACTTAGGAGAGCAAATAATCAACATATATATCTTCACTGTCACCTGGATATGTCAGAATCTCACAAATTCCAGTATGCGCACATAAAGTCAACATGAATAAAGTAGTTGATTTTTCTCTCTTCTACACAGTTACCTTAGAAACCAGTATTTTGTTAGAAGACTGAAGGAAAACTACAGAAGTATGAATTTATGAATAATACAGATTCTGGGAGATCAATGTGGGACTAGAAATAATGTCATAACAATCTTGGCAAGCAGGATATTTGGTGGGATACTGAAGTTCATGTGCTGAAAAAGAACAGTTGTTTTGTTTCAGGGATGGGATAAGATTGGAATTGGGGCTCTTTGTGAAGAAACTTAAAGAGCGCATTCAGCAAATCTGCATATAATTTTGTGATCTAACATGCTTTTCTTTTACTCTCTTTTGGCAAGACCTTCCTTCATAAACTGAAAATAACTCATGAATGAATTATAAGCGGTATCTCTTCATGTTCTAGAAGCTCTATGAATTTATAATGAATGCTATTCTTTGTGTGTTCTCTGAGTGATGAAAGGGTCAGAAGCACAATTTATAGGTTAAATGATATTAGAGAACTATGCATTGTATGACATATTTCATTAAAGCAGAGGCTGTGAGCTGGGGCTTTAACAACCAGGAATTTCACACATTTGACCAGCAATCTTGTTCATAATTACTTTTATAATTGCTAGGAATAAGAAAAAAACTGTGTGTCTGTATTTTTAAGTTTGACAACTGTAGTTTCTATTCAGAGTGGATTTTAGTTGTGAGGGGATTCATGGCATATAAAATGTAGATGTATAATAATTACTTCTATAATGCTCATGTAGTATACAAAAGTTTGTCTGTAACTAAGTGTCCTGAAAATAGATAGTGGTATAGCAGCAACATACTAAAGTTAGAACTGAACTCCTTTTAAAGAGTCATCTTTGTTAGGAGTGGAAAAGGTGTTCTATATTGCCCTAAGAAAATATTCATTTATTTTATTAAAAATAAATTATTAAAAATAAATAGAATCCACGTTTCATTGAAAGGTTAATCATTACCATTTGAAAACTTAACTTAAATTATCCATGGACATAAAATTAAAATATAAATATTTTAAAGTAAAAAATAATATATGTAATTAAAATATGCAACCAATGTATGTATATGGTTATATACAATGGATGGTATTGGTAGTGAACAATAAATTATTTTTTTTTAATATATCTTCCATTTGCATTTCAGGAATTGTGAGAGTTCTTATAAACCTAGTTTAATCTACACAAAACTATGACAGAAATGAAGAACAAGGCAAAAAAATGTATAAATGAGTGATAAGTGGCATAGCTTTAAGTGCTGTTAGAGTTTAGCAGAAGTAAATATTGCCTTTAATTTTCCAAATTTTGTAACTCTTATTTTATTCATTTTAATCAATGGCCAAAGGGAAATTTCAGAACTGAGGATGGTAAACTATGCTATTTGAAGAGCTGTTAGGAGAGAAGAAGACTGGTTAATTATCCACATAATGATAGTTTAAAAAGCTAATTATTTACTTAAATATGCAATGACCTGTCTGATCATGAACATTTTTAATTTGCTCTCTTCTAAGCAAGATATGATATTTTGGTTTCTTTGTGGAGATATATAACATTTAAAAATAAGTAGGTCTACAAATTTAGAGAAATAACAAGAACAATTAGTGAAATGGAAGGGGGTCACAATAGTTATTAATTTTTGGAATCTTACATAGCTACTGGATGAAACAATTCCATTGATTTATACCCTCTTTTTGTTAAATATTATCCTATGGGAGATAACTTGTCACCATTTTCATTTTTTAATGAATTCCTATTTTTCACTAACCCTCAACAAAATGAAACTTGGAAAGGTTTGATGTTCACATACAAAATACCTGAATTTAAGTCCTTTGCTCTGCTTTCTTCCTGCAGTATGATCTTGAACAAGTCACTTAATTTCTGTGTGACTTTTTTCTTATCTGAAAAATGGAGCAGTATTATTAATATTTTCCCCAACAGAGAATATGTGATTGCTATGGAAAATCTGTATTCATTATCAATTCCTTTGATGTCACTAGTGCTTCGTGTATTCCGTTTTCTTTTTCTTTCCTTCCTTCTTCATTTCCTTTCTCCAAACCTTCCTCTCCCCCTTCTCACTTCCTGCTTTCCTTTTTTGTTTCATTTTCCTTCCAATATTTTTCCTTATAGTGAAGATATCTAAAAGTAAACACACACACACACACACACACGCACACATACACACAGAAATTCAAAGCTTAAATAATGGTTGTTAAGGCATTGGGTGTGATATAAAAAAAAGTTTTAACTCAGATTTTTTAAAAAATTTTTATGCAGTTTTTTTTTTTTTTTAAGAGGCATGCTTTATTTATTTGTTTGTTTGTTTATACAAGCACTGGGTACAGTCAGAAGCGCGGGAGGGTGAGAGAATTCACCAGAGCCAGAGCAGGGAGCAGAACAGGCAGAAGGACTGAAGTACACTGCTGAGGGGAGCAGCGGGCGGCAGGAGAGGTCTGCGTGCCATGTGGGACCCTCGCTGGTGGCCAGGGAGCAGCCAGGGATTGAACCGGCGCTGCAGAGGCTGCGGGCAGCTTCGCAACCCAGCGCTCAACCGCTGCGCCACCAGGGAGGCCCCTATGCAGTTTTTTAAGTATACCTTGGCATAGGCTGAAATCAGTGTTATTTCTCCCTAACCTTTTCTCCCAAGCTTGAATAAAAGCCAGAGAAAATGACTTTTGTAGAGAGCAACTCATTAACATAATAATTCCATAGGGTAGAAATATAATGATTGGATTATTCCAAATATATAACCCGTTTCTAGAAAGTAGAGCTCACTTGCTATTCTTGGATAAGATAATAATTTTCTAGTGGAGTGGATGTGGCATGAACAGGAGAGGCAGTAGGCTGACAGAAATCCACTCTTATGATTTCTGCTGTTCAGTGCAAGGTCAATGGTTAATTAAGTCACCACCAGTAGAAATTTGATCATGGATGAGGTCTCTAACTTTGCCTGCATTATTGGGCTCTCACTGGATGACTAAGCTGAGTCATTGTTTTAAATGCTTCCTCCAGACAGGTATATGATTTAGCCTTAACTGACAGGGGGTTTATATTGTGATGCTGTAATATTACTTTCGAGGTGCCATTACCTTTTTCAGAAACGCACATTTGTCTCAGAATCAGAGTTTAACTTTAAGAGTTTTGTTTGCCATTCAGATTAACAGAAGCCTTAGGGGTGCTTTTATTCATTGAGTCATTAAATAAGTCATATTTAATTCACTATTTAATTATTCACTATATTTAATTATTTTAATTATTTAAACAATCACTTAATAATTATTTAAATATTCATATTTAATTCACTCATTCATATCCATGGATATTTGTTGAATACCTCATACTCTAAGTATTGTGTTGGGCACTGGAGTTAAGTAGATGAAAAAGAATAGCAACAATATGAGCATTGACATCACTTGAGTATGTCCAGCTCTTCAGATCATAGCTTGGTAAACTGAGTTTCCAAAACAAATAAGTGACTTGCTTAATGTTTGGTTGGTTAATCATCAAGTCGCTACTAGAATCTCAACCTCTGGACCACCACCCTGCCTGACACTTAACATGACTATGGGGCCTTCCAATTTTTCTTATAAATTCACGTAAGTATCTTATTACATAAGTATCATATATTTGTACCAACACTTACACACAAAACTTAAAGGGTGCCAGAGTAAACTCAGGTGCGTTTATATGCAAACTGACATCACAGCCAGAAGAGTAAAACCTTTTCCTGCTTAGAGAAAGAAAATATCTTTGTTTACATTTTTACCATTTTTCTCGGTATCTTCATTCTGTGAATCTGTCCATAAATAACCTCTCGCTTTCCTCTGAAGTGTACTTTTTGCCACATTTTCTGTGTCACAAATAGGTAAGTGAGAAGAAAAACAAATGGCACTTTTACTCAAATTGGGACTATGGGATATTTGTTGTCCTCTGACAAAAGCTAAATAAATATTCATAGCATCCTACAAATGTAGTGGAAATTCCATCTTTGCCTGTAGGCTGCCTTCAACTAGGTCACACCAGGCAGTTAAGGATATATATTGGTTCTTTTATGTGTATTGGGAGGAATCCATTTTTGGAGGTTGGATTGAAAAAAAAAAACAGTTTAGGTTGTGGCTTATGTACATTTATAGTGCTTGCATTTACTCTCTTGCTGTTCCCCTGTGTGAATCGTTGTATCGGTTCATTTTGACAGTATTGGATGAGGCACAACGCTTTAACCTCTTTTCTCTTGTAATTATATAAACATGTACACTGTACATGGTGACCTGGGAATGCTGATCAGAACATCTGTTATGATAAACGGAACAGTGAATGAGAGTTGATTTTTGAATTGTAAAGTACTAAAAGTCATTCTTCAGATCTGTGGCTTTATGCAAATGAGGATGTTTGAAAATGTTGCTGAAACCTGTCATTCTTTAACTTACTAGAGGAAAGAAAGATGTTTTTTATTGTTCTCACATGGGTGCTGCCCAGCTGGGAAGTTATTTGTCTTTCTTGAAATCAATTAAGGTAACCTTTATAGCAATTTGAACAGTAGTTTCTAGTATTCCAGAGCCTACAGGAAAGTAAGCAACTGTCAAGATAACTTCAAGACAACATGGCAAAGATTCTTGAATGTGTATTGAGTATATCACTTCCATATAGCCTTTGTAAATTTGGGGTTAAGGAGCTAAGAGCCATAAAGTAAACATTGATAAAATTAATATTGCTCTCATTATTTTTCTCCCAAAATGATTAGTCAAAGAAAATTCTTACTGAGGAGTAGATAATGAGGTCACCTTGTGTAAGGATCTCTGTCCATTTTTCTGATTTCCTGCAAATTTCCTTCACATCAGTCAGCCAATCTCAGGAGAATTATCAGTTATCATCATTTACTGGGATGCAAGCAGAAGACACTTTTAATTTTTGGTTTTTTTATGTATTTATTTTGCAAGCATTTTAAATATCTTTTAATTCTTTCCATGCAGTATACAGTTGCTTTCTAATTTAAACAACAATTTTGATTTTGAACTGGTTAGTACATCTGAAACTTGGGAGAAAATTTCAGCCAAGTTGCTCACATACTCAACAAATATTGGAAAGTACATTTCTAAGGAAAGTAGGGGATGAAAAGTATAATTGTCTCTACCTGACCTGTATCACATGCCTTTTTAAAATCAGGTCATTTTTAGGTCAACTTTCAAGGTTATTTTTTGGTAAATTTAAAGTGGTTCATTTCTATAGAGATGGGCTAAATTTGCTGAATCTATATTTGGGTATTTCCCTTTGGTTGGAAACATTCTTTCTTTTGCTTGGGTTCTGTCCAATGCTAAAAAAAAACTAAAGTTGAATAATCATCTTTCCTGCATCATCAAAAATTGCTTACTTTCTGTAAAGGTATCTCAGATAAATGCAAATTCTTTTTATTTCAAGAAGTCCAGAAAATAAAAACTATCTAAAAATTTATTGTTCGTACATAACTTCCAGTAATATTTTGATATATATCTTTTCAGACATATTATATCACATTTATTTTATCAATAGGCATCAACATTAATAGGTAAAAATATAAATGTAGCTGAAATGAAAACAGTAGGTTTTATTGAGATACCCCTTTTGTTCTAAAATTTTTAATTTATTTTTTTCATTTAATCTTCACAACAACCTTCTGAAGTTAGTACTTCATAAAAGTAGTATGGTAGCAATGTTTTTGTAATAGGAAACTGAAGTAAAAAAATTGATTGCTTAAGGTCACTGTGTAAAGACTGAACTATGCTATGAACAGAAGCAGGCTGACTCTAGAGACCTTATTTTTAACTACTACACAATATTACCTCTTAAAATCATGGCTTTTGACTTGCTATTTCATTAGCAGTACAACATGATTTTCTTAACATTTCTATAAATGTACATCTACAAACATTTTAATGTTTGCACAGTATTCCATTGGCGGTTTACAAAGTCATATAGAACCAACCCTAACATTATGTACATTTTGATTCTTTCTAGTTTATTTCATTAATAAAATTGATACTTCTATGACTATCTTAGAATATATGTGATTTATACTATAATTGTCTGACTTTTTAATCTCTATGCAGTTTGCCTTTTCTGCTAATTCAATTTACCCTATAGAATTGCTTGCTTAGATATGATTTCTTGATTCTGTATGTCAGTAAAATTATTTTAATGTAAGAAATTTTACATTATTTATTGAGCACTTACTGTGTGACAGTAAGTGAGCAAATGCTCGAGAGTTTACATGCGACTTAGCGTCACTGTGAACTTTAGAAACATTTTTAAGTTTAAAGTTTTAATAGTGTTATATAAGTTTTAGAAGCTTTTTTTTTTTAAGTTTTGTTGATAGAATCACAGTTCCCTTCTCAGGAAATGTTCAGTAGTACCAGCTAGAAGCTGGTATGTGTGTGTGTGTGTGTGTTGACTCATTCTCTATTATGAACATACAAACAAAGCCTTAGAATCTGGGGTCATTTCATTTGACCATAAGGACATAGTCCAGTAGACTGTTTACATAGAGTTGGCAACCTATCACTTTATTTGACATATCAGGTCACTATATTTTTCTCTTCTCTTTTGCCTCTGGATTAACTGGCTGATTAATGTTTCTTCAAATCTTGTGTTTGCGTCTTTGTGGGTATAATTGGTTTTGCATGCATACTCACATTTGTACACTATTTCTATATTTTATCTCTACTGGCTTAGTCACATCATCCACAAAATAATTTCCACAACTTTTTTGAATGAGGTGTTTGGAAAAAGAAAGGTGCTACCTTTCATACTTTATTTTACCTATTTACATTTTTCTTGATAAAAAAACTTCCTACATATTTTCTTTTCACAGCTGCTTTGGATTTTTTCTGATTTAAAATTTCTCAGGAAATAATATCCATTATTTAATGCTAAATGTAAGTGCAAGACATTTTTATATAAATTCCAATTAGCCTTAGTTATTGGTTGTTATAATCAGAAAATTAACTCATGACACTTTAAACAAAATAACAAATACACAAAAACACAATACCACACTGAAGAAAAAATTTAAGTATTTCTGCTAAGTAAACATACAAGGAAGAATGAAAGGACTACTCATAGTTAATTATACTATACCATTAAATGGATTTCTGATATGCTAGCCATCTTTTTGTTGCTCTTTCTGGATTAAAACTCAAGTCTGTCTTGATATCTCTAATGTAGTCTCATAATATTTAAATGCTCTTTACATATTCAAAATTTTTTCATGTTTATATTTTTGTTGATATAATTTGGTTTTCTAAATCAGTTTTTTTTTTTAGCAAATGAAATGATTTTAAACACTGTATTATAGTTCAAGTGACTGAAATTTAACAGACTTAAAATTCCAGCAGAATCAGTGTTGCTCCCCAATTTATGTGCAGTTCTTAAGAAATCTTAGAATCATGAAAGTTATCTGAATTTCTGATCTTTGAGATCATTTCACCCAGTCCCTTTATTTTTGAGAAGAGCGCTGTCTAAAGAGTGAAGGACTTTGTTCATTCATTCGCTTTCTGCCTTTTCTCTTCACTTAGCTGACCTATTTTTTAAAAATCAATATAATTAGAGTTTGTGCTCTTGGCCCTCAAATCGTTGGTGTTATTTATCCTGTTTATGTGGTGATTATTCATGTGGCTGCTTTCCCTGTTATCTCAGTTTGATCTGTTCTATTTATAGCTCGATATTATTCAAGCATCTGCCTTCTCAATCAGTATGTATTCCTTTTAGGACTTAAATTGCTAACATTTAAGTAGCCATTTCCCAATTTTCCTCGCAGTATGTAGTACATCTACTTTAAAATTTATATTATTTGAATGTGTAACTCAGTGGTCCTCCCTATGAGTTTAAGGATCCATTTGTAGAAAGAAATATCAACACCTATTTTCCATCTAGAGAAAAAATATGTTGGAAGCAGTAGGAGGTTTGTAAAGTGAAAAGCTTATTTATTTTTAAAATCAGAAAGCACATTTACATGTCTGAACACAACCAATCTTTGTCCAGTGGGATGATGACATAATTTCCTGCATCTTGATTTCTGTTTATGTACTGCCATCCAATTCATTCATTTTTCTAGATTCTATCATCAACTTCCTTTTTCCAAATGCATAGAACAAGTTTTAGCTGAATTAAACATGATCAATAAGGAACAAAATATGCAAGAGTAGTTTTCACATTTTTAATAGTTGAAGAACTGCAAAGAATGCTAAAATTCGTGGGGGTGCAGAATCCAGAATATTCAGCAGACAAAATTTGCATTGGTCATGTGTTTGTGTAGAATTTTTAGTATACTTGAATATTGACAAAAATGCTAATTTGTGTGCTTGGATGAGACCTAACCTGGGAGCATGATAATAAAAAATGTTATTATCACTGAAAATAAGACTCAAAATATTGGAGCCAGTCAGTCCTTTTATTTAATTAGAAATACTTATCACTTCATAATTCAAGGGAATTAAAGGCGAGTGGGAGGTATTGCTCATTGTAGAGATTGGCCATTGCTCTTCTTGGAAAATTTTTGTGCATTCTACACAATCCCCTTTTTGGGAGCTGTAACCTATTTCTTCATTTTTGTCAGTCATTCTTGTGATTTTCTACCTTTACCTATTTTCTACATTTACATATTTAGTTAAGTGGGATGACATCCACCAACTTCACCAAAAACACTTACAGAATGGTATAGTCATACTTCATATACTTATAAAAGTCCAAGAATCTGTTTTAGAAAAGTGCAAGTGTTTACCATTCAGAAAAAGAAAAGTTGCTATGAAACCAACCAGAAGTTGAAGATAAAGACTAGTGTTATATGGCAGGAAGCAGTACAACATTGTAAACATGGAGACTGGATTGAGCTCTCCTGTGTCTGAATCCTGTATCCATCACTTCCTGACTGTGTAGCTATCTTTAGACAAGATACTCAGGATACTGGACGTGCTCCAAGGTCTTGCGAAAGCAGAGTAGAATAGATCCAGTAAAGCAAGTTATTTGGCTTAAATTAAACTACTACTGATATTATGGAGCATGAAGGAGGAAATCAATTCTTAGACTCTACAAAGTGGACAACTTATAAATGTCAGGGTTATATTAAAATTAAAATATGAACTATTACAACAATGGGGAATGTAGAGAAGGCAGAAAAATGTGATTCAGTTACATTTGTTGGTGACTTTCCATTAATATTTGTAAAACATTTATTACAGTTTTTCATATGCATTCAGTAAATGTTAAATGTTAAAAGTTTTCATCCTTCAGAGTGAGCTCAGATTTAAACATGTTGCATGATGACTTGACTTTCTGTAGCATCAGATTGCAGGAGTATGCATTATAATGTTTAAAAATGATTTAGGAAAAACAGAGGTATAACTTAGTAGGGCTGGGGTTAGGGATAGTGAAGAATTTCTTTCCTGAAAAGGTGAGCATAAGAAAGGCTCACAATCATAAGGAGAAAAAGAAAGTGACAGACATGTGCATTAATATTTTTGTATGTATGTGAGTGTGAGTGTTTGCGTGTTGATAAAGACTAGGTTACTGAGCAAAGGAAGAGCATTTGTTAGGAATGGACCCTTGTCCATTCGGATGGATTAATAGGGTTCTAGCACTGGGCAAGTGGGAGTAGTAAGAAAGGATCCCAGCAAAGGAGGCAGAAGAGCAATTATAAAAAAAAAAAAACAAAACAGTACACTTAAAATACGGCAGTTATTAAATATTTTAAGAAATTAAATACATATTGAAAGTTGTATTTTAGAAATCTACTCACACTGAAGTATAGAGAATCTATTCATGAAAGCTAAAATGGGGGCAAATCTGCAAAAAGTCCAGTGAAGAGAGTGTATCTGGATTTAGTCAAGCATGCGAAAGGCTAATAATGATATTCTGTGGAATGATGGAAGCCTATAACTTGTTAACTAGAATAATTAAGAAAATCATTAACAGTTTAACAACAGGTAAAGTTTCCTCTGGGGGTATCCATAGGTTATAATCTGACACTTTATCCTCCTGTTGCTCTTGTTCATCTCATAACTTGTATCATTGACTTAGTTATAGAAACAAATCTATTACCTAAAGGCAAAGAAAAAAGAAATATATTTCATATATCTTTGTAATATTAGTAACGTGTCATGATGGATTAGTTGTTGAATAAATTATTGTTAATAAAGAATTGAAGATAAAATCAAATCCAAATAGTCTTAGTTGGAAAATTAAATAATTATAAATAAATTAAAATATATAATAATCAGAAATATGTAATAAAAGTAGTGCATCACAAACTTTTAAAATAAAATTAATATGAATTAGTAATATGATATTGTACTCTTAAAAATGCTACAGTATGTGTACTACATTAGACCCACTCGGAATATGATTATGAAGTTGTGTTGAGCTGTGGATATACTGGAATATGTTCAGAGAAAAAAACTAGTAAAGCCAAAGTTTTCAAATAGTCATGTGGCAAACAAAATATTTCAAGTATAAATCATTTTAGAATAAAATAAAGTAGGAAGATGTATTTGTTTTCAAGAGTTGGAAAATGATCATGTGAATGTTGGATTTAAATTTATTCTAATTAAAACAAAAAAGTAGACACTTGAAGGAAGAAGATTCATGCATGGGAGAACTTTGTACTTGAACTCTTCCAGAGCAGTAAAAAGTTCAAGCCATATTATAAATATTTATATACTTGCCACCTTGGTTAATAATTGTTAAGATTTTCCATCTTTGCTTTTATGGCACTTTACACATAAACCCTCAAATGGATCTCCTAAGAACAAAGATATTTTCCTATGTAACTGCTAAATAATTATTTTGCCTAAGGAGAAATTAGAAACAAATAATTCTATAATTTCATTTTATATTTAGAGCATTTTGAATATAGCCTTTGGCATTTGTAAAGATTCTTGATGATTTTATCATTGGGGTAAGTATTTATACAAAATTGCAATGAAGAGGAAACCTTTTGCAATTGTTTAGATAGAAAATAAAGCAATTATAACGGTTGAAAAAGTCAGCCTGTCTTTCCAGAGAATAAAAGATAATGTGATACTCATAACATCAATTCCTTTGTTATGTTGAAGTCTATAAAACATTCATTGTACCTGCTTGAAGATAGGACCTATTTGAACAATTTCAGAAGTTAGATGTGACATTGGTTGGTACATTCATCACAGGTTTATGAGTCATACAATCCTCATAGTAGTTAAAATTGATCTAAAGAAAACATTTGGATAGGCTTCAGTTGTTGACTAATAAATCTTTTATTTCAAGTCTTCAGTTATGCTGTCCTTATGTGAGTCAGAGACTATGATGGGGAAAGTTTGGGAGTGCTGATGTAAAGGAAGAATTCCTTGCCATTTATTCTTCTGTATCTGCAAAGCAAAGTGGGGCAGTGATGCTTATTGAAAAAAAGGCTATTCTTATGATTCACTCCTCTTCTCTTTAATGTGCCTATTATAGAGTGATGCAAACCATTAATATTACTATAAGCTTATAGAAAGGACTGCACACATATATTTATTGTTTGATATAGAGATTGTGCAAGATGCCACAGCCTTTATTGAATTAAACAAAGAAACAAAACAATGGAATCCAAGAAAAATAAAGCTGTGTGAATGTTTAAATTAGATGACTTTTTTTTTATTAAAAAATCCAAATAAAAGAGTATGAAAGCAGTACTATTTTGTTTGTATCCTATAGAGATTAGGGAATTTGTTGATAACAAGAAAATGATGTCTAGATTCTTGAAAATGTGAATCTTGGTAGAAGTCTGGGGAAAGCACATAATTATACATTATATAATTGCTACATAATTATAGATGCTGCTTTAGGATCATATAGCTCTTCTATGTTCCTCATCACTTTGGGATGTATTTTACCTACCAAACATGATTGAGCTTTTCAGGGTACTAATTCTCTTTTCATGTATCACATTCTTATAATATGCTACATACAACTCTGACACTTCATGTTAAAAAGAGTAAGTCTAGAAGCAAATACTTTTTATAGGAAGTACATAGTACAAAGTGAATATCACCTCTCAAGCTATAGAAAGAGAAAAGCCCTGCTCAAGATCATGTGAACCATTACCCTTTTGTAGGTAAGTGAATAGATGGAGCAGCACTTTGTCATTCAATTTTTTGCTGCCAATTTTTATTTTTTGTAAGATTTATTTTATTTATACAAGAACTGGGGTATAGGCCAGAGGTGCGGGAAGGTAAGAGAATTCACTGGAGACAGAGTGGGGAACAGAACAGGCAGATCTACTGAAATACGCTGCTAAGGAGAGCAGTGGGCGAGACAGGAGAGAGATCTGCTGCGCCATGTGGGTAGCTCCCTGGCCGGGGATAGAACTTGTGCTGCAGTGGCTGTGGATAGCTTATGAGACTTCATCTCTTGCACCATCAGTGAGGCCCACACGTTTCCTTTTATTTTGCCATTAAGAAACAACTTTAGGCTTGTATTTCTGCAATCAATTATTTTGAATGGACTTTAAGAAGCACTTTTGAATATTTTTCTGTTCCATGTGTGAGTTCTTACATTTATATTGCATTTATTAAATTCATTATATGTCACATTTGAGGCAGTTCTTTGCATTTTGCTTTAGTGAAACTTTGAAGAAAACTGATGGTTTGTTGTAAAAAGGTAAGGGCTTTGAAGTCAGGAATGAAGAGATTCAACTGTTGGCTCTATCACTTTATTGCTGTATGATCTTTGACTGAAGAGCTTTTCCTATAAAATAATACTGCCAGGAATTGCTTTGAAGATTCAGTGAAACTTTAAAGACTTATTGAGTGCTTACTCTATGGCATCCGCTGTTCGCAAATGCTTTGTTAGGAGATACCATTTAATCTTTATAACAACCCTGTGAGGTAGCCTTCATTATCATCTCTTTTATTTATTTATTTATTGTAATTTTTTTCCTTTATTTTATTTTATATATATTTTTACATCATTTTTGCACCATTTATATATTTTCATCTTGGTTATAGTCCCCATATAATTCCCACCCTCCTTGTTTGATCCCACTCCCTTCTCTCCCTCTCTCCCCCTCATCAGTAGTGTGTCTCTGGTTTATAGTTGCTTGTTGATTTTGATTTTTACTTTATTATAATTAGTCTTTTTCCTGGTCCCTTAATTTTTTTATTTAAATATTTTATTTTATATAATTCTTACATCTTTTTTCATCTTTGCACAATGTATGCATTTTCATTTTGTTTATATTCCCCATAAATTGCACCTCCCCCCTTATTTTGACTCTAGTGCTTCCTTTTCCTGCCCCCCCACCCCCCCATAGTGTGTCTCTGGTTTATAGTTGCTTGTTGATTTTGATTTTTACTTCGTACTGATTAGTCTTTTTTTTCTGGTCTCTTATTTAGGTTTTCTAAATTCCTGCTATGAGTGAGACCATATGGTATTTTTCTTTTTCTTTCTGACTTATTTCACTTAGCATGATCCCTTCTAGCTCCATCCATGTTGCTGCAAACTGCATGTGTTTATCTTTTTTGATCGCTGAGTAATATTCCATTGTGTATATGTACCACATCTTCTTGATCCAGTCATCTATTTTTGGGCATTTGGGTTGTTTCCATAGCTTAGCTATTGTAAGAGTGCTGCTATAAACATAGGGGTGCAGGTGCTCTTTGGAATTACTGTTTCTGTGTCATTTGGGTAAATCCTAGGAGTGGAATTGCTGGATCATATGGAAGCTCTATGTTTAGTAGATCAAAAAATCTCCACACAGCTCTCCATAGTGGTTGGACAAGTTTGCACCTCGACCAGCAGTGCAGGAGAGTTCCTTTTTCTCCACAGCCTCGCCAACATTTGTTGTTGCTAGTTTTTTTTTTAATATGTACCATTCTCACTGGCATGAGATGGTATCTCATTGTAGTTTTGATTTGCATTTCCCTGATTACAAGTGATGTTGAACATTTTTTCATATGCCTGTTGGCCATTTGCATTTCTTCTTCAGAGAAGTTTCTTTTTAGCTCTTCTGCCCATTTTTAACTGGATTATTTTCTTTGTTTTTTTTGAGTCTCATCAGCTCTATGTAGATGTTTGTCATCAGTCCTTTATCATTAGTGTTGTGTGCAAAAATTTTCTCCCAGAAAGAAACAGAGTATTTAAACAACTCATATTTAAATGGGGGGGCAAATGGCAGAATAGAAATAAACCCATTCTGTCTCCGAGTCATGCTTATAGCACTGTTTTCCTCCACATATGGAAGACATCTAATTTGAC
Organism: Talpa europaea; assembly: GCF_964194135.1. Classification (NCBI taxonomy): domain Eukaryota; kingdom Metazoa; phylum Chordata; class Mammalia; order Eulipotyphla; family Talpidae; genus Talpa; species Talpa europaea. The sequence continues at coordinate 48,308,300 of NC_140068.1, read as the reverse complement.
TCTTGACATCCATTAAATACATACTTTTTATACTTCTGCTTAGCATAAATCATTGAGGATTTTAAATGTATTCAGAGTATTATTTCTACAAGAAATGAATGGTTATTGTAACTACACCATCAATTGAGTAAAAGCATAAGAAATATTTTAAACTAATATCGTATCAAGTAAAAATTTTTCCAATTCTACATGAATATATGTGTCTGATCCCTGTGGTATGATTTGAGTCCTAATTTCTCATATTTAGAGCAATTGTTATGTCAGACTCTATCCCAAAAGAGTGGATCCATTGACCTCGAGAGAAAGAATTCACAAGAGAGTGCTAGTTATATTTGAATTAGGCAAGGGTTTATTAGAACCTTGTGCATGAGGGAACCAGTGCTGGAAAGGAGAATTTAGCTTGACTCCAAGAAGGGAATTAAGAGGAGTTATTTAAAGGGTGTGCTATGAGGAGAAGTGGAGGAGAGCAGTCATATCTTGTTCTGGGTTGGGCATGCAAAGACAGATGGACTGTATTCCAACTGCACATATAATGTGAACTCTCAGCCTTCTCCCTCCAGGAAATTGTGAGATAATCATCCATCAGATTCTAATGCATTTTGTCTAGCATGGGACCTTATGGTCAATGCAGTGAGTTAAATTGTTCAGCCTGGATGTTGAGATGGGGTTCATCAGTCCATGAATTAGTGCACCTGTTCAAATAGGAATCAGGGCAACTCTTATCCTACTGTTAATTGGCAGAATGAGGGATACCGTGGGAACCCCAAAAATGCATGATCTAAACCTTCAGCCATCTGCTGAGTAAAGACAAAGCATATTCTTCAGATGTAAGAGTTTTAATAAAAAAGAACTTTAATAAAATAAGTGTCCATAGAAAGGGAAGAAGGGAAAATAGTTTTCAATAAAATATCCAGTTACCCAAACAGGATTTACACAAAACAGGGTTGCTGGGGCCTGAAAACTGGCCACATGTCTAAGACATCTTCTAGCAGGGAAACATAGGATCAGAAGGAGCCAAGCAAGTTTAGAATGAAAGGAGCAAAATCAAAGTACAAATCAAGATAAAGGTTGCAATTGTCAACCTCCGTGGGTTTCTCACCTACATCTCCTCCAAGTGTCTCTGTGTCTTGATGCCGCATGTCTCATTCCATGTCCCCCAAGTCCCTGGTGCAAGTCCAAAGCTGAGAAGCAAGAGCAACTTCTTCACATGTCTCTCTGCTCCACCACCTCCACCAAGTTTTCTTCTTCTCCTCCGTACTTAGCTCCACCCTTCATTAGATGGAGTAGGGGACTTGGAATCTCCCCTTTTTGTGGGACTACTATTCACAGTTTCTTTTACTAGTCTGTCTTGGTTACTATAACATGACTTCTGATTAATTTAGAATAGGTAGTTTTCTAATAGTTTTTTTTTTTACCTGACATAATGTGTGAAAAGACTTTTGATGAGGTGTGAATTAAAACTGTAGAAAGGGAGTTTAATTTGTGAATGACTTTGCTGAGAGTACATGGTGTGAAATTTGAAAGGGAGAAAGATAAATGCTCTCTATTTTTAAAATACTAGTTTTCCAAGGATGGAGGTTGAGGGTGTCAGATGAGAGTGTCAGGTAAGGATCCATTCCATTCATAAAGGCAGCAACAAGTAGGGGATTCTTTTGGAGCCAAATATTATCATTAGAACACACGTATCTGAAGAGAAAAAAGATATGATATTGTCTGGTGCAAAGAAAATCATCCTGTGCCCCTCTTGGTTCTTATAGGCTGGCAAATAGTTAAACATGCATCAGGCAAATGCTAAGAGAAAAAAGCTGAAAAGAAGATGCATAAGAACATGTATATATCTGTATACAGGGGAGAGACACAGCATGGCTCAAGTCCTTACATGACTTTAGATGCCATCTAAAATAGCTTAATTAGGACAAGGGAGGTTGGTGAAAGAGGGAACATTCAGTTTGGGAGTTTACTGGGGAAAAGAAAGCTACCTCTGCCTTCTTCCTGAGAAGAAGATAATAGAATTGGGTCTTCCTGGAATAAACCCTTTTATTGAGAAAAGTTTAGATATAAACATCAAAAGCAACCTCCACCCTGCTAAAGATTTGTTGCAAGGTTGCAGACTTTTGCTTCCTTAATATATTAAGAAGAGGAAAAGCTAGAACAGTAAGTGAACAGGATTGAGACAGATGGTGGAAAGTGACAACTGGAAAAGAAATGTGTCAAATTATTCTCTACATTTTATGACCCAAATTGCATCCTACAGTGGTATTCACTGATTAAGGAATTTGCATTGTTTGGGGGAGTTATCTTTCACAATATCACCTATTTTCTGAAAAAGGCTTTGAAATAAAGTTAATAGACTGCTACTACTTTGTTCTCTTTTCTTGCAAATAAGATATTGGCATTTATAAATGAGTATTTGGGGCTTTTACCACAGTAAGTGCTATAAAAATTGTGCTAAAGAATACTGATTTCTGAATCAATAGAGACAAATTTAATAGTTTCCCCAATGTTTAACTTTATGGCTTTAGACCAACATGGAGGATTGATTATTCTAGAACCACTTGCAAAATTTCGAGGAACAGTGTTTATTCACTATTTAAGGCAAAGTCTATATATACATACATCCTAAAAGGAATTACTAATGAAAAAGGGCAAAATCATATTTCAATCTTGTCAAATTTTGGTAGTAATAGCAAGCAAATTTTACTATTGTGTATTTATCTGAAAGTACACTTCCCAAATATTCAAGTCAATAAAAAATATGCACAAGTTTCATGTACTTAAGTAAATTATACACACACAAATAAATGCTAATATGCATATGTTACAGGACAATCCCAAGGTGAAATGTGGAGACCTCGTGTGAGTTCTCACCCATGTTCTTAAAAACTCAGGACAAGACTTAAGCAGGCATTAAGAAAAAAGTTAATAAAAGGTTTATTTACAAAGGAGCTGAGAAAAGGAAAAGCACAGAGAGAGATTAATTGGTCAATACATCCCACCAGTAACTTTGTGTGTGCTGAGACCCTGGGTACAAGCTGAAAGCAGGAAAAGCAAGAGAACATAACTCCATGTGGTTTCAGGTTTATACCAAGTATGGCTGCTTAAATCCACCTAGCATATTCATGGCATGATGAGAGTTGTAGTCCTTAGCACCTGAGATCTCTGTTATGGAGGTGGGATGGACTGTGGGTGTAGTTCATTCAGAACATGTGGTTCCTTCAACACATACATAAAACTAAAAAAAATGTGGGGACATTTTTTCTATCTTGTAAGAACTATGTGTTCATATTTTTCTTTTTGCTAGGTGGTATTTTTGAATATGTGGAATCTGGCCCAATGGGAGCTGAGGAACTTGCATTCAGATTTGCTGTGAACACAATCAACAGAAACAGAACTTTGTTGCCCAACACCACCCTAACATACGACACCCAGAAGATAAACCTCTATGACAGTTTTGAAGCATCCAAGAAAGGTAATTAATAGATCTTTAACATAATGTTTTCTGGGATTCAAATGTTCAGATATTCCTAATAGATTTTTGAATTCCAATTGCAATTGAAAAATCGTTAGGAATATTTTCATTTAGAGATTTCTTTTCAAAACATATACATTTTATTAGGGAAGGTAGTGTTACAGCAATTTATTGCCAAAAAAAAAATGCTTGTATTTTATTCTGAAATGCAGTTAGATCTGTGATAGTGAATTTTTCCCTCTTTGCTATTAAATGATTCCTATTTTCAATAACCCACTAAAATAAAAAATTGTATCAGTAGATTTACCAAATTTTGTCAATTCATTTTTTACATTTTCATTTTATTATTTGTCAGTTCCACTATATCATTACTGTGGTTTTAATATATTATGGTTCTGAATGACTTCAAAAAGTCAGGCTAGTCTTAGAAATTTATTGGAAAATTTTGAATAACCTTTAGTTTCTGTGCACACAATGCCCATTTATTTGACCATGTGATGTTTTGTCTTAAAACAGAAAATACATGGCCAAAGATAGAACTACTGGAATATATGAAGAAATAATTAGACCATTTTATGAATTTTTTATTTATTTCATCATGCTGAAAATTGTTTTAAATAAGAATAAGAAAATGATTTTGTGAAATTAACATTTATATATTAAGTTGGGTACCAGAAAAATTATTATCAAGGCATTTCATCCAAATAACAGTCTTAGTAGTGTGTTTTGAGAGATGTTTCCTTAGTCTTACTTTGTTTTAGTAGTTGACTTTTGAATAGTTAACATTCATTAACAGGGATTAAATTTCATAATATATATTTTCTCAAAGGAGTGGGCTTACAAAGCATTTGTTTCAAATTCATATTTTAAAAACAATGTTTACTCTTCTGTAATGCTAATGTTTTATTAGCTACCTTACATTGATGAGACTGTACATAATTATAATTCTAACTTGGTGCAGATTTCTTCCAAGCTCATTAATATTAATAACAGCTGATAAGGTACAGTATTTTTTAAGATGAAAGTATCCCTTTTCCCCCCCCAGCTAACTAGTGTTTATCAAAGCCTATATCCTGCCTGCCCTTTGAATTCATATCTTTATGAATACAAAATAAGTTTTCACATCAGACTATGTCAGAGTGATTAAGGCTGAAAAAGAGGGCAAAGGTTATTGTGAAATACTACATTTGCCATCATAATTGCAAAATAAGTCATTAACTGCAAGACAAGTGCATATGATTGGTGACATAGTTCAAGATTATTTCCATTAGGAAGAAGATGCTCTGTTTCAAATAAAATCATTTAGGCTAAAGAATATGGAATATGAGTATAATATAAAGTATTAATAGATTCCTTGATGGTACTTCAAAGAAACAATGTGAAAAAACAGACAATGTTCTAACAACAAACAGGATACTATCCTGAAAATGCCTTAGCAAAATTATGAAGTTTTAAACTCATTTTGTTTCCAAAAATTTTAAAAGGAATTTACAAACGTCGTCACCCATTACATTTCTATTATAGGGAATCAGATTTATTTATTGACTGATCTCATGCTAAAATAAAATTTCAAGTAAAGGTAACTCTCCTTGAAAGATATTAAAAGGGAAATGTCATGGTTAGCAATTGATCTTGTATAGTCCCTGCTTTTTGAAGTTCATTAAATATGTATATATTGATGGTGATATTGATGATTATTTGTAAATAATTTAAATAATAAGATGAAAAAATTTTTAAAGATTTTATGCATACAAGAACTGGGGTACAGGCCAGAGGTGTGGGGTGTGAGAGGACTCAACCAGGGACAAAGTGGGGAACAGAACAGGCAGATTAACTGAAATACACTGCTGAGAAGAGCAGCGGGTGAGTCAGGAGAGGTCGGCTACACCACATGAGTCACCTCCCTGGCTAGGGATGGAACTGGTGCTGCAGTGGCTGCGGACAGCTTCATAGTGCTGCACCTTAACCCCTTGTGCCACCAGGGAGGCCCCTAAAATGAAAATTCTTAAAATTTTTATAAATTATTTGTTCAAGGTATGAATATAAAAGAATTTTAATGTTTTAGTCTCAACATTTTGTCTGATACCTAGTCTTACACTTTTAATAGATAATACTATTTGGCTTGATAGATGAATACTTGTGTGTTTTCTTCAACTACATTTTAATTATTAAATATCTGTACTTAAAAACCTATGCATCACATTTATGTAGGAAGATCTCTCTAAAGGAAAATATCTTTAACTATGTTGGAGGATTTGGATCTGAATACCCAATGGATACTAAGTCCCCCCAAATTCCCCTAATACCATTTAAATATTTGTAGAACTGGACCACCCACTGCCTTTTGTAGCAAACTGTTTCATTTTTAGATATTTCCTATTTCCTTTTGAATTTAGTTTTTTAAATTTAAATTTCATCAAAATTCATGAGAAGGGTTACCTTTGTCCTAATTCTCTTTTCCAGACAGATGAAATATACTTAGCCAGTTTCACAGGCTCTATCTTCAAACATTTAAGGATGATTTTCATGTTTTCAATAATTATTCACTCTCTCGGTCCAAACTCACTAACTCCTTCATTGAACTTTATAGAATCTCAAGTCCTGAACAGTCTCTTTTCATTTGAATTCTAATTTGCTTGTGCCTTCTTAATTACTGTAATTATTATTGACATGGATATAATTTCTTTTTTAAGTATAAATTTTAAAAACATTTTAGAATAAGTAAAAAGTCAAATAAAATAGATTATCTATTTTTAATGTTCTTTCTACTCAATGTCATCAATCCATATGAAATCATCTCCTGTGACTCGTATCAGTTCTCATACATGTGGTGATATGTGTAACTTGTGCCTCATCATGAGATATGTGCAAATCCATATATGTCTATGGTCATATGTTTTGAATGAGGAGGGGATACAAAATGACTTCTATTTAAGAATTTGAAATTAAAGAGGGTGGCAAGCAAATTTAGGATGGAAAACTGTTCTACCAAAACCCTGATATGAACTGTTTTAATGAAATGAACATTGTCCTCTTAAATTTCAGAACATTCTTTCTCTCTGTCACTTTCCCTCTCTCTCCCTCTCTTGATACTAGTTGTAGAATTATTTGAACATAGAGTTTCAAGTGTCTGGGTGAATTAATTCCCTAACAAAGGTGAGAGAAAATGTAAAATTAGCTATATGGAGAAATATCTATATGGCAAATCTTTCTTCAGTATAATACCACTGGGTTGACAATAGTAGTGTGGGAGCTGTTGACACCTGGCATCTCTCCGCTCATTATTAATAGATTTCTATCTTCTCTACAGCCTGTGATCAACTGTCTCTTGGGGTGGCTGCCATCTTCGGGCCTTCCCACAGCTCTTCAGCTAATGCCGTGCAGTCCATCTGCAACGCTCTGGGGGTTCCCCACATACAGACCCGCTGGAAGCACCAGGTGTCAGACAACAAAGATTCCTTCTATGTCAGTCTCTACCCAGACTTCTCTTCACTCAGCCGTGCCATTTTGGATTTGGTGCAGTTCTTCAAGTGGAAAACTGTCACAGTTGTCTATGATGACAGCACTGGTAAGATAAATTATATATTTAATGCTATTCTTTAAATATAGATACTTTTCTGAAGATCATTTAATTCTTACTGTATTCATATTTGTTTTAATTAAGTCAAAGGATAGAAAAAACAGCTGAAATCAAATGACAATGCTAATTTCAAACAAAGAACAGTTAGATCAAATTTTTTTTCTTTGTATTTGTAAAATGAACAGTTTTTTTTCTGTGAAGGATCAGTTAGTGTGAACTATATTAGATGAAGGATAGGGATAGTATGAAATATAATATTGAGATAATTTTTTTTCTCTAGGTTCTGGGTAATTTCCTAAATTAAACCGTTATGATTGACTGTTAGTGAAACTAATCAGGAAATTTAGAATTTTGAATCAACATATTCTCCAGCTGTTTATGTGCAAAGAATTTATGTGGAAAGTAATAACTCATATCTTTAAAGCATGTTAAAATTTTAAACTTTTTTTTCAAATTTGCAACAATATATTACTCATTCTGATGCTCAGTTTTTGGAATTATTTGTGTGGAGATACAGTTTAGGGACATGGAAAATTGAATTTACAAAGTGGTACTTATTTCTGTGTCTTCGAGGAACATTTTAATGACTACTGGAAAGTGGTTGGTTTTTACTTCCTTGTTTTAATTTGTGCTATTATTTTCATATATGAGTAGTTATCTTGACATATCAGTTTAAAACAAGTCTCATAGAGAAACATAAATTAAAAAGTAAAAATAAAGTATTAATTTTCTTTGGCAGTTTTATTGATAAATAACTATATACTATGGTTATTGTATAGTGATAAGGAATTTTACATTAAAATATTTATCAAAGGTGCTCTTTATATTAGATATTGTGCTCTTTATATTAGAATGCAAAACTATTTTATCCTACATAATTTTATTAAACATTCATGTTTACATCAAAATTGAAATTAATTTTAATTTATATACTCTCAAAATAAGCCAGAAACATACAATGCTCATGCATGCAGTTCTTAGAAATATGTACAGAAAATAGTCTATTTACCAATAAACCTGATCTTCTGAAAATTTATAAGAATTTTTTCCAAAAAACAGAGAACAGGGAGTTACAGGGTTGGAAAAACAATGAAAATTATTTGAAAAACAATTTCATTGGGATTAAAATAGTTAAGTCCAACTACACATTGCATTTTACATTAATAGATTAATTTTGGTTTTCTGATTAAAAAAGGGAAAATGTCTTAAAATAACTTTAAGTTATAAATCACCAATACAAGTCCTTAAGATCGACCTAAGTATATTTTAGCTCGAAATTAGGCACATTAAATTTATTGTGCGAAGTCCTTATGTTTTTGTTGTTGATAGTTCTAGATGCAAAATTAGGAAAAGCAGGCTCTATGCAAATGGTTTCTCTGGAGTTGTATAATGTGATGGAAGAGGGCATCCCCGGTTACAGATTAGTCCACATACAACAACAGATTTGTTGTTTATGGATAGTAATAAAAAATTATGCCAATATAAATATACATACATTATGAATTCATGGGTAATTTACTTCTCTATTCCCTTTTGATATAATTCAGATGGATGCTGCCCAAATAACATAGATCTTCATGTGTACACACTTGATCATGTGCAAACATATATAAGCATGTTGATGTCTGGTATTTTGTATTTATTTTTGATTATCTGGGAATTCCTTATAGTATGCCCAAATGGGCAAATGTTTAAAATATTTATGGTTATAACACTTTTCTTCACTATTCTCTCTCCCTGCGTGTGTGTGTGTGTGATTTTTATTTCTCAAATGTGATTCTTGAGTGATTGGATAAAACAATAATGTAATCTAAGTAGTATCACAATTTGGTGAACTTATTCATATGTTATTGGTCCTTTGTTTTAAATAATAATATAAACTTTTATGTTATTGAGACAAATTTAAAGAGTTAATTAAATATATACTTAACTTAATGTATATACTTTTAATGGATTATATTTAATAAAATAGTTCAAATAACTAATCCACTCCCATCACTTTGAAAGTGACATAGATACTTGGAATTTCCAAAGGTCTTGATTATTTACATATTAGTGTTAACTGACAGCTATTACAAAATTATTTGCAGAAGAAGTATGCTTTAAAAATCCTTTGAGGAAAATAAAGCTTATTAATGATCCATTTTATGCAATATTTAATTAAACAAATATTGATTAAGTATCTGCTACCTGCCAGGGATAGTTATAATTATTAGTTTATGCCAGCAAAAGAAACAAAGTCCCAGCTCTTGTTGAATTTCTAGCTTCAATTTAGGGATATATGATTGTTTATAGTTTTAATATTATTTTGTAGCTGGACATTTGCAATCTCTTTTAACTTAATGCTCCTCTGAGAACTTAGCTATTTTTACCTTCTATATATGTTATAAAACCAGTTCAAAGAAGACATACTTGGTTTGGAATATATTCATGCACATATAAAATATATTAACTGTAAATATATATCATACATATGCATAATGTATTTGTAAATACTTATCATACATACATAAAGATATTAAATGTCTCAAAGTGGAATTTTAATGATAGAATGCAACCGAATTTGTAAACTTCCCAGATGAATAAGGTAATTATTTGATCAATTGAGAGGAAATCTGATTGTAACTAGAACTATTATCTGAAGTGGGGAAAATAAATCCATCTCATACCCAAGAAGATAAGCATTATTGACTCATTTTGGACTATGTGTCTGCTGTTTACTGCAGGCCACACTGTGCCATTTTATTTACATGTTTCCTTTTTCCCTTTCCAGGTTTATTTATTATGTATGCTATTCCTCCTATTTATATTCATTTCTGTTTTGTTGTATTGTCCAGTTTGATACATGATAATTGTACTTTCATCCAGTCTTTGTTTCCACCCCCAAAACAGATGGGATGATAGATGAAATATAGTGCTGGAGTAGGAGAAATTCTTAGAATGATGTTAACAGGAGCTGTTTATTTTTTATGATAATTAGCATTTGTTGTTGTCGTGGATGAATGCTTTTAAACACCCTGAAAGTCTGTTATAGCTCTGAATGATGTCCAAAAATGATGGAAAAGAATTGGCTTCAGAAACAAAGCTGTGTTTCTGTCAGTCATTTTGGAACATATGATTCATTTTAAATATAAGCTAAAAATAAGTTGGATAGTTGTCAGCTTGTAAGCAATTCCAAGATAAATTGTGAATATTTGCTTTAAAGTCCCTGTGTTTCATCTTTGTTTATAGATCAGCAGTCCATTAACAAAGAATTCTGGACTGGTAAACAAAACCTGGGACTCTATTCCCTGTTTTTCTACTAAATTATTGGTAAAAGTTTGGAAGAGAAGAAGTGAATAGATATAACTAGAAGGGGGTATAATGCTCGAGGCATTGTGTTAGTTGCTATAATGTAAACTATTTTGTTTAATCATCAAAACAGTTCTATGAATTCTAAAGAAAACAGTTTATTGCCTCACCATTCCTGCTTTCTGCAGAACTCCCTCTTCTGCCCACCAGCAGCTCATCTTCCTCGATTCCTTCTTTTCTTCGGCCCCACAAGTAAGCACTAACCACTGGCAATTCTACACCTATGATCTCTCAAATAGATTCATTTCTCCAATGTTCTACTACTTGTGAGGTCAAGATCATCATTATTTCTCACCTGGATTTTTACTAATAGTCTCCTTGAGAACATTATTCCAGCAGCTCAAGATAAGAGGGCTTTATTTTATTTATTTTATATATGGTTTTATAGGTATCTGTAGGGGCAGGATGGGCACGGAACAGGATTTCTATGACCTGAGCAGACGGGTAAAGGAGAGTCCTGGAGTCCTCGGTGGCTTTTTCAGGCTTTTATTGATTTTTCCAGGTACACTGCAGTCAGGGGTTGGTGGAGGCATTGTGGGTGGGGGAGGTAGGAGGCTGGCAGGCCTCCCAGCCCCGGGGGGTATATCTTCACTCTATCTGGGCTCTCTGGTGTTCTCATCCTTCTCTCATTCTCTCTTTTTATTTCTGATTCCATTCCTCTCTTATAAGCCCAGTCTCAGCCCAGGTAAATCCACTTACATATGCCCACACCCTACTCCAGGTACCTGCCATTAGGCATGCATTAGCCATTAGACTGCAGAATTCATCATTAATCCTAATGGCGGGAGGGCAGAAAAGCCTGACAATAATTTACCCCACAGTATCGTAATTGTATCTTGAAAAATAGGATGCTACTATGGGCATATAATACACCTGTTGGCATTTTGCTTTGCCCTTTGGACTTCTTTGGACTTCTTTGTGGTAAAGAAAATTTACCAAAAAAGAGGACTAGATCATGATACAAGAAAGTAGAGAATTATGTTAGTGAGTAGACTGTCATTGCGATGACTATTATTGAGCAGAATTTAGAGAGAATATAAATTCTTTTAATTAATGAAGAAAAATTCACTTTTTTAGGTATTGTAATATTTAAGAAGCTGAATTTTATTTAATTTCTGCTCTATAAACAGAATAAAAAGGCTAGGTCCCTTATCCTAAGAAAAGTAGAAATGCTTTTTTATTATATTTTAAAACCTTCATTATTGAGATAATGTTGGTTTACAACACTATATAATTTAGAGGTACAGGCTCCTACCTCTTCAGATGTTACCGCCTCACCCCACCACCATAGCACCCCTGTTGGGGAACCAATGGCATATGGAGGAGAAATGCTTTCTTTATTAACATTATTACTTGAATAAAGTATATGTATGGACTATATTCTAAATAGGTCTCTGTGTGTTTTTGGAATTACTGTAATAAAATGAAAAGTCAATTAATAGTACAATTTTATTTTACTTTATCTTGGACCTGTGTATAAATAATGTAAAATAACATAGGGTAATTCAATAGAATAAATTAATAGTAGAATGTCTTCCTGGAAGACTGTGTTTTTTTGGATAATATAACATTTTTTTTGTATTGTGAAACATATAGCTAAATAATTTTCAATTTTATATCAGGGAGTGGGATAATTTGGATCTAAGATGATTATATGTTGTACATTCAAAGTATAAAGCATCCGTTCTCTAATTCCAAATGCAAATACAATTAGCAGTTATGATTTAAACCTAATTATTTGGATTTAGTTGATTACATAGCTTGGTGTATTGGTGTTTCCATAAAGTTGGTTTTGCTTGAACAGTTTCTTCATCCCTATTTAAATAATTATAAAAAATATTTGGAATATTATTTCTTGCTTCTCATTATATGATAGTTAATATTTGAGACATATTCATAGAACTAATTATTTCTCTAAAATTTAAGATTATTGGGCCTCCCTGGTGGCGCAGCGGTTGAGCACTGGGTTGCGAAGCTGCCCGCGGCCTCTGCGGTGCCGGTTCAATCCCCTGCTGCTCCCCGGCCACCAGAGGAGGGTCCCACATGGCGCGCAGACCTCTCCTGCCGCCCGCTGCTCCCCTCAGCAGTGTACTTCGCTCCTTCTGCCTGCTCTGCTCCCCGCTCTGGCTCTGGTGAATTCTCTCACCCTCCCGCGCTTCTGACTGTACCCAGTGCATGTATAAACAAAAACAAACAAATAAATGAATAAATAAATAAAACATGCCTCTATTAAAAAAAAAAGAAAAAAATATAAAAAAAATAAAATTTAAGATTATTAAAGTAATATACACAATCCTAAATTACAAAATAAAATTTCTACTCCAATCACACAATTCATATTTCTGCAGATAGTGAGATAATTGCATACATAAATCTAAAGAAATGGAAAGGGCAGGTCTCATGTAGACCTCAATGATCAGTAACATTTGCTTTTCTTGGAAAAGAAAAAAACAATCATAAATTGAGAGCAAGTCCCTGGTAATGGTCAAACACTGCTAGTTTTCCTAAATTTGAATCTTGAATATGCTTCTTGATAGCTACATTTCTCCTAGCCTTTTCTTCTTCTTATCTGTCTTCCTTTTTATGCAGGATAGAGGGAAAAGCAGTACTTAACTTATACTTTGAAATTTGATATACTTTACAATTTTGACTGCTTCTATCTTCAAAGGACTCTCATGCTGTCATTCTTTCCTTGGTACCTCCTTCTTTTCAGTCCTTTAGTCTCATTCTCATATTGTTAAACTGGCTTCTTTCCCTGACCCTAAAGAGCTGATGTTGGTCAAGGTTATATTCTCTCTCTTCTTGTTTGTTAACTACACTATCTCTAAAACCTTTTATCTGACATATGCTTTCTTCTATCTATATACTGTGGACTCATTGATCTATATCTTCAGTTATTTCTACCCAGTTCCATTCTCATAGATGCAATCTATGAGTTGTCTTGGCTCTCTCAAGGGTACACATAACCCAAATACTACAAAAATCAAAACTCATTATTTTTACTCCAAAACTTGCTTTATTTCCTGAATTTCTTTCATTATCAGGTTGCTCTGCCAGATTTCTAAAGAACATTATAGATGCTTGTCTTTCTCTTAGCCTTCATTCTCAATTGATCACCTAATATTCTTACTGTTATATCACATTTCTCTATCCCCATCCCCACTGCCAGTCTTAGTTAACATCCTTATCATTTACGTCCTCGGCCATGTTCTGCTGTAGGGTAAGGAAAAAATGTCAGGCTTTTCTGCCCTCCCGCCATCAGGATAGATGATGGATCCTTGTCCTGAATGCATGCCTGATGGCGGGCACCTGGAATAGGGTGTGGGCATAGGTAGATGGGATTCACCTGGGCTAAGACTGTGCTTTTTAAGGGCGACGTCAAGGGGATGCCAGCAGAAGCCAAGAAGCCAAAAGAGAAGTCGAGAGAAGGTCTGAGAGCCCAGATAGTGAGGATTTGCTGGGGGCTGGGAGGACTGCCAGCCTCCTGGCCCCCCAGCACCCCTGCCTGCCATATGCCTGGTGAACCCCAATAAAAAACTTGCAAAACCACTGAGGACTCCGATTGCTCCTTTACCCGGTATGCATGGGATCAGAAAACCTGCACTGTGCCCATTCCTGACTCTACATCTGCCTATGCCCAACTTAACCTCATCTATCTGATGAAGACAATAAGGTTTTTTTTTTTTGAAATGACCATCTGGTAGTGTCATTCCTAACATTTAAAGATGCCCGTGACTTCTAAGTTCTTGGAGAAATGAGTTCTAATTGCTCAGTGTGACACATATAACCTTCGTCATTGGCATATTTACCCCTTGATTTACTTCCTTGGTATTTCTTCTCTCAATACTGATGCTACTGCTTTCCTTGAATAATTGTATTTCTTGCTCACCAGTTATAATCCGCTGTCTCAAGTCTCTGCTGTGGTCTAATTGTTCCTTGCCTAATATACCCTTCCAATCTGGTGATCGCTTCACCCACCTTCAAGATGCACCTTAAAACACCTTTATAAATATAAATGTGAAGCAACTTTCCTTGGCTTCTAACCTTGTGAATTAACAAATGTATTATTCTGTGTATAATGCAAGGGCTAGTTAGTTAATAAAAGCAGATTATCAATTCAGTAACAAATCTTAGTGTCAATATATATAACCTATTAAACAGGGGGTTTGCTTTCCTGGACATGAGAACTCTTAATATTGCATAATTAGCCTATCATTTTATTTGGCTCTTCATTTTTAGTTACTGAAGATTTAAAAGTGAACAAACCATAAATTCTTTCTCTGCAGAGTTAGGGTGACAAACAATAACAAAATGAATGTGCATATTATATAGCATCAAGCACAGTGAATGTTATGGAGAGAAATAAAGCAGGGGGGTATATAGAGAATACATGGGAGGAAGTGTTGCAATATTAAGTTGAATTGTCAGAAAAGACGTCAGTTAGAAGGCAAGAGATAAGACTTGAATGTGCTCAGGAAATATGCCATAAGAATATCTGAAGAAAGAGTATTTCAGATAAAAAGTAAGTAGAAAAAAATAAGCAAGGGAGATAAAGAATTTCATAGGAAGGGGATTTTGTTTTTGTTTGGAAGGTTTGTGTAACTGAAAACTGAAGAATGTTTTTGTGACATCTCATTTGTTTTATATACTTACATGTGCTTATAGATGTGAGTATATATGCATATGTGACTATATATGTATGTATTTTGTTACTGTTTTGGTAACAGTTATATCACTTCTTTAAAAATAACTCCGTGTAGAGACTTTTTCACATCAAGATTCATATTTGGAGTTACTAAATAGTGATTATAATCTATGACACTAACTCCCAAAAAAGTAACAGTCCCTTTTTTAGTGTTATTAAGACCTCAGATAAACAAGAAGAGAAATAACCTAACATGAATCTAATTTCTGCCAGATGTAGTAAGTTATTTATCTGAGATTCTCAGAGTTAACAGCTGAGGACAGTCATGCCAGCAGGCAAAATAAGGAGTTTAAGAAACCCAAATCAAATACCTTCCAATTCTTCTCTTTCTCCCCAACTCCATTTTTTTTTCCTTATCCAGCTGGGAGGCTAGATATTTATATTGACTATATTTAAAATAAATTGATTTCTATATCAGAAATACTTTTTTTAAAAAAACCCCAGATCTGAGCAGAACTTTCAAAACTTAGATTTGATAATTGTGATATATCAGATTAGAACAATTGCCTTCTAAAAGAATTTTCTGTTGCCTACTCAACATTGTATAACTGTTTATCTTCTTTTAAATATAACATATATTTGGGAACAAAATTATTTAGAATAAAAAATTTTGAGAAGACAAGAAGAATTGACATCCAATTTCTAGACAGGCTAATTGTCCATCACTATTTCAGAATTTGTTCAAAGTGAAGGTGATGCAATGTTCACATTGATTGTTTTTCATTTACTTAAAAAGGAACACAGAAATTTTTTTTATATAAATGAACAAAACTTATAATAAACCTATCCTGTGATCCACATAGCCAGGGCTAATGACAACAGAAAATCTTACATATAATAACTAAAGGTGCCATTTTACTATTTATAATTACTTGTATTCAATAAATCTGATAATAGGTTTGGCCCTGTTTAATGAATAAAGCTATTATTTTACTATTTTTAAATACTTAGATTTCTGTAAACCTTAGCCTTATTTATAAAACAAAATTTATTATGTAACAGATATCAAAATTCAAATTAAAAACACAAGTTCTTAAATGTGATTGTTTTAGGTATAGGGGATTAAAACTAGAAATTCCAAGACCAATTCATGATTCAGTAATTCTGACACTATATCTAAGCATTTGCAATTGGAATTGGAAAGATCCCCTAATTGTAGTAGGCATTACTAATGTTTAGCAGTCTGATTATCTCTACTTCTGTACCTCAAGAGATTGCAGTTCCTTAGTCCTGGAATTTGAGTGTGGCCATGTGATTTCCTTTAGTTGATGAAACATGAGCAGTAGTGTGCTTATTTCTAGGGAGAAGCATTTACTTGCCTGACCCAAAATTCTCCAGTTCACTTGTTTCCCTACCATATCAACTGAGCTATAAGGTTGAAGCATCTTACAATCTGAATCAAAATATAAAAGATAGCTGTCATGAAGAATTATTTAGATCTAAGTAGGCCTTACTTTATGATGCATAAAATGTTGTTTTGTTGAATTTGTGATTTGTAGGGGGTGGTTTTTCCTTAGTGTAACCTAGGCTACCATTTCTCAAACTTCAGTGTGCATTTAAATCTTTAGGGAAACTTCTTAATACACTGCTTGAAGGCCTTACTCCCAGTTTATGATTTAGTAAGTATGGGGTGAGGCAAGAGAATTCCTCAGACCTTTTTCTGATTTCCCAAGTGATTATGATGCTTTTACTCCAGTGATCACACTTTAAAACCATTAATCCATCTAATCTTGACTAACTGAGGCAGTTATTGATCTATTTAATTTTGAATAATATGTAAATTGTCATATTTTGCAATATAATTGATGGTAAACTAAATTTATCAATATAACAAACAAAAGCATAATTTTATAGCTAAAATTAAATTTAAAAATTTTAAGCAAACCTAGAAGCATTTTATAGTTATTTAACATTGACAAAATTATCAACTACTGCTAAAAATAATAGTTTGTCTGAACTTCTACACTGAGTAGTTTTAATTCTGCTATTATTCTTATCTTTAGAGTATTTTAGACAATTTCAAAATTGTTTTAATATGGGGAGGTAACATTAACTGTAAATATAGTAAAATGTATTTAGTACAAGTAAGATTTAGAATGATCTTACATTGGTATAATGCTTTACAATATCTATTTCAGTAAATTTATAGTAATTTTACTTTTTAATTTAAATTTAAAGAATTTTACAATAAGTATTAATTGCATGATTAATGATTTTGATTTGTCAATTGAGCATTTCTAAAAATCTCCTGTTCTATATTCATAGTGCAATGAACTTTTTATCATTTTATACAATTTAAATAATTGAGTTGACATTAAAGAAAGAAAATTTAATCAGCCCTTGAAATCTTGCCACTAACTTGTTAATTATCCTATTAATTACACAATGAGAAACGATAAATTATAATTCCCTTCCTAAAGTATGATGGAAGGTCAGAGAGCTATCTTATTGGCATACTGAGAGGAAAAGTGAATGATACATTTTTTTTTAATACCATTAGATGTCATTGGAACCAAGAACTAGATTAATGATTTAAACATAGTCTTTAAACATTTTTAAAAATTTATTCTTAAAGGAAACAGTACTTATTATAAGAAGTAATGTGATAATAGCAAAACAACAATCTAATTAAAAAATGGCAGAAGAGTCTGAATAGGGGTTTTTCCAAAGACATACAAAATGTTAACAGGTACATGAAAAGGCAACATCACTCATTATCAGGGAAAGGCATTTAAAGCCCTATTGAGATATAATGTCACACCTTCTAAAAGGCTACCTTAAAAACAGAATAGATAACAAGTATTGAGGAGGATATCGAGAAAAGGATATATATCCAAAGGAAATGAAATGAGGATTTGAAAGATATATCTATACTGTAGATTCATTGCAGTGTTGTTCATAATAGCCAAGATATGCAAATAATGCAATGTCTATGAAAAAATGATTATTGTGTAAAGATGTGCTATATAGCAATATCTATATAGTGTATATACTATCTATATACGTATATATATATATATTAATATTTTTTAGCTATGAGAAAGAAGGAAGTTCTGACATTCATGACAACATGGATAGATTTTGAGGGAACTATAAGTAAAATAAATCAGGATGAGAAAGCTAGACATTGTATGAACTCACTTCTATGTGAAATCTGGAAAAATCAATGCAGAGAAATAGACTATGGAGTGGTGGTCACCAAAGGTACAGGGATGGTGGAAATGGAGGGATACTGGTCAAGAGATACTTCCAGTTATAAGATGAATATATTGTGGAACTCTCTTGTACAACATGGTTATTATATACTTGCCAATTGCCTCTGCAAATGCTCTTTGGACTTTGTTGTAAGTTAATAGTGTAAATAGTATAAAAGCTTTATCATTGGTGCAAAAACTAAGACCTGAGCAGTGTTTGAGTCTTTTAGATTTAACTTATTTTAACATACAGATTCAAATACTTTTGTCATTCTGCTCCCCCCACCCCAGATTTATTGAGATCTAATTGACATAAAATTTTGTGTAAGTCTTTTTTTTAAGATTAGGATTTTTTTTTAAAGACTTATTTATTCATGCATCCAATTACCGGGGTACAGGTGTGATGTATGGGAGGGTGAGAGGATTCACCAGAGACAGAGCAGGGAACAGAACAGGCAGACTGACTGAAATACACTGCTGAGGGGAGCAGCATGCAGGACAGGAGAGGTCTGCAGTGCAATGTGAGATTCTCGCCAGCTGGGGGGATGGAACCCATGCTGTGGAGAGGCTGTGGACAGCTTCACAGCACAGCGCTCAACCGCCTGTGCCACCAGGGGAGGCCCTTTGTGTAAGTCTAAGGTGTATTGGATGATTTCTATAAGAACAGCATGTTTACTTGTGTAGGCATGCTGGAAATATACAGAATGGTTTTCTCTATTAAAACAGTAGTTATGGTTCTTATATAAATATATAAATCTTAAAAAAATAAAAAAAACAGTAGTTATTGAAAGTTACAATTTTTGGTAGAGTAAATCTAAATTATTTAGGGAAAATTTTATATTACAGTGACTGTGAAATTGACATTTGTAATTCTATTGGTCATTAGTTTGTACTTGACATGTTTAGGGCACTATAATATAGTTCTTAGATTTTTTTTTTGTTTGTTTTTAATTGCAGGAGTATACATATAACACACAATTTCTCTTTCTGTTTTTAAGTGTACAGTTCAGTAACACTAAACAATTTTTGATCATGTAAAATTGAAACTCTATACTTATTATACAGTAACTTCCTGTTTTCTCCTTCCCCCAGATCCTGGCAACCAGTTTCTATTGGTTTACTTTCTGTTTCTATGAGTTTGATTTTTCCAGATACCTCATATAATTACATGTTTTTTTTTGTGTGTGTGTGATTAACTTATTTTACTTAAAATAATATCTCCAAGTTTTATCCATAGTGTAGCATGTCTAAATTTTCTTCATTTTTAAAGGCTGAATAATATTCCATTTTATGTATTTACTGCATTTTGTTTATCCATTCATCTATTGTTGGATACCTTGGTTACTTCCACCTTTTGGCTACTACTGCTCTGAACATGTGTAAACAAACATCTCTTAAAATCTTATTATAAATTTTCTTTTGGATATACATATGGAAGTGGAATTGCTTGATCCATAAGGCAATTCTATGTGTAATTTTTTGAGGAAACAGCCTATTATTTTCCAAAGAGGATGCATTGTTTTACATTTCCAACAACATTGTACAAGGCTTCCAATTTCTCCACATCCTCACCCATAATTACTAGTTGTTGTTATTCTTTTTAGTTGAAATTTTTATTGCACTATCTAGAAATTATCCTTAACATCATTGCTTTTGATTATCACTTAGTGTCCTTCTAAGAATTGTGAGGTTAATATATTTCCAAATTGCCTTAATGCAAATTTATTTTCAGTATGAGTAGCACTTCTCGTTTCCACTGCCCCTCTAATACTAGGGTCAAATATAAAAATGAAACTTCATTATTGATGTCTTATTGCATATAAATAATATTTATATGTGATTATCACAATTTAGTGCTTTACACAATATTTTCTATTTCTGTCATTTCTTTTTGCATTACATTAAAAAAAATCCTTCTGAGATGTTTTATCTTTCTCAAAAGACTTTTTGTTTATTGCTTTTCTCCAATATAAGTCATTCCAGGGAATTTTTTTTTTCTTTCTCACTGTGTCTTTACCTCCAGGAACAGGAACTGGCTTCTAGTAGAGGCTTAAGGCAGATTTGTTAAGTGAATCAAGAACCTGTATTCTGTCCTAATTATGTCTCTCATTTGTATTTGAAAGGAAAAGATTTTGCTATTGTCTTGTTGGTTTAATTGCCATTCTGCATGTCTACTTGAGAAGTGCAAGATTTGTTTATATTGATCTAAATCTAGTTAATTGTTCTTTCTGTCCTTTTGCTATAGTAAAAGTAAACATAATTACAAAGGATGATAACAAAATCTTAGTGGATGATAGAAATGTTTGTAACGTTGACTGTATGGACCAGAAAAAAAAAAAAAGGGAAATTAAAACGAAGAATAACATATTGTTTTAGGTTACAACTGCAGTATTTCTATAAATATTCTGCCTCTAAGTTTGAAGATTTGCAAAGATATCACTGCAGAAATTGAGAATTTTTGAGAAATTGAGAATAATTTTTGAGATTGCCAGCAGAATATGTTAAATTTCTTGCAAGATAGAGAAATTTATAATACAATATTTTTACATCTGTCAACATATCTTAAGATTTCCAATCTTTCCCCAGGAATATCTGGGAGAAGAGAGATATTTAGGAATCAAATTATCTTATCACATTAGTAGAAACAGAAAAGAGATGTATAATCATGAGAGACAAACATCAATAGTGATCATCATAATAGCAACTGCCACAGAGCACTTGCCCCATGTCAGTTAATGTTCTGAGCACACACTCCTCATTCTAGTTCCACAAAACTCAATATGGAATTTTTCTATATTGTAAGAAATTAAAGAAGGATGTTGAAAAAAAAATGGAGATAATCCAAATGTTTTTATTTTCCCCATGGTGACTGGATAAAGATCACATATACAACAATGGAGTACTACTTAGCAATTAAAGTAAATCAAAACATTGAAAGAAAGACAATGTATGGAATTTCAGTTACAAAAACATTTAAAACTTTTCCAAACTAAAGTACTAGTGTAGCAGCAGGACAGGGCACAGAACAGGTCTTCTGATCCAGCAGACCAGGTAAAGGAGGAGTCAGAGTCCTCTGTGGCATTTGCAGGTCTTTTATTTAGATTTACCAGGCATGTGGCAGGCAGGGTGCTGGGGGGCAGGGAGGCTGACAGTCCTCCCAGCCCCCAGCAAATCCTCACTCTATCTGGGCTCTCTGGCGTTCTCTTTGCTTCTCTTCTTCTTCTCTCGGCTTCCGTTCGTTTTTGGCTTCTGCTGATGTCCCCTTGACGCTGCTCTTATGAACTCAGTCTCTCAGCCCAGGTGTACCCACTCCAGGTGCCCCCCATCAGGCATGCATTCAGGATCACAGGGTTCCCTCATCTGTCCTAATGGTGGGAGGGCAGAAAAGCCTGATACTTTTTCCTTACCCTATAACTAGTGTCCGAATCAGGATGTAAAGCCACATGTTGATTCCAGTACTCCAGTACTTCACTGCAATTCTCTATCTTCTCATAAATTGACACAAATAGGGAGAAACCAACTGGTCATAAGAAAGGGCGATGATAAAGAGTAACAAACGCCTCTAAATACTGGCAGGTGAGAGGGATTTAGCAGCTGAAGTTAAACAGGAACCCATGACCCATACATAGCTATCTATACTTAGCCTGCCTGCGCTCTCTAATAGACCATTGGCTCCAGATAGAGAAGTGCTAAGACCTGCAGGACGCATTAAACAGAAGTAATAATAAGATGATCATTGCAACTTTTGCACTATATGCGTTTTTTGAGGACCCAAAGTTTTCTCTGAGGCTAAAAAAAATACACATTAAGGGAAGGTTTTATTTCATGAGACATAAGAAACTACAGCCAGACAAATATAGGAGGTAAACAGAGATGAGTAAAGGTTATAGAGTATCTCAAGTTTTATAGAGGATAAAGATTATATCTGAATCAGCAAATTGTCACTATAAAAAGGATGTATAATGCCACTCACACAATTCAGAATTCAGTCTTTTTTTTTTTTTTTTTTTTGCTAAAGAAGAATAGCCTTTGCCATATTGTAAAAGGACAAAGTGGTATTTTAGAAAATCTACCTAAATGGCTGGGATACACACATTTGTATCCCACACGGGCTTGTAATACATGTCTTATGGACAGCACATAAAGCATCCAGCATGAAGAATAGAATTACATTTCACTCTGCTGAGCTAAGTGCCAGCCTCAAATATTCATGGTTTAAGCCAGGTTTCTCATTCTCGGTACCAGTGACCTTGGGGCCAGATAATTATTTGTTGCAGGGAGCTGTCCTAAATGCTGTGGGGTGTTTAGTGGCATCTCTGAGCTCTACTTACTAGATGTCTATAGTAGTGCTCACCTATCAAAATTGTGACAATCAAAAATGTCTCTAGGGCCTCCCCAATGGCGCAGCCGTTGAGCGCTGCGTTGCGAAGCTGCCTGAAGCCTCTGCAGCGCTGGTTCAATCCCCGGCCACCGGACGAGGGTCCCACATGGTGCACAGACCACTCCTGCCGCCCGCTGCTCCCCTCAGCAGTGTACTTCATCAATCTGCCTGTTCTCTTCCCTGCTCTGGCTCTGGTGAATTCTCTCACCCTCCCGTGCCTCTGACTGTACCCAGTGCTTGTATAAATAAATAAATAAATCTTTTAAAAAAAAAAAAAAAGTAAAAAAAAAAATGTCTCTAGACATTGCCAAGTGTCTCCTGGAGGCCACTATAGAGCACCACTGTTTCTTTCCTGGGATATTCCTAGGCATTTTTAAAAATACATTTAGGCTTGTAATAGGATAGATTATAACTTTACATATTATATGGTTTAGAAGTCTATCCTATAACTTAAAAGCTAACAATCATATGTTCACTGAAGTCAGGTCTCTAGTCACTGGTCACGTTAGCATTTGTTAGTCACCTACTAAAGACCTGTCACTGTTCTGGGTTCTGGAGCTACAAAAAAATGAATTTATTTGAGATTTGAATTAGAGCAGATATCACATAAACTATTTATCCATCCAGATTCCTCAAGGTCTACAAATATATTCCAAACCACAGACTTTAGGTCTTACTATTTCATGCCTATGTAGAAGTATGTTCACTGAGTGATGGTTTTCCTGGAAAATGGACAAGAAAACATCCTTTAAAATTATTCTGAGTTTTTAAAAAAGGTATGAACCAATTGGAGCTTTATTTCTCCATGTAAGTTTGAAAATTAAAATCGCAGAGTTATAAGCCAGAATGCCATGTTCCATGCTATTTGATATCCTACTGCAAAAATTTAATAAACTAAGGCTTGAGTTCAAAGCTATAAAGATTGTTTACCAGCCTGTGATTATATATATGTATTTACTGTTTGAAATCATTATAATTATACTTTTAAAATTAGTTCTATTGTTAGAGAATTATAAAAAAAATAAATATTCTGAAGAATTGCCAAAACTATTCTTTCCAGAAACACAATTCTGACTACTTTTTTTCCCTGTATTCCCTCTAAGAAAGTAGTTCAGGTCCTGTAATAAAAACAAATACATAAAAATGAAAATATTAGTAGTACTGTGATACATAATTCCTTTCTGTCATTTTATTTAGTCTTGCAGGATGCATAGAAAAAATGACAGCATAGAATTGGTAAAGAAATTATGTAACTTGCCTAAGATCACAAGTTAATTGGTACTCATGTTTAGAAAATCTCTGCTTTTGATATTCTATCAGTTTACCTATGTGGAAAGATAGGATAATATTCAAAATGATCAGCAACCAGTTTCCCCCCAAGCAATAACTGATAGCTGGTACACCTTAAAGAAGTTTACTAGCTGATAAATAGCTCTGACTTTCACATATTACCAACTCATAATTGTCCATATGCAAATGCAAATCACGTTTGAGCTTTTATCTCTCATAAATTATTAAAACTGTATATTCTTTCCTAAAACACTGCAGACAATCCTGCCCATAATAAACTTGAACATTTAAGGTATAGAGTAAATAAGCAATTGAGTTCATTCAATGTTCAAGGTACCACCAGGGTCACTATGCTTTGGCGTGGGGTCAAGGAAATCATACTAGGTGCCAATCAAGAGTCAAAAAAAAAATGTCCACATTATGAGTCTTGGATCACCACTGGCTGATCCTGAACAGCTGAGGAGGGAGGAAGAAGGCGAGAATGTTATTTTGAGGAGGACAAGGGTACAAAAGGATCAAAGTAGCTAAGCTAAAAGGACCCTTAGTACCAAGTCTGAACAGAGACCTGCTTTGGGCCACAGATGGAAGCAGTAAAGTCCAGATGAGTCTTTGCCATTTTTAGATCTTACAGGAATATTCCTCATACACTTAAAACTGATTGACAACTCCTTGACAAGCTTCTTGAAATAGGGCTTTTAGGCTAACTTGGACAAATCACCGTTTCCTTTGGTCGAAGCATCTTGAAATGTAGTTTGGACATCATTAAAATTAATGTAGATACTTAAATGCTCCTTCACCTTCCAGAGAAGAGGATTTTTCAGATCACAACTGAAAACCCAAAGTTAAAATACCAGTAGTCCCACGAGAGGAAACATATTAGAAAACAGCTAGGAAGGATGTCAATCTGAATGGCCAGAAACATATTATTTCTGTTTGGCTGGAAGGAGAGGACAAAGTATGCTGTCCACCCTAGCTCTTAAAACACTGTGGGGGTCACCAATGGTGAGGAAAGGACAAGAGGGCATCTTTGGGCAAAGATAAATTTTATCCAATTCCATTTCAGTGTAGCTAGCCCTCAGCTGCTTCTGAATCAGTATTCATTTGACAAAGAAAAGCTGTACTAAAAACTGTTTCATCTCATAATTGACTGTGCTTATGAACAACGATGCAGGGGTGAGGGTGCATTAGCAGAAAGTAGGCCCAAGCTGCAAGAGAAAGTGACAGTTGAGGAACCCAGGGTCTTTTTGAGGAGACTCCAGCCAGCACTTCACAGCACCCACTGCCTCTCTTTAGTCCATTAGAAATAATCACTCCTAAGTGGACCATCATCAGTGCCAGTGTGATTTTTTTTACATTTACTAAAAGCTTTTCTCTTGGCCCACTTACATTTTTTTTTCTTTTGTTTCTAAGTAACTGTTTAATCCCACCTCCTTTTATTTTGCAGTTAACTGACTTGAAAAAAATCTGATTTGAAATTGGGTTTACAGATGGATTTCTTCTTTTCTTCTGTACACCTCCCCCTCAGCACCTCGGAAGAACCACTGCATATGCATTAACCGAAAGACCCATTAGTGGCACAATGTTTTGCACTTCTGTAGACAGAAAGGAAAGAGGCTTCCACTTGGAATGAACTCTGTATTTTTTTTTTTTTTGGCAACAAATAGCTTCCTGTTAAATTCAGAAATGCAATGGCATTGAGCCCCTAAATTGTTCTCGTCTAAAATGTTTTACTCCCATCCTCACTTTCATAGATTATGATCAATTTTCCCCTGGAATGAATTATTCAAATTGAGCCCAGTCTCCTGAATTCATAGAAAAAACAATGTCTTAGCACTTCGGGTTTATTCTACTCACTTATCACTTGGCACATTCTGCCTATTACCAACAGAAATACTTTTATTTAACATATACTTTATTTCTCCAAATAGAATGCAAGCTTCTCAAGATTAAAGAATATGTAATTCATTCATTCATTGAACACATTTTTGAACATCTGACATGTGCTAGAGTACACTAATCACTTGAGAGATAGCCAAGAAATAATCAGACAAAAATTCTTGCCTCCATGGAGTTTATATTCTAGTGGAGAATGACAGAGAATAAAATCAGTGTCATAATATGTAAATTATAAATATGTTGGAGGATGTTAAGTGCAACCAAAATAAATAAAACAATTTAAGATAAATCTAAAATATGAATGAAGACTACAATTTAAAATGGGTTGATGACCATAGATGAGATAGCAGTCGTGTGAATAAGCAGAAGAGCACTATCGGCAAAGGAAATACCCTAAGGTGGGAACTTAAAGAATAGAGTTGCCGTTACATGACTCCTTTCTGAATGGAACACAGTATAGCTTTGAATATGTAAATATGAGATATCCACTCACATTCAGAGAGATAATAAAGCAGGCAGTTGGATATAAGACCCAGTAGGGTCTGGGATGGAAATTCATTTATGAGCAGTACTAGGGAAGTGGGTGATATCTCCCCAGATGTGAATAATTAGAAGAAGAATAAGAGATAAGTAGTCTATAGGTTGTACCTCCCTGGCAGCAGAAGGGGTTAAGACGCAACTTATGAAGCAATCTGCAACCACTGCAGCACGAGTTCAATCCCTGGCCAGGGAGCCACCCACATGGCCCAGCAGACCTCTCCTGACTCACCTGCTGCTCCCCTCAGCAGTGTACTTTGGTCAATCTGCCTGTTCTGGGTGAATCCTCTCACCCCCCCCCCACAACTTTGGCTTGTACCCCAGCTCTTGTATGCATAAATAAATCAATCTTAAAAAAAGAAATATTCTATAAGGTAAGAGGAAAGCTAAGAGTGTGGGGTATCCTAGAAATCAAGAAGAAATTCAGTCTAAGAAGCAAGGGCTAATATTGCTGATAAGTCAAATGAAATGAAGGTGGTGACTTGACCATGGAATTTAGCAAACCTGAAGGTCATTGGTAATGACAAAAGCAGTTTCAGTGTCGTGGTAGAGACACAAACCTGATTAGAAAGAGTTTTAGTGAGGCTATCAAGTGAAGAAAAGAAGATTGTGAATATAGACAAGTCTTTCTAGGAACTTTCTTAGAAAGTAAGACAGCACCTAGTAATAGGTGACAGTTGGTGGGAAAGTTAATACAGAAAAAAGTTACTTAATATTTTTGTAAACTAAAGGGAATGAATGAGTACAGAAGACTTGACAATGCAAGGTTGATGAGGTGAATTATGGTCAAATATAAAAATAAGAAGGAGATGTTTATTTTTTATAACAAGTGATAGTGTAGCAGTCTCACAAGGAGAGACTCAGTTTGTGATTGCTTTGATAAACCAACTTGGTAGATAGACCCCCAGGGCTGTTAGTGTGTAGACTGAGGGGTACTCTGAGACATGTAAACTTGCTCTATACAGGTTCTGCCATCTGCCACAGAAAGACAAAGCATACTTTAGCGTGAAAGAACTTTAATAAAATAGTATGCATAGAGAGAAGAAGTGAAAGGATAATTGTTTTTTCCAATAAAACACCCAATGTTAGCCATTCCCTCCTGGTTAAATGCCCAGCCAAACAGGGATGGCCCAAGCAGGGCCACTGAGGCCCAAAAGCTTGCCACAAGTCTAGGGCACATTCTGGCAGGGAACCATAGGAAAGCAGGCAAAATCAAAACACAAATCAAGTTAAAGGCTGCCATTGTCAGTCTCCCCTAGGTTCTCTCACTCACATCTCTTCCAAGTATCTCTACATGTTTCGACTCCAGGTGTCTCCTCCATGTTCCCTAAGTCCCTGATGCAAGTCCAGAGCTGAGAAGCAAGCACAACTTCTTCTTCACTTGTGTCTCTGTTCCTTGTGTCTCTGCTCCATGTGTCTCCTCCATGTCTTCTTTAAGTCTTCCCTAGCTTTCCTTGCTGCTCAGCTCCACCCTTGATTAGGTGGGTCAGGGAACCTAGAACCTCCTCATTTTATAGAGATTACTCTAAAAATTCCTCTCTGTAATATGGCTTCTCTATCAACTTATTCTTAAGAGTAAGATAGTTAAGATAGAATCATGTTTGCATACAAAAGAGGGAGAGAATAGACAATGCATGGAGGGCAGGGCCAAAAATGCTTAAGAAGGGGACTACGTGTTCACACAGCCAAGGAGGGAAATGTCAGGTTTTTTGGAATGCCGTGTGTTTTGTGAGATAAACCTACCCCATTTATTCCCCAATAACTTGTCAGGAAAATCTGTATTTGTAGATATTATTATGGAAAATGTCAAAATTGGCTGAAAAATATCTCAAGATTATATAAGCAGATTTAAAGAGTGAAGGCAAAAGATTCCCCGGAAAGACACCATGTCAGGATTGCACAGCTTATTCCTTCTGCCAGAACTTTGCCATTTCTCCTGGGAGCTCTCATATATTTTAAACCAAATTACCCTCTCAGAATAGTGTACCCCCCTCGTTTTTCAGTCTTGCCTGGTTACATATACTCCAGGCTCCTGACTTATCTCTCTGGTTCTGACTGTCTGAGATGTCATCCTTGCCTAATTGGGGCACAGCCTCTGGTTACCTTTCACCCCTCATCTTTCAGCATCATATTTCCTCCTTGTTTCATGCCAGGCAAACTGAACTTGAATTTCCTTATACTCACATACTGTCAGCAAAGCCTTTGTGGATTACATTCCCTCTGCCTACATATCTTTTCCTCTAAGAATGAAGCCCACTTTTTTGCCTGTTTAACTTGTGGTCCTTTAAAATTTTATTTTCTTCTACCAGTTTTACCTGCCTCTGCACTTCATGGTAGTACTTATCACGATGAATCGCAACTTATGGGTTATTGTTTATATACTAGAGTGAACTTTGAGGCCTCTATCATCTTGATCTCTATCATTCTATATACTTAACATGGGGTCTATTATATAGTAGTTGCTTAATAAATATTTATCCAAAATTAAATAATCATATAATACCAAAATTTGTGCATACCAAGTGAGGTAGTCTAACATTAGCCCTGGCCTCATACAAGGGATTTCAGAGCTCATCTTCTCTGAAATAAAAGTTATTGTAATTCTACTATCACAACTATATCAAGATACACCTGGGATCCTGCTGTTTGTTCTGTTATGTTTTCTTTGTTTCCCCAGTCCTCTGTTGGAACTGAAGATTGTTCCTAAATTACAATTAATTTGATTGGGGATTCTCCCTCCAGTTTAATTTCTTCTACTATGTTTTGAACTCACTTCTGTAATTCTAGTCAGTAGAACCTATCAGCCTTTAGGGAGCTGGCCTAGGATCTCTAGAGCTGAAGTCAGATTGTACAATATCTGCTGCTGCTTGACTCTTTCTCCATATTCTTAATCTTACTCTGTGACACATTGAAGACAATGCATGCCCACATTAAAGCAAACTTTATTATTTAGATTTGCCCTCAATTTGGGAGAAGAACTGGATTATCCAACTACTGCATTAACTCAGCCATGCTACTTCCAACTTTTATTTCACTCTATTTTTGCCCATCTGAGGTGGCAATGTCTCCTCTGGGAGGCTTAGTTATGGCTCTGTTCAGATCCCTTTATCATGTATCTGACATTGGCTTTGCCTTTACATGCACCTCTGAACCATTCCACATGCCCAGTCATCTATCTTATCTACCCTTTCTCTGAAATCTTTCCCAGTCCTTATTCTTCACCTTGCTGGCACAGCTCATAGCTGTCCCTTATGTTGACCACTGTGTGGTTTAATTACAGTCTTAAATTTTATTAAGAAGTTGGAATTGCACATGGCACATGCATGGGAATTGTTTCTCCTGGGATTATTAACTTTGATCTTAAAATGTTCTGAAAACTATAGCTAAGAAACTTTGGATGATAACCCATGATCATCACTTCAATTTTAATAAAAAGCTGACAGTTTTCAGAGTGCTTCTGACTATATAGCACTTATTTAGTATCTAGCCCATCCCTGAATTCTCAAGTTCATAGAATTCCTTCAATTTTCCAAGAAAGTTCTAGCACAGTTTCATACAGTAAAACTGCTAATTGCATTTAAGGTTTGAGCATGCTGCAGAATCTGGATTATACCCAGAAAATGTGATACATGAATTTCTGGTAGAGTAGGAAATTTTTGTAGAAGCACACTACACCTATCACTAAAATGGCTAAATATTCTTCTTAAGGCAAATCATTATCAAGGTATTTTGACAGTTTTGGCAAAAAAGAAAAGGACAACTCAACCTAATTGAGCTCATTTTACCTCCTGTTCTAAACTCAATGACTCAAGAGAAAAATATAGCTGAACCAGTGAGTGCAAATTCCTGTTCTGCCACTTACTATATTTAAGCCATTTCTCAATTGGCTCAAATCCCTGTGCCTTATTTTTCTGTATAAAGAGGAAAAAATACCTTTCAGAATTTTTGGTAAGAATTAATAAAACACAAATTTTGTACATAAAAGTGGTCATAAATATTATCAAATATCATTTTCAAAAATACTGAGTTGTGAAAGAACAAAAACAATTTATGAATTTTTTAACTTACTTTTTTGTGTTTCAAATGAATCTCAGTGAGCCATAGATACACAATAACAGGAATTATTGGTAGAGTTGATAAGATAGCATCATACTGATAAGGAGCAGGAACAAAGAATGATTTTAAATATCCAAATGTGTGTGTTGAGGGTGGAGTGCTTACTAGACTGTCATACTGAATGACAAGTAAGGACTACTGCTTAACATCAGTTATGAGAAAGCTATGCAATGCATCAGCTTATTGTTTGAGAGGCTTTAATAGAGAATCATTCCTCCTTCATCGTATTAAGGCTGAAACTTTCTCATTTGATTTATGAGAAAATGGAAAGGATTTGAAAAGCAATAGAAATGGAAAATGATAATCAGAAGGAAAGGAGAAAAATATACAATATAAAAATGAAAGAAAATATAAAAGTTAAAACTCTAAAGTTTGGAATAGAAATTTTATTTTTTCAAAGAATTATTCCTTTATTGTTAGATTTTTATTTTATTTATTTTTGTATAGAAGAACTGGGATGTGGACCAGAGATTGGGGGGAGGGCAAGAGGATTCACCAGAGACAGATTGGGGAGCAAAGCAGGCAGATCCACTGAAATACACTGCTGAGGGGAGCAGCGGGTGAAACAGGAGAGGTTTGCTATGTTCTGTGAGTTAGCAACCTGGCTGGGGATCAAACTCATGCCTCAGTGGCTGGCTATAGCTTGATAGCTCTGGGACTTTAACCCCTAGGCCAGGAGGGAGGCCCTGAAATAGAAATTTTAAATTCAGAATTATGTTTGAGTTCCTCCCTGGTGGCACAAAGAGTTAAGAGGAAGCACTATGAAGTTATCTGCAGCCACTGCAGCACAAGTTGTGCTGGCCAGGGAGGTGACCCATGAGGTGCAGCAGACCTCTCCTGACTTGCCCACTGCTCCCCTCAGCAGTGTATTTCAGTCAATTTGCCTGTTCTGTTCCCCACTCCATCTCTGGTGAATCCTCTCATCTCCCACACCTCTAACCTGTACCCCAGTTCTTGTATGCATAAATGAATAAATCTTTTAAAAAACAAAGAATTATGTTTGAATACAATGGCAGGTTTTTGTTTGCATAACAAGTAGGTAATAAGTAGGATAGTTTTACTGCCCAAATTCATGATGGGTGAATACAACAAACTGAAATACAATTCAATGCACTCTATGGGTACCGTTGTCACTGTCTGAGCTTTGAGCAAAGTACTCTGGAAATATCTAGCAATTAGGTTGTTCTCTAAGAAATAACTGTGAAATCAGAATTAATGAGTGAGAATGAAAGGTTGCAGTGCTCCCTTAAAAGACAGAATCTTTCAAAATTTGATTAAATCCTTTCTGAACGTACCAACTTAAACAACGAATGGATATGTCCATCTGAAAGAGGATTGATTAAATATTTGAGATTCTTAAAAACAAAGTGGCACAGGGAATCACAGATGACATACCAAAAAATTGTTCAAGGAAAATAAATTCTTAGTTGATTCACTGCCAATAAGATGAGCCTTACTGCACTTGGATGCAAAGATTGAGTGTTGGGTTTGGAGAAAGACTTCTTGGGTTTGAATCTTGTTTCTTAAAGACTTGTGACTTCAAAATCTATGGGAATTGGACATATTAACAGAGATCGGTGTTTTTACCTTATCTGAAAATCAGTGCTAATAAATACTACTTCTCCCCAGTGTTTATGAATAGAACACAAACCTTCAATAAATGCTATATACAATTATTACATTCATTGGACCAAGTCCCTTTGTTCAGATTCCAAACTAAAATTCAGCAACCTTCAGATGGTGGTATGTTTTCTCATAATTTGAGAATGCAGTGGACATACAGCACCCATATTACCATGTCTTTGACAGATACATTTCTCTTTATAAATTAGTACGTTGGATTTCTGGTGTTATATGTCACTATCATGATCTTGATTAATGTGAGTCTGTTATGTTAGCAATGTGGCATATGTTTCAGAAATGTCTTTCAAGCAAAAGTGAAAATTCAAAAATCCAATGTCCATTGCCTCAGAGAAGGGTGTAGTTAAATTGGGTGACAATTCTTCCTTATAAAAAGTTGTTTCCAGAAAAATAATAATAGATAATGCAAATAGATATATAGTAAGACATTAGACAAATCAAGACTAGGTAGAAGCCCTTCTACTATTATCTCCCTTATGGTGATGGAGGCTAAAACAAGACAACCTCCTGTATGGTAATACTGTACATTATTTTAAATATTCCCTAGCTTAGCACTCATAAATCCATATGTAAAAATGCTATCAAAGTGATCTTTAAATGTTTATATCACTCTCCTTAATTTCCCATAGAGGACAGGGGAAGTATACTTAACTTCCCAAGCCCTCTAGTTTCTTCAACCCTCAGAGGTGGAGTCCAAGCTAATGTTTATTAAGTAGGTCTCTGCCCCTGGCCTCAGTTGAAGGGTTAACACAGTTGAGCTAATTATATTTTCTCTCCAAAAATTTGATATTGGGATGAAAGGAGATTAGCTGGTCTCTGCCAACTGCTGGACCTATGATAAGTAAACTCAGGAGTGAAACTGAAGGATGGACATGTCTCCTGTGTGAACTGTCAAGGAAAGAAGCTGGTCTGTTTAGAAAGATAAGAATGAAGCAAATACACAAAAGAGAACAGAAGAGAAAGATACTGATCTTCTTAATACCCCTGTTGCTACTTGTTTCTGTGTCTAAGGAATAATTGAATTCCCACACCTGGATTTCATGAAACCACCTGAATTTTTTAAATCAATTCTCCCTTCTGCTTAATCCAACCTGAATTGTTTGTTAAATACTCCTGACTCCAAAGATCACTGATGTAGTATATGCACATGGTGATTTTGAATGCTGTGTACCTGAAACTTATATAATGTTTTCTTCTAAGGTTTTATTTTTTTATGTATTTATGCATATAAGAACAGGGGTCTAGGCCAGAGGTGTTGGGGCAGACGGGTATGAGAGGAATCACCAGAGACAAAGTGGGGAGCAGAATAGGCAGATCTGAAATACACTGCTGAGGGGAGCAGCCAGCGAGACTGGAGAGGTCTGCTGTGCCATGTGGGTTAGCTCCCTGGCTGGGGATAGAACTCATGCTGCAGTGGCTGGTGATAGCTTGATAGCGTGCAGACATAACCCCTGTACCACCAGGGAGGCCTGAGACTTATATAATGTTATAATGCCATGTTACTTCAACAACAACAAAAAGAAGCAATCTAATATGATGCCCTTCATAACTGGCCCAGTCTCACATCCTGCCATGTCATGGTTTATTCTTGACTTTCCAGCACTAAGCAAATAACACAAAATTTTTTGCACTTCCATACCCTCATATATGCAGTTTCTTCTTCCTTCAATAGCCAATTATCCTTTACTTTCTGCCAAACGGTTGCCCATCCTTAGGCATTCTGTGCTGACTACTTCCATTATGCTTTAGAGATACATTATTCTAGAAGAATGATTTGTATATTTGATTCCCCAGTATCCTATAATCTCATAGATGACAAACATTTACTATTTATATTTTTGTATTTCACTTCAGCATTCCAAATTCAAAGCACTAACATGTGCTGTCATGTATTCCTAATTCATTCACAACTTTCAACCATTCACAAGATTAGATGCATGTTCAGTGAGCACAATTGCTGAAGTCATTGGGGGTTAATGGCATTTTTTTTCTGGGACAAAAGATAACATAAGACCTGAGCTCCTGAAGAGTTGTATTTTATTTGGCATTCCCACCAGCATATAGTAGCTCTGATTATTATTGTTAATCATGGGCCTACCTCATGAAGGTTCTTAAGCTGTTTCATCAGTGTCAACTTTAAATCATATTTGATGTATTAA
This sequence comes from Talpa europaea, assembly GCF_964194135.1. NCBI lineage: Eukaryota > Metazoa > Chordata > Mammalia > Eulipotyphla > Talpidae > Talpa > Talpa europaea. The sequence continues at coordinate 48,273,981 of NC_140068.1, read as the reverse complement.
GTTGCAAGATAATACTGCAAACAGCAGCATCCTGGGATAGAGCCAAATAAGAGCTGTGAAGGATCATTTGCTGCTTCCTCATTGCACTGACCTAGACACAAGTGGGGATTAAACAACAGCAGGCTACCTAATCAGCCACTATCTGGAGAGCAATGTTGGTTTATCGCAAGCTGAGAGGGCAGTTAGAGTGACGGAAGGACAGGTGTACATCTGAACAGGGGTGTTTGGAGACAGAGGAGCCAGCACTATGGTCATTAGAAGTGAACAATGAGATGTGCTGGTCCCACTGGGGGTGAGTCAGTAACTTTGCCAGGACAGCAGAGCGTGGAATGTCTATGATAAAGGATGAAAGTGCTATGAAGTATGAGAAGGACGGTATAGAACTGATTTACCCAGCACTCTTCTGACTTATGCTTGTTGTCTTGGTTTCACTATGACTCACTTACATATATATCCCTTAAAAGGCTCCAGTTTGATTTAAAAAAAATATAATAAGCTTGACTTTACTTTTAAAAAACTATGTAATCAAAGTATTATCAAAATTCTGATCACAAACTGAAGGGCAGTCATCCTGTTTAGAGAATTTTGAAAATAATTCTGTGGTGCACTTCTGGATGGTGCTTGTTTGTGTGTTTGCTCATGATCCCTGTGAGGGAATCACCTTAGTCTCTATGTTGCTGATAAGGCTTGCTTTCCTTACAACCCGTGGGTGCTTCTAACTTCAACCCTTCCTCTCCCACCAATTAACTCTGATCTGGGCCAACCAGAGTCCCTAGGATTTTGACAGAACTTTTGAGGAAAGTCTCTAAGCATTTGATATTCTGTTATCATTTGTGCCATCAGGTGAAAAATGTTCAGGCATAATGGAAATGTGAAGGCAACACAGGAGGAAGAGGGAACTGAGAATTAAAGAAAGAATCCTAGCCTCCAACCTTGCCTAGAGTTTATTTTTAGTGATGAGAGGCATTGAGTTCCATTTTTTTTAGTGTAGTATGAATTAGGTCTACGTGTATTACCAAAAGAATCCTGACAGTTATAAGCGTCTTTTCATTAAACTGTTTAGCAGGTTTTTACCTGCTCTATCTCATTACACCAGGTATAGATGTACATTCAGCAGCCTTGTGAACTGGACAAAGGAAAAAAAGATGATAGGATGAATCTATGATTGGGTCACCCCAGGACAAAGTCACTTACCTTAACTGTGGTGGCCCCAGTGAGCACAGTACTTATGGCGCCTCGATTGGAAATTAGTCACTAGTGTGCTTATTTTTTTCATGAAAGAACACAAGCAAATTTTAATGGCAGTAAGCAAAGAAGAAGAAAATGCAACATTAATTCTACTGGCTTCTCACAAATGGAAACATTCTGACTAGAAAATGGACCTTAGAGCACAGGGAATTTAGACCCAAGGCATTAAAGGCCCAAAGGTTTTAGCCTTGACATGGTCAGGAGCACTATTAGCTTTCTAATAATGGCATAATTGCTTTTTCTCATAACAGGAAGAGAAAAAACAGCGACAACATGTTTTAATATTGACTTGAGAAGTTTTAGTTAGGTTGACAGCCTTGCCTTCCTGGGATAACATTTTATACTCCAGGAAATGTGTTATTTCAGTCTATTTTCTGAGGCAGGTTGTGACCAGGTAGGAGCCCCCGTGGATAGTGTGGAGCTAGGGTTGCAGCTTGCATCCAGTGTCAAGCATATGGTAGGAGTTCCAGCAGTCTCTTATTTCCCCTATTCTGAATTCAAGATTCTGGTTATATCCTTGAGAGTCTACCTAGTAAGACTGCTTTCTTCTCTCTGTACTATTTTTGGAACAACTTTATTTTGATGGATTGTCTAGAAGCATAATGTCTCCCTCAACTTGGCTAGAGAATCACAATCCATTGTTTTTTTTTTTCCTAATTATTTATACAAGAACTGGGGTACAGGTCAGAGGCATGGGCAGGTGAGAGAATTTACCAGAGACAGATTGGGGAGCAGAACAGGCAGATGGACCAAAGACACTGCTGAGGGGAGCAGCGGGCGAGGCAGGAGAGGTCTGTTGCACCATGTGGGTTTCTCCCTTGCCAGCTGAGAATCGAACCAGCACTGCAGAGGCTGAGGACAGCTTTACAATGCAGCACTCAACCCTCTGCACCATGGGGGGAGGCCCACAATCCACTGTTATAAAGTTCCCCATGCTTGGAATTCCCTGTGTACTGAGTCAAACCGAAGGACTCCATATTTCAACAGCTGCTGCATGTGGTTCCACCTAGTTGTTCTTCTGGTATCCGGGCCTGCACTAAAACAGTTCTGCATGTTCCTCCCTTCTTCAAATCTTAAAAGGGAGCAGAGAAATATACTCACAAGACTTATGAATAAGCCCCAATGCTGTGAAATGCTGCTAGATATACAACTATGCATGGGCAATGTGAGAGAAGAGGCTTTTACAATGATCCATTTGAAACATCATAAAGATCAACTTAGTGTGTTGGAAGTAGTAAGCATTGGTGGCTTTCTATGTATATTTTGAATGGAGAATGATATTTTTTTCTGATAAGTTGCATGTAAGATGTGCTATAAAGAAAAAGAATCAAAGAAAATACCAAGAATTTTATTCTGAGCAACTGGAATGGCAAGAGTGGCCATTATCCTATATAGAGACAACTGAGAGAAGAATAGGTTTAGAAACTGAAGACATGGAGAGACAGTTTTGTAGTGCTATGTAGTATCTGCTATACATCAAAGTAGAGATATTGCATTATCCAGGAGCTCCCAAGAGCACCCTCACTTCTGACGTCAGCTACAAAGTTCCGAGTTCGCTAAGAACACCCTCACTTTTTTTTTAAAGGAGGATTTATTTATTTTATTTATGCAGAGAAGAGCTTGGATGTAGGCCCCAGAGGTGGGGTGGTGTGGGTGAAAGGATTCGCTAGAGATACGGGTGGTATCTGCTGCTTGACAGGGGAGATCTGCTGCTCCACATGTGGGTGAGCTCCTTGGCCGGGGATCGAACTAAGGCCCTAACAGTGATAGTGCTGAGATTTAGCCTGTACGCCACCAGGGAGACCCCCACCTTCACTTCTGTATCAACTGCAATTTCGTCCTGAAGTTTGAAAATTCCCTGGAACAACTCACAGAATGACTGAAAGTGTTTATATTCACTATTACATTACATATTAGTATGATAAAAGGGTACGTATTAATATCAGCCAAGAGAAGATGCATGTGAGGCAGAGTTCAAGAGGTCTATACTCACAGTTTCTTGTTGTCTCCTAGTGGACATTTGGGCAGTGTTAATTTTTTCAGGTAACAATGAGTGGCAATATGCATAGAACATTGCAGGAAAGCTCACCTGACCCTTAGCATCCAGAAATTTTATTGGGATTAATTATGTAGATATGACTCACCATGCTCTTGACTGCACTATATATAGTCTTTAGCCCTTCCGAAGGTTGAGCTGATACCACAGAACCCAGTGTCCTTACCATAAATCACATTATTAGGCTATCCTGTGCAACAGAAGGCTTCCAATAAGCAGACACTTTCATCAAGCAGAACATTCCAAAAGCACGCAGATCACCACCTACCAGGAGTTGATAGCAAAAGCCAAACCTCTCTTAAGTACAGCTAATTCTTTACTACACAATTTTCAATTAGGAAAGTGAACTTAGCAGTATAAGAGTTCAGGGAAGTGATCTGGCAAGAGATATAAATTTGGGAGTCATCAGCATATAGATGAAGTGTTAATTAGGGTCCTAGCAAGAGGCAGAGTTCACTTAGATTATTGCAAATTTTGATAGAAACCACTCACAAGATTGCAGGCAGGGTTTGGGGAGCAAATAGGATCTGTTGAGGCACACATATACCCGCCATCTCTGGGTTCGGAGGGAGAAGTAGTTACCAGAAACCAGCAAGAGAATTAATAAGTACCAGGCACAGTAGTAAGTCTTTCATGTGCATTAGGTCATTTGATTTTTCTTATTATTTTAACATTGTATAGATAAGAGAAATAAAGTCTAGAAAATTTGAGTACCTTTGGTTATAGTCATTATTATGCTAAAGTTCATAAGGTAGGGTTTCATCCCAATTTCTGCCTGCTGGAGATTGCCATGCCACTATAGTGTTCAGCGCTTGGCATCATGATGAAACATTTGAGAGTGGTCTATGGGTTTCAGCCTTTCCCCATGACTGAATGACTGGTGATTCTAGTATTACCAGTTTGTGACTTTCCTACTTAGGTCTTCTGAGTAGGTTTCTGCTTTGCTAGATCACTGTTGTGAACATTTCTGGTGTGGACTTTACACTTGAGGGCAGAGCAGAGAGAGCTAAAACATCATGAACAGATTTTTCTGGGAATAGGGTAGAGGAGGTACAAAAATAAATTAGATTTCCCAGGGATGTAGAAGTGAAGGAATAGTATATGTGTACATGTACAAGTGTGCTGGTATGTGCATGCACAAGTGTCCACACATATATATGTGTGTATTATATGTTAAAGTAAGTTTTCAGGAGTTGGGTGTGTTTGTAAAGAGGAAAAATTTTAGAAAATTAACGAGTTGCTCAGGCTATAAATTTTTACACTTTTAAAAATGTTTTTCAGGAGGCTCTGAATGTCAGAATTTCTCTTTGAACTTATTTGAGTGCATCATAATTTCAGTGTTAGCTCATATGGCTCCTAGCTTCACTAGAAAAACTGGTGCCTAGAATGTACGGCCTGCATTGTGTTATTTTTCATTCTAAAACATAGGCTGTTGTTATCAATAAAACAATATCATGGATAGAATTTGATGACACTAAAACATTAGGAGTATTATACAGGGATAACCAATGCTACCCCTCTACCCAGGGTCTAGCTGCATATCCAGCCAGGTCCATGAAAACAGACCTGGTCTCAACAGCATTCTTAGTACAGGGCTTCAGCTCACTAACACTGACAAGCAGTGGACTCTGGCATGTAAACTGAAACTCATTTGCCACTGGTTTTTAATATATTATGCTAAAGTTCTTTTATATTTTTTGAGTTTTGAATGTCTTAGGCTCTATCGCACTTCAAAAATATAACACATTTCAAAAAGAAGGCACTAACTTTCTAAAGTTAGTGTTATGAATTGAAGATTTTTCAGGGAGACCAATTCTCTAATTTTACTGTATGTAACTTTCTTTCCTTCCTCTAAGATGAAAAGTACTTGGGAAGTTTCCTCTCATCTTCCCTTTCTCTTCTTAATTCTCTTTCTATACCCCAATTTTCTTTATTTTCTGTTTTCCCTGTACTGAGGAATCCATCCCTAGAAGAGAGAAAGTCTTGAAAAAATTTGAACATAGAATCTGTCCCCCCTAAAACGGGTCTAAAAGTGGTCAGATTAGCTTTAGTTTTATTGTGACTAGCTTCCTTCTCTACATTTACAGCATTGACATACAATTCAAAGTTCAAAATTGGTATACATATTCTACTTAGTTTTCTTTGAAATATTTCTGTAGTATAAATGAAGCATTAGAAGAAAAATAGCTCTTTGAAAATTATACTTTGGCCCCTCAATGAGTTACCTTTTCTCAACTAAAAATATGGGTGATGATGAAGTGTGGATTGTTGAGGAATCATTTTTGTGCAGTTTATTATACAATGCATTTTGGGGTTGGGGGGAGTCTGGCTGCAAGAAAGCACATTAACTAAAATGATAAATTGACCTGATGAGTAAGCCAGGTGGCAAAGCTTTAGTTTGTGTGGCAGCTGAAATGGATACATGGTTATGGGAGGAAACCTGGGACTCCCTTCTGGGAGCTCAGAGAGGCTTGGGTCTGCCCATGGAGAGGTGGTGTGATTGATCTCTTTGGAAGAAAGTGCCAGCTGGAGTGTGCATAAATGGCTCCTTCTGGATTCTCCTTAAAAGCTAAATTGATGACAACTTATAAAAAGAGCAGCTCAGACCTCTATTCTCTGTATGCTTAAGATAAACCTTGATTCCAGCTACTGCTAAAATAATTGAAAGTAAAAAACGGTTAAACAAAAATGTACTCTCAGTGAAGGAATTAGAGGGAATAGAATGTTACTCATCTACCAAAATAAAGGGATAATTGCAATGTGGTGCTCTTCTTTGTTAGAAGATTTTCAGGTCCCATCTGTGCAGATTGTTTCTTTTTTATTATCATTACATCCACTAATTACATTAGGGTAAAAGGGGGCATTTTAATTAAAAGACTGTTTTAAGGAGTTATAATTTACTCTTTCATTAAATAACTTAAATGGGTGCCAAATTTGTTAAAGTAAACTATATCTCAGAAAGTTGTTGTTTGGAAATTGTTATTGGCTACATTTTCAACAAAATAGATATTAATCTTTTATTTCACCTAATAGGTGGGTCATTTTATTTTTCCATTTTTACTAAGGACCAAAGGACTGGACTACATAAAACCATCCCAATTATTTTGAAAGGCTTACTTTTATTTGATTAGGAAACTCAGATGAAACTGGCATTTTTAGAACCCATGTTGCAAAGGGACATCGAGGGAGGTAGGGAGACCAATAGAGATAAATAGAGGAAAATGCCTCACCAGTGTTGTAATTAAAAAGCATTCCTGAAGTATAAAGACCATTTCCTTTGGATAAAAAACTTCTCCACATAAATTAAATTGCAGGGATACCATCAAATCGCCAATATAAATTGGATAGTATATATCCATTCTTTGAATGTCTTGAATTCATCTTCCATTTTGTAATTTTACCACTCATTCTTCTAAAATGTGACAGAGGTTTGTATCTAAATGTCAGATAATGCAGAAAGCCAGATATCTAGAATGGAATTATTGAATAATGGTGTAGAATAGAGCAATGAGGGCTTAGAAGCCAAGAGAGGACTATGTAAGCACCTGGTATAAGAAATGATGGAAAGTGAGAGTTGTTAAATGTTTATCCTACTTTCAGTAGTTCAAGAACTCTCCATATTTCTTCTAACTGATAGACATGCTGAACCATTTTTATTCCAAAAACTGAATGTGAAAGCACTACAGAAAAAAATTTGTAGAGAATAATAGGATGGGGTGGGGGTCAGTAACACCAGTCAAGCTGTATCTCATGCTTGAATAAATAGTATTATTCCAATCTCTATTTCTGCATGAAACAATGCCTTTCACATGGTAGACACAGCAAATCTATGTTCAGTGACTGGATGAGGACAATTCACTCATAATCTCATGCAGAAGATGATAGCTCCTCCTGCAGCAGTGTTTTTTTTTTTTAATTTTTTTTTAGCTCTTCAATATTATTCCTGAGGGAAGCTGGCAAACTGAAATCTGTTACATTAATGCCAGCAGGGATATATACCTGTAAAGAGAATAAGCAAATATTTATTGTACCTGATGGCTCAATGAACTATACACATGAGCTCTTAAAAGACTTGAAAATACTTGGCAGTATTTATACATAGGATAAACTCTACAAATACTATTTGTGGGTTTTATCCTTTAGTAAATTTTTATTTTATTTTTTAATCAGCTGAACTTTTTCAGTTCAAACTGCTGGGCTTGCTGGGCTAATCTCTAGCTTCATTTGTCCTTTTCCAGTGATAATGATTTAATCTCTTAAAAGTTTGATTAAAATTTGGGGGTTGTGAGATTTTCAGTTTAAATCAGTATTAAAATAAGTTCTAAGAACAGATTTAGTAACCAACATGTCTTTTTTTATTTTTATATTCCCCATACAATTGCAATCCCCCCATTCTGACCCCAAGAGACACTTTTTGGGGGGTGGAGGGCGGGAGGGGAGGGATTGGGGTCAGAACCAACATGTCTTTTAAAATAACTATATTCTTCCCATGTTACCATCTAACATTACCATCTAACAGGTTCTTTATTGTTGTGTTATATATTAATATATAGATGGCTTTATCCTATTTAGAAAAGAGAAAATAAAGCAAAGCTAAGAGATATAATACCTGTACAAAATGACGTAAGTCATAGGGTTTTGAACTGAGATTCAAAACCAACAGCCAATCTGTCTCTGCCTATGATAAATTTAATTCCCCTAGTTTATATTTGACTTGCACAAAGTCTTCTGAGGTAAGCATGTCAAGGGTAGCTTTCTTTTCTTCAGGCAGCTAAAATTGGCAGTTTATAAATGCAGTTTGATTTGCATTTGTATATAATTTTATGAGAATCATAGAAATTTTGAGTTAGAAAAAGATTTAAAGATAATTCAATTTTAGTTCTCATACCTCTTTATAGTCATAATAATTGTCTAGGATCTCTAAATGATTTGTAATTTTGTTATATTTACATATTATATTTGTAATAATACTTTAAAACATTAGTTCATTTAATATCAATAAGTCCATTATATATTTCAGAATTAGCATATTTTAATGATAAATAGCTATATTTTCTAAAACAAAAAAATTAGTTAAAAGTGTGAGGTTATTTTGCATTCTAATAAGTCTCCTTAATGTTTGGCCTAATGGGAGATACCTTATTTTCATAACTGCTTCCTCATTCAATCACTGTGATAGCACAGGTGTTATAGCATCTTGAACATTCTACTGCACATGTGTGATAGAATAAAATAAATGAAATAGCCTCATAGTATTGGTATTATGAATATAGTTGGACCTCAGGAGCCCTTCTGAAAGGTACAGGAAACTGTAGACCACACTTTGAGAACTACGGATCTACACAAGACTACCATCTAATATATATGTCAACTATGGTGTCCTGTGAATCTGCAACTGAGTTAAAGATCTAATGATGGGTTAAGAAGGAGATGGTAATTTTCTATCAGAGGATTAGATCTGATTAGTATGGGTACTAAACTACATCGTGGAAATAAATGAAAAATGGTTCTGAGGGGATCTATTTTTTACCTCCCACTCCTACTAACTGCACAACAACCTACTGCTACATTCTTATTGAAATTGTCCTTTTTGGGGCTGGCAGTGATCTTGGGTGTAAATTGAATAAACCCTTTCTTAAAGTGTTTAATATTTCTTTATCTACCAACAACTCTAGTCATGGCTGATCATTCCACTCATATTGAATCTTCCACTAACTTGATCCTCCCATGATTTCATACTCTGGAAATACCCTCCCTCATCAGATGCCCACGCTAGAAATCTGAGAAACTTCCCTGACTCAGTCTTCTACATCATTGTCTTGCCCTTCTTCAAAAAGTCTCTCTTTACTACGTCCACTTCTTCTCTTCCTGTTCTCTTGCCTGAACACACAACTTTCCTTTCAAAACCTGCAAAATTACGACTGCCTTCTAGCTCTTCCTTCCTTCAGTTTCAGCTTTTCTGATCCGTTCTCCATACTGAGGATCTTAGTGATTTTGAAATGCAAATTCCAAGTGGGTCACTCCTTTTTCTCTAAAGTAACTTATAGAAGCACTATTTACAATAGGTAAGCTATGAAAACAACCCAAATGCCCAGAAATGATGACTGGATCAAGAAGATGTGATACATATACACAATGAACTATTACTGAACAATCAAAAAAAGATAAACGCATGCAATTTGCAGTAACATGGATGGAGCTGGAAGGGATCATGCTTAGCGAAATAAGCCAGAAAGAAAAAGAAAAATACTGGATGGTCTCATTCATAGCAAGCGTTTAGAAAACCTAAATAAGGGACCAGGAAAAAAACTAATTATAATAAAGTAAAAATCAAAATCAATAAGCAACTATAAACCATAGTCACAACAGGGTGGGGGGAGTAGGATCAAAACAAGAGGGGTGGGAATTTGATGGGGACTATAACCAAGATGAAAATGCATACATCGTGCAAAAATGAAAAAATGATGTAAAAATATATAAAATTAAATTTAAAAAATTAAAAAAATGTTACTAGCCCCTCTTAAGGAGTTCCATGCCCTCTTTTCATATTATATTTGTCAACTTTTTCCTTGCATCTTGTCATTGCCTAGGCTCTTTTATCTCAAGGATAGTATAAAAACTGCTTTTTTGTTATTGTCAATTTATTCCTTCTGCTCTTTGTCTTTTTAGTCAAGTGTCAACATAGATGTAACCTCCTTTAGGATAATTTCCCTGAGCACTCAACATTCTGAGTTAGAGGACCCTGTGACATGCTTCCTCAACAATCTGTACTCTTTCCACCAACATATAATTTGTAGCTTTTCATTTATAATTGTTTTCTTAATAACCTTTGCTCCACTGTACATTTTTAGCATGCTTTGGCAGGAACTTTGTCTTTTATCTTCATTATATCCCCAATGTTTAGAACAGTGCCTGACCTTAGTAAACATTTGTGTCATATGTAAATAAATGCTAGTGTCATTTTTTTTTTTGTTTTCTCTTATGCCCATGGTTCATTTTAATTATAATTTTCTGACTTACCCTCCCTAATGAAATTGGAAAATATTTGTTGAATTATTTTATTATCTTTCACTACTAGTTACTATATTACCCTATCATATTACTTTTGTGTCCTATCCTATTCCTATAACAAGGTAGTTCATAAGGTCTCTCATATTAATCAGACCAATCTTGGGAAAGTAGACCTCACTCAGAAAAATCTCCTGGAATTTGTTAAAAATACACCTGCATGAGTCCTACCCTAAAGATTATGATTTAGGTGTTTAGATTGTAACCACCTTCACAGATTACTGTTATACTTCCAAAGTTTGGGAGCCACTGCCTTACTGCAATTATACTCTTTATTTATTTATAAAAAAATTAAAAAGTTTTACTACCATTTGTCCCCTAGACATAGCTTCACAGACACAAGAAACAACATCCCCATCTGTACACAGGCCAGTCCTCCGACCTGAGTTGATCAGTTTTTTAGCCATGACTTTGATGTTTTCCTTGCCTTAGTACTACAAGCTTTAGGGGTCTCCAACAAGTATTTTTCATGCCCATTGGCCATCTTTTGTCTTCTTTAGAGCAGTGTCTATTTAGATATTTAGATCTTGCTATTTCTTGATTGGATTATTTGTTTCTTTATTGTTGAGTTGTATGAGATCTTTGTTTGATATTGGATATTGACCCTTTGTCAGATGTATGATGTATCAATATTTTCTCCCATTTGGTAAGGTATCTTTTGTTTTTATGATAGTTGCTTTCACTGTGCTGAAGCTTTTAGTTTAATGTAATGAAACAATATTTTAAAATAGAAAAACACTACACAGGTAATTTGCATACTTTTTACATTGTACAGCATGAAAATACTGAAAATCAGTCATGGCACTAACTGTATTAACTACTGCATAGTAAAGTATATGTAGCACTGAATACACAGTGGTGTCTGTTTTTTATTTAAAAATTGAGTGGGAAAAATCCCCAAAATTACATTTTTCTAAGTATCAGGATTTTTAGTATACAGTAGATTTTTAGTCATAATAAGATCTATTTTTATTCCTTTTTCCAAGGAAAGCAACAGAGAAATTAAAAACATATATCCAGATTCGTTATTTATAAACATTTTCCCTTTGTTATTTTTTGTTATACCAACATACTTCATACCATGAAGGTAGCTTTTCAGGGTGAATAGAAATAGAGATAAATGTAGACATGAGATTGAACAAGGTAGGTAAGAAAGAAGAGTAGAACAAGAAAAAGGAAATTATTTAATTTGACCCAAGACAGAATTGGATGATTATTTTTCATGTTATATTTTTCTATGTTGAGTCTTTTGTATGTTTTTAAAGGGTTTTATACTTGAATTTTCCATAAAAGAGTAAATTCAATGATTTGCCTCCATTATTTTAAGATCCTTAACAGTTTCATGACCTATTGAAAATGTACTTATTAATTTGTTTTATTTTTGAAACATATAGCCAGAAGCTACTTGTCCAGGAAAATTTTTGGGTTACGAATATCTGTGATTATATTTATTTCTGAAGCTAATATATCTAGAAAACAACACAAAAGAAAGTGTTATTTCCTAAAGTAATTCAATTGTGATTCAGGTTAGTGAGAGTCTATTTCCCTAAGGAAAGTTGTTTTGCCTTACATATATACCAAATGACTAGACCATTACTTGTCTGGTAGGAGATAACCAAAGTTTCCAACAATAGAGAATAATTACATAAATTATGTCCATTCTAACACATGATGTTAATTCAGAACAAGTTAGAACAATAATCACTGGCTTGCAATGATCCACGATGCATTGTCACAGAATTACTATTTATGTCAAATATAAACCAAACTCAACCTACGTATAGAAATATGCAGAATGAATGTGGAAGAATAATATGTCAAGTCACTAATAGTTACAGTCTACTAGGGGTGGAATTGAGATGTGGATGGAGAGTCATGTATCTCTTTCATAACTTAGAAAAGCAGTTTAAAGAATTTGAAAAGTTACACTTTTAACCATTTGGGGAAAAAAAAAAACAAAATCCCTGGATATCAGGAGTTCTGAAATAGGCACAATGGGCGATGGTGAAAGACTATGGGTGCTGTGGTGGTGCAACTTCTGAAGAGATGTGACCTGTGCCTCTGAATCATATACAGTGTTATAAACCAATGTTGCCTCAATTAAAGGAAAAACTTAAAAGTTAAACTGGGGTTTCAATGATGACACCGTGAAATGCACATCTACAAGATCAAGAAAATCAGGCACTAAAATGAGTTTGTTTTATGTTCTTTCTTTCACTTTGCTTTTTCTCTAACATCTTTTTTTCCCTCTGTTTCATTAAAGGTCTCATTCGTTTGCAAGAGCTCATCAAAGCTCCATCAAGGTATAATCTTCGACTTAAAATCCGTCAGTTACCTGCTGATACAAAGGATGCAAAACCCTTACTAAAAGAAATGAAAAGAGGCAAGGAGTTCCACGTAATTTTTGACTGTAGCCATGAAATGGCAGCAGGTATTTTGAAACAGGTAATCTTTAAATTACTTAAATTCTTATTTTTTTTTAAAAAATTGCATTTTAAAGTTTGTTGTTGTTTTTTTAATCAAAGTGTTACTATTAATTTTTTTTCAAGAATTATTTATGCATACAAGCAGTGGGGTCTAGGCTAGAGGTGTGGGTTGAGGGGATGAGAGGATTCACCAGAGACAGAGTGGGGAGCAGACAAGGCAGATCTACTGAAATATACTGCTGAAGGGAGCAGCGGACAAGACAGGAGAGGTCTGCTGCTCCATGTGGGTCACAGCTCACTGGCTGGCCTGGATTGGAACTCTTGTGCTTTAGTGGCTGGCGATAGCTTGATAGCTCTGTGTCTTTAACTCCTGAGCCACCAGGGAAGCCATCTTGGTGTAATTTTCTGATTTAAAAGTCTCCAAATTGTTTTTAAATGTCTCAAAACAAAAGAATGGTAATATTGATGATCTTCAATGCAGTTTGTTTGAAGTTATGAACTTATTTTCAAATGGCTAAAATATGATTTATTAATTGAATATTAATTAACATAAGTATTTCTATTTTGTACTAAAATGAAGGAAAAAACTAAGAGTCAATGATTGAGCCACTGAACCATTGCAATCAATTAATAGGAAAAAGAGAAAAAAAATTCTATTTAGTTGGCCTCTATTGTGAGTTAGTTTCCTTAGATATTTGATGTTTTTTTTTTTTCATTATTACCACAGCCAAATAAAGTAAGAACTATCTCCACTTTACAAAATAACTGAATCTTATGAAAGGTAGGTGATTTGATCAATGTCTAGCAGCAAGGAAGGGTCACTCATATCCACCTCATAAGAGATATTCAGTCTAGGACCTCCCTGGTGGCTCAAGGGATTAAGTCGCAGCACTATGAAGCTATCAGTAGTCACTGCAGCCTTAGTTCCAATTCCTGGCTATCGAGCTACACACATGGCACAGCAGACCTCTCCAGTCTTGCCTGCTGCTCCCCACAGCATGTATTTTAGTAGATCCGCCTGTTCTGTTCCCCACTCTGTCTCTGGTGAATCCTCTCAGCACCTCTGGCCTGTACCCCAGTTCTTGTATGCATAAATAAATAAATCTTTAAAAAGAAGTATTCAGTCTAGAATAAGTTTAACCTATATATAAAGATAATACTAAATCAGTCTAATGAAATAATTCTTTGTAGCAAAACTGCCTAATGTTACTTAACACCTTTTCAGATCTAACCGCACACTGGAAAATAGTAACTATTATTAGCTCATGTCTTACAGATAAGAGCACTGATGTTAGGGTTAAATGACCAGTAATAAGGTTATATTGAAACTATGTAATAGAGCTTGGATTTAAACTGGAGGCTTTGGGCTTCACATTTTAAATTCTTATACATATTGAAACCACAGTACTTGGGAATTAGTCAACTATCTTAAAACCTCTCATGTATAAGATAAAGTATCTCTACTGGAGAGTTATGCCAATTCATATGTCAAATTATATTGCATAAAATGTAACTACCAGCAATAAATGCCTGTTAAAACATGATTAGATTATTAAGCAGATGTTTGTCCAGTGTTAGTTTCACTACAGTAAAATATTTAATTGGATTTGGAAAATTGTTCTAGTGTTATATTTGGGTAATAAAGCATATGAGGATTGTTTTTGTGTGATTTTGGTTATGAATAAAATGATACAATAAAGTAAGCACTGAAATCTTGAGTAAAGAATAATTCATATAATACCAAGACAATTCTTGATCACGTTTAGCATCCACAGACTTGGAAAGGAAAACTTTCTTTAATGCCTGAAGTAAGTAGCACACTATGATTTGTCTGCTTTCTCTTGGCTTCCAACAAGTATGTAAATGACCAGTTGTCTTGTCTCTAGAGTAACAAACTGACCTATTTTGCTATCTGACAGGTATGAGTACCTATCATCATTGATAACAGAATTCATTCTGCCTTCTGTTGATCTAGCTATTATTTTATATTTGTCTTTTTATGTGTAACCTACTCTGCTTTCAAAATGAAAGCAAAATGAAGATAATATTTAAATATATCAGAAAATTACATAATTTTAGGACTACCAGATCAAACTCAGAACAAAGGTAAAAGGAGAATATGAAAGTTAAGATGAAGTCTAAGTGACATTATTACACAGAATACCTGTTTTTAGATCCTTGTAATACCCACAGAAGATATATAAAATAATAATTATCTGGTCTCAGATGCATTTGCCTATAAAATTGGACAATAAAAATGTGGGGAAAAAAAACACATTTGAAACTGGTATTCTGGAAAACAAGTTGAGAAGAAAGCAAATAATGTCCTTCCAGTAAATGCAGTAGTATATTTAATAGTACTCTTTTTATAGTACAGAGAATTTTTCTCAGACTCTTAAAGACTTGCTAAGGTTGGAATTCCAAAGAAGTGGTACAAGAATTGGAAAGCAGATATAGATAGACTTTCAGGGAGTTTAACTTAATCCAAAGAATTAGAAGTAAGCAGGAAAAAGGATAGACTTCCCTAATTAACCTTATGTGTTTGCCTAATTTACTCACTTAAACTGACTGAACTTTTACTGAATGTTGAGCAACAGTGAGTTTGATATTTTTCTGCATGAAAATTTTAAAAGCTTGGGTCTACCTCAATTTCTTCTGAGGCAAACTGAGTGTACTAATCGGCATACATGCATTCATAACAAAGGAATTCTTCACTCAGATATGCCAGAGAATTTCCTGTGACAGGGCTGAGATGCTCAACAGTAAAGTCTCTTAGAATATTCTATCACAAAGAATAAATGGTAATCATTGACTTGAAAGTCTAGTTCAAAAAGTGTGAAATCAAAATAGCAAACCTGGAAAAATAGAAAACATGTACAAATAAACTCCCATAGCAGCAAGAACCAAAATTCAATTAAATTTTAACAACTTTATATATAGCTCATCCCTTCATTTGTCAGCCTTGAGCAGTATAGCTTCTGCATACAACCTGAAGGATCAATTGGTTGTAAATTACATGGCTAGATAAGTGCAGTGTTAACTAGATTAGATCCCATTGATCTTAACAATATTCCATGTTGGGGATTTCTAATAATATTATGATTTTGGATAAATTAATTTGTGGTATTTATTTCCTGGAGGGACAATATTACTCAAACAGTTTTCTTTTGTGGCCACTCTTATGTTATTTAAAAATAAGATATTAATTTTATTCTCTCTATTGTGACTTGAAATGTGCATTCAAGTCATTTGAAAACAAGAATTATTTATGACTACAACATATCATCTAAATAGAAGAGATTCATTTTTTTCTTATTAAAGCTTAGACTATAAACAGCATTAACAAGGCCTCCCCTGGTGGCACAGGCGGTTGAGCGCCGCGCTGTGAAGCTGTCCACACCCTCTCTAGCGCCGGTTCGGATCCCAGTGATCCCAGCAGGTTAGCGAGGGTACCACATGGCACGGCAGACCTCTCCTGTCTCACCTGCTGCTCCCTCAGCAGTGAATTTCGTCAGTCTGCCTGTTCTGTTCCCCGCTCTGTCTCTGGTGAATCCTCTCACCCTCCCACGCATCTGACCTGTACCTCGGTTTTTGTATAAATGAATAAATAAATAAATAAATCTTAAAAAAATAAATAAATGAATAAACAAATAAATAAATAAACAGCACTAACAAAAATGAATAGCTAGGAACACTTTCTTGAAATATTAATTAGTAATTTCTGGTGGGATTAAAACAAAGAACTTTTCAACCTTTTAATTATAATTTTTATGTCTTGCTAGGTGCACAGAAAGCACAAACAGTCCTCAATTATCTGTTACAGATTTCTTTTTTTCAGTTGATGAAAAGGAACTGTAATTGGTGCAGAATGCCCATGTCAAAAGGAATGCCTCCTGTCTACCCCTGCCTCCAAAACACAATTTCAAATACTGTTGAAATATACTCAGGTTTTCCAATTATCAAAAGGAAAAAAAAAATGTTTAGAATGCATAGATCCTAAAATGGATCTACATCTTTGGGGATACAAATTAAATCATTTTGTAAAATGAGGTAAATTATGCTCTATGTCCTGTCTCCAAATGTTAGAGACGTGGAGCTCATGTTTACTCATTGTCTCCATTTGTTAGCCAATTTATTCATCTTTCTTATATTTTGCCTTCTTAACCTGTAAAATAACTCTAATAATAGAACCTACTTTATAAGATTTTTAATAAAATTTAAATTATTTAAAATGTTCATTGTGCTTATAATAGTATCTAAGCATTTTAAGGATTAAATAAGAGTCATTACCATTTATACATTTGAATCGCTATTCTTTCAATTCTTAATTTGCTAATGTAAAATATATCAGCAATGATAATCCTAACCTGCCATTAAATGGTTCTAGAGTTGGGAAAAATTTGGTACCTATCAATTAAGAGCAATAAATGCTTTCTGCCAAGATAACCTAAAATTTCATTTAATAAGAGAAATTTTCATTTGTTTTTTTGCTTAAGATGCAAATTTCATCAGAGCATTGTTGGCGTTTTTAATTTTTATCTATTGAAGAAATATTATTTAGTGATTTGATTCCTAAATTCCTTCCTTTTCAATTCTTTGATACCAACTGATATTAACCAATGACACCCTTCCTTGATTAAAAGAAATGCGCTTTATATTTTCCAAGCTTTTCCACAAACACATATCCTGTCTTTGCGTGTGTATGTGTGTGTGAAAAAACTGTTGTGTAGGCCAGCAGTGCAGGGGGTGAAAGGATTCACCAGAGACAGAGTGGGAAACAGAACAGGTGGATTTACTAAAATATACTGCTAAGGTGCAATGGACGAGATAGGAGAGGTCTCTGTGCCATATGTGGGTTAACTCCCTGGCAGGGGATCAAACTCAGGCCATAGTGGTGGTAGCACTGAGACTTAACCCATAGGCCACCAGGGAGGCCCACCACATATCCTTTCATAATTGAGCAAGTCATGTAAAAATACAAGTTTTATTCTGGCTAACTGATTAAGACCTATCTATGAACATAGAATATGTAGGGTGTACCTGGAGGAGATACTCAGCCAATGAATTTGTGTAGTAGATAGTTGTGGGAAAGCCCCTTAGATGCACCAGAGAATACTTGTTTCCTATTAAGAATTTCACTCAACTCTAAAATACATCATTTTTCTATAATCATCACTTAAAATTGTTTATTGATTTACAGCTATTTCAAAGGAATTCTGTAATTTGATAGCGGAAATCAATACTTCTTATGATCAGATGTTTTAATCCAAATGTTTTTATTTTAAAATTAATAATTTATGATTGAGGAAGACTATAAAAATGTTAAATAAAACAGTCATTTGCAGTAGGACTGTTAATAAAAATTAAAAAACATTTTGTCACCTGTATTTTTTAAATAGCAGTAGTAAATTATATTGACTTCATTAATGCTAATGAAATGTTTCAAAAGTTTCAAGAAAATTGCGTGTTGCTTTGTACTTTTCAGCACTGTTTTTCCTAATAGAGTAATATTGTTCATCAAAATAAAATGATATTTCTCATTAGAGTATTTGGAGTGGAGATATTACTAACATAATGAACTAAGTTGTGCTAATTTCAGGTATTGTGACAAATATAATGCCTCCTTTAATATGTAAAGCCATAAGCTTTACAATTGCAAACATTCAACTAATAACTTTTTTTATCAAGAGAATTGATTCAAAATTCCTTCAGTAACCACTAATCTTCTTTAAATATGGAGGAAAGATTTAGTGTGACCCAATTTTAATGCAATCTGAATATTATAGGATGATTCCTCATCACATCCTACTATTTTGTTCTCACTTGTCTTATTGATAAATGTTTTTCATATAATGTGTACTTCAATATTAATGTTAATATTAATTTTCTTTTTTCTTTTTCTTTTTTTACTTCTTAGGCATTAGCTATGGGAATGATGACAGAATACTATCATTATATCTTTACCACTTTGGTGAGTATTTTACTAAAACAAAGATAATATTTTAATTATATTATTTTGATTTTTCAACATGGAAATGGGTTTTTGAGTAGGCAGAAGTAATATAATGAGTGACATTTTTGTAGTTATACTTTATTTTATTTTGATAAAACCAAGGAGAAATTATTACAGAAAACTAATATCTTGGTGGGAAGCTGATGATTTTCAGACAATATTATTTCAGATATCAATTCAAAATTTTATCTCTTATTTTTATATTGCTCTAGAGGACTTCCAGAACATAATGGATTTTAAGATTAGTTTGCTGGGAAATCAATGTTTTATAAAAGCACAAATTCTTATGTTGTTAGTTCTTTTCACTTCACAGAATTTAAGTTTAATAAGTTGCTCTTTTAATAGGTTTTCTAATTTTTGCCTGTATTTAGGCAAATAAAGATAATATGATTTAATTTACAATTAGAAAATTGAATGTTACCTTACATCTTTTGTCTTCACAAACCCACCAAACAATTTTTCCAGAATATACATAAAAACCTGACATCGCCCTTTATTCAAGCCTTTTTACACTTAGTCCTGTTATTTACTAATATATTATTTTGGTTTCCTTCATCTGTGAAACAGCTCTGTGTCTCATTCACTAATTATTTCCTGCCCATTCCCCAAATATGAAAGTGTTTTCAAGTTTGGAACTCATCTTTTAGTACATGACTGAGTGGCACGCATGGGCCCCAAACTATTAAGGGGTGCATACTCCAAACCAGGGTCTTGCATCTGCCTCATAAAGACAAAGAAAGCAGCATAGGTAGGAGAACAGAGGACATTTATAATAAATGTTTCCAAATAAAACATCCAAAATTACCCATCCCCTCATGGGCAAATGCAGAGTCAAACAAGGACGACCCACAGTGGGGCCACTGAGGCCTGAAAGCTTGCTTTCTGGCAGAGGAACATTAGAAAGGGGCGAAAGGCACCAGGCAAGTCTGGGACAAAAGAAGCAAAAACATAGTATCAATAAAGATAACAGCTGCCATTGTGTCTACCGCACAGCCTTTCCACATTTCTCTCATCCCCATGTGTCTCTTTCAAGTGTCTCTACATGTTTCTCCTCCATGTGTCACCTTCCAAGTCCCTCTAAGTCCCTATATGCAATTCAAAGCCAGGAGGAGCAACAAAACCCCAGAACCTACCTGCTTTCCAATTATAGAGCTTCACTTGGCCATTCAGTTCTACTCCCTAGTAGTTTCTAATATCTAAACCAAGGTGAAAACATGTTAAGAGGGGCCAGGATATGGCCAGGATATGGTACCTCTCCTACCACATCCAATTTTCTATTTTTTCTTAAATTATTTTTCTTAAGAACTGGTATGTATTTATAGCTCCAATAATTGTTGTTCAGATGAGATCTATATGTTTGTTCTATCTATAATACTCTTTTTTTTTACTATGTGGAACAATTCTAATGGCTTGGACATTGAAATAATTTTGAATTATTTAAGCTTTGATGTGCATCTTCTAAATTGACCCTTATTTCCTTTAAAACTTCCATTACCTTTAATTCCTGTATCACCAACAAAATTCTATTGATTTTTCTTTATAATGTCTCTTGGATTCCTCTTCTCCATTCTCATAATAACCACTCTAACCAATGCTCTCTCTTTCTGTTCACTCAAAAGTCTTCCAATTGGTGTTCTTGCTTCTAGGATTCTTGAAGCTACCAGATCAAATTACTACAATTTAGTTAAACACAATGGATTTCTGTAATAAAAACTCCAAAGAGATTCTTTGTGAAGTAGGTTGTATTTTGTTGGTAAATACCAAGACTGACTTTGTTGTACCTCTGTATCGCTTTCCACCAAATGACTTTTTGCAGCCTCTATGGAATTTAGTGGTAGGCATACAGCGAGTTAGTAGGAGCCTTTATTCAATAGCAAAATTTTACTTCAATCCTATTGCAACTTAGTTTCATCATGATCACAAGAATTTAAGAACATCAAGAATGTATCTTAGTAAGGAAAAAAAAATACTTTAGAATACATTGAACTCATTAGCCCGTAATTGAACTCTTATTTTTTAGTTTGATTCTAACCTGACTTTCCTATTTTATTTTGCTATTATTCTTTCATGAATTTTTTTTCTTAACCAAACTGATCTTGATCGATCTTATGAACTTGCTTTATGCTTTCTAGTTCTGGTGTCTCTACTGATGCTTTGAATGGGCTCTTCTTTCCTATCAAAGGCATTTTTATTCTTTAACAGCAGCTAAGATCCAACTGCTCTATGAAGATGTTTCTGACTTAAAAATAAGTCACCTATCTTGTTTCCAACTCCTTACACTTATCACTTCTACACCTTTACCCCTTAGTTTATACTGTATCACATTATTTATTTACCACTAAAAAACAACCAATCAGTCTCTGGCTAGATTGTAAACTCTGAAAAATAAAAACCTTATAGTTTTCACATCACAGAGCACAATTCAGGACAATCTCAACTGTTCCCCCACTGAATTATATTAGTTTTATAGAGCCTGTGGAGCTGTGTGAGTCTAAGACAAGCTGTACACTGAACCAATGGTAGTAATATTTCCCTGGTTCTTACTGCTGTCTATAAAATCTGAGGATAAGCTAATACCAGTTTGAATGAGGTCAAAGTGCCAAATGCTATATGTTCTCATGATGATATCCAATTCCCCTCACTGCTTTGGATTCCTATCTCCTGGGAAAACTGAAAGACAAAGCAAGAATGTTCAATTATATAGACTGGAAGTAATAATCAGAATCTAAAGGGTTCCTTCTGACAATGTTGACTAAGGAACTGCAAGGATTTTGAAATCCAAAGGCCCATCTTAACTTTTTTTCCTAGGATTTTATACAGTTTTCATTCCCTAGAAGCCATATTTCATGACTTGTTAAAAAAGTAAAGTAAAATTGAAAGAATAGCAATGAACAGTTAAGCAAGCAAGACATAGAAAACACACCTAGTCAGTTTAAAGTAAATAGTAATGAAAAAAGAAATCAAGGGCAAGCTTTCTTTCACATGGAGAAGGAGACTTAGGCACATCTATAGGGTAGGTTGTAGACAAGCTTTTTGTTCCAGTGGTGGAATCAGAATTTGATACATATACATGTTAATGTACAGGGTTTATTTTGCATAGCAAAGGACAATCTATTTGAATTTTGATGACTTAACAATGTTTAATATCACTTGAGACACAATGGTTCTAACTATCCTTAGGAAGCAAAAGTAAGTGACTATTACAGATGCTGTAAATATACTTATACCATGTGGGTAATAACACAAAGAAATTTGTCTTTCAGGATCTCTTTGCTCTTGATGTAGAACCCTATCGATACAGTGGTGTTAATATGACAGGATTCAGGATATTAAATACAGAAAATACCCAGGTCTCCTCCATCATTGAAAAGTGGTCAATGGAACGATTGCAAGCACCTCCGAAGCCTGATTCAGGTTTGCTGGATGGATTTATGACGGTATGAATACCCATTTAAAGATCAGTTTGTGTGTTTCTTAAAAAATATTACATAAATTATTAAGTTCTCTGGCTCCAAACTGTGGTTTAATTGTTTGACATTGTAGGCATGATATGAGCTAATATTGCAAATAATTCTATTAAGGGTTTTATAAATCAATTTTACATGGCAAGTTTATACTTTTATGCAGTTATCTCAAAAAGCATTACAACTATCAATATAATTTGAATACTACAATGTAGGTTTTTTTTCCAAAACTTAATTAGTACCACATGTAATGAATTAGAGATAGAAAAGGATACATTAACTCAAGAGTTATACTTCTGTCCCTAACCATTAATATGTGATTGTCATTCATCATGTTTGTTCCTGATATCTGATGTCATATGGATGACTTATATCACTCAAAAAAATTCCACTCAGATATGCATTCTTTAAGGTTCAAGACTTACTAAAAATCAGAAATTTGTCATTTTCATGTCCTACTTTAAGCCTAGAAACTGAATTTTCATATAAACTATAAAAGAAGGGTGCATTTTTATGTAGTCATTTATACCACTGCTGCTAATGAAAATCTCACACAAGGTACATACATAAAGTATTTTAATAGCAATGTTAAAAATATACACAAAGCAGTTGAAAGTCAATAATATTAATTTTTTAAACCAGCTGTATCAGAAATACTATTATTTAAGCAGGTAATCAATATAAATTTATTACTGAAATATTTGCATTCTTTCTCTACTAAGTCTTTGGAAATTTGGGTGTATTTGACACTATATATTATTGATAGTTCAAATGCTCAATAGCCACATGTAACTAGTAACTACCTTATAGGACTGGTAGGTTTGTACTGTGCTATTTAAGCAAATTATAAATGCTTGGTATCTCATTAAATCTATTTTCTTATAGATCAAATTACTGCTAAAGTTTAGGATATAGTATAGGACTTTGACAATATTTATATTTCCTATGTCGTTACCATCTTTTTTTGTGTGTCAGTCTAACTGAAATCTTTAAAAGTATAAACATCTTCTATCCTTGTGTGTGGAAAATCTTTTTCTATTATGACTGTAATTTTTCATTAAAAGTTTCAATGTATGTTCTTAATGTTAGCAAGATAAGGGACAGATGATATTTCCCTGAAAAGAAAATTTAGTAATATAAATTAAGTATCTTAATAAAGTGAAGAAATCATGAACATCCTCAAGAAACCTTTCTAGTGGAAAAATAAGATTTGTTTGCTTTTAGTGAGAAAAAAAACCTACTATAATTTAGAAATGTCTTATAACCACATTAATTTTTCAAAGAGCCAATATGAAGGAAATTTTACTTTTTGGCATAAAAAAACATGGTTGACTAGTTTCATTATATTGATCTTGACCTAAGATGTATTTAAAAAGCTTTATTGGTTGGAAATACTTAAATAACTTTACAAAATAAAGATAATTTTCTTCTGAAGTATGTACAGAGTTAAAATAAAATACAATATAAAAAATGACAATTATACTTCCTTCTTAGTTTAGTGAGTCAAAATTAGAACCTAAAAGCAATTTGTTAAAAAAAATTAAAATTATAGTATGCCTTAAATTGTTATTTTAATCTTGTATATATTTTTCTACATATGAAATCTGGCTCTCTTTACCTTTCTTTAAATTCAGGATTGATATGACTATTTCTTATTCAAAAGCATTGTTAAATGCTTTTAGGAAAAGTAAATCCATAGTATTGTGGCAATCTTAAAACTCTTATATTCTAAGATTTCTGCTGATAAACCCAAAGATTAATGTGCAAATTTTTATATCAGAATTACAAAAATTATTCAACTTTACTGAGGCACAGTCTACATGCCTCTGTGATTCCTGTGTATGACTCTGTTGTCATGCTTTCTAACTTCTATCAACTTATGTAGACTATTGGGAGGCAGATAAATACAGATGAATGTGTTTTAATTTCTCATCCAGGAAGGCAGATGCTCAGAAGATGAAGCAAAAAAGACAGGATATTAGGAAGAATACAAGTTGGGGTTCTTTCTAATAATGAGTCTATTCCTCCTTATCACTGCCTTCTTTTGAACCAGTGGATGATTTAGTGGAAATGGATAAATGATATAACAAAAATATACTGATGAAAAAGATAACCTATTTATTAAAAATTGTAGGCATTCTATGTAGACCATGTTTTTCTTTAAATCGTTACAAGAATTTTCAAGATAGCACCCTTTGCTTTGGTATCATCATGAGTTATCTTTAAAATAGTATCTTAAAATAAAATAATATCTTAAATAAGAAAAATGGAAAGTATTTACATGCAAGAGATGAATTGCCCCTTCATTCATATATTTTCATTTGAGTAACTGCACAATAGAGGAGGTCACCACAAAACTTAATAAGAACATTTTTTAAATGAGTGGACTGAAGACAGATTTATTTGTATGAATGCTTTTTGAATAATATTTTTTCTTTTTCAAAAAAGATTTATTTATTTATGCATACAAAAGCTGGGGTACAGGCCAGAGATGTGGGGGGTGAGAGGATCCACCAGAGACAGAGTGGGGAACAGAACAGGCAGACTGACTGAAATACACTACTGAGGGGAGCAGCAGTGAGACAGGAGAGTTCTGCTTCGCCATGTGGGTTTCTCCCTGGCTGACTGGGGATCGAACTCGTGCTGCAGAGGCAGTGGATTACTTCATAGTGAGGTGCTTAACCCCTTGCACCACCAGGGAGGCCCTGAATAATATTTTTCTATCTAAAATATATAACAGCTATTTACTTGATTATGTTTAAAAATAGAACATGAAACTCAAAATATTTTGAAGTTGACATGTTTTTAAGTTTTTAAGTTGACAGTTTTTAAGTTTTCCATGAAAAAATGAAGATGTCTTACAAAATGGATGCAGGTTGAGTTTCCTTTTTGAAATCTGACATGATTTTAGAAGATTTTAAAGTCTTCATCATATAGTGATAAAAAGAATATATACAAATTGTTTCATTACATTATAATAGCTTTAACTCTTAATTATACAATAGTGTAGGATCATTATAAAAATAAAACCAGTGTGAGATTTATGTAAAATACTGGTATGTTCATGCATTGTATCAGCATTTCTTTTTCTTTCCCACTTAAGATTATATTGTAAGCATTTCCCTAACTCATTAAATGTTTAGGAAAAGAAGTTAATAGGCTATTTTCACCATGAATGGAGTTAGGAAATAAGAAATTCTAGTTAGAAAAGGAAAGAATTATAGCCTGGCATTGTGGCATTGGCAGTATTCCCTTCAGTCAATTCATGAGATCTCAGTGTTTATGTATCTTTTGTTCTCTTTTCTCCTGCCATGGTCCCATAGAAAATGGGATTATCAGCAATGTCCCAAGTACTTGGAGCAAGACCTATTATTATCAGTATCATATTCATCTATCATTTTGTAAGATCATAGTGCTTAGACTTTCACATACTTTCTTCTTGTTTGAGCTATAAAAGAAAACAAAGAAGTGAATTCATAAGAATTTTTCTGGTTGACTTAGCACCTTAATTGATTCCTGTGTTAAGTGTTTATCAGTCAAATGACCGTTGAATACGAGACCACTTCTCTTGCAGTTGTAGTTTCTTCTATGGCCTGAGGTCATCATAATCAAGACATTAATGTTACTAGGTCAACAAAATTTTTATCTTCACTTGATGTGAACCCAGTCAAGAAACAAAGTCATATCATATATCCAAACCCGATCTAGTTAAGGAGGAAAGGAGCACAAACCTCTTTCTTTATACATGAGGCATTTTTGTTCCTTTCCCCCCATGTCACCTTTCTAGCACTTTCTCTCATGCTCACACATAGTCACTTCACAGTGCTCTCAACTCCACCCCAGATGTGAGTCCTTTTTATAAAACCATTTCTCTAACTATGCATTCTCTGTTACTTATTCACATATTTCCTTGCTCTGAGTTGAGAAAATCCCTTTGAGTGAGCATTATTACTGTTCTTTAATGTGTGGTATGGTGCCATATTTCCCAGTCTTCTATCCAGATGTCTGCCTACTCCAATACAATTATTATTATATTATTATCATTAATTAAACTCACTGTTTGAATTCATCAGAACCTGTTGGTTATATTCATTATTCAGTTTTTGAGTTTGCAACAATCTCAATTTCAACGTACCAAATAAAGTATAAATACTTCCAGGTAAATTTAAACGGTCTGGGTATAGCCTCCAGCTCTTTTCCATGTTCCCAGATATTTTCTGACTAGAATCTTCTTATTTCCTAACTCCATTCATGATGGAAATACCTATTTCTTTTCTTATACTAATGCCTTAGGAGAATGATTTTGCTACACCTATGCATATTAAAACTGATGTGCCTATAATCCCTCTGGTAGCTTAAAAATATCATTTTCTTCCTATGTTGATATACAATACCACATATATCCCTTGGTAATGTAAATTTGCAACACAAATCATTAATGATTATATTAGTTTCTATATCACTTGGATTGCCATAGAGAGATTACTGCTTTGGAAATATAAACTCTGGATACAACTACACTCTCCATTTCCTTTCTCCTCTCCTTACATACAACAGCCATCACACAATGGCAAATCTAATGTATCAATATCTTTCTTACCTACATTTTTATTTTCACCCACAGAGCTACACCCTAGGTAAGGACACAGTGGTCTCTCCTCTAAATATTTTAATAATCTCCTCACTAAAGTTCTACTCCTAACTTCTTTCTCCTTAATTCACATTCTTTCTAGTGTGTTGAGACTCTCCACCGTATGGCTTCCACTTACTTGTCCAGCATCATATTTGCCATCTTCCTGCTTTACCAAGTCACCAAGGCAGCACCCTGTAGTGCTGATGTGTCTCCTCAATTTAGAATCACATGTTCCCAATGCCTAAGCCACCTATACCTACTTGAGTGTATATCCCTATCCATGCTCAAGTCATTTGTTACCTCTTCTGTGAATTTGTTCTGAGTTCTCCTGACATTTTTTACTTTTGTGCTCCTTCATTTATGCATTTTGTATGTAACACCTTACTTGTGTTTGCTTGTTTTAACATCTCTTTCCTAATGATTATAAGCCCTTTTGAGGTAATAGTTTGGTTTTGTTATTCTTGAAGTCCCTTGTACCCAGTTCAGTGTCTGGTGTTCTGTATGGTGCTCCTGATGAAGGCATGAATGCCTGATTGAATAAATATGTGTTAATTTATTTTAATCAAGTTACATCTATGTTCTAATCACTAAGCCCTCTCATTTTCCCCAATATATTCTGGAGAGCTGCTTTGCTTTGCCTACTTGCACTTTATTATCAAGATATCTAATCATTCAGAAAATGCAATTAGGCTAGTATCAATAATTTATAGAAAAATACCTTAGAAGGCAAATGCTTAGAAACACTTTTGAATAAATGGCGAAGCCTTAGGGAGTTAGAAAAGTAGTTTCCATATTCCTTTGCAAAACACTCGTGAATAGAAGAGATGAGCCTTTATATGTTTAAGTGTCATTGTTCTCTGAACAATGATTTCTTTACAACAGATCATGACCAGAAATTGTATATTTTTTAATCACTTAATTAACTTAAATTGCCAACATCTTATATGTACAATTCACAGCAGAGTTAGCATATGCACTACGGGGGCAGAAGTGATCACTCTGTTACTGTACAAAGATTTACATTTATAAAGGCAACAAAAATCGAGCCATAAAGAAATAAAATACGACAGGTAGACTTTTATTTACTACTAGAACTACAACCTGCCTTTGCTGCTATCTGCTTGTCTTCATTAGCTGTAGCTATTTTCTTTGATTCAGTTGATATGAAAGTATGTAATGAAGTCATAAGCACAATGGTAATTACATAAGTGTAGATTGATTTAGTGAACAGTAAAGGAACATGGAATATGTGCCATGAATAACAGAATAATACTGTATTTCTTTACTTTATATACCTATCAATCATCTATGATGTACTAAGCTATAAGTTAAATCTGAATATAAATAATTGAGTTGATCCAATAACCTCCATTATTTCATTATCATGGAGCATCCCATCTAATGGCCTTTGTTCATTGGCAGATTAAATAATCAGCATTTATCTAAAGCTAATGAAAAGAGAATTTCTATTTTAAGTATTTTTTTTCTTATAGGAGAATGGCAGCTGCAATGACACATTTCTTTCATAGTAATGTTATTTTTAGAGCAATTTTTAAACCTTTCTCTTGGAAAAAATAAGGTTGATTTAAGAGACTTTTACTTCTTCTGTCCTGAAGAGCATAATTTATCTTCAAAACTTTGATTTAAATTTTGTAATGCACACTTTTAGGACATGTAAAGGCTAAATACATTTCTTTCCACAATGTTCTTCAGCTTCTTTCCACTTCCTATCTTATATTTAATAGCTACATAGTTACATTACATATGGATATAACCAATCACAGATCGTATGGACAAGTCTACCTCCACAATAATGTCTGGAATTCTGGAAGAAGGGCCTGTAAGGGACAATGACAGAATACCTGGAGAAGGTGATCCCCAAATGCCTTGACCATAAGGGCAATCCAGCAGAGCAAAGTCTGGAAACGGGTGATACTCTGATATTTAGGACTTCTGTACTGAGCATCCAGGTAGAACTGGTGAGCGTTACCAATGAACATAACTTTGGAAAACCAAAATTCCAAGCAGGTTGTAGAGATTACAAGGCGTCACACTTCTTGGGAAAAAAGGGAAGATCATGATATAAAGGAAATACAGGGTGGTCAAGAAAACAAGTACTAGGTTCCTTTACTGGAATAGGCACTCAGGCTACAATGTGGCTAACAGCAAGTTTGACATAATGTTCAAAGTCCAAGAGTAGAGAAATGGGTGAGGAAGCCATGGGAAATAAAGCTGGGAAGATTTTTTTATATGAGTTAATAGATAATTTTTAATGTGTAACCTTTACAATATAAAGGTTCAGAATAATTAAAGATGTCATAAAATATTGGTCTGAATTATATTTTAAAAATCTGAGTATGAAATGGCACCAAAGCTTATAAATAATAAGAATTTTAATTATATTCATAATGACCCATATGAATGTTCTGGCCAAGGGAGGATGAATGGAAAGAGATTAGATCAGTGATAATTACTGTTGATACTATGTGTTTTCCTGTATGACTCCAGTGTAATAATAATTTTAGGAATTTATTTTAGGAGTATTATTATTTCCATAATTTTGGAATTTATTTTCAAAAAATATTTAGGGGCCTCCCCAGTGGCACAGCAACACAGGGTTGAACGCAACACAGTGAAGCTGTCCACAGCCTCTGCAGCGCTTGTTCCATTACTGGCTGGCTAGGGAGATTCCCAGATGGGGAGACAGACCTTCCCTGTCTTGCCTGCTGCTCCCCTCAGCAATGTACTTCAGTCCTTCTGCCTGTTCTGCTCCCTGCTCTGTCTCTGGTGAATTCTCTCAACCTCCTGCACATCTGGCCTGTACCACAGAGCTTGTATAAATAAATAAATCTTAAAAAAAAAAGTTTAAATGTAACTCCATATAAAATATAGCTAGCTTCACTGTAATCTTAAAAGTTTCCATTTATTTAAGTTCCTCTATATGGTTTTATATAAAATAAATTATCAAACAAATTTATTATTTATATTTATATAAATTCATATTAGCTTTAGACATGAATAGTAAGCTATATACTCATATCTATTTGCTAGAAAGACAGTTTCTGGCTGTAATATTAATAGGATAATTAGCATTTATAATGTGTGGCCACATGATACTAAATAACTAAGATTTGATAGATTATTGTTGTTAAATATTAACCATCAACTATTTATAAAATTATTAATTTATAAATATGTAACTTATTTAACAGTAGCTTTCATTAATTTTGGACTCAAAATATCTGTTTAATTAAAAATTATTTTCCCTGTTACCTACTATGATTTATAACAAAGTTCAAATTTTTTGTCATCCTCAATTTCAAAAGAATATTATTTAAAAGTTGACACAACTATAAAATACTGCATATAAATCAAGATTTTGATAGGTAATAAAATTTTTGTTATATATGGTAGAAAAAACACATCGCTGATTTTTTTCAGATAGATATTTACAACAATACATATTTCCATCTTTTTTCTTCTAAAGTACCAACTTTTGGATCCCCCAGTGCAGAAATTGTCTTGCTTATTTGATCCAAGGAATTGCCTAACTCTAGTATTTGAAACTGGAGTGTATACATATATAGACTATGAATATTAATGACCTTGAGGGGCATAGTAGTCCTAGGAAGTTAGATCCAAACAATCCCTTTGTATACAATTCGAGTCTGCTCTCAATGTTAGCATTTGCATTTGAGAATCTCTATTATTAAATAACCCAATTATGAAATGCATTTAGTGTTTACTATTTTCAAGTGCTATTATTCCCTCATGACAACGTCAAGGGACATTTGTATTCTCATTTTTATAAATGCAGATATATGAATAGATAGATCATATATAAAGGAAGATCCATGGTCAGAAGCAAATATAAAGGAATTCTGTAGGATCCAAAAGTAAAATTAGGCATGATGAATTAGAAACTAGCAAAAAGTGGGCTTCCCCTGGTGGCACAGGCTATTGAGCGCAGTGCTGTGAAGGTATCCGCAGCCTCTACAGTGCTGGTTCAATCCCGGCTGGCCGGCGAGGGTCCCACATGGTACAGCACACCTCTCCTGTTGCTCCCGCTGCTCCCCTCGGCAGTGTATTTGTCAGTCTGCCTGTTCTGTTTCCCGCTCTGTCTCTAGTGAATCTCTCACCCTCCCACGCATCTTGCCTGTACCCTGGTTCTTGTATAAATAAATAAGTAAATCTTTAAAAAAAAATAAAACAGCAAAAAGTGCTAGATTTGTTGTTTGTTCTTCAATTTTAATATATAGTTTCATATCAACTTTGGATGTGGTGGTGGGTGTTGCTCTACTAAGCTCTCCTATTTCATGCCCTAATATTCAACTTACAAATACAAATTAGAAGCCAGTGTCTGGACACTTTTTAAAACACCCCAGTAGGAGTGGGACATGTACTGTTAATTGACACGAAAGGCTTAAGAAGCATTCAAACCGAATCTACTTAGCACTAGAATCTAGTAGTTTTTAGAAATGAACTCAATCACAGTGATTTGAAATGTGTTATTAGAATGATATTTCCTTATTCAACAGGATTGTTATGTCTAGTTAGAAATTTGTGAAAGTAGTATTGGCATTCATTTCCTTTCAATGTCAGGTCACATCTCTTTTAATGTTCAGAGATGACTTGTTGGACACAGAATGAATGGATGGATTTTTTGTTTAGTTTTTTTTTAAGATTTATTTTCATTCATTTATATATACAAGAACTGAGGTGTTGGCAAGAGTTCAGGGGGGTTAGAGGATTCGTCAGAGACAGAATGGGGAGCAGAACAAGTGGTCTATTGAAATATACTGCTAAGGGGAGCAGCAAGCAAGACAGGACAGGTCTGCTGCCATGTGAGTTAGCTCCCTGGCCAGGGATGGAACTCATGCTGCAGTGGCTTGATAGCAATGAGACTTTAACCCCTGTGCAACCATGGAGTCCCTGTTTAGTTTTTTTTTCCTTTTATGTCATTTGTAAAGGACTTAAATCTATTCTATTTCCATCTTAGAGTGATAACTTTGGAATCAGAATCATCTGACTATTGAAAATGAGGTTTGATTACACCTTTATAAACTTCTGCTAATTATTTAATACCTCCAAGACTTGATTCATATATTTAATGGAAATATTAATGCCTACATCATAGTGTCACTGCAAAGATTAAATATATGACATTTACAGTTGCTTACAAACAGTATCTTGCACATAAAGGAGTCTGAAAGTGGTATCCTTTTACTTCAATGCAAATGCTGGTTTCTATACTTCAGTGTAAATGGCATTTCTGTTCAGAGTAAAATGTATCAAAGTATCTTTTAATGCCCTACTTGTACAAATATGACAATTAAATAACAATTAAACAACACATATATCACCTTCCTTTTCACATTTTAGAGTAGGTAGTTGCTTACTTTAATGTGCTGGATGAGATTAAGTGAATAATGAACATGAATCAGTACTAGTTTTACTAGTAAGTTGTTGATGTTTATTTCATGATGTGGATACCTATGTAATTATATTTACATTCGAAAAACAACTTTTAAAAGTTGTCTTTTATGAATAAAGGTCTAAAGAATGATCAAGACTCTACTCTGATGCACTAATTTCCCAGTTATGCTTGGGCAATACTCTTTAAATCCACATTAATAAATCAAAAGAATATTTCAGACAAAATGAAATGAAGAGTTTTGGGGTGAATTTGCCTAAGGGATATTAGGAATTCTCTTGCTTTATTATGCAGAGAGGAAATATTATGTTGATCTTTCATTTGCCTTTCTAAAAGAATTCATAAATATTTTATTCATTAATCTTCAGAATAGCCTGTGACCAAATTGCACAGAGGGAAAAGCAAAGTTATTAAATAGACACAGATGTTGAAATGGTACCAAATCAGTCCTTCATGAAAAATCCCTGTGTATTGCTACTCACTAATTCATTCCCCAAATATTTATTGAACACCTACTATATACACAATGTGGTTTTAGACCACATGGAGGATAAGTAAAAAAGATATATGTATTTATAAACATGATGTCTTCACTTTGCCAAGCATTATGCCCTTTGTGGTAGTTATACAGTGATATGCTTGCCTTTCCTTACTATCAGATTAGTGAAGAAAGTGAAACATAGCCTTAGAAGATGAAAAAAAATTCTGGCATGCAATAAAGAAGGTATGTAGAAAATAATTCAGTGAGATGTGAGTTTACCCTGATTTTGTTTAGGACATAATTAGAACTTCACATAAAGTCACAACTTCAGAATATTACCCAGAAAGAACTGTTTTCTTTCTTTGTAATTTTCACACTGGATATGGTAAAAAATCCACCATCCTATGAAAAGTTCATGAAACTCAAAGATTTGATTAGATTGATCAGACAGTTGATGGAGCCACTGTCTCCATTAATACTCAAGCTGATGTCTCTATTTAAACTGGAGAATTCCACAGTGCTACCATGTTTCAAGTGCTCCAGAAAGTGGTACTGTAGTCCTGAAGCTGCTGGGAGTCTTGGTTTGTCTGCTAAAAATGTGGCAGCCAAGCGATCATCTCTGTCCATCTTATTTCTGTTGCCTTTGGCGTTGGAGGCCACTTTTACTGATTGTTTCTCTAGATCCTGGCTAGTCACACATCACTGGAGCTGTGGCTCAAATTCATTACCCAGTTGTCTTGAATTCCCACTGTTACAGTGTTCAACTTTTCAGTTATGTGGTTCTTTGGTTTACAGGACAAACATGTACCTGGGCACCTGCCCATAGTGCCAACTTGTATGTTTTCACACTCAGCCCTTTCTTAGTGCTCTCAGGCTTTGTCTGATGCTCTTTCAGCTGAGGATTGCTTTTCCTTATCAAACTCTCCCCAGAAGCCTCATTGCTTAGAATTATTCTAGACTGGGGTCTTGATTGTTTTTCTCCAAGGAGTTTCTTTTTCTCTTTTGCAAATATATCAGCTTCCTCTCCAGCACTATTCAAGTTGGCTGTTGGCTGAGTAGCTTTCATCTACTTCAAATCAGTCAATCAATCCCATTATTCAGTGGATCTACTCAGATAAAGGAAACCTACACCAAGAGAATCTGATGTTTCTGTCTTTCAACATACAGCTAAATTAATAATGATGATGATAATAACAACAATAATAATGATAATGGGTGTGTTTTATTGTTTTAGTATTGCCAAGCACCTGGAACAGCTGCTGCAGCGTTATGAGAATTTTTCAGATTGTTGTGATTGGGAAAGTGATTCTGTAGGAGATGTGGCTTGAACAGGATCTTGAATGTGAATCTGAACATAAAATAGCATTTTGATCAGACCTTCCCTGAGCAAAAAGATTATGTTAGAGGAGAAAAAGGAAACACCATTGAATGTTTTAGAATGAGAGTGTGATAAAAGTAATGTTTACCATTTACTGTGTAAATATTGGCACTCTTTGCCAAGTGTTATGCCATTTGTGGTAGTTATATAGTGATATGCTTGCCTTCTGCGCTCTAATTCTTACAAAAATGTGGTAAGAAAGTATTTTTCTCACTTTACAGATAACATAACTGAGGCTTAACTATGTTAGCTATATTGTCCCAGGGCATTCAAGTAAGATAACGAAGGCTGAACTTTAAGTCAAGATCTTTCTTATTTGACAATTGTGCTTTTACTGACCTGTCCTCCTCCAGAAGGTGCATCAGATGGCTCAGTACATTTGACTCACTCCAGGAGGAGACAAGAAGCTGTTATTCAGGCTTCAGCATGATGGCTAGAAGTAGAGAGGGCTCAAAGGAGTGCCTGACATGAAAAATATTTTGAGGGAAAAAAGGAGAAAAAAAAAAACAAATAGAGTCTTTAAGCTTTCTCGCTTAGGTGACTGGGAGGACACTAGATATTTATCAAAAATGGGACATCTGGAGAAGGTGACTTGGAAAGGGTTGCCCTTTTTTATAGGTAAGTAGAATTTTAGATTCCACTTGCTGGTGATGTCTAAAAAAGAGAAGGTATGAGTCTGGATAGCTCACCTGGTAAGAGCATCAGACAAACAGTTGGAAGTGGGAATATTGTTTCTCATTGAAGTATTGTCTC
Source organism: Talpa europaea (assembly GCF_964194135.1). Taxonomy (NCBI): domain Eukaryota; kingdom Metazoa; phylum Chordata; class Mammalia; order Eulipotyphla; family Talpidae; genus Talpa; species Talpa europaea. The sequence goes on along the minus strand of NC_140068.1, from coordinate 48,239,027 downwards.
AGTTGTTTTTGTTTTTATTCCCCAGAAATAGAAGGTGTAGTCCTGATTTAAAGGTGCATTTTTTTAACCACTCTTCAAAGAAAAGGATCTAGCAGTCCTGTTTGAATCTCTCGACTAAGCAACCTGGAAAGTGAGATAATTTAAGTTGAATTGAATGTTGGTTAAAGAATCACTGCTCCTTTTAATGCCTTTGTTTCTTATGCCAGAACATCCTGCGGCTCCAAACCAAATGTGTTGAGTCTTGAGAATATGCCTAGGGAAAGATGTTAATTTGAATTCCAGTCCTGGATTTCAAGGAAAATATTACTTCTGCTAAATGTTACCTTTAAAAATCAGCTTCTTGGACTCCATTCTCAGATTTTAAATATTTATCTCTCTTTCCAAATTCTTTATCAAATGGAAAAGGAAAATGGGGCCTCCCCTGGTGGCGCAGCATTTGAGCGCTAGGCTGCGAAGCTGCCCACAGCCTCTGCAGCGCCAGTTTGATCCCCAGCCGCCAGGCGAGGGTCCCACATGGCACGCAGACCTCTCCTGCTGCGCCTACTGTTCCCCTCAGCAGTGTGCTTCGGTCCTTCTGCCTGTTCTATTCCCACTCTGGCTCTGGTAAATTCTCTCACCCTCCCGTGCTTCTGACAGTACCCAGTGCTTGTATAAATAAATGAATGAATGAATGAATGAATGAATGAATGAATGAATGAACAAATCTTTAAAAAAATGGAAAAGTAAAATGAATAAGTGATACATTAAAGATGAATTTCTTTAGGATGAATTTCTCTAGTCCCTAAGTCATGTGCATGTAAATTTCACTGACAAATATTGTACATAGTTTCCTATAGTTGAAAGTATGCTAGACTAAAATTTCATTTTAGTAAATTTGAAATAATCAAAATCACTATGAGGTAAATACAGGTGTTAACTCCTTTGTTCACTTTTTAAAGCATCATAATTACTCTGGATATTGAATATTATTTAAATTTTATTGTATAAGTTATTCATAGTATAGAAAATTTGTAAACTAAAAGGACAATATGGCAGAAAATTAAAATTTTCTATTTATTAACACATCAAGTAAAAAGAATGGCATTAACAGTGTAGGGACCAGTGGAAGCTTATTTACTCTAACTTTCCTTACCTGATTTATGAGAATAACCAAAGCTGTCTATACATTGCCTAAAAATAAGCTGATTGATGCCCACAGCAGCCTGAAAACTTACCACTGCTAACACCTGCTCTATTATGTTTCTGTATTTTACTCCTACAGTTGAGTATTTTTTTAAAAAAAGATCAGTAGTGTTTCTTCCCAAACCAATTTTTACTTATACTTATTAATGATGTATTTCTATTAGATATTATAAAATAATATTTTTATAGAATACAGGGACAAAACAAAAATATTTCCATGAAAACTAATATTATTACATTGAAAAATGTAATATTTTTATAAGGCAGGATTATTTTTATATTAGTGTGAGCAGAAAAGCTCTATGAAGTTGATTATGCACGTAGTTTGCTTTGCAAGGGTCTTTTTATTGTTAATAAAAAATTTCTTTATTCATCTTTTTATCATAAAAAATCTAGCATTCTTTCAATTAAAAAAAAGTTGAAATCATAGATAATCCATTATGTTTGGGGCTCATAAATATAGGAAAGGATTCCAATCCACAGGCTCATGTAAAGGGTCTTAGTTATCTATTCATATATTTAGGGATAATTTGCATAAGTGTTTTACTTTAAAATAAAAATTTAATTATATGTACTTCAACCAACCATCTTAGTTGACTTTGAAATATTAGTTTTGGTTATATTGAAAAGATTATCTATGTATTTCTATTAATTTTTCTGTACCCTTGTACATATTTCATTAATGTAGGCTTACATGATGTTTTCTTAGAGTTACAATATTATTTATTGAAAATCTGCTGTGTGTCAGGTACAATTCTTGGCATAGGGATATAGTGATTAAACTGGAAAATGATGAAGTTACCTTCTGAAGGTAAATAGAAGAATAAGTGAAAGAAAACATCTTAAAATATAAGGACAGAGAGTGATTTGGGGTGGGCAATGCTCTTTGTTTGGGTACTGGGGGAAATGATGTGTAGTATAGATTTAAGTGATGACTACTAATTAACTATGCAAGGATGTATCAGAAGAGCACCCTAGTCAGAATGAAAAAGGATTAAGTCCTCGAGATAGAAACAAGCTAGTATGGCTGAGAGAAACAAAGGTGACCTGTCAATCTATTGAATTATTTATGGCAAGAGAGAAAAATGCTAGAAAATCAGGGATATGGTCATGAGAAATATTATTCAGGACTTTGAAGGACATATAAGTTTGGATTTTGATCTAATTATAATGGAAGCACTCTCACTCTAAGTCTTTAATAAGATGAGGGATATTATCTAATTCAGGCTTTAAGATCATGTCTCTAGCTTCTGTGTGAAACTGGAATATAAGGAGCAAGAAAAGTAGAGAGAATAGTTAAAGCTATTTCAATAGTGATGGTGAAAGATGCCAGTGATTTGATTTCAGGGTTCAGCAGTGAAGCTGGGAAGAGGGATAGAAATTGAAATATAGCTTGGGATGATGTCCACAGGATTCTTTGTGTAAATTTGGGATGTAAGGCAGAATCAAAGAGGATGTAACAATTACTGTCAGTGTTTCATCCTTATCCTTCTGACTTTATGGTTTGGTGCCCAAAAGACTTATGTCTGCTAGTGCTTGCTTCTCCGTGTCTAGGACTATTTCCAGAAGGCTTCTTTGTTCATGTATCTAGCAGACTGGGATTATCAAGGAGTTAGCCCTCTTTCCCCATAGTCCAAAGATGCCTTTAACCAGCTCCCTATTAAAGAGACAATTTTGAGATACACACTTTACTTGATTTCTCAAAATGTCTTTGCAAGATCAAGCTCCATTTTCACATTATAATAAGTGACTTAATCACTATTTATTAACTCCTTTCCTTTCCCTATATCATTTCTTCCTTTCTTGGCTGGTGTTCCCTATAATTCCCAAATAAACTGCTTGTACTGAATCTTTATCTCAGTGTCTGGTTCCATGGAAATCTACATTTTGATAGAGAACTTCTAGGTTTTTGAAGTCTGATTAAAGTTGATGAGACTGAAGTTATATACTGAAAATGTAGAAGAATAATCATGGATTGATTTTGAGGTAAAATAAATCAATGTGACCTTGAGATGCATTATGTCTGAATTGCTCTCTACATTGCATTATGTTTGAATTGCTACTTAGATATTCAAGTAGAGATATTTTGTTTTGTTGGCTATTGTATTTTTTGGTGCCTAAACACTGTCAGACACATAATAAGCACTCTATAATTATTTGTATTATGAAGGAAAGAATCATTTGGGAATGTATGATATAGAGAAGACAGATGTGTTATGAGTTTGAAACTCAAGTGAAAGACAGGATTAAATATAAGATTTGTGAGTCAAAAAACATAGATAATATTAAAAGTCAAAGCACTGGATAATATGATCAAAGGACAGAATGTGGACAGAGGAGGCAAGAGTAAGGTCAAAAGAACTGACCTTAAAAAATAAGGAAGAGTAGGAGCTAGCAGTGCAGTAAGAGCTAGCTGTGCAGTAAGGTAGAAGGATAACAAAAAGAGAAGCATAAAGAAGAAAGTGTATTGAGAGAGACAGAGAGGTCATTGTGTCAAATCATGCTACTAGCACTGTTCAAGACCAGAGAGTTTAAGACAATTTTAAACCAGAGACATCCTGCAGAGGAGGAGGAGGAGGGAGAGGGATCAGAGAGAGGGAGGAAGGAGCACAGGGGGCTGTGGTGATGGTGCATGGATGCATTGGTGAAGAAAATTCTATGGGGACTACACCTCTGGGTGGGGGAATCAAATATTGGAACAATGATGTAAAAGGAACAATGATGTAAAAAATAAATAATTTAAAAAAAATTAGAGAGTTTAGAGAATTGGTCGTTAGATGAACTGTGTATGTACTTGTACTTACAAAAGGTTATGAGACTTAATGTGGCATTGGTTGATAGGAATTTTACTTTTCATATCCATCTCATTTTATAATATTTTAGAGAGAATAGAATATTACTTTAGGATGTATAGAAAAATCTTTGCGTACAGTGTATATGTTTCAAGTGGTAACAAATCAAAGGAAATGAGATTTGGTAAATTGTATCAACTTATAAGTAAAATAAAACTAATGACAGTTACTATGAGAGTTTGCTGTTTGTTGCAGTTTTAATATGCTCCCAATGTAAGACAGCAATCATTTATAATTGCCAACAAATGACAAAGTTAAATGTGATAAAAAATATTTTGCATGTCAATTAATTTCTCCATCTACTTTGATGCCCTTTAAATATTGAATATATAATTCTTTAAGCTGCATTGTTTCAGTTTATTTAATGAACTATTCAAAGTAAGTTCTTTAAGACATACAATAATAAAAAATAAATCCACAGTGTTAGAAAATATATAGACATGCAGAATTTTAATCTTGTTAGGGTTGAATTCAATATTTTGCCTTCATCAAAAGGTACCCACAGGAACACAGCTGGACAGAGTATCTTTCTGTGATCTTTAGTAGATCTGTATTGCCTCTTCATCTATGAATCAGTGACTATGCTTCAAGCTTTGATTTTTGTTTTTAGTTCAAAGATGAGCACTGTGAAGATACTACCTAGAGAGACGTTTATCATGTTTTGTTTTAGATCTCTTGTAGTAAAAGCTGAACTTTCTAGCCTTTGTTCTACCATATATATATATATATATATATATATATATATATATATATATACACACACACACACACACACATATATATAAGTACATATATATATATACTTCTATGCATATGATAGTTTAAAAATGATGTAGAGAACTATATTAGAGATTATTAACCTGATCATGATTAAAGTATAAATTAAAGATACTTTAAAGAGGCACCTCCCTGGTTGAGACTGCAATGCAGAAATTCTTAACCATGCCAAAAGGAATTCCTTGATTCAGCTCTCCTTGCTAGAGAGATTTTGCATTAGGCAGGAATGGCCTTGTTCTAGCAAGCCTGCCAAATCCCATCACTGATGGGGAGCAGTCCAGCAGAATGACCTGGTGAATGTGACTCATGTCAAAGTGCAGAAGCTGGACACTGTTGATTAGCTGTGCTCCTTGGAGCAGTTTTTCTTTAATGAAAATTTGAGATGGTATCTCCCCATGGCCATCACATATTCATATTTTGACCTATTAGTGGCTCTGTTGTGAAGGAGATTTAGATGTCTTTCTTAGTTTCCTTAGTTTATAATGCCTGCCCCAAACTTACCACGTGTTCTAAGTGTTATGGATCAGAGACTGATATGGATTATTTAGCTACATCATGGGGTCTGCATTAAAAACCACAAAACAACTAAAAGATGGATAAATAAATCTCCAAATATGTCTGATTATATATGTTTGCAAATGAACAAACATATGTTTCCAAATGAATGAACATGTTTTAATTTGACACATACTTCTAAGAGGCAAATTCGAAATTATATATTTCAATGAAAAATGCCCAGCAATGTTCAGAATAATAGGAAGAGAAAATTGTAAGCATGAAAAATAGTACAATCTGATAATAAGGCACATAAATTTAATAATTTAGTTAAGAACATTCAAATCACCATAATACATATGCATTATATATTTTTAAGGAATTAAGGTAGTATCATTCCTCTGAAATTAAAACTCTACAGCAAAGGAAAGAATGAATAGGTTATCCCACTCTGTGAGCTCTGAAAGGTGCTCAACTTACTTTATCTTACTTAATAGACCATAATTTAGTCTTTGATTCACACAAAAAAATCACAATGATTGCTGGCTCTTCAGTATTTCTAGAGGATAATTTAATATAGTTATTGTACAATTAGGTATTATTGTCTATGATACAGCAATGAACACATTGAGTTCATTGAAATCTATATAATTCAACATTTCTTAAATTTATAAAATCTTTTATTCAACTGAGTGAGTTTAAATTGTATGCCAGACATACAATCCTAACTACTACTGATACATGGGGAAGCAAATCAGATGCTATATGATTGCTGTGCTGTAATAGGAAAATTTGAATATATGCATATATACACAAAGAGAATATCTTGTGAAGACACAAACAGTGAGAACACCAGATGATGATAAAGATAGAGATTGGCCTTATACAGTTCCAAGCCAAGGATTACCAAGGATTTCTAGCAAACCCCACACTAAATAGAATTAATGGAAATTTCTACTAAATAAATAAGTCATAATAATAAGAAAATAAAAATAAATAATAAGAAAATAAAAATAAATAATAAGAAAATAAAAATAAATAAATAAGTCATAATAATAAGAAAGGGTTGCTAAAGCTTAGGTGTCACCCTTCCAGCTGAAAATTCTAGTATTTAAACTGATGACTATCATAGTGACTGGATTGCTGGCTTAAAATCCCACAAATTTGTGGCTTCTGGCTGCCCCTTATCTCCTAGCTTCAGGTTTTGGTGCAGAACTAGGATAGCAGGGAATCATGTGCTATGTCTCTGGGATAGAAGGTTGAGATTCCTGCCATTAATGCTCAGCCTTGCTCTCAAGGGAGTTTGTCTGGACTGCTGAAATATGCAGAATTAGTTTTGGATGGGAAGTGACACTATCACTTCCTGATAATGTCAATTAAGGAATCTACTGGGTTTGTCCTTTGCAGCTCTGGGCATTATGTCATGAGAAACAAAAATTCCTACCAAACACTAATAGTGCCATGCTGGTCTTAGGTCAATTTGTTCAGGGTGACATTTGCTATATTTTAAGAATGAGAAGAGTCCACTGATGAGTCCTCTTTGTCAATTTTTTTTTCCAAATTAGAAAAACATTTAAAATTCTATGGCCTGGAATGGTGGGGCAGTTCACAGTGAAATGGGAGAACAGGCTACTTTGACATCTTTGGAAAGGTGACTGACTTGAGTCCATATTTTCTCATCAGTCGGGTAGGTTTATAAAATATACCACAAATAGTGATTTTGAGGATCAAATTAAGTCCATGTTTATGCCAGTTTTGGAAATGCCATAGAGGCACAGAGGAAAATTTCCCCTAGGTTCTTATTTGCCTGGTTGAGCAAACAAATTAACTTCCCTAAATTAGTAGGAGAAAAAGAATAAATTTAATTACATATGTATGGAGAGTTTATATGCCTGTAAATTTTAAACTAAATGGGACAGGCTGGGTTTTTATTCATGAGCTAATGAATGGTAGGGGCATGAGGTGTCAAAGGGAGAGGAGGGGGGTCTCACATGATGAGAAGAGTGTGTCTTTTATGATAAAATAAGATGCTCTAGATGTTCTCCCTGTCATAAATTTCTCTGACCAAAAAGCTTATTTCTGGAGAAAAATTTAAATCTGGGTAGTCTTTATTCTTTAAGGTAATGGTAAAGATTTCTCTTAAAGCCTGTAGGGTCTCTGTTGACCTTAACCCCATAGGCCAATGTGACATGTTCTGGAAAAAGTTTGCCCTGAACATTTTGGGGCAGCCTGTTCTTCAGTGCCAACTGCTAAAATATATATGAAATGTCCTAAGATGTAGAATTTTAGTTTAAATCAAGAGGAATTTGTGACTATATATTTTCTTTCTCTTTTATATCTTTGAGTTATATGTAGTCTATAGATTAGAAACAAAATAAAAACTATAATAAATAAAATTTTTTTGATTGGGCCTGACTCTAGGAAAAAGGGCTTTATCATTGAGATTATCCCCTTCCCTCCTATGACTCACCCACTCTTCCAATCCCAGGGATTTCTTCCTTTCCATGCAGACTCATTTTAAACCTGAGGTCTGTGTGTTTCAAAGGAGCCAAACTGATAACCTTGATCAACTAGCTTTGCCGATTTGAGCATTGAATAGCTATTCAAATCATAATTCTGCCTTATTTCACTTCCTTTCAGTCAGAGCTCCTTCTATTTGTTGTCAGGGCTCTCTCTATATACTATCTGACATTTTGGCAATTGAGTTCACACTGTACTATAAGTCTTACTTCATTTTCTATTCCTAATGCTAAACCTGGAAAAAAAACAATTGAGTCACCACTAACACAGACAGACTTCAATGTGGAGATGCAGTTCTGTTTATGAGAGTTCTGATAAGTTGTGAAGGAGAAAAATAGTAAAAAACAATTTCCTGATTATATGCTAACAATCACCAAGAATATGAATCATGTAAGTCTTAATGAAGATCATAGAGACTTTCAATTTCCCTTAACTAGAAACCAGAATGAAACATGATAAACTGTTGATTTACAGATTTTAGAGTTCTGCTATTTCCTTACATGGGCTATGGCTATGCACATTTTTTAATATTTTATTTTATATAATTCTTACATAATTTTTCATTTTTGCACAAAGTATGCATTTTCGTTTTGGTTACATTCCCCACATAATTGCACCCCTCCTTATTTTGACCCTAGTCTTTCCTCTCCCTGCCCCTAACCCCCCATAGCATGTCTCTGGTTTATAGTTGCTTGTTGATTTTGATTTTTACTTTGTATTAATTAGTCTTTTTCCTGGTCCCTTGTTTAGGTTTTCTAAATTCCTGCTGTGGGTGAGACCATCGGTATTTTTCTTTTTCTTTCTGACTTATTTCACTGAGCATGATCCCTTCTAGCTCAATCCATGTTGCCGCAAACTGCAGCACTATTTACAATAGCTAAGCTATGGAAACAACCCAAATGCCCAACAGTAGATGACTGGATCAGATCAAGAAGATCCAATGTGGTACATATACCAATGGAATATTACTCAGCAATCAAAAATATGGCTATGCACATTTTAATAGTACAGACATTTTAGTGTTTCTCCTTCTTTTCTGTATAAACAAGTTCTCAACCTCTGGCATTCAGCTCAAAATATTTCAGGAGAATATTTATTCTCTCAGGATTTACTATGGCGGGATATTGGAGAATTTTTATTCCTTTTGCCGCCTGTTACATGTATTGATATCGTAATGATCTTGACTGATCAAGACATTAGTGTATTGACATTGCAATGGCCCTGACTGAAGGAGAAGTGGAGACAGTTAAGGTAAAGTGACCTAAATCATCAATTACAAAGTAACTGCATTTTTATGAAGACATTAATAAACAGACATGCAAAAGGCAAGGTCAGGTTAAAACCTTATATGCACCAAGTGGCCCTGCCTAAATTAAAATTAACAGAGGATCTTGATAACACACTTCTGAAAAGAGGTATGTGTATACATGCATATATACATACATACATATATATATATATAGTTGATGATTATATATGTAAATTCAGTGACTATATACCTATTTGGTGACTATAGGTGACTATATACCTATAGTAACCAAATTTAAGTCAATTTGACACGTTTATGGACTCCATGCCCAAAGTCCTGGAAGTGTCTCCAGGTTTTGACAAGTCACCCAAGACTTTCACTCTTGAGAAGGCACTCTCCCTTCCCTGCAGATGGACACTGCTGGAAACTCTTCCAGCTAGGCCCTACCTGCTCTGTGTTGCCAGTCTCCTGAGCCTTGCCAAGGCATTGGTAACCTTCTCTCTTTTATTACCAATTGAATGGCATGCTTATGTTGTAATAAGCATTACCCTTCCAAAAATTCTTGTTGTGCTTATATGCCTTTGATTCGGTCAGGTGAAACCTTCCTGTTCTATGGGTTCTTTGAGCTAATGAGTGGAATCCTTCCACAGCTTTAGTTGGTAGAACCCTTCCTGTCATTCAGGATTCATCTTGAGTTATTGCACTTCCTCAGACATTTTCTGACCATCCACTCCATTGCAGAAACATGCCTCTATAGTTATTGTGTGGTCACCTGCTTTATTATTTTCACAGTTTTTATTCAATAGCTCTCCTCCCATAGAAGAGCCACAAAGCAGGAATCTTGCCTGTCTTGGTTACCACTGTGGCTATTACCTCTATAACAAACTCATTTATTGAATGAATAAATAAATAAACTTAGATAATAGATTCTACTTGATAGGGGTTATAACATAATTATATAAACAACGAGTGTAAGTATGTGTAAAGTATTTACCACATTACCAAGTAAGTACTCAATAAATGCCAGTTGCTTAAGGAAATGTGGATTTGCACTATATTTTAGTAACAACTATCCAGAGGAGTAAAGTTGAAGTGCTGTGGTAAAATAATTATTTTATTTTCTGTGGGAGAGGTGAGGGAAATTGAGATCAAAGGAAAAGGGTGATTTAAACATGCATATTTAGATTTATATCTGATTGCTTAGCCACAGAGTAATTTTTATGAAGAACTGTCTTGTTTTGCTCTTGTTTAACTTTAGCACACACTTGGGGACTTAGCAATGTTGAGTTTCTATTTAATGGATTGTACCTTGCTGGGGAAGCTGTGTGGACACCATCAGATGACCACCTATCCTTTTATTGATGTCTTTCTTTTTTTGAAGATTTATTTATTTATGTACACAAGAACTAGGGTATAGGCCAGAGGTACAGGGAGGTGACAGGATTCACCAGAGACAGAGTGGGAAACAGGACAGATTGACTGAATACTGAGGGGAAAGCGAGCGATACAGGAGACGTCTCCTGTGCCATGTGGGTAGTTCCCTGGCCCGGGATAGAACTCGTGCTGCAGTGGCTGCCAATAACTTCATAGTGCTGGGACTTAACCCCTTGCACCACCAGGGAGGCCCTGGGTGTCACATTATAAGTGTTCTCTGGAGCAGTAGGAATCACTAGGACACTGATAGGAGTGCACAGCAGAAAAGCACACCTTATCTAAGTTGCCTTTTATGATTGCACCTATCTATCCCAGTTAACATGTGCTATTTTTAACCTTGGCAGTTTAGTTGGCTGCTGAATTTTAGAAGATAAACTATGAATGTTTATGACTAAAATTAGAAAAGCATAAAACATTCTTCAGGATAAATTCAGTGTGATGATGAAATGCACTTACTACATAGTAAACACATTGCCAAATATATCTCAAAAATCCTACAAAAGAATATTTTAAAATCATCCTGAGCTTACATTTTGTCCATCTGTGTTCTAAATTGGTTCCATAATTTGAGATACCAAAAAACCTCTTAATTTTAATATAAAATCTGGAGAATAATATTCATGACCATATGCTTATACATGTTCTCTCTAAATACGTGGTAGTAATATTAACTATTAATAAACTACCTAATTCAGTCATTTGCATTAAAGGAGACAATTGAATTTAAATTGTTTTTTCTTTCCTAATGCTTGTCTTCCTTGAGAAGCCAGGGACCTACATCCAAACCTGCTGACAGAGTATTGAGAAAAAATGCCTTTAATGTTGTAATGAGAATTTCGGTGTCAAAGGGCATTATTGACTTACATATAAGGTCAAAAGAGGAAGTATGTTATGTTAAATAACTCCTAATCAGTAGAGAATTCACACTTAAGCTTCAAGTTGAGCTTCAAGTTGCATAACAAAAATATAGAGTGGCATTTTCATGTGTTCTGGGCACACTTATCAGCACAAATTGGCTTAAATATTATATGATAAAAGGTAGCAAGTGATGTTTTTTCACAAAAATATGAGACTGTGACATTATACTCGACATTTAGGAAAGCTTCTTATAGTAACTGTTTCTGTCAATATTTCTGTTTCAATTTGATACTAAGATTGTATTTATTTTTCTTTCTAGATTTTCTTCAACTGCTAAAATAGGAGCTATAAATTATGCCATAGATAGGTCAAGTTAATCACTCAAATGACTGATTAAATTTGTAGCCAAGCTGAAAATAGAATTTTCAATTATGATTAGAAACATAATTGAAATTAAAGAGTCAATCATAAAAAAAAAGTATATTTAGCACCTCAATACCTTAAAGGTTTTTTGTTTGGGCCATAGGCTTATAGTTCATTGGTTTCATTTAGAGCCTTTTTATTCTATGTGTGGGCCACTAACCTGCAGCATCAGTATCCAGGCAAAAACACTGAGCCTTAGTTTCCGCTCAGACCTACTGAGCCATAATCTACCTTCTAATAAAATCTCCTGTGATTTGTGTGCCCATTAAAGTTGAGTAAGCACTGACTTAAAGCATTACTATATACTTTCTCATTTTTTTTTTTTGGTAAGTAATAGGTATGAACCACTTACCAGGGTGTACTGCAATAAAAATATTAATTTTATCATCAAATGTCAAATATCCATTAGACTTTCTAAGAATGAGAAAGCCAGATTCCCAAGAGAGAACAATGCAACATGTATTATATTTTCTTCTGACTGGGTATTGATATTTTGTAACTAGTAAAGATTTAACACTATCTAAATGTTTCATTCAGGTGACAAAGTGTTTATGGGCAATAAGGTATGAAGGTGAAATTTCACTCTTCACCATTGGAAGACACATTATTGTCACGCACATCCAAAGTCATTAACTGACTGGAATACTGCTCCAACCACAGCGTTCAACAGCACACTGTTTAGATCTTATTTATAGTTTCCAACTGCTCTTAAGGTACTAGGCTGTTGCCTGTTTTAATAATGAATTAATCATATTATCAGAACTCTTTTCAGATATTTTATGTACTACCTCTATACTGAAATTGGCTCAACATTAATTCAAAAGGATACCTGCACTCTTATGTTTATTGCAGCACCATTTACAATATGTAAGATATAGAAACAAACCCAAATGCCTAAAAATAGATGACTGGATCAAGATGATATAGTAAATATACACAATGGAATACTACTCAGCAATCAAAAAAGATAAGGCCATTCACACTAACATGGATGGAACTAGAAGGAATTATGCTCAGTGAAATAAGCCAGAAGGAAAAAGAAAAATATTGTATGGTTTCACATATAGGGGAACCAAATAAGGAATAAAGAAAAAAGAAATAACACTGATGATAAATAAATAAATAGCAAGCAACTTTAAATCAGAGATATTCTGCAAGGAAGGGGGTGGTAGAAGGATCAAAACAGGGGATAGAAGAGCACAAGAGGCTATGGTGATCAGAAAAAGACCTTCAGTTTTTCATTTGACGATGGCAAATTGTCACAAAGAAAAAAGAAAAAGGGAACCCTGGATGCAGTCCTCTTTCAAAGTGTAGGAGGGGAGGTTGTCAGAAAAAAAAAAAAAGATGGTTATGACCAAAGTCTTCTAGGTTGTGAGACTGTTATTTTAAAAATAAAAATTACCCCAGTATTCTACTTGATGTCTCTCATCCTTACCGATTTGTTTGCATGAAGAAAACCTCCTGACCTTTTCTTTTTTTATGTTTTATAACTCATAAAATGCTGTTTCCTTAAGGACTTATTAATTGGTGCTATTACTTTCTTGATAATTCAGTCTGTTAAGTTCCTTCAAGTAATTGGATTAGTGGAGGAGACTCAAGTCGATAGGATACTTTGTTTTTAAATATACTATGTCATAACACATTTATATTCAATAAAAGCAAACAGATGTTATTCAAGAAATATATTTATCGAAGGAAAAAATTCAAAATGGCCTTACTATCTTCTATATTGAGGTTATTAAATTATACAGATATTCAGTGAAAGATGATGATAATTTAGTTTCTTTTTGTTGACATTACTTCAACAATTTCATCCTAGTTACTTCTCAATGTAAGTCTGCATGATGAGCAACTATTTCTTGATAGCTTCTGTTCTGGTAATTAAACTTTATTTCTTTAGTAATCGGAAACTCATTTATATTTCTAGTGACTATGATTAGAAATAAACAAATTTATAATTGCACTTGTGACAAATAAAGTTAAACTTTCTAATCCTTGTATTTTAAATTATATCTCTATCTTGAAAGAGAGAACAACTTAGCTGTTCTTTGCTTTCTTGTCATGTATTATCTCTAAAGTGAAAATGGAATAAGGGTGAAGGATATCGTACCCTAAAAACCTTGAACTTGACTAGGATTGCTTCCTTTCCTTTATATTAGATTAAGTTAAAGATTAGAAGACTTTTGAGCTTGTTGTTTATTATTTTCAAAATAAGCTTTCCTTTTAGTGAAATTAATTTCTCCCTTCTTTCTTATGTTGTAACACAAAGAAATATCCGGTGTATTTTAGAGCAGTATACTCATTTGTTATGGACAAGTGTCACACAGAATGAAGGCTGGTTGCCAGGGCACACTTCTTTTGAACTGACAAAGCACTTTAGTATTAGCCATTTATAGGTTGTTTCTCTTAATTTTTGGAAAATCAAAGCTCTTTTAGTTTAAAGCAAATCAGATCTCACACATGCAGAATTAAAATGTCAATTATACTTCCAAAATTAAAATAAAAATGAATTAAGTGAATTTTTGCAATAACTCTTGTAAAGACTCTTCACAAGACTATTGTGAATCACTTTTCACAAGTTATTTTTTTTTATGTTGTTAGCAACCAGGAATAAACATGCTTTTTGATGCCTTGACGCCCATGCTTTTCATAAACTGATGTATCTTAGTCCATATCTTTTCTCTCCAAGAAGAATGACCAATTAATACTTTTGAGATTTAGAAAAAAATATTTTAATATTTTATTATAAAGAAATTATTTAAAAACACTTTGATATTAACTTTTAAAATGATATCTGTTGATTTACTTATTGGGTTTTTCACCTTGGAAGCTCACTTCAGAGATGGTCACATACATCTACTCATTTGTTTTTGATGAAGCATTGTTATCAAGTTTCAATTTTATTATATCCAATGTCTAATTTCATTTTTTAACACATCTTAATTCTTTTATTTTGTCATAAGTCCTGTATTTTGTTACTATTTGTCCCCTTTTATCTTAGTTTGGTTCACCTATTCATTTAATATTCTTAAAAATCCATTTAATAGCAGTTCAGTTTTTAAACCTGCTTCATAACCAGTAATGCTGGCCCTTTGTTTCTTAAATATAAAATAATACGTGATCTAAATAAGAAGCTTGTAAGTGTGTTTTAACAAAACTGTTATTCAAGAGATAAAAAAATGAAGTGTTGGTTGGAAATCTTGAAAGAAGTCTCAAAATACGACCCTTCAGATAATACTGGAATTCTGGCCAATCTAGGTTTCCTTGGCCAATAAAAGGAACAGAGTTTTGAAGAGAAGGAAAGTAGATTTATTAATTTGCTGACAAATGATGAGTCCAGATTAGTACTAAAAGACTCCTGTCCTGCTCTTTGGCAAAGTGCCTGAGTATTTATCTAGTATTAAAAGGATTAGAACCAGGGGAGTAGGCAAGAGTTAGCATGGCTGTCCTTGGGAGACCAGTGTCTGGCGATTCTGGTTGATGCTGACTTGCTTTCCCAACTACTGGTGGTGAACAATTCTAATGTTATCTTTATAGCAAGGCTCTTTGTTCTTGGAATGTAAAAGCAACAGGGTTTGCTAAACTTAGAGGGAAAAGAGAGAAAGTCAGAGGACTTAATCTAGTTGAGAGAAAGTCACATACTTTGTTGCTGTGCTGTTGACTCTTTCAAGTTTCCGCCACTTGCTTCTTTTCTTCACCCCTATTTTCCTATCTTTTCTTCACCCCTATTTTCCTATCTTTCTGCTTTTTCAAATTTTCTATAATGACTACTGAACATCTCTGGTGAATGTATTATAAGTATTCATATAACAAAGTCTGAAAATTACTTACCCAAATAATTTCTAATATTTTAGGCAGTATTTTTCATAACTGAATGGTGTTTATTTTTATTTATTTATTTTTTTAATAGAGGCATGTTTTATTTATTTGTTTGATTGTTTTGTTTATATATGCACTGGGTACAGTCAGAAGTGCAGGAGGGTGAGAGAATTCACCAGAGCCAGAGCAGGGAGCAGAGCAGGCAGAAGGACCAAAGTACACTGCTGAGGGGAGCAGCGGGCGGCAGGAGAGGTCTGCGCACCATGTGGGACCCTCTTCCGTTGGCCAGGGAGCAGCCGGGGATTGAACCGGCGCCACAGAGGCCGCGGGCAGCTTCGCAAGCCAGCGCTCAACCGCTGTGCCACCGGGGAGGCCCCTGAATGGTGTTTAATTAGCAATTAATTAATAGTGAAGGGGAGAAGAGGAATACAGGAAAAAAGAAATTTGGGGACTTGTGGGGAAAAAAAAACAGTCAAGTTCAATTAGACATGTCCCTTTATCAGAGGCAGGATCTAATGAACAGGACCGATAAAGTGTAATGAAAGGTGGTAATTGCCAGGCAAGAGTCTAGAAGTTTTGATGTTCTGTTTGATTAGAAAAATCTTTAAGATACAATGAAATATGGTAATCACAGCCTTAGTTTTTGGTTCTTAGTTTTTGGTTATGTTCCAGATATTTTACATATTTTGATTTTGATTATACCAAACCTGGCTGCTTAACTCCACCCTCAGGTTCCAGCAACCTTCCCTTTGGTGGTGATGGGATTTGTCTTTCCCAATGTCCTGATGGCTTTGGTCTGGAGTCCACAAAGCCTGTATGGAATTAGTTTAGGACATCCTTTTCCCCCTAACACAACCACCCTAGATTAGATACATTAATTCCACCATGCAAAGAAATTAATGTTGGTAAGAAGGATTACAAAATAGTTTCTTATTGACTCCATAGACAGTTAAGGAGGCCCAAAGGTACAAACTTCCATTTATAAAATATATGTCACAGTAGTATTCATAAAGAAGGATGACTATAATTAATAATATTGTAATGCATATTTTTTAAATTGCTAAGACAATAAATTTTAAAAGTCCTAATCACAAGAAAAAAATTAGTAATTATGGGACAGATGTTTACGAGATTTACTATGGTGATATTTTCAAAATATATATAAATATCAAATCATTGCGTTACACATCTGAAACTGGTAAGCTTATATGTGAATTGTCAATTATACCTTAGAAGATAATGTTTTATTACTGACTCCAGTTGACAGCCTATGGAGAGACAATGCTTTTTTATTGGGCCCTTATGAATAATGAAGTTAATCCTCACAGACCATGAAACATTTAAAGTAGGCAGAATTATTCCCATTTTATAGCTGAAAATTGAGATTCCAAAACGTTAAATTAATTGCTCAACATGAGGACATCTGGCTCCTTCTCCTGTGCTCTTTCCTTTCCATACTTTACTGCCTTCTTAATCTCCACAGGAATCATTTTCTTCATTCTATCAGCCTTCAAAAGCTTGTTGATTGCTCTCTAATTATAAATACTTGGAGAAAAGTGTGTAAATTGATATGCAAATGATCTTTCCCCCTTAGCAAATTAGCACTTTACTTCCATCTAATTAAGTAGCTTTGTGGAGGAAATGGATTTTTCAAAGAAGAATGGAAAGTGTTTGGATTTGTTCTAGGGGTGTTTCAGGTTTAGCATCAAGCTTTGTGAATGAGGTTATAGAGAAAAGGAGTCAAGAGTGGGAGCATACAATGAATGCAGAGAAAAAAAGGCGGGGAAAGTTGGATGAGATCAGAAAATTAAGTGAACCAGTTGACAAACCTTGGGAAATAAACTGCTTGTCATCTTTTATTCTTTCCCTAAAGATAACACTTTTTTAAAAAGTAAAATAAAGCTTTAATAAAGGAGATTATGTCCCCTCTCATACTTGTGTTAACACTAACATATCATTCATGGGAAATAGATATGTTCAAATTTAAATTCCTAATTTTGTTAAGGGTTCAGAATTTGTAAGATATGCTTTTAGTTAGGAGAAAATGGTTCCTCGGTTTTATTTTAAGAATTTTTCTAAGAGTGACTTGTTATGATAAGAATTAATGGGATAAACCTTTGCCCTTGTGTATGTTGAGTGCGATTAGGAATAGGGAGTTTGTAGTTATGTATATGTAATATATAAAATATGTGTTTTGTTCCATGATGGTACTGAAGTCATGGCCTGAATGTTTCTATTTTTGATACTTGATACCTCTGAAGAGGAATTTAGTATATATGCATTGAATGTGTAAGTACTTAATAACTAGTACCGACTTAAGTTTATGAATGAGGCTAAGGTGACTGATATTTATAGGAAAATATTAAACCCATAATAGTCCTCTACAATTGTTTTATGGATTTAGCAAAATGCTATATATATTTGGGGAAAGTCTTTAGTCTTCATTAAACTGTGCCAGGTTTATGATAAACTGGTTTCTATAAATCATATAATGTCATATTAAATTATATTAGCCATTCTTATTAAAGGAAACATTTGTTAATCAAATATTACCTGCTGCACATGTTGCTATATCAGGTATTGCTATTGTTATAGGGCAGCCCCGATATTGAACGGGTTCCTGGCTGTGGGTCCTCACCCACAAAGGTTAATAAAAGGTTTATTTACAACGGAAAAGGAAATAAGGAAAATGTACAACTCAGGGAGAAATTAGGGAAATAAAGTCTTTAATGCGTCCTACCCGATCCGCCGACCTGGAAATCCAAAGGCACTCTCAGCACTGGCCAGATGCTGCGAGCTGGCAGAGCGCCAAAATGGGGGACCCCTCCAAAGCCCACGTGTCTGGCTTTTTACCAACCTGCCTGCTTAACCCCACCCTCAGGTCCCAGCCACCTTCCCTTTGGTGGTGATGGGATTTGGAGTTCCCAGTGTCTTTGGCTTTGGCCTGGGGTTGGGGTGGAGTCCACAAAGCCTGTATGGAATTAGCTTTAGGACATCCTTTTCCCCCTAACACTATCTTGTCTTTACCTACAAAATATATTTGGATTTACAATGCTTTTAAAAAATTTTATTCATTGGGGCCTCCCCGGTGGCGCAGAGGTTGAGCGCTGGGTTGCGAAGCTGCCCGCAGCCTCTGAGGCGACGTTTCGTTCCCCGTCTGCTCCCCGGCCACAGGAGGAGGGTCCCACATGGCGCGCAGACCTCTCCTGCCGCCCGCTGCTCCCCTCAGCAGTGTACTTGGGTCCTTCTGCCTGCTCTGCTCCCCGCTCTGGCTCTGGTGAATTCTCTCACCCTCCTGCACTTCTGACTGTACCCAGTGCATGTATAAACAAAACAAACGAATAAATAAATAAAAACACATGCCTCTTTAAAAATAAATAAATAAATAAATAAATAAATAAAAAAAATTAAAAAAAAATTTATTCATTGAAATATAATAAAATTAACTACAAACTGATAATAATTGAGTATCCCAGCAAGACTCAACTCTACTGATTGTGAATTCACTTACTCATTCTCGGTACCCTTTAAGAAAAAAGAGAAATCATGTTTGGTATTTTCTAAGAGATTTTATCTGTGAAGGGAGACAAAGGCATAAAATGTCTAGAAAACAACTGAATGTCAATGCACAATTATGATAAAAATTAGATGAGCCATTTATTATAAACATTTCTATGGCTAATAGTGACAAATATCATATATCAGAAAAAAGGTCAGACATTCAGGTCTCAATTTTGATATAATAGTCATTTTTACTATTATTGAGTTGATATTCCAAGAACAACTGAAAATATGTAAATGCTGCAAATTTCCTTCAAGATTTTAAGAAGATAGAGAAAAGATTATAAATCTTACATTCCTATTTATGGCCCTTTTGCCCTTATATAGACTTTGCCCTGACAGTGAATTTTGAAAAATTCTTGTGACTCATGTTGCCAATATGTAGAGAATTATATTCATTTGTAATAGGAGGGGTTTTTGAAGTTATGCTATTCACCACCTCTGTTTTTACTTGAAGATACTGAGGTTCATAAAGCTAATTTTAGTTTGTCCTGCTGTAGTGCTTTTTAAAGGTAGAGATTAGCTGTCACAGCTAGTATGTTATCACCAACCAAGAGGTAATATATTCAACCCTGATTTGCCATCTTCATGCTCTCAATAAAGTAATAACTTTGTTATATAATTTGTCTAATAAGGCAATCACGTTTCTGTAGAAAGTACAAATTAATAAATATTCTATAATTATTAAGCCTGTAAAATATAATGCTAATGATTTATAAGCATCTATTTCCTTATTTTATCACTGTATTTTCCAAGCACAATATATATGAATTATTTTTATTTGAATATATCCTAAAAAATTACAAATGTATTTTCTGAAATTTGCAGTATATGTCAAGGGATTTCTTTTCATGACTTCATTATTGTCCTAAGCATTTTTAATTTGTTGCATGGCAGATTTCCTGAATCAAATTACAGCTGTTTCAGGAAACTATCAAATACATTCTCTCCAGGTCCATTGGTTGCTGTTTTTCTTTCATATCCTCTCACCATTAACTGTACAGCAACTTGAGGCAGAGGAGTTGTTAACAAAATATACTTTCACAGATAGCCAAACATATACATGACCTAGTGGTAATATTTAATTTTGTATCAATTACTTAAATCTGCCTGAGTCATACACCGAGGGACTAACACCCAATAATAAAAAGAAAAAGGAGGGATATTAACTAAGTAACTGTGAACCATCAAATATTCCCAGATTAAATAATGAGCCATCAATAGGCTGGAATAGAGTAACATTAAGTCTTTGGAGTTCAGTGGGCAGTTAGACGCACTCATGCTAGTGCTGGGCAGGGAAAGCACGGCGTATTTTAGTTGGAATTTTTGTGTGGAGGCGATTGCACATTATGATATGAATAACTACTAAAGGCAAGGAGGTTTTCTGAGGTGATTAAAGCTCCCCCTCCCCCAACCAGATAACTGCTCACTGGAGGAATGTAATGGTGGTAAAGTAAAATCTGAAAACAGATGATTTCCCATTTAATAGTCCATTGACTCTCCTCTTAGAGCCACTGTGGTTGTGGCACTGCTCTTTATTTTTATTTCACAAAGAAGTACAAATTGTTTTCTTATTTTGGAGCACATGCATTTTCTGAGGGGGAGAGAGACAGAGCACTAAGTCTTGCATTAAAGATGTATGTGGGACCTCCCTGGTGTAGCAAGTGGTTAAGCACTACACTGTGAAGCAATCCACACCTTCTGCAGCATGAGTTCGATCCCTGGATGGCCAGGGAGCAACCCACATGGTGAGGCAGACCTCTCCTGACTCCCCAGCTGCTCACCTCAGCAGTGTATTTCAAGTCAGTCTGCCTGTTCTGTTCCCCACTCTGTCTCTGGTGAATCCTCTCACCCCCTGCATCTTTGGCCTGTGCCCCAGCTCTTGTATTCATAAATAAATAAATCTTTAAAAAAAAAAGATAAATGTGATGAATGCAGTTAATTCAATTATGCATTGTGTTTCTGTTTTCCTTCAATATTCATTGTAGCTCAAGACAATTTTTATTTTACTTCCCTTCCCCACACCCCTCCTCCTAGTTATTCATCATCTTTAGAATCTAGCAGAATTACAGGAAAGGGCATTGTATCTGGAGTGTTTTCCAGTATCATTATGAGACCGTCTCAGACCAACACCCTTAGAGAGTTTGTTTTGTCAATCTAAACTGCTGTTTATCTATAAAATAGCTAATGTACTTTTACCATTGAAAGCATTTTCCCATTACTTATTTTTCATGTTCTCATCTTCTATTATGTTCTACATTCTCCAAATAGGTAAATTGAATACACTTAAATATATTATTTCATCATTTGCTTAAACATAGCAGTTAATTTGTCTCAGACGAATATTCCAGTCAGTTAACAGAGTTTTAATTTGGATTTGAATCGAAATGTATAATTGTGGCATTGTCTATTACTAACCCCTAATATTTCTGCCCTAAGCCATAAAAACACCTCGGACCTCTGTATTGGTGTTTCTCCTACTAAAACATGTTAGGCCCTTTGTGTTTATTTACTAATATCACTTTTCTCACAGCACCTCTGTTATCTACATTTAAAAAAACTCATTTACAACATTTTGCTTCTTTTTATAAATGCCAGGGCTGAACTAAAGTCAACTCTAAAAAAATTGTAATAGTTTTTTTTTTTTTTTAAAGATTTATTTATTTATTTATACAAGCACTGCGTACAGTCAGAAGCACGGGAGGGTGAGAGAATTCACCAGAGCCAGAGTGGGGAGCAGAACAGGTAGAAGGTCCAAAGTACACTGCTGTGGGGAGCAGCGGGTGGCAGGAGAGGTCTGTGCGCCATGTGGGACCCTCCTCTGGTGGCCGGGGAGCAGCCAGGGATAGAACCGGTGCTACAGAGGCTGCAGGCAGCTTCACAACCCAGCACTCAACTGCTGCGCCACCGGAGAGGCCTTTTTTTTTTAAAGATTTATTTACTTATACAAGAGCTGGGGTACAGGTCAGAGGCATGGGAGGGTGAGAGGACTCACCAGAGACAGAGCAGGGTGCAGAACAGGCAGACGGACCAAAAGCTGCTGAGGGGAGCAGCGGGGAAGACACGTGAGGTCTGCACGCCATGTGGGTATCTCCCTGGCTGGCTGGGAATTGAACCCACACTGCAGAGGCTGCAGACAGCTTCATAGTGCTGTGCTCATCCCGATGCTCCACTTGGAAGGCCCAAAACTGTAATAGTTTTAATGTAATTCTGGAGTCCTTTAGTTCTTAATACATTCTAATGGCAGGAGAATCAATGCCCTAAGTTTATAAAAGCCTTTTTATGGAATAAAAAACTTCCTACCTTTGGACCATTGCATTCCCACTGAAATTGAGGATGGAATTATTCCTGATAAAGAAAAAAAAGTTGAAATTATATGAACCCTTTTGGTAGGTCAGTAGCTATTGTCCCATTTACATTGTTTTGACTTTGTATTACATGTCAGTGAGGTTGTAGAGTGTCAACATTCATCTTAGTTAGGTTGGTCATACATTCTGTTGTCTTGTGGACCCTCCTGGTTGTCAAAGTATAATAGTTCATAATGCCCTTTCCACCCTCAAAATTGTCTGTTTGGATGATAAATTATATGATCACCCATGTCTCAGGTATGGTCTTTATTCATCAGTCTGAATGGATTCATTCATTATATAAAATGTGCATGGGGACATTTGGATAAATGAGAAGCCATTAATAGAAAATGATGTAGATATAGATATAATCCTACTATTTAGAAACCCATACCGGTGTTGAGGAAAGAAAAAGTGCTCTAAATGGTTAAGATACAACCTAATGAAATAATAGAATGAGTGATATGATCTTTTTTATTTTAAAATTTATTCTATTTATTTATGCATACAAGAGCTGGGGTGTATGCCAAAGGTGTGTGTGTGAGAGGATTCACCAGAGACAGAGTAGGGAGCAGAACAGATGGATTAACTGAAATACACTGCTGAGGGGAGCAGTGAGTAAGACAGGAGAGGTCTGCTGTGCCATGTGGGTAGCTCCCTGGCTGGGATTGAACTTGTGCTGCAATGGCTGGGGATAGCTTCATAGTGCTGAGACTTAACCCCTTACACCACCAGGGAGGCCCTTGATGTGATCAATTACTGTAAGAGATCAGAGAAATAGGAGATTTGTGGGCCAAAATGACAGGCATTTCCCTTCTTTATGCTCTGACATTTCTTTATCTAACATGTATTTCGCTGTGGGACTCCTGCAGTCTGGACATTCCTATCTTGTCTCATCTTCATTTTATTGCTTTCTTTATATTAGTATCTCTGCTATGATCCCATCTCTTCTAACATTAAACTCCTTAAAAGTTATTTTTACATTTACCTTGTGAATTCAGTGTGTCCAGGCAGCTATTTTGAGATAATGACCCAGGCTTATGGCTTTTTCCAGATAACAATAACTCATATATTAAATGGCTGATCTTATACCCCACGTTTGTGATCCTTCAAAATGAACTTCTACAGCTATTGATTTCTTTCCTTGTGTCTGACCTTTTCCAAAGTAGAGTTTCCCAAAAGAAACACCATTAGGAAGACTATTTCAGTGGTTGATTGCCCGTCTAATTTTAGTTCTGTGGGACTCCATAAATGTTAAATCTAGAGTCATCACCATTGTAATTTCTGAAATGTTTTTTCAGACCACTCCACTCAATCTGAACCGATGTTTACTTATATAATAAAAGCTACTATTCAATTTCATGTGAGAATTCATCTATATTTTCTTTGCACATGTGTGGGACAATAGATGCAGTGATTATTTTTCTCTTATTCATGAACAGAAGACATTTTTCTTTTATGTTTATGAGAACACTAAGTGAAAGAAAATATATTTTGCTTTTGCTCTATAGGTAACATGTTATAAGAATAATTTAATAATTAATTTTGACTTAATAACATTATTACTTAATCTAAGACATTATTTCTTAAATGTAGAATTTAAACCTTCAATGTTTGTCAGACCCCCCCCCCAAGTCTCTATATAGCTCAAGAGACTGTCCTTTGCATTAGTAATTAAAATTTCAAGGACTCTTTTGAATTTGTATTTTAAAATAGGACATATTTTTTTGTCCCCCAACCCCCACCTACCCTAAACACTACATATTTTTCTTACCTAATTGTTCAACCCAACAATGAAAATGAAAATTAGTCTATATATTCTTAAAGTAAGTGTGTTTGATTTTGGTTTTCATAATAATAATTAAATGACAATTTCATAACCAGTTTTATTCAGGTTTATTTGTAGCAATGGTTTTGGGTGAGTTCTATTAATATAATTGTCTAATTCTTAGAATCAACCGACTTTAAATATAATCACTGGCCTTTCAGAATTTTTTAAACCTCATAAAAATTGAAAAATGCACTTATATACATAACAACACTAAGATAGACCTTAGATAATTATTGTAATTTTCTCTTCATAGGAGGATTTGAAGAATAATCCTTGTGTGACGGATAACCCTCTTATGCAAACAGTGTCCAGAGAAAAGATCTAATCCTCATTAAAACTGGTTATGCTTGGTTAGCCCCTATGTTTAATAGAAAATCAAACTTGCTACTGCAAAGATAGTGTCTGTTGATCCAGATTATAGCAGTGATTTTCTGGAAGCTAGTAAAAAGTACAAAAATGAATCAATAATCTGACTGATGAATTTTTTAAATGCTTAATGAAAACTTGAATACATAAAATCCTCATGAATTGGTTATAGTTCTATTTTAATAATAAACTTGTAATTAGATATGCATAATAATAGGTATCAAGTGTGGCAGCAAGTAGCATTAGCATTTACAATCACTTGCTTTGATAGGAACCAAACATATGACAGTTATATTGATGACTGGAGTACCAGCAAATGAACATAAGAATTTACATTGGTGGAAGTTAAAATGTATATCAAAAGTAACATATTGTCAAAAATACCAAGTAGTGATTGCATATTTGAACCATACACATGGACTAAAAAATTACAGGCATGATATGTATGTATTTTAAAAATTTTATGTGTATGTCTGTGTTCTCGCTGGTTAAATTCTATCTTTTACATATTTTAAAAACTGAAAAAGAATAGATGATATGAAACAATTTGTGTTTTAAAATGGTTGTTAATAAGTCTATTTTTATAACATTTCTATAACAGGAACTAATTCAGAAAAGCAGGAAATTAATGCTATATTTTGAGTTGTTATATTTATTGGCTTGCCTGCCAACTTGATAGTAACTTAGTACCTGCTCGACAGTATTTACAGATATTAATTTTTAACAGTGTATACCCTAAACTGTAGTTTATCTTTGTTTTCAGTATCTCACATTTCATATATTTCAGATTAAGTATTACCATATATGTGGTAAAATGTAAACATTATTTTGATCAATTCATTCATATATGTATATAAATTACTTACATATTTATTGAACATCAGGAAGTAAGCTATATTTAAGAAGTAAATACATGAATTCTTATAAGACTGATTCAACAACATAAGAAAGACAACTAATTCTGATTTACATGCTTTTTATATTGATTCACAGAAACAATCAACTCTGACAGAAAAATTCAAAGAAAAAGGATTGTTGTTTCATATATCAAATAATTTCAATCCTGAATAATGCAGAGCTAAAAAATAGAACAGGATATTTGCTAGGACAACTTATTTAAAGAATGGAGCCCAATACTGGGATGTCTGATATTCTTGGAGTCATAGGCACCTCATTAGGAAAGTGAGTCTATAAAGATTCCAAGGAGGTGGCTTGGCCTGATTCTCCTTTGCTGCTAGTTGTGCTTCCTGAAAGGCTGCCTTTGTGCACCAGACCTGTATGAGAGAGCATATCTTTCTTGTCTGCTCTTACAACTCTTTTTTATCTTTTAATGATTTGTCTGGGTGATTTCTGCTTTTCCTGAGAGGGAAGTGAAGTTATTTGAAATATTAATTGTATAGTTATTTTTTTGGCCTGTGCTATAATGGAGGCCCTATCCATTTTACTGGCTCCTATCCATTTTAATGGCCCATTCCATTTATGCATGTAATACAAAAAAAAAGGGGGGGAGGATTATAACAGGGGAGTGAAGAGCACAGGGGACTATGGTGATGGTTCATGGATGAACTGGTGGTGGGAAATTTACAGGGAATACACAGTGATGTAAAAGATGTAAATAAAAAATATTTAAAAAATAAATATATGCTTAAAAAAAAATGCATGCCACCAGTGAAGAGGTGAGGTGATGAAGGGAAAAGGCCCTCTGCTGCACTCCTAGAGGCAGGGGCTTAAAATATAAAATGAAGTCTATAACATCTGTGAACTGAAAGTATGATCTATAGTTGACTGAGTGTTGTCTGTATGTCTGTGAACTGTGAGCATGTGTGTGTTAGAGATAAGAACGCCACATAAACTAATATTGAAAGCAAACATGATAGAATGACTCATATGCACACGATTGTAAATGAATTGACAAATGGTACCTGCCTAAATGCTGTAAAAGTTAGGTTGGAAATTATTTCATTGAAGTAATAAAGTATCTAATCTGAATGTCGAAGATTTTTTTGAAGAGAATCCAATTAAGTATATGAAGGAAATGATGTGGGTCACATAACTGTCATTGACTAAGTAGTAATAAAACATAAGACCTTTCAGTACCTACTATGTGTTAGACACACTATGTGCTAATTTTCACTGAAACAAACAATCCTATATTGTAAATATCTGCATTTCTATGTGATTCTGGTATGAATGCTGGTCTCAGTTTCCCTTAACCAATAAAAGGAAACCTAGAGGATAAATAAAAAAGACAAGAATGCTTACCTGATGGGACAGAAAGGAAAACATGTCCTTTATCTGTGTATTATGAGAAAACTGATGTGTAGGAGATGAAAATTTTACCCAAATCATTTAGTGATGTGACACAGTCAAGATTTGCATACATGTCTCTGGTACCAGTCAGTGTATTAAAAAATAGAACATGAATAAAATTTAGTTAATGTAATGGTCAAGAGCATAGGATTTACAGAAAATCAGACCTGGGTTTAAATTCTGACAATGACTGATTTGTGGTAGCTTTGTGGGCTCTGACACATTACTTATCCCATTTGTGCCTATTTTCTTATTTATAAAACGAGGCTAGCAATACACACAGTAAGCACTCAGTAATATTAAAATCAAGTGAGATATGTTACCTTAGCTGAGTCAGATTTTTATAACAAATATGACTTTTAACATGCATCCAAATATTTTAAGGAGTGTTTTATTTATCTTCAATCAGGAACATCAAAACCTATATGATCCTTTAATTGTGACCTCAAACAAGTAACCAAGGCTTATAAAATGTGAGAATCCATTATCATGTCTTTCTTTGCAGGTTTCTGTGTTGAAATAGGTACTTTTTGTGTATCGGTTGTTAATACTGTAAATGGAATATGGATGCCTTAAAAGCATTTCTTTTTGACAACCCTTTATTAACAGTCAGCAATTAAATATATTAAGAAGCCTTGTTTTGCACACTTTCAAGCACAGAACACTAAAGACATATATGTTATAATTACACTTATCCTTTCTCTTCATTGTCCTGCTGAGGAATGCACCGTAATTCTGGCAGCCAGACGACAGAGTTGGCTTGCTTTCCTTGGATTGCAGATGTCTAATTGCAGGCAACCATTTCATTTAAAATGGCTCATTAAAGTGGAAACCATTTAGCATCAGTAACATGGATCAGCATCCATGATTATGCATTTAATTAGAGAAGTGTGTTTTCCCCTATAACCTATCTATCCATAGTTCTGTCAGTACACAGGCACGCCCCCCCACACACACACAATGTATATAAAACCCTTTTTAAAAACCTTTTTTGGATATTAATTTTATTCCTTTGAAAAACTTAAAAATCCTTGACTAATTGTTCCCTGGTGTTCCATGGAGAATGTATATAAAGTTCTAATTATAAAATTATAGAATTTGTTTTTTACTTAATCGAAGTAGACCTTGGAAGCACTATGGGAATCAATTTCCTGTTTTGTAGGTTTTTTTAGATGTGTTATATTTCACCTTAATAAGTGTCCTTATTCACTCCATTGAATATTATTTTTAATTATCATTCTGAAGAATTTTAAAAAATGAAAATATACCATTTGTCAGATTTAAAAAAGCAATTTTGATCTTTCTCATGCATCAGAAATCAATCACGAAATATAGTTTTGGAGTGAAGGTATGTTCTATTTTTCATATTGTAAAAGTAAGTCTATTTAACAACATGTGTTCAAAAATAGGGTATTTGACATTTATAGTAATTTTACTTTTAATATAATAATGTGACTTCAAAATATTTGAAGAGGAGAGTCATCTATATATTATAATTCTACTTGATAGTGGCAATGAACTATAGGGACTGTAATTAGTTGACTACTGATTCAATGTGTACATAGGTATTTGCAATTTATTCATGAATGGCCTTAGGTTTTTCAGATCCATAAATTTCAGTAAGAGAAAAGTTGGTTAAAGATTTTCATTATAATGGTTAAGGATAAACTAAACAGTCTTTATTAGCTTCTTATTCATTTCATTAGAAAAACACAATTCATTTTCTTCTGCAGAATCTAGGTATACTGGTGAACTATATTATATCTAAGTCTGAGGCACTGAAGAATTTTCTACTGAGAATTCCTGATCCCTTAAAAGTAGAATGCTAAATCAACAGAGTCACTCACAGTCACACTCATAAGTAAAACTCACATGTTATAGCTTATTTGTGCATTTGTGTATATGTGAGAATGAGTTTCAAATTGGTATATAAATTAACAATACTAGTATATAATACTAATATACAATACTAATATACATATGCCCTATGTTGTACGACAGCCAGAGGTGGCCTTGTTAGATATTTAGGGTGAGGAAAGCAATGCCAACTATTAAATGGACAACTACACAAAGAACCCGAATTGCTAGAGCTGATAAATCCAAGGAGAGCCAAGAAATGCCCAGAGGGGAGAAAGGCAGTCCCTCACCCCAATCTACAGACTGGCCATGAAGTCCAAATAAAGTAAGAAGCAACTAGAGAGGAGAAATTCCTTGAAATTGGCCAGTCTCTGGAATATAAAGCAATTCCCTTAAACAGGGCAAGCAATACCCAGCAAAACCCCCCAAAGGGAAGGGCAGAACCTGTTGACACCATGGCGACTCAGGCCTAACATTCTCCCATACCCCAACTTGCTGCATGGGCTGATAAACTATACCCCAGGAACACATTAGAAGGGGGAGTGATTTAGAAACTGCTACCTGGAAAATAGACTATTCCCTATTGGTGTGCCTGCAAACTACTCTCCAAGGACAGTTCCTGCACCCCGTTTAAGGCCAGAGTTCCCATAATTCCCTCACAGTTGTTCTTACCAAGGACTCAGGGTGTCTAAATAAACTTTGCTTTTGCTTGTGCTAAAGATATGGCTGTGAATTCTTCTCATGCCAGTCAAGAAGCAAGAACCCCTAATCTTGACAACAGACTCGAGTTCAAGGTTGATTTCAATGAGAATATATTCACTTCCTCAATGCATGCTTAAATTGTATTCTCAGGCCTCCCTCGTGGTGCAGAGGTTAAGTCTCAGGGGTATTAAGCTCTCCCCAGACACAGCAGAATGAGTTTGATCCTGGCCAAGTAGCTACCCACATGGCACTGCAGACATCTCCTGTCTCACCCTCTGCTGCCCTTAGCAGTGTATTTCAGTGGATCTGACTGTTCTGTTCCCCAGTCTGTCTCTGGTGAATCCTCTCACCCCCCCATACCTCTGGCCTACACCCCATTCTTGTATGCATAAATAAATCTTAAAAAAAATAAATTACATTCTCCTTCCCATCTCATCCCCCAACCAAGACTATTGAAGTTTAAAAAAAAAAAAAAGTGCTGGGCCTCACTGGTGGTGTAGCAGGTTGAGCACTGCACTGTGAAGCTGTCTGCAGCCTCTGCACCACAGGTTTGATTCCTGGCCGCCCAGGGAGCAACCACCATGGCATGGCAGACCTCTCCTGTCTCGCCCGCTGCTCCCCACAGTGGTGTCTTCAGTCTGTCTGCCTATTCTGTTCCCTGCTCTGTCTCTGGTGAATTCTCTTACCCTCCCATGCCTCTGACCTGTACCCCAGTGCTTGTATAAATAAAAATAAATCTTAAAAAAAAGGTGCTGATAGGCGTGCAATTTACACTTGACAAAAATAAATTATAAAATATTCTAATTAATATAAACTAAGCCCTTGATATGTACTATTGTCATGTGCATAAATATCCCACAGAAGGAAAAAAGTCACTTGACACAAGTCAGAAATGAGAGGACTGACCCAGAATTTTGAAAGATCAACTGGAAAGTTAGTATTAAGAAGAGGACAAGAGAGAGGGGAGAAAACTTGAGCTTGAAGTGTTATTAGTAAACTCTGCTTCTCGCATAATTTGACTTACTTGAATGTTCATCTTCAAAGTATTATCATATCTTATCACTGCTTTGAAATGCAAAGTAGATGATTGATTACTATTCATAGTTCTTCAACTTTCTTTACAAGCAGATCTTCAAGTACTTCTATGTAGTTTTAGTCCCAGTAGTTAACAAGACTTAGAAATTATCCCAGCAGTGAAGAGAGCATTGCACATCTTAAGGAAGGAATGGATTTAAGCTAAAATTGAATTGTGACTCTTTTATTAATGGACAATTCCCACGCTAAGCCGTTCGCCAAAGGAACTGTTTTGCTTCCTTTACTTGTTTCTCTTCTCTGCCGTCTATTGCTTTTCTAGTGAGTGCCACAGAGGGGCTGGCGTGAAAATCTCTCTGTACTAAGAACTTCAGGAAGGAGAGAAAATAAAAAGTATATAAGTTTCTCCTCAAGTTCACTATAACTTGGAAAATAAGGTAGGCAGAATGGTACAACTCATGAGCCATTTTAAAGGCTATGCAATTAAAAACTGTGTATATTTTATAATGAAAAACTGGAGCAACACCTGTAGGAAAGGGTCTCACTTGGCTCTCTTTTAAGAGTCTGACAAAACAGAACCTAAGACCATCTTTTCAAAAAAACACAGAATAGATCATAGTAGGGCCTCCCTGCTGGCGCAGGCGGTTGAATGCAGTGCTGTGAAGCTGTCCGCAGCCTCTGCAGTGCTGGTTCAACTTAATACAATTTACAGGGTACTAAACAACCTCCATAGAATCCTAATCTTGGCTTACCAAGGTCAAGAGTACTGTAGACCAATTCCTTTAAATAGCAAAATAAAAAACCTAGAAAACCGTAGTAAGACTCATTGCATGATCTTCAGATTAGTAGTGAACAGCATATTATGTACATTAAAAAAATAGAAACCTTGACTACACAAGTTACCATGTGAAATATTGTCCATTCTTGATGTTTGTATGCATGCACACACACACATGCACACACACACACACACTTTTTCCCTGGTGTGATAATTGCTTTATATATTGGGTTTTATTTTACATAAAACTTAACATTTCATTTCACAGAGTCTAATCAACTGATGTATTCCTCTGAGATGATGTCTTTTTTGTCTACCATGGATGAGATAAATTAACCTCTTTTTGGATCTTTAGAAGAAATGTATGTTTAATTAATAGTAGAGATACAGGGTCTGTATTAAGTTAGAGGAAATGTTATAATTATTTAATTAATTAGGTTCTATTTTTAGTGTTAGACATTTAGGGTTGGGAGGGCTTGCCTAAAGAAAATCTAACAGCCAACTGTTCCCAGGACTACAGGAAATAACTTGCTAGAGCTGATATGTCCAGGTGGAGCTAAGGAACCCCCAGAAAGGAAAAAGAGCCCCACCCCAATCTATAGGTGGTCCAAATAAGCTAAGGAAAGTGACAGCACGGAAAATTGGCAGGTCTCTTCGTGATAAGACAATTCCCAGAATATGCTCCCTTTCCTAAGGAAAGGACAAAGCTGGTTGACACAATGGCGACACAGGCCTAACATTCTCCCTTGCCCCAACTGCTGCCTGTACTAATGAAACTACTGCTACTGCCCAGGATCACAGTAGAAGGGAAGTAACTTAGAAACTGCTGCCTGGACCCATAAACCAATAACCTGGGAGTACCTGTGCAATGCTCCCCAGGAAAGGATGCAGTAAACAGCAACTGCACCCCATGTAAGACAAGAGCTCCTAACATTCTTTCCCAGTTGCTCTTCCAAAGACTTTGCCTAACCAGGGACCTCTCCCTATGTGTGCTTTTATTCTCTAAGTAAACTTTGCTTTTGCTTCTGCTAAAGATGTGGCTGTGAATTTTTCTCATACCATAGTCAAGGACTGAGGAACTTCATTTTTCAGTAGTGAAGATACTATATTATTCCTTAGTAATATTTTAAAGATACTATACATGTTTCTGCATTTAGATAATCTTCTTTTCAAAATACAAAAATTAACAAATATTATTTTCTAATTTTTTAAAAAAATATTTATTTCTGTATACAAGAACTGCGGTACAGGCCAGAGGTGTGGGGGGTGAGAGGATTCACCAGAGACAGAGTGGGGGACAGAACAGGCAGATCGACTGAAATACACTGCTGAGGGGAGCAGTGGGTGAGACAGGAGAGGTTTGCTGCACCATGTGGGTAGCTCCCTGGCTGGGGATCAAATTCATACTGCAGAGGGTGCAGATAGCTTCATAGGTTGCATCTTAACCCCTTTTGCCACCAGGGAGACCCTGTGTTCTAATTTGATTCTCATTATAAAGATAATGAAATCACAGTTATTCAGAGTATTTGCAGTTCTCTAAAATATATGATTTTTCCCCCCTTTGGAAGAAATTCCATAGGGCATCATTTTCTTTTTTTTCCTTCTGTTGTCTTTCACATCAGATCACAGGTGACTTCTGCCTATCTTGGTTGCCAAGCAAAAGTTGGGAGTTTTTTTATTCTGGCATATACTCCCAACTTTTGTTTATGTAATCTTTTTTCTTATTATTAATTTTAATCAACATTTATCTTGATGATTAAATTATGTAAGTTTTGGTCTGTGCTAGAGTCTTTTAAGTTGACTCTTTGAGCATAAGGAAATGTCCTAGGCTTATTTTTTTTTTTAAAGATTTATTTTTATTTATTTATACAAGCACTGGGTATAGTCAGAAGCGTGGGAGGGTGAGAGAATTCACCAGAGCCAGAGCCAGGAGCAGACTAGGCAGACTGAAGTACACTGCTGAGGGGAGCAGCGGGCAGCAGGAGAGGTCTACGTGCCATGTGGGACCCTCCTCCGGCTGGGGAGCAGCGGGATTGAACCGGCGCTGCAGAAGCTCCTGGCATCTTCGCAACCCAGTGCTCAACCGCTGTGCCACCAGGGAGGCCCCTAGGCTTATTATTATTATTTTTTTAATTAATTCTTTTTTTTTTTTTTTTTTTTGGTGGGACCCTTGCCGGTGGCCGGGGATCGAACCAGCGCTGCAGAGGCTGTGGGCAGCCTTGCAACCCAGCACTCAACCACTGCACCACCAGGGGGGGCCCTAATTCATATTTCTTTATCGTGGCAGGTGTGATATAGGCACAGGTGGTTTGGTGGAGGGAAAAAAAAATATAGACGCATAGAGCATTATTTGAATTCTAAGCCTTCTAAGCCTTTTTTTTTTAATAGCTCCATCTTCAATTCATCTCTCCCTTTTCATTTTACTAGAAATAGTTAAAAACCTCCTTTAACACTTTCCTTTCAACACTTACAAGTTCCACCTTCCACAAAACACTGGAATATAGTTCAGTCAAATTCTTGTAACTTTATAACAAGGATTGCCTTGCCTCTAGTTTCCAATAACATGTCCCTCTTTAGCATTTATGATCTCATCTGAATTACCCTCCACACTCATATTTCTAGCATATTTCTCAAAATTCTTCTGGCTTCCACATATTATCCAGTTCCAAAGCCACCTCCATGTGTTTAAATATTTGTTAGCATAGCACCCCATATCATTACCCAAATCTGAATTAATCAGGGAATCTTCAGAGAATTAGAACCCTGGGGGAGATGAGGTAGATAAATAAATAAATAGATAACATATTCACAGTACATATATAGGTAGATAGATATGCCCTACATGCAATTATGGAGGTTGAGAAGTTCCAAGATCTGCACTAGACAAGCTGGAAATAAAGGAGTGTCAATGGTGTAATTCTAGCCTGAAAACCAGCATATTCCAGTCATAAGAAGAGCTGATGTTTTTGTTCTAGTCCCAGCTCAAGTAGTCAATCAGAAAAAATTCCCTCATCCTCATAGGAGGGTCAACCTTTTTGTTCTATTCAGGCTTTGGGGATGAAGGACACTCACATTAAGACAGTGTTATGTTTTGTTCAGTCTACTGATTCAAACGTTAATCTCATCTGCAAATACCCCAACAGCCACTCTCAGAATAATGTGTGACCAAATATTGGGGCATTCTGTGGCATAGTAAAGTCAACCATCACAGGGAGTTGAAAGATCCTGAGGGAAATTGGGGAAAGAGTAGAATAGATCCTACAGGGGATTAAAGGACTCATTAAGGAATTTTCATTCTAATGGTAAGTCATTGGAGAATTTTAGGGAGAGTAAGGCAATCTGATTAAAATAGAAAAGGATCATGTGGTGAGGTTGCTTTCTTGAGAGGAAAATGTCAGGTTGCAAAGGAAATCATCCCCCATCCCTAGTGGTTCTTCTAGGCTGGCAAATAATTCAATAAACAAGCATCAGATTGACAAGAGAAAAAGTCAAAAAGAAGTTTAATAACAATATATTATCCTGGATACATGGGAGAGGCCCAGGAGAACTCACTCATATGGCTTCAGAGGCCAGCTTGAATAAATTAGCTAAGAAAGAGAGGTAGAGGGCAGGTCATCAATTAAAGCATTTGCAAAGGAGGGCACTAAACACAGGTATGTGGGTTTAAGTTCTATCTTCTCCACTAAAAAATGATATGACAATTTAGTCTTTGGGTACTTCTAGGAAAGGTCCATAAAGAAGAGTTTCTCCTTTATATATATATATATATATATATATATATATGTCTCTTTCAGAAGCAACCTCCACCGGCCTTCAGAGCACCTCCATGACATACACCTCTTGCTAAAGAACAAAAGAAAGCAAAACAAAACAAAAAAACCCAAACAAACCATATTTTGTAGTGTCTAATTTTTGCTAAAGACAGGGAGCCAGGTAGTACTACAGTTTGAAATTGTGTTTTGGTCTCATGTTTTTGTGCAGTTGGAAGTGAAAGGTTATAAAATATAGTGAGAGATTGAGTTGCTATTGCGTTTGAGAAGAAGAAGGTGGAGTCAATAAAGGCTTTACCAAGGAGGTAGTTTTTCCAGCTTTACCAAGGAGGTAGTTTTTGAAGAAAGGTGATGTATGAAGATGGAGGACTGGTGTCCTGAGTGGTGAGGTTTAGCTCTTCAGTGTGTGGTGATGATCTTTCTCATTGTGAGTGATCAAGTTTCCCTAGAGGAGTTGGGGAGAGGGGATGTAGAGCTTAAAGAGAATATAAGATTTAATGAAAAGGCAGCCAGTATTTAATGAATGGAGGAGGGGAGTCACTGTAGGCTCATTGGATTGTCCTTTGCTACCATTGTATTCAATATGTCCACATTTACACAGCATCTCAGAAACTTCAGGGTCCAGATACAATGATATCATGCTGGAAAATGTGCAGAAACCATGGCTCCTTTTGGTCAGAGCATTTTAGTAATGCTTTAATAAGCATTTGAGCTTTTATGTTGAGTTTTGCTTCTGTCAGCAAAATGTGCTTAGAGGCTATAGGTATACTTTGGTTGTTGATGTGAAAATGAATGTGTGCTGTGGAAGAAGAGTTTGTACAAAAATCAATCCACTTCAGATTTGATTAAAATCAGGAAAATTTTCCAATGTCAACAGGATATTTAGGATGAAAATAATTAAATGAGCTTTAGAGGCAAATGGATTATCGATTACTCAGAAATATCAAGTCTAAGAAGGCAGAGATTGAGATGTATGACTTGCTGTTTTATTCCTAGTGAAAAGAAACAGATTATTCCCTCTCATATGTAACATAGAGTTAAACTGTTGTATGGATGAATTGAAAACTTATCACAATAATATAAGCAAAATACAATATACTTGCTACTTGATATATATGTGTGTGTGGTTATGAGTATGAATGTTTTCCAGTCAAAAAATAATCCCTTTCTTCATTACTGTTAGATGAGATTGGGCGCATTCAGTGTGGAATGACCATAGACTTTTTCATTACTTTCAGAAGTAATTAAAAGTTATGTGAAGTAAATTCCCAAGAGACTAATAGCATAATGCCAGGTTTTGACTGTCTTAAGGATTTGATCTTTAAGGGTTTAATGCATATCTCAGTTTTGTATTTTTTCCCTTGGAAATTGTTTGATGCTCCCATCTGCCCCATTTTTATACATTTTTTTGACCCCCAGACCCTCTTTATCCTTTGAGATACTGGTACCAACCATTTAAATTTATTCCTCCATCCATTCATTTATGTGATAAATATTTGTTAAACAAAACAGATAATCTCTGGGTTCTATTCATAGAATTTTTAATTCTAGAACAGGCTTTCTCAGACTTGGTTCTATTGACCATGCAGGCTAGATAATTCTTTGTTCTGGTGTGCTCTCCTGTGCAATGTGGGATGTTTAGCAGCATCTCTGGCCTCTCCCCAATAGATGCCACTAGTTCATCTGAAAATGTCTCCAGAGAGTACCACATGTTTCCTGGGCAGTAAAATCACTCCTATAGAGAATAGCTCTTCTAGAGAGAGAGCAGAAACAATAAACAATTATAACATGCATAACTACTGTGATGGCCAGTCCGGTGAAGTAAAATAGAACATGGGACTGTGGTAAGAGGGCAAGAGCTCTAAGTATTTTTTATCAAGGTCAGCAGTTTGTCCTGTGCTCAGACACAAGAAGCCCTATTTTTCTTTACCCAAATGCTTATCATTCACACAGAACTTGCCTGTGAAATTGTCAATTAAGGCTAAAGCCTGATATATTATTTATATGATTAAATTATTTCTGCTTCGTGATTATTTACAAAATGCCACCGTCACAGTAAGATGTTTTTAGAATATGTCAGTACCTCAACTGAATGGAGCATTTATAACTTCAAATGGACTATCGTTTGCTATTGATTTCGTTGTCCTGTTTCTGCCACTGGGAAACAGGAAGATCAATAAGTCATGCAGGCCCCCAATGAATGGATAGAAGGTATATTTATTTAAAATCATTCCATTAATTTTTGTTTATTACATTAGTTATCCATAGTGGGTCTGCCACTTTTATGGGTTATAGAATTGTTAGGACTCTGAATGGAATATTCTGTGACACTGTGATAAATGAAAAAGCAGTGGACATTAGTAGCACACTTGGATTCTATTTCAAGGTCTGTTATTTAGTGACAATAATTTCACCCCTAAGCATCTTTTCTTAAATGGGAACTATTATACTTTAATTGTTTCATGATTTTCTTTTTTTTTTTTATTTTTTAATTTTTTTATTTTTAATAATAAATTTTATTGTTATATTCCCCATACAATTGCAGCCCCCCCATTCTGACCCCAATCCCTCCCCTCCCGCCCCCGCCCCCCTAAAAGTGTCTCTGGTTCATAGTTTTTGTTGATTTTGATTTTCACTTTCTTATAGTTATTCATTTTCCTGGTCCCTTATTTAAGTTTTCTAGATTCCTGCTATGAGTGAGACCATCCGGTATTTTTCTTTTTCTTTTTGGCTTATTTCGCTGAGCATGATCCCTTCCAGCGCCATCCATGTTGCTGCAAATTGCATGTGTTTATCTTTTTTGAATGCTGAGTAATATTCCATGGTATATATGGACCACATCTTCTTGATCCAGTCATCTATTTTTGGGCATTTGGGTTGTTTCCAAAGCTTAGCTATTGTAAACAGTGCTGCTATAAACATAGGGGTGCAGGTGTTCTTTGGAATTGATGTTTCTGTGTCCTTTGGGTAAATACCTAGGAGTGGAATTGCTGGATCATATGGAAGCTCTATGTTTAGTAGGTCCAGAAATCTCCACACAGCTTTCCACAGTGGCTGGACCAGTTTGCACTCCCACCAACAGTGTAGAAGAGTTCCTTTTTCTCCACACCCTCGCCAACATTTGTTGTTGCTAGTTTTTTTAATATGTGCCATTCTCACTGGTGTAAGATGGTATCTCATGGTAGTTTTGATTTGCATTTCCCTGATGGCAAGTGATGTTGAACATTTTTTCATATGCCTGTTGGCCATTTGCATTTCCTCTTCAGAGAAGTTTCTTTTTAGCTCTTCTGCCCATTTTTTGACTGGATTCTTTTCTTTGTTGTTGTTGAGTCTCATCAGCTCTTTGCAGATTTTTGTGATCAGTCCTTTATCATTAGTGTTGGGTGCAAAAATGTTCTCCCAGTTGGTGGGGTTTCTCTTTGTTTTTGTTATTGTCTCTTTTGCTGTGCAGAAGCTCTTTAATTTGATGTAGTCCCAGCTGTTTATCTTTGCCTTCACTATCACTGCTTTGGGTGATGTGTTTGTAAAGATGTCTTTGATGTGCAAATCACGTAGTGTTTCGCCTATATTTCCTTCTATATATTTTATGGTTTCAGGTCTTATGTCTAGTTCTTTAATCCATTTTGAGTTGATTTTTGTGTATGGTGTGAGGTAGTGGTCAAGCTTCATTCTTTTGCATGTAGCGACCCAGTTTTCCCAGCACCATTTATTGAACAAACTTTCTTTGCTCCAATGCATAGTCTTTGCTCCTTTGTCAAAGATTAGTTGACCATAAATCTGTGGGTTTATTTCTGGATTTTCTATTCGATTCCATTGGTCTGTATGTCTGTTCTTGTTCCAATACCATGCAGTTTTGATGATTATGGCTTTGTAGTATAGTTTGAAGTCTGGGAGTGTAATGCCTCCATTCCCTTCTTTTTTTTTCAGGAGAGCTTTGGCTATTCGGGGTTTTTTTGTGATTCCATATGAATTTCATCAATAATTGTTCTATTTCTTTGAAGAATGACATTGAAATTTTGATTGGAATAGCATTGAATCTGTATATTGCTTTTGGAAGGATGGCCATTTTAATAATGTTTATTCTTCCAATCCATGAGCAGGGGATGTCTCTCCATTTCTTTGTGTCTTCTTCTATTTCTTTTAACAGTGTTTTATAGTTTTCTTTGTATAGGTCCTTTACCTCTTTTGTTAGATTTATTCCCAAATATTTGATTTTTTTTGTTTCAATAACAAAAGGGATGGTTTTTTTTTATTTCTTCTTCTTCAGATTTATTGTTTGTGTATAGGAAGGCTACTGACTTTTGCGTGTTGATTTTGTATCCTGCCACTTTACTGAACTGATTGATGAGTTGAATTAGCTTTTCTGTGGAGTTTTTGGGGTTCTCTATGTATAATATCATATCGTCTGCAAATAGTGATAGTTTGACTTCTTCTTTTCCTATTTGGATTCCTTGGATGTCTTTCTCTTGTCTTATTGCCCTGGCTAGGACTTCCAGTATTATATTGAAAAGCAGTGGTGAGAGTGGACATCCTTGTCTTGTTCCAGATCTTAATGGAATTGCTTTCAGCTTTTCACCATTGAGAATGATACTGGCTGTTGGCTTGTCATAGATGGCCTTTATGATGTTGAGGTATGTTCCCTGTATCCCAAGAATTTCAAGGGCTTTTATCATGAATGGGTGTTGCACTTTGTCGAAAGCTTTCTCAGCATCTATTGATATTATCATATGGTTTTTATATTTCTTTTTGTTAATGTGTTGGATAACGTTGATTGATTTTCGGATGTTAAACCATCCTTGTGCCCCTGGAATGAATCCTACTTGGTCGTGGTGAATTATCTTATGGATACATTGTTGGATTCTGATGGCTAAAATTTTATTGAGGATTTTTGCATCAGTGTTCATTAGGGAGATTGGCCTGTAGTTTTCCTTTTTTGTGTTGTCCTTGTTCGGTTTTGGTATTAGTGTAATGTTGGCTTCATAGAACGTGTTTGGTATTGTCCCTTCCTTCTCAATTTTTTGGAAGAGTTTGTGAAGGATAGGCACTAATTCGTCTCTGAATGTTTGGTAGAATTCATTTGTAAATCCATCAGGTCCTGGGCTTTTGTTTTTGGGGAGGTTTTTGATTACCATTTCAATTTCGCTAATTGTAATTGGTCTGTTTAGGTGTTCTATTTCTTCTTTATCTAGCTTTGGGTGATTGTAGAGTTGTAGGAATTTGTCCATCTCCTCTAGATTGTTAAACTTGTTTCCATATAACTGTTCATAGTAGTTACTGATTATTCTTTTGATTTCTGCTGTGTCCGTTGTGATTTCTCCTCTTTCATTGATGATCCTGTTTATTTGTGCTTTCTCCCTTTTTTCCTTTGTGAGCCTTGCTAGGGGTTTGTCTATTTTATTGATTTTTTCAAAGAACCAGCTCTTGGTTTCATTGATCTTTTGGATTGTTTTTTTAGTTTCAATTTCATTTATTTCTGCTTTGGTTTTTATTATTTCTTTTCTTCTACTGGTTTTGGGGTTTTCTTGTTGTTCTTTTTCTAGATCTTTGAGCTTCGAGATTAGGTTGTTTCTTTGAGTTCTTTCTTGTTTCTTGATGTGAGCTTCTATTGCTATATATTTTCCTCTTATTACTGCTTTTGCTGCATCCCATACATTTAGGATATTGGTGTCCTCCTTGTCATTCAATTCAAAAAATTTTTTAATTTCCTCTTTGATCTCCTCATTAGTCCAGTGGTCTTCCAGTAGTGTGGTTTTTAATCTCCATGAGGTAGGAAAGTTCCTTGCCTTCTTTTTATGGTTTATTTCTAGTTTGATGCCTTCATGGTCAGAAAAGATGGTTGATATGATTTCAAACTTGGTGTATCTGTTGATGTTTGTCTTGTGCCCCAGTATGTGATCGATCCTGGAGAATGATCCGTGTGCGCTTGAGAAAAATGTGTACTCCGTTTTTTTGGGGTTTAGTGTTCTATAGATGTCTGTTAAGCCCAATTGCTCTAGGTCCTTATTTAGAGCTTTGGTTTCTTTACTTATTTTTTGTCTTGTTGATCTATCCATTGTTGATAGTGGTGTGTTGAAGTCTCCCACTACGTATGTGTTTTCTCTGATGTCTGTTTTCAGAGAGGACAACAGTTGTCTGATATATTTTGGTGCTCCTTCGTTTGGTGAGTATATGTTAATGAGTGTTATTTCTTCTTGAAGTATTGTCCCCTTGATCATAATGTAGTGACCATTGGGGTCTCTTTTTATCTTTTTGAGTTTGAAATCTGTTTTATCTGATATAAATATAGCTGTTCCTGCTTTCTTTTTTGGTCCATTTGCTTGTAGGATTGTTTTCCATCCTTTAACTTTGAGCCTATTTTTATCTTTTGTAGCTAAATGTGTTTCCTGGAGACAGCAAAAGGTTGGGTTTTGTTTCTTAATCCAGGCTGCAACTCTGTGTCTTTTTATTGAAGAGTTTAGTCCATTTACATTTAGAGTTAATATTGATATGTTAACATCTGTATTTGCCATTGTGTTTGTCTTTCCTTTGATTTTATTTATTTATTCTTTTAATAACTTTTTTTTTTTTTTGGCCTTCTTTCATTGTTATTCGTCCCTCTGAGGTTCTGGCTTTAGGACTCCTTGTAGTATTTTTTGGAGTGGGGGTTTAGTTGCAATGAAATTCCGGAGTTTCTGTTTGTCTGAGAAGGTCCATATTCTTTCTTCAAAGAGGAAGGAGAGCTTTGCGGGATAGAGTATTCTTGGTTGGCATCTGTTTTCTTGGAGTCTGTTGACTATGTCCCTCCACTCTCTCCTTGCCCGTAGTGTTTCTTCGGAGAAGTCTGATGTCAGCCTGATTGGCTTTCCTTTGAATGTTATCTGTTTCTTCCCTCTTGCCAGCTTCATTATTTTTTCCTTGTCCTGGATTCTTGGGAGCTTTACTATTATGTGTCTTGCTGTATTTTTTCTTTTGTCGTGGAAGTTTGGTGTTCTTCTTGCTTCTTGTATATCAATTTTCAGCTCCTTCTTCACATTTGGGAAGTTCTCTTCAATTATCTCTTTGAATATTTTCTCTGTTCCTACATCTCTCTCCTCTCCTTCTGGTATTCCTATAACTCTTATATTTCCTTTCCTCATGGAGTCAGATAGTTCCCGAAGTCTTTCTTCATTCTTTTTCCTTCGTACTTCTCTTTCCTTTTCTGTTTTGGTTCTTTTTATTTCTGTGTCTTCAAGAGCACTTATTCGTTCTTCCATTTCATCATTTCTGCTTTCATTGCTTTTCCCAGAATTCTTTAGTTCTTCCACTAATTCTTTGATCTCCTGCATTTCTTTTACTTACCTCTTTAGGGACTCAATTTCATTCTTCTGATCGTTGATTATTTTTCCCTTATCATTGTTTTCCTTTATGACTTCTGTCATTTTTTTAATCACGGCAATTTTAAATTCTCTTTCTGGAAGGCTCAGAAGTTCTTCCAAGTTACTGTCGTTGCAATCTGAGGGCTGGTTTTCTTTTTGTGGTGTGCTTTTTCTCTGGAGAGTTGCTAGGTTGCGTGTGGTTCTTCTCCTCCCTACTGTCTGTTTTCTAATTTGCCGTATGCGTTGGGACACTGTGTAGTTGTGACTGGCCGGCATCTTGGGTGAGCTTCTCTGGTCCCCTCTGGTTCCTCCAGGAGTCATCAGTCAGTTTCAAGCAGTCTTTATTGGAGAAAGGTCCCTGTCCTAAAATGTCGATGTGGGGACACACTCCCCTGTGCACCTGGTCTGCCCCAGCGGTGGGTTCCTGCTCCCCCACTGGGCTTGGACTGCAGGCCAGAGGGGGTCTGGCGTGGGCGAACTTCCCCCGCTCACCTCTGGCTCCTGAGGAAGCCTTCTGCAGGTAGTCTTTACTGAAGAAATGTCCCTGTTCTAAAATGGTGATGTGGGACACACTCCCTGCGCGTACGGTGTCAGGCACACTCTTCTGCGTGCCTGGTCTGCCCCGGCTGTGGGTGCTCACTCTCCCTGTGGGCTCAGACTACTTGTTCGGAAGGGGCCGGGTGTGGGCTAACTCCCCAGCTGGCCACTAGCTCCTTCAGGAGCCTGTGCTGGCTTCAAGTCGCTAGGTGGCGCCAGAGATCTCTCCTAGAGCCCTTGGGGAGCTGATTTTCCACCCCGTGGGACAGGGAGCAGAGCGGGGATGGTAGGGTACACCTCAACGGCTTTGGGGTGCTGTGTCTGCCTTGTGCCCCACCGTCGTGGGGAACCCACGCCCCTAATTTCGTGCCCCGGGTCTCAGTTCCAAAGCCCTCAGTTCCAGGACGCGGGCTGTAGCCTAGTTCAGTGGCGCGGGAATGGCGCCTTTTGCACCGCTCCCGTGCCTGGGTGCCTGGTTCCTGCTTACTCAGGGAGGGACCTTCACCTCAGTGAGGACCTCCGAGAGTCTCCCCGCAAGCCTAGGTCGTCTCCCAAGCCTAGGTCGCAGGCGCGGGGACCTGGGCAGCCGCGATCCTGGTCTGCACTTGCTTTTCAAGCGCGCCGAGCGTGCCACTTTCCGCGCAAGCTTACCGGCAGCCTGGGCTGTGTGCGTGTCTCCTGGGGTCTTTGTTCTTCTCTAATGGTGCCCGGAGCCGTTTGCGGCGAATCCTGCAGGGTTCGCCTCAGCTCCCGTTCACGGGGTGTGGTGGCTGCAATAGTTCCTTTCCACTCACAGTCCCACTTGCTGCGTCCGTTTTTTCTTGTTGGCCGTTTTGGTTTGTTGTTTCCCTCCTCTCCGCAGGTTTGGAGAGTGCCGACTTTGTGGGCGGGGGAGGGGAGCAGGGTTCTGCGCTTCCCTCCCTTCTGGTCCTCTTTTATGGCAACTTTCTTCTTCGGGCAGTTTGCTGGAGTCGTCCGTTTATCTTCCGTGTCCCAGTTCTCACTGGGACCTGCCGCTTTTCCTCCCTATTAACTTTTTTTAATGGGAGATCTTACTAGCAGCGTCTCCTCGCCGCCATGTTGCTCCGCCCCTTTCCTTGTTTCATGATTTTCTATGAAGAAATGACACAATAGATGTAAGAGCATTTAGAAAGTATTATGAAAAAAACCAAACACATATATACATATATAGTTTTAATCAGTAGAAATATTAATGATGTTATTCAGTTATTTTTGAGTCAAAGAACAATTGTCACCATACCCCTTGCTCAGTGTGACTTTGCATCTAACCTATGTAAATTTTTCAGGTCCTTGCACTACCCTGGAAATCTCTCTCTAGTTTGCCAGTACTCACCATGGTTCATTGAAAAATTAATGCAGTTTTCTGTTAGATATGGCTAAACCAGCAAACTGCAATAAAACTATTAAAACTTTTGTTCTAGAGCAGTGATTTTCTTTTTCATTGTCTCTTCCCAACTCCCAAGGAAACTTTTTAGACATTTTTTTCCTAATTACTCACCCCATGATGTTCCTGCTCCAGAACAAGTTATGCCCTCTGGCTGTGACATGACAAAGTCTTCCCCTCATTGAGTAAGAATGTTTTAGTGTTTCTAGATTCCAGTTGAAGTCTACCTCCCCATTTTAGTCTAATCTGATCATGGGTCTCCCAGGTAGGACTGTGGCACAGTTGAGGATCTAGTGTTAAACCACTGCGCTCCAGGCTGGTTTTCTCTTCTCTGTTCTCTCAATTCTCTGAATTGTTCTTTGGCTGAAAAAGAGTAT
This sequence comes from Talpa europaea, assembly GCF_964194135.1. Lineage (NCBI taxonomy): Eukaryota > Metazoa > Chordata > Mammalia > Eulipotyphla > Talpidae > Talpa > Talpa europaea. The sequence goes on along the minus strand of NC_140068.1, from coordinate 48,194,211 downwards.
AATATTCACTCTTCTCCTGAGTTGTGGGAATTAAGTGAGGTGGAGCTTAGAGAGCACTTAGCATAGTGCTTGATAAATGATAAACACAAACGTTCATCATTGTTAATACCTAATAGCATAGAAAATTGCAATTGAAAACTGCAAAGGAAAAAAGAGAAGGGGAGACGAGTGCTTTTAAGTCATGCCACTGTGCTTTGTAATTTATGCAGTGGCTATGTTATTTTTTAAATGATGTTCAGAACTTAACCTTTGCTCCTGTTTTGCTTTTGTCTTGTTAGAAACGACCTTCTAGTTCAGCCTGTCAGCTGCAAATTTAATTGACTTTTGTGGTCATCCCAGATGAAAAAAAAGTCACTACTTGGGGAGGACAAGATCAGAATGAAAAGCAAACAGGTGTCCAACTAGCATTTTCCCCTTAGGACAGTGGTTCTCGAATTTGACAGTATATATTAGACTGAGGAGTGACAGTACATATTAGACTGAGGAGTGAATTTTTAAAAATTCACCCAGCAATTATATTTTGAAGCATGGTGAAATTGTAGGAAAGCGCAATTTTCAAATTGTAGGACATCCATTTAAATCAACTGTTGTAGAAATAAATTCTAGCCTTTTACCCAGGCAGAGGAAGAACAAGCGGTACTTTAGGAATGGTGAGGTCAGGAAAATTTTATTACTCATGCATGAGGTACCAGACCTGGGTAGCCCTGTAAGGTCTGAGCATCAGTTTAAAGACCAAGGGTTCCTTTTGTACACAACTGTGTCCATATCTGTTACATTGATAACATCGTTTTTAGCAGGTGCAACCATTTGCAGTGAAGTCCCAGACAAGGGGGGCAAGGCAAGGGGTGGGGAAGATACAAGCACTGGGGAATGACCTTGGAGAGAGAGACCAGCTTGGCCGGCTGTCCGACCTTATAGGTAAGAGTGCTCAGGCCCTGGCCATGAATCTTGAAAGGGAAGGAGCTGTAAGTAAGCAAACTTTTTGATTATGACTGTGTTGGAGCGTTCATTGTGTTACAAGGCAGGGAGGGGGCAGCCCAGAACCCGCAAACCTGCCTGCTCTAAATAGGTTCTGCTATCCGCCGCATCGACACAAAACATATGAGACTTTAACGGGAAGGAACTTTAATACAATTAGGAAACAATATAGGAAAGGCAAAGAATATAGTTTCTAAGTCAAGCACCCAAAGTTACCCATTCCCTTGTACGTAAAAGTCCACCCAAGCAGGATTGGCCCAGAGCAAGGCCCCAAAGCCAGCCACAAGTCTAAAGCATCTTCCAGTGGGGACCCACAGAAAAGGATCAGAAACAACCAGATAAGTCTGGAAGGAAAAGAGCAAATCAAAATCAATAGAAAAAACCACCATTGTCACTTCCCCATGGGTCTCTCACCCACATCTGTGTCACCCCGTCCATGACCAAAAGGCAAGCATAGTTTCTTCACGTGTCTCTCTGCTCCACGTGCCTCCTCCATGTCTCCTTCTGGCTCTCCATCCTGCTTCCTTCCTTCCTCAGTCTCCTCTGTAGCCTCTTCTCTCCTTCTCAGCTCCACTCTCCCTTGGGTGGGGCAGGGAACTTGGGATCTCCCCCTTTCCTGGGGACCACCCTGTTACAATTGCACCTGGGCTGGAAGTTCTGCTGGAATTTTTATTATATTCGTTTGCTCAATAATATATTTTCTCATCACAACTATTTGGCCCAGATTTCTCTTTCTCTTTACAAGGATATTACTAGACTTTGCATAATTCCCTGTTGAAATTTGGATATAATTTGTCTATGGAATTCATCTACTTTAAGGAACACTTTTTCTCTTTGATCTTTAGTTCAAAAGACTGGGATCTGCAAATTAACTGACAATGGAGAGCTTAGCAGGGGAAAAGACAATGTTTATTTACATGTGCACATGTACTCATGAGGATGCTCAGTGATAAGTAATTCAATGAATAACCAGAAATAACCTTAACAAAAAAGGTGGAGAGAGGTTTTGGGAAAGTATAATGGTTTTGAGGAAAGGATAAAATGTTTTATTAGGCTTTTTTATGCTAGAAGAATGGACTGTCTCCATGACAGATGAAAAATCACAGGAAACTCTTTGAGGGGAAGTTCATGACAGCTGTTTTGGGGAGATTCTGCTTTAGGCACATGTAAAGGCAGGACAGGACACAGAGCAGGTTTTCTGATCCTGGGTAAAGGAGCAATCAGATTCCTCAGTGGTTTTTTGCAGGTCTTTTATTAGGGTTCACCAGGCATATGGCAGGCAGGGGTGCTGGCTGGGGGGCTGGGAGGCATGCCAGCCTCCCAGCCCCCAGCAAGTCTTCACTCTATCTGGGCTCTTTGGCGTTCGACGCCGCCCTTAAAAGCACAGTCTTGGCCCAGGTGTACCCACTGCAGGTGCCCGCCATCAGGCATGCATTCAGGATCACAGGTTCCCTCATCTATCGTGATGGCGGGAGGGCAGAAAAGCCTGATATTTTTCCTTACCCTACAGCACATAAAGAAAATGTATATGAAATTTCTATCTTTTATAGCTCAAATGATTTTGCTTTAAAATAATCTTTATGCCCAAATTGTGATTCTTTCATCTGATAATTCTTAAAACCAGAGTATAGGATGACCCATACCTGCATCCAAACAAATCATTTTTGTATGGCATAACTGAATCCTTACTGTGTCTAAATTTTGTTTAAATAGACCAAATCGTCTGCTCAATCAATAGCTAATACATAACAGAGCCAGGATTAAATCCACGTTTATCTGATCCAAGGTCAATAATCTATTACACCATTTCTAATATACCCTGGTGATCCATGTGTCATTTTAGAGTTATAATCAGGTTATAACGATATCATAAAACTTTACTAGTGCTAAGTTTCAGAATATGTCATCTTTATATCTGGAAGTAGCAATTTTATGCTTCTTTAAAATTTTCAGCATTTTACAAGGGATGGATCATCTAATTTGAAAAACGTATCAGCACATTGGGATGCAATTCACTTGAGTGCAGGAACTTAGCTGAAAGCTGACTTCCTAATGATGTTCTCTCTCAGTCTTCAGAGGCCTCTTTTCATACTTTCCCATGTAAACCTTGCCTTCCTTGAGAGGGGTAAAAGAATTAAAATTGGAGTTTCAAGGTTTCCTAATCTCCTTCTGGTTCCAAGTAATAAAATTGGAGGGGAGGCAAAAGTTATCTTTTGGGTCTGCAATTTAAACTGACAAAGACAGATTAACAGAAAAACATACAATTTATTTAACAGAAGTCTTACATGACACAGGAATCTGCATAAAGAAATGAAGAACTGGGAGAAAAAGACCTCAGTATTTTTATGCTGTGTTTGATGAAGAGTACACATTCAGGGAGAAATATAATAATTTAAGGAGTATGAGGTAAATTAGTAAACTGGGAGAAACTTAGCAAGGTTTGTTTACTAGGATTCTTCTTAAAGTCCCATTGTCTTCAAGGATAAGGTGTTCCTTGCCTCTGAGCATATGGAGGGTGCCATTTACTTGAGGGTTTTGTGATCTGTTTCAGGAAAAAAAAAGGTGGGGGTGGAGAAGGGGAAGTCAGAATGACCTTCCTGCTTCTGCAATTTTCTCAAACTCCTTCAGCTGAACACATTCTGCCACATTCTGAGACAACATTTCCTGAGCCCCAGCAACATCACCTTAACTTTTACAGAGAATATCAAGTGTCCTATGAGGTAGGTTCTATTTTTTCCATAGTTTTCTTTATTCTAAAAATAATTTAAAAGTAAAAGCTGCTTAAGACAAGTGAGCCTCCGTGTAGGTAAGGAAAAAAAGCACAAAATGATTTGTGTAATTTTCATGATTACTAAAGGGAAAAATATTTATAGTTTATTTGAAAAGATTATTTTTTATGATCTAAGAAATTTATTAAATGAATGCTTATATGAGAATCTTGAGAGATGCATATAACATTTTTCAGAGTTAGCTTTTTAAAAAAAATTGATAAAGACTGAGAATATACTCTCAACATGTTATTCAATAAAAGAATATCTACTTGTAGTTAAAAGTGATATAAACTCGTACTAGATTTTGGAGATCTATTTTTTTGATTTTCACAATTTAGGAAGTATATCAGTGAATAGCCACCAGATCACAGAGAATGCCCTCTCTAAGGTTGACAGCACACACATAGCAAATAGCTGAACATGATGGACCTGTTATTCTACTTTTTATTACCAGTAGAGTCAGTGTTTAAAAAACACTTGATAACATTATATGTGTTAAAAAGGCTAAGGGATCTCGTAACCATTGGATGGAGAGACATTTTATGAATAAGGGATATGAGATTCTATTGTAAAACCCAATTTCTTTGACCTACTCTCAAAATAGGTCAATCCTCTCTCTTCTGTCAATTATAAATGTCTTTTTAAAATCTTACTCTTTAGGGTGCTCTCCATGCAGCTATATTTTTAGATGTTTCCCAGTTTTCCTCTTCATGAGGGTCATTTACAATTGAAACATTTTAATTTCAATTCTCAGAGGACTTTTTTTCAATCCTTACTAATTGAACTCTGTCATCACATAAGAATATTAGGTCTTTCTGTTTTCTGAAAGTTTTAAAATTCGGTTTCTTAAAACATGGGCTAAATTATCACCTTATCTCCTTACCACCCTTCCCCAAGATTATCCTGACATAAAACACTAAGTTGTAGTCAAGGAATCTCATCATTCCAACTTAGCCACCAGTTTCTTCTTATTGATCTGAAGAAACTGTTACTGCTTCCTCTGGCTTCTGAGGCTTTAAATTGCCAGCCAGTCAGGCAAGCCAAGTTCACTTCTTTAGTTGAATAACACTCCAAGGAGAGTTGAGCACTGTTTTTCCTCCCTCCTTCCTATCATTTGTATAACTAATCACTGTAGCATTTTTTGGATGTGAATGTGGGATAATTATACATTTCAATCATTTAACAGAATAGTCTGTATCATCCTCACAAATGGTGAAACAATCCAGTCTCCTTTTATTGTCAATGTCCTGCTACCTTCAAATTTCTACCTCAGCAAATAAGATAGATTTATTATTCTATTCTTCCTTCTAACAGACTTGTTTTTCAATTAAACTATACACTTGCATTGCTACAATTCTAATTTTGAATCCCTCAATTTCCCTTGGCAAATACACACAAGCGTAAGTGAATGGACCCACACACATATCCTCTTTTTTATAATACACTGCCCATTGATACACAGTTATCTGAGGACACAGGCATTTTATATAATTCAGTTATCTTATATGAACATTTTGAGAAACTTCCTGATTTTTTTGTGTCATAACTCATATAATTTTTATAATTCTTGATATTTTGTTATTATGTTTCTCTCCACATAAAGTTTACTTTAAAATCCTCTGAATTAGATTAGTGGTTCACCAGAGAAATAATATTCTTTCTTATCTCTATGAAAATACATTTCATACCTAGCTAACACAAACCAGTTTTGGTGTTTTGAATAATGATTCTCCCACCACCTCTTTAATCAACTACACAGTGTTTTTTCCATTCCTAAATCATACACTAAATTGAAGGAAGAGTTTAAAATGACACCTGGATCCCATTAGTCCTTTAGTTTTCTGCCTAGGGCACCATGGCCTCTAGAAATGGTTTGTATGTCGATCCCCAAGGCATCAGGATTGTGATCCTGCCCTCATGAACAGGCAGGAATGGGTAATTGTCAGCAGTTGTAATAAGTCTTGACAATTTTACCATCAAATCCTAAACACAAGTTCCATTAAAACACTACATTTTTTACATTTGGCTACAAGTCTACATGAAATTTGCTCTTTTTCCTGGTGAATGGGAGATTTTATCCAATTAGATGGCTATCATTCTTTTTTTTTTTCCTGCAATATAGGCTATTACATAGTAATATCTGGTTTCTTGGTCTTATGAAATTTCTGCATTTCATATCTGTGAATTTATATGTGCACACACACACATACACACACAGTCTGTCCTCATTTATTGAGTTAGTATTAATGCATTTCAAAAACTAATCCAAAGATAAATAACACTGTTAATAAAAGCATAGACAATAATGTTAATAGACTTGTCATTCACTATTATTTTGGTGGTTTAAATTATATCTGGATACTAATTAAATTCAGAAGAAAATAGAGAGAAAAAGACCATCTCTCTGGCTTTTTGAGGCCACAATGAATGAAAAAGAAAACTGCAATACAGAATTTATCTTTGGATATTATTAAACAACAATTATATCTTACTTTGTTCTGTGGCTGGCAGACCCTGTGCTGTAAAGGCCAGCAGCCAGATTCTCTGCAGGAGGATTTCAAATACTGCCAAGTCAGAGAAAGATACCAGCCAAAGAGAAATGGCACAGCAATTGCTGGAATTTCTCCTGAAATGTTAATATTTTAGGGAAAAGTAAAGAGAATGATGTTACCACAATATCTACCATGTAACACCAGGTATAGATTCTTATTGAGCTAATATAATTATAGAATGGTGTGCAAATGGAAAGTGAGTAGCTGAAAAATATTTTGCATATAAGCAAAATCAACTAATTCTTTGGAGTTATCTACTTTGTATTCTAGAAGTTGTTAGAAAAAAAGAAACCAAGCCATATTATTTGTTAGGCGATGTCATAGGATATAGTTATATTTTGGTTCTTTCTTTCCTCTGATAAATTTGGAACAAATCAAATAATTAAATAAAATTATTTAGTAGTAACATAATTTGTATTTTGGGCGTTAGCTACTCTTGTTCAATTAAAGGGAAAATTAATACTAGGAAATTCTAGACAACTAAAGACTATGACATGGTTTTTAAATATATTAATTGAACCATATGAAATTGCTAGTTTTATAAGTAAAAATGGTTGTATCTGTACTTTCATATAACCCAAACTTACTGCATTATTTACATCATAAATATTTATAAGAATTTCTTCTTTCCCAACAAATTATGAGTTCTGTTAGGGCAAGATTATTGATGTATATATCCTCAGGATACATAACAATACCTGATAAGTAGTAGGTATTACAAACATGTTGAACTGAAGGTACTTTAATAGCACCTTAGATTGTTCTTCAGGATAATCATCTCCAAACTTTTGATTGACTTGAAGTGAAAATACATGTGCAAATTATGTTCCCATTCATTACAATTTAGGTACATCAATAAACATTTTAGATAGATAGTTAAAAGATGCTTTTGTATGTGTGTCTGTCTGGAAGGAGGCCATTGCTTTAAAAACTCTAACATTTCAGTCTCAAAACAAATATTAAATTTGCAACATGTGCTTAAAAAGAACTAGTAGACTATTACAAAGATGGGTTTTGTTTTCGTTATTTTAAGGAAGCTGAATAATGACAAAGAAAAGGAATCAATATGTACTGAGCACCAAGTAGGAAAGATAAATCTGTTTGTTATTAAATTTACATATTGCAAAATAAGTGTTATTTGCTAAGCAGATTTCAAAGCATAGATTCTAAGAAGTTAGATCCAGAACCTGACCTAAAACCTTATTTAATAATGATGTCTAGCATGTGCTTTTTCTTCAACTGAGGATGATAGTATTTTATCACAGCAGTCTACCAATGAGGGTAGAATTTATATTCATATTGTGTATTTAAGCATTTTATATCTATATGACCTCGATGAAGAAAAGTATTTTTTTCCCTTTGTGGTAAACAAGCAAAAATCCTTAATAAAAGCAACCGTTTAATATTTAGTCACTTCTTGTTTTCTTTCAATAAGAACAGAAATGGCAAACCAACACAACTATTTATTAGACATCATAGGAGCCTGCCTTTATAGTAAATATTTACCTAAAATTGTCTTGCTTAACACATAATTATTTTTACCATTTTGCAGTTGTGTATATTTAGGCTTAGAGATATGAGGTTGGCTAGGGTCACACAATAGGTATATGTCTGGGCTAAGATTTGGCATTTCTCAAAATCCAAAGCTCATATTCCATAATCACAATAAATAATTTTTCTGTCTCATAAGAGCCAGATTTTGTGATGTGACCATGATGCTTTCTTTTTTTAACCTGCTTACAAAGACCCAGATAAATGTGTTTGAAAGCCACTAAATCATTTTCATTGGAAATTGGATAGAAAATAAAAGTGTCAAACTTGATAGTAGAATCCTTTCTCTTCTCAATGGCACAACCAGTATTTTCTCCCATGGACACTGATTAATGGCACACAAAATTGCATGACTGTTGCAAATATCTATACACCAGCTATAGTAACAAGATTCATCAATGTCTCAATGCTGTGGCAAGGAAAATCATGCAGGAAAAAGGATGCAATTACTTTTCTGTAGTTCCAAACTTCTCGTTTTTGGAATATTAGCAGCTGAATGGTCAGTGGGAGAGAATTGTTACTGTGGTCAAGGTTTGTGGATTAATTGCCATGGGACAGATGATCAGTAGAAGAATGGAAGACTCCCTGTGTTCTTTCATACAGGTGTACTGTCTCTTTCCTTTACTGCTTTCTCATTTATTCCCATGTCTTTTTGAGATTTAACAGGGAAAATGGTTGAAGACTATTTTTCTAAAAGGCTACTTGATTTAACTTTTTTTTTAAAGGTTTATTTATTTATGCACATAAGAGCTGGGGTACAGTCCAGACATGCAGGGGGTGAGAGGATTCACCAGAGACAGAGAGGGGAACTGAACAGGCAGACTGACTGAAATACACTGCTGAGGGGAGCAGAGGGCGAGTCAGGAGAGGTCTGCTGCACCATGTGGGCTGCTCCCTGGTGGCCAGGGATCGAACTTGTGCTGCAGAGGCTACAGATTGCTTCATAGCGTGGTGCTTAATCCCTTGTGCCACCAGGGAGGACCTATTGTCATTTAACTTTAAGTGACATTCAAGTTCTCATTGCATTGTGGATATTGTGGTCCATTGAAAAAATACAGGATTTGTAAGTGAAACATACAAATCTCTTCTATTGTGTACTATGAACTTCAGTTCTGTATGGTCACTTCTATTTTCTAAACTTCGTTTAATCATTTCTTTTTTATTTTTACATTTTGTTATGGTAACTTTTAAATATGTGCAAATGTAGACAGAATAGTAATAGTAAACCCCTAGTATTCTATCCAGCTTCAGAAATTATCAGCTCATTATACCCTCCCATATTACCTAAGAATAAATCCCAGATAGCTCATCATTTTATTCATATTTTATTTGGTATTACTAGAAAATAAGGATTCTTAAAAACACATGTGACCTAAATAATAGTAATATACCCAAAATTAACAAATAATTCCTTAACACAATCAAATATACAATGTTTTGATTTCCATTTGCCTCATAAATTTCATATTATTTTTATATCTTGATTACTAGATTTGGAATCCAAATAATATCCACTCATCATGATAGATTGACATTATTACTCTGAGTTTTCCTGATTACATCACCATGGTAATCGTTAATATGTTCATCTGATTCTACATTTTATGTAAATTGGTAGTTGGTTCTAAAGACCTAGACACAGTTAAGTTGGATCATTTGCTTCATTTTTGGTCAAAACTATTAAAGTAGCAAACAGAACTGAGTTGCATTTCTCCATCTGAAGGCATTTAATATTTGGTGGCCTCTTATAATATTAGAAACTCATGATGATAAGTGCCCAAACCTTTAATTCATTATGGGCCAAATGAAGAGATTTTACTTCTCTCATATCTTCCTCATTTATTAGCTGGAATATTTTTGCAAGAAAACAAATCCCTATTATTTGCTTTCCCAGTTACACAACTAAATGTAGGAAAATAAATTTAATGTTTAATAATTTCCCTTTATTAGTTTTCAAAATAATAAATAGGTCCATTGTTACTTGGCCAATTAGTTTGTTTTATATTATTATGAAGTATACTTAAATATACTTATTGTGGTTCAATCCATTTCATTTACTCTTCTTTTGATTCTCCAGTTATTCTATATAGGTCATTGTGAATCTCTTCAAGAGGATCTCTAAGTAATTTTGATTTAGAACTGTTTCTCATTGATAGCATCCTTTATTATAAAGTATTAACAAGCTTTTCCAGATTTATCTTGTATACTATTTTGTTCCAGAACCAGGAATTTATCCAAAAACCAGTCTTTTAAACTCTCTATCATCTTGACATGATTAGCATAAATCATCTCTAAAATTACTCCAATAGTAGAGTTAGTCCCTGACTTACAATTGTTTGATTTGCAGACTTACAATTTTTGACTTCACAATGGTGCAAAATTGATACGCATTTAGTAAAAACAGAACTTTGAATTTTTAACACAAGCATTCTGTTTTATACATTTATTGAAATATGCAACACTATATTATAAAATAAACTTTGTATTAAATTATTTTGCCCAACTGTAGACATATGTAATTGCTCTGAGCACACTTAAGGTAGTAGAGGCTAAGTTATAATGTTTTGTACATAAGTTATAATTAAATATATTTTCAACTTTAGAGGGTTTATGGAAATGTAACTTCATCATAGTTGGATGATTCCAAGATCTTTTCTACCTAATCTAGACTCTACAGAATTTTCAAGGAGATAGTTTTCCTCCATGAGGAATAATGGGAGGAAACATTCTATCTTCTTGTAAACTAGTGTGTTCTATCTTCCCAATTTGCCCAATATATAGAAAAATCAGACTACACACTAATCAAAACCTTATTTGAAAGTGTATCTGCCAAGTGGGAGCCATTGGTTTTCAGTCATTTGGAACAGAGCAGTATTGGATTCTGTGCTTAATAATTAATAAAATATCACAAAATAGCAGCTAGATATTGTGAAATATTGTATTTTTATAGGTAGACACTGTGTATTGGTAAAACTGATTTATGTACTGCATTGATTCTAGAAAGCAATTTATCAAATGTTATTGTCAAGAAAATTGTGTATTTTCAATTAGTTGTTAAATGCAAATACTTTAACTTCTGGGAGAGAGAGAATGAAAGGAATATTTTCTGTTAAAAGATGTCATGTAGACAGTGTCTTTGAAAGGTGGTATACTACAGGACTTCTGTAGGATGTAGAGCTCCTCCATCCAGGCTTTGGGTTGCTCAGTAACATCTGAGGCCAATATGATGCCATTCCTTGTTAGTGCTGCTGCTGCACAGTTTAGACAAGACTAGTGAAAGAGGTAGTTTTCCTAAGGGAGTAGTTAGAAAATTAATTAAATGGAGGGAAGCACTGGGATATTTAGAAAACAAATTGGAGTCAAGACCAAACACAGACAAGAATAAAAAGAACACTAAGAATCATGGGGGAACCAAGTTTGCTGTGCGGCCTCCCCACTGACGGCTTAGAAGAGACTTGGTGACAATTTTTCTAAGGAAAACCAGTTTCCTTATCATAAGATGACTGCATATATGAAATCTAAGCATTTTATTCCAATACTGTTTAAAAGATATTTTCTCTCCCAAAAACATGTCAATCTCAATTCTCTGAGGCTGTTCTAAATGTCATTTGGAAGGTTGCTACAGACTCAGGACAGGCTTTTGAGGGCTTAGTATGAAACTTTTGTAAATATCAGCCTTCTTTCAAAACAGTTTCTTCAGATGACCAATATCTGAATTTCAAAAGTAGTCTTTTTTTCCATTACTTAGGTAGCCAAAAGTACCTGATAATAGAAATTATTAGACAATGTATTAGTTTAAAATACAGAGTTGATTATCTGTTAGTCACTATTCATGACTGCCAAATTTTCATAATATTTGGTCAACAATTGGGCACTATTTTTTTATTACACTTACTAAAAATTTATTCCTCATGGTTTTTAAATCCAATGGATATTTTTAAAGGGAAAGCTATTTTAGATATAGGCACTTAATTTTGAAAAGTGACTTCTTGAAATCTTATGAGTAATTACTTCCTAGGAACTCTAATCGCTGAGAGTTAATTTTCAAAAACAAACAAACAAAAAACATTAATTTAAATAATCAATGGAATGTTTAGGGCTGGTAAGGAAGAAAAAAAAATTCAGTTACTGATGTCATGTGTTGGGTTATCATGCTTATACAGCCCTTGTTTTAAAGACCTTTGTATGTTTTAAAGACCTTTGTTTTATTATTGATCAAAATAAATATATTTTCAAACAGGGAAACTGAGATTTAGATCACTAATTTCTGATCAAATCAGTAACCATGTAGTATCGAGAGTGTTATAGGGAAAGTTAAAAAATGTTTAGTTCTCCCTAGATCATATTACATCATAAATATGAAAAATAATGAATGTTATTATTAAAATATAAACATTAAATAAAAATCAAACAACAGTTCTATTACACAGTCATAATAGCCATTTTTATGGGGGATCTTAGTCCATTGAGACACACTATATATATAATTTCTTTTGTATTTTCAAACTGGGACTGGATTTAACTTATTTTCCTAATTTCCACTTGAGCTAAATATAATTGTCATTCCTATTTCACTGGTTAGTACACTGAGCTTCATAGGGGATGAGCAAGGTTATAAAACCCCCAAAAATGAATTCTGTCTTTACTTCTGGCTCATAGTGAGTTCCTAAGGACTCTCTTCTGTTAGTCTAGGCGTAAGCTCTGGCACAGTTCTATACATTTAGTACAATTGCCTACTTATAACTGGCATCTAATTATAAATAATAGCTTGATTCTGGCATTAAGAGTAAACACATGTTAGTACAAAAAGCAATTAAATCTCAGTATGTTACCAAAAAGTATACTATGTAAATGATGTAAAGTATTTTAATATATAGCAGTACATCTCAGTAACTATCTTGCTTTAACTAAGTCTGAATCCATGATGTGGGGATTATTATTCATTTTATGTATTATCTTCTTTGAAATAGTTTGTATCATTCAAGGCATACACAGATTATTAAATGCACATTGTTTAAATGACTTGCTGATGTTCATATATTGTTCCCGGTTGGAAGATATTCCAGTGGTAAAAACAAAATCTCTCCTGTTTGTTTAATTGTGCCCTAGGGTAGCAATGAGAATGTGTCTAGGAGTGAGAGAACACCAGCTTTAATAAGCATACAATGCAATTTAACAGTTCATAAAACAGTAAAATTTAATCCTGTACTGAGAGATTTATTAAATTTCACTCAGCAAAATGGAGTATGGGATATGAGCGCAAGTGAGAATTAAGTGAAATGATTTCAGGGGCAATAGATTTTATTGCCTGATAAAGTGGGGGACTCATTCCATTTTTTCAAGCGATTTCTTGTTAATTTATTCTTTGGAGATAATTGTCTTACACAAAAAACTTTTTCTAAACAAGTAGGGGACAACAACAACAAAAAACTGTTTAACTTTGTTTAATTTCAAAAGAGTAGACTTATCCCACTCAAATATTATTGAAATTGAAATTGTGGCTGAGACTATTTTAAAGCTGTAAAATGAAATATTTATATTCAAGGAGAATTGACCAACTTTCTTTTTTTTTAAATCCGTTTACTTTGCCCCCAGACTAAATGATGCTTGACAACACTGTAGTTTCACGTAATTTCATTTTTTTTGCATGTCAAATAACATATTAAAAATTCTTAGGCATATTTTCTGCATATATAATGACCAATTCCTTGGAAGCTTTGCCACAAATGGGTGCTATTTTATTTTTTTATCTTGTTTTGATTTTCTCTACCTTTCGTTTTACTTAGAGAAGTATTAAACAATCAGAACATCCCATTTATGAGAATAGTAAATTAATCTGTAAGAATTACTCAAATGTATGCCTTAAATTGCTAGTTTTTTCCTTTTGTTGGGGTGGAAAATTTTTTTATGGTTTAGAGAAAGGAGCCTTCCCCAAAGTTGAAAAATCTTGATCTGTATAACAAAAACAATGGCAGCAAATATATTGAGATTTAAATGTTTTTACATACATTGTATCATTTGAATCTCATTACACCTGGTGCAATAAGTAAGGTAGCTATCATTGTCCCCATTGTATAGCTGAGAAAATTGAGGTTAGGAGCGGTTACATTTACCAAAGGACATGGCTATGTACACTGCAGATCTATACTGGGCATTTGAGTTTAAGCTATAGAAATACCAGTAAGGTCTTTTTCTATATATTAAACAGCAGGACTTAATAACATTAGTTTTATTTGAGTCAAAATTTAATTTGTGCTTATTCAAAATACAATAGTAATTTCAATAATTTTTTTATTTTCTTACGATGTTTGACTTAGTGATCACTAGCTGGATAATCTCAACATCTTATTTTCATTTATTTATTTATTTTTAAAGATTTATTTATGCCTACAAGAGCTGGGGTATAGGCCAGAGATGTGGGGGGTGAGAGGATTCACCAGAGACAGAGTAGGGAACAGAACAGGGAGGCAGACTGCAATACACTGCTGAGGGGAGCAGCGGGCGCGACAGGAGAGGTCTGCTTTGCCATGTGGGTAGCTCCCTGGCCGGCCAGGGATTGAACTCTTGCTGCAAGAGGCTGCGGATTGCTTCATAGTGTGGTGCTTAACCCCTTGTGCCACTAGGAAGGCACACAACATCTTATTTTTAAACAAAAATATATTTTAAATTTTTAAACATCTTTGAATAATGGTATACATGTGAAGGTTTTAATGGTTTACTTAGATGTGAATTTACTAATATTTAATTAAATTTTGGAATTTTAAGTATAAGAGTAAGGTTTGGATAAACTATGCCTCTTGTGCAGTGTATCATTTTATCTTGAGATTTTTACTTAGCAGGTATAATTTTTGAGAAAGTGAACACTGTCATACAAAATTAATTTTCAACTCTTAACTTTGACAGTTGTGTGTTTTGCATCATCTGTGTAGTGTATGTCTCACAGGAGATACTTCTCCATGTTAAAAAATAATGAGAATCAATGTGGCTGTTAGTTGATGGATGCCATCAAGTCTTGTGATACTTTAGTGGTGAATCTGAACAAAACTGTCCAAAGACAGTTAAATGCCCCCAAAGAGCTCACATATTGAGTGTCCTCTTTTTTAGAGAGTTCATAACACTCAGCCAGGTAAGGAGCAGTGATCAAACGTTAGTCTTTTCAAGCACACCTCTGGGGTCAGCCCCATTGTGTTTTGTGACTACAAACAGTAATAGTGTCAGTGGTTGGGGTAGCTATTTTTGTTAGGTCTTTGCTGATCGCTTCGAAAGGAAAATAAAGGGAAAGAGGAGCCTTTACGTCTTTGTAGCTCTGATTTCATCCACCATTCCTCTTTTTCTTTTCCTCCAAAAATTACTTATGTTAAAACGTGTCCACTCAAGGCAAATCTAACTGACCCATTAGGAGAGGGATGAGAAGCAAAATTGTGTTATTATGCCTTCTTCCTTTATCCAAAGGACTCTGATAGCTCAAAGGCTCTATCCCTGTCGGAGCTGTTTATAATTTCCCCACCATTTTGCAATAGTTATTTCTTGACTATAAAAATCAGTAAAACTCAATACTATAGCAGCAAACTTATAAAGTCTTTCACTATAGTAAAACCTTAAAAGCTTTTGCCTTTCATCAAATTTACAGTAAGAACTTTCCTGGCCAGGATATCACAGGGTTAATTTTTAACAGAATCAGATGCAAAGATTTTACCTATTTACATCTTCCCATAAAGTTCCCATATCTTCTTCTTCTTCTTCTTTTTAATTAGGCACCCCCAATTAAATTGGATTGAGAGTGGATGGTTTAGGTACTTATTTGCACCTGAATCTGGGTATTTAGGGTGACAAGACCAACATTTGTAAATTACTTAGTCTATAAGGGTGTCATTTGGTACATGCTTTGACAAAATTTCAAGTTTGTTGAAATTCAAAATGTTAATTACACCTTTCTTGTCCAGTGAATATTTAGCTTAAGAGTGGATACATTCTTTAGATCAGATGCAGACGGAAGAGATTCATCTAGAAACAAAGTCACCATCAAAGTGCAGTGTTTTCAATTCATTCTGTTTTTCTTGTTGATGAAATCATTTGACTGAGAAACTCCCTATGACTGAGTTATCAGACATAAAGAACTCGCTTTTAACTGTGCAGCTTCTAGAGTCAGCTGGGCCGTTGTTCAGCAGTAGGTAGTGGTGTCAGGGCTGTCTGTAAGAGACTCAGTGCCAGGGCAAAGCATGCTGGGTATTCCTTGGAGATTCTCATCTACAAATGAAATAATGTTTCAAAGAACATCAAGGCCATCCTCCAGAGAAACAAGTAATGGCAAAAGGACAATGTACAGATCGAGGGTCTCGGCAGAAAATCAAAGGGGATGTCCCTCTAGCTTTGATTCAGTGACAGTGTGGTAAGAACTTTGGAGTAGCAGGATTTGTTTTTAACAACTGAGTGACTCCCCTGGCATTAGAGCTCTGGGCCAGTATAATTGTCCTAATTCACTCAATCCTGAAAAACAGTCTAAATCTGAGTTTTCTAGACATGAATTTTTACCTTTATTGACTCACTTTCTGTTGTTTGTTAGTCTCTGATTAAACAACAAATTAACTGGTTATTTGGATATATTATGAATATTTATGCATCTCAGAAGATAAACATTTCTTTTCCTTTTTTCTCCTAATATGAAGATGTTACTACTTTATAATTATATTCAACTTATTCAACCAGTTAAAATCTGTATTTTCTACTCAATCCCCTTTTGATGGAGTAGATGGTTCTCTGATCTTAACAATAAACTGTTAATTGCAAAGTAAGTGGTGAGGATTCAGGGTATTTTTTCCCTGTTCACTCATGTATTAAGAAATGTGGTCAGATGAAATAGTTATCTTCTATGGAAAGTAACTTTTTTTTTTTTTTTTTTTTTTTTACTTTCTTTAAGCCTGGTGGGAGTTGAAAGAGGAATGCTTCTAGGGCTGGTTTCAGGTATATGGAATAATTATTATATGGAATAGTAATTTCAGACTCTTGTATAATCTCACAGGACCCAAGCATAGGCGGGGCCAATGCTTATTTTAATGCTGTACTGTTGCCATCTTGTAATTCTTTTTAATATTTGAATATGGGCCAGATATTTTTGTTTTTCACTGGGTCCTGAAAGTTATTTAGAATCATTTCCACAATAAGTTAAGTCCACACTTATGTTTATTGCAACTATGCAATGTGTTCGGAAACTCTCTTGCAGAACAATCTGAGAAAATCAATCTTAATATTTAATAGACATTTTTAAAAAGTAAACTGGCTATATCATTAATTATTTATTTCTGATAATTACTTTTTAATATTTTTTCTAAATCTCGTGTTTAAAGATTTAATGTCATTGAGGATACCTATATGATATTATAAATAGTTCTAGAAATATTTTAAACCACTCTGAAAGTCATATTTGACATAAATGAACACATTTTTGATTTCTGTTGTGCTGAGATAGGGATAAGATCTGTTGTGTTTAACCTCCAATTCTATTTTTATGCTAAATTTGGTTTAAATAAACACATAAAACAACTATGTTTGTTTAAAAACATCTAGTTCTGACATGTAATTGTCAAACTGTTTTAGGTAAATACAATATGTCTTTATAACCAAATGACTTCTGGGAGTGTCATCCTCTGGAGCTGCTAATGACTGCCTGCTAATGACTGCTCAAGACAGAAAGAAAGCATATTAGTGCGCTTCCAAATGAGCCCCATACTTAGTGAGGGCTGCTGTAATTTTATTTAATAGCTCAGGGCTTCATTTGCAGGAAGTATACACCATGTTAATTAACAGAACAATGCTTGTAGAAAAGCTTTAAGATACTACTTGATTAATCACTTATTTCTTTTGATGTCCCTGTTTAGAAAATAATTCATGTTCCCTGACATAGTAGATCGCCTGGATGTTAGTTTGCAGTTGCTCAAAAGTTGTCTTTAGACTGATGTGGCAGCTCTTTTGATCTAACTGGCAATCTAGGGGCCTGGCTCTTACTTCTGATTGAGCATATATATGAGAAGATGGAAAATGTGCAGTTTAACTTCAGGGAATGTAGAAGTGACTCAGATAAATGGAATATTATCTAGAATTCAGAACAAACAACAGCTAACTTTAATTAGAAATTTTAATTTGCTTTTGGTCCATTAATTCTGCTGTACATAGGCACAGCATTTATAATTTTTAAATAGTAAAGATAAGTAAAACTGTGCTTTCTTTTCTGTTGCAAAGTAATGTTAGCATTTTTTCTACTTAAGCACTCTCATACAATATAGAAATGCAAAGAAGATACTTTTTTTCATAATTTCATTATCATTGTAAACATCTTAGCTCCATTATGATTTCTCTCTGTATGTGTTTGTGAAGATAGCCAGATATAGATATACTTACATTAATAAGAGAGGCATAACCATATTCTGTTTTATACTTAAGCAATATTAAGAATATTCATAATTAAAAGTTAATGTTAAAATCATTAGTTAAATCTATTATTACTTATTTTTGAAGGGGATATTCTAAGTTTTTTTTAAAACCAAATTGTAGTGTATCCCACTTTTGATTTAAACAAAAGAAATAAACTATCTGTTTGTGTTTAAGATCCATAGTGCTGAGAATACCTCTGAGGAAGTTTGGGGCATGAGTGGTGGACTCTGAAATATCTTAGTGAACAATTAATGCTCTACTGTGATAATGAATTATAATGGGAATGTATTATTTTTTGATGTAGATGTGTCAATTTTGACATTCATCTTTACATGCCAATAAATATGGTTCTAGTGTCTAAATTTTTACATAGTGGTAATAGTTACAATATTCAGTTGTATAAATATATAAATTGCTTAAATTTATGAGAAACATTGAAGTTCTATGTTTAAAAATATACATAAGCTACAGTGTAATGGATATAGTGTGTGTGTGTGTGTGTGTACATATGTGCTTACGTTTTTGTTTCCAAGTAGTAAATTCTCCAAGTAGAATTATATTGTCCCTACCCCCATTTGTGTTTGACTCATCTTTCCAGATTCTTCTCCAGAATACTATTACCAGTTTCTTCTGTCACCCAACCAGGGGTGCTCATACATTATTATTTACTTATGTCTGCTAAGGAAGTTGGAAACTCTCTTATTGAGAAATTTTACTGATTTTCTCTTACCTGTAAACTAGGAAAGTGAGTTTGTGTCATCTAGAAATGAACACTGCCTTTCCAATTATGAAGAGCCTTGTATGAAAGTTATCGTTTCGATGATCTTTGTGTCAGAGCACGTTTTATTATTGTAAGTTGAATGGATCTAGTCTCTAAAATAGATGACTAATTTATATTGCTTGGGCACAGCTATATAGAGCAGCAGTTTATGTTATTATAAATTATAATAATGTGGCAGGAAAAAAAGCATAATCTTTGAAATTTCACAGGCCTGGGTTCAAATCTCAGTTATGTATCTCAATTGAGTCTAGTTTCTTGGGATATATTTTTTACATAATAAGATTGTTAAGAAAAATTAAATAATGCCTAGGAAGTGTCTCTCACAGTCAAATATAGTACGTGTTATGGAAAGAAATCTTTTGATCAAATAATTTCTTTGTGAAATGTTTATTTTTGATAATAAAAATCAAAATATACTTTGCAGAATATACTTTAAAACTGACATAAAAGACCATGGTTATAATTGTTAAGCTTATTTCTCCAGTTTTATTTTTTTTTTATTTTTTTTTTTAAGATTTATTTATTTATTTATTTATGCATACAAGAACTGGAGTACAGGCCAGAGGTGTGGGGGGTGAGAGGATTCACCAGAGACAGAGTAGGGAGCAGAACAGGGGGACTGACTGAAATACATTGCTGAGGGGAGCAGCAGGCGAGACAGGAGAGGTCTGCTGTGCCATGTGGGTCACTTCTCTGGCTGGGGATTGAACTCATGCTGCAGTAGTTGCGGATAGCTTGATAGTGCTGACACTTCACCCTTTGTACCACCAGGGAGGCCCTTTCAACTTTCATTGATCTTCAGTAATGTGCTTGGAAGGGCCAGGCAAAGGCCGCAGGGGTTGCGGCGTGCGAGCACCCGCGTTCCTCGTCATGGCTCTCGCGCGAGATTTCCTCCTTCTGCTTCGCGGCGTCATGCACTCGGCGGCCGTTATTTCTCCAGTTTTAAATACCTGTAGTAAATGTCATTCATTTAACTTTAGGCCAGTAAGGGTCAATGATTTGACTAGTTTCAAAGAATAATGAAATAAAAACTAACTTTATTCTTCCACTTTGCCTCATGGATGTATATACCAGCTTTATACTAATTTCCTTTATACAAATACCTATCCAAATGCCTAGGTATAAAATGTGTTGAATTTTTATAAAATGTGTTGAATTTTTAACATAGACTGATGCTTATATTTGCAGTAATTTGCTCTTCAAAATGAAAATAATGCAAATATTTATTAGGTAGTTAATATTTAAGAGTTGAGGAAGGAACAAAAAGACACTGAGGACTATAATTCTTAAAGAGGATTGGAGGTGTTCAGGATTGGGGAAGCAAAGGAGCAGAAGAATTATCATTGATACATGGAGTCTCAAAAATCCAGTGGATAGCTGCGGCCTTGCTCTTAGATTGCTGGACACATTGAGGCACCATCAGTGAGAGTTGAGTTAGTGCTTGCTCTATAGGACTCCCTTCCATGAGGTTCTCAGCTAGCTCATGAACTAAGCTCAAGAATGAAATTGAACTAATCCTGAATGTCGTTTAATTTGAATTTCTTTTCCTTACAAAAGTATAAAGTTTATTTATTTCAGGTAATAGGTAAAGAATATTTTGATATTTCACCTTTAATGCTTCATCATTTCTTTGTTTGATGGTCATTCCTAACATCCTCTTGCTGCTAGTTTCTTTGTGAAATTGCTATTCCTTCCGGCTTTCCTGTGTCCTGTTGTATGTTACTTTCCCTTCTTACTATGACTGCAGCTGTTTAGTTGTTAAATCTGGCAAGTGATGATTATTAAACTATTTTTTTCCTTCTGAGTAAAGTAGCATTACCTAACCTCCTGCTCTTTGTCTACTTTGAATTAATTTCCTCAGTGGCATAGGTTTCAGTGCAAAAAAAAATAAATAAATGTTACTGTAATGAAAGTATTTTATGCCCTGATTTGTGATTTATAATTTGTTTCATAAGTATAAAACTCAAAAGTATAAATGTCAAGAGTTAACTGATAACAGTTTAATCGGTCATTTCCAATTTTCATGTCAGTCTATTAACCTACTGACTAAAAGGGCATCGTAGAGTGTTAGTTTGCATTTGGTTTTGTAGTCTTCTATGATTTTTTTCTTAATAATATTCACAGCAGTATACCATTAAGGGTTTTTGGTTCAGTTCACATTCTGATTATCCCTGAACCTGTGTAGTTCACAGTAGGAAGGGTAATGTTCATTCAGACAAAATTTTGATACATACATTTTGTCAGGCATAGTGTATACTTCTGTGTCATCTTACAGTGGCTCCATTTTGTGCTTTCATGAGTGTAACCAATTCACAGTATGATAGATACATATTATACATTATGTCAAATTTTAGCACTATTGAATTTTTCATAAATAATTGTCTTAATAATTGGAAGATAAAATTGTACATTTAGTAAATATATTAAATATGGTTTATTTTAAAATATTAGCATATGTATAGTTATATATGGCCTGCTATTAAGTATAGCTTTTTTTTTTTAATGTATATTCCAACTCTATGTGGAGATAGAATGAAAAAAATTTCCCTGAGGAAATTGAAGCCAAAGTTGCATTATTCAAGATTCTTTGAATTCCAGTTGTCTAAAATTCTCCTAAAATGAGTTACAAGCAAAAAGACAAGAGTGGTCCTTTAGTTTACAAAGTAGAAAGTAATTGGTCTTCAAAGCCAGCTGGATTCAGGAGCACAGTTTCTCCCGCATCTCTTCGTCCTCATTCTCAGGGGTGCAGAGGTAGCATCGAGGTTTATATCCAACAGTACAGAACCCCATGGGAAAGAATGTACCTCTTTTTCAAGTCTCCCTTAATAGGCCTGCATTTAACTGATGTGCCAAATTTGTGTCACTTGACCATGTCTGAAGTGATGGCTGTTGCCAGGCCAGCAGCCTGGAGGTAGGAGATTGGGTCAAAGAATGGAATAGAAAGGAAAAGGCCTTTTGCAATAAGACTTACTTCAGAGACAAACAACAGATCCTATCACACGACTTAATTAGAATCATACTCTCAGTCTTGTGAGTCCCATGTTCTACTTATTGAGTCTCACATGTAAATCATTTCTAAGATGAAATGATATATACATATTCAACTTTAGGGAATTCTTATAATATTTATTCTTTTAAAGGACATATATATTCTAATTGTCAGGAAGAGATGCTAGGAGACTGATTGTGAATAAAGTATCATTATTTTGTTTTTAAAGATGCTAGTGAAAATTTTAGCTTGACTTTTTCCCTTGACCATACCTTACTTTCCCACAGTTGTTTTCTTAGCTTTTTTCCACTACTTTTTTCTGAAACTATAAATGCTTATAGAAAGAGCTTTCAAACAATGACTACTTTCAATCATCAATGTAGGCATTACTCTAGACAAAATTAGATACTATTATATTATCCTATATAAGGCATTATATTAAAGATATTGTTTTACTTGTTTGTACCACTCAGCTACTGTGAATATCCGAAAGGTCTAAATCATCTCTGATTTCCTATTTCTATTGCCCATGTTCATGCCCTTGTATTTGATGTCAATAACACAATAACATAATTTATAAATGTTAAATAAATAAAACTATAAAATATTTAGAAACAAATGAGGAAAAAGACATTTGGTATTGTATATGTTAATCTGGGAAAAGGGATATTCATGAGACCTAAGAATAGAAAAGCAAAGGCATTTCCTCACAGCAATAAAACAATAGTTAATTCAATGAATTTTCAAAGTAGAAAGTAATCCTGTTAATTAAAGTCATGAAGAGCTGCCAAGTCTTCAAGTTTGAGATCCCAGGTATATTGTAAAATATAACTATGCAAATCAGTCTTTTTTTTCCTCAAAGATTTTTGCTTGATCTAAATTGTTATCGTAAGTTGCTAACATACTTGAGATTCTGTTGCTCTGTCTCATAATTATCACATATTTAAAAAGCTTTATGGTTAACACTTTTGTAAATTTATCTAACTCGATCTTTACAACTGTGAAGTAGATTACTATTCTACTCATTTTAAAGATCACAAAAATGAAGTTAAGATAGTATGACTTCCCATAGTGATTAATAAGTCACACAGCTAAAGCTTTAATTCCCATAGTTTTCTATGAACATTTTACTTTTTTACATTTCTGTGAGAAGTTACTACTGCTTTTTACAGAATAAGTGTAATAAACAAAGCTAAACACACAATAAGAACTCAATTCACAAAAGACATCAATATTTATTTGCATCTCTACTATTTCATTTTTGTAGAAATATCTATATTAATTTCTATATTTTTCTTCAAGTCATGCTTAAAATAAATCTTTACAATTTAATTTTTGGTTTGGGTAAATGATATATGAAGTCCTAGTTTCTTAATTTTTATACACATTTGGAATTATTGCTTTTATACACTTTTGAATTCATAAACCCCAAATTTGGCATTGTATTTGGTTTGCATACTCCTAAGTCTCAAATTAGAATCAGTCTGTTAACAAAAATTTCAATTTAATTCTTCATATTGAAAAAAGTAAATCTAAACAATATTGATGAGTAATACATTTTTAAATGCAGAAGCTAATTTGAATTCCAAATATCAAGATAATTGGATATATTGAAGACCAGATGAAAGTGCAACAAATTCTTCCCCCTTGCTATTGACTCTTCTCTAGATCAATAGTGGTTCCAAATGTAGTAAAAAGCAGGCAAGATTTAACAGGGCCTAAATTATTAAGGCTAGTGCATTGTTAGAGAGTTCATTAACAAGCCGTCAATACAGCGTGGTTCATGTATGTTAGTAAGAACTTCACAGAACATTTCAAAAGAGAATGAGATATCTCCATGGATTGGTCTTAGTGGAAAAAATTTAATTAGATAAGAATAATTACATTAGCTAAATGAAATTTTTAATTGAAAACCTGTTAGCATTTTCTAACCTGCCTCAAGGCTGTCCCTTAATCATTTATATTTAAAAAGTGAAGAGTTTCTCTACATGGTGTTTTGAGAAACATCTAAACTTCTTGGAATTTGTATTTAAATGTTTAAAGAAATTAGAAGTGTGTCCATAAGAACAAATAGGGATTTCTACTTGGGTAACTTTGTATCTTAAAACTGGATATAGAAATGAAAGAAACTTACATTGAAAATATTCATGGTAAATACGCATAATTCTTGGAAGAAATGCAAAATTCTTGGAAGAAACACAAAGTAGTCATCTCCTAACACTTTCAAAATTGTAACTTTAAAATTACATGGACTGAATTTCATACCTTAAAAAGCTCTAAGAACTTAAAGGAGAATAATGATGTTTGTAAATTATCTTGTGAGTGTTGCTAAGAAAAACATATCCAGCAAGAATTGTTACAAAATTGAAAACCTAAAATTGTGAAATATAAACATAAAGGACCAATGAAAATTCTTACTATCAAAATTAGCATTGCTCACATTTTAGACTGTATTTTAATGGTTTTGCAAAAAATAGTTTAATTAGTTATCACTATCTTTTGGTAGCTTTTAGTTTAAGCCTGAGGGCATTGGTTTGAAGAAACAGACATTTATTCAAATTCACAAATTCATTGGAACACCAAACAAATGGATCTGTTAATTACTCATGGCATTAATCCTGGCCAATGCCATTGCCTTTTTGAATCCCAGCAACATTAGCATCCACTAAGGTCTCCTTCATTTGATCTTCAAAGCATTGTTGAATATTCTTTCTAACTCATCTATTTGGTTGTGAAGCTGAACTGAGCCTATTCTTTTCCTTTATCTTTCCTTTAAGCTCTTATCCCTTTTAGCCTTTCAGGTAATGAGTGCCTTATCAGTAGAGACACAATACAGTTGATATTGGATCAAACAATATTGGATCAAACTTTTTCTGGATTATGTCTTTATTGAACTAATATGACATATAGGAATCTATTTTTTCCTTTAAAATATGAAACATAGGCATATCTATGTTCTAAGACAAAAGAAAATAAAATACTGCAATCTCAGTGAATGACATTGGATAGGAGAGAAAGGATCTTAGTTTTGTTCTACAGAGTATTAGGAAGCAAATGTAGGTTTTAATGGGTAAGTTTAACAGGGATGGGGTTAAAATAAGAAAATAAAATACAAGTATCGTCAGATGTTATTGAATCTGGAAGGAATTGGGTAGAGTATTCATAGAGACAATTGCTGAAGAAAAGTGACTTTTGATTTCCTTTATTTATTTATTTATATAAGATTTTGATGCAAAATTTATTAACATAACAAAAATTATGGAAAGGTGATAGATAATATTATGATTATATTATAAAGGCTAAAATGAAATCACAATAAAATGTGTATTTTCTAGGAGATCAGTTGTAAACTTTAAAATCAGTTGTAAACTTTAAACTCTACCTGTTTCTAGCCTCCTTTTGGTGTATACAGATAAAGAAACAAACACTAGAGAAAACAGCAGATTTCTTCACATTGATGATACAGAATCATTAGTCCTTCATTTGGCAACAAATTTAAGATACTACAATACTATTTTCCCACTTTTATTGTAGTTCAAGTCTATGCTTGTCAGAAAACACTTGTATATTCAGTATTTTCTTCCTTTCTGAGCTCTGAATTGTGATGTCTCACAATCACATTTTATAGTGATTAATTTGTTGTATGATAATTTCCTTCCTGCTCTTCCTCCTTGCAGAACTTGATTTGCTTTCTTGAACAGCAAGAGTCCTGTTCCCTCATTTAAGCTAACAGTGGGTACAGAAGGGTTGAAACATTATACTTTCTAAACCAGAGCCTTGTTTTGGATGGTGTCCATTTTGAAGAGATTACCGCTCTGTGGCGATCATCATCATCATCATCTCATCATCATCATCATCATCATCATCATCATCTCATCATCATCGTGTAACACCTGCCTGTGCACCATGTGCCAGGGATTGTGCAAATTGCTTTTATGTATTATCTTCATGCAGTCTGTGCAGTCCACGCAGCTGCTAGTAAAGAACTCTGTTTCAGAGAAGTACAAAGAGTCGACAACACAGAAAGTATAATGACAGCTGCAGTGTAACTGGGAGAATTGTCTCTGACAATCGGCTCCCGACTGAGTCTGAGGGCATTTCTTCATCAGTCCCTCCATTCAGTTAGCAACCACTGAGCACCTGCTCTGTGCTGGCGGCATGAGCGCTGGGTGCAGTGTGCCAGCTGAGCACATGAACACCAGCCTGCTGTCCATGTATGACCTTAACCTTGCTCCAAGGAGTAAATGATTCTTCATCCCATTTAGGCTGTACTGACTGTAGAGGAATTCCAGAAGTTAGAATCCGTCCCCTGCCTCACCACCTCTAATATCTGCATTTTCTGATTGAAGAATCAAAGTTTGTAGCTGTTTTCTATTGAAACTATTTGAATTTCCAAAAAGGAAATGATAAGGCAGAACATTTTCACCAATTGTGAAATGAGGAAACAAGGCAAAAGGAATTCTTTTTTTTTTATTTGTTTTAGATAAAAGATCAAGCCAATGTAAGAGCCAGAATTCATAAACTTAAATTCCATTTGTTAGACCATGCTGCACTTTGTGTTATGCACTGTACTTCAGATGGGAATTCAGAAATGAGCAAAATCTGAGACGTAGGAGTTCCAGAATGGAACTGCCACCTGCCAGCTAGCATTCAGATCTCAAAGGGGACCTGCCTGCACTTATTTAATGGAAAGATAAATGTGTTCATGGAACTGTTACTATAAATTCATTTGGAAATGGGACAGAGCCTGCACTCACGTTCCTCCCAGGTCTGAGCTGCTGGCAGATTTGGTTCACTGTACCTTTGGGAGGTATATAGTCTAGCTGGGGATGGCAAAGTGTGATTGCTATTCAGAGCTCTCTAATACCTATTTCTTTTACAGTTTAAATGAACTTTTTGGTTGAATTCACCAATTTTTGAGAAATGCTTTTGTACACTTACTGTGGGCAAGGCAATTTATGGAATACTGTACAGAGTATCACAAATATAGGCCTGGTAATTATCCAAAAGTTGCTTGTGACCTCAAAAGAAATATAAAAAGGTGAGAAAACACAGTTTTATTTTAACTAAACTATGCAAGGAAGAAAGAAAATGCCTGCCGGTGATATTTAGTTTAAAATCATTCTGGACACTTCTAAAGTAAATGAAATCTATGAACTATCTTTCGAGAAAATTGCATACCCTTTTATTATTTATTTATTTTTTTAAAAAGAAAGCTCTTTTTTTTTTGGAAGATTTATTTATTTATTTATATAAGCACTGGGTACAGTCAGAAGTTGGAAGGGTGAGAGAATTCACCAGAGCCAGAGCGGAGAGCAGAGCAGGCAGACTGACGAAGTACACTGCTGGGGGGAGCAGCGGGCGGCAGGAGAGGTCTGCGCACCATGTGGGACCCTCTCCTGGTGACCGGGGATCGAACAGGTGCTACAGAGGCTGCAGGCAGCTTCGCAACCCAGCGCTCAACCCCTGCACCACCAGGGAGGCCCACACATCCTTTTATTTTTAATGGCTATACTGCAGTAAAATTGACATGCTATGAATTCCTCATACTTAGATTACAGTTTGCTCAATTTTGATATATGTATTCAATCATAAAATCATTACTATAATCAAGGTATGGATGTTTATTGTGATCACTCTTATGGTGATTGCTTTTAACTTTTTTAACTTTTTTTTTTTTTTTATAGAGGCATGTTTATTTATTTATTTGTTTGTCCGTTCTGTTTACACATGCACTGGGCACAGCCAGAAGCACGGGAGGGTGAGAGAATTCACCAGAGCCAGAGCGGGGAGCAGAGCAGGCAGAAGGACCGAGGTACACTGCTGAGGGGAGCAGCGGGTGGCAGGAGAGGTCTGCGCGCCATGTGGGACCCTCCTCTGGTGGCCGGGGAGCAGCCGGGGATCGAACCGGCGCTGCAGAGGCCGCGGGCAGCTTCTCAACCCAGCGCTCAACCGCTGCACCACGGGGGAGGCCCTGGTGATTGCTTTTAAATGTAAATTATTACATACAATAAAGGGTATGTTTGGAGACTAGGTCAAAAGAACACAGATATGCAAAAAAGTGCTTAGGCAGAATTATATTGCCACAAGTGTGACTTGCTTGCCCTAATAGAGAAAATAAATTGGAGAAGGCTCTGTCCAAAGCTCTGTTGCTCCCAGCCAACATTCAACGGGGATACCCAAAGGCCATATTAACTGGGGCATAGAGAATTCCAAAAGAGTGTTTCCCAGAGGAAAAGAAAAATACTTTTGATAACTTTTTCTAAAATCTTTAACATATCAGACAGATTTTATTATCACTGTTCCCTTCTGTGTAATATATTGTTCAGAATTATTTATTTCTAAGTATTTGTTTCATGATTCATAACAATGAAAGTATGTTTTAATTTTTGTACTTCTAAAAGGTACAAAATAGATATGACAGAACTTTGCACAGGAGATGTTTAATGAAGATGATTATAGTGATCAGAAATAGAAATAGCAAATACACTCAATATGGGTATGCTTGTTAATTATTACTTTACTGCTTAGTACCAGGTACTTCTGCATATGACATCTAAGTACATAGAGATGTATTTAAATATTCCTAGCATGCATTATTATTCCACTTGTCTATGTTGAGAGGCATTTCAATTATACATATAAATTAAAAAACATATTTGCCAAGGCAATTTCTATTATTTGAAACTTTGAGAAAAATCTAATTTTCCGAATTCTTCTATTATTCAAAACAATCAGTAGACTTTTGCAGAACATGAAAGAAATATAAGCATACAGACATGTTTCACTGTCCTCCCATACTTTAGTCTCACCAGATTACTTGAGCTATATGAAATAGTACTGGATGACTAAACCAATTTCTCTAACAATAGCTCAGCCATTGAAATTAGCATTTGTTACTCCTCCACCTACACCCCATTACATGCTCCATGCCTAGAAATAATTAGACTCTCTATAAGATAAACCTGCAAAAAGTTAGTGAGAAGGTTAGTGAATGTTTTAAATGTATGTAAAAATACCTCTCATTATCTTTTTAAATCCCCCATTTAGAAATATTACCATAATCTTACTGAACTGTGTGGATGGCCATTGTACATTTTTAAGGGTTTACAGAATGCTCATAGACATTATTTATAAGCTAATCAACTTATTTTAGAATGACAAACAAAGCCCCAACTCCAATCTAGTCAGCTCTCAAGGGGACTCCTATAGCTCTATCGCTCTTAGTTCAGTCTGTCCCTAATTCTATCTCTACCTGCATTTTCTTCTCCTGGGCTATATTCCTTGGGCAAACTGATATTCTACCTTTCTAATAATTGTGATTTTTTTTATATAGTCAGTAATTATACTTGGAAGAGAAAATAGGACAGATTGCCTTATTGTTGTGGTTGATTTTTTTTTTTTAATTTGCTTAGTTTGTGTCTTTGTAGTTTAGGATGTGAATTATTATAATTTTATCTAATCCCCACATATGGATTTTTATAACCAAATTGTACAGATATTTGATTTTAATTTAATGGCTTAAATTGCAGTTATGTTTAACCCTGAGGCCAAATGAACTTTTATTTGAACCATAGCTCAGAGCTCTAGGGTCCCTGGAGATATTATTTTCTTGTATTCAGCAAAGCCTCCAAAATATGAGGCCTGCCCCCATCAGTTTCCCCATCATTGCTTTTTATGGTTCAGTGGGACTGTGGCATATGGGAAGCAATAGATTCTGATAATTCAGACAGTGATTCTAAGAACTAGGTGCTGCCAGAATATTGTTTCTGGGTCTTGCTTCTGAATCTTACTTCTGCCAGCATCTTGCTATACAAAATTTGATGGTAGTTCTAAGATTTAAGCTTTGTCTGTTCTTACTTCTGAAACTTTTTTCTCAAGGTCACAAACCTTGAAAGAATTACTTTTAACCTTGCTAAGCTATAGTTTCCTCCTTTCTAAAATGGTAATAGTAATATCAACTAAAATATATGGTCTTTGTGAGAATTAAATGAGATAATGCATATAAATAGACATAGTTGTGTGGCATAGAATATACATACATTATAACTTGATAGTAATAATAAAAACTGATGGCAAAATAATTAACCTGTGAATCACTCTACATTTTTGCAATTCTGTTATAAACATCCCTTCTTTCCATATATTTTCCTTCAAGAGGGGAGTCAAGGCAAAGGACTATAGAGTCAACTTGAGAGGGTGGAAAGCTTAAAAAGAGCAGGTCAATCAACCTCTGTACTTTAGAGGTAGGAATATAAAAGGCTACTTAAGCCTGGTCTTGAACACTCTAGGACCTTTGTTTTTAGAAAATCTGACCATCAATTATATAGAAGAAATATGCTCTTTTCATGAAATTATTCCTGGTTAACACCAGTAGCTTCCTAACTGAAATATTGGTGACCCATTCTGTTAGTGTGATGTATTTCTTTTTGTGAATTTATATTTATTGATTCTTCACAGTCCATACCTTTCCTAACTTGTGGAGTACACTGAGATCATGGTACTATTTACTGTTTATCAACAAATTATATCAATGCATTAAAGCACGCTGATATTTCTTATAATCTGTACCTTCAAAATCATTTAAAGTAATTTAATTAAAAGTAGGGCAATAAGTAAACTCTGGATAGATTGTCTGGATTCAAACTCTGCTCTATTTCTGTTGACATCTTGGGCCAGTTACTGAATTACCTGTTTCAGTTTCTTATTTGATACAAATTCTGTGGATTTCCAACTGGATAATGGTTATACAAATTACAGGAAATGATTTAAAAGAAGGCCTCACATATAGCAAATACTGAATGAATATTAACTAATATTGTTAATATAAGACAAGCTTTCAAGCATATGTATTATGATGGAAATAAGAAAAAAATATATGTGAATCTTTAGTTTTCTCACAACTTTTCAAAGGTGGTAGCATTTACATATGTATGGTTTTGCAAAGAGAGTAAAGGTAAGTCTGACATATATCAAGTGTAAATGAAAAATAATTCCTTATCATTGCATTAAATGATTATTATAGAGTAGGACAAAGAAAGCACTCTGAACTGATGGAATATCATAGAGAATAATTCCAGAAGTTCTGTTTGTTGCATTCATAAATCAACATCTTTTAAATTGGAAATTCTGAAGTTATTTGATCAGCAATGCTTTGTCACATATTTATCTTATAGTTTAATAAATAGTCTTGCCTTTATAATTGCATTTATGATCATAGCTCACAAATAGCTTTATCAATTACTATGTGCTCTGATCTACCAAAAATAATTTTTAAGCTCAAATAATTGGCAGAATAATTTCCTATCATTGTCATTTTAGATAAAATTACTATTCTAGGACATTAATGTCAATCACCAAAGATCATATAAGGCATGACAAGATTGTAGAACTATCATTTTTTGTGTTCTTTTAGTTGTTTTGTGGACATACAAAGTTCCATTGTGGGAATAATTACACTGGTATTTAGTAAACTTCCACTTACATTTTGGATAATAAATAAAAATAATTAAAAATCTACAAATTATGACTTGTCAAGAGTAATCATTGCTATCAAATATGCAGTGTGGTGGTCAAGAGAATGTAAGCAGAGACTGAATGTTAGCTGTGTGACTTTGGTTAAATAGTTAATTTTTCTCTACCTTGATTTTGTCCATTGTAAAGTGAAACAGTAAAAGTGGTTTTTATTAAGCCATTATAGTGAGAATTAAATAATTTAAATAGTACATATTAAGGACTCATAAAGATATATAATATGGTTTATGTTGGAAATCAGTTCTTTATAATCTGTTGTTACACTTAGCATCACATCTGTCATGTGTCATATTTCCTCTGAGTATTTTGTAAAACATGCTGCTTAGTGATTACATGAGATATCCTCATTGTGATATTAAAATATTTTTGACATTCACTAGATTTCCATTCCTCCCCCCACCATAACATTATATATAGTCTTTTTTTTTTAAATCTCTGATTTTCTTTGGGAAGATTCCAGAAGGATAAATGATTGGGTTTAAAATAATATAATATTTTTAATTCTCCCTGTGGTACAAGTTGTGAAACTGCCCTTTATCTTACTCTATTAATGTCTGAAAGTCTTTCTCTATACTGTTGTTAATAATGTTGTTTTTATAAACTTACTTATTTGTACATCAAAATGTGTATTTCATATTGGCAGCTATTTTTTGAACACCTATGTGGTATCTGAAATATGTGCTCCCAATATTAACTCAAGACAAAGACAAATATCATTCTGGTCTCAGGCTCATGATGTATGCCTATATCAATTCTACTCTTCCAGCTTTCGCTATGCAGCCATCAGAGTATGAAAAAGTAGTCAGCTGGTATTTATAAAATGAAGGTTATGCATCTGAGCTATCTTCCCCAAGGATTTATGAACTATAAAATGGTATTATTATTATGTTTTGTCATTGCATTGTGCTCTTTAGCTGTCTTCTGTTTTATGTGGTAAAGCTCCTTAGGATCCATTTGCATGAAAGCTACTGTGTATACTCATTTTGTATTGTATTGTGGCAAACACTATAATCTACAGGGTTCCTATTCATTTTGGAATTCATTTCACAGCTCACTAATTGTGTGAATGAGAAGAGGAAATATATGCTTTTATTTCAAAGCTTGCCAAGCAGATGGCCCAGAGTTCATTGCCACTAGCTCTGTTAGTGTGACCAGCTTCTGTAGGTAGTGAGTCTGGCATGGATCTATTAAACACATTGTGAGGGTCCATTTAACAGAGCACTTGACAGTCACTGACTCTCTGGCTTGTTATGACTTACAAGCATTTTATTTTTAATCATCACCCTCTAAAGTGGTCAGTCATTTGAGCAGGTGCAACACAGTAGAACTCATATTTATTTTAGTTGAGAAGCCAAAATGAACTTTTATTCATATGGATGTTTTGGGGAAAGAAAGTAATATGAGGGTTAGGATATATTTCTTGAAAAGAATTAATGCATGTATTGAGATTCATAACTGTAGCATCATTTCTGAGAATGAAACTTTGGAAAAATTGAGTTGAGAAAAAGATCAGGGATTATGTCTTTACACTTTTTGGGTGATTCTCATTCCAAATCACTTTATTTTTACTTTGCAAGAAAATTGTTGCCTGTTCAGTTTTATATACTTTAGGTTATTTATGTAACTATTCAAAATGGTAGCAAATTCATTAAGTGTATGTGTGTGGTTAGGCGAGTAAGATAGAGATAGAGGGAGTAACAGAAAATGAAATAATGAATGTCTTCACACATGTTCTACTTCAACAGAGCTACTAGGGCAACATGTAATTGAGTGATCATGTCCGGAAAGGGAAAGTAGATCAAATGTTCCAATGGATCTGATGTAGTGATTTGATCAAAATGTCCTATGGAATGAGAGCACATGGAGAAAAGTTTCTTCTCCTTTACATTGAAAAACAAACTGGATAGTTATTTCTCTCACTCCTTCCTTATCTCTACTATGAAACTTTTAGCATGGGTTGCGCATGTTGTATTGATTCCATGTATCTCTTTTTCCTCTGCTTGCAGACTGATGCTGCTCTCATGTATGATGCCGTGCATGTGGTGTCTGTGGGCGTCCAGCAGTTTCCCCAAATGACAGTCAGTTCCTTACAGTGTAATCGACACAAACCCTGGCGCTTCGGGACCCGCTTTATGAGTCTAATTAAAGAGGTATGTCCCCAAAGCATGTCTGCCTTGTCTCTTATCCTCAAGCTCAAAAAATTAAAATTGTTTCAGTTTTCCTAATAGGTGCCTTTAATTTTCTCTTTTAACAAACTTTTTCTCTTCCCCCATAGAAGTTAACATTTTTACTAAATAATATGGAAAAAAAGGAGGAAAATTAAATTATGAATTGCATTATAAATAAAACTGAAGTTAAGCTTCAAAATATCTTTGATTGTGAAAATAGATGAAAATTTGTGACCCATGATTCATAACATTAGTTTTCACCTTTCTGAATATTTATTTCTTTTCATTTATGTGTAAGTTTAGATACTTAAAGGATGCATGTTTATACTTTAGGCAATAAAATATGCTATGAATTTTTACAAATGAAATGCCTTTTGCCCTAAACTGAATTATATCCAATTTGTAAGTCAAACAATTGGTATTTAGATGTATGGTTTCCAAATATAATGTGTAGTTATATTGATTACATTAGCAGTTAACAGGCAATACTATGTGGATTCATAGGAGTACAAAGTTTACTTCAAATTGCATGAAACAACAATTCTTATGGCCATAGATAATTTCAGATTCTGTCTGCTCTAGAGACCAAGCATACCCATAATGGTTAAAAAAAAAAAAAAAGAGAGAGAATTCTATAAATTACACATAAACACAAATTCTTCCTATTCTTTGTATCATGAAAGAAATTCCTTTGTCAGCTTTGGGTACTTTCTGATTTGTCAAAAAACTACAAAAGTTAATCTTTCTTATAAAAAATTACAAGCATTATTATTACCTTATAAGATTTTTCATCAATGGTTTACAAGAAATAATTTTCTTAAAATAAATTATCCATCATAAAGACAAAAGTACAAATGGCATCATAATTAAGAATCTCCAAGTTTTTCACAAAGATTTTCCATGAATTTCCCCAGTCAAATTATTATCAAGTCTTTGGTAGCTGAAATGATATTCCCTGAAAAATATGTAGTTCATTTATTGCTCCACATTCTGTATGGATTGCTGGTTTTAAACTGAACATCAGAGAGCTGCAAAGCTCTTATATGGTTTTAGCTAGCTGAGCAGCTGCTTTTTATAAAATCACTGTTTGAATATTTGAGTCCGTGGGGTGTGTCAAATAGATCTACAAGAAAGAATCGTGAGATACTTACTATTGTGTATATTGTAGGATGTTACTAGGACCTTGTCCACTAAATCATAGTGTCATCCTTATGAGGACCAAGACATTTCTCTCAGGTCTCAGTCCCAGGAAAACCTTTTCCTTTCCCTGAATAGTTGTTATCTTAAATTATGGACCCTGATATTTTTTTTTCAGCATATTTTCATTTTTGGTTTGGTAGCTAGGAAATTCAGAATTGAATTTGACTGAATTTTGTTAGTTGTGTATTTTCACCTAAGATAACACATTTCTGTAGATTTCTTTGTGCTATCTCTATTCCAGATTTGTTTTATAGTTATACAGTTCTGCATCTGTACTTCTTAATTCTACTGTCTGTTTTTATGTGAATATATTTTTTTGTTACCCATCTGAAAATTTTTTTAGAAGGTGGATTAAAAATATGTTGTTGTCATTATTTGGGAATAGTTAATGCATGTTAGAACTCAGTGATGACATGTTCAGTATGCCTTTAGAAAAGCATTATAATTTTTTCTATTTTGTTTCTAATTTATTAACCTAAAATTAATTTAAAAATCCTACAAATAAATACAAGAAGCAGATGGACCTTAAGAAAAGAAAATTGGTAATAATGATATCTGTTTAAAGTCCTTATTGAAATGATTCCCTTAGTAAATTGAGTTTACTGTTTTTGGGTCTATGTGTATTAAATATTATAGTTGTGTATACACATGTTACATTGCTTAAATTTTCATATATAACTAGTTTTTCAAGTAATTTCCTAATGACACATAATGGAGAATGTCTAAATTTCACTCTACAATAAGCAGAATGTGAAAATACTTTATACATTTTTAAAAGCCCAGATATTTATTTACCTCTGGGAGGTAAACTCACTATGTAGCTAGATTATTAAATTCTCACCTCCTTCTACATGGAGAGTAATTTTAATAAGAATCACAGCTTAATGTGAAGTAATTATGATATCATTCTCTCAGTTTCACTTAGGGAAAATAAAACAATAGGTTAATTATTCTAAGGGAAAGTAATTTTAGTTGTACAGCATAGATATTTAGTTTCTTTCATTGTAAAAATTATTTTTATTATTAGTGCGAAGTCAAGAGTGGTATTTCATAAAAGTATTTCATTTGTAATATTCATTGAGATATTCACTATCTCATATATCATAATTAGTGACTAAATTTTTCTCATTTTGCTGAAAGAGTTTTACTATTTCAAACTTAATCTTTAAATTTCTAATAAAGGAAAGATATGCCTGGAAAATTCATTGCTTAAAGTAAAAAATTTACCATATATATATATTTCATCCTAGAACTAGGATAATTTATTTTTAAAAATGCATTCAAAGTTCAGAAGAGAATTTTAAAAAGATTTTACAAATCTTTAGTAATGTAAATTTATGGGAAAAAAAGAAAATATTCCTTTTTGTGGAAAAATGTCTTCTTTTTACTCCTTTTACTTACTAATCTATGTTTTATTTTTCTTTTCCCTAGGCACATTGGGAGGGTCTCACAGGTAGAATAACTTTCAACAAAACCAATGGTTTGAGAACAGATTTTGATTTGGACGTGATCAGTCTCAAGGAAGAAGGTCTGGAAAAGGTACTTGAGACATTCAGATTACTTATTTTAATTATTAAATGAAACACATTTTAGTGAAGAAATAAGGAAATGTTCCCTCTTGTAGCCACATTTCATTGACATTTAACTTTTTAGAGTAATTAATTCTAAAAATTCATTTAATTCATGCCATTGACTATAAAAATTGACAATTAGGACTTGAGAATAAAGGGTACCTTAAGATAATTTAAATATTTTATTTTCACATCAGATATTTCTGCTACTTTGAAGTGCAAAAATCTTTTAACCTTAAGACTTAATGTAGTAATTGCAAAATATTTATATGTGTGGCTGCATAGACTTTCCTACTTATAGCAGGCCATGACATTGGTATGTTCCCATTGCTGGATCAGATTGAAGTGAAGTATCTGAATTAATATTATATAAAATAAGTTATATATTTACTAATTTCTAATAAAATATGATTATAAGTGCAGTATATTACTCTGAATCTGTGCTACTTATTCTGTTTCTTGGACTGAGCAGGGTTTATAGAATTTGAACATGTGCTATATTAGGAATATTTTAGTCATTAAAAATTACAGATTAAAAAGATATTTTGATAAAAACCTGATAAAAATTCTATTGGATTGAGATAATATTGCTCTAAAGGTAGTCCAATGTTCATGAGATAGTCACTTCCTAACTGCCTTACTTGTGGAAAAAGAACATTAGTCTATAGCCCAAACTGGGATTGATAATATTAGGGCTTAGCCAGCTTTTCAGGATTTTATACCAGTATGTATTGGTGCTGTGTATGCATGTCACATGGATGAGTCCAACCATTGCTGTATTTCAAAACATGAATATGAAAATGTTGATGCTCATCATATTATTTAAGAACCAGTCTTGTATTGAACTCAAAATGAAGAAAACTAGTGCAGGTTATTTTAGGCTCTAATGTGGATTATAGAAAGACCCTGGATATAAAGATTAAAAATATCTGTAGTAATACACTATACTCAATCAATTAACACACATTTGTGAATAAATACAATAGAAAGTTCTCTATTTCAATCATAAAGTACAGTGAAAAACTAAATTAGACAAGGAGTAAAAAATCCAAATTTATGAGGTACTTAGAATTAGCCTTTGAATTTGGAGAGTTATTGATTGGTAGATATGAGTCATTTCAGAGAGCGTTAATGAGGCTGGGAATGACAGTACAGTGTTTGATTTGCGGGGTGTATGTGTGTGTGTGTGTGTGCACCTGTATGTATTCACAGTATGTATGTATTCACAGTAGACATGGCATATAGAGTTAAAATGTTAAATTTAAGTCATAAAGTGAGCACCATGTTGAGATATTTGCAATCTATTAGTGTACAATATGCATTCAAAGAGAGAATACCCTGGAGGGAGTTGTTTGAAAAGATATTGTAGTTTGGAATAATTTTAATATGGAGTCATGAATTTAAAACTATTCTGCGACTGGAAATGAAAGATGAATAAGCAGCAACAGCAGGCATTAAATGAACCTTCAGCACCGCTGTTAGTACAAGGAATGGTGGAACATTTGGATTATGTTTTTATAGAATAATGAAAAGGCCATGTAGCAAAAGTAGGAAAAGTCAGTTAAAAAGTCATAAATCAAAGATTGGAAAAGAAGTTAGGTGAAGAAATTAGTATTAGGCAGATATTGACACAAATCTCCAAAGAAGACACACATGGCACTGAGAATGGGTAAAAGGAAGTAGAAAGAAGGGGAATTAATTACAGTATTATTTTCAATAGAAAAAAGTTCTGATAACCTAAGTGTTCTGCTATAGATGGTTGCATATTAGATGTGGTATATATATATATATTATATATATGTATGTATGTATGTATATATATAAATTATATGTAATATATAAAAATGGAATACTACTCAGCTATAAAAAATATATCCTGCCACTTGCAACAACATGGTAGATATAGAGGATATTATGCTTAGTGAAATTCATCAGATGGAGAAAGGTAAACACCATATAATTTCACTCATATGTGATATACAGAGAAAACAGATGAATGATCTAATTGAAACAAAATGATTATTTGAACAATGAGACCAAATTAGTGGTTGCTAGAAAGGAAGGGGGAAGGAGTGGGTGGGTAAATCTAATAAAAGGGATCAACTGGATGGAGGAGGATAGAATTGGGCTTTTAGTGGTGAACTTAATGTGTATATACACATTTTAATTTATATTGATGAACACATGAGACTGATAAAATGTTATAATGCAATGTAACTTCAATAAAATGTTATGGAATGAATAAATAAATGAATAAATTAAAAATTTTCCAAATATAAAGGCAAAAATAAAGTTTAATAAATAGTAGTAATAGCAAAAAAAATGAGAAATTCAGTACAGTTCATCTGTGATAGTGTGAGCAGCCTCACAAACAAATAGCATTTTCTGAGATTTTACCCTTTGCTCAGTGGAAGCAAAAATTTGCATATAAAATATTCAATGAAAGATATAATCATATATAATAAAACAGAATTGACCTAGTTCAGTATTTTGCCTTTGATAGAAGCAACTATTAATTGACTGTGGAAAGGGAAAATATATACATATTTTCTTTTTCCAAAGCCGAATTATGATCATCTTTATCTTCAAAGGGGATGAACACTATCCTGTGATCTCCCTCTGGGCCATTTCTCATGTGAATTCCAAGTATCAACTCATCTTAAATTTTTCTCTCTTAACTAAAAAAGAACTGCCATGCCTCCCTCCCCCACACAAACACACTTTTAGTGAAACTATCCATTTTTCTTTTCTTTTTTTTAAGATTTATTTATTGGGCCTCCCCGGTGGCGCAGCGGTTGAGCGCTGGGTTGCGAAGCTGCCCGCGGCCTCGGCGGCGCCGGTTCGATCCCCGGCTGCTCCCCGGCCACCGGAGGAGGATCCCACATGGCGCGCAGACCTCTCCTGCCGCCCGCTGCTCCCCTCAGCAGTGTACTTCGGTCCTTCTGCCTGTTCTGCTCCCCGCTCTGGCTCTGGTGAATTCTCTCACCCTCCCGCGCTTCTGACTGTACCCAGTGCATGTATAAACAAAACAAACAAACAAACCAGCAAACAAATAAATAAAGCATGCCTCTATAAAAAAAAAAAAAAAAAAAAATTTAAAAAAAAAAAAAAAGATTTATTTATTTATATGAGAATCAGGGTACAGGCCAGATGTGCGGGAGGGTGAGAGGATTCACCAGAGACAGAGCAGGGAACAGAACAGACAGACTGATGAAATACATTGCTGAGGGGAGCAGCGGGCGAGACAGGAGAGGTCTGCTGCACCATGTGGGTTTTTTTCTGGCTGGCCAGGATCGAACCCGTGCTTCAGAGGCTGCGTGTGGACTGCTTCACAGTGCTGTGCTCAACCGCCTATGCCACCAGGGAGGCTCCTACCCATTTTTCTTGAGTTGGGAATGTGGACAGGTGGAGGGATTCCCAGTAAATACAACTTGGAAGACAGCTGTGCTCACCACTATACCACCAATGCTAAATACAACTTGGGGTGTCAAGCATTGTGCTAGAGAATACATGTTCATTTATTCTTAAATCAATCCTCAAAAGCCTTCTATTCTCATCTTCTCTTCACAGGTTTGGATTAGGTAATTCTTGCAAAATAATGTGGTTTCTGTTATAGAATAAGTGTACTAAAACCTACCAGTTGCGGTTATTTTTAATTTTATTTTTTCCTCTATTGAGATGAGAAGAATGACTCACAATGGTGAACTAGCTTAGAGAACTGACTGAATTAGAACTAAAATCTGTCTGCTTCTCAGGCCAGGATTTTCTTTCTCTCTTTTCTTTTTTTTAATTATTTTTTAATAAAGTGTAACTTTTATATCTTTGTTAATATTCTGACAGTACAGGAATTCTCCCTTCAGGTGTAGTTAACATTCTTCTTCCACCACCAAAGCATCCATAGCCCTCCACCATAGTCCATTACACTGTCTCCCTGCCCCCTGACATTTCTAACCCTCCCACTTCTACTCCCTCCTGGATTCCTCAGATCTGTGGTCAGCTTTCAACAGTTTATTTCAAAGTTTGTCTTTGCTTGACCCTTTGTTTGTTTTTTCTGTATTCCACATATAAGTGAAACCATCCAGTATTTATCTTTCTCCTTATTTTGCTTAGCACAATTCCTTCCAGGACAGGATTTTTATACTATAGCAAAGCAAAGTGGCTCATTTGTTCTGAACTCAATTTTTTTTAATAATCATATCTGTAAGATATCACAATTCTCAACAATTACATATAATATAAACAATTTGCAGAACTTGAAATTGGAAAAAGTATCACAGACTATATGAAATAATAAAAAAGTAGAAATGTTAAAAAAATGCTCAAATTACATCTTTTTA
Source organism: Talpa europaea (assembly GCF_964194135.1). NCBI lineage: Eukaryota > Metazoa > Chordata > Mammalia > Eulipotyphla > Talpidae > Talpa > Talpa europaea. Next base: position 48,153,351 of record NC_140068.1, on the reverse strand, counting down.
ATATCCTTAAAAATTAGTATGCTAAATCAGCAACTAAAAAATGGAGGTAAGGGCCTCCCCGGTGGCGCAGCGGTTGAGCACTGGGTTACGAAGCTGCCCGCGGCCTCTCCGGCGCTGGTTCAATCCCCGGCTGCTCCCTGGCCACCGGAGGAGGATCCCACATGGCGCGCAGACCTCCCCTGCTACCCGCTGCTCCCCTCAGCAGTGTACTTCGGTCCTTCTGCCTGCTCTGCTCCCCGCTCTGGCTCTGGTGAATTCTCTCACCCTCCCGTGCTTCTGACTGTACCCAGTGCATGTATAAACAAAAAAACAAACAAATAAATAAATAAAACATGCCTCTATTAAAAAAAAAAATTGGAGTTAAGATTTATTTTAGTCATCTTAAGAATTATAGATTTATGGAAATGTCTTAGAAATGCCATTGTGACAGACTTGACTTTGATTGAGTAGGAATAAGGTTAAGTACTGCTGCTAAGTAGCAAAAGGTATGCATTTTTTAATTTAGTACAATGAGTAAGATACCAAGGTATGGATTTAGATAGAATTAGGCTCAATCCTCACTCTGCCATTTACTATTTATGGGAAAGTTTCTTAATTCCGCTACACATAGTGTCTTCAACTGCATCCTGGGGTAACAGCCTCATGAGACTAATGAGTATTATTGATTTTACTTTTATTTTCTTCCTTAAAAAGTATGCTTATCAAGCTATTGATGAAAAGGCAGAGTTCCTACCTTGGTAGAGTTTACAGTATGGAAAGTTCAATAGTTGATGCTACAGAAAGCTTAAGTTATGATTCCATTTCTATCGTAACTTTACTGTTCCACCCAAATTCTTTGTGTCAGAGTCCTCACCTCAAAAAAAGTGTGGAAAATGTCTCCTCTCACATAGGGTAAAGTGAGACTCTCATGGTCTCTAAAGAAACCTGGAAATACTGTATTATAGGGGTCTGGGCTAGACATTTTTTTTTTTTTTAAAGATTTATTTATTTATTTATACAAGCACTGGGTACAGTCAGAAGCACGGGAGGGTGAGAGAATTCACCAGAGCCAGAGCGGGGAACAGAGCAGGCAGAAGGACCGAAGTACACTGCTGAGGGGAGCAGCGGGCGGCAGGAGAGGTCTGCGCGCCGTGTGGGACCCTTCTCTGGTGGCCGGGGAGCAGCCGGGGATGGAACTGGCACTGCAGAGGCTGCGGGCAGCTTGGCAACCCAGCGCTCAACCGCTGTGCCACCAGGGAGGCCCTGGGCTAGACAATTTAATTTCCCTCAATTCTAAGTTATGAATGCATGAGGAAAATGAACAAAGAAATTGTTTAAAGAACTAGCTTTAGCTATTTCTTGTTCCTACTCTTTTCTCCTAGTTTTTCTTGGTCATCTTTGACCTGCAGACTTTATTTAATCTTCCTGCAAATATGGAATGAACATCTATTTTGTGCCCTCATGAATGTTATCCTCTAGTGGAGGAAACCTCCCGATAATAAATGGACTCATAAAATCATATTGTAGGTCTGGGCAATAATAAATGCTAAGAAAAAAAAATATCCTGTTTGTCATTAAAATGATAGATTTTGAATCTTTTTTTTTTTTTAATTCAGACCTTAGAATTGAAGTATTTAATGGGAGGAAAGTCTGTGATCCAAATGCTTGCAACTGTGGATCAGATAAATCAAGAAGGAATATTTAAGTTCCTAATGAACAGAAAGAGGTAGAACATGTTCAAGAAACAGAACTCAGTGTTAAAATGCTGCTATAGATACATCTTTCCATTTAGTGCCCATAGATCAAAATACTTCCTTTGCATTCTGTCTCAATAGGGAGCTTGGTTGTAATGCAGCTCAGTTAGTCATGCTCTAAGAAGAATCACCCATACTTAGTAAATCTGTCCAGATAAGTTCTTGCAACCATGCCCGTGCCTTCTGTGGAGCTGAGGAGGAAGAATAAAGGGACAAAACCATAGAAGCCTTTCAGAATTAGTCTAACTCAGACAATAATAGGACAATTTCTTTTTTTATGAGTGTGGTTTTGAATCCTCAAGAACAGGAAAAAGGATGTTAGAATAAATGGTTTTCCCAGATTGAATTATTTTGATCAGTTCAAAATACATAGCACATTTTCAACTTTAAAAATATGTTTAGAATTCTTTCCATCTAGTTCTCTCCATACCTATTGCTCTAATCATAGCCAGTATTCTTTCACCTGAATGTTGGAGCCCAAACAAACCTCTCTGTTCTACTCCCACTTATAATCCACCCCTTAAATCACAACATCCAGACTTATGTTTTTAGAAGAAAATTCATCCTTGTCATTCTTCCACTTAAATCCTTTCATTTATTTCCATTGTGTTTTCATTAAAATTCAAGCGTGATTTGCAACGCTGCCTACTCTTCACTTTGAATTCTCACCACCCTTTCAAATTTTTCTATACTCTAGTTATACTGACTTTTTTTCATGTCTTCATAGGAATGAAACTTACTCTATTTGGCAATACAGTTTTCCTAGCCTCAAATAACCATCCCAGTTCACTTTGCCTGACTAACTCTTAATCATCCTGGAGGTTGAAGCTTAAATATTGCTTCCTTAGATAGGTATCCACCCAGCCTAAGCAAATTTAAGTTTCTCATAAGGACCTGTGATTTTTCCTTTCTGATACCTATCACAAGAGTAATTATGCATTTATGTATACTTTGTTTTTTAAAAGAGTCTGTGTTCCTAGCTAAAATACAAGTTCTGTTAATTGAGGAAAATAAGTCCCCCCTTTCTCACTATTTGTATTTTGAAGTCCTAGCAAAGTGTCTATCACAAAGAACATCCTTAAAAAATATTTATTGATTGTGAAATGAATGAAGGATCACTCTGGGAATCATAGGACATCAGAGAGTTTTTACTCAATTGTACTGGTACACCTATATTCTTTATTTTTAAATCATTTTTTTAAACATTTATTTATTTATACAAGAACTGGGGTACAGCCCAGATGTGCAGGAGGGTGAGAGGATTCACCAGAGACAGAGCGGGGAACAGAACAGCCAGATTGATGAAGTACACTGCTGAGGGGAGCACCGGGCAAGACAGGAGAGGTCTGCTGTACCATGTGGGATTCTCATCAGCCAGCCAGGATCAAACCTGCGCTGCAGAGGCTGAGGACAGCTTCACAGTGAGGCACTCAACCACCTGCGCCACCAGGGAGGCCCTGGTCCAGCTATTTTCTATAAAACAGTTGTTTTTTACATTTTTCAGCATTCTTCCACATTGATAGCAAACCTAGGGTAAAAAGAGAAAAATCAAGTAGTCAAACAAACTGGATAGCTGTCATGGGTTAAGCTGGAGAAGGCAACCCAGCTTACAAAGAGAGGTGCATTGCACCAATGGCAAATTGCATGGTGAAATTTAATAATTTGTGGACAGTCCAATAATCTGACACATCAAAAAGTAAAGATAATTATTCTTTATACAATTTCTCTTTTTTCCCCTAAGTTTATTATGTGGAAGTAAAGACCACTTACTTATAAGAGACCAAATAGAAGTTATTCTCCAGAACTTACTATACAGTAAGAAAGCCAGCCACTATCATTTGCATCTGGTAAATGTTCAAAGGCAAGCAGTGTTGTGGAATAGCTTTATAGTGAAAAAACTCAGGTGTGCCCAGTTTGGAGAGAGTGTGCATGAGGAAATGGAGGTGTGCTAACTAGGAGTATGGTTTCCTGAGTGGTTGACTTGGAAGACATATCAATAGTTGAGTTTAGAAAGCAGTGAACAGATCTTTACTGTTTTTGCAGATTTCTTTTGTTTTTTAAAGATTTCTTTTTTTTTTTAATTTATGCATACAAGAACTGGGGTACAGGCCCGAGGTGTAGAGGGTGAGAAGATTTACCAGAGACAGAGTGGGGAACAGAACAGGCAGACTGACTGAAATACACTGCTGAGGGGAGCAGTGGGCGAGTCAGGAGAGGTCCGCTGCACCATATGGGTAGCTCTCTGGCTGGGGATCAAACTCATGCTGCAGCGGCTGCGGAGAGCTTCATAGTTGTGTCTTAACCTCTTGCACCACCAGGGAGGCCCTGTTTTTGCAGATTTCTATTGAGGTTGTGGTTTGGTTTCCTAGGAAGTTTGCTCTAGAGATTCTGGGTCAAAGTTCTGTTATTATACTTGGTATGAGCATTGTCTGTTAGTATATTCAGTCTGTCATAGGAATTAATAAAGTCATTTGGAAAGAGTGGGAGAAGTAGCAAAATAATGTGTCAAGAAAAAATGACATGAGGAAACATAAATATATTTTCATAACTGACAACAAAATGAGATTTTTTTAGATTTCGATTTCTGTCATTTACCATTTGACTTAATCTTGCCTCTCTAGACTTTTGAAGCTCTACTATGTGCTTAGGAAAGGCCAACATCAAATGGAACAGAACACATGACTGATGGTATAAGATATGAAGAAATAATCAGAAAGTTCTTATAATTTAACTTCAAAAGAATTCTGTTTAGAGCAAAAAGAGTTGGAAGCGTTTTATATAAAATAGATTTGAACTGAATAGATGAAGTTGCCTGATAGCGGTGTATTTCCACTGCAAGGTGATCTATCTAGAAACCATTTTTGTGAAAATAAACACTTACACTTAAAGAATTTCTCCCTGGAAACTATAAAAAGTAGAAAAGAACTCATACAACTCAACAAAAAGGAAAAACCTAATAATGAAATGGACAGAAGATCTAAATAGATGCTTCTGCAAAGGAAACACAGGTGGCTAGTAGGTACATGAAAAAATCATCATCACTTATCATAAGGGAAATGCGAACCAAAATCACAATGAGGTATCACCTCATCCTATGAGAATGGCTCATTTTAAAAAGCCCAGAAACAATGTGTTGGTGAAGAGGTGGGGGAAAATGGAACCCTTGTGGAAATGTAGACTGGTCCTGTCCCTATGGAAAATAGTATTCTCAAAATATTAAAAATAAATTTATCATATTTGATCCTGTATTACCACTCCTCAGTATCTTCCCCCAAATGCAAAAACGTTATTTCAAAGAGATATATGCAATCCTGTGTTCATTGTAGCACTATTTACAATAACCAAGTTATAAAAGCAACCTAAATGTCCAAAGACACATAGTGATTAAAAAGATATGGTGTATGGGCCTCCCTGTGATGCAAGGGTTTAAATATCAGCATTATGAAGTTATCAGGCAGCCACTACAGTGTGAGATTGGTCCCCGGCCAGAGAGCCAACCCACAGGCCCCAGCAGACCTCTCCTGTCTTGCCTGCTGCTCCCTTCAGCAGTGTGTTTCCATCAGTTCACCTGTTCTGCTCCCACTTTGTCTCTGGTGAAACTACTCACTCTCCCACACCTCTGTCTTATACCCCACATCTTGTATGCATAAATAAATAAATATTAAAAAAGAGATAGGATTATAAATACATACATACATACATATATACAAACACATGCATATGCACACACACATATATGTGTGTGTGTGTACACACACACACACAATGGAATACTACTCAGCAAAAAAAAATTATTTTTAAAGATGAACTCTTGTCATTTGCAACATCATGGATGGAATTGCAGGGGTCATGCTAAGAAAAATAAGCCAGAAGAAGAAATATATAGTTATATGTGGAATACAGAGAAACAGGGGAAGAGAAAGGTAGAGAGGAAAGGGTAGAGGGGGCAAAATGAACTATGGTAGAGGACTATGGTTGCCTTGATGGAGAATGTAGTGTAGTAACATATACCCAAAGAGATGGGATCTTAGTGGGATCGCGCCTGTGAATAGCCAAAGAGATGGGATCTTGTATTTCTGTTGTAAATCAATATTACCTTATTAAAATAAATTATAAAAACAGAAAAAATTCAACTATGTCTTTGCCTAAGCATGCTTTTATGATAAAATCAATATCTAACTTGCACATCCTTAGAGAAGATCTTAAAAAATGAAGGTGGCTACAAAAATCTGTCTTATGGAAATATGTTTGTCAATTTTTACAAAGTTAAGACTTTATGTGAATAAAGTAAATTAAGATCATCCAAATTTGCAAACCTTTAAAAAGTTTAAATTTCACTTTCAAGTGAAGCATCATTTCAATTTTAATATCTTTACTTTCTGAATATTCACTGCTTGCATTTATACTCATAAGTACAGAAACTGGTATCAGCAATTCACAGACTTCTTGCTGGAAATTCAAACATTTTGATTATAAATAGAGAAAATGAGATTTTATAATGAACACTGCATTCTGAGCTTTTAGGATCAGAACATTTCAAGATGATTTTTGAAGAATTTTTTGTATAGTAGAAAAAAGTGGTGATTTCCATAGCAATCTTTACTATTGACCTTTCTCTTGCCTGTAGAATCTTGCACTCATTAACTCCTTATAAAAGGTTTTCTGAATGGAATTTATAGTCCAAAATTTATCATATCTAAAGTTCCACCCTGGATAGGTAATACATTTCTATATATCTAATGTTTAACAGTTGGTTTTTTTTTTTTTTATAATCTACCTCTCTTTTATGACACTTAATACTTAGACCCTGGTTCCCATAGAAACAAGGATTCCAACTTTTGGAGAACTGATATTTCTTTTGCCTCCCTGTAGGGAAACAATAGTAAAGTTGATGTTGACTAGTATTCTTTATGTCAGCTAGAATGTGTTGTTTGCATCTTAAAAAACAAAAATGCACCCTGGGTAGAATTCAAGCTTAGTGTCTCTCTTAAGAGATGTTACCATTTTGTTTTTCTAACTTTTATAGAATTCATTATATGCACTGTCTCACAGATGTACTGAAAGTTTTTGATTGTGAATGTGGTTGTAGTTATTTTTCTTGGTAAATTTTAACTTCTATGATGGTAAAATAAGAATATTATACTTAAATAAGAATACTATTTATGCATCATGTTTATATGTAGAAGTCACTTTATCTAAGGACAAACAAAATGGAGCAAAAATAAACAGGTACAGGAGACAGATAAGTGGTTAAGAGAGGGGAAGGCATTGTGGGAGGTGAACCTGATAAATGGAGTCAAATATTTGATAAGGGTTGGAAATTAGACTTTTGTCAGTGGTCTTGATGTGTAGTGTATACAAATGCCTAATTATGAAAGTGTACAGCTGAAATGATTATCATAATGTCATAAAAGAATATCGGTTCAATAATAATTTCTTTTAAAAACGGCACAACTTTCTTCTTTTGGCCCATCAGAGAATATTGACTTTTTCCTTTCAACAAAATATTTTTTTTTATTTTGTCAAAGTATGGTTGTTTTATAGCACTGTATGTGATTCAGAGGTATAGGATCAAACCTCTTCAGATGTATGTTACTACACGCTCCCACCACCAAGGCACCCATAGTCCTCTACCACAGTCCACTGAGCCCTCTCCACACTTTGCTCTCTACCTCCCATTGTTCCCCACAATGGTAATTTTAATTTTAATTGACAAATTTCTAGATTTTGTATTGGCTTGGTTTTGAATGGCCCTTTGTTTTGTTTCTCTGCATTTCACTAATAAGCGAAACCATGCAATATTTGTATTTCTCCTCCTGATTTATTTTGGTTAGCACAATACCTTCCAGTTCCATCCATATTGTCACAAATGACAACAGTTCAGCTCTTTTTATCACTAAACAATCTGTTGTGTGTGTGTGTGTGTGTGTGTACCGTATCTTCTTAATCCACTCTTTTGACATTTGGGTTATTTCTATAACTGGACTATTCAACAATTGTATACTAACATATTTACTACAATAACACAATTGTAATGCACTGGCTTGATTTCAAAATACTCTCTAAACTACATTTTTATGTTTGGAATAAAGGGCCTTAATTGAATGTTATTACATTATTATATTTGAGAAAATTAGTTCATTATTCAAACTCTATTTTTTGAAAACAAACTACTAGTAGTCTCTTAACTCTTTGTTGTGTTTTGGGTTAACTTTGCCTTAAATGAAAATCCTAAACATGAAATATTTGTGTTTATCTTAATCATCCCTGTTGGATGATTATGTGAGTATTGATTCATTATTCTTATATTAGCTCTGTAGTTCTCAATGGTGAAATTTCAGATACTATGGAAACTGACTGACAATAATTTTAGGCATGTACTTGAATTTTTTGTAAACATCATGCAAGCAACTATCTCTACTTTTCATTTAAAATTTAACATTAGAAAGGATGAAGTAAGAAAAAAAAAAGTCTCCAACTAGCCTGCTGCAGTTAGAAAGAAAAAACACTATGTGGAAAATATCTGTCCCCACTGTTCAAGTATCAAACAGACTAGACAAATCTGAATTTGCAAATTATCCAGAAAGAATGGCTATTGTAATATACCCATATGATTAATTCATTGATTCAGCCCACAGTGTACATTCAATCATTGGAGAGAATTTTCATCTCCTGAATATAAATTAGCTCCTAATATCAAGACCTTCTTTATGTTTTCCTTTTCTTAATACCCTCAAATGATACTCTGAGGGATGCCTTTTCATTTAATGGAATGGTAAATATACTTCAAGGCAAACTAATCTTTATGGGTCATGTGATTGGAGGCAACTCATTAAAGGAAGGCCTTTTTTTAAAAGAAACTTACTTTGCAAGACAATATGTTTCTCTTAAGTCAGTTTTAAACATAATTCACACTTTGGTTTTTCATAATCACCACATAGGTCTTCTCTGGAGAAGTAAAACTGATGTCCTTTACTTATGACAGATATATTATCCAACATTAAGTCAAAACAGTGTGTTTTTTTTCTTTTTTACATTGTTCTATAGTGGAAAACTGTTGCTTTTTTCCTGCCATCTTCCAATATCCAGAGATATTTTGTTAGTAAAGGTCAGTAAGACAGTGTACGTAGATTTTTTAAGCTTTATTTATTTATGCATACAAAACTGGAGTGTAGGTGAGAGATGCAGGGTATGAGAGGATTCACTAGAGACAGAGTGGGGAGCAGAACAGGCAGATCTATTGAAATACACTGCTGAGGGGAGCAGTGGGCAAGAAAGGAGAGGTTTGCTACACCATGTGGGTCAGCTCCCTGGCTGGGGATCAAACTTATGCCTTAGTGGCTGGCTATAGCTTAATAGTGCTGAGACTTTAACTCCTGTGCCACCAGGGAGGCCCAGCTTAAGTAGAATTTTGAAAAATCCTATTGTACCATTGTGTTTTAGAGGAGAAATCATGTTGAATTATTTCTTAACTTTAAATGAACTTGTCTTGATTTACAATTGATATTTTAAACCTAACAGTGAATGTTTATTTGTTCCTATATGAGAAAGTTTTAGGTAAACTGGACAAACGGATTATTGGTGCAAATTCTGCAGAGAATTAGAAACATGTCCCAATGATTCTGTTTGCATGAAACAGAGTGAACTTACACATTTGTAAGAAACCATAAAATGCAATATGAGTAGTAAAATAAAAAGTTTATAATGAGAAAACTGTCAAAAACATAATCAACCAATTACAAAAATATTTAAATAAATAATTTAAAAATCATTCTAAAAATGTTTTTTCTACACAGAAATAAAAAAAATCCAGTAACCCAGCAATATTATATGAAGAATTTAAACTTTCCTGAAAAATACAAAAAATAAATCATAAAACATTTATACAGAAAAAAAATTATATTAAAATATAGTCTAGGAAATGGCAAAAATATAGTCAAGGAATGGCAAAGCCATGTAGTATAATACTCCCCAAAATTAAATATGATATTGAAATAGAGCTTGAACAAACATAATTAACAAAATGCATACATGTGAAAGAATAAGCACACTGTAGTGTGAATATTTGCTAAACAGATGAATGAATGAACAGGTTTGGGAAGGTAACAAACTGAAAGAGGCTGAAATTTTCAGCACTCACCTATCACATGCATTCATTTATTCAATAGTCATGAATATTGAGTATCTGTAATTCAAAATGGTGATATACTATATTCAAGTCATTTAGAATCTAACCAGGAAGATAAGTAAAAATAAAATATAATTTTAATTTAAAGCTGTATATATTTCCTGAAGGATGTAACACATTTATTTTTTCATTCAATCAATATGTTCTGAGCACTCACATATAAAACTCCTGTAGGACCTGTATTCAAAGACTTTGGGGTCTGGGTTCTACTCTCGGGGGCTATACAAGGTGTTCTGTCCATTGAAGAACAAATGTAGGGACTGTTTTTCCCCTAGATTTGAAGCAATGAGCAAGGTACATGTGGGAGGTAGTAAAAGGGGGAAATTATTCCATATAGAGAATATAACTACTTTTTAACATGTTATGTTTTATTGAGGTAGCATTTAGTATATGATTTAGAGGCACTGCTTCACAGGCATTTAGATGTATGTTACCACACCAAAGGACCTGTAATCCTCCACAATAGTCCATTGGGCTCCTTTCCCCCTTTTCTCTATACCCACTGGTAGCCTCAATTCTACAGTCAGATTTCTAGTGTTTGTTTTGGTTTAGATATGTGTCTTCCTTTTTTTTTTTACATATTCTACATTATGAGTGAAAGCATCTATAATTTGTCTTTCTCCTCTGCTTTATTTGGCTCAGCATAATCCCCTCTAGTTTCATCCATGTTCGTTGCAAATGGCAAGGTTTCAACTTTTTCTTTTTATAGCATAGTAATATTCCAATGTGTATATATACATCCACTCATCTGTCGTTGGACATTTGACTGTTGTAAATAGTGCTACAATGAATATAGGAGTGTATATATCTCTTCAAATTGATGTTTTTGCATGTTTTGGGTGTAGGTGTGGAAATGCTGGAAGATATGGTAGGTATGGAATTCCTAGGTATGAAATTGCTGGAAGATATGGTAGATCTATTTGTAATATTTTGAGAAACCTTCATACTATTTTTCAGTCTCCCTTTCTACAAGTGTCTCTTTATCTCCACATCCTTGCCAACACTTGTTATTTCTGGAATTTTTGATATGGACCATTCTCATCAAATGAGGTGGTATCTCTCTGTGGTTTGGGTTTGCATTTTCCTTATGATAAATACTGTTAAGCATTTTCCCATGTTGACTAGTGTATGTCTTCTTTGGAGAAGTGTCTATTTAGTTTAAAAAGTATATTTTAAATAGAAGACATGATAACATGAACAATTCCAAAAATTATAAATGCAATAAAATTCACCTTCAAAAAATGAAGATATACATGTTATACATTCTTGAAAACATAATGACAGAATCTCTCTCTTTCTCTCATTAAAACTTCCAAATAGACAATGTTAGAATGATTTCCTTTAAACAAAAAACAAAAAACTGCAAAACAGGTTGCCCTTAGAGAGGTCTGGACAAGTCTATAACACAATATGTCTTTATTCAGTCAAGTTTTCTTTCCTAGAAAGGCAACAAAAATGTCTTCAATTTTGCAAGTAGCTAGAAGTATGTCATATAGTTATCCCTTACAAATAAATTGTTTTGTATAAGAACAAAGATACGTGAAAAGTAAACAGTCAACAAAGAGGAAACTGGTTAGAAATCATAGTAAAACCTCAAATAGTAAGTGATGAAGATTTGATGGGATTTATTTTATTTTTTTCCAAATTATTATTATTTTTTAAAGGTTTATTTATTTATTTATACAAGTACTGGGGTACAAGACAGATGTGCAGGAGGGTGAGAGGATTCACCAGAGACAGAGAAGGGAACAGAACAGGCAGACTGAAGAAATACACTGCTGAGGGGAGCAGCAGGCGAGACAGGAGAGGTCTGCTGCACCATGTGGGACCCGGCCAGGATAGAACCGGCACTGCAGAGGCTGCAGACAGCTTCACAGTGTGGCTGCGCCACCAGGGGAGGCCCTGTGATGGGATTTAGACAATCTGACACTCTCTGCGAGGTCTTGTCTATTCAATGGAGTATAATAAAAATTATCGAGGAACGTACATTTAAAGATCAAACACTTGGAGTACGCTAAAACATTACTATGATCTTGGAATCATTTACTGTTCATTGCAAAGTCGTACTTTTATCCCCTGAACCCCCATCTTCTGGTAACCAATAATTACGCTTTGTTTTTATTTTATTTAAGATTTATTTATTTATTTATGCATAAAAGTGCTGGGGTACAGGCCAGAAGTGTGGGTGTGTGTGGGGGTGTGAGAGGCTTCACCAGAGACAGAGTCAGGGTACAGAACAGAAAAACTGACCAAAGTACACTACTGAGTGGAGCAGCGGGTGATCCAGGAGAGGTCTGCTGCACCATGTGGGTGGCTCCCTGGCTGGCCAGGATTGAACTTGAATTCTTGCTGCAGAGGCTGTGGACAGATTCATAGTTTGTGTCCCAACCCCTTACTCCTCCAGGGAGGCCCTGCTCTTTGTTTTTATAAGGTTAGATCTTTTAGATGTTATCTATAAACTGATATCATATAGTACTCATCTTTATCTGTCTGACTTAATCTCAATATAACTCATGCTTAAGGTTCATTTATGTTGTTGCAAATGGTATGATTTCCTTCTTTCTTATGGCTGAATATTAGTCCATACCAAGTTAACATGTTGGACATCTTAAATTTACAAAATGTTATGTCATATATATATATATATTATTTTTTTTAAAACTTCACGATTGTTCTTTCTTTCTTTATTTTTAAAGATTTATTTATTTATTTATGCAAGCACTGGATACAGTCAGAAGCGTGGGAGGGTGAGAGAATTCACCAGAGGCAGAGCAGGCAGAAGGATGGAGATACACTGCTGAGGGGAGCAGCGGGTGGCAGGAGAGGTCTGCGCACCATGTGGGACCCTCCTCTGGTGGCCGGGGAGCAGCCGGGGATCGAGCTGGTGCTGTAGAGGCTGCGGGCAGCTTCGCAACCCAGCGCTCAACTGCTGCGCCACCGGGGAGGCCCATGTCAAATATATTTTAATTAAAAGAAAAACATTAGACTAGGATTGACTTTTTGTAAGTGCATAGGTTCAAAATTTAAATTGATTACCTCATATCTTTTCTGAATCTCATAGTTTCACATGAATTATTTTTTTTGAACAGAAGGCTAAAATTATTTTAAAAATCCTTTATAATATAAAACATGATAAAATGAATGACATAATTTGGCATAGCTCTTTATGTTTTTGAATCACCTTTATTTACTGATATAGTTTGATCTTTATAGTTAGCGTGACCTTATAACTTGTTATATATACCATATTTGTTATTGCTTAAGAGTGTGCTATTAATGTCATACCAGAAAGATAGTTATAGACTTCAAGTGCCTATACAACCAAGATGTAGTCTCAGTCTATGTAAAGCATTCCTGTGAGGCCAGTAAAGATTAGATATATTTATCTCATTATAGAACTGAAAAAAAAATACTAAAATGAGATGATTAAATTCATAATGAAAAATAGTGCCTTTGAAAATAAATTTAAGTCAATAACTTATCTTGACTTACTTTATGGTTCTTGTGATTAAAACAAAAGACCCACTGGTGACAATTTCTTCAATCAATAGAAAGTTTTGGATTATACCATCCCAGGGTACTTAAAATCTAGGAATCATACAAAATTGTATTTGATTTAAAATTTAATTTTATTAAAATTTCTGAATATTCATAATATTCTGCCAAGAAATCTGAGATTTACAAAAGTGATATAGATATCTTTAGGATGTCATTATGCAGACAACATGGGGAAAATGTTTGCCAATACTTCAGTGGCATTATATGTCTGAAAAATGTAATGAAAGAAAGGACTTAAAACCAAAGGGAACAAATGCAAGCTAAATATTAATTATAGACCAGAGACAGAGAAGTAACAGTCACTGCAGTTTAAGATGTACAGAGTGTCTTGTTTAGCCAACAGAGTGTTTTTTATTTATTTTTTTAAGAATTGTTTTTTTTTTTCCTCTTTTTTTTTTTTTAAAGATTTATTTATTTATTTATTTATACAAGCACGGGAGGGTGAGAGAATTCACCAGAGCCAGAGCGGGGAGCAGAGCAGGTAGAAGGACCGAGGTACACTGCTGAGGGGAGCAGCGGGCGGTAGGAGAGGTCTGCACGCCAACAGAGTGTTTTTTAAATGATTTTGAATTTGAATCACTTTAATCATGTCAGCAGGCATTCTAGGTTTTACATCCCCTCTGTCTACCTCTCCTCAGTCCTCTAGCAGGGCCTCCTACTTCCCTTGATGTCTTGCTGGAACTTGAACAAAGCACCTGCTCTGGGAACATGCAGCCCCAAAGCACACTCTGTGATCAGAGCAGAATCAGATTGTGCCCCTCACTTATATATCTTGAAATTTTGTGAGATTATTGCTGTTGGTTTGTGCCCTTCCACTTTGCTTCTGATGTAACTGCCTGGTTTCTGAGGACCTTTTATTATTGACCCAAAATTACGATGTTTTGTAGTTGCAATATATGATGCAGGATATTCATAGTTTGAGGTTAAGAAAATTAATTCTCTGCCGGGTAACTTTCTTGGTAAAGAAGTCTAAATCAATACTTTCTGTTTTTTATCTCAGTGTATTATTTTACTTTTTTCTTTATTGATACAAACATCAGAAATATGTAATATTTAAATGGTAAAAGGAAAATTAACTCGAGAAATCACGGTGAGAATTTTTTTTTAGGCAGCACTGGAAATACAGTTAATGGGGGCCCTAGTATAGTCAAATGCATTCTTAAAAAAAACATACCAGGGCTTGCACTTATATACAATATTTAGAATGATGTATATATTTTATGAAGAGCACAAATTACTAATATTTTTACGTTTAATCTGCTCCAGTTAAAGGGAGATAGTTGTCTTAAGAAATCCCTATGAAACAAGCATATTATAAAGGAATCAGAAAGAGTAAATCCAATGATATATAGAGAAAACAAAAAGATTGTAATTGGATATTTGAATGTTTATGCTGATAAGACTCTTATCAGCATATTTAGATAGGCAACATATAAATATTGCCTGCTAAATCAATGTCACTTTCAAATAATTTACAATCAAAACTTTATTTTAAAGATAATTTGATGGTTTTCCTTACCTTTGAGGGAAAAAGTTAGCTCATTTGCTAAGTGTATATGAAAGGCAAATCTCACTATTAATAACTCCCTGATTTAAGAGGATGAAGAATAGAACTACTGATTCCATATCTCCTCCGGTTTCTGTTGTATTTTAGTGGTGACCATTGTTGTATAAAGGTACAATGGTGCAGACTCTTATAAACCACTGCTATATGTATTAATGTATGCTTTTTTCAGTCTCCAGGAGGTGTGTCCTATAGGCTGTGTTCAGTGGGAATAAAGTGTATGAACACTAAGAGTATATGATCTAATCTGAGAATATTAGTTAAGTTAAAATATATATTAGACTACAGAAGAAAATATTTGGGTGACTAATTCAGATGAGATTGTGCTATAATCTCCCTTTCTCAGAGTGTTTTAAAAACTACATTGGTGTATTTTAATAGCTCCTAAGATGATTCTGGCTACAATTTTGCCTTACTGAGGTTTACATAGCATACTTGTTATATTTAAACTTGCCTTTACCTATCAATTTATCCTGGATCCTCAGGTTTTGCTGTCTTTTAGTTTTGTCCATATAATATGGCATGTCATCTTTATAATGAGAGGATGGGATAGATCCATTACAGTAAAAGATATGTGCTATTAATGAGTTTCTAGCCAGCTATCAAGGTATCATCAAATACGGTTAATCTTGGTGAATGAAGGTTTGAATGGAAAATTGAGCTCCCACACTGACTGTAGAAGTGCAGTGGATCATTTTCTTCTTTAATGTCACACTTCACTGGACACACTTCACAGAGCAGTGAATCATGCTTAAAACAAGCAGCCTTTAACGACAGCAGGTAATGCAGCAGAGGTGAATAATAAGTGTTAGCAGTCTTAACTTTCTCTTGCAGTACTCTCCCAGGTGCCTGATGGATAATTTAAAAAATACATATGGTATTTTATAGATTGGTACTTGGGATCCAGCCAGTGGCCTGAATATGACAGAAAGTCAAAAGGGAAAACCAGCCAACATTACAGATTCCTTATCTAATCGTTCTCTGATCGTTACCACCATTTTGGTAAGTATTTGTTTTCCCATTATTTTTAGATAACTGTAGATAAACATGGAAGGGGATAGAAAAGGACATTATAATTGGGCTAGTAATGAACAAAATGTAATGTATTTGACAGTTATTTAGCAATTACTGTATAATAGATGAGTCAATGTTAATTGAGTCAGTTTTATTTTGTTAGTCTTCAGTGATATAAATTATATTAATGTTTGGGTTGCTTATGTCGATTAATAATACAGCTTCATATATCACTGTGCATCTTTACCTTTTTTCAAATTTAATCACTGTTGAAGAATTGTCAATGTTAAGGTTTGAAAAATACATGGACATGCAGTTGTATAAATATAGCTAGTGAATTTTGCTGCTTCCTTCATTCATGCAAATTATTTCACAGGGTGCCCCATTTATTTTTCAGGATTTTTTTCTATTATAATTATATATTAACTTTGCTTTTAATGTAATTGCTTTCATCATGGAGAATCACTTTTTACTTTACTAATCTTCCTAATGAAATCAAATAACAAGTGCTTTTATAAGCCAGAAATATTTTTACCACCAACACAGTTAAATTAATACTGATAAGTTAGATATTTTTACCTCTCTTATAATTATATATTTTAATTGGATCACACAGTAATGTTCATTTATGCCTACTATGCCATTTACAAATGGAAAATTTAATTTTAGGTAAGTAAGGAACTCTTACATTTTTTAGTCAGAATTTCTACCTACAGAATAAGCTTATCAATGTCTGTGTCTCCCCAGGTAGTCAATACAAATGTGAGATTAATGTCCAGAAAACCACCCCACACTGTTTGCATTTATATAATTTCCAAATTTGATTTATGGTGGCAAATTAAGCCAAGGGGAATTCATAATCTTGTCCTGTTAGTGACAACAAGGGATGTCAGATCTCCAGGCATGTCAAAATAAAACAGCTTGAGTTAAAATAGCTTGGGTTAAAACAGCTTGGTAATGAAGCAAAGCTGGTAATCATGAAATGACACTGGAAGAAGCGCATGAGACCTTTTTTTAATCATTCCCATGCTAAGGACCTCAGTGACTTCTTGCTTACTACCCATGATAGTCAAACATCCTAAGCCCCTTTAAAATTAATTTTCCTGTATCTCTTTATATTTTCAGAGATGACTCTCATACCCACCAATCTACTCTGTTTTCAGTTGGAATATTCTTACAGAGTGCTAGTATTCTATATTATGTCATTCTGTATTCTGCTATTAAATAATAACATAATCAGCATAATATTAACTCTGAACAATATAATATCTCAGTATTATAATAGTACTATAATTCCCTCAGAAATGGAGGGAAACATGCTGCAGAGAAAGAAAACAGGGCTAACACAATCACAGTAGCAGCCTAATTGGCTATCCCAGTTCAGTTAACAGGGGTTCTGAAAGGGAGTAATTTTATGTCAGCATGTCCTCAGTTTTACAATCTCATACTAGTACTATTGTATTCTATTAACTTTGTAACTATCCCTCCTGCCAACAACCTTCCCCTTTTGCAGTGTACCCCCATTCTCCACTGTAAACATCTAAAACTATTATTTGTCTGCTTTCTCCTTATACATTTTCAGTGACTCCATACTGACACTAAAAAAGCCCTCCAATTTCTACACTGTTTTGCAAAACCTTCTAAAGTCTTGTTTTCTGCCACCTTGCTATCCTTGTTTTCCATTACTCCCTTTCAGAACCCCTGTTAACTGAACTGGCATAGCCAATTAGGCTGCTACTGTGATTGTGTTAGCCCTGTTTTCTTTCTCTGTAGCATGTTTCTCTCCATGAGAAATTATAATACTATTATAATACTGAGATATTGTTCAGAGTTAATATTATGCTGATTATGCTATTTTTTCATTATTTCTTCAATATCACTAAATGTCCTTAGAGGAATAGATCTGTGTCTCCTGTTTTTATACGTGTGCCTCTATGGTGCTCATGGAGTACAGTGCTGAGTAGGGGATCCTACAGTCTTCATCATATGGCTTCCTTCTATATTATTCTTAACCCAGTCAAACTTCCAAATGCATCACTTATTCTCTGTCTCCAAATCTTTACTCATTATAAATTATTCCCTCTGTGCAAATCCTAGTCATTCTTCCAGACCCATCTCAAATGACACCAACTTTCTGAAACTGCTGAACAACGCTTTAGTTGTGTGACTGCTAGGGAGAAGGGAGTAGAATTTATAGAATACTCTATTATGGTATTTGCCAGGCTTTTTTTGGGGGGGAACATTTATGTATGTCTATGTCTCCATTTGACATGAATCTATAAAAGACCAGTGGTCAAATTTTTTAGTGTTTGGATCAGTGTTGGAGAAAAAAGTTTTTGGCATAATAGTAAACATTAAGTATTTGTCAAATTAAATAAATGATATCTAATTAAATGGAAAATTGGAGGAAGTAAGCAAACTTTAAATGATTATAATTAAGCATTTTTCAAGTCAAGTTATTGCAAACTTCTTGTCCAAACAAAGGAGGTGATTAAGACTACCCATCTAATTTCTCAATCTTAATTATTCAGAATTGTTTTATATAAAGTATCCAGATGTTTTTCTCAATCATAACTAACTGTGTATCTGTCTTAAAAGAAGTGGTATTGAATCTTAGCTTCATTTGAAGTCAGGTATAAAACCTTTAATATAGTACCACTAACCAAACCATACTGTAACCTTTAAACTTTGAACTTGTTCATATTTTTTAATTACGCAGGTAATTTTCATCTAAATAATGATTAAAAATTACCGCTCAGATCATTACTCTTTGTAACTAAACAGTAAGATCAACTGTGGACCATATATTAATCTTACATTTTAGCAAACATGTTGTTTATATTTTAGAGTATGATGATGTTTAAAAGATTATGATGTTTATTAAAAGGAAGGTACTCTAATTGTTTTTATACTATTTTGTAGGAAAAAAAAAATTCTGATCCTCTGTTCACATAGTAACCATAATCAAGAAAAAAAAAACAGGTTTGGAGAGATTATTTACCTTATTTACATAAGTCTTATGCTTGATGTAATTTATTGATATTTAATTTACAGTTTACAAGGAGGTTATCATCATTTGATTTATGTTATGGTTATTTTATACTTTTCTCCCTTAGAAAATTTCTGAGAAGATTGTTGCTAAATTACGATGTTCATAAAGAGTTCACTTATGCTTCTTGTTCAGCAGTTTTGTGATATGTCTTAAAAAAACCAGAGAGGTTTCTAGAATTCCCTCTTACCAGTTGTTAATCATAATCATTTCTATTTCTTTTGAATTTCATTTATTTACTTATTTTATTCATTCTTTTATTTAACAAATACATATGGAGTGATGACAATCTACTAGGCATTGCATTAAAAGCTGTATTTGATGAACAAAATAGACATGTTATCTGTCTTCATGGAATATAGAAATTATTGGTAGGGATTCATGGGGAGAATTAATTAATTAATTAATTTATGCTATTTCTCATACTCTTTCTCACACTCTCTTCTCTGTCTTTTCACCTATGCACACACACACACACACACACCCTTTGTGCTTAGGATAGAAGAGAAGAATAAATGGTGTGACACCTTTTACGGGATGATCCTGAGTTACATTGGATGTCAGGAGTGGAAAGATCAGTCATGTTAGGCTTCACAGAAGAAGAATAAACAACTGAGATGTGAAGTTTGAGATAGAATTAGAAAGGGAAAGGAGTATTTTTGGAAGAGAGAACAGTATGTTCAGGGGTTCTAAAGTGATAAAGATCTTGGAAAATTTATAAAATTGAAAGAAGGCCTTAATTACTGGGACTGATGCTATGTTCTGTTTCTCAACTTCATCAAATATGATTATATAATATGGTTCATTATAAAATCAATAGTAGACTTTTATTGTAGGCCTACTATATGCTAGACAATATTGAATGCACTACTAATGAATTTACTCATTTATTTGTCATGGTGACCTGTTCATGTAGTACCATTATTAGTACCATTTCATAGGTGAGAAAGCTCCCGTCCAGTTTGCCTAGGTCATCTACTTATGGTTTCACAGGTAGAAAGTGGCACAGCAAGATATCAATCAATCTGTTTAGCCAACCTGAACAATAATATTTTTTAAGATTAATTAATTAATTAATTAATTAATACAAGAACAGGGATGTAGGCCAGATTCATGGGAGGGTGAGAGGATTCACCAGAGACAGAGTGGGGAGCAGAACAGGCAGAATGAAGAAATACATTGCTGAGGGGAGCAGTGGGCGAGACTGGAGAGGTTTGCCGTGCCATGTGGGACCCTCGCCGGCAGGCCGGGATTGAACCAGCGCTACAGAGGCTGCGGACAGCTTCACAGTGTGGCACTCAACCACCTGTGCCACCAGGGGAGGCCCTGAACAATAATATTATAAAATAAAATCTATAGTGATCCACTATGCAAAAGTCTAACAACTATATTTTATGATCAAAATAGCATCTTGACTGAGAACTGTTTACCTAAAGCAATACTCATCCAGAAATCCACATGTGTGAAAGCAATGTGATATTGGTATAAGTGTAACTTCAACTATTGACACATTCCAACTAGAAAGTCTGATTTAGTGTCTTCTTCCTTGGAGATCTTAGGCTTCTTATTTCTCACCTGTTTTAATTTAGCACTCAGTTTTCTTTCAGTCTCTAAACCATGATCTCTGATTTTTTGATCAATAACATAGTATTGGGACTGATCTCATTTTTTCTCTTTAAGGCTGAGGTTAAACATCATATATATAATAATTTTTAATTTACTTTTAGCAACACATAGTTTACTCTACTAGTAAAATATGTAGAGGCAGCATATAATTATATCATATAATGAATTCATTTTAGAAAGTCCTAAACTTTTTATTTTATTTTAGTTTTTAACTGAGATTTAGGATTTCATATACCTTAGAAATCTATGCAACTTCACCTGAGGGTCTAAACCTAAAGCTCAGGTCTACGTATGTCCTTTCCTTAATATTCCTCATATTACTTCTCTGGCCTTTGAATTCCCCATGCCCCCCAATCCCTTTCTCTTGCTTAAGTAAGCTATTTAAGAAGCTTCTGAAGTCACTTGGGTGTTTTCAGTCATGCTTAGTCTCTTCCTTGTGTACAGGAGGTATACAAATTTTTATTAAATTTTTTCATTTAAAATTTGTAGATTTTTTATCAAAAAAATGGTAACAAAAATC
Organism: Talpa europaea; assembly: GCF_964194135.1. NCBI lineage: Eukaryota > Metazoa > Chordata > Mammalia > Eulipotyphla > Talpidae > Talpa > Talpa europaea. The sequence continues at coordinate 48,132,099 of NC_140068.1, read as the reverse complement.
CTAATTCTGACTGAGATGGAGAGAGTTTTTAAAGAATAATGTTTGCTGTGTCTTCGATTTATAATTTGGCTCTATAGTCCTTACAGCTATGGATTTACTACTTGGGACTGATTCAGCTGGCTGAGTATTATTTAAGTCAGTAGAGGGAATGCCTATTTCCCATTGTGTTCCTAGTTTTCAATGGGTTTTTTTTCAGGCCTCTCTATGTTGAGTGCTTTCCACTGTACTGCTCTTGTAGAATAATTGATTTTTGTTCATCAAAAGAGTGTTAGCACTTAAATGTCACTGTACATACTCTTTCCCTTGATGACTACTAGAACTTCAATATGCAAATTATTATAAATGTGGTTACCTTTTCAGAAAAATTACTTACTCTTGCAAAGGTTCTTTCTTTCAGCAGCTCAATGAATGAAGCAAAGTTGCTTGTCTTTGCAATTTAATCTTGTTTTTTATTTTTATTTATTTATTTATTTATTTACTAACATTTCCTGAACATTGTATTGTATTTCAGTGTATTTCAGCGTTTACTTGCTTAGGCTTGTACAGCTTTGCTGTTACAGTCCACAAATATAGAAAGCTTAGCTGGGAGCAAAGTCCCAAGGACAATGGAAAGAATCACGTTCAAAAAAGTGATGTGACCAAATCATACCCTAAATGGTTTTGTAGCTTCTTCTGTAATATCAACAAAAGCAGATTTCTAGGGCTTCAAGTACCCCACAGCAATGAGTTTTCCCTCTGATTTTACTCTTTCCATTGTCACAGAAGGACTGTCAAGCACCTAGTTCTTAGAGTTGCTAGCATTTGGGCTTGGAAATTCAGACATTACAGCTTCACAAAGAAAAATATTTCATTCTTAGCAGGCTCTACACTCTTTATAAACAGTTTTAAGCATGTAATGTGGAGATAATAAGATCAAAAGATCAAAATACTTTAAGGAGAATATTGTACATACATATATGTAAGTACTTCTTCAATGTTAACATTCAAGATGAGAATGCCTCAGTCAAGCTCAGTCTCTTCAGACCCCATTCCTGCAGCTCACTTGTTCAAAGGCAACCAAGCCTTTTTTCATCATATATTTGTCTTCTATTTTGGGGATCATGCTAGTATTACATTTCCCCCTTTCGTATCTGTTCTAATACCTCAATGTATTTTATTTCAAATAACTTCTTATATATATTTTTAGACATCCTGATCAGTTATAAAGCTGTTGGAGGTAGTACAGAAAGAAACTGTAGTTTTTTTGTGAAGTTAGTCATAATTTTTAAAATCCTAGGGTCTCAATCTTATGTTTTTACCTCATAATATACACACTGATGCATTAGTGTTGCTTCCTTTATCCTTCCTTATTTAATCTAATTTTTAAATGCTGCCATAATAAAGACTGTTGAGTATTTCCATTTTTTGTTATTTTAATTGCCAATACTATAATTTTGTTTAAGATTATTTTCTTATGAATAATATATTAAATTTGGCATAGAAGAATATATAGAGAAATCTGCATTTTTGGATCAGCTTAACCACAGCAAATTACATGGAAATGCAATAATTTTACTTTAGCTTTCTCATTTTTAATGATGTTATCACAATAGTGCTATGAAAATCATTTAATCTAAATTTCAAATTTAATCTTGATCTGAGATTCAGATATAAATTTGCTATTAGTTGTAGAACATATATCCACCTGAATGTTTAGGGCCAAATTCAACATGTATTGAACCTCCTTCATCACTCAGGCCTTAACACACTGTTTCTCCTATATTTCTAAACTTTATGGTTCCAATAATTTTCTGTTCACTCAAAGGCAGACATTTATTTTCCTAAATACCTCAGTCTCTTTAAACTCCGTATTCATGATTCAAATAACAAAAAGAAAGAAAGGAAAAGATTATTGTAAGAGAATATAAGAAACTAGTCAGGAGTATGTTGAACAATGAGCTATGGATTGATCATGTGTATTATAAAATGAAGAAGTTGTAGAATCTGATTTGAAAGGTGTTATAACTACAAGCAACAGGAAAGAGATGGCAACATGGAAAAATCAGGCATGAAATTTCTAGGCAATAGATTTGATGGGGCAAAAAAATAATTGAGAAGCATGGATGAGGACTTGAAGGTTAAAAGCCTAAGAAGCTGGGTCGTTGGCTTCATCACAGAGCATCATAAGAATGGTGGGGAGGGTAATAAAATTATTTAGCCATGTATGGATGAAGATGTTGGCAGTAACTGTTATGTAGTCAAATCTTGATTATTCATTTAAGAGAATAATAAATTAAATTCAGAAATGAAATGCAGTTTGGAGATTAGCTAATAGGTGAAATCTCCTTTCTCATCAAACCTTTTACTGGAAGAACAGTGAAATGGCATATTTGATTGATTTGAGCTTCAGCTTTTTCCCCCCTCTTTATTATTTCACTTGTGAATTAAGCTGATGAAATATTAAAGGCCAAAATATAAATACCAGCATAAAGACCAAGATCTCCAATCTGCACTGTTAATTCAGTCAGTAGAGGAATTTAAGAGCATGCCGATTTTTACAAAAATGTGAATTCTTTTTTCATATAAACATGAATGATAATCGCTAAGCCAAATGCTCCTTTAAATTCATATTGCTCTGACATCAGTATATTTCCTAAAATGTTAGTGAACAACACAACTAGCAAATCTTTTTCTTGAAAGTTAATTTCAACATATTTATGCAGTCATTATTTCCATAGGATTCACTACAATTCCTCATGATTAAATATCACATTTGAAGGAGAAAGAAGTTCTTGCTTTCCAAAATCCCAGCAGATTTTCTATAGATATAGAGTAAAAGCAAAAACTCCTCTTAGAATGATAATTATGGCCAATAAAGACTTAGATTTTTGTAAATCATGTAAATTCTCTGAAGTTACTTTTCTGAAAGGAAGTAAATACAGTTTGCAACAACTAAGACTGTGGTAATTGTGCCTTCAGTAGTGTACTAAAGAATTTGTGTGCAAGAAAGAGGATCAGTCATTAAAAAGAATGTCTTTGTGTAATAGACTTGCAAAACAAAATAAAAGAAAGAAAAAGGAAAGAAACTTTGTGGATTCCTGCAGAATGGTCTTGATTTTGGAAAAAAAATAAAAAAAAATAATAATAAACATGGTCCATTACAAAGTTATTATTAAGGTAGTTCTGCTTTACAGGACTGTCATGTTATTTTGTTCTTACTTAAAAAACATAAACCCCAGATTATGATACTCATTTTCTACTCATTGCTATTTTTAATAATGTCTTGTAATATCAATTGACCAGGCTTTGCTTCTCAGGCAAGAGAATAAAATATGAGTCCATGTGGAGACTCTTTCATCAGTAATTTTTGATCCTGACAAACAACACTTCCTTACTATTGCCTTTTCTTGAAGCATTAAGTTGTTCTAGATGGTAGCTGCTAGGTTTTTTCACTTTTTCCTCTTGGTAGTCTCGCTTCCAATTTTGGTAACCTGAAGTGCACCACAGGCTTCTGACATAAATGCTAATCAGGTATGGCTGAACTCATACTTAAGAGTCTAAAAAATAAAAGAATTCTATGAGACCAGGAATCAGAAAATGGCAAGATCTTTTATCTCTACATCAGCAAAAGCTCAACAGTTAGAATGGTGGATCCTGAAAAAGGAAATGAATAATGATGCCCTGTCGATGGAATTTTAACGGTCAACTGTGTTACTACTATTTCTGCTTATCTATTGCTTATTGTTCTTATTAATTTCTATGACTGTGATTTAGAAAAAAAAATTGGCATGCCCCATTATATTTCTGTGTATTTTCTCCATCAGTTTGTAGGTTATTATTAATCATTAAGATATAATGAAATACTAATGGGTAAGCTTATTTTTAATGAATTGTCATAAATATGTTATCCCTTTTCATTTTTAAGACCAAAATTTACTATAAACAGTTATGGAATTTTCTTTATTTAGCTAAGAAAAAAATAACATTATTTTAGAATGACTAGAATGTACTTTAGACCACTGGTGGTATTTATTAAAGGAAGTGAAATTGCAAGTTTGAAATTATCAGCCTCAAAGTTATAAAAACAAGTAGTCATTGAACTTTACAAATATTAATGATACTGGATTGTTAAGTCTCATCATGCTTAATGGTGCCATTTAAATTAATGCAGACAAATGCTTTAAATACTGTAACAATCTTTACTTCTTAATTTTTGGGAAACAATTTATATACTCAGATCAACTAAATTAGCATTTAGAAATAAAATTGATAAAAAATTCTACTCTTCTCAACATCATAACAAAATGATTCTATGAAATTTTCTTAAGTAATGTATTTTTTAAACAATATAGAATATGCATACAAACAACTAGCCATTTTTAGAGAGGAAAATTGCAAGCTGTTTAAAAGTTGGGACTTCTTTATTAGTTCTTCATTCTGCTTGGAGGAGTTTGAACATGGCTTGGTTCCTCACTTGGCTGATGACCTGGCACCTTTGCACCAGCTTTCAAGCAGAGCTGGGCACTTATGTTAGAAAAATCTATGTGTGGTGTTTCCAAGTCAGCTCGAAAGAAAAACAAACTGAAGGAGCTTAACAAAATTTCTTATCCTTAAGAGTTTGCTTTTTTTTTTAAATTTGTAGTCTTTTTTGTCTTTAAAATACTTTTTTATACTGGTGATCCTTTTTCTTAACGCTGGTATTAGTTTTATAGTGCAGATAAAATTGTCGGAAAATCTGTAATCAAAGTATTCACTACCTATCAATAATGGGAGCTATCCTCATTAAAGCTCTTAAGGTTCTGCTTTCTCTTTATTTTTCAATACAATTTTCTTTTCTTTTTTTTAAAGATTTATTCATTTATCTATGCAAGCACTGGGTACAGTCAGAAGCGCGGGAGGGTGAGAGAATTCACCAGAGCCAGAGTGGGGAGCAGAAGGACCGAAGTACACTGCTGAGGGGAGCAGCGGGCGGGAGGAGAGGTCCGTGCACCATGTGGGACCCTCCTCTGGTGGCCGGGGAACAGCCGGGGATCGAACCGGCGCCGCAGAGGCTGTGGGCAGCTTCGCAACCCAGCATTCAACCGCTGTGCCACCGGGGAGGCCTTGTTTTCCAATACAATTTTCAATGAAGATTTGGAGAGAACTATACAATAACAATACAAATTAGTAATTTTATAAGTTAAAGTTAAAAAGAACACATACCAGGGCCTCCCCTGGTGGCGCAGCAGTTGAGCACTGGATTGCGAGGCTGCCCGCAGCCTCTACAGTGCCAGTTCGATCCCCGGCCACAGGCAATGGTCCCACAAAAAAAAACAAAAAACAAAAAACAAAAAAAACCCAAAAAAGAACACATATCATAATTTCAGGAGAATATCAAATAGAGTTTATGAGAACAGATTTTTGATTATTTTTGAAACAGCATTTGTGGACCCTATTTATGAATTCAAACAATGACAAATTATTTTATGACATAAATATATGAAATTATTTTATTTTTGAATGATTCACTTACCTCAAGTCACTATATGGAAATATCCCTCTATTTAAGAGATCTACAAGTCATTGCCTCTGGTTGTTTAGATATTTACTTATGTATCTAATACGTAGCTATAATTTCATTTCTTCCCTTACTAATATTTAATTGCCTTTGTCTATTTTATTTTTATTGGCCTTTAGTAAGAACTTCATTGAATCCATTTCCCTTGTTTTGATGATATGTTGTTTTCTTATTATTAACTATGCTAATAGATTCATTCTCAAGGAGACATTTTAATCTGAGTTTTCCAATTAATTGTTTTTCAAGAATGGACACTAAAACATTAATATACATTATCATATATAATGCTTTGGTTAATTGTACAGACTATCATTAATTTTTCTAGTTGTACTTATATTTATGATGAACATATAAAACCAAGTTCTGAATGGTAACAAAGCTTGTATTCCATAGATGTACCATTTTTATTAAAGATTTCTTTTTTTTTTTTTTTTCTCCGCCTGGTCCACAGGGCATGAGTCAGCTCATTTTCTTTTTTCTTTTTTTTTTATTTTTATAATAAATTTTATTGTTATATTCCCCATACAATTGCAGCCCCCCCATTCTGACCCCAATCCCTCCCCTCCCGCCCCCGCCCCCCTAAAAGTGTCTCTGGTTCATAGTTTTTTGTTGATTTTGATTTTCACTTTCTTATAGTTATTCATTTTCCTGGTCCCTTATTTAAGTTTTCTAGATTCCTGCTATGAGTGAGACCATCCGGTATTTTTCTTTTTCTTTTTGGCTTATTTCGCTGAGCATGATCCCTTCCAGTGCCATCCATGTTGCTGCAAATTGCATGTGTTTATCTTTTTTGAATGCTGAGTAATATTCCATGGTGTATATGTACCACATCTTATTGATCCAGTCATCTATTTTTGGGCATTTGGGTTGTTTCCAAAGCTTAGCTATTGTAAACAGTGCGGCTATAAACATAGGGGTGCAGGTGTTCTTTGGAATTGATGTTTCTGTGTCCTTTGGGTAAATACCTAGGAGTGGAATTGCTGGATCATATGGAAGCTCTATGTTTAGTAGGTCCAGAAATCTCCACACAGCTTTCCACAGTGGTTGGACCAGTTTGCACTCCCACCAACAGTGCAGAAGAGTTCCTTTTTCTCCACACCCTCGCCAGCATTTGTTGTTGCTAGTTTTTTTAATATGTGCCATTCTCACTGGTGTAAGATGGTATCTCATGGTAGTTTTGATTTGCATTTCCCTGATGGCAAGTGATGTTGAACATTTTTTCATATGCCTGTTGGCCATTTGCATTTCCTCTTCAGAGAAGTTTCTTTTTAGCTCTTCTGCCCATTTTTTGACTGGATTCTTTTCTTTGTTGTTGTTGAGTCTCATCAGCTCTTTGCAGATTTTTGTGATCAGTCCTTTATCATTAGTGTTGGGTGCAAAAATGTTCTCCCAGTTGGTGGGGTTTCTCTTTGTTTTTGTTATTGTCTCTTTTGCTGTGCAGAAGCTCTTTAATTTGATGTAGTCCCAGCTGTTTATCTTTGCCTTCACTATCACTGCTTTGGGTGATGTGTCTGTAAAGATGTCTTTGATGTGCAAATCACGTAGTGTTTTGCCTATATTTCCTTCTATATATTTTATGGTTTCAGGTCTTATGTCTAGTTCTTTAATCCATTTTGAGTTGATTTTTGTGTATGGTGTGAGGTAGTGGTCAAGCTTCATTCTTTTGCATGTATCAACCCAGTTTTCCCAGCACCATTTATTGAACAAACTTTCTTTGCTCCAATGCATAGTCTTTGCTCCTTTGTCAAAGATTAGTTGACCATAAATCTGTGGGTTTATTTCTGGATTTTCTATTCGATTCCATTGGTCTGTATGTCTGTTCTTGTTCCAATACCATGCAGTTTTGATGATTATGGCTTTGTAGTATAGTTTGAAGTCTGGGAGTGTAATGCCTCCATTCCCTTCTTTTTTTTTCAGGAGAGCTTTGGCTATTCGGGGTTTTTTGTGATTCCATATGAATTTCATCAATAATTGTTCTATTTCTTTGAAGAATGACATTGAAATTTTGATTGGAATAGCATTGAATCTGTATATTGCTTTTGGAAGGATGGCCATTTTAATAATGTTTATTCTTCCAATCCACAAGCAGGGGATGTCTCTCCATTTCTTTGTGTCTTCTTCTATTTCTTTTAACAGTGTTTTATAGTTTTCTTTGTATAGGTCCTTTACCTCTTTTGTTAGATTTATTCCCAAATATTTGATTTTTTTTGTTTCAATAACAAAAGGGATGGTTTTTTTGATTTCTTCTTCTTCAGATTTATTGTTTGTGTATAGGAAGGCTACTGACGTTTGCGTGTTGATTTTGTATCCTGCCACTTTACTGAACTGATTGATGAGTTGAATTAGCTTTTCTGTGGAGTTTTTGGGGTTCTCTATGTATAATATCATATCGTCTGCAAATAGTGATAGTTTGACTTCTTCTTTTCCTATTTGGATTCCTTGGATGTCTTTCTCTTGTCTTATTGCCCTGGCTAGGACTTCCAGTATTATATTGAAAAGCAGTGGTGAGAGTGGACATCCTTGTCTTGTTCCAGATCTTAATGGAATTGCTTTCAGCTTTTCACCATTGAGAATGATACTGGCTGTTGGCTTGTCATAGATGGCCTTTATGATGTTGAGGTATGTTCCTTGTATCCCAAGAATTTCAAGGGCTTTTATCATGAATGGGTGTTGCACTTTGTCGAAAGCTTTCTCAGCATCTATTGATATTATCATATGGTTTTTATATTTCTTTTTGTTGATGTGTTGGTTAACGTTGATTGATTTTCGGATGTTAAACCATCCTTGTGCCCCTGGAATGAATCCAACTTGGTCGTGGTGAATTATCTTATGGATACATTGTTGGATTCTGATGGCTAAAATTTTATTGAGGATTTTTGCATCAGTGTTCATTAGGGAGATTGGCCTGTAGTTTTCCTTTTTTGTGTTGTCCTTGTTCGGTTTTGGTATTAGTGTAATGTTGGCTTCATAGAACGTGTTTGGTATTGTCCCTTCCTTCTCAATTTTTTGGAAGAGTTTGTGAAGGATAGGCACTAATTCGTCTCTGAATGTTTGGTAGAATTCATTTGTAAATCCATCAGGTCCTGGGCTTTTGTTTTTGGGGAGGTTTTTGATTACCATTTCAATTTCGCTAATTGTAATTGGTCTGTTTAGGTGTTCTATTTCTTCTTTATCTAGCTTTGGGTGATTGTAGAGTTGTAGGAATTTGTCCATCTCCTCTAGATTGTTAAACTTGTTTCCATATAACTGTTCATAGTAGTTACTGATTATTCTTTTGATTTCTGCTGTGTCCGTTGTGATTTCTCCTCTCTCTTTGATGATCCTGTTTATTTGTGCTTTCTCCCTTTTTTCCTTTGTGAGCCTGGCTAGGGGTTTGTCTATTTTATTGATTTTTTCAAAGAACCAGCTCTTGGTTTCATTGATCTTTTGGATTGTTTTTTTAGTTTCAATTTCATTTATTTCTGCTTTGGTTTTTATTATTTCTTTTCTTCTACTGGTTTTGGGGTTTTTTTGTTGTTCTTTTTCTAGATCTTTGAGCTTCGAGATTAGGTTGTTTCTTTGAGTTCTTTCTTGTTTCTTGATGTGAGCTTCTATTGCTATATATTTTCCTCTTATTACTGCTTTTGCTGCATCCCATACATTTAGGATATTGGTGTCTTCCTTGTCGTTCAATTCAAAAATTTTTTTAATTTCTTCTTTGATCTCCTCATTAGTCCAGTGGTCTTCCAGCAGTGTGGTTTTTAATCTCCATGAGGTAGGAAAGTTCCTTGCCTTCTTTTTATGGTTTATTTCTAGTTTGATGCCTTCATGGTCAGAAAAGATGGTTGATATGATTTCAATCTTGGTGTATCTGTTGATGTTTGTCTTGTGCCCCAGTATGTGATCGATCCTGGAGAATGATCCATGTGCGCTTGAGAAAAATGTGCACTCCGTTTTTTTGGGGTTTAGTGTTCTATAGATGTCTGTTAAGCCCAATTGCTCTAGGTCCTTATTTAGAGCTTTGGTTTCTTATTTTTTGTCTTGTTGATCTATCCATTGTTGATAGTGGTGTGTTGAAGTCTCCCACTACGTATGTGTTTTCTCTGATGTCTGTTTTCAGAGAGGACAACAGTTGTCTGATATATTTTGGTGCTCCTTCGTTTGGTGAGTATATGTTAATGAGTGTTATTTCTTCTTGAAGTATTGTCCCCTTGATCATAATGTAGTGACCATTGGGGTCTCTTTTTGTCTTTTTGAGTTTGAAATCTGTTTTATCTGATATAAGTATAGCTGTTCCTGCTTTCTTTTTTGGTCCATTTGCTTGTAGGATTGTTTTCCATCCTTTAACTTTGAGCCTATTTTTATCTTTTGTAGCTAAATGTGTTTCCTGGAGACAGCAAAAGGTTGGGTTTTGTTTCTTAATCCAGGCTGCAACTCTGTGTCTTTTTATTGAAGAGTTTATTCCATTTACATTTAGAGTTAATATTGATATGTTAACATCTGTATTTGCCATTGTGTTTGTCTTTCCTTTGATTTTATTTATTTATTCTTTTAATAACTTTTTTTTTTTGGCCTTCTTTCATTGTTATTCGTCCCTCTGAGGTTCTGGCTTTAGGACTCCTTGTAGTATTTTTTGGAGTGGGGGTTTAGTTGCAATGAAATTCCGGAGTTTCTGTTTGTCTGGGAAGGTCCATATTCTTTCTTCAAAGAGGAAGGAGAGCTTTGCGGGATAGAGTATTCTTGGTTGGCATCTGTTTTCTTGGAGTCTGTTGACTATGTCCCTCCTCTCTCTCCTCGCCCGTAGTGTTTCTTCGGAGAAGTCTGATGTCAGCCTGATTGGCTTTCCTTTGAATGTTATCTGTTTCTTCCCTCTTGCCAGCTTCATTATTTTTTCCTTGTCCTGGATTCTTGGGAGCTTTACTATTATGTGTCTTGCTGTATTTTTCCTTTCGTCGTGGAAGATTGGTGTTCTTCTTGCATCTTGTATATCAATTTTCAGCTCCTTCTTCACATTTGGGAAGTTCTCTTCAATTATCTCTTTGAATATTTTCTCTGTTCCTACTTCTCTCTCCTCTCCTTCTGGTATTCCTATAACTCTTATATTTCCTTTCCTCATGGAGTCAGATAGTTCCCGAAGTCTTTCTTCATTCTTTTTCCTTCGTACTTCTCTTTCCTTTTCTGTTTTGGTTCTTTTTATTTCTGTGTCTTCAAGAGCACTTATTCGTTCTTCCATTTCATCAATTCTGCTTTCATTGCTTTTCCCAGAATTCTTTAGTTCTTCCACTAATTCTTTGATCTCCTGCATTTCTTTTACTTCCCTCTTTAGGGACTCAATTTCATTCTTCTGATCGTTGATTATTTTTCCCTTATCATTGTTTTCCTTTATGACTTCTGTCAGTTTTTTAATCACGGTAATTTTAAATTCTCTTTCTGGAAGGCTCAGAAGTTCTTCCAAGTTACTGTCGTTGCAATCTGGGGGCTGGTTTTCTCTTTGTGGTGTGCTTTTTCTCTGGAGAGTTGCTAGGTTGCGTGTGGTTCTTCTCCTCCCTACTGTCTGTTTTCTAATTTGCCGTATGCGTTGGGACACTGTGTTGTTGGGACTGGCCGGCATCTTGGGTGAGCTTCTCTGGTCCCCTCTGGTTCCTCCAGGAGTCATCTGTCAGTTTCAAGCAGTCTTTATTGGAGAAAGGTCCCTGTCCTAAAATGTCGATGTGGGGACACACTCCCCTGTGCGCCTGGTCTGCCCCGGCGGTAGGTTCCTGCTCCCCCTCTGGGCTTGGACTGCAGGCCAGAGGGGGTCTGGCGTGGGCGAACTTCCCCCGCTCACCTCTGGCTCCTGAGGAAGCCTTCTGCAGGTAGTCTTTACTGAAGAAATGTCCCTGTTCTAAAATGGTGATGTGGGACACACTCCCTGCGCGTCTGGTCTCAGGCACACTCTTCTGCGTGCCTGGTCTGCCCCGGCTGTGGGTGCTCGCTCTCCCTGTTTGCTCAGACTACTTGTTCGGAAGGGGCCTGGTGTGGGCTAACTCCCCAGCTGGCCACTAGCTCCTTCAGGAGCCTGTGCTGGCTTCAAGTTGCTAGGTGGCGCCAGAGATCTCTCCTAGAGCCCTTGGGGAGCTGATTTTCCACCCCGTGGAACAGGGAACAGAGCGGGGATGGTAGGGTACACCTCAACGGCTTTGGGGTGCTGTGTCTGCCTTGTGCCCCACCATCGTGGGGAACCCCCGCCCCTAATTTCGTGCCCCGGGTCTCAGTTCCAAAGCCCTCAGTTCCAGGACGCGGGCTGTAGCCCAGTTCAGTGGCGCGGGAATGGCGCCTTTTGCACCGCTCCCGTGCCTGGGCGCCTGGTTCCTGCTTACTCAGGGAGGGACCTTCACCTCAGTGAGGACCTCCGCGCGTCTCCCCGCAAGCCTAGGTCGTCTCCCAAGCCTAGGTCTCAGGCGTGGGGACCTGGGCAGCCACTATCCCCGTCTGCACTTGCTTTTCAAGCGTGCTGAGCGCGCCCTTTTCCGCGCCAGCTTACCGGCAGCCTGGGCTGTGTGCGTGTTCTTCTCTAATGGTGCCAGGAGCCGTTCGCTCACCACTGCGGGCGAATCCTGCAGGGTTCGCCTCAGCTCCCGTTCACGGGGTGTGGTGGCTGCAATAGTTCCTTTCCACTCACAGTCCCGCTTGCTGCGTCCTTTGTTCTTGGTGGCCGTTTTGGTTTGTTGTTTCCCTCCTCTCTGCTGGTCGGAGAGTGCCGCCTCTGTGGGCGGGGGAGGGGAGCAGGGTTCTGCGCTTCCCTCCCTTCTCGTCCTCTTTTATGGCAACTTTCTTCTTCGGGTAGTTTGCTGGAGTCACCCCTTTATCTTCCGTGTCCCAGTTCTCACTGGGACCTGCCGCTTTTCCTCCCTATTAACTTTTTTTAATGGGAGATCTTACTCGCAGTGTCTCCTCGCCGCCATGTTGCTCCTTAAAGATTTCTTTATTTATGCACACAAGAACTGGGGTGTAGGCCAGAGTTTGGAGGGGTGAGCATATTCACCAGCGAGAGTAGAGAACAGAACAAGCAGATGTACTGAAATACACTGCTGAGGGGAGCAGCAGGCTAGACATGAGAGGTCCACTGCACGATGTGGGTCAGCTCCCTGGCCATCTGGGGACTGAATTCAGGCTGCAGTGGGTGGCACTAGCTTGATAGTGCTGTGTCTTTAACCTCTGCATCATCCAGAAGGCACCAGAGATGTATTATTATAGGATATACTTGAAAAATATTTCAAAATTGCTACATTTTTGATTATTATATTGCTTTTATTTTTATTTATTTATTTTAAACATTTTTTTTTTTTTAAGATTGATTTATTTGTTTATACAAGCACTGGGTACAGTCAGAAGCCTGGGAGGGTGAGAGACTTCACCAGAGCCAGAGCAGAACAGGCAGAAAGACGGAGGACACTGCTGAGGGGAGCAGTGGGCATGGCAGGAGGGGTTTGCGTGCCATGTGGGACCCTCGCTGGCCTGCTGGGGATCGAAGCGGTGCTGCAAAGACTGCGGGAAACATCGCATCCCAGGGCTTAACCACTGCACCACCAGGGAGGCCCTTATATTGCTTTTAGATAAATTTGATAGTGACTATCCCATAGTTATATTTAATTGTTTTGTTAGTTTTTTATGTTATGATAAGCTAACCTCATTTAAAAAGAAAGGAACTGGAGGTTGCAGAGTAGTGCAACAGAAACATATAAAAAGAGGAATTATTTTCACAGCATTTGCTACATTCAACAGACTATTTACTTATCCTTGTGGTCTGTTTTTTATGTATTTATTTGGGCCAGAGTGTGTCTTGTAAGAAAGTTCTAATTTTAATCCAGTCATTAACTTTCTATGAAAGCATCATTAATTCATCCTGAAACACACTAAGCTTTAAAAATTTTCTCTTGGGCCTCCCCTGTGGCGCAGCAGTTGAGTGCTGGGTTGAGAAACTGCCCTCAGCCTCTGCAGAGCAGGTTCGATCCCCGGCCACCGAGCAAGTGTCCCACATGGTACGCAGACCTCTCCAGCCGCCCGCTGCTCCCTTCAGCAGTGTACTTCAGTCCTTCTGCCTGCTCTGCTCCCTGCTCTGGCTCTGGTGAATTCTCTCACCCTCCCATGCTTCTGACTGTACCCGGTGCTTATATAAATAAATAAAATCTTTTTTAAAAAAATTAAAAAAATAAAATAAAAATTTTCTCTTAATGGCAGATGTACCTGATTACTTCTGGGCCCCTTAGGCCATTGAGAGCCATCCTGCAGTCATGTGTTCTGCTGATGAACCTGCAAAAAACCTTCTATTCCTTTAGGGCTCTTGCTCAACTGTAATCCTGGGACTTCTCTTTACAATCATCCTATTTGTCAGGTTCCTTTGCTAGAGCCTCGTTTTTAGGAGACAGAGTGGGGAGCAGAACAGGCATAATAACTGAAATACTGCTGAAGGGAACAGTGGAATAGGAAGGAGAGGTCTGCTGCTCCATGTGGGTTGCTCTGTGGCCGGCCAGGGATCAATCTCGTGCTGCAGAGGCTGCAGATAGCTTCATAGTGCTGTCTTTAACCCCTTGCACCACCAGAGAGGCCCCCAAGAATTCTTTTTTTTAGTAGAATTTATCACCACTAGCCTAGAATGATCTAGGCTGGATGGAAGATTTGGAGTTATCAAAATAGATGGCAGTTGGTGTTATGAATATTGGTGACATAGAGAACAATGTATGCTGTCATTGAATCATCTGACTGCTGCATGGTCTTTTTCCTATCTTGACACTTCTGTTGATTCAGTCCTATAACTTGCTGTAGTCTGTTTGGTTTGACAAGAAATCATAAATCCAGGGTTTTCAGGAAGATAATGACTGGTACAAAATAAGTATATGCTGATCTGTGAGTCAGGCTTAAAATTCTCTTATCCATTCTATGCGAAGTGGTGGTTGTAAGATAACAAGATGGTAACACTTATGTCCAGTAAATTCTAGATCATGTTTGGCACTTCTGACTTAACCCCCCACTTTTTGTTTGATGTCTGATTCTTAGGTTCTAGTTTCTGTGTTTTCAATAAAACTAATCACTTGACAGTGATTCCTAATTGTTTTCTTTATTTGTGATTTAATTGGTACTTTTTGTTAACTGAAGTAGTGTTGGTTTACAATGTTGTATTTGATTCAAAGGTATATGGTATCTTAATAACAGACTTTATCCTGATTCTAATTAAGCTCACCAAAGTAAATTAAAAAAAATAGGTACTGATATCAGTAAAGTGAGTGCTTTCCATCTAGGAATTAATATTTTATTTTATTTTTTTAAAGATTTATTTTATTTTATACAAGAACCGGGGTACAGGCCAGATGTACTGGAGGGTGAGAGGATTCACCAGAGACAGAACGGGGAACAGAATAGGCAGAATGATGAAATTCACTGCTGAGGGGAGCAGTGGGCAAGACAGGAGAGGTCTGGTTGCCATGCAGGATTCTCACTGGCTGGCGAGGATCGAAACCCCACTGCAGAGGCTGGGGACAGCTTCATAGTGCTGTGCTCACACCGCCTGCTCCATCAGGGAGGCCCCTAGGAATTAATGATGACAGATGAGTCCCCAGGTCCTTATCTATTTGTCAATCAATATATTTTATTAAGTGTACACCTCATAAAGAATTTATGCCATCAAAGTATGTCATTCATTAGACACCTAAATGAGTATTGTTAACTTGAAATCCTGTAAATTTTATGTTCTAAATGCTCAGCTTTATTTTTTATGTAGTAATTGATTAAAACAAAAATCTAATTAATTTATTTTTACCATCTGTTTGAGAATCCCTATATTGGACAAACAAATGAAATGTTTTTCTCTCCTTAATCTGAGAACTAATAGAAAAGGAATGCCTTTGCAACATAGCTGCTTGAAAAAATCGTATTACATGGAGAATACTTTATACTGTACTCACATGTAATTGGAGCCAAAGGTCATAAACTATATTTTTTTCATATATGTCAGAACTTTGTAGTTTTTTTTTGTAGATTTTTTTTATCTAAATTTATATTACCTCTTTTGAACTTTTTTATTTGTAGTTGTTGGCAAATAAAGTGCTCTCTGATCTTGGAAACAAAGCAATACTTTTATAATACAGTATGTGCTTTCTATGCCCTGTAGCAATAATATCCCATGCTTATTATTTGTTGCATCAGAATTTCAACATGTCCTCTACACTTCTGAGATATATATATATATATATATATATATATATATATATACACATATATATGATACAGCACATCCAAAACTTCTCTGTAGATATATTCAGAAAATACTGGCTAAAGAAAATTCCTCATGTTTCTTTATAATAATTTATTTTTTAAAGATTTATTTATTTATGCATACAAGAACTGGGGTACAGGCCAGAGGTGCAGGAGAGTGTTGTAATTTTAATTGTAAAAATTAATTTCTATGTAAAATCAGAGCTGAGAACTGAATTCAAATGCCATTTCTTTGTGACTTTAGTTTGTACTTACTTAATTTTTGTTTTGCTCACTAGCCTATAATGTTTCCTATGAGCAGATACCCTTTATTATTGGATTTTGCATCTTCATGATAGAGAATAATTCCCAGAAAGTTACAGGGAGCTATTAAATGGTTGTTAAATGAATGGATAAATAGATATTAATATTTATGATGTATTTATTCATTTTATAGAGAATAAACTCTAGAATAGAAATAGAAAATGTTTTATGTTCATTCATTTCATAGAGAATAAACTCTATAATGGAAATAGAAAATAGAATAGAAAGTGAAAAAGGAGAAAAAAGTAAAGGTAGGCGTATTGGATGATAATTTCAAAGTGAAAAGATGAAGCATGCTCTTAAAGGAGAATGAATAATGTAAAATAAGAGACTTGAGAAATTATATCTCAGTGTTAATTTCTTATTGAACAAGGTGATTGACCTACAAAATAGACTCTACTATTCTATACTTAGAGGAATATTTATTTTTATTTCTACTGTTACTCTTTGAAAGAATAGGGAAAAGAGATCAGAGAAATTTTAGATAGAATTAAGATTCCCTTAGATCCATCAATCACATTTGAACAATGGGAGAGTAAATGTGTAGTGGAGAACACCTCCCTATGTTCTGTGCTGGGTAGCTTGCTATTGGGATTAGAGTTGGAAAATAATGAGCTATTATCAACAATGGCTTGCCAGAACAAATTAATAGAATAAATGTAATCATCCATAAACAATAATTAAACTAGTATTGCATTATACTAGTAGTTCAACTAGTATTGAATATTTTAACCTGGATTTTAACACAGCCTACAGCAGTTTCCATTATACTATTATGCAAGACTCTTTTTTTTTTCCTTAAGATTTATTTATTTATGCATACAAGAACTGGTGTATAGGCAAGAGGTGCCAGTGGTGAGAGGATTCACCAGAGACAGAGTGGGGAACAGAACAGGCAGACTGAGTGAAATACACTGCTGAGGGGAGCAGCCAGCATGTCAGAAGAGGTCTGCTGCACCATGTGTGTTGCTCCCAGGCTGGCGGGGGATAGAACTAGTGCTGCAGAGGCTACAGATAGCTTCACAGTGCTGTGCTTAACTCCTTGCATCAGCAGGGAGGCCCACTATTATGCAAGGTTTTTATACTTAATATTATTACCATATGTATTGTAATTGTGTTATGGAATATACCATAGCAATTAGAGAACACAAGATGTGTTTTATTTATTCTTTTTATTGAGATATAATTAACATATACCACTGTATTGAAATTACATAATACATAATGATTTGATATATGTATATATTGCGAAATGATTTACCACACAGTTACAAATATGGTGATTTTTTGGTTGTTGTTTTGTTTTGTTTTTGTTTTTGATGAATGCATTTGAGATCTACTCTTGGGTTTGGAGGAGGGTGGCCTGCTCAGGCCAGTAAGTGCTGGGGGTGGAATATGAGGCTTGTAGTAATAGTTTGGGGGTATAGGAGAGGCACAACATCCTCCATACATGCTGTCCCTGCAACTCACTGTTCCTCCTCCTTAAGCCCAGCTGCCTTGTGAGGGTTGTGATCTCATGAGCTTTTATGAGCATACTACTTAGACATTTGTGTGGGCTTCTAGATTTCCTTGAATATACAGGAGCTTTACATAGTCCTAGTCCTCACAAGTATCACTTTCGCCAGCCTCTTTTTTCCAGGCACTTTGTCAGCCTATGCCATGCCTTGGCTGTTATCTATTGCTTAGGAGGCAGTGCTGATATATTTGCCTTTAGTACTTAGGAAAACACTACCTGTCAAACAACTTCAACACTAGGGAAACTCCTGTTGGAGTAGGACCTTGAGTCTGTCTTTCAGGGGGCCATCACCCAGCTCAAAATATAGAACTACCTTGTTTGAGAAAAGACCCATATCTATGGTGCCCACAATCAGCACCAACACTGTAGGATGCCATCTTCATTGTTGCTACAGAATTCAAAAGTGGAGAAGAGTAATAACAGGGTAAGTTGATATGCCACCTAGCTCTTCTATGAAATTCTGCAGTTTTATTCCTCACAAAGCATTCTCCTGGTTGTTCTAAGTTTTTTTTTTTATTTGATTCCAGAGTTCCTAAAAATTTTAATTCCTCAAAACTCTGACAGTTTTTGCCAGATTAATCATTTCTTATGTGGCTACATTTGCTCCACAATGGCCTATCTGCATTTACCACTTGTCTTCAATGGTTGTATCTGCATTTACCACTTGTCTTCTAAGAGAAAATTTGCTGACTTGTGTTCTAAAAATCTATATAGAGAATTACATGATCTTTAAAAAAATGAATGCATGGATGGATGGATTAGTGAATGAAAGTGTGAATTAATAAAAAATATTTTGCATTTATATTTGAGCATGAGGTTATCAAATGAAAATATCAACATGTATCTTGTTAAACATTGGATAGAAACTTCAAATCACATTTGCTTAGAAGAACATGATAATTTATTGATAATCTTTATAGTTACAATTTTTACCCTTAGAGGTCCATTATCTGACCTCAGTCAGGAACAGTTTTACAATTGAGTTGGTGCACAGTCACTCCTTTTAATTATTATAATCTTTTCCTGGATCACATCATACATTACATATTCTTAACAAATCCAGGTGTGTTGCTTATTAGAGCAGTGGGATAGCCATGGTCAGGAGTTATGGTGAGTTGAAACATTTGTTAAAGAAATACTCATCTTCTCTTAATGTTGTCCAGGGTTATGTCCTTTTATCCTTAATTTCCTAAGTAACATGATTGTCCGCTTTGCATTTTCTTGAGCATCTAGCACAAGACGTTCAGGGCTTATTATTTTCTCTTCCTAAGGAGTAAGTTCTGTAGTTTTTTTTTTTTTAAGATTTATTTATTTATGAAAACAAGAACTGGGATGTAAGCCAGAGGTGCGGGAACAGGAGTGGGGGGTGGCAGTGGTGAGAGGATTCACCAGAGAGGCGGGAGCAGAATAGGCAGATCTACTGAAATACACTATAGAGCAGCGGGTAAGACAGGAGAGGTCTGCTGCGCCATGTGGGTTACTTCTCAGGCCAGGGGTTTAATTTGTGCTGCAGTGGCTGATGATAGCTTGATAGGGCTGTCTTTAACCCCTGTGCCACCAGGAAGGCCCAGTTCTGTAATTTTAAAGAGCTGACTTACCTTCCTCAAGAACCAGCTTTAGCAGTATCTTTGCTACCGCACTTCATGCTGACCACTCATCAGCTTTCTACTTCAATCAATTTTGTAGCCCTTATCTTGATCTATACACTCTTTAAAATCAAGTTGTTCTGTTATTATTTACTATTTAATGCTTGCAGTGTACAATCAATGAAAGAATAAAAAGAATTATGTCCCTAAGACTTAGAAAATAAAAAGAAATAACTGATTCTTGGGAAAATATAAACTGTTCTGTTTTAAAAATCGATCTCCAAAACTATTTTTCACCTTATGTTGTTATTATAAATTGTGATGTCTTTTCATTTGGCCCAGAAGAATAATGCTATTGAAAAGGTGTTTTTTTTTTTTTTTTTTTTTTTTTTGGTCAACCTATCTATATTAAGGAAAATTTAAAAGCCATTACCATTATCCTCTAACTGTTCTGATACTATTCTTAGTTGAGAATATTTTTACCATAAGCAACTGGAGTTTCAGCTGGTTGCCACAAACTGATTTTAAAAGTTTTCTGGTGTTAATAGTAAATGCACAACTAGGTTGGAGTTAACTGAATTTCCATTTTCTCAAATAAATTATTTGAGAGTCACAGTGTCACAGGTCATAGCATTCACCAAAATACTCTGCAGCAAGACACGTAGTCATGTTTCTTGAAAATGTGTTGGCTGATGATATTCTTCTACTGATAATTAATGAAGCAAAGTACCATGGGAATGACGCAGAATAATAAAAATAGATAAGAATTTCAAATTCATCACTACATTGGAAGTTCCATAAAGCAGTAATTTTCTGTGTTGTTTTGTTTTGTCCTCATGACTTTTTTTTATCCCTGAAACCTACAAGAATAGTGGTACATAAGAGAAGTTCAATACCTGCTGGAATAAGTTAATCAATAAATGAGTTTAGCCTTATTGTTATAGAATAGCATTGTAATAGGGCATGTTCTATACATTTCATAAAAGTAATTTATAATTTATATCCCTATTTTTTAATATCATAGGCAAGATAATAGTCCAAGGGTAACACACAAATAAAATAATTAGGCTCTAAGAGACAGAGGCATATGAGAGTTATAAACTTAAAATTATGTTTTATTACATTTAAATGAAACATTTTGTTTCCTCAACCTTAAAACATATTTTACTTTTCCAGAACCTCATTTTGGGTTTATACTGTGCCAACTCCTGGTCTAATGCAGATAAAAATACATGAGTTATTGGGTTTCTTAAAAATGGGGCTGATAGTGGAAATGCTGACAAATCCTTATTACAGATGCCAGTGGAATGAAGTACCTTTACTTCTAGCAAATGCTGATGTGGAGATTTAAGACTATATGAGAAATCAGTAAAGTTGCCCAGGAGACTTTTATCATATTATTCATTGAACTCAGTATGTGGTACAGTAATTGCTTCTGGTACCATTTTTCTTTTCTTACGCTAGGTTATTATTTATCCTTGTGCTGTGTGAAACAGAAAAAGAGAGTCTAAAGGAGAATCATAACTTGATGTAAAACTATCTTGTGACATAGTGTAGCTGGAGATAGAAATCACAACTGGAAAACTGTATCTTACTTATCAGAATTGAATATTGGAAGGATCATATTTGACATTGTGGCCATCCATAAATACTAAAAAGCTACCACTTTTTTTTTTAGTGGTATATAACCTTTTTAAAACTTTTATCTAAATAGGCTCTTTAATCTCACACAGTTCAACAAATTTATTTAACTATGATACTTTTTTTGTTAGCTTAGGAGTAAATTAATAGATAGAATGGGTACTAGGAAAAGCTAATTTAATGAGATATAAAAAACAAAATAAACTTTGCAATTTTTCTCTGCTTTGGTACATTTTACATATATCTCTCTTACACGCCTCACTTCCTCTTAAGTAACCACTAACGTTCACCACATTTTTTTCTGAATTTGCATGAAAATAAACCATAAATATTTTGGAAGAAAATTAAAATAGAGGAAATGATAATCTAATACTACAAAAAGGGGAAAATGTTTTTAGACTTAAATCTTAAGGGCTTTAGATATACTAGTTTCACAAGTTCTTAAGATACTTTTATATCAAAAACATATATTCTTAGGGAAAGAGATCATTTATGATGGAGAAAATTAATTTTCTGGATATTTTTATTCTTTTCTACAATTGTATTTTGATTGCATTATTACAGTTTTGCGTGCAGTATCAACTGGTGGCTATGCTGGTTGATTGAAAAATAATAAAAATAAAGCTATACAATATATATTATGAGATATATGCTATTATGTATTTGCATGGAGTTTGAAAATGATCACTAGGAACCATTTAATATGGAAGTGGTGGTGGTAAGTGGTCCAGTAGTTTACCAGAGAGGTCTTATTCTTACTCTTGTCCTTGAAATACTTAATAACACCCTGAACTCAGTTTCTTTATCCAAAAAACGGAAAAAATAATCTTAAATCACCTCACATAACTGTCATGAGGAATAAATAAATTAATCCAAGAAAAGTCTCAGAACAAGAGCTAGCACAAAGTAAAGACTTGAAAATGTGTGGTAATGTTTTAACTTGGTGTGTAAAACTTGACAAATGATCAATATTTGTGGATTTTAAATAAAAATTATCCATTGATTTATTTATAAGAAAAAAACTAACAGAAACCAAACTAACACCCATAGA
This sequence comes from Talpa europaea, assembly GCF_964194135.1. Lineage (NCBI taxonomy): Eukaryota > Metazoa > Chordata > Mammalia > Eulipotyphla > Talpidae > Talpa > Talpa europaea. The sequence goes on along the minus strand of NC_140068.1, from coordinate 48,110,236 downwards.
GTTCATTTATTTTTTCCATCATACTTCTTTTGATTCCCATTTTATAGAATTCTCAGACTGTCCTCTCCAGGGCAGGGAAACATGGTGTGTCCTCCATCCCTTAACCAACTTAGGGGTTATGGACCTGAGGATTGTTACTACAATACCTGAATGCCAAGGGGAATTTACCTGTCTTAATTTTTTTCCCTTTCAAATTCAAGTTTCCTTGACATCCCCAGTTGACAAGAGCAATCCATTTCTATTCAATTTATTACATCAGTCATTTTATTTGTAAATCTGTTGTGTCTAGAGGTGGTTGGTGCTTTTTCTTTTTTGCATAGAAGAATTGGGGTGTAGGCCAGAGGTGCTGGAGGTGAGATGATTCATCAGAGACAGAATGGGAGCAAAACTGGCATATTTACTGAAGTACGCTGCAGAGAGGACAGCAGGTGAGACAGGAGAAGTCTGTTGTTCCATGTGGTTTATCTCCTTGGTGGGGGATCAAACTCAAGCTGCAAAGCTGATAGCACTGAGTCTTAACCCCTCTGCCACCATGAAAGCCCTATGTCTGGTGCTTTTGATGGAAATTTAGGTAACTACCTTGTCATATAAATTGTTCAAGTCTAACCCAGAAGATATAAATCAGCACTTGCTACTCAATATGATAAATATGAAATGATTCAAAAGTTGTTGGAGAACCAGAAAAGAGAGACCTGAATATGCTTGGAATATGAATATCCAGCACAAGAAAGCTGTTTAGCTTCAAGTCATCTTCTCTTTCCAAACTAACAAGGTCATTTAAACTATGATCCATGGAAATGTGTTATCTGGATAAGACTATCCAGTCAAGAGGAAAGGAGAAGAAAATAAGCAAAATATCTTTTAGGGTGGAAGAGTATCCATCTGTCCCATTAAGGAAGCTATCAGACATCCCTCTGTCCATAAGGATTGTGGAGGTGACACTGAAGATAGTTTCTGAGGAAAAAGACTGAAGGAAAAGCAGTGTCTTCAAGGTAGAGTGCAGTAAAGAAAGGACTTGACAGGAGTATTCCCCTATCTGGATCAGTGTGCTGAGAGCTGAACTTCTTTAACACACAGTGTAGTCTCAGAATAGGGAACTGGTCCGGCAAGAGTGTGCAACAAATAGTTTAAGGATCGGTGGATTGTAGTGGCAGGGACAGTGCAGGTTCTCTGTGACCGGAACAGACGGGTGAAGGAGGAGTTCTGGGGCAATCAGTGGCTTTTTCAGGCTTTTATTGACTTTTACCAGGTACAGGGCAGGCAGGGGTGCTGGGGGGCCAGGAGGCTGGCAGGCCTCCAAGCCCCCAGTGCATCTTCACTCTGTCTGGGCTGTCTGGCATTATCTTGTGGCCTCTGCTTCTTTGCTGGTTCCATTTTCTTCTCTTTCTTCTGGTCCCCTGTGACGCCACCCTTTTAAACCCCAGTCTCAGTCCAGGTGAACGCCCCTAAGTATGCCCACAACCCACTCCAGGTGTCCGCCATCAGGCATGCATTCAAGACTGCAGGATGCATCATTAATCCTAATGGTGTGACCATTATCTACCTTACATGGATCTATAAGGATGGGGAAAAAGATGTAATTAATATTTTTTCAAAGATGAGTGGGGAAGCTGCCACATCACAGGCATATCCAAAACGCCTTTGTGGTGGACAGTCCTTCTTGGGATGGGGAGAGGAGATCATGTTCCTAAATGGACTGACATTGAACTTTTTAACCTTTTTCACTTGCAATGTCTTCCTCTAAAAGAGCAGCTCCCAGAGATTTTGACCAGGGTCAGAGTAAATAATAAAGCCCGTTGCACCCTGTTTTATTCACAGCAGTTTGTCAAACCATTTTCAACCTGCCCCTGATAAAATGTACTAAATCATGAATTCTCTTAACTTTGAGTTAAAATACACACTTTTTTTTTACCAAAAATTTTTATTACATAGGACAGAGAACAGGCCAATTATTTTTATTAAAAAAATTTTTGAGGTAACATTGGTTTGCAAATTGTGTGTGATACAGAGGTACAGATTCACACCTTTCAAATGTGTGTGACCACACCACACCAAGACACCCATAGTCTTCCACCAGAGTCCATTGTGTCCACTTCACACTGTGCTCCCCACCTTCATCCTCCTGTTCCCCATCTGGTAATCTTAATTCCTCAGATTTCAAGGGGTTTTTGTTGGTCTGATTTTGTCTGAACCTGTTTTTTTTTTTTTTTTTTTGTATTCCACATATGCATAAAATCATGCTATATTTGCCTTTCTCTAAACAAACACCTTTTAAACAGTGCCTGCCTTGCAGAGCCATCAATGCATGGCTCCTCAATCTTCATCCTCACCTTCTCACCTTGCTAAACTAATTTCATCACTTACTAGATAATGTAAGAGCGGCCCGCACAGCTCCTGGTTCTTGAAGGTGCTGCAGCCCCCAGATGAGGTGCATCAGCCTGGGCCTACTTGAGAGCCAACTCCCAAGTACCTGAGCAGCCATGTTTGGGTTTTGGAGGAAAAAAAGTAAAAACAGAGGCAGTTTTGGAGATGTGCCAGTAAGGTTTGAACCTGGTCAATGCCATTCAGATTCAGCAGGACTTACCTGCCCAGCTCTGGTGTGAGACAGGTTGGACTTTCTACTGGGACTTTGTTTTTGAACCCATAGTTGGTTTGGAAAATGGGTGAAACAGGTGCTCCCACTGGCACCAATCAGGCTCAAGCTTTCACTAGCATCAATCAAGTCTTGGAAACAGCTGGCTCTGAAAGTGGACCAATCAGATTTGAAAGGTGGATCCTGTAAGGGGAGATTTAAGTGAGGCGTGGGCACCGCTAAAGGCTGCTTAGGAAGACTATGGTAGGTTGAGAGAAGAGGCTTGACTCAGCTTGGAGAAGCTTCAGGAGGAGACCTCCTCCGCTTAAGGGAAACAGACCTTAACTTCAGGGAAACAGATGGCTCAGGAGAGTCACTGCTGAGGTACACCCGTGGCAGCCTGTGACCACCCCCAGTTGCCACACATTAGTTGGCTCCTGGTTCAACGCTTGCCACACAACACCAGTTCCAGATTATTATGGGAGGGTCGGGCCCATCTTGCTTGAGAAGCTTTTGATTTGGACTATGGGACACTATGGACACTCTCTGGGATGAGACAGTGGCCACTTGTGGCCTTAGAAATGCTTTTCTTATCCCAATCTCCCATTTGGGAAATAAACCCTTTTGCACCCTGAGACTGAGCTGTGTTGCAATTGTGAGTGCATCAACAAGAACCCACAAACTGTGAGCATATCCTCCCCTCCACCCCCAATTTTGCTCTATTTCAATGTGACTTCAGTCTCTCTAATGGCTATTGTCTTCTTCCTGGAACAATCCACTGTCATATTGGTCTCAGGTCTTTTTATTTGTGATGTCTTTGGAAATGTTCTTTTTTTCATATTTTCAAATGGCTGGGCTCTTCATCTTTCAGATTTCACCTCATCTCTCATCTTCTCAGAAGACTTCCAGACATATTACTCAACTTTTTTTCTTTTTTTTTTAATATTTATTTATTTATGCATACAAGAGCCGGGGTACAGGCCAGAAAGGTTTGGGGGTGAGAAGATTCACCAGAGACAGAGTGGGGAACAGAACAGGCAGACTGACAAAATACACTGCTGAGGGGAGCAGCGGGCGAGACAGGAAAGGTCCCCCTCACCATGTGGTTTCTCCCTGGCTGGCCGGAGATCGAACTGGTGCTGCAGAGGCTGTGGATTGCTTCATAGTGTGGTGCTTAACCCCTTGTGCCACCAAGGAGGCCATATTACTCAATTTTGTCTTGCCTTCTACTTTGTCAAGTACCTTACAGTTGTTCTTGATGCTATCCCTATTTTAAGTTTTGTGGTGTTCTAGTGCTTTTTGTTTGTTTTTTACCATGTATGTATTCTACTTCTTATATACTCTATGTGTTATTGATTTCCTTCCTTTATCTGGTAAACTTCCTGATTCAAGAATTTCTTTTATACAGAGGAAGGATAGCATATAGTAAATCTTCCATAAAATGTTGACTAAATGTATAAGCACTTGATAAATGTTAATTTCTTTTTCTATATTCTAGAGTAAACTATTTTTCTCTTATAATTAAGTATAGCCCTTGTAATTTCATGATTGTTAGGACAGAACGTGATAATGCATACAAAATTTATACTCCAATTCATATAATGTATTAGGTAATTAGGCAGTAACATTTTTCTTTCATCAGTAGAGTCCTCTGAAAAGACATACTAGACATTGGGTATAGTTTGACTTAATTAGATTATTGCAACCCTGGTGCAATTAAATCATATGTAGCATATGCAGCTTATCATGCTATATCTTATATAGGATATGATAGCGAGCATATTTTTTTATTATATAGTCACAGTGATATTAGTATATCCTAATATTCTCTTTTGAAGCCCAAATGTACCTGAAGTCCAAATGTCCCTGAAGTAATCTGCCTTTTTATATTTCAAACTATATAAATTATAAGAAGTTAACATTTATTGTCATCCTAAGTTAATATGAAGTTTCCTATTTCCTAAGAATAGCTATGATTCTGATGATAGGCTTTCTGATTACTGAGACTTCCTACCTTCATGTTCACTATTTCCAGGAAGAGCCCTACGTCTTGTTTAAGAAGTCTGACAAACCTCTCTATGGGAATGATCGATTTGAAGGTTATTGCATTGACCTCCTCAGAGAGTTGTCTACAATCCTTGGCTTTACATATGAAATTAGACTTGTGGAGGATGGGAAATATGGAGCTCAGGATGATGCCAATGGACAATGGAATGGAATGGTCCGTGAATTAATTGATCATGTAAGTCCCTTTTCTCATTATTTATTACCTTTGTTAGATTGCTAAAAATATATTGTTTTAATGGTTAGGGTAAATAATGGCAAAGAGCATTAACATATTCTAAGTGTGCATTATTTTTAGTAATTCATGGTATGTATATATATATGTACACACACATTAAAAACAAGGGGCATGTATAGTTCTATTAGACTTCTGTCTTCAATTCACTAGTATTTAGTGATTAATATATGTAAGTATTTGGACTTAATTGCAAATTGGAATGTGGTTTCCAAAATGTGAGTTTCTTTTTCACTTTTATAATTTTAACTTCTTAATGAACCATAAAAATGTATGATGCAAACTTTCAATTTCATGATTAAAAACTTCCTTACTAGGATAGAATACTTCAACATAGAGATGAGAGAAATTTATATGCCAAAAGTATGTAATAAAATAGTCCATAAAATAGAACTAGAATATTAAGCATATTGAAGCAGGAAAATAAATATTTTATTTTTTCAATTGAATAGGCCTGTATTCCTTCTTGGCTAGGAAAGATTCATAATTTCTTAATTCATTTGTTTGAAATAAGCTTTTTTAAATGTCATAAAAATTTGATTCTGTTTTTTAGCATTAAGTTTATTTTGATATTTTCCATAATATTATGACATGTAACTGTTGCTAAGACTTCTACAACTTAGTAAAAATACTTACCCTTAAAAAAGCTTCATGAACCCTATACAAAAATTCTTACCAAATATAGAAAATATAGAAAATTTTTACAGCATTTTCTAAATATTTTGTTACTGTTGATTTCAAAGTTCATTATCGAGAATAAGGGAGTCAAGGAGATCTATCTATGTATCTGTCCAGATAGTGACAGTAGGTTCTGATTAGAAGCATAATAAAAAAATAAAAAAATTTTTTTTCAAATATTCAACATTCTTAATGATTTGGAGTTATTAAAATTTTGACTTTGATCAGTTCTTTCTCACAGGTCTGCTTAAATAGAGTATTATATTTTAACTATGTAAATTTTTTTAAAGATTTATTTATTTATGAATACAAGAGCTAGGGTACAGGCCAGAGATGTGGGGGGGCGGTGAAAGGATTCACCAAAGACAGTGGTAACAGAACAGGCAGATTGACCGAAGTACACTGCTGAGGGGAGCTGCAGGCGAGTCAGGAGAGGTCAGCTGCACCATGTAAGTTGCTCCCTGGCCATCCGGGGATCGAACTCGTGCTGCAGAGGCTGCAGATTGCTTCATAGTATGGTACTTAACCCTTTGCACCAGCAGGGAGACCCCTAACTATGTAAAATTTATTAGTGATAAAAATATTGGAACATATATGCATGCACATATTCATGTATATGCATGCATACATACATACAGTCATTTGTCTTTTATGAACATTCTGCTCAGTGACAGCCCTGATATATTATAGTGGTCCCAATATTATGAGTTTTACCTATTAAACTAGAATGATGATTATAATAAATATATTCAATGTACTTATACATCCAGCATCAAATATATTGACATATCAATATCAAAATACAGTCTACATATTTCTCTTTGTACAACCTCTACCCAGTTTGCATATGTATGAGTATGCTAGTTTCAGTGCAAAGTAGAATCTGATTGATAATAAGATCAACACCTGAAGTTCTCTTCTCATCTCTTTCCTTGGGAAGATCATCTTCCCCCATAGTTTAATTACCATTCTTGTACTTAAATTTCACTGCTCTAAAGCTTCAGTTCTGAGCCTTAGACCCATTATCTGGCTACTTACAGTTTATTTTATGCTTAAATATCATGTAAGTACCTCAAAGGTAGCATGTTCTAGACTGAATTTATTATTTATGCTGAATCAGTTCCTTCTGACGTATTTCCTATTATCAGCTCATGGCACAATAATTCACAGATTTCCCAGCCAATGATTAATGATCAACTCAAATTATTTATTGAGTGTGCTTCTTACATAATTCTGAAAGCTGTTCATTTCTCTCCAACTCTTCACTGTCACTTGGAATAATATCCTGATATGAGACTCCTTCCCTCCTAATCCATTAATCATTTTTGGTTTTTGGTTAGGGTCTTGTTTCAGAAAGAGGAATGTGATCATGATCTTCTCTTGCATAATCTTTCAGCAGTTTCCATCATCCTAAGGTCATAGAAATGCCTCTATAATATAGTTACAGTCCCTTCTACATTTGATTATTGTTTATCTGCTATGAAAATCTTTTTCACAGTCTAAATCTAGTCTCAGTTCTTTTCAATTCTACTTTCTATGTTAAAGATTGTCCTTTATGGATAAAATCAACAGGACTCCCCAAACAGAAATGAAAGGGAGAGAGGAAAGTGAGGTTAGTATATTTATTTCAATTCTTATTTCTTTGCCTTGGGCTGGCTGTGTCCCTGCATAGGCTGTTCTTGTAATAATGTCTGTTCTATACAAATCTCTCTCTCTGTCTGCATTCTAATTTATGCTCTGCATAGTAGCTTTTTTTTTTTTTTTTTTTTTTTTTTTGGGTGAAAGAAATTGGGCTGTAGGCCAGAGTTGTAGGGATCAAAGGATTTACTGGAGACAAAGTGGGGAGCAGAACAGCCTGATTTACTGAAACACATGCTAGTGGAGCAGTGGGCGAGACAGAAGAGGTCTGCGGGACCATACTTGGGTAGCTCCCTGCAGGGGATTGAACTCAGGCCTTTACAGTGATAACACTGTGTCACTAAACCCATAGGCCACCAGGGAGGCTCCCCCACTACATAGTTTTGTTAACTTTTGGAGATGGTTACAGATTAGCTGCTATTAATTAGCGTATTCCTGCACCACCTGTTAAAACCTTCTTATATCACTGGTTCTCAAAGTATTTTCCAAAGAACTACAGATATAGCATCACTTTAGAATGTGTTACAAATGCAAATTTTCATGTCCTACTCTAGATCCTACTGGCTTTGAAGCTCTGAGGTGGAGACCAGCAATCCCTGTTTTTAAAAAACTATTGATTCTGATGATCCCTGAAGTTTGAGAGTTAATGCTCTATCCTCCATCCAAAACTGTGTAATTAATTAATTGAGTAAACATTAAACTAAAAAATTATGCAGATTCCAGGAAATTCACTAAGACTACAAAGACAGAAAGAAGTGTTACCCTTCTACACAGCCAAGAAAATACAACACATTACAGAGATGTTCTCAGGATAAACAACTAGTCTTCAAGCAAACTTCAAAGCAACATTTATCACACATAGTTCATCCTAAATTTAATTGCTAATAGGGATGGAAATCTGTTTAGCTATTTGGAAAAATAAGTCTCGTATTTATGATAATACATAGTTTTTAGGTACTCACCCACCAAAGTTAGTTTCCTACCTTCCCACAGAAACTTATAGATAGATATTTTCCTTAGTGTTCGCATTTCAGAGAGTTACTTGCCAGGTCCTTCAGAAAAGCATCCCTGGTTTTAAAACTGTCAAGAGGAATACTTAACTATTTAAACAATTATATACATATTACAAAGTGAGAGAAAAAACTTCTAATTTTAGGTTTTCTAAATGAAATGCCCTAGGTCTCTTCCCTTATTTGTAACAGGGAGAATTTAGCTGTTTATATTAATTTATATTTGCCCCAAAATTACAAGTGCTTATTATTTTATGCCACAGCTTGGTTTACAACCTTCTCCATCCCTCTCTTGTGAGAGGATCCTCAGTGTACTGGGATTGATATGATCTCTGAAATTTATTATGATCTAACAAGGCATGGTTCTTTGTTGTACAATGCGAAGATACGACTGCAGAACATTATCAGAAAAATGTGGCTCCAGAGGTATTATTTGTTCTTGAAAAATTATAAGCTGTTTCCCTGTAAACAACCTTCTCCTCCTCCATCACCTCCACAGCAGGGCTGCCTTGGTAAGGCAGATGTGGATTCAAATCCTAAGTTGTCTATGCCTCAGACATGCTGCCCTAAAGTTTTTGAACCTTTATTTTCTCATCAAGTATATAATTCTCATCAAGTATATAATTCTCATCAAGTATATAATTATATTAATAATTAAAAATGATACATATAAATTTCCTAATGCAATGCCTGACATATAATAGATAATCCGTAGAGATATAACTAATTGGTTCAAAGTTTGTTTTCTTATTCTATATTTCTACAAAAGTATGAGTGTTCTTGGACTAAAGGGTAGAAAATTTAGATATTATTGAAATGAGAATGATGGAGGGATTCATAGATGCCATTGATACTGATTTTGAATTGAACCCCAGGTAGTCAATAAAGTCAGCATAAAGTTTAATTGTAAATTTATTAATTAAAACTTTTGGTGTTCAAGTATCTTAGTACTTTCCAACTTAAATGGATTATGTCTTGTGACTAGTAGAATTACTTAAACATGAGAACATTAATAGAGAATCAAATTTGGTTAGATTAGAAGTAGGTATGATCAATGTTAAGAAATGATGTTTAGGATTCTAGCAAACTAGAAACACCCATTTAAAAAATATGCAAAATATTTCTTAAAAATCACAGTAGTCATTATGGGACAAATCATGTTGTACCTCCTTGTACTTATTTTATGATTTGGTATTGTGACAAATTTGAACTATATATAAAACTGAAATTGAATAGATTTATTTTCCTTGCTTAAATTCTTTAAGATTTTAGTCTAGCATTTCTTAAGTAGATTATTTTTATAAAAATTGCTATTTAATCAATTTCAAGAAATGTTAATATCATGTGTCCTGCTACAGAGGAGGTAAAAACAATCTACAAACACTTGTAAATTCTTTCCATCAGATTAGACATTATTTGAGTTTTTTTTTTTAAAGATTGATTTATTTATTTATACAAGCGCTGGGTACAGTCAGAAGTGCGGGAGGGTGTGAAAATTCACCAGAGTGGGGAACAGAACAGGCAGACTGATGAAATACACTGCTGAGGGGAGCAGCGGGCACGGCAGGAGAGGTCTGCTTGCCATGTGGGACCCTTGCTGGCGGCCAGGGATCGAACCAGTGCTGCCGAGGCTGTGGGCAACTTTTTGCCCGGCGCTCAACCGCTGCACCACCAGGGGAGGCCCCATTATTTGAGTTTTTAAGATGATTGGTGATCTGAGCCATTCTATTTGAAATTTGTTGGGCAGTTACAAAAGTTGACAATTTTCTGAGTCAAGATACTATTTTGCCATATCTGTTCACTGCATTTTTATTTTTCTCTGTTGTGTATACTTCAAGTACACCTTTTTTCCGCAATGATAACTAAAATAACTTGGAGACACAAATAATCCAAAAAGTATTCAGCATTCAAGAATACTCATTGAAAAAATAATAACAAAAATGTTTGATAGTGTTTGTGGAATAGAGGAAATTTCCCCTTACTCTCTTGGTTTTTCATAGATTTGGTCAAATGATCAACAGTCAAATTAGTAGGCAAAAAAAATGCAATTTGATTACCTATTACAGGGAATCTACACAGACATTGATTCCAAGGTCAGTGAATAGAAATGGGGGTATATATCTTGAGCTAAGAAATGGGATAGGGGTTTCAAGAAGAAAGTCTCACATGACAGGAAGAGGGTGACTCATATGACAAAGATCAGGTGCTCTGTAAATATATTTTCTCTGCCTTATAGAAAGATTTCTTTAATAGAAAGTTTATTCCTGCTCAAATCCCTGGTTCTAGATAATCCTCCCTGCCCCAACCCCTCGTGCATTTTTTTTTTTCCATCTAGGTAGGTAAGTGAGTTGTAAGGCCCTCATCATGAGTCTGCAGGGCCTCAGTTTGCCTCAGCTCAAAATAATCCACATGCCAAATTGATGTCACCTTTAAAAAAAAAAGATTTGTTTATTTATTTATGCATACAAGAACTGGAGTGTAAGCTAGAAGCACAGGGGATGAGAGGATTCATCAGAGACAGAGTGAGGAGCAGATCAGGCAGATCTACTGAAATACACTGCTGAGGGGATCAGTGGGTGAGACAGGATACATCCTCTGAGCCATGTATGTTAACTCCCTGGTGGGAGATCGAATTCAGGCCTCAGTGGCTGGCCATAGCTCGATAGTGCTGTCTTTAACCCCTGTGCCACCAGGGAAGCCCCCCCCCCCCAAATTGATATCTTGAACCCTCTTCTATACATCTGGAGAAGCCTATCCTTCAATAATGTTCCTAAACAAAGTGAAAGTCAAGCACATGCTCCTTAAAGAACACGCTACATGTTTTCCAAATGTGCTTATTCTTATGTTGCTTTTTAAGGGACCCAATAAATATGTCTATTCACGGCTCAACAAAAGAACCAAGCATTGACATATTTTCCTGTTGAAATTAAATCATAACTTTTTTGTATAATATTTTATGAAATATTTTTATCAAGTTTTTCATTCTTAAGCAAGCTTAGCTATTGAGCCTGCCATAGTAGAGATGAATACATAGAAACTTGCTAATGTAACCATTGTATTAAGTTGGGCATAAATTTTACTTGTAACTCTGGGTTGTGTATTTTTTATGGCTAATAACTCATTTATGGGCTCATGAGAAAACTGTTGTATGTTATTCATAAAGCCAACTAGAGTTATTCATAACCATGAGGGAAAACACCTAAGCTGCAATAAGCTGGCAGCACATAGTATTAAGGGACTACTTAAAGGAGACAAGGGCAGTTAAATTACATTCAAATCTCTTGTGGTAGTTGCCTTGGCAGTGGAAAATTTCAGGAAGAATTATACCTGTAAACGTTGCTATATAAGCTAATAAAGCAGCATGCAAACTTGATGTGCAGGTTAAAAATAGATCTCAGATCTATGTTTACTTTCCAGGTTTATACTCACCACTCTAGTTGCCACCTTATTATGCCTTTATTGTGTGTTTCCTGCCTCATTTTTGGGAATCCACCTATACATTATAGTTGTATTCTTAATTGCCAATGCCTTCATATGACTTACCATTTTAAAGCATTTCAGAGATACCAAAAAATTGCAATAAGAAATTTTAAGTACTCCTGTTGACCTTTAATTTATTTTTCACTGTGCCTGTCACCTAAAGGTTCATGCAGTCCATTAATTTTCTCACATTGTCACCTATTTAAAATTCTTCTCAGGGCTCTGTATAGGAGCTTGCTCTGCAAGGCTCTTCCTGCCCCTTTCTCTTGTCTAAGGAGCCCACTTTTTTGAACACCTGTAGAACAACTACCTTTGGTACTTAATCACAAACTCTACTTGTTACTTGAAATTCTTTATCTTTTCATCTTTCATAACAGAATAAGTTCCAGCTCGAAGCAAATTTCAGAATGCCCTTCAGCCAGTGATCTTCCGGGGTTTTTCTGACCTAGTGTCATAATGCTGATAAAATGTGTCTGAGAATACTGTGTTCTCATATTTCACAGGACTATAGTTCTTAACTGTCCCAATATGGGAATTTTAGTGCCATCTATCTTTGATTGTCTATCTCTACCTACCTACCTATTTACCTAATTACCTGACTACCTCCCCTCTCTAGCTCTCTCTAGCTCTCTCTCTCCTCCCCTCTTTTTTTTTTTAAAGTAGTAGTATGAATTTATTTATTTATTTATTTTTTTTAATAAATTTTATTGTTATATTCCCCATACAATTGCAGCCCCCCCATTCTGACCCCAATCTCCCACCCCCGCCCCCCTAAAAGTGTCTCTGGTTCATAGTTTTTTGTTGATTTTGATTTTCACTTTCTTATAGTTATTCATTTTCCTGGTCCCTTATTTAAGTTTTCTAGATTCCTGCTATGAGTGAGACCATCCGGTATTTTTCTTTTTCTTTTTGGCTTATTTCGCTGAGCATGATCCCTTCTTATCTCTATGTCTCTGTCTCTGTCTCAGTCTCTCCCACTCCCTCTCATTTCTCTGTCTCATCTGTCTAGCTGTGTATGCTATGTAGTCTTGGGAAAGTTATTTATTCTGCCTAAAGGTTGTATTTTTTTTCACATATACCTTGGAAATAATGATGTCTCATAGGATGATGGAGCATATTAAAACTTAATATCTGAGTGCAGCAACACTGTAGACTTTTTTTTAATAAATGTCAGCTTTTATTTTTTTTTTAAGATTGATTTATTTATTAATACAAGCACTAGGTACAGTCAGAAGTGCGGGAGGGTGAGAGAATTCACCAGAGCCAAATCAGGGAACAGAACAGGTAGACTGAAAAAATGCACTGCTGAGGGGAGCAGCGGGCATGGCAGGAGAGGTCTGTTGCACCATTTGGGACCCTCACCAGTGGCCGGGGATCGAACCAGCGCTGCAGGAGCTGCGGGCAGCTTCGCAGCCCAGTGCTCAACCACTGCACCGCCAGGGGAGGCCCAACACTGTAGACATTTTTAATTTGATCAACACATCATTGAGACAGCAAAGATTGGGGACATATATGGAGGCACAGGAAAAAGGAGAACAAGAACAGGAAGAAAAAAAAGCAAGTTAAATGTCACATAGTAATGCTGATTACATTGTAGGTCTCATAACTTACTGTGTGAAAAGTTCCTGGCATAAATAGACACTCATGCATACAAATACATATAACACAAAAGCCCAAACCCTAGTCAAAAAACTATTACCCTGTGGTGCAAGTTAGAAACTGTATTTAGTTCTATGACTAAGTGATTTAAAGTAACATTGAAATATAAACCTTGCTCTTATAAACCTTGCTCTTTTAGAATTTTACAACTTCTTTCTGTTTAAAGACACTTGTGTATTTTGATAACGGAGTGGGTTGATCAATGAAAGCTTTTTTCTTTTAATGAGGTTCCTTTTTTATAACTTCAAAAGCTATTGAAACTTAAAGGCAAGCAAGAACTTGATAATTTGAAAATTAAAACAAAACAGAACAAGAAAAAAATAGTTTCAGCTTATGAGACTATTATGGCAAAGTGGAAAGTCTGCTGGGATCTAATTCACTCCTCTTTTACATTATTTTTAAGAAGACCCTGGATGCTATGGTCTTCCAGCTGTGTGAATGCTTCCCGGCATGCTGCCTTAGCATTGCAATTGGTATTTAACACTATCAAACCTTTATGATTCATAAATGAGTCTTAGAGGACCTCACTATGCTTTGCCTTTGCCTCCTGATTGCACCTTTATTGTGTACTAGGGAGGAAATCAAATATTAGTTTTTAAGCAAACTTAAAAATCTCCAGGTCTTATCCCAAAAATGTAAACACTGAATCAAAACAGATTCTACTAGATGGAAATCAATTTGTATACCATAGCATTAGATTTTGATAACATGTCTCAATTTTGTATTAGAGTAGGAGCAATCCAGTACTTTCCTTAATTTTTTTTTACCACAGTAACATTTTTATGGCTTTTATTTTTAATTAAAAATAACTTAAAAAGAGTGCATATTTATAAAAGTCTCTTGGGCTTGACCCAAAAGTGACAGTTACTAACATATTTGTTACCTTTGCTTCAGGTTTCTCTCCTTTAATAAAAAGTTATAAAATGTTTTAAGACCTTTAATCACCATAAATTTTCTCAATTTAGCTATTTTCCAAATCAAGCCAACAGATAACATTTCCCTCACTCCTCTCCACATGTTACCACTAATTTATGATTGGTATTTTTCTGGTCCATTTTGTATGAATTGTCCAATCATTTACTGTAATAGGAATATACCATTTTACTTAATCAGTCTTCTGCTTGGAGATAATTCAAGTTATTTCCAGTGTTATGCTATGCAAACCAGTGCTGCCGTGAAGAGCCACATCCTGTCACCCAAGCTTGCTTGCACATCTTCTCTAAGGGATCTAGTGAGAAAGAAATTAGTCAAAGGTCATGTGTATTTTCAATTTCATTAGATGAAAATATTGTTCTTCACATTTTTTAAATCAGATTTCATTTCTGCCGGTGGTTTATAAATGTTTCTATTGTTCTGTAAAATTACTGATTTGAGATTCTCACATTTGAATTTGGTCAGTCTGAAGACAAATAGAATCTCAAGCTTTAATTTTCAATTTCCTGACGGCTAGCCTCTTTCCTTCTCTTTTTTTTATAGACTTTTTAGTGTCTCCTTTAAATTTTACATTTACTTCTTTTGACTTTTAATTGCTGTATAGTCATTAGTTATATCTTCTAGATTTTGAAACACTAATACTTAATTTTCCTTTACGGCTTCTGTTTTGTACTTTGTTGGAGAAATTCTTCCTTTACTGGATCTCATGAAGATAGTCTCCTATTATTTAAGATGGTTAAGGTTTTTTCATTAAAATATAATTGTTTCATCCATTTGTGATTTATTTGTCCACTAAGTTATTCCACACTGGTTGAGATTTTGATTTAAGTCAGTCTGAATTCTGTTGTCTCGTTTCAGGAAGATAAACCTCAAATAATCTAAGCTATAACATATTTGTTAATATTTTTTTTTCTCTGTAGGAAAAAAAGCAACTTGGATGCCAAGTGATGTTTACTTTTAATGACAGATTCTTAATGTTTCATCTTTATTATAATTTATTACAAACATAGTGCTATAGAAATTTCTGATAAATCAAAAGAGGAAAACTTATAATCTGTTAATAACCCCACAAAACAGAGAGACCACTAAGGCTGATAATAATCAGATACTAGAGTAGGGCATTAGAAAAGTATGTGGCATTTTGAAAGGGTTCTTTTTAACTGTACTTTTTTCTCAGAGTAGACTTAAATAAGTGCTGAAAGTGAAAATTGTAATACAAATAGTTCAGAGACAAAGATACAAAGATCATTAATTTAGACTCAGGCTATCAATACCAATGCAATTCTGATTTGTATTTTATAATAATTGTTTGAAAATTATCTTGTGGTAGATACTCACCAACCATTTATTGAATGTCTGTTCTGGGAAAGACACTGTTAACAGAAACATTAGAAGTATTTTAAAAATAAAGACTATGTTCCTGCTTTTGAAAAAACAAATCAGGCATATTAAGTATTGAATTATTCTTTTGAAACTAGAGTGATAAAGAATTTTCCCTTGCTCTATGTAGTTTCAAAGAAATTGGCTTTATTTGAAATAATTAAGTGCCTTTTGTTTTTAATTAAAATTTGTTTTTTATCATGTATTCACAAGATTTTGAAAGGAAATTCTTTCCTAACCATCTTTTGGTAATTTTCTCTTTAATTGCAATACTATAGCAAAACCCAGGACCAAACATTATTCTATGTTACAATCATTGAATCAATATATCCCATGGATACTAATTTCTTCAAATATGATTCTTAAACACAAGGTACTTAAAATATCAGTAAAATAACATTTAGTTTAAAATATTTATCAAAAAATCACAAAACGATTTGAAGCTTATGAGGAATTAAAATGCTAAGTTGATATATCGAGAGTCTTATAGCTATATAGAATCTCCTGTGCATGCATTTTATACATCGTATGCTTTCATTTTTCCCCTTATAAAAACAACATGTGACTAATCAGACTCACACATGAAACATTTGCTTAACATACTCAGCAAAGTCTTCTGAAAATAATTTTTCAAAAACTTCTGAAATGAAAGTGGAAAACATATTGGAGTGGAAAAGTCTTGAAATTGGAGATTTTATTATTCAAATAAACAAAATATTGTACAAAAAGAAAGGAGAAATATAAATTAAAGACAAAGTATACAGGGAGAAAACTGTCCACATAAATTAAAACTAAAATCTTGAATTATTTGAGTTCAATAATGTTTTTTTTAAAGATTTATTTATTTTATTTATATGTACAAGAACCAGGGTACAGTCCAGATGTGCAGGAGGGTGAGAGGATTCACTAGAGACAGCGTGGGGAACAGAACAGGCAAACTGACTGAAATACACTGCTGAGGGGAGCTGCGAGCGAGACAGGAGAGGTCTGCTGTGCCATGTGGGTATCTAGGCGGGCCGGGGTCAAACCTATGATGCAGAGGCTGCAGACAGCTTCACAATGCTGCGCTCAACCGCCTGTGCTACCAGGGAGGCCCTCAATAATGCTTTTATTTGATACAGAGAGAATTTATAGCTACACTATTGAAGCAGCAGGCTAGAACATTTCTCTGTGGTATATGGAACATCTGTGTGTTATTGAATAATAAACACTGATTTACAGGGGCCTCCCTGATGGCTCAAGGGGTTAAGTCTCAGCACCGTGAAGCTATCTACAGCCATTGCAACATGAGTTCGATCCCTGGCCAGGGAGCTGATTCCCAAAGCACAGCCAACTTTTCCTGTCTCTTTCACTGCTGCTCTCTGCAGTGTATTTCAGAAGATCTGCCTGTTCTGTTCCCCACCCTGTCTCTGGTGGATCCTCTCACCCCCTGCACTTCTGGACTATACCCCGGCTCCTGCATGCATATATAAATCTTTAAAAAAACACTGATTTACATCTTTTACTACCTCCCAAAAAAGCAGAATCAATGAGATTGAAAACAGATACTAACAAATGTTGGTTCTTTTAAGGAGCCATTTTAATTAGAACATAAAACAAATCCAAATAAAAACAAAACAAAATCCTAAACAGAAACTAAACATTTTATTATTTTTTATTGAGGTAACATTGTTTTACAACATTGTATATGATATAAGAGGTATTGGATCACCCCTTCAGATATATATCACCACACCACACCCACCACCAGGGCATCCATATTTCTTTGCCATAGTCCTTACGCCCCCTCTCTCTACTTCTCTAGTAATGTCAATTCTACAGTCAGACTTTCAGCATTTATTACTGTCTTGGTTTAATCTGAGCCTCTCTCTATCCTACGTATAAGTGACACCATCCAGTATTTGTCTTTCTCCTTATGAATTACTTCACTTAACATAATCCCTTCTAGCTCCATCAGGTTGTTGCAAATGGTAAGAGTTTCTTTTTTTTTCTTTTTTATATACATGAGCAGTATTTCATTTTGTATATATACCGCATCTTCCAATCCACTCATGTGTCTTTGGGCACAGAGGTTGTTTCTATAACTTGACTACTGTAAATAGTGTTGCAAGGACATAAGGAATTCATACATCTCTCTAAATTAGTAGTGTTTTTCATTCTTTATGTAGGAACCTATGAGTGAAATTGCTGGATTATATGATTTATTTTTAATATTTTGAGAAATATCCATACTGTTTTCAATAGGGGTTTGACTCCTCTGCATTCTCACACCAACAGTGTACTGGTATTTCCTTTTTTCCTCCACATCCTCACCACACTTGTTTTACTTATCTTTTCAATATGGGGCATTTTCACAGGTGTGAGCTATTATCTAAATGTTTTTCATGTTCCTGTTGGCCTTTTGTATGTCTTCTT
The DNA here is from genome assembly GCF_964194135.1 of Talpa europaea. NCBI lineage: Eukaryota > Metazoa > Chordata > Mammalia > Eulipotyphla > Talpidae > Talpa > Talpa europaea. Next base: position 48,092,172 of record NC_140068.1, on the reverse strand, counting down.
TGAACAAGTGCCTATTTAACCCTTCTGCCCATTTTTCGATTGGGTTATTTGGTTGTTTTGATGTATGTGCTTTTTGTATAATATCTTTGTTATTCTGTTTTTTTCTGTCAGATTTCTGCTAAAAAGCCAGCTCATAATCTTTTGGAGCTTCTCTTATGTATGAGTGAATGACTTTCTCTTGCTGATTTTAAGATATCTTTAATTTTTGTCATATTAATTATAATGTTTCTTGGTGTGCATCTGTTGGGTTTATTTTGTCTGGAACTCTGTGTTTCCTGGATGAGGAAGATTTTAGCTATTTCTTCAAGGTATATTCCCCTTTCTATCTCTTCTTCTGGAACCCCTATGATGCAAATATTATTTCTCTCGATGTTATCACACAAGATTCTCATGCTATCTTCATAAGAACTACTACTGTGTTCTTTAGCTTTATGATTTCTGTTTGATGCTTTCTCATTTTTTCTCTGTATTTTTGTTCTTATTTTGTTCATCTGTTGTTCTCCAAATTTTAGTGAATATCAGTAAGGCTGTTACTATGAAGTCTTTTTTCCAGGTAGTTTACTTAGTTCTGGCACATTAGGATTGTTTTCAGATTCCTCTGTCTCTTCCTTTTCTTTGATTCTCTATATTTATTTCTGTGGATTAGACTGAACAGTGTTTATTCCCAGGCCTGACACGATGGCATTGTGTCAGTATTGAAAGTATGGGGTATTAGTTCTGGGATGTTGGCCTGGAGGCTCTTTTTCTATTTTTCTAACTCAAGGCTTTTCACCAATCAGGATTAGTCAGTGTGGGATGGTACCACAAGATCCAGTCTAGAAGGTGGGAGCTGGGAAGGTGAGATGCATGTTAAGTTGCTGCTGTAGAGTGCCAAGTTTAAAGATCTTCCTGGATGTTGTGGCTTCTTGAACAGAGAAAGAAAGAGGCCAACAAATGCTTTCATTTCAAGATACCAGTGAGAGAGCTTTCCCAGTTACATTAGGCTACAACTGACCTCTCAGCTATAACCTAGCTTAAATCTTAGTCGGTTCTGCAGTTTTCCTAGAGATTCAAGTTAAAAGCAGTGTCCAAGAGACTGTGGGTTCAAGCTACCAGAAAGCATTTTGGGTGATTGCAATCTTAGTAGCAGACAGGATGCCTAGAAACCTGAGGACTCCAAGTGGGAGAGGGGCAGGTGTTTCATGGAACCATGACTCCTAAATGAAGACTGGTAGCAGGGGGAGCTGTGATCAGATCACTGCCTACTCCCAGCCAGTTCCACAAAGTTTTTGCCTGAAAGATGAATCCCTAGCATTGTTGTGTGCTAGTGTGGACAGGTAGTCACAAGAACTAACAGGACACATCCAAATCCCATGATGGCAGAGGGGAGGAGTAATTAGCTCTCCAACCCTGGATCCTTATTTCATTTTTTCCAGTATGGCTTGTACAGAATAAAGAGGTCTAGAGTATGTGTCCAGCAATGTCTCTGTTCATAACTATCCACCCGCTCTCTCATCACACTGAGGTTTTAGTGTCAATAAATGAAAATTCTTCAGTTAGGTCTGTGCTTTCTTTATTGATCTGTTCCTTTTGTGCTCAGGCACAGGATCTTTGTCCTCCAGAGTCCTATTTTTCTCCAAAGGAAAGCCCCTCTGTTTCCCATACCTGATGTGTGGAATCCCCTCTACATGTAGTTCACAGATGCTGGGACACAGGATGTGGGAGTAATTCCTTCCATCTCTAGGGAGAGTCTCCCTATCCCTGATATTCCTCTAGACCATTGACCACAGTGCCCTGGTAGCATTCCTGGTGATGCTGTGTCAGACTTTCTACTCTTTCTGAAGGTTTCTGTCATTTTTCCTTATGGAGATACTAATCCTCCATTCCTGCCTTCTTTTATAAAGGCAGTTACTCCAGTGTAGATAATGGTTTGTTGTATCTGTGGAATGAAGGTGCTTCCAGGGTCTTGCTACTCTACCATTTTGAACTCTTCCAAGTTTTTTAAACTATATTTTCCTATTTATTTTTTCTGCGCTGCGTTCTATATAATTAATTCTGACATATATTCTATTTTACTAATTCATGCTTCTGCTTTTTAACCTGTAGTGCAATTAGTTCATTGAATTACTAATTTTATTGTAGAAAACTTAGTGGGCTCTTATATATATATATATATATATATATCTCATTTGTGATATATCATAGTAGGTTTTTTTCATTTAGTGTTTTCCTATTTATTTCTTTAAATGACATGTACATATTTATTTTGTTTGCCATTATATATTTGATAATTTTAGTATCTGTATTATTGAGTGTGATACTATAGTTTATTATTTCAGCTGGCTGTTACAGTGAATTTTTTTATTGGATACTTTTTGTTGTTTGATTGTCAGAGAAATGTCATCTGTTGAAACATCATCAGTTGAAATACTTGAACTTTTGTTAATATGAATTTCCTCACAGAAAGTGCCTAGCGACAAAATCAATCAAGGACCAATTAAAAGATTTTCTTTATAGTTTTTTATTTAGATCACCATACAAGGGTGGTTGAATGGCTAGAGATTCTCAGAACAGGTATTTTTCTCTTTATTCTCATCTACTTACTAAGTCAGACAAGTATCTCCACAATCTACTTCTATGAGAGTGGCACAATATTAGTTGATCCACTGAGTGTGTTAACTTTATATAAAAGTTCCCAATCTTTCATTCATTTTGAATAGAATTTAAATCTTATCATCTAATGTATTCTTGCCCATTAAACTCAGGTCCTGGTCTATGAAAATTAAAGGATTGTAAATATTCTCAAGGTGAATTTCTGGAACAATATTTTTTTAATTTAACTGTTATGAATTAAAAGCATGTTTATGGTCAATTCTTACAGAAATGTGTCTGGTAGGACATTTCTAAAAATAGCTAGTAGTATCATTATATGTTGGAGTTTGGTATTTTCAATTTCATTTTCAGGGAAGGCATATTTTCTTGTTGTAAATCTCCAAATGGGAGGACATCAAAACTGAAAATTTAGGGGCCTCCCCAGTGGCACAGCAGTTGAGTGCCGGGTTGCAAAGCTGCCCGCAGCCTCTGCAGTGCGGGTTCCATCCTCAGCCGAGGGTCCCCCATGGCGCGCAGACCTCTCCTGCCGCCTGCTGCTCCCCTCAGCAGTGTACTTCGTCAGTCTGCCTGTTCTGCTCCCTGTTCTGGCCCTGGTGAATTATCTCACCCTCCCACTCTTCTGACTGTTATTTAATTTGTTAAAAATAAAAGCTATAGAAAGAGAGCAATAATTCCACTCCTAGGTATTTACCCAAAGGACACAGAAACCTTAATTCAAAAGAGCACCTGCACCCCTATGTTTATAGCAGCACTATTTGCAATAGCTAAGCTATGGAAACAACCCAAATGCCCAAAAATAGATGACTGGATCAAGAAGATGTGGTACATAAACACAATGGAATATTACTCAGCAATCCAAAAAGATAAACACATGCAATTTGCAGCAACATGGATGGCGCTGGAAGGGATCATGCTCAGCGAAATAAGCCAGAAAGAAAAAGAAAAATACCAGATGGTCTCACTCATATCAAGAATTTAGAAAACCTAAATAAGAGACCAGGAAAATGACTAATTATAAGAAAGTAAAAATCAAAATCAACAAGATGCATTGCAGTTGGGGGAGGAGGGAGTGGGATGAAAGCAAGGGAGGGTGAGAATTGTATGGGGACTATAACCAAGAAGAAAACGCATACATTGTGCAAAAATGAAAAATGATGTAAAATATATAAAATTAAAAAAGAGCAATGTGGTTAATATCATTATATAACTATATTAAACAAGAAGTTCAAAACATTAAGTATTTTTTATTGAAGGAAGGGCTTTGTGCACTACTCTGTACACATAACTGTCAGTGATACAAAGATGACTGAGCTTTGAATTCCAGAATATTTCAAATAATACAGAAAATATTCATATGCATATGTATATGAGTTTAAAATTACCATAAAAGATTGAAGAATTAAGTTCCATAATGGACACATGAGGAATGGAGAGTAAAGTCTAGAATAAGGAGAAGAAAATATATAGGTTGGAGGTATGTGAAGTGATGGCACTGTGAATGGGTTTTGAGGGATCATTTTAACATGATCAGAGTTATGAATTCAGAAAATGTGTTCAGACAACCTGTTTTTGTATAAAGCCTAGTCAAGATCATAATAGAAGGCAGTGCATCTAATTATTTCTAATCACTTTCCCTTAAAATATTATTCACTGGTCAGCAGCATCTATTAGTCAACATTGGTGATGAATCAGTTGCAGGAGTACACATATGTGTATACAGACATGCACACATACAGATCTTTCAGGTTAAAAATTACATTATTAAAAAGGCAACATAATGTTTAGAAATATGATTTCTTACCTTGAAATCAGCATTACAAAATGTAATTTGAACTACATATGAAATCTGTTGTTAGTTTTGAAAAGTTACATTTTAAGAAAAAACAGTGTTTATCTTAATTAGATCATTATGTGCATAGTACTATTAGGGTAAAACATAAAATTGTTATTTTTTTAATATAAATGAAATATCAAGAATTTCCTAATATCCAACCTGGGCAGAATTGGGCAAAATATTATATATTCTGCCCTATTTGTGGTACCACTGAAGGTTTTTCTACCTTGGTATTTAAATATATTGAATGAAAGAACTCCAGATCCCTTTCTTTAGAAGATAGTTGTGACAAAAATTTGTCTGTGATGTTTCACAAACTTCCTTAAGACTCCAGATCTAATTAGAACTAAGAGCCATCTAAATGATTAAAATATGCTTTCCTATAAAAACAAAGAAATCTCATTCTTGAAAAACTATTCAAGAAAAACTATTCACATTTTCTGCCAGTGCCTGGGGCCTGTCACCATTGTTTAGACCTTGGCCAAGTTCAAAGAGAGCTCATCAATGCACAGTGAGAATTAATGTGTACCACTCATTACCCTGCTGAGACCCTTTGTTAAAAGAGTCAGTTTATTTCTATGCTACTTGTAAGGTTGTGCAGTTATAATCCCTAGATAAAACTGCCAGGAATAGCCAGAGTAACAAAACAAGCAATGTCCTTCTGTTTCTAAATCAATCTGTCATTGTGTAAAAATTTTTTGAATTACGAGTCTTGTTTCTAGTCAACGTTTGTCAGACATTCCAAGAACATAAGTGAATGTGTTACTCTTATGTATGTGCTCCCTAGATGTTTTCATCCCCACACACCTCTTTACCTCAGTGATTTTTTATGATTTATCTTAACTCCTCACAATTTTTAAGATTGGAACATATTACAAGTACATACATACATTATTTTTATGTATTTACATAGTGTATGTGTACACAGACTATACACATGCATATGTAGTGGTTATCTATGTTGTATATTTATGCCCAAGAATACATACCAACAGCATACATGTATGTATGTCTATACTTAAAACAGTTTTAAAAGTATACAAGAATCTCAGTAAAAAACAGGAATTACTAAATATCATGACCTTGTATAATTTAATGAAGATTTAATCACAGATTTATTATAGCCACTCAAATTTATTTTCAATTTATTAATCCTAAATATATTTTCATTCTGTTTTGAAAGAGAATCAGATCACCAAATATATATTTAAAACCCTTTAAAATCACAAGCATTAGAATAACTTTGTAATCTGCCAGATTTCCAAATACCCCTATGTTGCTTATCAGAAGTGTGATCATAAGCAACTTGTGTAAGTTCCCCAAGTCTCACTTTTTCTCACCTAAGAAAGGGCATTGATGAAGACATACAATTATGCTACAGATTAAGTGACACAGATTAAATATGCTATGTTAGCTATCATAAGTATTTTCTCCCTATAGAAATAATAAGAAAACTTATAAAAATGAATGATAGCATAAATTTGGCCATTTCAGTCCCTCTTCTGTTTAACCTACCTAGCATTGAAATAGTCAACAGGATAAACAAATAAGGAAAAGCTGATGTTTCCTATGGAATTTTGGGGCTAGTCAAATGGCAAGTTTGACTAGTTTTTTCTGCTTAACCTTGACTGGGGAGAAGGAAGATCAGAAAGACCTGATCCCACTCTCATAAAATATCAGTGTGTTAGATAATTTAGTGGAAAGCAATGAGATTTTTTTACTTTGTATTCCCAGTAAATTTATTTTTTTAACATGATAATGATTCTTCAGTCAATCTAAATAAGATGTATCCTACAAATTTATTATTACTGAAAATTGCAGGAATTTTGAAACTCTGGTCAATTTAATTCATCCTGAATTTTTATTTCTGGAATGCAGTGGGCTTTGCTCTGCTCTGCTCTGACCAATTTCTCTTTGGGAAGTCCAACTCCCTTCATTTTATAATCTCACTTCATTTCGAAACTCTTCCTTGATTATTTCCTATTGTATTTGACCCTTTGCCTCTTGAAATTTCTCTTTGTAGTATTGGCAGTGATGGTTACTGTCTTTCCTCCCCAACTTATCTCAAGAGGCTAGGACATCCATCCTCTTGACTGCCTGGAATAGGCAATATGGAATAGACTTGAATGTCTTAGTAGCTTATACTTTACAGAAATTGGTTTTCGCTCCCATTATAAATAGTTCAAGGGTCACTGAAGACTCCACTCTATGTTTTCTCACTCAAGAATCCAAGTCGATGGAGTCACTGCCATGTGAACATCATTAATTATCACTTCAGGGGAAAGACAGGGAACACTGGTGAATTGAACACAAGTTTCTTAAATATTTCTTCTTAGAAATGAAAGTGCACTACCTCTGCTTACATTCCCCTGAGCAAAATAAATCATATTGTGCTCAACATAAAAGTGATAAGGCAGTGCAATCTACCATGTGCTTAGAAAAAGACAACCTGGAATGTTGTTGAATAAACTAATAACATATTCCCTGATGTTTCCAGTTAATTTCCAGTTTATTTGGTAAGGTTCAGCAAAAAAAAAAAAAAACACATTTCTTTGGGGCTCATCACTGAATGTGTTCCCTTCTTTTTTTATGCTATTCTTTCTTTCCTTATTTTCATCTTTCCATAACACTTGAATTTGTCTGCTCATGAATTTTTAGCCCATGTCTTTCTATGCTTAAGATATCTATGCCTTTCTCTAAGGGACACATTAACGTTTACATCTTTAAAATATCATGATCTCTCATTAAAATAAATATCTTTCAATCATCATCCTGTGTTTCTGCTTCCTCTGTGGCAAACTTTGACCAATAAAGTGTCTCCATTGTTTCACATCTTCCCCATGATAACTTTTGAACTTACAGTTTCTCAAACATTACTCTTAATAATATCTCCAACTTGCTAAATCTACTGAAAATTTGTCAGGCTTTATTATTTTATCTGTAAGAAACTTGGCTCAACTTACTACTCTCCTTGAAGTCTCTTCCACTGCCTTCCATAACATGCTGTTCATTTTCCAGTTGTGACTTTCCTAAGTTGTTTAAGTTGTTGCTTCACAGGTCTATTTGCTACCATTGCTTATTCTGATTATATTTTAAGTGCTACTAGAGAGACTGCATATTAAAGTAAACTTAGAAAAATAGTGGCTTCTTATTAAGAAGATGCAGAAACATCAAACTGACAAACTTATCCTACTTTTGGAACCCCATGACCCTAGTGATCCTTTTGAATTTTAAGTTCCTGTGACTGATGCCTTCTGTCATCCTGTACCTGAATTTTCCCTCGGAGTTCTGGACTCATGACCTTCTGGAAAGGCTACCATGTATACACTTTTAACAAATCGCTATTATCTTGAAGGAACCTTTCAACTTTATGACCTGATGGTCCTATTTTTGAGGTAGTTTAACTTGGACTTTAAAAATTAACAATGTGGGAAGATCCCAAAAGTTTTATTTATCAAATGGCTATGATGGGTTTAAGCACATAACTAGCCAAGTAACAGCAACATCTTAGCATTACATGTAAAGAAGCAACTTTTCCTTTGGGGGAAATTTTATACCCCACCTTATATAGTTGACTAAATAGGGCCCTAGTTTCATAGAGCTTGGTTCGTTGACAAGGTGAAACATGATGTTATCCACTGAGCTCCTGTGGCTGTCCAGCCTCAGTGCTGGCTACACAGAACTGAAACTAGATATAAGCAATCTCAATAGTGGGCAGAACTCAAAACCATTCTAATAACTCCAACTATGACTCAAATTGTGGCCTGTGGCCTGGGTTTTAGTCTGTTCTTTGGAAAGCTATAGATTGGTAGATTAGAGCAGATTAAATCTATCCCTCTCTGGATTCCTAAGGAAACAAATGTGACTGCTGATTGGCAATTTTGAGTTACTAATGATTTTAGAATACGTGCTCATTAACTTCTGTCTTGGTTTTTCTCATTCAGAGTTAAAGATATGAATCCTCCCCTACCACTCCATTGATCCCTTGCTTATAAAATTCATTGTGTTTCTGTAGTTCCTCTGGGTATTTCTTCCTTCAAGGAATCTTATCTAAGCTCTGGGAGGGATCAAGTTTAAATATCTGTGCATCTCCACTCTGCTTAGTCTACCAGTAAATACTGAATGATCGATCTTGTCATATTGTTTCACAGTTGAGAAAATAAAAGCTTATTTTATTTCACTATGAAGTGTACTTAATGTGAACTTTTTAAACTAGTGAAGGGATAGTAATTGCCTTTGGAAATCAAGGGTATTAAATATTTTTATAATTTAGTATTCCAAGTTTTTGTTTTTGTTTTTGCTTTTATATCCATAGAAAGATAGTCTGATTAAAGAACTACATGAACATATGAAAAAGCTAAGAATTAGTCACATTTTCTCCAACATGTTTTTTAATATTTTATATCATAGGCTCCATCTGAACTGTCAGGTTAAAATAATTATGAAACGAAAGTTTATTTTTCTGTGCCCTCAAATACAAAAGATGTTAATCAATTTAAGAAATAAAATCAAAGCAAAATAGCCTTAACTAATAATTCATTTCATGTTTTAATATATTACTTTTTTCAGAAAATAACTATATTTGTACTGAACTTAATTTATAAATTTAGTTTAAATAAGTTTTTAATATGTGTATTTGGATCTTTATAGTCTTAAAGATAATGACCACAAAATTTGTTGCTATATTGCTTATAGAGTTTTATATGATTAACATAGGTTTTCAAATGTATATATATGAGACATATGTTTTCAGTGTACAAAAATATAAAATTTAGAAAAACATAAAAATAACCATAAAATTTACTAACCAGCAACAAATACTAATATTTTGCTCATTTTCCATATTTATTCTATACTTCTTAGAGGTTATATTATAGAACTTTTGAAACATGCAAATAGAAAAGTTTTGCAAAGAACCTTATACTCATTCCCAATCTTGAGGTGTTATAAAGTTAGTCAATCTCATCTCACCTCTACTCCCACCAGCATCCTTGCTACTTATATTATTTTGAAGCAAATCCTACACTTCATATCATGTCATAAATACATACTTGAATATTTATCACTAAATGACATAGGCTAAAAAGAAAAATCACACTCTTGGTATCAAACAGAAAAAATATAATTCATTACTGATATCAAATGTCTAGTCAACAGTATTTATATTTTTCTTATTGTCTTAGAGTATTTACATATTATTTATTTCTTTACTTAGTATTTAATAATAAGGTATTATCATTTGTTTATTAAATTGGTTTCTAAAATATGCTTTAATTTTTGTTTGGTTGATATATTTCAAAATCAATTTAATCTATAGAGTTCCCTTTTTACCATTTCTAGTGAGTTTAATTCATTTTTAATGATGTATATTTCTATGGTCACATAAATTATCAGTGTTCATATTTCATGGAAAACATACATTGTTACATAGTATTATGTAATAATTCTGTCCACGTTCTTTTGGGGAATATGGATTACATTTCCAGATTATAGGTTGTCTTGGGGAGCACATTTGTCTATCAGCCTGTTTCTGAATTTAAGGATTATATCTTAAAAATTCTACATATGACATTACAAGACTGAGAATTACGGATATATTTAAAATGTTTTAGATTTGTGTATGATTCCTGTCCTAAGTCCTTTTGCATTTGCCATAAGAAATTTTACTTTATTTATAGATTTTTTAAAAATAGGAACCATTCTTTCTGGTTTTAGGTAAGAACAAAGAAAGAAGGGAAGAGAAAGGAGGTAGAAAGGGGAAGGGAGGGAAAAGACACTGACTAAAATGATCAATTTAAATGGATAAATGGAGTATTCTAATCATCTAATAAAGATACATTTTTTTCTTATTTGCATCTGGTTTTTTTACTCTCAGGCACTATTACAATTTTAGCAACTAGTATTGGAAAGATTTTGTTTGCTATTTGCAGGAATTTTTGTTTAATCTTTGTGCTTAAATTTATCTGAGTTACTTGAGCATCCTTATATATATGGTACTGTATTATTAAATAGAATGAAAATATAGAATGTCCTCATTTTTGTAATCAACAAACAGACTTGGGGAAGTGGTCTCAAGTCAGTTGTGATGCCTACATTATTGAAAAATCAAATACGCTTGTTGGAATTTCATTTCCCCACTAATACCGGCAGAAAACAGTGATATTGTTCTTATTAATCAGGACATTTCTTAGGGAGTAGGTGATCACAGTAGGGCTAAGACAGAATGGTTAATCTTTTCTTTTTCTTTCTATTATTATATAATGTTGAGTTGCCACATTATAGTAACTGTTTTACTTAAATATTTAATAGGTAGTATAAAATTATAGCTTTAAAGAAACATCGTTTTCTGGCAATTAAAGTTGAACAAAATAATATTTTAGAGTTAAATAAATCACATCTATTGAGTAAGGATAAGAGAATAAGCCTAATGGTACAACGTAATTTTAGTGGATAAAGCTCACAGAGAGAATGAAAATGAAAGGTGATATGACAGAAATTTTCTTTTCTAAGTCAGACCGCCTTTTGTTCATTGGTTAGAGTATCTTTTCATGTGGCATTGCTGTACTTCCATGGGATTTTCCGGAGAGGATCACCAGGATGATGAGAGTGGGAGGAGATGGGCAGAGTTAGAGACGTGTTCGCTGCTCCTCAGCATGTCCAGCTTGTTTCCACAACAGTCTCTGGGGCACCCAGATCTCTTTACAAGTCTTTGCTTAGCCTTTACCCCTCACTTGTCTAAAGTCTGGACTCATATATCAGGATATTGGAGAGGTTCATCTTATTAAGAATAGTGCCCTTCTTTCCTCTCTAGTCACACTCTGATCCTCTGACCTGCTTTATCTTCTTTTATAGCACTGTTCAGTATCTGAAATTACATCCTTTAATTTTTGTCATACTTAGTGTCTTTTTCATTTTGCTTGGTTTTGCTAGTGCTCTAAGCAGCTAGAATAGCTCTTATTACTGAGTAGTCACTGAGAAATAAATACTTGTTGAGTAAATCAGTGAATTGTTCAATAATAAGCTGTTGAATAAATTAGTAAGTGAATGATTTCAGATAGCAGGATTTTAAGTTCCCTCATACCTCAAAAGTTTCAACAAATATCAAATAATTGTAGTTAAACCTTTACACTATTTAATCAAATAGTAAAGATTAAAGAAGCTTCATTGGTGATAGGATCCAGAGAAAACAAGGTGTAAGTTATTTTTACTATAGAAATAAAGATATATAATTGCAACCCTAATGGCTATTTATATATATTGTGAATATTTTTATTATACAAAGCTCTTCATTATGGTATATATATATAAATTTATCTATTTAAAGAATATTAATATGTGCTTTTCATTTGTTATAAATATAAAAATCATAGGGCCTCCCCGGTGGTGCAGCGGTTGAGCGCTGGGTTGCAAAGCTGCCTGCGGCCATTGCGGCGCCGTTCGATCCCCGGCTGCTCCCCGGCCACCAGAGGAGGGTCCCATATGGCGCGCAGACCTCTCCTCCCACCCGCTGCTCCCCTCAGCAGTGTACTTTGGTCCTTCTGCCTGCTCTGTTCCCCGCTCTGGCTCTGGTGAATTCTCTCACCCTCCCGCACTTCTGACTGTACCCAGTGCATGAATGAACAAACAAACAATAAATAAATAAATAAAACATGCCTCTATAAAAAAAAATCTTTAAAAAAATAAATATAAAAATCATATAGATTTTGAATGTAGGGCATTAAGTGAATTTATATTTTAGATTTGACCCATTCACCAATAGGATTGCTTAATAATTCAGCATATGATGCAAATTTATTTCTAAAACCAGTTTTAGGATAAGCACATCTCTTCAGTAAAGCCATCTTTTTCTGTTGGAAAATATAATGAAGATCATTTTTGTTATTTATTTTCTATGCTACTTAAATGGGGAACAAATCCTTTAGGTAATAATAAATAATAGTAAATAATTGGCAGTGGGAAGATGGGTTATAATATCTATTTTTTTCCCTCTTGAGTTCACTGCAATTTTTTTTTAATACTAACTATGGAGCATTTGTGTTTAGATTCCATTTTAACTCCAAGTTTTGCAGAATTAATATAAATTCTAATAATGAATATCTTTTCATATTAATACATTAACGCAACAATTTCGTAAGCCAGTAGCACTGCAGCACAGCTTCATACTTCAACTGACATACTTGTTAGATATTTGCATTATTTATTTCCATGTTAATCTTCCCTTTGCCACTGTGAGCACCTGAAAAATAAGACTGTCATCAACAGCTCTTTATCCTATACTTTGCCCCAGGACTGATGCATAGTTGAATTTTGATAATATTTTGTCAAGGGAATGTTTGTTATTGTGACAAATACACTAAGTAAATTCAAGAATTAATTCTAAAATTATTCAAATTAATGACTGGTTTGAAAATAAACTAATCATGCTAGAAAATTTTATATAGAGTATTTGCAACTATTATAATTTACTTAATATTTTAAAATAGATCCTGGGATTCCAGTATTCCTAGTCCATTATCCACATGGCAGAATTTCTAATTTCATGATTCCATTATGAAAGTCCTTGTAGTTATAGTCATCCATCTTAGGCCTAGTAGTTGTTTCTTGGTCCACTGGTTGTATTCCCATAGCATTAAAACTGAGAATGAAAATAGGCTTAGCAGAAAATTTGTGTATGAAATAATAACTTAAACCAATAATGAGAAATGTGAACATTCTATAATGTAGGTTCAAGAAATAACCTGAACTTAAGATTTTTTTGAGCTGTTCCTAATTTTCTATTTTGAAACTTGCATATAAATGTGTTTCCAAGAAGCCACTTTTTTTAAAGATTTTTATTATTTATTTGTTTATTTTTTATTTATTTATGCATACATACATACAAGCAATGGGTATAGTCAGAAGTGCGGGAGGGTGAGAGAATTCACCAGAGCCAGAGCAGGGAGCAGAGCAGGCAGAAGGACCGAAGTACACTGCTGAGGGGAGCAGCGGGCAGCAGGAGAGGTCTGCGCACCATATGGGACCCTCCTCCGGTGGCCAGGGAGCAGCCAGGGATTGAACCAGCGCTGCAGAGGCTGTGGGCAGCTTCGCAACCCAACGCTCAACCGCTGCACCTCTGGGGAGGTCCAAAGAAGCCATTTTTGAAGAGTTTTTTAATTGGTCCTCCCAGGTGGCGCAGTGGTTGAGCACTGGGTTATGAGGCTGCCCGCAGCCTCTGCAGTGCCGGTTTGATCCCCGGATGCTCCCCTCAGCAGTGTACTTGAGTCCTTCTGCCTGTTCTGCTCCCCGCTCTGGATCTGGTGAATTCTCTCGCCCTCTCGAGCTTCTGACTGTACCCAGTGCTTGTATAAATAAACAAATAAATCTTTAAAAAAAAAAGTTTATTAATTGCTTCTTAAATGTTAACATTAAGTTCTTGTAATACTGTGGCTCTTCTAGTTTTAAATGTTTATTTAGCCACACCCATAAGAATTATAGAATGTAATTGAATGCTTTTCATATTTAGGTAGTTAATTTTGAGAGGACAAAGTATCTTCACTTAGAATTTCAAAAAACATTAACTTTTTAAAAAAAATCAGAAAATCTTTAATATCCTGTGTATAGAACAGACAATGTCAGAGACACCATTATTTAGTGCTTGGATGATGAATAATAGACATACTAAATTCCACTTTGGAGTATTTACATATGATTTTAGATTACTTTTAGTAGAAACTTATTTTAAAGTTATCAATGTGAAAAATATCCTGAATTTTTGGAACATTGTTTTTTTCTAAGAAGCTAAACTACCTCAACTAGTACAAATAAACAAAGACTCCATGAGAGAGGATGGTATTATGATAATCCTATTACAGAAATATTAATATTTATAAACTTTCTAGTTGAGATTTCAGAAAGAAGTCATATCTAAGTGGGGAATCTACCAGGGGAAAACAAACACTATTAATTGCTTGCCTTAAAAAAAAAGCACATCGAGTGAGAAATGCTTTGGAGATATAACTCTTCTGAAGAATTGCCAGCTGAGAAGTTCACTTTGTCATTAATGTCAACTTTGGTAGATTTAGTCAATATTGTTTAAAATTATCAGTAGACATTTTTAAGCATTAATAAAGTAGCAGCTGCATATATTACTATTTGTGTTTAATTCTTTCTTATTTGCCCTTATTCAGACTTATAAATGTGAAAGAAATCTCCGTATTTTATAACTTAATTATCTACTTTACTTTCTACAGAGTATTATGTAGCTACTACATGGCTTGATGAAAAGCAACTAACAGCATATTGCTAAAAAACAAACTTATGCTTTGAAAGCCTACACTAGATATTATTATATTGGATATATATACAATTTGTAGATGTGTAAAGTTTGTTTCACATGGTTGAAACATGTAAATTTAATATTGAAAATTTTTACTTAAACTGTTTACTAACAGTTAATATTTTCTAACATTATGGTGTGAGTGATATTTTATTTGTTATAATAATTAAAGTCCACAAATTGTCAGTTATTACATATGAAAACTTTGTAGTAACTATTTATTATTATGTTATATAAAAAATAAAAATTATGCATGGGGAGAAATCTTGCTATTTTTAAAATTCTTATTCTGTTTCTTATATGATTACAGTATTAACCATGTGACCCAGTTAGCATCCCTCTCATGCTGCCGGAAACAAAGACATTGACAGCCAACAGTAGACTGAAATAGTGAGGTAATAGTGAGATGATAGGCACTATACTAGGCACTGGAGATACAGAATTTGACAAATAGAAAATCTTTTATCAAAAGGGAGTTGTATTCTATTGAAAAGAGGCTAACAATAAGTGACAGAATGTAAGTTTTATGAAGAAAATGAAAAAATGAAGATAGTGATAGAATGAGTGGTCAGAGAAGATCCTTTTGAGTGACTACAGAACAGACATGAATGAAATGAGAGAACAATGCATATGGATGTATGAAGGATAAGCTTTACAGGCAGAGGAAAGAGTGGAGTAAAGATCTTGAGACAGGAATGTGTGCACATATTTAAAGATTAGCAAGACAGATAGAGTTGCTGGAACAAAAGTGAAACAACTGGACCAAAGTGAGACTAGAAGGGTGATTAGGACTGATGGTGATGAAGTATCCAGGGCTATCTTTTATAGTACTCTGTATACTGAAGTTAAGTTTTATCTTATATGAGCTAGAACTCATTTGAGGATTCTGAAAAAAAAGTGATGATCTGATTTTTTTTAATATATTTCTGGTTTGGGGATAAAGAACAGGCTCTGAGAAAGAATGAAAGCAGGGGACCAATAAGGAAGTCACTGCAAGAATTTAGTCAGTATAATTAAGTGGAGCCGTGACACCATGTGTACAGTGAGTACACAAAAATGAATATTTTCTCAACATGATCAGATTTGAAGTTATCATGTCATTCATGAAGACATATTATCAATTTTGTATTAGGTAATTAGAAGTTAGAATAATAAATGTTACCATTGTTCTATGAGACTTTTATCAGAGTTTTGCTATTAGCTTTATAACTTCATATAAATATTCTGTCCTCCTAATTTGTTCATTAGTAATTATCATTATTATATAAAAGTGAATCTTATTTCTAGAGCAAGATCAGAAAAAAAGTTTAATTTTAAAGTTCTCTGGGTGATTTTCTTTGAAAATTTTAGTGCATTAAATTGAAACTGTATTCAGCAAACATTTGTTAAGCAGTTCTTTGGTGTCAGATTTTGTTAGTACCCTAGGGATGTTACTTAGATTATGATCATAGGGCTTAATAAGACAGCTTGGAATAATTTCACATAGAATGATAGAATATGAAATTGTTACTTATTAAATTAACAAGATCGCTATTGCCTAGGCATCTTGGTGAAATTTCCAGGGAGAGATACTTTACATTCCCTTATTTCAAAGAAATGTACTTTGATTAAAAGGAATATAAGCAGGTTTAAATTTCTTATATTCTCATAGGAACAAGGGAAATAAACTTACAATATTTACATTCAAATCTCTCATGTATTAGTGGACATATACATGAAAAAATCAGAAATAGCAACATAAAGTATTATTTTATTTTAAATTACATGGTTAAGTTTATAGATAATATGGAAATTCAGTTAGGAGAAATTTAACATAGACAGGGAAATATAGAAACAGTACAGCAGAAAAATGGTGATGGAGAATTTGAATTACTCTACAGAAAAATAGTGATAAGTGAAAATGGTTAAGTCATCTTGGGAGCCATCTTTTTCTTTAACTCGCATGATTCTGGTTTAATCATTTGTAGAAAGGTAGTCACACCATAACTTTGATAGAACTGTTGTGCAGATTATGAAAGTGATATGGGCAAAGAATAATGCTAGCTACTACTATGATTCCTTTTTCCCTATTGCTGCCACTCTCCTACTTCAGGTCTTTGTCAATTCAACTCTTCCTTCAAGCTTGCAACCACAGGTATCAATGTTTAGTAAAGCTAAACATCAGGCAAAATTGATCTTTCTGTCCTTCCTTCCCTCTTTCATGTCTTCCTCTTCTCTCCTCCCTCCCTTATTTATTTTTATTTTACTGAAATAGATTTGTTCAGCAGTTTTGACCTGGACTTTTTTCTAAAAGCAAGATTACTATATTCTTTTTTAAAAATATTTATTTATGCATACAAGAATTGTGGTACAGGCCAGAGGTATGGGGGTGTGAGAGGATTCACCAGAGACAGAGTGGGGAACAGTACAGGCAGATCTACTGAAATACACTGCTGAGGGGAGCAGTGGGTGAGTCAGGAGAGGTCTGCTGCACCATGTGGGTACCATCCTGGTTGGGGAGCCAAAGCGTGCTGTAGTGGCTGGGGATAGCTTCATAGGTTGCGTCTTAACCCCTTGCACCACCAGGGAGGTCCAAGATTACTATATTCTTAACAACAATATACAGAGGTTCCTTTCTCTCTAACATTTTTTATTTCATTTATTTTCTTTTGAATAATCATTGTAAGAGGTATGAGATGATATCTCATCATTTTGATATGCATATTCCTAATAATAAGATGTGATGACCATCTCTTTATGTGCCTGTTGGACATTTGTCTATTTAGAGCCCCTGTCCATTTTTTAAAATCAGATTGCTTTTTTATTGAGGTTTAAGGGTTAATTATATATCTTGAATATTAACCCCTTGTCAGATGTAAGATGTGCTAGTATCTTCTCCCATTCAGTAGAGTGCCTTTTCATTTTGATCAAATTTCTTTCGCTGTAAATAAGCTTTTGTAGTCTTCCCATTTATTTTTCCTTTTGTCTCCCTTGCTGTTGTAATTGAGTCCTCAAACATTTCTTTAAGACCAGTGTTGTGTAGTATATGGTCTTTTTTTCCTTTTAGTATTTGTATTTTTGCATGGAAAGATCTGTTACATCAGGAATTTTACACCATCTTTATTAAATTTTTGTGTATGGTGTTAGTCATCTAGTTTTATTTTGCATATGACTATCCAGTTTTCCCTTATTGAAGAGATTTTACTTTCTCCATTGTATGTTCTTGTCTTCTTTGTTGTAAATTAGTAGCCCATATATATATATATTTTTTTCTTTTGAATAATCATTGTAAGAGGTATGAAATGATATCTCATCATTTTGATATGCATATTCCTAATAATAAGATGTGATGACCATCTCTTTATGTGCCTATATATATATATATATATATAGTTTCTATCTGACCTATCAAATCTGTGTTTTTTTTTTTTTTTTGTTTTTGTTTTTGTGGGACCTTCACTGGTGGCCAGGGATTGAACTGGTGCTGCAGAGGCTGCAGGCAGCCTCGCAACCCAGTGCTCAACTGCTGCGCCACCAGGGGAGGCCCTCAAATCTGTTTTTTTCATCTGTCTTTTTCTAAATCTTATTACAATACTATGCTGTTTAAATTGCTGTCACTTTAGCAGAGTTTGAAGAATTTGAAGTAAGAGAATATATTTAAAAATTTCATGATTTTTTTTTTCTATTTCTGTAAAGAATTCCATTGGGAATTTGAGTTATTGTATTGACTCTGTATGTTAGGTAATATATGGTGAGAATGTAAATTGGAGTGTAAATCCAGCCATTACAGAAAGCATTATGGAGATTCTTGTAAAAAATTAATAATAGAAATTCCATATTATCCCACTTCTAGGTATTTACCCTCCCCCAAATACCAAAACTAATTTGAAGAAACATATGCATTCTTATGTTTATGAATAATAGCCAAGAGCTTGGAACAAACTGTGTCTGTTGACTGGTTAATGAAAATAAGGCATCTATACATAGTAGAACACTCCTCAGAGATTAAAAATTTGTAATCCTGACATTTTCAATAATATTGCCTTATACCTAAGGAGTATTATGCTTAGTGAAATTACTCAAATGGAAGCAAGACAAACACTATGATTTCACTCTTATATGGTATATAGAGAAAACAAAGTCAGGAATGAACTAAATAAAACAAACCTTTTAGACTGTAAGGTCTGTTAGTGATTATCAGAAAAGAAGGGAGAATGGAGAACGAATAAAACAGGTAAAAGTTTAATTTTATATGAAGGATAGAATTGCAATTCTAGTGGTGAACATAATGGAGCATATACGCATGCTAGTTTTTAGTGATATACTTATGCAATGCTATAATATGTTACTTCAATAAAAAGTTTATTTTTAAAATTAATATATTTTTACTAAGTTATATTAACCTCTACCTATAGAAGTAAAAAGTTCTTAAAGCATTTTATTTTAATATCAGACTCTATTCTCTAACTACTCAGTATTATTAACATGTTTATTGGAAAGCACACATCTATCAAATTTTTAACATATCTTGATTTGATTCCAAAATTATTAATATAAATGTAATGGAGTTAGATCTTATTCAGAGAGAATGCAAATACATATAAATAATTATTCTTTAATGCTACAAGATAGTCCTGATGTCCCATTTTGAAGTGTATTTAAGAAACCTATTTGTTATGCAATTAGTTATTGCTTATTTTTGATAATTGATGTTTGATACACTTTGTGTATGTTAACATTAATAGTAGCAACCAAATACTAATTAAATAATCAACAGCACTAAATTCTAACTGACAACATGGTTAATGCTCACAATGTTACTATTTTAATAATGAACTCGTAGAATTTTTTATAGAAGGGTATTATGTTGAGTGAAGAGGTATGCAAAAAGTTATTTCCATAAACCTTCTCTCAGCCTACCCTCCACAGTTTGCCTTTTTATAAACAGCTTCCATTAGTATAGAACATTTGTTGCAATTGATGAAACATTATTGATACATTTTGTTATTATTCACTAAAGCTCATAGTTTACATTAGAATTCACACTTCCTGTTGTACAGTTTTAAGAATTTTGCCAAAAACATTTGTCATGTACCCACCTATCTTAGAATGGTTTTGCCATCTAAAAACGTTCCAAGTTCCATGTTACACGTATTCATCACAACCTTATCTCCTATGGCCTTGGCAAACGTGGATATTTTCAATCATTTTGCCTTTTCAGAATGTCATTTATTTGGAATCAGATAGTTTGTAGCCTTTTCAGACTGGCATCTTTCTCTTAGAATTTAATATGCATTTAAGTTTCTTTCATTTCATGCCTTGATAGCTCATTTAATTTTATTGCTAATATTTTATTAAATGGATATACCACAGTTTATTGATCCATATTTTTTAAATTAAATATTTAAAAGTGCCTGTTTATATCTTTTGTTTCAAGTCACTAATGTCTTTTATAATTGAAAGTATCTTCTATGTAATTTTTAGTAAATTTTTTCCTTTTATATTTGAAATGAAAATTTTATGTGAAGTAATGTTAAGGAAATTTTGAAATTTGAGGTATACTAGTCAATCCTACTAATATATGCTATAGAGCAACTTTTTTGGAAATAACAGTTTTATTTAAATATATTTTTGAATTTTTTCTTTTATTGACATATACTATGAATTTAAAAATATTTTTATCAGTTTAAAGTATATTCACTTATATGCTTTGCATGTGATGAAATTTTGCTTTCCATATTTGTAGATAAAGGTACATTACAAAGTGAAGTAGTACTCAGATAAGCTGCTATATATTTACCATCCAAATTAAGAGCAAACCACAACTTTATGGCATCTGATTTTTACCTGAAATTTATATTTCTTAAATTAATTCCTCTTTACTTCCCTCTCTTCTTTCTCAGAGGAAGAGTTGCTTCCTTCCTGTGTACTTGAGCTCCTAAATTCTCAGACTATAATTTATCAATTGCTGCCATTGCTTGTATGTACTTTCCTTTCCATGTTTACGAACTCTTTCATGAATGAATGATGAATGATGTCTTCATGATTCCTTTTCTTACTTCTGAGATGAATATCACACTTAGTTAGGTTAGGTCTATCTGTAGTTTTCTGTAACTTGGGTTTATGCCCTGGTTCTAAAGCTCATTTAGTCTGTAACAATGAACAAGTTCTTAGCATCTCTTGACATCAGTTTCCTTATCTAAAATAGGAATAAAAGTATGGTCGTATTTGAATTAAATGGGACCAACCATGTAATGTGTTTAACACAGAACCTGTTGCATAACAAGTGTAATTTTATTGCTAAATTAGTATTTTTCATCTTAAGATTTATTTATTCATACAAGAACTGGGGTATAGGCCAGAGGTATGGGGCGCTAAGAAGATTCACCAGAGAGAGCGGGGAGCAGAACAGGCAGACTGGCTAAAATACACTGCTGAAGGGAGCAAGGGGCGAGACAGGAGAGGTCAAATATGATGATACCTCCTCCAGTTCTCTGAAGACCTTTTTTTTTGTTGTTGTTTGTTTGTTTAATTCCCTGTTTTTTTGAATAATGTGTTTCTCTGCTTATTGGTATTCTCAAAGATACTTTACATAGAAATCTCAGTGATTTCTTTGCATTCAACCTCAAGACATAAATACTTGAAAACACACACTCCAAATAATATATCAAGTTTAACCCCTTAGAGAAGTTTTTTCTTTGAATCCTCCAAAAACAGTTGAGCCAAGGAAACAAAGGCTCAATTTTATTATATTGTATCTTTTTGTATAATTCTCTACAATGAGCATTTCTTACATATTCTCTGAAAGTTTAGTTGTTTTTGAAAAGAAAGGAAATGCAGAAATAAAGTTTCCCATCATAGATTAGAATTGATGTTTTGTTACTTTAAAATATTGCAATTATTTTTTCAATGTATTAGAGCTTAAGTTCATTCCTGACAGATAGTTATGAAATGATGAGTGAAAAGCATTAGTAATTTAACATATTTAAGCTACCGTGGAAAATTAAAAACTTTGTAAAATTGGAATACTCATTTCCTAATATGATTTAGGCAAGGCTGCAAGAATTTTCATTAAATAATATAAAACAAATTAGAGGGATAGAAACAAAACTCAAGGGCAGTGAAAACAATCACATGAAAAGATGATTTTTCCTCATGTTAACTCTTTAATGACTAAAACCTTTTGACTATACTCTATAGTTTTAAAACAAAAAAAAGATTTCTCAAGTATTAGTAAGATAATTTGTGATAGTAATTATTACTATTTAGAATTTAACCAAACTATTTATAAAATTATAATTGATGTTAAATGAATTTTAAAAGTTTAAGTTAAAATGTATAAAATGTTTTAGTAGAATAATAATTCAAGTATTGAATATACAATAATTTCTCCATTTTTTGTTCATTTTGTACAGCTTTTTCTTTTTAAATTTTCTTGCAATAGTTGTTGCTTCGCTAATCTAGAATACATAGAAATGAATAACAGCAAATCAGATGCTGTATATTTTTGTATATCTGAGTAAAGAATGCTTAAAATGTTAATCATTACTGAGACAATTCTCAAGCATAAAGTCTTTCTTACGTTTGACTTCATCACTGGCTTCTTTCCTTCTTGTGACTAAGAATCAAAATAAAAATTTGTTGTTCTTTCTCTCTCTCTACAGAAAGCTGACCTTGCTGTTGCTCCACTGGCTATTACCTATGTTCGAGAGAAGGTCATCGACTTTTCCAAGCCCTTTATGACACTTGGAATAAGTATTTTGTACCGCAAGCCCAATGGTACAAACCCAGGAGTCTTCTCCTTCCTGAATCCTCTCTCCCCTGATATCTGGATGTATATTCTGCTGGCTTACTTGGGTGTCAGTTGTGTGCTCTTTGTCATAGCCAGGTAACATGCTCACTTTTGTGATTTTTTTGGCAATTGTTACCTCCTTTTTCTAACTAATAATTGTCAAAAGTCACAATCAACTTTACTTTTCTTTTTCTTTATTACCCATGAGGTGCTGAAGGATAATGAGCTTTTAAGAGTTATATAACTTATAATAGTGCACTAGGATGCCTCTTTTGGGCTGAAAGCATGCTGGTTGTGTCAGTAAGCTATAAGTGTGGTAGAGCTTATTGTTCTTAATAGGAATCAAAAAGTAGTCTAAATTACTATGATATATCAATTATTTTCTCATTTTGGAGATTTCTTTTGAGCCAGACAGCAAAAATAGTATGCTTTACTAACTTGAAAACTTGGCATAAAACTATAAATCTCCAATATAGATTTTAAAATAATTTAAATTGATTTAATAAGTCAATCATAAGAAAAAAACAATTGGTAAAATTTAAAAGGCTTTTAGCAAAATCAAGGTTAATTGAAAAATAAGCATTTCAGATATAAAAAACTACAATAATTTTCTATATAAAATTGGTCATTTTTCCACAGAATAAATATATTGCCACATAAGTTTGCCTTATTTTCACAATCATGCAGGGAATACTTCAATTATAGGATCAGAAATTCAAATGCTAATTGAAAAATACATAGTTTATAGTGACCTTTAAAGTCCATGTAATATATGTTGATCTTGTCACTTTCTCGTTACTCTGGAACAGAAATTTGTAATCAAATTTCATTTGTTTCTCACTATCAAATTTCTCACTGATAGATCAATTCAACATGTATGGTTTGTTTTTTCCTTAAGATGATTAAAATTCCCTCATGACTTCGAACTCTGTTACCTTGATGACCTTGAAAGTTACATATTATTTGTAATCATTGAATTTTTATGTTCCATATCTTATAAAAATTTTGCTTTAATTCAAATGAATTGGCGATATTCATATAATTTTTTCATGTTGATAATTATACTTACAATAATAACTATAAATATTTTCCCTATCATCAAAATTAAATATCACGTATACAGTGTGTATTTATTATACTATAAAGTTATACTGTATACTATATTATACCATAAAGTTATACTATAAAGGTTAGCCTGATCATAGTATTGCTAAGTATATTTGTCCTTTCTTAAACGCTATTCCTTTTTCAATGAAGTCATCTATTTTTCCTAGCAATAAATAGTTTAGTTCATTTAATTTAAAAAGAACACGATTATAAAGTATCATATTTTCAATACATATTCATTTTATAGTTATACAGATATCTTTATATATTTACACATAAATGTTATACAGATTTATAATTTTCTACCTAATTAGTTCAGTATTAACACTCAAGTCCTTCAGACAATAGTCATTTTCATTAGGCCAAAACTTTGTGTTGGAACCATATATACTTATAGCATTTGTAAATTTATGGTAAATTATTTTAAATTTTTATTTGAGATTTATAATTTTACCCCAAAAGTGAGAATTTAGAGTATAAAGTTTATAAACTTTTAGTTCCAGTTTTTCTCCTATCTTGTGGAAATAAAAGTTTTATCATTTTTAAGTAAATTTGAAAAAATTTACATTTTTTCATAGTGATTAAAACCAGCTATTTCATATTAATTTAGAGAAATGAATTCAAGGATTACAGCTTAAATAATTCAATAACTAAAAGCACTCTGCATCTTGTCCATAGGACAAACAGAAATATAAATACTCCAAAATTTAGAAAAAACTTTTAATATCTGCAGGTACACTAGTTCCTTTTGAATCAAATTAACAAAAGTCCCAGGAAAGACATAGACAAAGCCTAGAGAAAAGATTTTGAGACAGTTGTGTGGATACCAGTCAAATTGGAACAAGTGTAATAGTAATTTCCAGGAAATCTTAAGCAGAGATGCTATGTTTATTACAAATTTTTATTAGGCATTTTTGAATGCAGATATTCTGATATCAGATTCAAATGCAAATACTGAAACATCTGGATTATTTTCCAGTTTAAAAATGGGTTGCAAATAGAGGCATACTGTATGAACATGCACTTATCTAACTTTTAATATATTTCTCTTCAACTTTGATAACTTGTCAAATAATATTATAAATTATTATCTATAATATTATAACCTGCATTAATTTTTCATAAGAGAAATATAGTCATGTAATTCTATATGAGAACATAATAGTTGCTGGTGTGCCATTTTTGTAGTAACTTTAAATTTTGAAGTGTTGCTGTTATATTAGTTATTAAATGAGTAGATTTGAAAATAATTCTATTTCAACATTTTATTCAATATTATGAAAAGCCAAGTATTGTTAAAAATTAGGTATAATGTCATAATTTATGGGCAAATTAACAAGATACCCTCTTAAGTAAGCAGTGTTAAATGTTCTATATTAAGTAATAAGACTACTAGTTATTCTTGGTATAATAATATATAATATCAGTCTTTTACAGATAATCTCAGAATATTTTATTCAATTCTCAAAGTCGTTAAAATCTTGTATAAATATTGTCAATTTAAAAAAACACTAAAACTTGAAGGAAAATTTCTTAAATAGTCCATTTAAAATTTAAACTGAAATTAAAAAAACAATTGAATTTGAAAAATTAAAATTCATTCTGGCATGGTTTTGAACTCTTGCTACCTTAAGAAAAGTTCATGATATAGGGCCTTCCCGGTGGCACAGCAGTTGAGCGCTGAGTTGTGCCGGTTCGATCCCCGCCTGCTCCCTGGCAACCAGAGGAGGGTCCCACATGGCGCGCAGCAGTGTACTTCGGTCCTTCTGCCTGCTCTGCTCCCCGCTCTGGCTCTGGTGAATTCTCTCACCCTCCCGCACTTCTGACTGTACCCAGTGCTTGTATAAATAAAAATAAATAAATCTTAAAAAAAAAAGTTCATGATATAAATGCAGGCAAAATGTCCACATTGAAATTCTAGAGCTTATCTATCTAACTTCAATGACATCTTGATATTTGCTATCAATTCAAAATAAATACAACATTTTGATTTTACATATGAAGATTGTCTTATGTTGTGGAGAGATCATTGATGAACTTAACATTGTTGATATTAAAATAAATGTCTTTTTTTTTCTTTATGTTTACTTTGTCTCCAAATGATCATGGAGAAGGAAAAGCCTAGTTACATTAAATTCTCAAGTATGTGTTTCATTCTCACTGAAGATCACATTTAAAAGTTCTAAAATATCACTCTAACAACAACGTTCATATTTATTAATGACTGGAAGTTATGTCATATTAAGAAGTATGTAATATCTACTTAGGAATGAGAAAAGGAAAGGCATTTTCTCTTAAAAATAAACTACATTAAATTATATAAATATCAATGATTTTTAATTGTTATTAACTTTTTTGGTTAGCAACTGATATTGTTCTTATTACTATTGTGAAAATTAATATTCTGTATTTTTTAGGTACCAAGCAATATCTTTATTTTTTGTTTTCACTTTGGGTTCTTTCATCAGTCTCTCCCTCAATTAGTCAAATGTTAGTTGACCATATACTAAGCACTGGATAATTAGGATTTCTGAAAATATTAAAATTAATTTATATCCATGATCTATTTATGTATTCATAAAATGTCTATTCAATCCATATAATGTTCTGAGAATCATATCAGATACTTAATTCCAAAAACAAACATGACTGGGTATATTCTTTTCATTAATAAACTCACAATCACTTCATTTATATGATGATAATCTTTTGATGAATAAAATTCACAGCCTTATTTGGTAGTTCTTTTAAATACTTTTATGAATGTTATCTTTTAAATATATTTTCCTAAAAATATCATATATTTCAGTGACAAGAAATTATAACTATAAAGGAAATAGGACATGAAGAAAAATCTGATTTGAAGACTAGATTTGAGACTTACTGAGTATCTTCTATATCATAGCATTAGCAATAATTTTATCATGAATTAATAACTGATAAAAATTTAGAATTTTTAAAAATTAGATTGAAATTAGGTTAATATTATCTTTTAAAATGTTTACTTATAAGAAAATTTATCTTGAAATATTTGGCAGATGCCCCAAATTTTTTAACCAGGGTAAAGAAAGAGATATGTGATATATATGGATGTCACTTGTTTGTCTTAGCATGGATGTATAATCTAAGATCTCTTGCAAACAGTCACATTATTTATAGCATAATGACATAATCAGCACGCTTTTCTGAATTAGCTGAGTATTGTTATTAAAAAGTAAAAATGAGGCTGAGGTAGTATATTCCAGACATAGGGTGACCTTAGTGGAGGTATTCTGAAAACGTTTGTCTGACAGAGTATTAGAAAGAAATCTGTCCATGATGGACTTCTTCTTAATCATATCTACCACTTAACCTTTTCCTTTCTCTTTCTACTCTCATTTTCCTTCTACTAGGTATGTTAGTATAGAGATGGCCATTAGTCATATAAAAAAGTCTGGTTAGGAAACCTACCCTTTATACTAATAATGGGAGTTCTTTTTCACCTTGCTTCAAATATTTCCTTTATTAAAAAACAGAAAATAATGATACAGTAGAGGTCATTTATAAAAGAAGTAAATTTAAATTTCCATAATATCCTTTTTTTATAACCATCATTGTCTCCAAGACAACCAAATACGTTTTGATTTTAGCATGTAAATCTTGGTCTAGGGCTCTTAGTAGTTTGTTATACAGAGATAAATTACTGAAAATCAAACTTAAAAGAAGGGAATAATGAAACATACATTTCCCTCCAACAGGATTGATGTAATTTTAAAAATTGTTTACTAAGCATTTGAGAGATTTGCATTCTTACTGAGATTGAAATTGTTGAGAAAAAAAAAAAACCTGCAGATGAAAATTAGTACCACTTTGTAGTAAGAATACTATTATAGACAATTCTTAGTTTACTTAAATGAACAAACTAATCAATACAGGAAAAAGTAAAAACAATATTGACTAACCTGGTGTTTTTAGCAAGAATAGTAAATAAAAAAAATGTAAAATATATTAAATTAATGTCATTATTTTTCCTGTTAAAATGAATACAAGAATTTATTGTTCAGTTTTTAGTTGAATTATTTTGCATATTTTTCTTTGGATACTACAATATTATTTATTGGATTAGGCAGCAGGAATGGTCTCCTTATAATCTGTTCAAGGGTTTATTGTTACAGGACTGTTTTGACATGTGTTTTGGCTCTAACATAATCTGGGGTCACAAGAAAACAAAACTGTTACCTTATTGAGAGTCCATATACTTGTAAAATTTTTCTGTATCTCTCTGGGAGCCCAGCAGTAATAAGATGTTCTAAACATAGTGTTTTTGAAGATCTAAGAGTTTAGAAAACCATGTCCAAAGTACTTGCATTAACAGTTTTGATCTTGGTTCCTGACTAGTGTGCAATAGCTTTTATATTCCTGTCACAATGATGGGTGACATTTAATGTACGATGAAGGGCAACAATGAATTATTATGCACTTGGAAATGGATAACTGTTTTGGCGAGATGTTCAATTTTAAACTAATCTGCTGTCAAAAGACTGTTGTCACATTGAAATGAAATGCCAATTTTGTTGTGTGCCTTTGCCACCAACTTACCTACCTTTTACTAAAAAACCATTTCAATTTTACCTTTATAATTTTAGATATATTTTGCTTTAACATTTTAGTCATTTTTTCACTCAAATAAATCACAGGGAAATTATTACTGTTATTTACTGTTATTCCTCATGCCATATAATAGTATTTTTATTCCTCATCTTTGACTAATGAAAATTTGTTTTGAAATAGTGTTGTTTTTCTAACATGACTTTCACACATGTGAAAAAGATTACTAATCTTGTTATTATATTAACAAATACCTCAAATATGGATCTTAAAGTTAAAATCAATTCAAACTGAATGCACTTTCAAACTAGATGAGGAATTTTTTCAGTTATTGTTTGATAAATCCATCAAAATAATGTATCCTTTTTATTATTAATGATTCCAACAATGTTGACTGCTGCAAAGTACACCTGGAGTCACAAACAGGTAAAAAAAATATATTTATTTGTATAACTAATGGGCATAAATCAATTAAAATAAAATTGAATCAGGGACTTCTTTTCAGCTAGGGTGAATATGATCTCTAAATAATTGAGGCAATAGAAATTTTCACTGATATACCTGCACAGGATAAAGAAGAGAATTATAATTGTCATAAGAGAAAGCAAGCATATGTTTTACCTATTAATTTTATAATTATTCTAGACCTTTATAAGAAGAAATTTTTGTGAAAAAATCAAATAAGATTAAGAGATTCAAAACTAAAGTGCTTTTTCATGTAATCATCTGAAATCAAATGCTTATTAGCATTTTTAATAACTGTACTTCAGTATCTTTTAAAAGTTTCTATATCTCTTTCCAAGTTTTCATGTAAAAATTTGGTTTTGATTATTAGTATAAAATAAGTATTAATACAAAAATAGAAACTTGATAGCCCTATTCTATGAGTAAAGTATCTCTGCATCTTTCCTAGCCCCCATCAGCAGAATTGAATTCAAAGATGTTAGACAAAACAAATTATAAAAGGCTGCCTCTCTATCTAGTCATTGCAAATGTGTTTAATAAATAAATATTGTAGCCAATGAGCTTTTGAGAACTTTGCTCAACCTATGATGACTTTTTTCGATTTAGAAGTTCCACATTGTCTAGCTCAGTAAGTCACTCTGAAACTAATTTTAATAAATTACAGTGTATAGATTTACATTAGGAAACTCAAGGATGCTAAAACAATATTGAATATTTATTAATTACTGTGTTTGCTACGTAAAAATGGAACATCTGTTGTTCTTTTTTTTTTCCTTCCCTATAAAGTGGGGATAATAAAGTTACCTCCACATAAGCTTGTTCTGGGGAAAAAATAATAACATGAAGTATTATTATTGAGCATGTGTCCACAAGCTATATAGCCTCTGGACCAAATCCAGCATGGCACAGCTGTTTTTAATGAATCCTTTAAGAAATATCAACTTGTTTCTCACACACACACACACACACACACACACACACACACACACACACACACACACACACACACACACCCTCACTCTCCTCTGATGAGAAGCAGTACTCTTAATGAAATTACTTTTGCTTTGAAAGATTTGGAAGAGGGTTCATGTCATCTTTGGCAGTTACCACCACATCTTTTATACGTTTCTTGTTAGCTAATTCAAATTGAAAAACTAATAGGATAAGTACAGAGCTGTGAATAATTTATCTTTTTTTTTTTTTTTTTGGGACCCTAAGAAAAAAATTCCTGAGGTGACTATTTAGGACCGACAAGATAAAGAAAACCAAGTATTTTTCAACAAGTGATGTATTTATTTTTCCACATTTCACTTTCTAGGTAGCTATTTCCATAGCAGCAGAGTTCTATGTCTTGTTTATAAGAAATCAACTTTCCAGCTTGTTTTTTATGTATTAATTCTTGCAACAAAACTGCTCCTCTGTTTTCCCGTAGCCATCAGGAAAATAGTCCCTTAGACTTACTGAGGTTTCCTCAGTCACCTAAGAAAGATCTTCATAGTCTGAAGCTATTGAAGAAAAGGAATTTTTTTTTGTATTTTCTTTATGAAATAGTTTAATGTACGATGTCTAGTTAAGTGAGGTCAAAGCCTCATATAAACATTCACCTTGAAAGCAGTTGAACCTGTGAAGGATATCAGTGAAACAAAAATAATAAGGACACAAGGAATGTTTATTAGGATCTTTTCCGTTTTTCATATGATTTTGTTCAATATTTGGAGAGTACTTATATAAAGGTTTTAGTGTTGAAAACTGTAGAGAAATAGGTCATGTTTTTTTCTTGACTGGTAGGGTAACAACTAAATTAGTAACATTTTGTCCTTTTGTTATAGATTCTTAGGTATAAGTCCATTCAGATGGTGTCTTTTTAAAATATTTTTGTACTAAGATGGTAGGTCATGTGGAGGAAGTTATTGAGAGAAAAAGGAAGAAAACTAATACAAATTGCAAGTCAACAATTGCTCGGTTAATTCTGAGAACCATATAGAAATCTCCTAGGTTCTTTTTTTTAGGAACTGTTTTCATACTCTGATTTAAGCGATGACTAGATGTACATTATCCCATTCATTAACCCCTCACCAATTAGAGATGCTTTATCTTTGCTTAATGTTATCATACTTTTTTAGTTAAAAATTATTATAGAGAGGGCCTCCCCTGGTGGCACAGTGGTTGAGTGCTGGGTTGCTAGGCTGCCCGCAGCCTCTGCAGCGCCAGTTCGAATCCCGGCCACCGGTGAGGGTCCCACCAAAAAAAAAAAAAAAATTATTATAGAGAATGTGAAAATGTTGTTCTAAAGAAAAGAAAACAGATTAAGAAGAGAACAGAAAGCAAACTTAAAAAAAAGAATTTGTGTTCTTAGTTCATTTTGAATAGCTTGTTCAAGTCATCTTTCACATTTTCCTTCTAAGGTTTTAGGGAAAAATACATGGCTACCATTTTTTAATTTTTTAAAGAATATCATGTTAAATTTTTATGCTACAGGTTAACAGTATACTGTTTTATAATGACGTGGTTATTTAAAAAAATCACTTTATTTAACTGTACTTTAGAACTTTTTTCATCTCTGTAAAAACAAAATCCCTACC
This sequence comes from Talpa europaea, assembly GCF_964194135.1. Classification (NCBI taxonomy): domain Eukaryota; kingdom Metazoa; phylum Chordata; class Mammalia; order Eulipotyphla; family Talpidae; genus Talpa; species Talpa europaea. The sequence goes on along the minus strand of NC_140068.1, from coordinate 48,060,919 downwards.
AACAAAAAACTTTAAAAATATTTCCAGTCACTTGGGTACATAAGTAGGAGATACTAGCAAGCTACACATGTAGATTTACCTTACAAACCAGTTCTCTAAAAATGCTTTCTTGCCCCTGAAAATTGCTAGCTGCATATAGAAGAATTAAACTACATTGTGATCTTTTCTGGCAACTCAAAATGTTATTAATATTGTTTTGATGATTTTCATAATTCATGGATGTGGGAAAATATCAATATTAAATGAAAACGTATGGATGTAATTTTTAGTGGTAATTTATTGCTTTATTTTTTAAGCTATGTAAAATAATGCACTCTGTCCAAATAATTAATGAGTAGGAGATATAGTGTCATCAACCAGTATAACTTCATTCATTAGAGCATGTCACAACACCTTAATTGCTATAATTTTTTACATTCCATTACATAATTACATCATTCAAGTTAAATTGTTTTCATATCAATCCTGTTGGGTGTGTGCATATATATATGTATATATATTATTTTGGAAAAATATCACAATTTGCTGAATTAGTAATAGGGATTTCAGTTATTTGCATTGATAAAACTTGATAGCATCTTTTTGTATATTAATAGAATTAGCAAAACAAATGATAATACAAGATATTCTATTTTCAATACATATAGTTTAAAATATTTCTAGATAACCATTGTTGTAAATGAGGAAATTTGCATATGTGAAGTTCTATTAGAAATATATTGACTTTATAGTGATTGATTTTTGAAATATTGTCTGAAAGCCCAGATATTAATCTGACAACCTTATGACAAATATCCTTATTAATGAAAGTAATTATCAGATCTGCATTTAAAAACTAGTGATTTTTGAAATTTTTTTCCAGTGTAAATGGAATAGAAACATGATTTTGAATACCTTATAACTTAGGTAAAGGTGATTTCTCCACCTTTCACCTTCCCCTCCCCCACCAACCAGGATATTACATAGCTTTTGCTGTTCTTTATGAGATTTGTCGAGCCCCCAATTAATTATTTCAAGGTAGTCTACACTCTCATAGGGTCCTATTCCTGAGATAATAAAATGAGGTGAATGAATTTATAATAGATTTTCCTATATAATTAATGTACTTAATATTTGAAGCAAAGGTGAAATTATAGGTTTTGAATGTTACTGGCATGATAAACATTACAAACAGAATAGGGCTACAACTGTCATCTAAGTTGGTTCAGAATATGCACCTGAATATTATTTTAACATAATAAAATTAGGTAAGTGTTTCCCTGCTTCCCTTACTATTATTGGTACTGAGAATGGGGGTTCTGGGAGGTGTGTTTTAATATAAGTTTAGCAATTCACAAGACTGAAGATATGTTTTGGAAACTGGTATTACAAAAGTGATTTTACAAAAAAATCCCAAAAACTGAAAATTTGGTTATAGAAGAATCAAAAATAAGATTCACATTCAGGGAAATGCATGTTGATTTTAAAATTTTCAAATTGTTACTTCATTTTTTCCATTAGGACTTAAAAAAATTAATTAGGAAGATGTTAAAAATAATGCTTAAACTCTTCCTTCTGTTAGAAACTTAAAATCATTTATTTTGTAATTTCTTAATTAAGATATTTTAATTGAAAACAAAAATATTGACTGCTTTCCAAACATATTTCACTTGTTTTAGATACTAAATGATATGTGATGCATCCACTTAATTTTTAAATACTTTAGATATATTGGTAAAATACAGGATAATTTTAAAAACATTTAACTGGAATAAAAGAAAGCCCATAGCCAATTAACCTTTTGGAGTTTTTATTAAAATTAATTTTATAGTGAAAAATACAATGGCAAAAACATTAAATGCTTTGCATGTTTATAGTTGCTGGTTGCTTTATTTTGTATAATCCGGATATTTGTATATTTAAATAATATCCAAGTAATACTAGAAAGTAAAAATGCTACCTTCCCAATGCTAGCTTCAAGTTCTTTGTCATAACCTAATTAACTTTTTGAGTCTCCATTCTTAAAAAAAAAAAAATAGTCTTGTTTCATTTTCCAGTATTGGAGACCTCTTGAAATACCTGACTGCCTTGAAGGTTGTAATACTGGACTTATTGCTTTTAAAATCCTTAGCAAGTGTGTTGAAAGCTAAACACTTGCTTCTGATGTGTAAGTCTAAAAGGGAGTTCTTTTAAATGTAAATTATGTTTATATTAATTTTAAAATAGCTATATTTTAATATTTGATACTCTATTTGCAATAAATAGCTATAATTGTAAGGAGCTATTATAGGACAAAACTCTGCTTTCTTATGCAATGTTGCTATGTGAGCCATTTTCCTTATTATTCCCAATTTAAAGCCACTCTTTATTTAATTTGATTGGACAATTGAGTGTTTTATAGAAAACCAGTGTAACAGCTATGTATGGAATTATATGAAAGCCATTATACAATTTCAAAAACATATTTCAGCTTTAAATTTAGAATTATATTTTTATTTTACATTTGTAAAATTAATACTGAATTTTAAGCTGAGAAAATTAATATCTTTATTATAGAAATCTTAAAATGGTCAATATAAGGATTTTTTATTCTATAACTAAAAATATTTTTAACTAGGTTAAAATTTAAATTGCAGTATACCATTATGACTTAATTAAAATATATTTCTTAAGATAAGTATAGGTCATAAGGCTCAGATATCAGCCTACTGTTAATTTTCTAAGTTAATTTTCTAAATTAAATATAAATTTTAAATTGGGTTTAGTGGAAAGTCTTATATTTTGAAAATACTTATTTCTAATAATGTTTTCATATAGTCCTTTTATTTTTGCTCAAGATTATATTTTAATAAAAATTGATCATAATTTAAATGTCATTAATAAATAACAAAACAATGGAATTGATCATTGTTACCATCTCATTAAGCCTTTCCAATCCATTTAGATCTACTAAATAATATGTTCACTAGCATATTATTGTAGTATCCATATACAGAAAATCCTTGCACTTCACTCTGTATAAAATTGGGGACTTGATAGTACTAAAGCTACTATTTAAATAGTGAAAAGGAATGAGCAATGTATGGCATAAAAATTTAGCATAAATGATTCATATTATCCAGTGAGGTGATGGTAATCATTTAATAACTGGCTAAGACAAGGAGAGAAACTTGGAATAGTGACAATTGCCAGTTTAATGGGATAAAAATGATCACTGTGATCAATATGAAGCTACCAGTGGGGTCTCACTCAATGCAGAAATGGGAAGATAGGTACAAAATTGCTTTCACAGCCTATGTGAACTCATTCCAGTATACTACAGCATACAAGTGAAGGGAAACACATACGTCATACAAGTGAATAGCAAGTAGTCCAGATGCTTATATGCAGGTTTTTGTTAGTATGATATATAAATGATGATGGGGAGATCAAAGAGCCTTGAAAGCAAAAAGTAGAGCGCTGGATCTTTATACAATTAGAACCTTTGAACTAATTTTAAACTTAAATAATAATAAATCTTGTTCATAAAAATAATTTGATATTTAAACAACTAGCATAATTTTGAAGTTAGGTGCTTATTTAAATAGCTATGGAAAAGAGAAAAAATAGGAAAATCTATGAAAATCTTATGGAATGAGTCATTGTGGATACTAATGTTTTCAGAATTATTGAGTTTTTTCATTAAACTAGAATTCTATAATTTTTACATGGAAAATGTATAGCCATGAAATTATTTCTTTGCTTATAGTCTTTAATAAAAATTTCTAAAATGAATAAAATTTTCTAAGATCATTCAGTAGCAGTACAGTAAATGTCAGTTTATATCCTCTGAAAGCTCAGTAATAGATTTAGTTATGTTATGTTAGTAAGAATAAGTTTGCCTGTGGATACCTGACAAAACAGTTAAATAGGGGATTCTTAGTCTCAGTGTGCAAAATTAGAATGGATGAGATTGAAACAGCTGCTAAAAGGTACTATCAAAGAACTTGACTCCTGCTATCTTCATGCCCTCTATTCCTAGGCTGAGGAGTTGATTCTTATGATGGCAAGATGGCCAATGTAACTCTAGGCAGATCTGTGTCCCTACAGAAAGAAGGAAAAAAGGAAAAGGGCAAAAGTCAAAAGACATTGCCTTTTAAAAAACATTTATTTTTAAAAATTTTATTGATTTTCCAATCATTATACAACTATATGATTTTAAGAGTACATTTTCACCTCTTCATTAGCACACATGATTGACTCACTCTCCACCAAAACTCCAATGCCAATGCCCCATTCACCTTCCCATCTTGTCCTTCTCCCTAACTCTGGTAATCATTACATATATACATGTATGTATATATGTATAATGATGTAATACATACATAAACGCATACGCACATATATATTACAGACTCTAATATACTGTTTTTGCTGTGCCTGTTTGTCATCTTTGGTTATTTATATTTTACAAGTGAGTGAACCACTAATTGTCTTTTACTTTCTGACTTAAGTTTGCAAAACTTAGCATAACTAAGCATAACTGAGCATAACTATATCTAAGCTAAGCATAATCACCTATAGATCCATTCATTTCATCCCAAAAGGCACTGTTTCATATCTTTTTATAGTTGAGTATTTCCATTTAGTATTTTAATTCAGGAAGCAAGTGCTTCTTCTCTCTCATCATGTTGACTAGAATTTGTGTTACATGGCTATTTCTAGTGCAAAAAATGGTCATAGATGTTTCTATTATCTGGGTATACTGCCACCCCAGTTGTTTTGTAAATATAAAATATGTTATTGAGTATGTATATGGCTGTGTCTGCCACAGAGATTACTAAATTTTGAAGCAATATTTTATGACACATAATATTCTCTCATTTCCTTTTCAAGTGTCCATTTCTGAATTTTTTTCTTATCTTTTATCAGGGTGCTGTCTTTAAGCAGCCTGACTACTTTGTTTCTGTTTCTTATTTTAAACTGGAATTTTCTTTAAAAAAAGTTAATGAAGCTTGTTTAAACATGTATTGAAAGTAATTGAAAATATTTCATATTTCAGAAGTCGTTTGTACTTTCTGTTCTTGGCCTATATTTGTATGATATGAATTTGCCAAATTACTGTTGTTCAAGAAACATGAATTATTACTCTAATATTATCCTAAATAATACCATCTACATATAAATTTTCAATCCTATGAAAAATGACTTACTTTTGATATGCAGTATTCCAATGCATCAATGTTCTCCCTAACTTTTCTAAAGCAATAAAGTGGGGGAAAAAGTGTATAGATGATGGCTCTTGAGATAGGAAGACCTTTGTTCAAATTCTTAAAAAATAATTGGTAAATGTAGTATGCCCCATAAAACTCATACACTCTAAATATAGCATATCATATTGCAACATTTACAAAACATCAGATACTAAGCTGTTTCCAAGAAATACAAAATTAACTTGAAAGTTTTACAATTAAACAAGTTCAGGAAAATGATGTTCTAGATGTTTCTCTTGAAGATTTCCTATTACAAAGATTCTAAAATCACTTCCAAAAAACAATTATTACTTTGTTCAACACATTTCTTTTTCCAAACCTTTCTGCCATGGGTTTTTTTTCCCAAACCTTTCCCCTTTTTTTCTCATTAATCTCTAGACTTCTTTATAATTTACCAATCCGCAGAACTAAAGGCATGGAGCATTTCTTTAAGGCATAAATTCATTTAATTTTTTTGTTTTCATCATACACATTCCTTTTAATTAACAAGTGAAGGTCGGCATCAATGCATTTAATTTCTTATGGAATTACTACCAGTGTTGCTGATACACCTAGGATGATTCTATCACATCTATTTAACTGACAAATTATGACTGCAGTACTGTATAAGTTAACCAAAGTGTAAACATTTTTAATTTTTTATTTATATAATTGCTTCAATTTTAGTACTTCTAAAGTAAAATAGTGAATAAGAAAAAATAAATTTAACTATGAAATTTAAAAATTACTTCTATCTAAAATATTGGGTGTTAGGACAATTTACCATTAATGTAAACTTGGTTAAAAAGTCAAATTTTGATCTTAAATTATCAGTAAGACACTGATTGGCTGGTTAAGATATTTCCCTACTTCCATTAAAAATTACATGAGTAAGATGATTGGAAAGAGACAGAAAAAATCTTTTATTGGAATAATGATAAATCTACCAAATAAACTCCCCTTTCATACTGGCAAGTTGTGATTTGAGTGCAAGCAAAATTCCACTTTTGTAAATAATTTTGTAAAATAAGAAGTATTTTACAAAGCAGTTGATAATTTATTTTGTGTTTTCTGCAAGTTTGAACTTGGTTGTTCTTTTATGAATGATGAGCACTCTAGGGAGAGGAATTATATAGATTTTAATTTGAAACATAACTTTGAAGCAACATATTTTTATATTTTTAATATTTTCTGCTAGTCTTATTTATCTAGCTTATGACCCACACTCTGTAAACAAGGCCAAAAGAGGTCACAGCACTTTAAACTTCATTTACATATTAACAGCATCAAATGATAGTTATTAGTGTTCTGGTATTATATGAATACAAGTTCTTTAAGTAGACAAAAATCTAGAAAATAAGTAGTACACTCAGCATACATGTAAGGCTAGAGTGTCAGGAATTCAGTTATAGTGATACTAAATTGGCCTGTCTAGGGACAGCCTACAATTTTTGTCTACATGCTTCTAGTCTGCTCATCTTATGCATGGTAGACAGGTAGCAATTTTGAATGGCTCATCTTAAAATGAATGCAATTATCAAAGGATTACATGGTCCATCCTGCAAGGCACTCACTCATTTTAATTTTTTGTTTGTAGCCGTCTAGCCCCTCTGATTCACACTCATTTATTTTTAATGGAAAGTTTTAGAGCTTAGGTCTTATCCTATTTAAAATAAAATATGCTGTTAGATAAAAGCTTCATACATGGCAGTTACTGTCTCTCAAATTTAGACCAAATGTTGTTTGTTTCTTAGAATTAATGCAGGTAGATCATTTATTTACTTTGTGAACTTAAGATTGTATGTACCCCAAATATTAAGACTATGATTATAATTTACAACTAACTTGAGATAATAGAAATTCAAATTGGTGCTAAATTATATACCATAGATTTCATTTTTGTTCTTTGATCTTTTCATTGACTGAAAATCACTCCAGTTAAATCTGTCAATCCTCCCTTTCTCTCAACCCATCAATTTATAAATAAGAATTAGTCACATAAATTATGAAATATTCCTTTAAGTATTATTTATTCATAATTTCTGGTATGTATTATTCCACATGTCTTACCAGGGTCAATACTTAAATTATTTCAGAAATAAAAAGATAGAAACTTTAATTGTTTAAGATTACATAAAAAGCACAAGGTAATTAGATTTTTTAAAATTTTTTTGGTGAACATTCTGAATAATGATTGTAGTTAAGTAGGTCACTTACTGATCTCCTTAATTCAAATGTAAAAGCACTTCCAAAATTATTTTATTTTATAATAAAACACATACAAAATGCTATTTCAAAGATCCAATTTTTTGAAAGAAACTATAATTTTCCACTTCATTTTAACCTGGATATTTTAAAGGAATTTTGTGTGAAATGATTCCTACAATTTCTTTAGGTTTTTTTTTTTGGCATTTTAATCATAAAGATCTTATTTACATGTGTGTATTTCTTTATTTTAAAAGCTTGGTATAAGATTACAAACTTCAGAGACTTACATCCATTTAACCCCAAATTATTGAGTGCCCTTTCTTTGTAGAATACTAAGTGAAAAAATATATATATTTAATGTGTCCAATCTAAATGTACTGATTTAACATTTGATATTATAAAAGGACAAAATTACATGGAAAGGTACTGAATAAGTTAGCCCATCAAGAGACAGTCTAGCAGGACAGGTGGCATTCCAAAAGGGCACAAAATTTCTGCTCAAGAAAACATTTGAAAAGCATACTGGCATTTCCATGTTAAGTATTGCCTACATAAAATACCATCCAATTGATAATTTTGTCTAAAATTCATCTGCAAGTTACATGCTAGGCTACAGCAATCATTGATTCCATTTGTAGTTTTCTGGCTCCATTAATCACCCATTACCTATCTAAGATTTGATTTACTGGCCTAATATTAGTGAATTTTAGTCCATGCTGAGAATTGGTAGTACAGCAAATAAGAACACATTGCTTTAGTTATTTTTTTCCTCATGTATTTTCAAAACCAAGCACTTGTATAGCCATCAATTTATGAACAAAGGCATAAAACATGGACAAAGCACTAAAAATGACTAAAACCCTAAAAGGACCACTAACAGATTGCCAGAGATTTGCAGTATAAAGACAATGTGATTGTTGCATCCAATTCTCAAAATCACTGGCTATGATATTTTGTATAATATATTGGAAGTATAAATAAATGTAGCAAAAATATAAAAATGTTAAGGGACATAACTCAGTTATATACTTAAGTAAGACATTGGGATGTGTCTTTTACAATACAAAGTCAGAAATTCTTAAAACATTTAATAGAACAAATCGTATCATTGGAATGATAGGAACTGTCTATGTCATATACATGCATTAAGACATTTAGGGAAAATTATATTTTAAAACCATGTCAAATAATTAGTATTCTGTAAGTGTCTAGAACTGTAACTAATAAACATAACTTTAACTTATAATCAATGAAACCTCAATGCAATAAGTGAGGAAACTAAAGTCTAGAAAAACAAAGTAACCTAAAAAAAAGACCAATATTTTAAAAAGAACTGGAGCCAGAGTTCTAATAACAAGCAGGGCACCATAATATTAAAGGAGAATTTAGACACTCATTAACAGAACACCACTTTCACAATTTAATTAAAGTTCAAGATCTCAAACCTGCAGGATTTTAAGAAGTGCTGTATCTAACAATGTGTTTTGTTTATGATATTTAATATTTTAGGTATTAGTTATTACATTTTGATTTCTTGTTTTCCTTTATAAGGCTTTAATATTCTAATCTTTAAAACATGATTAGCATAAATTTAGAGGTCAATCAGCTACATAGTATTAGGCAACATCCTACATTTTATTTTGTCACTTAGCCCCTCATTTTTTGTTTAGGCCATTAAAGACATCTGAATGTAAGGTGCATCTTTATGTACTCAGAGCCATTAGAAATGTCTTTTATTCCTCCCCCTCTTATGCCATCCACTTCTATTTACTGTCTGTTTAATGTAGAGTGTATACATTTCAGAATTTCTCCTTTCTGTATTTCCTAACTCCTGGTCATCGAAAGCTAAATCCTTCATTATTTTTTTGTGCAATGAGTGTTTGGTACAGATTTAATTTAGAATAAGTTAACAATTTCATTTATTATACTGCCTTTCATTGTTTTAATATCTAAATGAAATATCTGAGGCTAGGCTAGTTTTGAGAATAATGTATCATGTGTGTTTTTTTTTAACATACAATTTTATTAAATTTGCTCTTTATTATCTTTCATATAGTTTTGAGACTGTATGAATGGTCATATCTAAGCTAATTGTAGGAGGTAAGATTTTGATTGTCAGTTTACTTATTCTCTGATATATCATTTTAGCACAATTGAATATGAATTAAAGTGAAAATTATTTACATGTAACATGTTTATGTGAAAATTTGAGGAACTATAAGTGAATGTTACCTTAGGAGAGGTTGGTAAAAGTAAAAAATAGGCACTAGGATTTAGTAAAACTAGTAAATAATTATGTAAAATAATGTAGACTGATTTATTTGAATGAGTTTTGCTTAATTCATAACCATATAGGATGAACTATGAACATATTCAAAAAAATCCCTATGATAAGCACCTAGAAAAAAAGGGGACATACTTTCACAAAAAGTTGAAAGTAAATGAAATGAAACAACACTAAGAGCATGGAAATATTCTTTTAAACAATGAAGTGATTTCATGTGACTCTCTTATTTTATACATAAGAAAATTTAGGTAGTGAATGCTTGAAGGACCATCATGATATAATAAATATAACAAAATATATAACGTAACAAAAAAAGTAACAAATATAATACAGAAATTAAAAAAATTAAAGTACTCTTTTAGAAAACTATCATAAAGCTTTTTTAAATTATTAATACAACTAAACTCAAAGTTTAAGGGGTTTATTAAATAACTTTTTTGTTGCTCAGAAAGCAAAACATAATTAAAAATCTGATTAAATCATAGGCTGTTGTCAATGTAGAAGGGAATTTGATATAAATTGTGTGAGAGATTATTGATTATTCCAAATGATAATAAATTATAAACACTGTTATTAAGATATAACTGGAAATGCCTACAAGAAGAGGCAGGAGGGACCTCCCTGGTGGCTCAGCGGTTGAGCACTGGGCTGCGAAGCTGCCCACAGCCTCTGCAGCACCGGTTCAATCCCCGGCCGCCGGGCGAGGGTCTCACATGGCGCGCAGACCTCTCCTGCCGCCCACTGCTCCCCTCATCATTGTGCTTCAGTCCTTCTGCCTGTTCTACTCTCCCCTCTGGCTCTGGTGAATTCTCTCACCCTCTCACGCTACTGACTGTACCCAGTGCTTGTATAAATAAAAAATATTAAAAAAAAAGAGGCAGGGTATAATAATTTTAATACTCTAAATATATATATATACTAAATATACTAATATATACTAAGATGGTCTCAGATTAAATGGAGAAATTTTGGACGCTAGAGAAAGAAGGAAGTTTGGTTATTTTTTTTTAGGAAAAATCTTTTACAATTTAGGAAAAAAGGTATCTTACTACTAGAAGTTGGAACAGTCTATTTGTTTAGCAAAGCAAGTAGTCAAGCTTGAGTTGAAAAAATATTTTGAGAAATTAAAGAACTGATAGCTGAGAGAAATGAACAGACACAGATGGACTTCTTGGCCTTATTTCATGAGCACATTTCCTATTTTATTGGCTTGGGAGAAATAAATCCATTTAAATGAATCAAAATGCAGAACACAAATGTATCTTTTGGAAAAGTATAAAATATATTCTCTCTCTGAAAAAATAAGTACCATATCTGTGTGTGTGTATAATTACATATACACAAATATACATACTACACATATAAATATATATTTATATATATGCAGTCCCATTGTCCAGAAGTTAAAAAACAATTCTAAGTGCATAATAAAAACTCTTGACTATATAATCTTAAGAAAAATAAACACGGAAAAAATAGAAATGTTAAAATTGGAAATTTCCAGTTTTGAAAACACATAAACTAATGTAAATGTTATAATTTAATGAAGCTCCTATTTAATAATCAATATAGGTGCTCTAATAAATATTGTATATAGTTATAAAATTTGAGTATTAAGCAGGATTAATTAAAACTATTTTAATATTTAATAGCATAGAATAAGGTAACATTTATTGAATATTATCAATATTTTTCTATTTTATTAAAGACCAAAATAAATATGTGATTATAATCTAATTCACAAACATGCAACATGCTCACTGTGCAATCAAGACTATATATTTTGCAAGTCAAAATATTGTGAGCAAATAATTTTGCAAGCATTTACCAATATAATTATATGTTGTTTTCAAAGTCCACATGACTAGGGCATTTTATTTGCTAAAGAAAAGTACAATTTAGAAAATATCATGCTTTTTCATTAAATTTTTATTAAAATCTTATATCGAATGTAGAAGGAAATGAAATAATGAAAATAATTTAATAGGTCAAAATGACTGATACAGAATTCATATCTTGAATTAATGTATATTAACCTACTCTTAGTCAATGTATATTAGTCAGTGTAAATTAACCTACTCTTATTTTCTACTACTACTACCCATTTAATAGACCCTTTTGTTCCATACAATTGCTAATGTTTGAGTCATCAACTTTACTATATTTTATGTAAATTTTAAAAAAATATTACTTTTTCAAAACTACAATTTCCTTATACATTTATCTGTCATGATTTTCAGCTTATTCCATTTTTTGACTAAAGTAGATATTGTGGGATCACTTATATTTCTTTAAAAGTACAAAATTTACCTTTAAATAAATAATTTATTGGTTCAACATACTGGTACTCCATTTTGTATTTCTGACACAGTTTTCCATTTCAGCCTACACAGTTTGAGAAATCAAGGCTGCTTCCTGTGTCCACAAATTAAACCAAATATCATATACAGAGTAGGTGGCCACAGGGTCAGTATTTGCTATATACAAGACATCCAGTCATTATGGTTGTCTTTTATATATTTCCAACAACAATTAGAATTGTTTTTTTTTTTGCAATTTAATCAATTGCATTGATAAAAATGGTCAGATAAGAAATATATAATAGACCTAAAATAAAGATGGAAGTATAAAAATAGACATTGGTAGTTCTTTTCTGACAGTACAGTTGAAATATAAAGATTTTATAGAACAAGTTTGGACAAACTTGGTTTTAAATTTAAGAAAACGTTAATTTTTTTTAAATTAAGATAGCATTAGTTTACACTGTATATGATTCAGAAATATAAGCTCCCACCTCTTCAGATGTCAACTACCACACCACACCCAAAGAAAACAGATAATTTTGACTAACAAAACTACTTGCAACTTGAATTTGTCTCTCCTATTTATTACCTCCAGGAAATCATGATAAATCACTAAAATAATTGCATGGTCATAATTTGAATAGATTATAAAAATAGGATAAACTCATGTATTGACTTTTTACTATTATTTTCAAAACAGGAAGAAACTTTGAGGAGTAGGTAGTTTGAGTGATGGGCAGGACTGCAGGATGAAACTTTAAATGCTGGCACAAATATTTTATTAGAGATAATGCTACTATTATATATGTAAATAAATCAATAAGTTGATCTGTCTTCTAAATATATGTTACATTTGTAAAATACCTGAATCCAAACAATTAATTTTAACCTTCTAAGCATGTTTCTATATTAATACAATTTCTTTAAGGCAATGTTTCTTTTTCTGGTGTTGAGGACATATACCTGATGCTCTTTTGCCTGTTATCAAGCTACATAATCTGTCAAAACATTAATGTTTTTCCTTTTAAAAACCACTAACTTTTCTTCCCGTTATTTGTAGAATTCACACAATATTCATGGTGTTTGTAAATCAGTGTTGCTCGTACTCTTAGTACTAAGTTCTTAACTAATTATGCTCTTTCATGCAAGAAATTTTTTATTCATATTTGTGAAAAGGAATTTAATTGAATCAAAGCCAGTCTGCTTTATAGTGAGTGAAAGCCCTAAACATATCAGTGATTCAGGCAATAGAGCATAAAATAATTTAACCAGGTACAAAATTCAAGCTAATCTAATGTTTACTTTGTTTTGGCCTTAGATGAAAACATAACAAACTTTATTTTTCCATTCCTAAACTGATGGTAGAAACTAACTAGGTAAACATGATATGTCATCAACTCAAATCAAATTTGAGCAGTTTGTAATTGTGTAAGCTTTTTTTTTCAGTGATAAATAATGTAGTATGCACTTACAAGTAAGTCACATACTTTAGTGATATATATTTGAGCATGTTGTGCATTGAAGTCAATGTATTTTAAATGCATTCCTTTTTCATTTTCTAAAAATTGCAGAAATAACTAGACTTAACTTTTCTTGAACTACTTGAAATTGAAATAAATAAAATAAGGGCTAAAGAATACCACAGACATTCTAACAAAGAAATGAGATGACCACAACTAAGGAGAGTTTGTAAAATACCACAAATTTCACACACACACACACACACACACACACACATACATACACATACCACACTCTGGCCAATAATTCTTCAAGCATTTTTTTATATTGCCTGATTTCATTTTTGTTTTTTTTTTTCCTTCAGGGAATTCACTTAATATACATGTATAACTATTGTTTTGAAAGAGGCAACAATCACTGTATTTGTGCTTTTATTTCTTGCCCTTATTTAAATGTGAAGGTTGTTTTGTTTTCTGTTAGGAATATAATAAATAAGGAAGAAATGAGTTGGAAATGAGAGGATCAACAGGATCTGAAAAGATCAGTCAATTTGGGGTAGCTGATCATACAAGGAAGATCAAGAGCAAGGTGAAGGAATATTACCAATTAGGAGGTTGGAGCTACAGCAAAGTACTTTGAACAAATATTCCCTATCCTTATTAAAGTAGGGTACCTGCCATAACCACATAATCTTTGGCTTTTCATGTGGATGGATCAAGTGTTCAGAACCAATTGATTATGACATTGCATCAATAGATTATTTGCATTTATTTGATGAAAAAACTTGTTTCATACTTACAGTAATAAGTGTTCTATTGCATACATATCTTCATATCTAGCTGTAAATTATATTTTCATATTATCTATTTTTCTCTACTGAGTAAACAAAAAGAAACTACTACACTTTGGTGACAGTTGAAAGTTTTGCAAGGTAAATAATTTTTTCTGTCTTACAAAATTGAAAAGTAATAAATGACAAACATGCACTAATTTATACTCTGAAAGTGATGTTTTCAGAGTTCTTACCAGGGGCAAATTAATGCAATTATCTTGTTTTTCCTTCATAATTTAAATGTGTGTTAACGTAGATAAAATTTAATTGCATTATTTTGTTATTTTTTTTAACAAGGATTTACTTATAAATTTAAATCCTTTGCTGTTTGTCCTGTTGGGTAATCAGGCACATAATATGCCACCAAGAAAATAATCAGTAAGGTAATAAGTATATTCTTTGAAAAAATAATAAAATCATGGTTTATGTCAAGGAAGTTTTAGTAATGACTAGAGGCAGCCTACATACTCCACAGATTAAGAAATTAAGGATAAGAGAGAAGAGACCAGATAAATGACAGATAAGTGTGATATTAGTAATGACAAAGTGTTTTTAATTATATCTTAAAATCTCTACTGGCTCAGTAGTGTCTTCATTACTGTATTTCCTATGTATATAAAATATATTTTTAATTTAGAGCTTTCATGAATTTGTTTATATTTGATGGGCAAAACATTTGAAGATGATAAAATTGAATACACAGTGAAAATTTAACTGTTTTTCTTAATATTTTGCTTAAGATAAATCTATAAAATACTTTTTAAAATGCACAGGTTGATGTTAAATAATACCTTTTGATTCTCTGAAGAGTTATTCTAAACCCTTGTTGCAATATCTCATAAATAGTTCAGTGAATAGTGTAATGTAGTGTAAAGAAGAGAGCACCAGCTGTATTGAGTGAAGGAAAGACCTATAAATATACATAAAAAATTCTTTAAAGTATTCATGACTTCAGGAAAGAAAGTGTCTATTCCTGTAAACATAATAAAAGTTATCTGGGTAGCTTTAGTGTTCAGTGTTTCTGTTGCTAGTTTAAATTGCTTGATTTTTAGGAAATCTTGAACTAAAAGTAAACTTAGACAACATTTAATTTTAAAGATAATCATATTTGTAACAATTAGATTTGTTTGCTTAATCATTGTAATGTTTAAGCAATTTTAGTTAATTGAATATTCTAACACTGAACTTCCTCTATTTCATCTTGAATCTTGTCCAGCGGAAGTTCTTATTCTTCAAAATCTGACATTAAAACAGTTCGAACAATGGCCCTATTAAGCTTCTCACAAAGCATTTTTTGTGCCATATTTTGAAATTATGACATTCAGAAGTGGAAAGAATTTGAGAGCATTTAATCCAGTACCATCATTTAGCAGAGAAGGATGAATGAATTGACTTGTGTTACTGTGCAATTGAGAATGAGAAAAACACTCAGAGAGAGAAGTTAGAGAGCACTACAGACAAGATACACAATCTGTTATAACAGCACAACCATCAATTATATCATTGATTGGGCAACCAACTAATTTACACAGACATCCTAAAACATTATTTAAAAAAAATGACAGGAAGCTGTAAGAAAATAGTAACCTTATGGTAGGCAATCATAGAAAGATTAGGCCTTTAAAAAAAAAAAATTACAGGGCAACTAAAACAATAGGCTCTCTAAACAACTGTCAGCCCCCACTACTTATTAGCATTATTAACTGTGGTTGGGCTTATCAGTCTCAATCCTATCCCCTGTCAGCTCTCAGTATTTACATGCATACATGCTCAAGGATTATATTATCAACAGCAATCACCAGTGGTGGGAAAGCAGGAATAATGGTTTCTCTTTGTGTACATTGAAAAACGGAAGTTTCATTTATAGCCTAAACCCTGTTAACAAGGGTGGGTATTATTGTGTTGCTACCTCAGTTTCATGAAGAATTCTATTGTCAATATTACTGAATGACCTCATCTTGTTTTATGTTATCATATCAAAAAATTACTTATGGCCACTTTCTTGTATATTTTTCCACTGAGATAGACATCCAGTAGTTGTCTGGATGATCTACTTTATTATGATCTACTTTATACAGGAAATAGGTTTTATGACATAGTGTTTCAAAACAAGTTATGTCTTTGGCCCCATCAATCACTAGGTTGAGGGAAACTGAATTAACAATAAAAGAAATAGAAAGCACTTTTTCTTTAATTTCTACTCTTTTTTAAAAAAAGATTTATTTATGCATACAAGAGCTGGGGTACAGGCCAGAGATACGGGGGGTAGGAGGATTCACCAGAGATAGAGTGGGGAACAGAACAGGCAGATTGACCAAAGTACACTGCTAAGGGGAGCAGCGGGAGAGTCAGGAGAGGTCTGCCATGCCATGTGGGTAGCTCCCTGGCCAGCTGGGGAATCAAACTCGTGCTGCAGTGGCTGCAGACAGTTTCATAGGTTGCATCTTAACCCCTTGCGCTACCATGGAGGCTCTAACTTCTACTCTTTTGATATGTGCAGGAACTTTGTTTATTGTTCAGAATAAGAGTTAACTGAATAAAATGCAGAAGTCTTATGATTCAGAATAGATCTTATTATCTTTGGGTTTATAGCTGTAGGAATAGTTCCATCAGCTGTTTTAATGTGATCTACATAGTATGATATGTTTTATGGTTTGGTTTGGTATGGGAAGGATAGCCAGTTTGGTTTCGGTCATGCTAAATGTGAGGGATGACTGTTCTTACACATGGAAATCTCTTGAAGGAAACTGGAAATATAGGATGGAGCACTGGTAAGATTCAAATGAGAGTAGATACACAAATATTCAAGATATCCAAAGTCAGCAAACAGCTACACCACATATATGCAAACATGCATATGCACATATATACATACACATATTGAATAATAGAAGGATTAAGTTTATAAAATATGGTAATGATGATGGCATGTGCTATCTATTGACATTTTACATTTTACTTTTTGCAGTGTGGAAGTTACTTTGTTCTGGAGTGTGAAGTCATGGTTGTTGTTTTCAGTTGTTATTTGAACATGTTTTAGAATAGCCAATAAATAGCTAATATATTGCAGTAGAACTTATCTAATAGTATTGAATGAGGTCATGAGTATATGAATTACAGTTCTTCAATCTTGAACTGCATTTAGTGAATGAAATGTATTTATGCTCAATTATGTTTATGTTTTAAAAATCATCTTTATAAATGGCAAACTTGCCTATTATTTCCTATTCACTATAATAATGTTTTCCAAATGTTTTTCTCCTTTCATTACTTAACCTTAGTTTAACTTCATCCAATTTCAAAACTTCACCACTTTCATTTTACGTTATGAAACCTTTTACATCTGAGTATAGAAAACACAATAGATCTTTAACTAATATCCTGCTCATTAATGATTTGGAAGGTACTGAAATTAACTATAGCTAGTGAAGTTGTTCCTCAGAAACTAATTCTTATAGAATTTAAGATAAATTCCAATATGGGTTTGTGTGACTCATTTACTTTTAAATAATACAAATTTAATCTACTGAGCAATAGATTGTGGGATACCTGTGTGTTATACACAACTAACAACAAAGATGAAGTATCATTTGACACTGAATATAAATTTTCCTTATTTCTAAAAATAAATTTTTATTTAAGTTCTATAAACCAATTATTTGGAATGATCACAATTTACTACTTTTCTGACAAAGGATAGTGTTTAATATTAATTATGCACAGAAATAAATTATTTGGTAGTAAGGATTCAGAAAGTAAAAAGCAATCAAACAAGTGATAAAACTTAAAATTATACCTGCTGAATATGAATAGAACATTACCCATAAAATGATTTTGCAGAATCAGTTTTACAAATTGAATCATGCTGCTGAAAACACTAGTGTTATGTTTAACTATAGTATTTGAGTAAACAGTTTTTAGACAATTTAGTTTTTGAGTCATTTCTTAGAATTTAGTCACACTGTAAAAGACTGATAAACTAAGTTTTAAGATAGTGTGGGCATTTTGATGGAAATTTCTTGTGAACCACTACATTTTGTACAGGTTTAGGAAGAAAACTTATCAGTGCCATATTTCATGAGTGAATTTTCCAAAAGTCATATGGTATTACTTTGATTCTTATTTCTAATAGTAACATAAAATGTTTAAAATATTTATTTATATTTTCTTTTATGAAATCAAAATTAATTAAAAATAAGCAGTATTTCATACAAGGTATAACCCCCCCAATCTGGCTAATATGTTAAGTTAAATTCTTTTAACTTGATTTATTTTAGCTCAATTAAGCTGTGATCGTCCAGAAAATTGACTGAGAGTCTTGTTTTTATCATTTCTTCATGGATTCAAAGATATAACTTTTCAGCATAAGAGAAGCAATATTATATTCTATGAGTAAAATAGTGAGAATTCAGGTGACAGTGGCAAAGTATAGAGCAAAGATAATATGGTAAACATAATTTATCTTCAAATGAATTTGAATATCCCTTAAGGGATTTCATATCTAGTAACATTATTTGATTTTAATATTAAAATGTTTATATTATTAGGCTTGGTATGGTGGCAATTTAAAAATATTCTGTAATATTTCTGAATAAAAGTCAGATGGCAGTTAATGTTTGTTACTCAAAATACGATCTTTGCTAATTTTTGAATTTTTCTGTAATCCAGGGATTTTGAGGTATTATCAACAAATCTTAATTTTTAACTTTTTAATATGTAATATTTGACTCTACAGAGTACAGCATATAAATGTGCTAAAAAATGATGAAACAATCTTTTCTATTCTGAGTGAAAATCAAGCAATTCCTCATTGACTAGAGAATAAGGAAACTGGAATTAATATTCTATCACAAGGAACTGAATTAGTTCTTAGCAATTTGTTATCCTTTTTATGGAAGATGATAAATACTGGACTCTGACTGAGATGGGTTGTAATAAGGGAGCAGACATTTCAAGAAGCCTCGTTGCACACCTGGCTGCAGCTTTCTGTGCACTCTTGGGCAGATCCCTGACCTTTCTGAATCTCTAAAACAAAAGAGCAGTAAGAAATCACTTGCTTTCACATCCTCATTTTAACTATATGCCATGAAAGAAAAAACAAAACCATAGTCGATATGTTAATAATATATAATGCTAAAAAAAGTTTGTATTTTCAATACTTTAATGTAAGATTATGCTTAATTTTGGAAATGGTGTATCTATTTTGGTAAGGCAGATTCAGTTGGAAAGCTGTTCTTTTTCCCTATTCAAACTAATCTAATCCCAAATCTAAATTCAGTAAAGGGTTGATTTGTCTTTTTATAAGTAAGGAGAATAAAGCAGAATAGAAAATTCAAAATATCAGAGTTACATTATTGATACATTTTCAAAAGGTACTACTTTGGATTTATAATGCAGACCAAAGTTGAGGGTTATTATGCAATGATATTAATAATGTAGATATCAACTCATAGTGAATTCAAATCCTAAAATATAGACAGGACACATTTTAGAAAACTCATTCCAACTTAAGGAAAAACAAAAATTAGTTATCAAATTATGAAGATATGAAAATATATAGTTCATTGGTTCATAATAATTTATAATGTTATAAAAACTATATATTCTCAATTTGTCCATTAGCTATGATGTAGTTTGCCTCTGATATGATAAAGTCTTCAAGTATATGCTGAATTAACATCTTGCAAAATATAGTAAAAAGCATTTCCTCAATGAGCAGTAGATTATTTCATATGTATTATCAATTATTTTCTTTATAAGACTCTAGGTTAAGAAATCTTTAAAGAAAGATTTTAGTTAACACATGCGTAGCACCAGGTAGTCTTCAAAATGCTTTGCACATATTATCTCTCAGGCTTAGTTGTCCATCGCCCCCTCCTCCCTTTGTAGAGAGAAACCTTTAGCTCAGCGAGATTTAACAATCTGTCACCAAGTACAAAATATACATGTGACTTGAACATAAGACTTTTAATGCCAAAACCTATAGTCACTCTGCTATGGCATTGTAGGCACTGAAATTATATAGCTATAATAGCGATGATGATGAAAATATTTTTTGAAAACTCCATCTCTCAAAGAACTCATAACATTTGAAGAATACCAAATTAGTGCAAGAAATAATAGTAGATTATGAGATATAGATATTTGACACAAGCAGTTTTGAGGAAAAAGTAAACATCATAAAATTCCATAAGAAAGGTAGATAGAAGTGAATCAAATGCAAGGAAGAGAATTTTTTTACTTGGTAGGAACAGCATAAACATAGTGAGGCAATTAGCCAGTTTACATAATAGTTTGAGTAAAATTAAAAAGATGAAACCTTAAAATTCAGAAGAATAGAATATTAAATGATTCAGTAGCTAATAATTGACTGGTTCTAGAGAAGGTGAGTTTCATGGTGCAAAAGTTAATATGAACACAGTTTATAAGACAAAATGAAGGAAGGGAGAACAATGTAGGATTTGACTTTGAAAGTCTATAATTTAGAACTGAGATGAAAAGGCAGTGGAAATTGTTGGGAAGAAACAAAATATCATCGTAAAGCAAAAGTTGATGTGACTAGAGCATACTTTGTATTTAAAGAAAGATTGAAAGAAGATTAAAATTAACTTTATGTCTAAATAACTCAGGGAAGTGCTGTATCACTTTAGAATAGAGCAGTTGGGAAGGAGAGCTAGTATGGAATAAGTGGTTGGATTCAAATGTAAACTGTTTAACTGTGGAATGATGGTGTGCTGCATAAGTAGGAATATACAAAAATGGACTATAACAATTTCCATGAGAATTTATAGCTATAAATTGAGAAGTTTTGAAATTATCAGCAGAGACATTAAAATTTGGGTGTCTTAGGTCATTAAAATGGATGAAGGATCTGAAAGTGAAGATTTAGCCCAAAGGCATACCCTGTTAGTGTGGCAGACAGTAGTGATGTTGGAATGCAGTCACATAAATTCAGAGAGGAACATTAAGGAACTGGTATTCAGCAATTATTTTATTAGAAGCTACAGAATTGTTAAAAGATAATCTTGAGGAAAAAAACAATGATTTTAAAACTAAGATTTTAGGGGTAGAAGCTTAGGTTTAAAGAGAGATATAAAAAATAGGAAGATTATCATTTTAGATATTTGGGCAGAAATTAGAAAAAAGTAGGAACATCAGAATAATTTAAATATGAATATATTTTAAATGCCTGCTAGGATTCTTTAGCTAGGAATTTTAGGAGACATAAGACAAATCAGAAACTGTATTTGTTTACAACCTAATAACTAAAGGGTAATATGTGCACTAATTTGTACATTTGTACCAGGAAATTGTAACTTGAGTCTCAATGCTATAGCTATAAAGAAAAAAAGAAATACCTGCATCATTCAAGAACTAGTTCAACTTCTCTAAGAAAAATCACCAGAAATATAGTGCCTTGAATCAGAAAACATTTATTTCTCTTACTTCACAGTTCAGTGGAAAGCAATTCAAAGCTGCTGAAGCAGCTCTGCCATCCTTAACATGGAACTTCTAATACATCTTTCATTAGCATTTCTTAAAAGATGGAAAAAGAAAAGATTTCAGGGCAAATATCCTTAAGGATATTTCTCAGAAATTGTACACATCACATACTCATATTCCAGTGGCTCACTTTTAGTTGTCTAACAAAGAAAAATGGGAATTTTTAGCTGGGAAGCAATGCTTTTAGTAAAAAATCATGTAGGGCAATTAATGCTTGAGGGACAGTCACCAGTCACTACCATAGATACTTTCCATGAAAGGATCCAGAAGACTGCAACCAATTGGTGGTACTGGATTGAAATTGATATGTGGGTTTAAGATTTTTGTATCTGGAGTAGAGTGTAAGGAACTAGAAGCTGAAGAACAGTATGAGCAAATGGAGAAGTATTAATATAGAACTTTTTTTTTTAAGTGGCCAGCTGGTAGGGGAAAAAGTAGTAGAATCTAACTCTGGAAAGGTATTTAGGAGAACAGTGTTAACAATCTTGAATTCTGTGCTTAAACATATGGCTATTTAATCTGTAGTCTGTGGACATGATTGAAAATTTGTATTTAGTAGAGCTGTGGCAATTTGGGAATTAGTCTCCATAAAATTAATGGGAAGTAGTACATACAGCTTATAAATTTGAAATAAAAAATGCCAAGTTCATTGATCATAGCTATAGGATGTGATGGTCTTAACTAGCATTGATGCTAATGGAAATAAACCGGGATGCTGGAGGGCAAGAATTGAAAGAGACATTCTGGAGGTAGGCTGATAGAACTGGAAAAGTGTTTGGTGGTCAGAGTTGTGGGACAAAGGCATATAGGTAACTAAAGTTTGTCTAAAGCATTAAGCCTAAGCGACTAAAGGCTATGACATGACTATTGAAATTATTAATTTATGAATTCTGGCAGGTGATGTTATTGAGAGATGGAGAAAGCAATAAAAGAAAGGGATTAAGAGGAAATATGAATTCATATTTGATGTATTAATATTGAAAAATCTACTGTCAGGCTATTGGAAATTCAATTTTGGCCAAGAGAGTGGTAGGGGTTAAATGTATATTCTTGAGATAACTGAATATTTTTATGTGTTTTAAAAATATGGAGTCCAATAGAATATTTTTGTGTGTTTGAAGGAATTGGAAACTAGGAGTATTTATAGGAGCAAGAGATGTGGAAAATAGAGTTAAACATAGAAATGAGAGGTGATTTAGCTTAGAAAGAAATGGAGAATGGAACTAGAATCAGAGCTGTGTTGACTTAAAGGTGAAGGAGATAAAGCAGACACAAAGAAGTGAAAGTCCAATGAATATGTGGTATGTGGGTCTTTGGGATGTATTGTTGCTTGGGTGTAGGCATTTGAAAAGTATGGTTTATTAATAATTGTCAACATTAGAATGGTAACCGATCAAATGGAGACAGAGGGAAAAATTCCCTAATATGACCATAAGAAGTAAATTGCAAACTCAGGTTAGACAAAATTTTTGTTGGGTCAACTTGCATATTTTAGAGGTTTTGTCCACTAGGTATATTCAGTCTCAGGGAAGAGGAAAGAATGTTAGTATGTAAAAGATGTATACAATTTAAATTTATGCATTAGTTTACTGTACCATTTTTCCTGTTTTTAAATTAAAGTTTAGAACAAACAGCTTCACTGAAGTGGATAGTAATCCCTTGACATCAATGCCAGTCTTTCCAGATTTTTCTTCCCTATCTGCCTAGATGTGCTTCTCCCCTTTTCCGTTCCTTCCTCCTTTCCTTCCCTCTTTCCTTCTCAGAATTAAAAATATATGTGATTTGGGAAGGGAGAATAGAGCTCTGCATATTTACAATTCTACCTTCCCCACCCCTTACCACCACATCTCTCTCTTCATCATGGACTCTCTTCAAGCACCTCAAGGTTTGTGGAATTCTATATAAAAACTAGTGATCTTACTTAGTCACATTATATAGTCTCACTATCTGTGTTATATTTCTAGGATTTGTCATGTGTGAAAACTAAGTCCATCTCTAACAGACCAACATTGTGGTTATAGCTAATACACTTTTATGAGTAGAAAAAATTAATTATCAAAAAATCAAAATTGGAGTATGGTTATATAACCACAGGCAGTCATATTTATATAGCAATATTAATAGTAGTATTGCATCAAACTATTGAGAAATTGCTGTCTGCCTGCACTATATTAACTCATACGATCCTTTCAACATCTTTTAAGTTAGATCTTAATACTGTCATTCTTTTCCAGGTAGGGTAACAGGATGAAGAGGTTATGTAATTATCAATGAATAGAACAGGAAGGTCTGGCTATAGATTTCATGATCTAACTGCTTGAGAACACTGCCTCTCATGAGGAATGAATTGTTTAGACAGTTCATTAAAATTCATTACACTCTCTAAAGATTGATTGCCAACATTCTGGTACTCAGAAATGTTGAAGATGTATATAAACTAAGGTAAAAATAATCAAAAATTTAAATAAAAATAAAGTGTCTGCAACCAAAGCCAGTTCTATTTCAGCCAAACAGCAAATCAGATCAGAATGTTTAATTACTATCCAATCAACCTTTCTGTTCAGTGTGTCAGTTTAACTTAGAAAACCAAGCAAAACATTTCTTTGTTTGTCAAGGATAGGCTATTAAAATAGGGTTGTTCTAAAATTGCATTAGAAAGATGAAAATGGTTTGTTTGATCTTCTGAATTTTAATATGTCAGAAGGATTATTGTGAAGAAAATTGGGATCTCTGAAGTGACAGATACATTATTCAAATAACTTTGATTGAATGTAAGTTTTTTTAATGTGTTCATAAAGGGTACATGCACTAATTTGGTTTATAAAAGAGTGGCTTTAAAATTTGAGATATTAGGGAAAATATTTTCTCCATTTAATAATTAAATTTAGCATTGTTAATTATGGTGGTGATATTTTTGGATAGTACCTTTAATTGGTAAATATATCTGAATTTTAATCAGAATAAAATAATTATGTATGTATTCAGTTGACAATTTAAAAACTCAGCATGAATTATTTTGGGTTGTTATTAGTATTTCTAAAATCACCTACAACTTATCTCAAAAATTATGTCTGCTTTTCTTTATCTTATAACAGATTTAAATAAATTATAGATTTGAAACCAAGTAATAATTGGAAACCAATCAGCCTCAATATGCATTCCCACTTCTAACACTGCTTTTATACCATGTATATTGGCATGTATTTTGAAACCTCTAATGATGTCAGAAGCATGTGTTAGAATGCAATTCATTCTGATTTGCTTTTTTCATGTTGAGTTTGTAACATGTAAAGGTGTAAATCCAGAATACTATTTTCTTAAAATCATAATTATTCAGTGATTATTTTAATATCTATCAACTTGTTGGTTTCTATTATATCATAAGAAATTTTTAAGCTGATTTTTGTATTGTTTTCTGTCTAACAATTTTCCCATTTTAAAAATGTTTTGTCACTCATTTGTTTTCTTTTTTAATGATTTTTTATTAGTTTTATATTTTTTCCTTAATCCTATACATGAAAAATTGTTCTTGGTTTACAGGTAGAAAGATTTTCTTCTATAGGTAATATATAGTAAATGAATGCTATTTATCATGTTAGTGTGAAGATTAGCTGATAAGGAAAGGGATCTTGAAAGCCTAGCATTTGCTATCATGCATAAGAAATTGTACTAGAAAAATGTTTATTTTTGCTTTCTACTTAATCTTACCTGTCTTTCTGTTTCTTTTGCAGCAAAAATACCGGATAGAATTTCTTCTCACTGCCATTTAAATATATTCTTTTCTTTTGTCAATTACCACAGGTTTAGTCCCTATGAGTGGTATAATCCACACCCTTGCAACCCTGACTCAGACGTGGTGGAAAACAATTTTACCTTGCTTAATAGTTTCTGGTTTGGAGTTGGAGCTCTCATGCAGCAAGGTATACGATTCAGCCTGCTATTTCCTTTGGGCACCATGTCCCACTCTTTGCTGGGTGACAGCTCTTGCTGGCACAAGTCGCTTGCATGGGAGCCTCTGTGCATGTAACCATAATCCAGCTTCTCCATCTACTTACTGCATTTAGGCATTCTCAAATCCCATCCAAGAGAGATTCTGAGAAAATAATTAGCTTTTGCAAATGCACATACAGTATCCTCATCTGTTTTTTTTCTTAACCCACAGTAGGCACATTATTTCATAGATAACCAAGCTAACCTGATCCATTAGCTAGAAGTTGCATTTAAAGTACTACTAAGATTACATCTCCTTGAGACAAGAATACAGCGTAATGTAATGATACTGTTTCCTGTTTCATTTTGATGTAAAATAATTTTCATATCAATTCTTGATGATTAGATGCATTTGTAGTGCATGATTAGTAAATCTACCGCATATTATTTGCAAACTTAAAATATTTAACCATTTAGAGTTACCTTTTTGAGTGAAATATTAGCTGCATCTGATAGCATATAAGATTATCAACTATTGCTTGCTCAGAAATGCATGAAAAATACTCATAATTATTTAAAATTTATAATATTAATGTTAAAAGTAAAAGTTATATTTTTTAGAGTATGACATAATACATGCCATATATCTTAGTAATTTATATATAACTATGAATTCATTATTTTATCCCCAGTTCTCCCAAGATGAATTTATTTTTGCTGCTATGGTTCCTTCTATTATTTTTTTAATATTTATATAATGTTCAGTAAATTAATATTTCAGACAATATAATGTTCAGTAAATTAATA
Organism: Talpa europaea; assembly: GCF_964194135.1. Taxonomy (NCBI): domain Eukaryota; kingdom Metazoa; phylum Chordata; class Mammalia; order Eulipotyphla; family Talpidae; genus Talpa; species Talpa europaea. The sequence goes on along the minus strand of NC_140068.1, from coordinate 48,034,378 downwards.
TTTCAGACAAACTGCTACTCAAAAGACTTCATTAGCTAAGATCAGAAACTTTCATGCATTTAAAAATGTCTTATTTTTAATTTAATTATATTTGTTTTAATTTAATTATAAAATTACAATTACAACTCTTTTACACTGTATACTTGAACTATTTTTGTAGTTTTATTCTATCTCAAGACGTGTGCATGTCAGAGATTATACTAACTATATGATTTTAAGACAAATCAGTAAATAGAGTCCATCTTTATTACATCCCATTTTGTTCAAACACTATTAAAAACTGAGTAATTTGTAGACAGTATCTTCTTGTTTATAGATTCAAAAATTATTAAAACTGCAATTTAAAATTAGCAAATAAAGCAAAATGCCTACAATTTGAACAACTGACAATAAAAAGTATTAAGGTAAAAAGCCTATTCATTTTTAAGCATTACCAAATAGCTTAGAAAAGTTTACCTTAAATTATGGTGGTATATTTATTATCCACTTTGAAAAATCCATTTAGTAATTGGATTTAGATCTGAAGAAGTGAAAATTTATTATTAAATTATAAAATATTATTATAAAAGGTGCTTCTCTTTACATATTTAATATTATGTACAAAACCATTAACTCAGTATTACTTTTGTACTTTTAAATTATAAATTACTTCCTAAAATGACAATAGTAAGTGTCAAAAGGAAAAAAGCTTAATAAATACATGTAATAAGCAAAGCCTTTTGAAGTGGAAATAAATCCTTTTACATAAATGAGTATCCATATACATAGTTTTACAGCTATTTAAACCTTGAGAAGAGTACTCTTCAATGAACTAATCTAAGTTTCTGTCTCTTTCAAAATAAAATAAAAACCCAGTACTTTTATTTTCCCATTTCTATATTTGGGGTCCAATTTTTTTTTCCTTAAAGCATAATCTACACTTGGAATGCACTATTCAAATTCTTTCAAAATTTTAGAAATGACTATAGGTCTTTCATATGGGACAAACATCTCCTACAGATGGACTGGATAATGTAGCTCACCTAGGCAAACTGCTAGTTACTGCTAATAAGTAACATAAATAGTTTGGAGAAAATAATAAAGATCCAACTATAACAAAGATAACTTTCCTTATTATTTTTGCTGCCACTTTGCAAATTAAGATATTTTTCACTTTTATTTCCTAAAATATTTGAAGGTTATTAAGAATTTGTATATAAGATGAACTTAATACATGTAAAATCTAGCAATTAGAATTATGACTATATCTGAGGTCTCTGAAAGGGATGACAAGTAAAACAAGCAATGAAAAATTCAAATATACATTTGCTTTGCCACATAACTACTTCACTGCTGGTGGATACATGAAAGAGGAACCCATTCTATTCTGACTGATGCCCAGCTCCCCAGGAATTAGTGGGATATAGTGCTGGACATGACGTTACCTTGAGTACATGACAGTCAGCCCCTAACCAGGCTCTGATTCACAAGCCTAGGAGGTAATCGCTTTAAGTCCATGGGTAAGATATGAACTTGTGGTAATTGGGCCATTTTTGTCGAATGTCTCCACTGTTCTTTTCTTTCCCAGTCTTGTTAGTCTTGTTGACTTTATTGGTGGTGTTGTTCAAAAAAAAAACAAATGAAAAAACACACAAAATATAGGTGGGCAGCCAAAGCTGCTGGTCATCCTGGAAGTATTTTAGTGTTTCAGTGTCCGAGTGTGTGTCTGACAGGGCCTAGGAGCAACTACATCAGAAAGGTACTTTTCTGTTTTCTTCCTTACAGAGTGGTAGGCAGAGTCTGGAGCTGGAGTTGGCTGTCATGTCCAAGTCTGTCTGCTTTTTAAATTTTGTTTGTTTATTTGTTTGAAATTGCAAGGGTAAGATGAACTGCAGTGTAAGATGGGCTGTTATGATATAGTCCAATGATACAATTTTTTTCACTGTATACATGAATAATTTTTGTAGTTTTATTCTACTTTTTATGTGTTGTGTGCCACTGATTATATTAAAAATATAAGTCAAATCAGCAAATGGAGTCCATCTTTGCTTCATTCCATTTTACTCAAACCCTATTAAAAATTGAGTTATTTGTAGCCAATGCCTTCTTGATCATAGGTTCAAAATTATTAAAAGTGAGTAATAATATAATACCTATGCCTTTAGTATAGTTTCCTTATAAAAATCACAAATGCTGGTTTACCTTTTCAACTTTAATACTATAAATAATGTACATAATGTAAATATTGTGGTCAAGCCCTAAGAAAAAAATTTAATTAATTTTATGTTAAAATCTAAATTAATTAAAATTAATAATAGCCAAAAGTAAAATATAATTCTTGCATCACATTCTCTTTTTAATACCATGACCAGGCAACTCCAGCCATATATTTATAAATTACATGTGTAAAAATAAATTCGTGACTATTCTTATTCTGGTTTCCCTTATTAAGGCTAACTATAGTGATGGGAGATATTTGCTTATAAGATGGAAATAATGTACTATCTTATTTTCAAATAAAAACTTCACCAAAACCCTGCATATCAAGGTATATGGATCATTGAAATTATTTTTATACTGCATTATTTATATTAAATATTGAGACAAAATTTTCATGCTTCATGTACATGAACAATGAAAGGTTACACAAAGCTTATAAAAGATGTAGCTGAACATATATAAAATCAGTTCTTTTAAAGTCCAGATAACTAACAAAAAAACTAGATGTGTGATTTATAAACTAGAGAAATTGTTCTGCCTTTGAATGCTGTTTTTCATAAAGAATTTTCACTCAATATTTTAATTCTTACTTTGCACCATGTCAGATAGAACTTGAGTCTCCTGTCACTATAATTAAGTACAACTGTCCTAAGAGACTGTTATCTGAAATTGGCCTCTGCTCTCCCAATGGTTGTTGCTTGCTTACTAAAACAATATGTACATTTATGGTTTAAATTTTTATTACACAGTGATTCCGTTCTTCCACTGTGACCAAAAGTACTTGACTGCTGATCAAACTCTCTGTATTCGTTTCACCTCTTCCCCCCAATCTCTGTTAGGTTCTGAGCTCATGCCCAAAGCGCTCTCCACCAGGATAGTGGGAGGCATTTGGTGGTTTTTCACACTTATCATCATTTCTTCGTATACTGCTAACTTAGCCGCCTTTCTGACAGTGGAGCGCATGGAATCCCCTATTGACTCTGCTGATGATTTAGCTAAACAAACCAAGATAGAGTATGGAGCAGTGGAGGATGGTGCAACAATGACTTTTTTTAAGGTAAGTCCTGTTGGTTATCTAACATTTATTATTTAAAATCATGCAAACAAGTCACTCTCAATGTAACAACATAGCAACACTGTTAGTTGTATTGAATAATCAACAACATATACTTCAGAATGTGAAGAAGTGTACAAAGTTATAGCTATCAAGGGAAAACAGTGTAGTACTTGCAAATGACAAGGAGTTTTTACTTTAAAAGTATATTTTTTCCAACTATGAACCAGAGACACTTTTTGGGGGGTGGGGGGCGGGAGGGGAGGGATTGGGGTCAGAATGGGGGGGTTGCAACTGTATGGGGTATATAAAAATAAAATTTATTATAAAAAAAAAGTATATTTTTTCCTTTGAAAGAATTAGAAAAATCTTCCCATCAGCAACATTCATTCCCAAAATGGATTTATCTTTTAATAAAAAAACAAAGTGATATATTTATTAAAAATTAAATAGTAATTCAAACTACAAAGATTGACTGATCAGAATAGAATGGCTACATATAAGAATATTTTTCAGATGTACATTTCTATTACAGTGAAATAACAAGTTTGCTTGTTTAGAAGCTTATAGAAAAAGAAGGGACATAAAGGCTGGTAAAAAAAAAATAGCAGAAACAGCTCTTGTTATATGTACATTCAGCTATTGAATATTCTGCAGAGGGACAGTCCTGTGAGTCATTTAAATGGAAAGTGTGCTTTTCCGAAATTCTGGGCACATAGGGTGCATTGTCCTCCTCTTTTTTCTTTTCTCTTTTCTCCAGATGTTTTCACTGGGTCAAAGTAAACCAAATTGGGAGATTTCACTTAAAGAAATCAGTATTACTTAATAGATCCAGTATTTTTCTGATTTTTTTTTGGGTAGGTTGTGCAAGATTTTAATTATTGGTATTTTCTTCACTGTTTACAACTTTTAATTCACAACTCAAATGTGCGGAAGTGGTAGATTTATTATTTTTTTAAATAATTCATTCAAGTTACAAAATAAATTCTTCAAATATTCATCAAGTGCCTATTGAAATGCCAGGAATTGCACTGTGCATTGGGTTTTCTACAACAAATAAAATCTAGTTTACACTTCCAAGGAATTAGTCGAAGACAAGGAAACTAAACCAATAATTAATAGAACTAGTTTTTATGTGACTTCAAGCAGCACTTTTGCCAAATAATTAAGTGATTTTCTTTGTAAAAATTCTAACACAAATAAAATGTTTAAGATACTGGAATATACCAAATATCCAAAAAATGACATAGATTGTTTAGTCAAATCTGTATAATTTTAAAATCTATTTTCAAAGTGAGTTTTTCATATGGTAGATTAAAGATTGGATGCATATTTTGCATTTTTCTGGGAAATCATTATTTAATCAAATTTATTGAGTGACAAAATTTGAGCAAAGCATTATGTTCAGCTGGTGTTATTTGACTATATTAATTACAAATATTCAGTTTTCCCCAAATATTCATAATTCATAAAGATTTCTTCTGTTATGAAACTTTTAAAAGAAGAAATCAGCTATTGCAAATGCTAAATACATATTGCTAGTGCCAACAGCTTTCCAAGGTGAATATGTGAAGCATTTGAATTATGACAGTATCCTAGGAACTTTTGAAGAACAACACAAATACAAAACCTAATAAGTGATTGACACCAGAGTAATTATTCCTTCTTCACAAATATTCAGTTTTAATTTCATTTTTATCTTCCAGAGATTCAAATATCTTGTTTTGAAGATTATGTATTACTAAAAGTTTACCTGCAAATTCAATTCAAACCAAACTTCTCTTTTTTCTCATCTTTAAAGATATTTTCTATTTTGTTGACTTCACTTTTTCCCAATCTCTGTTCTTCTTTTTTAGTGCAGTGCTCTCTGTAGTGTCATCTCTGCCTACTTTCACAACTCCTTTCTACTGACTTGCTTTTATCTTTGTTTTCCTCTCTAAAATACAAAGTGACCCTGGCATCCAGAGAAAATGAACAACTTTCTGTTACCAGCAGCACAGCCTTTCTGTAGAATTGAAACCTTCTGGAATGAAAGTATTCTGGTCACATTAAAAAACACACAGTAATAATTATTAAGATGATGATTATCTTATGTTGGTAACTTTATCACATGTTGAATTTGTACTGTTAAAATTAGAGGGAAATGTTCAGATTTAAAAGAAAATATTAAATACTATTTTTTAATGAAGCCCTAAAAGATATTAACCTCAATCTCTTATTTTGTCTAACTATATACTTATACAAGTCACAGGTATAAATATTTTTTCAATTACCCAGCAATCTTTACTTGAAGCAAATTATACTCAATTTGAAACCCTTCATTGAACCAGGAGCTTTTGTGCGTAGGTTATTTACATTTGGCATGATTCTTTTATTTTTTTTGCTTAACAGTAACATATGCAAAACTCTAGGAAGCACCCTTAAGACATTATTTCTAAAGGAATTTCCATCTTGTTTTTACTAATTTAGCATTACCCTGCTGTTAGCTAATTGTTCTGGAACTCTCAGTTCCAGAGAATTATTTTAAAGATTGGTATACTTTTGTTACTACAAGTAAGAAGATCAGACTCAAGGCACATGACCTTTAAAGAGGTAAGTCCCATGTTTTGCAAACAGATGGATGTGATATGGCTATTTCACAAAAAATTCCTTTTCCAGGGAACACACTTGACTTTGTTCAATGAACTCATGTGTATGTTGTCTTCAGGAAGAGTTTCTTTCTGCTCCACACATATTCTACCCAGAAATAAAAGTAAAACCATATTTTACTTTACATATGAGTTATTGGTGAAATAACTCAAAATTAAGCGTAGTTTTTTCCCCTGTTTTTCTAGGTAAGCAATAGAAAACTATATGGCATCATCAATATCTTCTTAATCATATCTCAATAACAGAATAACTGACAGCCTAAGGGTTTTATTGAAAAGTAATTAAGAAGTAGTCAAATCCTGCTAGTTTTCAGAATTTGGGACCTGCGTGCACTAGAGGTGAAATTCACCCCAGGGCTGAACATTATACAAAATATTACCAAGCAACAAGCACATCCTTTTCTCTCTGAAGTATAAAGATTAGGAAAATGAATACTTATGGATTACATGCTCAAAAATAACTCAGCAAGAACCTGTAGGTGTTGTGGTCTCTTTTGAGATACTGTATGATTTCAAAATGACTCATGTATTTCAAAAAGTTTGCTGAATAGCCTTTTTACTATGCAACCTCTGACTCAAGCTTTCTAGTTTCTACAAATTCTCTTTGGGTTAACTGAAATCTCTCACTTTGCCGCATGTACTAATATAGTCCATCCTTCCAAAAAAAAAGTGGTGTCAAAGGGGATATATGTCCCTTTTTATGGTTAAAAACAAATTTATGCCACATGTTAAAAGGAAATTTTAATGGGGGTATCAGATATCTACTGTAATTTGTTTAATTCTTCTGAGAACAGAGTTTGTATTTTAGAATAATTGTTAAAAATGAAGGAAACTATAGAATCAGAGAAACTTAAGGTATTTCTTGCTCACCAACTAGTAACTAGTACTTGGATAAAACATTACCCCATGCCAACCTCTGATTCCTTGTTTCCAAATTGCAATAACTAATAGGACCACTGTCTCAATATTTTTGAATATTAAATAAAAACTCAATATGGTACGCCAACCCCTTAGTAAAAGCTTGATAGATATTATATGTTAATACTATTATTAGAGTGTGTGGCTAATTAAAAAAAATCAGAATTTAGAACAATTTTAAACATGGTCAGGCAAATTATGTTTCTCATGACTAACAATTTTGTAAATATTTTTTGGTTAGATTTAAAAAGAGAGTACATCATTATCTAATATAAATTGCTTCATTCTGCTGATTATTGTCATAAAGAAGGAGTAATTTGATAAGTGAATTAAAAGAATCTGTGGAGCAGTTTTCAAAAATTCTATTCAGTGCTATCCATTTTGAAATATATATTGAAGCACAATTAATGATTCTTTGAAATATATATGTCAAATCACAGGTAAAGGGAACTTTAAAAAAAATATTTAATATAACAAATGTTCATTATTAATTTTAACTTTTTGAAATCTAATGTCTATTAATATCTACCTTAGCCAGATTCACCATGCATAGTATTTTTCAATTATAAGATATCAAGTTTCTAGTCAGTAAATATTTGCTGATCACTTTTTATGTAGCAGGAATTTTATATATATATATATATATATATATATATATATATATATATATTTTTTTTTTTTGTGGGACCCTCGCCGGCGGCCAGGGAATGAACTGGCGCTGCAGAGGCTGCGGGCAGCCTCGCAGCCCAGCACTCAACCGCTGCGCCACCAGGGGAGGCCTGCAGGAATTATATTAAATCTTAGACATATATCCAGCATTAGCAAGCACTCCCAATACCTGTCCTTTCTACCTCCTATATATCTTTCTGTCTCCTTTACTATAGCCTAGTTCAGACCAGTTTTGTCTGTGTAGAGGATTTTGCAGTAATCATCTAACTTCTTTTTTTCAGTTTTGTCCCTGTTCTCTACCCTACAACCAGCGACTTAAAACCTTGCAAAATTGCCACCCCCATTTTTTTAGGGTAAGATCCTAGATTCCCTGTAAGTTTACAAGAGACATCATGGTCTGGTTTCTTATTTTGTAGCCTCCACTCTAAACTCCATCCAAACTTTTTTTTTTTTTTTTTTTAGTTCTGTGTTATATCACTAGTACCTGATGTTCCTCCTTCTCTAATAATGATTGTTATGCATTCTTTAATCCTGATTCCCTACCAATATAATTGACTAATTCTTTTTATTTCTTTGATGCTAATTCATATTTCAATTACTCCATGCAACTTTTCATGATCCTTTCCTACCCAAAACTTCCCACTTGGGTAAAATACTCATTTATATTCTATGAGCACTTTTTAACTCAGTCAACATAAAATTATCACTTCTCACTGGTTATTTTTGTGTTTCCTTTTCTATACTATGCTGTACAGCAGGAGGACAGGAATTGAATCTCTAATCCGCAGCACAGATTTTGTGTATAAATTGAGTTTTAGTAGTTTGGGTTGACACAGTAATGTTGTTTAACAAATAATCAAAAAAATTTAGTGGCATGAGCATAACCCTTTATTTAATGTATAGGTCAGTTTTCCTACTCCTAGACACGTGGAGGCTGAGAGGTTTTTCTACATTTCAACAGACTGTTTCATTATGCCAGGGTGGCAACCCTTTTGTCAATATCATTTCTGCTAAACCTATAAATGTATCCAGTTGAATCCATATATAATCTAAACACCATACCCACAATTCTTTAGACTTAAGTATTGCTACTCTGAGCTAGAAACTAGTGAGAAAATTCAGAGAAGAAAATCTACATTTTCTTAACTTTTCAGAGGTAAAAAAAAGTACCTCAAGGCAGCATGCTTAATTTGATCTTTAATTAAGGCCTGACACCATGTTGAAACAATTTTGAGAACCTTTTCTGCCTGGAGACACTAAAGATTAGAAACACTTTTATTACCCAACCATGCAAATTCTGACTTCTCTATATCAACTCAAAATTCTGTTGCAGACTGTGGTTAGTTCATTTAAATTATTTTCTCTTGCTCTTCCTCTTCACTGTTCTTCTTGTTATATTGTCTGTTTTTTGAACTAGCTTATTCTCTGTCCACTGATTCTTTGAATTTTTTCTCATTTTGTCTGAAATATTGTTTGGGCAAGCCCAAAAGATTATTAGTGCACTCTCTATCTTCAAAATGTACAAGGCACGCATTTAAAATATTTTTTAAAAAATTTTATCTCTAATTTAATAAATGCTATATCTTCACATTTCCATAAACTCTATCCTGTTTATTGTGTATATTTCTATAATATGAGATAAACTACTAAGGTAGAAATTAGGAAATTTATATATATTTTTTAAGAATTGCTTCTAATTCATATTCTAAACAAAATTGCATTTTGGTAATTCTTCTAAAACAAACACTGTTTTAACATGTCAGTCACTTTAATGACCCCTCACATCCGAAGGGGCTTGAGACATTTTTTTTACTTAGGAAAAGTTTATGTTTAAAAACATAACTTTAGGGGTCTCCCTAGTGGCACAGGCTGTTGAGTGCAGCACTGTTAAGCATGGGTTCGATCTCAGCCAGCCAGGGAGATACCCACATGTCACAGCAGACCTCTCCTGTCTCACCCGCTGCTCCCCTTGGCAGTGTATTTCAGTCAGTCTGCCTGCTCTGTTCCCTGCTCTGTCTCTGGTGAATCCTCTCACCCTCCCACACATCTATCCTGTACCGCAGTTCTTGTGTGCATAAATAAATAAATCTTAAAAAAATAAAATAAAAACATAACTATATTTTAAATACCTTTTTATTGAAGTAATGTTGCATTGTAACGTTATATAAGTTTTAGGTTTATATAATTTAAAATCAACATGTGTATATACTACAATAAATTCACCACTAAAAATTCAATTCAATCCTTCACCAAACAATTGTCATCTTTACCCATTACCCAACCTCTTCCCTTCTTGTAGCAACAAACTCGGTCTTATAGTATAAAACTTTGTTTTTGTCATTCATTTGTGACTATATATCACATAAATGAAATCATAAAGTGTTTTTCTTTCTCTGTGACTTATTTATCTCATTAAGCATAATACCCTCTAGATGCTTCCCATAGTATCACAGATCTCATTTTGCTAGCCTATCCTAAAGATGTCATTGTCATTCATAATATGTGCCCTAATCAGCACTACATATTTAGGTCTTCTTTATGGGACCAACTCAGTTATTTTACCAAATTCTGTACAGCTGTACATTGGCAGAGTGAAAAATGCATCCATTGATGGAGCTCCTATGACAGCTTTAAGTAGAATGTGTGATAGCTGATAACTTTTGCTATTCTATAGGGAAATAAAAAGATCTCCTCAAAATTGCAACACTCTATAGCATTTCCATTTTAAAAAAGTCAGTTTATTTGGAAGTGGACAATATGGTGTTAGGAATGTAAACAACTAAAGCAATTATTGGGGAAGGGGTTTTAATTTTTGTACCCAGCACCAAAGAGGATTTTTATTTTGTTTTGTTTTACTCCTACATACTTTCCCTCTTTAGGAAAACTCAAGGTACATTCTAAAAGCCAGCTCATTAATCTTCACAGCAACCCCTAAAGAAAGTAGGAAGCAATTATAATTATGCTCATTTAACAGATGAGGAAACTGGGCCATGGAGAGGTTAAGTGACTTATTAATTATGAAAGCAATAACCAAGGGACTTATCGACAATAAAAGTAATAGCCAAAGATAGCATGGGATAACCATCATTACTCAGAAGAGCTAAGTGCATTAGTCACTTTGACTCACCCACGTGACCTCAAGTGTTTGCTCATATTAAGTTTCTAAAACATTTGTCTTCAGCCATTGGGGAAGATACAGCTATAACAGGTTTTTATAGTCTTCCAGTTATTCTGCTGTTATCAGTTCAATGGTCTTATAAAATTAAATTATGCTGGTGTGACTGTATAGAATTTTAAGGCTGAATTGCTTGTGTGGCATGCCTGTAATGATTTTTTGAAAGCTTGAGTGAATTTTGCCTCCTAAATGCCAGCAGAACATAAGCAATATTTGAGTTGAAGTATAGAATGTAAAAAGTGTATGGTATGAACTTGACAGACTTAGTAACATATACAATTCATTAGACATTTCATATATTTTTAATATTTCTTCAAAATATAATTTTAAAAATTTTATTTATAACATTGGCGATACACAATTATAAAATGATTTACACATTAGAAAAGTAAATTCTCAAAATGACACCTATAGTGTACTTTTTGTGTTGAAAAGTATCTTCCAAAATGAATGTTTATTTTACTCTTGCTATGTTGACAGTAAAACATTTTCAAATTTGTATTTCACATTTGCAGAACATAGTTTTCAAAGATGAGAACATCATTTTACTTTGGAATTATATTTTCTTTCACTTTTTATTGAGTTATAGTTGACCTACAACAATATGTAATCTTAAGGTGAACAAAGTAGATTTGATACAATTATATGTTGCTAAACATATACCACCACAGCATTAGATGTCAGCTCTGTCCTATCATATAATTGCTGTTTTCAGTGATTAGGAAATCTCAGTTGTCCTAATAATTGAGATCTAGCAACTATGAAGTTTATGTAGGACAGTATTTTTGAACATGTTCCCTGTACTCTGCATTAGATCATCAGATGTTCTTCTTTGAATGCCTTTTGTATTTTATATAGCCAACTCGTAATTAAGCAATAGTTATTGCAAAGAAGAGGTTCAGTAATTTTCTGTCAGTACATGGATAGAAATTGGTTATATCTTTCAATGTATGTGATATTTACATGAACATAGCACTTAATCATTTTTACCACTACCCAGAAGGGCTTATTTAACAGTATTATAATGAGGAAATCTTTATGATACTTCAATTAAGTACAAGGATTTTTCTTTTAGTACTTTCTCATGAAAGAGTCTGCCTGTTTATTTAGGTATTTATTACTTATTTCTCACATAGTTTTGCTTCCAGATAATCTTCATTTATTCAGGTTTGATTTTTGCTTAGTAGTGACACTGTGCTTTATTTCTCAATAATTTAGGGAAAAGATGGTCTCAAATCTCAGTTTTGGATCTCATATAGGGGTTATGGTCTCTGTGCTAAAAAACTAATTTGAAAATGAAATATTAACATAAACATAGGTGTATTGACATCATAGTTTTGTGACATAGTTTGATTTGTTGATATGTTGTACTACCCTAAGTATGCTTCAAAAATTCCATGCATAGCCCAGCAAATTTAGTGATCTATTTTATTGGAATCTCCAACTAAATCATTGCTTCAACTTGTTGAAACAGTCTTTTATTTACTACTGTCATAGGAAATGTAGTTGCAAATCAGCTAGTAGAGCTAGATAGCATGTTTGTCATATGGAAATAAAGTCTCATCCATGATAGACAATCATATCACGTTGATAAATAAGGATATAGTCTTGATTTTCACATCAATTTTCCTTTTCCAAGGGATAGTCATTATTTTGAACTCTGGGTATCATTCACTGAGTTTAGCCAACTTTAAAATATGCATTTGTGTTAGTCAGTAGTCCCAACCAGTCTGTGCATTAGAACATTAGAATCACCTGATGAACTTTGAGAGAATACTGAGCCCCAGTCTCCTCTCCAGGCTAAGTAATTAAAAATATCTAGAATTGGTATCCTTAGTATATGAGGGTTTTTATTTTTATAACCTGGTGATTCTAGTGTGCACACAGTTAATTTAATTTGAAATGTATATAATCCCTTTGTTATAGGGATCAGTCTTTAATAACTGATGATGTCTAGGGTGGCCATTTTTCTTTTTGAAACTAAACCCCACGAAATATCAAAGGCAGAAAGTGATGAACAATCTACTACCCATATTCATACTTCTTTTAAATCATTTGCCCAAACTGTATTTAAAGCCTTTTTTTTCATGGAGATTTGCTGAATTAATAATGTAATCACATCTTCATTTCTGACACCACTCCTGAAGACCCTCAATATTACTTATGTGAGTTGTCAGATATCAAAATGATAAGAGCCTTCTCCTTTCTCAGAGAAGTGTAATGGGGTAAATTTTGATTTTTGTTTGTGTCTCTGAGTGAGTTTAGATAATGTGTGTTCTGTAGGAATTGTGGAGTGAATATATTCACATTTCCTTTGTAAACCTATATTGCAACATCTTCTACCATGGGAAATGGGAAGGAATATTAGAGAACAATAAGGGGACATATTATAGAATCTTTGAAGGATTGAGCATGTAACTTTCATGTTTACTTAAAAGAGCAGATTAAGAAGAGATGCAGTACTCTGTTCTAAGGTATAGTTTAATGTTACATTCTGAGCAACAGTTTGAGTTGGAGCTCTTGTAGATTTCTTGCTGAGTTTATTCTACAATCCTTAGTATTTGCTAAACCATGGTCTCTCTTTAGTGTGGGAAATATAATTGCACCAACATTTACTTATGGGCTACATTATTACTCGCTTCTAATTTAATTCTGCCTTGTGTCAAATGAAAATTCTTTAATATCTCTCTGCAGACCTAAAAACTGAAACATGTTCTTCAAACATGACATTCTGTTCTAAACAAAATTGTTCTGGATAACTTGCTTTTTAAGTTACTAATTAGTAAGTAACTCCATGGTTATTCAGAATAAATAGAAACTTTATTTTGAAATTTTTTCATGTATTCACATGCTGGATGATTTAGTTTACTATTTCAATTGTTACGCATACTTAAATGTGCAAATGTGACAGAAAAAATCTTTATGTAAATGGACACCATGTATCTGAGCAATTTAGATTACTTATTACTGAAATTTTCATATGTCCATGATGATATTTTCTCTTTTCCATCAGATACCTTTTCTAGAAATCTAAAAAAAAAAAAAGCTCAGATTTTTGTAGGTGTATCTACTTACTCTCCCAAATCATTTTGTCTTTATCATGGGGTTAATATAATTTTGTGGGAATGGATCACTGTTAACATTATTTTAAATGGTAATGTTTTAATGAAATAGGGTTCATATTTTAAATTTTGTTAGGGTATTATTAATGTCCAATATGGTTTTGACATTAGTCAAATTTGAAAAAAATTAACACCATTTTTATTATGCATTTAACTTATTAGCATGCTAAGGGGGGTATTTTTATCCAAGGAGGTTGTCTCCCTCTCCCTCTCCTCATCTAACACACAATTTATTGTATGTAAGGTGTGATCTTATGTTTATTACAGAGATTTGCATAAGGCTTACAGAAAAGCAACCCCATTTTACTATGTTCCCATTGCAAGAAATAAAATGGTGCCTTTGAGTAAAGCTGCTTCATCAGCCACTAGTTTGGCATGCCAAGTTACAGCTATCAATGGTAAAACAGCAGATGTGAAGGCTAGTTGGTGTCAAAGCGTATGAATCGAACACTTTCCTATGGGAAAGAGAGTGCTTCATTACACTTTATCTATGCTAAGAACATTGGTTCTATCAAGCTGTCTGAAAATTAGAATATGATGGGTTTTATTACCCTAGCTCTGCCAGAGTGGATTCAATAGTTAAAATGTAAGCAATAAAACCATTTTGGGAATTATAAGAAGTGATTAGACTCTCAATGTATTTAAACTTGGAAGGAGTAGAAACTTTTTTCTCAGCTTCTCTAAAATGTCTGAGGGACAAAAGTTTAATCCCTCTCTAATTGTTATATTTTCAGTAAATACCAATGAAGCTTTGATGTGCTTTCATTGAAGAGAGAAGTTATGTGTTTGACTAAAGTATAAAATCTGAGAAACATGTTTTAATTGCCTTGGAAAGTAAGTGTGGGAGGCTGCAGGCATACCAGGATACACTGTGGTTCTCTCCTTCCTTCGCCCTCCCTTCTCCGCTCTGTGCAGGAATCATTCTTGTTGTTTGTCAGATCAGGATGGCAGCTCAAACAATACGCTGCACCTCATCAATCTTAGGAGAGAGCGCCCCACAGGGAGTAAGAAAACTAGAAAGTCAGTTAATATAGTGATGTTGAGCTGGCATGTCAAGTGCTGGGTAATGGATAATAGTTGTCACTGTAAGAGTTTATAGCCACTGGTTAGGTAACAATTTGAAGGAAATTGAAGCAAGCATATTTTTTGGGCATAAAAATACAGGCTGGGATAAGTATCAAAAGGTATCACTTAATAATTATGTTTTCTTTCTTAGGTAAAAATAATTAAAATGAAAATTCCATTTATCCTAAACAAATAGCTAGATAAACCAATATTTCATATTTTTAAAATTGATGTATAAACAATAAAACCTGACTCTGCTTTGTAAATTCTTTGAGGAAACTATATATATTGGCATTGTGGTTAAGAAAGATCTTTTAATCCTGTTTAATGGTCTTGTTTTTTGCTGGGGTGATTATCAACAAAAACATTATCCTTATTTCTCTGGATAGTCCATCCAGCGTGAATACCTAAAAATCGTACTTAATTCAGAATATGCTTGGCAGTTAATGCTCTTGATATTTTATACCCCATAATGTCTTTTGGGAGGAAGCTGATCTTTTGTTACAAATGTGCTTTCAATTAATTGACATCTTTGGTGAGCTGTATTTTCTGTTGCTCATTTGTTTTCCTATCCCTTTTTTTTAAAAGCCCAACTAGCAGTACTACTACTTTTGTTCTTTGATATGAATTCTTAAAGAACACATTGAAGACAGCACATAGTATTACGTTTGTTCTTTCATAATATAAAGCAGAATAAAGTTTACTATTATTTACTGCTCTTGTCATCTTTGAGGATTAGACTTTTATTTAAAGACACAAAAAGCTGTATGTCCCTTTTGGAAACAAGCAAAATATAAGATCACAAATTTTTTGATACTTCTTGACTATATCACTTCATCATGCATATTTACAAGTAGCAAATACAGGTCATAAAACATAATTTATTTATCCTTAATTTACCCATACATAGATGGGAAAAAAGGCAAAAAAAAAAAACAAAACTTTAGAGCTGCAGTGTTGATAGATGTAAACAGAATATAATAAATTCCTAAAATATTGCTTTAAAAGAGAAGACTAGATATAGCATTATGCTAAATGTATTCATCAGAAAGGAATCACATTCTAAAATAACTAGATTCCTCTTTTGCTGTGATATTAGTGATTGCAGCCGTGCCTACAGTTGTTTAAATGTTTAATTCATACAGGTGAGCCCTTTCATTGCCCCTGGTATTCAGAGAAATATTTTAACAGTTTCATAAATAAAGAACTTTCTAGAGGAATGAATGTATCTTCCTGATTGTATACATGTGCATAAGTGAATATGTTTTGTAGGAATAAGACATGCTACTTTAATTGGAGTGAAATTATGGATGATTACATAATTTATTTTCCCTATACCCAGTTTCCATATTTAATCTATTTTAGTGGAAGAATAGTTCAGGGTTGGCAATGAATTGTACTTTTATATTTCCTGACAGCATTTGAATAATAATTTGATTGTTATTAGCCTGTTATATACAACCATAGTAGAGTTCAATGAAAAGATTTGATTATCTCTAAAGGTAGATGTTTTATTTATTAAATATTATAATTCCAACTAATTAGAGGTTACATAATAAATAAGTTTGCTTTGTAGGTCGCTTGACTATTTTCAGAACGCTATGAGTTTATGTTTCATATTAATTTATTATAAAAACAATTGAATACAGACCAAAGAAACAGGAAGCAGCATTAATAATGGGTATCAAGGATCGTTGAGTCAATATAATTCAACTCAACATAATGATTCAACACATAAAATAAGTTATCACATGAAATCCTACAATTGTCACTCACTTTATTTAACCTCTTCAGGCTCCTGTTTTCTTGTAAGTATATGTCTTATAAAAGTTTATATAAAACACTAAGCTTACACTAAGCTCAGAATGTGTTTACTGCTGTCCTTATTCAAAAAACTTAATAGTTGAATTATTAAACTGTAATAGTTGAAAGCATTTCCCTCAAGATGAATGCTCACATTCCTAAGAATAAATGTAGCTTTCTTATGATTAATGACAAAATATTGCTCAAATGTATTTTTATTAATAATTTAATCCTGATTATACATTATTAAAAGTCAAATATTCTGAGTTACTCTCTTTTACTGGTGAAAAGTTCATTAAAAATCCCATTCTAGTTTTTAAAGTTCTTTTTATTGATGGTTATTTAATTAATAGCCTTATTAATGTGTGAGATTATTTGACAAAAAAAATCATGTTCAAAATTGGCACTAAAATAGAAGAAAAACTCTTTTTTAATTATTCTTCTACTCTATTAAAAATAACCATTATCACTTTAAGCAAATTTCTTATTATTTTATGAAATAAAGCATATGACTCATGAGAACTATAAAACTTTAGGAACACAAGGAAAAAATGTCCAAAGTTAAACTTACAGTTCTTAATATCTTGTAATGATAATTTTCAATATTTTCTCCATAGGTATATTTTGATCTCATGACTTTATCTTTAATTTCATAGTTAAAGACTTCTAGGCATAATCAGCTATACAGATTCTATTGTTTTCACTGATGCAGGTAATGATGCTTTTTTCAGATAAATATGCATTGAGAAAAAATGATCATAGAATTATTTTTATTTATCTATTAGATAGCAGTGTGTATGGTCTTTCAATTTCTGTGAATGAGAAAGACCATAGGCCTGCCTGCACTCCTCTTACAAAGAGCTGACATTGCAAGGACTTCCATTGGAACTCAGTTTCTCAGTTGTACTAATGTAGTACTCCAGAATCTTTTTTTTTAAGATTTATTTATTTATTTATACAAGCACTGTGTACAGGCAGAAGCTGGGGAGGGTGAGAGAATTCACCAGAGCCAGAGCAGGGAGCAGAGCAGGCAGAAGGACGGAAGTACACTGCTGAGGGGAGCAGCGGGCGGCAGGAGAGGTCTGCGCGCCATGTGGGACCCTCCTCTGGTGGCCCGGGAGCAGCCAGGGATCGAACCTGCACTGCAGAGGCTGCGGACAGCTTCACAACCCAACGCTCAACCGCTGCGCCACCGGGGAGGCCCAGTATTCCAGAATCTATCAGCAGGGGACTTTATGTTAGTTCATATTATTTTAATGTTTTTATAAAGATATTTTCCTTTATTAACCTTCTTTTCTATTATAGAAGAAAATAATATACCTTACTCAAACAAATACATAGAGTTTAGTTGGTAGCACAGGAGTTTACTGAGTCAAACTAGAAGGAAATGACACTCTGAGATGGTCAAATCTAGGAAATAAACTTGGTCAAGAAAAACAACTATTTCTAGGTCAGTGTGGCACATACTAACAACCCTTAGATGTTTTGGAAAGGAATCCCCAAATTTAATGATGAAAATTATGATATTAAAGAGGTGTTCTTTAATGTTCCTTAAAGAACCCTCCCCTCCCCCACTCAAGAATACAGGGAAAACACTAGAGTTATTTATGTATATGAGGGAAAAAAAAATACAAGTGACTTTAACAAAGCCAGTAAAATTCATTCTCAAAAAGCAGACACACTAGCATACTAGCATTGGGGAAAGAATAACTCACATTTGAAGATGTCTGAAAACTAATTTTGTGGAATCTGGAGTCCTGAGATCACATATGTACTCTTTGTATTAATACAACAGCTTGTAAATGACTAAGCACCAAGTTAAATAATTCTAAAAATGTCAAACCATTTTTGCCAACATGGTTATCAATATTAAAGTAAAATTAATACTGTAAAATTAGGAACTTATTAAAGTAAAATTCTGTTAATGGAAATTAACACACATTTTCATACTACATATGAAAAAAAAATATTTCCTGTATCAAATAAAAAAAATGCACCAAAGTTAAACAGTCTATGAAGTCTTACACAAGATTATGCACTGGGAAAGAGTCCAGAACTCAGTTGGAAGAAAGAACTGGGTGATATTAAGATCTAGTGTGGGAGGACGGTAGGCCACCTGTGTTTACTAATGGATCTTACCCAAGAGAATGGAAGCTTTCTGACAGCAGAAAACAGATCTCATGACAGGAGGTGGATTGAAAGTAGGAGCAAGGTATCCAGAAAACTCAGGTCCCTGCCATACTGCAGAGAGTGGAGATAGGGGTGTTTCCCTGATAATAAGTGATGAGTACTTTTTTTTTTTTTTTTCCATGTGCCTGTTGGTCATCTTTATGTCTTCTTTCATGAAGTATCTTCTTTCGAGAAGTATCTCATTAGCTCTTCTACCCATTTTTTTTGTTTGTTTGATTTTCTTTGCTATTGTTATAAGTTTCTTGTAAATCATTTATGTTTTTGAGTGAATATATCCTTTCTTGTTTCTTGGATGTAGAATTGGTAGGTCAGATAACTGTGCAGTATGTTTAAACTACCAAGGAATTCCTAGAACCATTTCCAATTAGCTACACAATTTTTCCTTAACCTCAACGGTTCAAAGCTCATTATCTTCAACATTCCAATTTCTTCACATCCTCACCAGTATTTCCTGTTATCTTTTTATATAGCCATTCTATGGAGAATGAAATGACATCTCATTGTGGTTTTGATTTGCTTTTCCCTCTTGGCTAATGACATTGAACATCTTTTGTGTGTTCATTGTTGATTTGTATATATTAGAGATATATTTGAGAAATGTGTGCCCATTCTTTGCTAAATTTTTATTGGACTTTTTTTTTCTTTGTTGAGTTTTAAAATTTCTTTACAAATATTGTAGTTACAAATCCTTCATCAGAAATGTGATTTACACATATTATCTCCCATTCTTGAGTTTATGTCCATTGGTGTAGAAAAGTTTTTAATCTTGATAAAATCTAATTTTATTTTTTTCTTCAATTGATTATGATTTTGGTAGTATATCACAGACTTTTCCTAACCTAAGTTTTAAAAATTTACCACTAAATATTTTTGGATTTATAAATTTTAACTTCTATCATATTATTATATTTTGTATAATTATATCACAGATATAATTATATTTGTGATCCAATTTCAGTTAGTGTGTACAGTGTACAGAATGGGGACAACAACTTCACTGCTTTGTGCCTTGATATCTAGGCTGAAAAGACGATTTCCTGTTAAAGAGAGGAAGAAACGCTTACAGGTGAAAATAGCTCTTAAAGATGTATATGATTCTTAGAAAGGGGAAATTTCTACTTGATATTTAGAGCTTTTTTGTGTCAGCCTTTTCTTAAAGAAAAAGGAGCTCAAAATAATCCTTGTGCCATTTGTGCCAAGCAGTCATCATTTGGGGTAGTATATTCTGCTCCCCTTCACAACAACATCTAATGTTAGAGGCATTCATGTAAGAAAGGAGAGTTCTATTGTATAACTATGATAACAGAATATGAAAAACAATACTCGCAATATTTTAAATGGATAGGTACAAATAAATTTCCTTCATCATTTCATTCACTCTTTTGTAATTTATTCTTGTTCCTTGAAATCATGCAGTGTCAATCTTTTTCCATGAAGTATGCCTGGTTTGGGATGGATGAGACCTGAAAATCCATTATTCTACTCTGCAATTTTTTTAAGTAATACCACCTGGAAACTTAGTTTCTGCTCTTTATAGTGTGAAAAATTCAATATTTGGTACTGTCTTTCCATGAGTTTTTGAGAAAGCCCTTTTTTTTTAAAGACACAAATTCTATACTGTAAGATTTACTGCAGATTATTAAAAAAACAAAATTCACCCCAATAAATTTAAAGGTGTGGTTGACTTTATTAAACAATTTATGAATCCAGCAGAATCCCATCTAGCATAAAGAAAGGCAAGACAAGTAATTTGTACCAAAAGGAAGATTTTTATGTTGTCACAAAGAAGGTGGTATGTTATAAGCAAAAGAAGGAAGATTATTTCAGGCAAAGTCACCTTCATTTAGGGGAAGGCAGGGAGGTCCTATCATGCTAATGACTTCACTAGTGCTAACCAGAAAACTCTAGATTGATTAGTTTAAAATTCCACTTTTGGGAGATGTTGAAATTGCAGTTAGCTTAGTTATTAGGTCATCTTAATGGAGCTTGACTCCATTTTGTGTCTGCTGCTTTTCTTACAAGCTTTTAGACAAAAATCACAGTCCGAATAACTTGTCACAGTAACAATTATACATACGTACAGACACACATACATATATATGAAATATTAAGCTCTCTGCTAGAGTATAATATGCAACTATTTTATAAAAATTTGATGAGTATTTCCCCTAAATGTAAAAACATTATAAACATAATGAGAGCACTATAAAGCCTTCCGGTCCTTTTGTAAAACTTTAAATTGCTTAGATACGCTACTAATATTAAGCCTATATAACCTAACTAAGGAAGAGTATCTCTTTGATTTGAAACCTTTTCCCATTCAGTCCTTTCCCAATTAACTCAGCACTCAGCTAATTCAGAAATATGGAGCATACCAAACAACCCCAATTATTTTTTCCATTTCTTTTAATTGTGCAAAAGAACAATCTTTCTGATTTTCTAGGAACCTTTTGGGAACATCCAAAGATCGTTTTCTTTTATAAGATATTCTGATAATTTGTTTTTAATTATTTTAAATTTAAATCCTAGTCTTGTGAAGTTAAAATCAAAAGAGTTGTCAGATTTGGTCACTTTGATATAGACTCAAGATCCTTGAGCAACAATAGCTGATTTTCTTTTTAATAAAAGTGGCAAAATATTTTAAATGAACATTAAGAAGTAACATATCTTAATTCTCTTATTATTGAGACACTCTTTAATTTTAAATAGGAACACAATATAATCAGCACGAAGCTATGTTAGTGGGCAGACTGAGGGGCACACCATGAGAGGCCCCCAAACTTACTTTAAATGGGCTCTGCCATCTGCCACATAAAGGCAAATCATATTCTTAGTGTGTAAGATCTCTAATAGAAAAGAACCTTAATAAAATAGTGTGTATAACATAGAGAGTGAAGATAATAGCTTTCCAATAAATCACCCCAGGTTTTCTATTTCCTGGTAGGTAAATGCCCAACCAAATAGGCATTGCGCCTTTCCTATGGTTTCCTGCCAGAAGTTGCCTTAGCCATGAGGCAATCTTTGGGGCCTCAGTGGCCCTGCTTTGAAATTAGTATGCATTCAATGTTATCTATTAACTCAGTTTAGTATGAGTCTAGGTCTTAGTTACCTAAAGATCTTGAAAATTTTATTTAAATTGACATACTAAAAAGCAAAATTATTGCTGATATAAGATGATTAAGACATTATGATTCAACTTATTTTGAAAATTATGTTTCATATAGTAAATATTTATGTAGGAGTAATTTTAGTTTAGTAGTAATTAATTAGTGAATAGTTAGCTAGTGTAGTAATAACTTTGATATAGTTTTTTCATGAGAAATCAAACCTAAATCTTATAAAATATGCCCATGTATATTACTTAGCCTAGGTCATTCATATAAATGATTTATGTGTGTGTATTATTCTATTTAAATAATTATTTAACCAGTGTGAGTTGGATTTTTATAGAAAATGCTTTGTACAAACATGTTTTAGAAGCGTTAAGAATTCACCTAAATAAATGTGAAGAGCTAGTTGTCTTCATTATGAATCAGGCACCATCCAATATAACAATTACAAAGGCACTATAAGGTTTTGTACAAAATGAAAGGTTTTTATAGTCAGAAAGAGGGTGGGATAAAAAGAGAGAAAGATTATTTCATATAGTTGGTGAGATCTTACAATGCAGATTACCTCACTAGTAGTGACTTTGAAATTTCGGATTGGTCCATTTAACATTCCTCTTTTGAGAGAAACTCAAACTGCAATTATATACTAAGTCTTCATGGTATTTGTCACAAATAACTCTATTTGGAGAACTTTTGGTTTCTTTTTTTAAAGAGGTTTTCACTATGTATTAGAAATTCTGGTTTTTTCTTCCTAAGTATTTGAGAATATTTAGTTGATATAATACTTATTAATTTCTGTAAACTAATCAGAAGTGCATTTATTATTATTATTATTTTCATTTATTTATTTATACAAGCACTGGGTACAGTCAGAAGCGCGGGAGGGTGAGAGAATTCACCAGAGCCAGAGCGGGGAGCAGCAGGCAGAAGGACCGAAGTAAACTGCTGAGGGGAGCAGCGCAGCGGGCAGCAGGAGAGGTCTGTGCGCCATGTGGGACCCTCCTCTGGTGGCCGGGGAGCAGCCTGGGATCGAACCGGCGCTGCAGAGGCTGCAGGCAGTTTCGCAACCCAGCGCTCAACCGCTGCGCCACCGGGGAGGCCCCAGAAGTGCATTTTTTAAAAAAATAAGAACGAGCTGGTATAACTTAACATCTTAATAACTTCTGGAGGTAGAAGTCAAGAGCTGTCTCAGTTGCAGACAGAGATATAATCACAAAGCTAACATAAAGCTGTAGTTTTACCACCTCAACAAAAGGTCAAAAGTAAACACAGAAAAATAAAAGTTCCCTGGTCCATATATCAAATAAGAGATTTTCATTCCAATGGACATGAAACATTTTCCTAATTAATTTGAACCCATAAGCAACAAACAAAAAGACTGTTAAAACAGATTCTAAGTCAACTTTCACCCAGTAAAGAATATATTTCCATTGTCCATCTGATAGAGATCACCAGGTTATCAGAGAGAAAATCAAATCTAAAATCATTGCTGTCAACAGGCATAATTGCTGTTCAGATAAGATCTGGAAACAAAAAGTAAGGCCTAAAGAGTAGAGGGAAACGAAGAAATTAAACTGAGTATTAGAGAGGCAGAAAAGTCAAAGTTCTGTTGACATTTTGAATTTATTGTGATAACCAAGAATGGTGTTCCTTAATTTTCCTTAGTTTAAATATCCCATGTGGATGACTGTCCGACTTAAAATTGTTATGGCTCTGCCTGGTGAATCCTCTTAGGTATATTGGTAAATTAACTGTGAAAATACTGAACTATAATTCCCAAAAACTTAACAACATGAGTTTCATCTAAATATAAACTTAACACATGATAAATTTGTGTTCACAGATTATTATTATTTTATTTTCAAAGGAGAAATTGGAGAACATATACATACAGGTACACATGATCAGGATAGCTGAAATATATTTACTAATAGATTTAAAAACAGTTAAAATCCTTTAGAACAAAACAAAAAAGAAATGGGGTTAACTTTTCTACAGGGTGGAAACACTTTTTCTGTACTATATAAAATAAATATGAATTAGAATAATGTATATCACTTTCAGGTACTTTTTTAAGATTCATTTACTTATTTATACAAGCACTGGGTACAGTCAGAAGTGCGGGAGGGCGAGAGAATTCACCAGAGCCAGATCAGGGAGCAGAGCAGGCAGAAGGACTGAAGTACACTGCTGAGGGGAGCAGCGGGCGGCAGGAGAGGTCTGTGTGCCATGTGGGACCCTCCTCCTGTGGCCGGGGAGCAGCCGGGGATTGAACCGGCGCTGCAGAGGCTGCAGGCAGCTTCGCAACCCAGCGCTCAACCACTGTGCCACCCGGGAGGCCCACTTTCATGTATTTTTTTAAAGGATAGCTTCTACTACTACAAAATAGAAATAAACTAGTCAACTAGTCAATAGAAGGTCATTCAAAGGAAAATAGTACATCAAATCAAATGATCTCCAAACAGTTTACCAGATATCATGCAGCACTCAACATGATGAAATAATCATTTTGCTATTACTAGATCCTAAACTTCATGATATATGGTCCCTACTATGGACAGGCCTGTCTTGTCTTGTCTACAAGACAAACTTTATGTATATTCTTTCTTTCACTTCCCTTTCAAATTTGTATTTCCCAAATTATTAAAAGAGATGCACACTCTTTTCTACCCATGACAACTTTTTGTACCTAGTGGCAGTTGAGGGAGGGGATATCTCCATGGTACCAAAAAAAAAAAATCAATTAGAAACATTGATTTTTGAGATTCCTCCTTTGTTGAGGGCACTTCATACCACAAAGAGCTGCATTTCAAATAAACAATTACTTGTTAAGTTGAGCATAAATTAGTTGTGATAGTAATAAAATGCAGATAATAACAGGTGAAAATATACGCACACACAAATAAGTAAATATATATATATATATTTAAAGGACAGGTTTGTTAGGAAATGGAGAAAGAAAAAAGAGAGGCACCTTCATGGTCACAAGTGCTTACATGAGTAGAATGACCAGACATTAGTAACAAAGTGATGGAGCAAATTTATAAAACCTTACGTTGTGAGCTAAATAGGAAAGGGACCTTTTCCAAGAGAAGATGTAGTAGGAGGTATAATGTAGTTTATACCCATTTATTAGTCCATATACTATGTGAGTGAAATTGAGTCTTCTGTGAATGCATCAAGATGGAATCAATGATGCCAGAATTTGTTTGATAAAGAGGAAGGGCGGGGAGCAAAAGTGGGCAAGGAAACTCTTTGGACACTAATTCAGGCCTGTGGAAAGAGATAGGGAAAGAAGACATATTGGGTGGAAAGAACTTTAGGCCACTCAAATATTCTGCAAAAAACTCAACCAGACCAGTGGGGAGTTCCCAGGCAAGTACTCCTCATTGGAATCTCCATTCCTGGAGGGCCCGGACTCAGAAGTCTCACAATACTCCCTCATTGGCCAGAAACAGACCATAGGAAGTGTGGATTTGCTATAAAGCCACCACAACTGGAGATTTTCAACCAATTCTGATTTCTTTCTTGAAAAGAGATCTGAGCCAAAGGCTTGTCTGACTGATTACTTTTTTCCTTTTTGTCATCACACTGCTCCTGTGCAGATCTTATATAAGTTCTTTGAGTCTTTCCTCATCATATTTATTTTCTTTGATTTATTTTACTTCCTGTCCTAGAAACATTCTATTTAGAAAAAAAAAATGGTATCTGCTAAACAAAAATCCTTGAGACACTTCCCTGGAGCTTGACTACCTGACAAACATACTTGAAATGGCTTCGAGTTATTATTGTGAGTTACACGGGGCAGTGTAGTTGGTTGCTTGTAGAAGAAAAGTGATTTTAATTCATTCTGTATATAAAGCTCTTTTTAAAAGTCATGAAAGTTGAATTCCTGATATTTAGGTTTTTTGAATTCTAAATATTTATATCCTCAGAGAAATAATTTCATAAACTTAGCAGCCAGTTAGTTTCTTATCTTCATGCAAAGTATGGTTTAGATGTCAGTATGTTATGGATCAAATCTGATGGGTAACAATTCTGTACATCACAGGTGTTTCAAGATTAAAGGAGTGAGGATGTCTTTTAATCAGAGAACTGATTGTTGATGTATGTACTTGATTGTACATTTCCACCCTTAATTATGAGGAGTGTAAGAATAGTACAGTCATATTTCTGCCACCTATTACCCAGGATCTTAAAAAAAAAAAAGGACATTTATTCTGAAATGGCTGAAATAGAATTATACTTTACTGTTGAGTTGCCCTTTTTTTCACTGTCAGAGAGTAACCTTATGGTGTTTACTGAATTCTGATTGACAGCTGTTGGGTACTTACAGTCCTTACATTTTTACTCTTTGAATATTGCTCACTTTAAGCTCATTATATTTTCAATGTCTGTATGTCATTTATTTAAAGCAATCTGACAGTTACCAACAGAAAGATGTTAGAATATAAAGCCAATTTTCCTCAATTTTTTTTCTGGTACTATTGCCAATTCTTCTATATAAACACTATGAAAGAGTACTTGAGTTAAACTAAGTCAGTAAGGCATAAATATTTATAATCGATCAATTCGCTTGTATGGAAAGCATGTACATAACATTTAGAATCATTTATTAATGAATGGCTTTCTATTCAATAGAAAACTACTACTACTAAACAAATGACAATGGTTTTGTAGTACTAACACCTGCCTCAAAATTATCTGTTCTCTAGTATCTTATACTGTTTTATTTTGTAACTGTTTTTTTTTTCTTAAGTATTATTTTCTTTTTACCTCTATGTGTTATGCTACTCATGAGTTACAGCATTTAATTTCCCATGGTCAGTTTTGGATAACATATATTGTCGACTAATTAATTATATTCAGTTTTCATGTAAGCAAATATTTGAATAGCATAAACAAACAGGAATGCTTTCCAAAATTCTAACAGTTATACTCTTCTAAATTCAATTAGTTTTGTTCTTCCTGACCACCATATGGGTATGATGAAATTTATTAAAGTGAATAATAAATTCAAACCTATTCTATTGACACTAAGCTTCACTCTTTGAAAAGTCTTGGCTTATCTTTATTTTGAAAGTGGATTAGTAAAATGTCTGGACTACAAATGTAGCTCTTCATCAGAGTAATCAAAGAATAAGCTAAATCATAAGTAACTATCAGTCAAATCCAACAGAACCACTCTTGCCATAACTCTTGTTCTCTTATAAATATTACTTTTATTAGCTCCGTAATTCTCCCTTTCACAGAATTTGAATATCAGTAGACTGAGAGCAGATATTTTGAGAAATAAATGACTAACGAAGAACTGCCCTTTGAGTCAAGGATGTGTTAGTTGGAAATAACAAGGACACTCACTTTTATACTTCTTCAAATAATGGTGAAGGGCTAAGATAAAGATGCATGAGATAGGGAACCCACCATAACTAGATACCCAAACTTCAGTAAAGTCATAAACATAGTTGTCTGTGTGAAAATTATTTCTTGACATACCATATAATTTATTGGCACAGTGGAGTTAAATACAATAGTTTTGTTTTTTCTGATGTAAGAAATATGTTGTGTAACATGAAATCTTAAAACATGGGACACTTTAGGAAAGAATAAAAGAAAAAGTTCTGGAAAGCACAAAGATAGGACAAAAAAGACAATAGCCCACCCTAATGTCACAAGAACTCTTGGGGAAATAAAAGCTGTCACTGGAGATGACTTTGGGAGGAAGCATCATCACTAATAAAGAACTAGTTATCTATGAAAGCAGAAAGCGGAGTAGAAGTTATGCACGGATGGGTATTTGCTGAATGCCAAAGGGTTTCACTTGAAGGCACGTGACTACTGAAATGTATGAATAGGTAGGTAAGAAAAAGTGACATGTTTTTGGTCCCTCTTGATTGAGAGGAGGTTGTCTAGCATTCACACTTGACTGCTGTAGGAAGGGGTAGGTTTATATTCCAAATAAGGACCCTACTTGGTAAGGTGTTGTGTTGAAGCTATTTCTTACTTTAGCATGTGGACTTGCTCTTCATCTTGATAAATGCACCTAAAGAGAAAATTTGTTCTTCAGGCTAGGTTTGCTCTGTGCCTTAAGTTCCTACCTATTTTCCCTCTTCAATTCATCCAATAAATACCACTGAATTTCTCCTAAACATCAAGTGTAGTGAGTGCTTAGTCTTTGAACTGTTGCAGTCAAATGCACAGCATAGGAAAGTGACAAAGCCAGTTATTTCACAAATAATGGCCAATTAAAGCTATGGTGATTTTCGTGGAAGACAGCTGTATTTGTCAGGAGAGCATATAACTGGGACTCTAGATTTGTTTTTGTTGTCAGGGGGTTTCTTTAAAAGAGTGACATTTAATATTTTTGAACAGATGCTTTTGAGGAGGTGGGAAGCATGTCAAGCAGAAGAAAATCCAGAGATAAGGAAGACAGGCAGCCTCAAGCTTGGTATTTTTCATACATCCTACATAATTTCCTTCTACTTACCATTAAATCTCACAATTCTCAATACCCATAGCTTCTGAGATTGTCAAAAGAGCAAGAACCTTTTCAAACATTTTAAGAGAACTTGACAAAGTACAAATGATTATTTTCAGCAGGATAAAGGAAGCATGCTTTACCACTGCTCATACTTTACCTCCTGTTTTTCTTGAGTCTGAGAGAAAAAGGAGAAATCTTTCTTTTTTTTAATATTTTTTTTTAAGATTTATTTATTTATACAAACACTGGGTACAGTCAGAAGTACAGGAGGGTGAGAGAATTCACCAGAGCCAGAGCTGGGAGCAGCAGGCAGAAGGACTGAAGTACACTGCTGAGGGGAGCAGCAGGCAGCAAGAGAGGTCTGCGCACCATGTGGGACCCTCCTCTGGTGGCCGGGGAGCAGCCGGGGATCGAACCTGTGCTGCAGAGGCTGTGGGCAGCTTTGCAACCCAGCACTCAATCGCTGTGCCACCGGGGAGGCCCAGGGAGAAATCTTTCTAACTAAAGTAGATATCTTCAAGGCCCCCTGGTAGAATTAGAGATTGCTAAGTATCTAAAGTAATTTCTATATAAATAGCAGAAGAATTTGAAAATCACTGAAAGAATGTGAAGACAATATTATTATACAATGTATTCCTGTAGCTGTTAGTTTAATGATCAAAATTCTTTTTAAAAATCTAAATTAAACAAATTTCATTTGTCACACAAATATTCAAACACATGCCACCGTAATACATATTACTTACTCAAATACAGAAAACAAAATTGAGTTTTGTTACTCTTACTGAATTCACCTTCAGCTGTATGAATTACCTAATTTGTAGATCATTCAGGATCCTTTCTCTTACACTGTTTGGGGATGGGCTGGGGAGAAAGGTAGAGTTCAGCTCTGTTATTTGTTAGGAGCTAAGAGGATTAGGGGACTCAACTTGATTGTAACTAATATTGCCTCACACTATGTATGAGGTAGGCAAATTTTAAATCTACACTGGGCAGGGAGAAAACAGTAGTTCCAAGTCTCAAGAGGTAGATCTAGAATTTAAACCTAAACTTCCTTACTCAAAATGAAATATTCAGAAATCTGCTACTTTTCCACTATTACTCTAAATGCAGTCTCTGGGGTTACAGCTATTCTATTTCTCTAAAACAATTATTTCACTAAAGAGTACTAATACTCACCAGGGACTTATTAGCAAAAGAAGGATGGCAGGGCCACCCTGGTGGCACAGGCAGTTGAGTGCAGCACTGTGAAGCTGTCCACAGCCTCTGCTCTGCAACACAGGTTAATTTCCCGGCTGGCTAGGGAGATACCCACATGGCACGGCAGACCTCTCCTGTCTTGCCCGTGGCTTCTCTCAGTGTTTTCGATTGTCTCTCTGTTCTGCTCCCCACTCTGTCTCTGGTTAATCCTCTCACCTTCCCATGCTTCTGGCCTGTACCCCAGTTCTTGTATAAATAAATAAATCTTTAAAAAAAAAGATGCCAGGCCTAGAGTTACCCTTGTTATAATTGCTTATTGTTTTATTACTTCAAATAAGTTAGTTTTCCTCTTGATGATCAATTTTAGATGCACTTGATCTCTGAAGCAGTTTCTTTTTTGTTTTTTAAAGGTTTGTTTACTTATGCTTATAAGAACTGAGGTACAGGCCAGAGGTGTAAGGGGTTAAGAAGATTCACCAGACACAGAGTGGCAGACTAACTGAAATACACTGCTGAGAGGAGCAGCAGGTGAGACAGGAGAGGTCTGCTGCACCATGTGGTTAGCTCCTTGGCAGCTGGGGATCGAACTCATGCTGCAGGAGCTGCTGATAGCTTCAAAGTGCCGTGCTTAACCCCTTCAGCCATCAGGGAGGCCCCTGAGGCTGTTTCTTAAAATAAAACACTTTGACACACTAGGATGTTGTTGTCTGTGTTGTAAACACAAATACTAAGAATTGTAGCAACACTGTCCAAAAAGTAATTTCCAGAGCAAACTCTATTAGGTCAATTAATTCTACTTAACAATATTAAACCACTTTAATTTTACTACAATTATATTTATTAGAATTAATTCCTTTGTTCATAACATTTAATGAAGATTCAGCCTATCCGTTGACCTGAACTCTATTTTTTCCTGATTATGTTACAAATTTCACCAATAGGATTACAATTTTGTGGCTTTGACTTCTAGAAACATAGTTCCCCTCCCCACCCCCAACACTTTGTCTCTCTGGCTCTCAAGTCTAGATGTATATGGGCACAAATGTACTTTGCCTCCTACACACCTGATGTTCTGAAAATTTTCCAGAAATCCAGTATTATAAGCCAAGTTTTATAATCTTGGGAGGTTACTGGAAGTTTGCTATCAAAATAAAATTATAGAGGTGAAATTTCACATAATTACAGAGACAATCTTCTCCCTCCTCTCATTTGTATGCACCCCATATTTTCCAACTGGGGGCAGCAACAAGAATGCATTTTTAGCTAAGCCCATGCCTAGTGTTGCCCGAGGTCCAAAGAGAAGCCTACTGAGGAATGCTGTGCAGATGACTTGGGGAAGCCCATGAAGCCCTGGTGAGGTGGGGACTGAGGGCAGAGCTATCTAGGAGCCTACAGGCCCGCCATGCTCCTGTGTCTCACCCAACCCTGCTTTCTCTTGCAGCTTCCACCTGCAGCTTCCCTACCACCTGCAGTTTCCCTAGCATTTGGGCAAGCTCCACCCACTCAGGTGGGCAAGTTCCACCCTACTCACATCACTGGTGTCTAGGTGTTGGAAGACATTGGTGCCTGGACATATACTTTTTTTTTTTAGTGGGCGCAGCAGGAGAGGTCTGTGCACCATGTGGGACCCTCACCAGTGGCTGGGGATTGAACCTGCACTGCAGAGTCTGTGGGCAGCTTCGCAGCCCAGCGCTCAACCGCTGCACCACCAGGGAGGGCCCTGGACATATTTTTAATGGAAAATTTACTTAAAAACTTCATTTCATATATAGTATGTCCAAAAGGAAGGTTTTAATTGTTCTCACCTGAAAGTACCTTATACTAATGCCATATAAATTTTATAAGGAACTGTATTTGAATGTGAAAATATATAAAATGTATGAAAGTTGACCTCTGTAATGCACCCTGGTCCCCACATTTCCCATATCATGTCTTTCTCTTCAGATACTCTAATGACTTTTTTTTATTAAATCCAAGAGTTCCATATAATATAGTGGGACAAAGTCACCAAGCTCAGCAAATGGTCAGATGATAAGCAAGCGAAGTCAGCTGTGTCAGTCTTGCTCACTCAGCAGAAGTGCCATTGAGGTAAAGTTGAGACTCCCTACCATACAGCAAAACATTCAAATTCAATGAAAAAAAAAAAAGATTTGCATTTCAAAGGAAATATATTTTGTCCTTCAAAGAACAAATACATTTTGCCCTTGAGGGGTATTTTTGTAATATAATTTAGACAAAACATGTTCCATTGTTAAAAGAACTTTTATTCAGTCATTGTAACTAGGACATTTATCCAAAAAGCCATCATGTTTTTTAATATTTCAACAATAGGTCAACAATCTGGAGATGTAGTTCCACACCTCAGTAATGTTCTCTGACTTTCTACATTCTCCTTGAATGCAGTCTGAAGTCTTTCTCAAATTTTGGAGATCAAAAGATATATATTTGCATGTTTGGAACTTTGTTCCAAATATGTTTGCATTAGCTGTGTTTCATAAAGGAGAAGTGATCAATGAACAAGGCTCATCCCTTTCAGACAAACTCCAGTACTATAAATACTCATGCCATTCCTATCCTTTAATTAAAGAAGGCATAAGATAATCTTCAGATTGTATAAAATGTTAATAACTCAGATGGACTTGAAAACCCGGGTGGACTTGAAAAAAATTTTAGGATGAATACTGAGATTTACATTGTAATGGAAGAGTGTAGAAGAGTGGAAAGAAAGTGGTAATAAACGCTGGAGAATGACAGGAAAGGCAATGTTTAGGTTCACATATGTTTGGAATGCAATTTATTACAAATTTTGTGATAAATGTAATATTTTCCTTCATAATATAATGATATCATCTTTTTCTCTTATAAAAAGATATAAAGCCTATTGCATATTTTACACTTATGCTATTGGTAAAATGTGTCTCTTGTAAAGTTCATGCCATATGCATTTTATATTATGAGGAAATTCATTTGAATATCTATTTATGCACTTTTATCTTAATGTCTGGATTTCAACCTCTTACAAATTAGCAATTAAATTGAACTAAATGTACTTTTGATATGGTTTAAATGTCAATCGATTCTTTTTCAGAACACTCATATATATGACTTTTTTTTAGAGGCCTACAATTACAAATTGAAAAAAATGAAAACTTATTTTTTATTTAAATAAGGGACAAATGAATTCAGACTTCAGAATTATGAACAATACATATTTACCCTTAAATTCTTTTAATTTTGCATTTATTATATTTTAGTGTGTAAGTTAGGGTTATGTTTCATACTCAAAAAGAGAAAAATAATTTAGCAATGGTGAAAGTGTTGGTGATGTAGGTTGTATGGATACTTTCCCCGAACTAACCACACACCTTCATCAGTTTTCATATTTTCTTCTGCATAATTGGACTTTCTTTGAAAGATCTCTATTGTCATTGGAATAGCCCTGATAGTTAAAGGAGAGAAAAACACTTTAAAAAATATCATGATGAAAGATTTGTAGGCTTATTTACTTTTTCTATTAGGCTAGCTGGAGCATAGAGGCCTGTACTTTATATCTTATTTTGATCCATTAGCACTTCACAACACTGCAGGATCTGTTGTCCAGGCCTGATTATGTGGTTGCACTTCACTATAAGCAAAGAATCATTCTATTCTAATTTATGCCTGAAGCAGTGCCTAACACTTGTTGGTTGTATGAGTGAATCTGTCCAAAACAATCTATTACTATATGAAAAACAATTAAAAACTATCACTACAGGAGAATTATATTGTTATTAGCATTATACTAATTCTTGGAACATTTTAATATGTATCAAGCAGTAGTGAAGATGTAGATGGCTACATTCAGGATGGCAACGTTTTAGGTTGGTTCCTCAGAATCATAGCAAATGAAATACTAACAATAAGTAAAACAAAATCAAAAAAGTAGCTGGTAGTTTTTGCTGTAGTAATTTCTCTCATGTGCAAATAGTAAGCCTAATGAATATGGATCTTTGGCCATTTTAACATTTTAACAGTAAGCTTACTTTGTGACTAAAAGTAATGTGCATGTAATTGCTTGTTAAATTCCTATCAGGTGTATGATGCTTAGTGTACACCTGATAGGAATTTAACAAGCAATTACATGCACCACCTGCACCCCTATGTTTATAGCAGCACTGTTTACAATAGCTAAGCTTTGGAAACAACCCAAATGCCCAAAAATAGATGACTGGATCAAGAAGATGTGGTACATATATACCATGGAATATTACTCAGCATTCAAAAAAGATAAACACATGCAATTTGCAGCAACATGGATGGCGCTGGAAGGGATCATGCTCAGCGAAATAAGCCAAAAAGAAAAAGAAAAATACCGGATGGTCTCACTCATAGCAGGAATCTAGAAAACTTAAATAAGGGACCAGGAAAATGAATAACTATAAGAAAGTGAAAATCAAAATCAACAAAAAACTATGAACCAGAGACACTTTTAGGGGGGCGGGGGCGGGAGGGGAGGGATTGGGGTCAGAATGGGGGGCTGCAATTGTATGGGGAATATAACAATAAAATTTATAAAAAAAAAAAAAGAAAATTAGAATAATCAAAAAAAAATAAAATAAAATAAAATAAAAATATTTCAGAGGAAAATATTAAACCTATTTTAGAAAGTAAACTATTTTCAAGTCATTTACGTGGTTGAATATTTAACTAATGAATCATGTAAGTTACACTATTTTACAAAATAAGTTCACTAAAGCAGGTAAAAAAAAAAAAATAAAAAAAATAAATAAATTCCTATCAGGTGTATGATGCTTAGTGTAAACCATAGAATGATTGATAAAATATATGCTAAATTATATTAATAAATTCCTATTAAATACTATTGTCTTCCTGTATTGTAGATAATATATTTTATATATATATAACTATTGTAATACAATGCATAAGTAATTACATATAGCTATGTTTAATTATTAAAATTGACCAAATTATACTTACAGATTCACATTTGAATATCATCTTGCTAAATTCCAGGAAGTACAGATTCATGAAACATATGCTATGACATTATTAATAAGTAATCAAATAAATATATTTCCTGTAACTTTTTTCTATTTTCTAATTTAATCTCTCATTTGATTTTTACTCATTTTTTTTTTTCGGAAAAGGTAGCATTTATTTCCCTTTCTTCTTCCTTGGGCTTAAAATCCTTTGTCCCTATTAATAAATTCCATGTCCTTAGGCAGTTACCTTGGAAACTATTTAAACATCTTCTCTTTACTATTTGTTTTATCAGATCATAAAATTGCTTTCCTTCTCCTTCATCTGCTGCCTGAAATAACTCAGTGCTATAGGAACTGATAAATTCAAGGCTTATGCCTGTGTTAGGTCTGTGTGTGTATGTGTAATTGTTTATATGTGTGTTCATGTTTTGTGACAAACTGAAAAAAAACTTAGTCATAATGAGCTTGCATACTGCTTCGCTCCATTATTATTGAGGGGTGGAGGTTACTAAAACTGTATTCTGAGATAATTTTCCTTAAGTATAGTCTAACATTTTACTGTAGTATATATAGCATTTCATCAGCAAGTTATACAAAATAGTTTTTATTGGATAATCTATTTTGTATTTTCTTTTATTTATATATATTTTTTACATCTTTGTGGTCCCCATAGTTCTTCCACCACCTTATCACCCATGAACCATCACCATATTCCCTTGTATTCATCCCTTCTGTTTTGGTCCCTTCCCTGCACTCCTATGTTTAATGTAGCACTATTTACAATAGGTGAGGTATGGATTTTTTTTAACTCTAATATGCTGTGTGACATACTGCAGATTGAAATTACAGGTTGACAGGAGCTTGCAAAATAATATTACAAAGAATATAGGTTCTTGGACTGTAGAACTTTCAATTTGAATCCTACTTTTCCCACACACTAGCTATTCAACCTTGGACAAGATGCTTAATGCCCCATGACTTACCTACAAAATGGGAATAATAAAAGTATCTACCTCATAAAATTATTATGAGTTAATTCTTATTAAAACCTAGAATACATGGCTAATTCATTTATGGATCTAACCAACTGACTTGAAAATAATTGATCTAAACTTTAATGAAAATATGTTGTTGATGGTCTGAAGAAAAATGTTTTTTACATCTATAAATTCATATTCTGGTGTTTAATGTCAATAAAATCAAATAGTGAACTGCATAAATATCAGAGTTATTTTCCAGCACCAGTTTCAAAGTTGAAGTATATCAAATTGGTCTATTTTTATAACAGCACCTCAAGGAACTTGTTAATTATTTCTGGGCACCCTTTTAGACAGTTCATTTGTACTGCACACCTCAAAGATTTTTGTATATAAATATCTTTCTGTAGTTTTAAGTTTTCAGATTTTCATTTTATGAAAGGCATGTTTATTAATTAAATTAGAGTCTTTGAGTACATTGTCTGCATTATGGATTGAAAAATGCATGTTTGGATAGAACGCTAAATTTTAAACTAGACCATTTTTACTTGATTTTGTATTTAGTGCAATCATTTGGGAGAAGAAAGTGAGTGTGTTGTGAATTGGAAAATTTAGTTTGCTAATAAGTTTGGGATTTATAATGATTTTGTTGATATAAAAAATTGAATTACGTTAAATAGGCAGCTCTTTATTTTACAAGAACTTGCAGTCTTCATTTATCATTAGTGCTACCTTGAAAAATTGCTTCATCTCAACCTGTCTCCTAGATACACCATGGGGCTAAGAAATTCTATCTTGCAAGATCCTTCCTTTTACCTGGCAGTTGTAAGATACTTAAGAGAGTGTCAAATGTCTCATTAATACATGGCATATATTTGTTTTTTTTTTCCTTAGAAAATTTAGAATGTGTACACATTTAGAATGTGTTTTGTTGTTTTTGGAGACTTTAATAATATTGTATTCTAAAAGCAGAAATTTAATTGGTATGATTACAGCAGATGGAATGTTTTAATACAATGTTAGATTATGCTTCCTGAATCCTCTTTAGTCATTAGTGGAAATGTGAGATTGATTCAGATAAATAAGGCATCTTCTAAGAATATTCTCCAAAATACACAGATATTTTTCTCTATATATGTTATGTAAAGATAGCTAGAAACTATCGCCTTTCATTTCAGTGTGGATAATACATGAGTAAATTAAAATGTTTTTAATTATATGAGACACTGAGATGTCAATTACTTATTGTTTGCAGGAATGATTTATTTCTGCTATTTTAATAATATGGTGAATTTTCATTCAGTGAGCTCAAGTTTTTGAAATGGTTTCTTATTGTCTTTAAGTAGGAAATCATTTCATTTCTCTTTTCAGGTCTGAGTTACCTAAGTGAATATTGAAAAATGCCAGATGGACAAAAAAAAATAATAAATTAATGGGATCATGTTGAGGATATTTGTTTCATTGTCATTAATTCCTTACTTTTCTAGATCAGTTTAGGGAATATATCATAAATGGGGGCATTTTAGAGCCATGTGTTCTTTTATTTTAATGGTATATGTGCTTATTAAATGCCTTATGCAAGTAAATAATAAGTAAAAAATTGGTAATCACTATGTACAATAAAATATTTCATGGAAAGACCCCATAGATGAATTAGCCATAGTGTAAACCACCAGTCTGTAAACTGTCTTTATACTTGTGTGCTAGAATAATATTGTCAAATATGCAGTTCTTGACTGGACTAGTACTATTCTTCTATGGAGAGTCACATCTTAGCCACTAATGCTAATGAGTCACAATTATAGCACTTTTTATTGAGTCTTTCCTATATTTTAGCAATAAATACTAAAGTATTTTGTTTTTCATTCCCATTTCATAGATGAAGAAACTGAAGCTTAGAAAAAATTAGTAACTTGCCCACTGAAAAGAAAGTAGTAAAAAGTTGGGACATATTACTCTAATGCTCAATATATTATTTACAGTGTTTTCCTACAGCTTGCTATTCATTGCTGTTTTGTTTTCTAAAATGTTCTAATATTGAAAATATGTGAAGTAACTCATGACTATGTTAGAAGTATTTGGTTTCTTTATGAGTCCAGGTTTCTATAAAAGCAAAATGAGATATAGTATTTAAAGAGGCATTCTTATCATATACAATATTTGTTTTATCTCATTATATACCAATGAAAAATTAAAGGAAATTAGAAAGTTATAGCAAAAATTCCCCTTAATTATACAGGTGTTCTATTCAGTGTCTGTGAAAAGGGAAAAAAATATTATATTCATATTCATTAGACTTTGGATTAGTGAGAATAATAGGAAATATTATATGTTTGATTCTTGCATTGTTCATGGCAGTAACATGCAAGATTCTGCAAACTTGGTTTGTAACTGACTCTAAATGTTGTGAGTTCTTGTTGCTTCTTTAATAACCATTTCATTATGCACTTGGGAAATAAGCAATATCAATTATGAGATAGACTACTTTATTGTGAACTGGCTCAGTTATTGTAATATATATTAATATATGTGATATATATCTCCTCTTTATATGTTTATTAGTAAAAATAACCATGCTGCTTTTAAATTTAAGAAATGGTAGAATTTTGAAATTTGCATCAATCTATGGAATATTTGTAATATTTACAAAAACAGGAACATGTCTTGTTTATTATACTGATGTCCTTATAGTTGATAATGTTAATATTTATGTTAATTAGGAGAGAAATATAAAGGAGCATTTAGTCAGTTGCAGCAATCAGTTGTAAACAGCTTTTCTTTCCACAGTATTTCACAATGTTGCTCCCAAAGAAAGACAGTTATATGACCTCAGATTAGTCTCTTCTCTATTATTCAATTTTTTGAATAAATAGATTGCTCTATGTTCTCAAAGTAAAAGGGGTGATACATTCTAATATTTCTGTGCCATTTGAAAGGGCATAGATAAAAGCCTATT
Source organism: Talpa europaea (assembly GCF_964194135.1). Classification (NCBI taxonomy): domain Eukaryota; kingdom Metazoa; phylum Chordata; class Mammalia; order Eulipotyphla; family Talpidae; genus Talpa; species Talpa europaea. Next base: position 47,995,829 of record NC_140068.1, on the reverse strand, counting down.
TAGGGGTACATAAGATCACCATAAGCCTCTTGTCAGTTTGCAACAAATTCATACATATCAAAAAGAACTCAAAGAAAAATAACAAAGAGGAAAGATAATGAGCCCATCAAAGCAAATACTTAATGCAGCTTCATTTCTGTATTAATCATACTGCATGTGGGTGAGGGTCAAAGCAGCTGAGGTCAATAGAGAGGATTTTGGTAAAGGCAAAAAGAAAAAATAAGCTTGTAATTTCAGACAGATTGGAATTTTTAAAGTGAGATATAGAGGTCACAAAATCAGATTCAGTTTGCAGAAACACGGTGGACAAGTTTTAATGACTTCTCAGCAGAGGTTTTTAAGAGAAGCCCTCAAGTTTGAACTATCCTGACAAAATAAACTTTCTATCAATAGGAAAAGACATGAAATATTCTAAAGATAAATGAAATTATAAAAGTTGCTTTTATTGAGGAAATTTCACTACTTTGAATGATTAAAGTAGCTTATTTTAAAACATTTAAAATGTGTGCTGAACAAAATCTGCACACATTTTAAATGTAGATGTATGCATTTATAATTTAAAAAATGTATTTTTAAGATACTTTCCATAATTAAATATAGGTACTTTTCATTTTTATAAAGCTTTCAGAATAATATTTCTGTAAACTGTCTTCTGAGTTTGCTAAATTCCTTTTTTTTTTAAAGATTTATTTATTTATACAAGCACTGGGAACAGTCAGAAACGCGGGAGGGTGAGAGAATTCACCAGAGCCAGAGCGGGGAGCAGAAAAGGCAGACTGACGAAGTACACTGCTGAGGGGAGCAGTGGGTGTGGCAGGAGAGGTCTGCTCACCATGTGGGACCTCGCTGGCGGCCAGGGATTGAACGGGTGCTGCAGAGGCTGCGGATATCTTTGCAGCCCAGCGCTCAACCGCTGTGCCACCGGAGGGCCGTTAAATTCCTTTTGACAAAGAGAGAAATAATAAATTTCTTTCCCTGATACAATTAACTCCATCAAACAATCTTCATTCTAAATTTAAAAACAAATATGAGGAAGAAGAGGGAAAGGGAACTAGAAACACAAAATCCTGTTGTGCATAATACAAATTGTTGTCAATTTTCTTGCTGAAGAATTAGACATTTTATTTTTCTCAGGATTTCTTTTCAACTATATTTACCAATATTTAATTCAAGCTTAAAATGAAAGCTTTTTGATGGAGAGCTTATTTGGTAAGTTACATATCAAGTGCTAGAGGGGATCCAAAGATTATAAGTATGGTTGAGTGTTACAGATTTTACAATCTGAGATGACTTTCATAAGTAGTCATAGTTTGGACATTTTAATATATAGAATAAAATGGCATCTATGCACAGGGCTGCTTAAGTTAAATTACCATAGTTTTGTGCTGAAATAACTCACAATTTCTTATTCTTATTTAGAAAATATGGACATAGTATTTATCTATACATGGTTAGCATTCCTTGAGTATTTGAGTCCATTGATACTGGCATGTGTTTCATTAATATTAGGGTATATAGTGTTTTAGATATAGTGTTTTACTTATAGTGTTAAATGTATAAATATATATGTATATATAGTACATATGTGTACACTCAGTTCACTCAATTAATGCTACCTATTAATTCACTCAAACAATCTGTATTATTATTATTACAACAATCTTCTGTTGTAATTTCTGCCCTATAGTTATTCCCAACTTCTCAGTGATTCAGAATTATCATCTAGTTTTTGAACTTCCCACATGAAAGCACCCTTACCTGTATTTCTAGCCTGATTTTTTTTTTTTTGCTTTTGCACTTTTAGTGTGTGTTTTACATAGTGAAGTTCATTAGATGAAGTTGTTCATGAAGATTGAAAAGTCCTATGCTTTTTCATTTGAAACCTATAGGTTTCAAATAATGATAATGAAAAATTCTTTTTTTCCTGTTCCAGAAATATACAAAATCATGCCAAAGATGCACTAATATCTTATTTTATTTATTTTTAAAGATTTATATGTGGAACTCTAATATTTTAAATATAATCCTTGTTTATTTGGGAACACAGAAAGAACTCAATTACCTCTTACATCCTCACAGTAATCCCCACAGTACTTTTGAAAATTAGATGTAACAGGAATAAATATTCTAATTTATACGGAGTAAATGATATGATAAAGAGACTTTCCGACAATTTCTTCTAGTGAGTGATAAACTAGTAATGGAATCCAGAGCTCCTGATTGTAAATTCTCGGTCTTTTTTTCCTTTAGAGCTAGGATGAACACATGCCCTGAATTTTCCAAAAAAGTCTCACTTCATACCTGGAATACTGAATTGATCATCAATTGTGCCCTCATTCACTCTCAATAGTTATAATAAACTGTATGGTTATTGTATGGGCCTCCCTGACAGTGCAAGGGTTAAGACACAATCTATGAAGCTATCCGCAGACTGCAGCACGAGTTCGATCCCCAGCCAGGAAGCTACCCACATGGCGCAGCAGATCTCTCCTGACTCACCCACTGTTCCCCTCAGCAGTGTATTTCAGTCAATCTGCCCGTTCTGTTCCCCACTCTGTCTCTGGTGAATCCTCTCACCCCCTCCACACCTCTGGCCTGTTCCCTAGTTCTTATATGCATAAATAAATAAATCTTAAAAAAATAAAGTAAAAACAAAAACTATATGGTTATGGTAATTATAGCTCAAAGTGAGAAGTAAATAAGCAGTCAGAATTAAGTTGTATCAAAAATAAGTTAAACTGATGCCACTGAGATTTTACGAGTTTGTGACCATAAATAATATAATCTTTCAAGAGCTCAGGATAGAAAACTTCCATATAAACAATTATAACCATTTTGATATAATTCTTATTATCATTTGAAACCTACTGAATTATCTATGAATATATCCAAACAATATATAAACATTTTTTTAAAGATATATTTATTTATGCATACACGAACTGGGGTACAGGCCAGATGTGTGGGAGGGTGAGAGGACTCATCAGAGACAGAGTGGGGAACAGAACATGCAGACTGACTGAAATACACTGCTGAGGGGAGCAGCAAGTAAGGCAGGAGAGGTCTGCTGCGCCATGTGGGCGGCTCCTTGTGCGGTGGGGATCGCACCCGTGCTGCAGAGGCTGCAGACAGCTTCACAGCGCTGTGCTCAACTGCCTGCGCCACCAGGGAGGCCCTAAACATTTTTAAGATATTACACTATGTGAAAGTAGATCCATGTAAATCTAAAATTTGACATTCCAGCTAGTAGATGGGATGAGAAAATTGAACCGCCCACATGCTTTGTAACAGTTAAGTCAGACTGAATGAGAGAAGTGTCTTTTTTTAAATTGAGGTACACTTTACAAATAATATTTATGTAGTATCAGATATATAACATAATGACTCAATATTTGCATTTGTTACAAAGTGACCACCACAATGTGTCTAGTTTATAAGAGGCTCTTTTTGATTAATAAGAATGCAATGTTGCAACATAAACTTACTTTGCATTAGAATGTGTTCCTTATATAAATTAATAGATGACTGCCAAACTAACATATTACAAGTTTTCTTGGACCCAGTAATTGAAAACTGAACATATTTCTTGATGCTTGTTTTATTTTGTAGTTCATGTTTCTCTTCAGAAATGAACTCTTAATATTAATAATCTTGAATATTTTTCCTCTTTTAAAAATCTGGTTTTTTTAGAAAGTTATAATTATTGTTTCTATTATCCAGCAAGTAGCAGACTGTTTTAATGCTCCTCAATACGTTTTCAAAAAAAATAAGGTATCTTAAAAAATATATTTCCAAATGTGAAAAGATTTGACAGAGGTTAAGATTTGTTCAAATTCATCAAGTCCAGAGAATTCATATAATATGTATATATGAGATATGAGTAATCTGTGTGTGTGTGTGTGTGTGTGTAAAAGAAGGGCACATAATCCTTCCAAAAAACTTAGAGGAGATTACTTCCTGCAATCTTATTATGGAAATCACTGGGCAGGAATGAAAAATCCATAGACTTGTCTGTTATTCACAAAATAATTTAAATAAGATTGGTTTAAAACAAGACACTAACATAACTATTTTTTTATGTTATCCCAAATAGCTATTTTGGTATAAAGTTTATCTATCTATCTATATATGTTTATAGCATGTTAAAATTGAAGTTAGTTTAAGGAGAATATAAGAACTATAGAGTCTATGTAGCATCTCAGAATGTGACTGGAGTGAATTCTTCAGTGAGCTATTTGAATACATTTTTTTTCATTGATATCTTCCACCATATGTAAGATGTTACACAATTTATTGTGTCTTAAAAATCTTCTAATTTCTCCCTTTGCTGAAGTCCATTTTAAAACCCATTTTATCAGAGGGATTGAAAAGTTTGTGAACAAAATTGCCTAGTTTGAATCCTCTTCTATGATTTTATTAGCATAACTTTAGAAAATGTTCTTAAATCTTGTGATTATGATGCCTTGCTTTTAAAAATAATGGTAATTATTGTGTCTACCTCATAGCATTTTGAATGAATGAATTAATAATCAATTGAATCAATAATGATTGCATAGAACAATACCTATCCATTAGTGAGCATTCAACAAAATTAGCTCTTGTCAACTACATCAAAACACCAAGCATGGGAATGGACTTTAAAAACCCAGTTTTCAATTCAGATAATGTGTCCTTCATTAATGAATCCATGGATAACCTATGTAGCTAAAGAAAGGATAACAATAAATGGGAAATTCACTTTAAAAAAAAAATTGGTCTCATTCCCTGATTTTTATTACATTAGATTTTCTACCAAAAGAGGTGATTACAGTTTGAGGGGAGATGTGTAACAATAGATTGGATAAGGCAGAATATTTCAAACAGTTGAAAAGTAATATTTTATAACTACTACAACCAGGTTTTTTCTTGTATATTTAAAACCCATAGTCTGGTTATACACTATTTATTTTTACATATAGTCAAAAATATTAAAAATGCTGTTTCCACTAAAATCCTTCAGTCAGACAGTCTTCATGTGCAGAATGTATGTTTTTGTTTACTTTGCATGTTAGCTTGACAGTGTTATTTATTTATTTTTTTTGTAATTGCCAAAGTAAAATGGAGTCTCATCTTTGACGGGGAATCTAAAGAAAGGTTATTACTAAAGTTTAGACATCATAATTTACATCTGCTTATGCCCTCATCAAAGTATCCTTGCTTTAGAAAGCAGATACAGAGGGATAGAGTTCTTAAGTCAGTGTTTTGGTTGGTTTTGCATTCACACAGACCTATGCCCCTTGCACTTACTCATCAAGGCTTGGCCATAGATTTGTTGCATTGAATCGCTATTTTGAAATTCAATTTCCCTAACATTGGCCTATATTGATGTGTTGCAATAGTAGAATTTCTCAGTTTATTAAATATCCTGAATTATTTTGAGCTGTTGATTTAACACTATTCAGATATGTGTCTGTTGGTCCATATTTGAGTTTTAAAATATAACTACACATATTCAGCAAGGCTTTCTTTCCCCTATTAATTTAAAGAAAGGTTTGTAACTTGCTAAAATTGTTCGGATTTCCATTTCTGTAACTCTTTAAAAAGCAAGAGTTCTGAAAGAAAACTACAATTTGCTAAGCAAATTAAGTCAAAAGGAGAAAGACAAATACCAGATGTTGTCACTTATATATGGAATACAGGAGCGCAAAACAAAGTGCCTGATAAAGCTAATAACAAATCCTAGAAATTTGATTATAGAACTGAGGCTACCACAGGGAAAGGGGAAGGCTAAAAGGGTAGAGCAAAGTGGGGAGGGGACACAGTAGACTATGGTGAAGGACTATGGGTGGCTTAGTAGTGGGTGTGGTGTGGTAACAATGCCCAGAGTGTATGATCGTATTCCTTTAAATTATATACTATGATGTAAACCAATATGACCTCAATTTAAAAAAAGTACTTTCGGGCCTCCCCGGTAGTGCAGTGGTTGGGCGCTGGGTTGCGATGCTACCTGTAGCCTCTGCAGTGCCGGTTCGATCCCCGGCTGCTCCCCGGGCACTAGAGGAGGGTCCCACATGGCGCGCAGACCCCTCCTGCCGCCCGCTGCTCCCCTCAGCAGTGTACTTCGGTCCTTCTGCCTGCTCTGCTCCCCGCTCTGGCTCTGGTGAATTCTCTCACCCTCCCTCACTTCTGACTGTAGCCAGTGCTTGTATATTTAAATAAATAAATCTTTTAAAAAAAAAGTAGTTTCTCCCCCCTCTTTTTTAGAAACATGGTGAGTAAGATTAATCTCTGTCCCTGTTATACTGTCAGTCTGTGCAGGACCCCTATTTAATTTTATTGTAATAAAAACATTTTAAAATTTGTTACCTCTCACCCACACTGAGCCCTAAACCCCTCTTCCTTTTTACTCTTCCCATGAACAGCACTCCAGTGTGTTTTTATGACTATATTCTTGAGGAATATATGGTGGTTTTTAATATATATTTGTAAATATTTTAATGTATATATTTAAAATATTTATATTTTAAATTTATGTCCACTATGAGTTCTTATTTTTCACTCATGGTTATTATTAGTTTGTAATTTCTAGAAAATTTTGCATAGTATGTATCCATCACATTTTTTTTTAAAGATTTATTTATTTATTTATACAAGCACTGGGTACAGTCAGAAGCGCGGAAGGGTGAGAGAATTCACCAGAGCCAGAGCAGGGAGCAGAGCAGGCAGAAGGACCGAAGTACACTGCTGAGGGGAGCAGCGGGCGGCAGGAGAGGTCTGCGCGCCATGTGGGACCCTCCTCTGGTGGCCGGGGAGCAGCCGGGGATTGAACCGGCGCTGCAGAGGCTGCGGGCAGCTTCGCAACCCAGCGCTCAATCGCTGCGCCACCGGGGAGGCCCTCCATCACATTTTTTAATCCACCTGCTGGTGATGGAAGCTATATCTTTAACATCCTGTAACCACATCTTCAGTATGCATCTTCGTATACTGATAATTTTTTCCTCATTAAATTGTGTGTGGGTTATGTCCTGTATCAGAGTATCTGTCTATAGCTATCAATTGATAGATATATCTTCTAATGTTATATGTCATCTATAAGGATGTGTTTTGAAAGCTTACATTCTGTTGATCTTTCTTGTGTATTTCTCTCAACTTATTTGTATTAATATCTCTTAATAGTAAACATTGGTATTGATAGGTCAAATAAATCCCCTTATTCTGTCTTTTTAAAAATTAACCTCCAAGTTTATTCTGATATATAAACTTTGGAATAAGTATGTAGAAGAACTAAAAATAATCAACTTTACTTAAGTCTTGTTGAACAAAGTTAACATGAAATAAGCTAAATATACTTAAGATGCAAATTTGATTTTTGACATGTGAATGGGCCTTGAGATAACACCATAATCAAGATAATGAACTTGGTCTATCACCCCCAAAAGTTTCATTGTATCCCTTGGCAATCTGTCTTCTCCACCTTGCCTCAACTCCATACATAATTTCAGGCAACTACTGATTTTAATATAGATTAGTTTGCTTTAGTTTTATATAAATATATTTAGAGTATTGTTTTAAATCTTTAATTCTGCATAATTATTTTGAGATTGATCTTTATTATATTCTCCTAGCACATGACTTGTCTTTTAACCATAAAAAATGTGACTTTCAAATGCCAGAAATGCTTAATTTAATGAAGCCAGATTTTTCTTATTTTTTTTTTCTTTTTGGTATTATGCTTTTGATGTATTTATTTATTATGAAGGTTCAAGATCCTAAATTTTTCTACTTTGTTTTCTTCTAGAGGCTTTATTTGGGTATAGGGTTAGATTTAAAATTAGCTCTGTGTTTCATTTTGAGTTAATTTCATTAGTGTACGATTTAGATCAGGGCTTTCTGTTTTCCATATGTATATTCAATTTTAAATGACTTTATTGAAGACTGTCTTCTTTTTCATTGAATTTCTTTTGTGCTTAGTCTAAAAATCAATTAACTCACAAAGGCTGGATCTTTTTTGTACTTTCCAGTCAATTCTATCAGTTTATCTATGCCAGTGCTATGTTATCACAATAGGTTGATAATTAGTCTGAAATCAGATAGTGTAAATCCTTCAACCTTGTCTTTACAAACATGATTGACTATTCTAGACCCTTTCTTTTCTCTATTAATTTTAGAGTCAGTGTGCCAAATTGTACCAAAATATTTATTGGAAATTTAAGTGGGAATAAAAAAAGAAGAAAATTTAAGTGGGATTGCATTGATTGTGAAGATTATTTGTTTGGGAGAAGATGAATTCTTGAACATTAACAGTTTTGATAGATAAACAGTATATTTCTCCATTTATTAAAAATTCTATCTAAATTTTCTCAGCTATGATTTCTGGTTTTCAATTTTTGTGTCTTACATAAATTTTGTGAAAGTTATCTCTAGTATTTGATAATTTTGATACTACTTTAAATGGAATTTCAACACTTTTTCCATTATTAGCTTATAGAAACACAATTATTTATTTTACAGTATTTCAATATTCTGAGACATCAACTAAACTCACTTTTTCATTGTAGCATAGTTTGGGGAGAGTTCATAGACTTTTCCATATAGATAATCATGTTGTCTGTGTAAAAAGACAATTTTATTTCTTCCTTTCTGATTTGATTTTGTGCCTTAATAAATTGGAACTGCCACTAAAATGTTGACTAGGAATAATGGGAGTGATTATATTTTCATTTGTTTGTTCTTGAAAAGCATTTAGTCTTTCATCAAGAATTATATTATCTTCAGAGTTTGTAGAAAACTATTAAAGAGACTGAAGAATTTCTTTCTTTACTATTTTACTGAAATTTTCTTTTTAAAATCAGGAATAGAAGCTGGATTTTTCAAAATGACTTTTGGTAGTTGCTGAGATAATCATATTTGTATTTGATGAATGACATTTTCTTTCAAGTGCAAAAGCAAACATCCATACTGGGGGTAAACCCTACGTGGTCTTTATATTTTATCTTTTTAATATATTTTTGGATTTTATTTGCTAAGAAGATGTTCTGAAGAACTTTGGCATATATATGCATGAAAGATATTGGTCTAGACCTTTCTTTTCATGCCTTTTATAGTTTTATTATCAGGTAATAATGACCACTAAAGACTTGAGGCTATTCTTATTGTTGTTAACTTTGATAAGAACTGTCTCAACTTCATTGATTTTTCTCTATTATTTTTTTCTTTTCTAGTTTGCTGATTTCTACACTGATCTCTGGCATTTCCTTTTTCCGCTTAATGTTGGTTTTATTTGTTCTTTTTTTCTAGTTCCTAAGGTAGAAGTTGAAGTTACTGATTTGATTTTTTCTTTCTTTCTATTGTATGTATGTTCAGTGCTACTGCATTTTTTACAAGCAATAAATTTTGAAAGATTATATTTTCATTTTCATTGGGATTGATTTTTTTTTTAATTTGTCCATTGATTTCTTCTTTCACTTATGGATTATATGGAATTGTGTTAATCTAAATTACTGGTGAATTTATAAGTATCTCTGTTATTTTGATTTCTAATTAAGTCCATTTATCAGGAATTGGTTTGGAAGCGTCTAAACTTACATTTTCCATAGAGGCTACACCAATTTACATTCCTGTCAGTAGAACTACTTTTTTCACATGTTCATCAACACTTACTATTTTCAGATTCTTTTATATCAGCCATTCTCACAGGTGTTTTAGTGGTTTTGATTTGTATTTTCCCAAAGATAAATGATGATGACCATTTTTGGCGTTTGTTACCATTGGTATTTCTTCTTTGGAGAAGTGTCTGGTCAAATATTCTCTCAGTTTTTTGATTGAATAATTTAGCTTTTTTTTATGTTGTTGTGGAGTTGTAAGAGTATTTGTAGATCTTGAATATTAACTCCTTATATGTATGATGTACATTGTTTTCTAGCATTTGATAGGGTTTCTATTCATTTTAGTGAAAGTTATTTAGTACCGTTTTAGTTTGTTATAGTCCAACTTGTTTATTGTTGCTTTTACTTCCCGTGCCATTTTAGTTTCAGTTCTCTAAGGCCAATGTTTTCTTTTGTGTACTTTAATGTTTCAGGTTTTACATCTTTAATTCATTTTTAGTTGATTTTTGTGTATGATGTGAAATAGTGGTATAGTTTCATTCTTTTATCTGTGTCAATACTGGTTTCCTAACTCCATTTGTTAAAAATAAAACCTTTCCTTTTTCAATTATATGTTCTTGGCTTCTTTACTGTACATTAACTATCTTTTATATGCATAGGTTTATATCTGAACTTTCAATTTTATTCCATTGATCTGTGTGTCTGTTTTCGTTATAATGTCTTATTGTTCTGCCTAATGTTTCTTTGTAGTATATTTGAAGTCTAGGACGTGATACCTCCATTCTTCCCTTTTCTTTCTAATTTGTTTTAGTCAGTATTGCTTTGACTATTGGTCCTCTTTTGTGGTCTACGAATTTTAGCAATGTTTGTTCTGTTTCCTGTAAATATGCCTTTGTAATTTTGGTAGGGATTGCATTGATCTGTGTATTGACTTCAGTAAGATTACCACTTTAATAAGAAATAGCATGTTAATTCTTTTAATCCATGAACATGGAATGGCTTTCCGTTTCTTTGTTTCTTCTATTTTTTTAAATGATGTCTTATAATTTTCATTTATGATATTCCATCTCTTTGTTATGTTTATTCCTAGGTACTCTATTCTTTGTTATTATAAATTAGATTGTTTTCATGATGGTTTCTCATTTAGCTCATAGCATATACATATACAGTAAATTTTTGCCTATTGATTTTGTAACCAATCACTTTACTGATATTTGGTTTCTAAAAGCTTTTTTTAGTGTAGTCTTTTCTTTTCTATGAATATTATTGTGTTATCTGCAGGATGTGATAGTTTTACCACTTTTCCAGTTTAGATTCTTTTATTTATTTTCCTTTCCTAATTGCTCTGACTAGGATTTCTTCTACTACATTGAGTAACAGTTATCATACTTACTATACTGAACGTTGACATCCTGGTCTTGCTCCTCATGTTAGAGAAAAAGTTTTCAATTTCTTACCTTTAAGTATATCAGCCATGGGTTTGTCATATATGTACTTTAATATGTTGAGGTAATTGCCTTCTATCCCATTTTATTAAGAACTTTTATCAGAAGTGGATGCTGAATTTCTATGTCATTTTATATAGAAATAATTAATGATTTTGTTAGAATATTTTATAGAAGACTTTTCAATAATTTGAAATCCTATAGCATCTGAATTCTGTAGAAATGAATGGCTGATGAGTATCTATTATGTTTAAACTATTACATTGGGTACTGGGTATGATAGAAATATGAACAAACCTATTTCCAATGTTGAAGATATATTTATAATAAAACACATATCAATTTGTATAATAGAAGTTTGCTTAATGGTAATACCCCATGAACTATGGTTTTAGCTTATGGGAGGGGTGTAGAAATGCCTAATCAAAACTATTGGGATAAAGCAAGGTAATTTAAAAAATATATTTCAAGAAGGTAATTGAAAAATACAGGGATTAGAAGAAATTGGATTAATTTAAGAATGTGTATAGAGAGTTTGAGTGAGAAGTTACAGTGTTCTGAAATAAAATAACCTTTGAGAAACAGACACAGGACAGATAAGTGGCAGAAATATTTAGAAACAAGGTTTGCAACTTGTTAGAATGTTCTTTCCCTGCTACCTTCACTTTGTGGCTACACAGTTCATTACATTATTAACATTTCTGTTCTCCTTTTGACCATTGCTGGGACTTAAATTACATGAAGGCAGAAAGTTGTGCCACTTTTTTTGTTAGTCTCCCAGAAAATAACAAGAGAGAATTTATGGAAAACATTCTTTAAAAATTGACAATATTGAATTGGATGGAATCAGGAATTGACTTTGGATGATAAAGATGGAGGAAATTAGAGAGCGATAATATCATTTATATGAACTCAATTTGGAACAGCAAAATTTTGGGAGGGTAAGAAGTTATTCATTCTGAGCCAGTTCACATGAAAGAAGTTGAAACGACAAACTATTTTTTTTCTTTTGTCTCCTAGAAGAGAGTTAGATGAGGGGGAAAAATCATTAAAATATTATTATTCAAATTATTACTTTAATGGTTTCACCAAATGTGAAGTGGGGGGAAAGGATAACAAGAGAACTTTAGAGAAATCAAATGGTAGAAGGCAGGAAAAAAAAAGAGAATATTTTAAAGTGGATTACGTAAGTCAAACCAGGGAAGTAAAGAATTATATAATGCCAGAAAGAAGAGAGTAAATACCAAGAAGATGGTGAAGAATGTGAAAAAGCCATAGGTCTATAACTTTAAAAGTTCAGTGTACAAATGAGGAGTCATTTGAAAGGTAGAAAATGGAAAAGATAAGGAAACAAAAGTGACTTTTTAGAATGAAAATTTTCAGGGATATAGAACACAGGATCATGCAATAGCATAGAAGATTAAATGCATGAGGGTACAGTTCTGATAATATACAAGATAGGCATAAGGAAATTAAGGGAACCAACTTGAATGATGTCAACAAGATTGAAGGCAAGGTCATCTGATGACAGAGAGAAAGTAACAGTGAGTTTCAGTGATTGAAAAACAGTAGAAAATGTTTCCTATGTATATAGTAAAAAAAAAAAAGGAGGTAGACAAAAATGATAAGCAAAAAGACTGTTATGAGATCTGCTTGTGGTGACCCCTCCTTAATAATAAACCCTAGGAGTTAGGATATTTAAACCCCAAAAAGAGTTCTGCCTTCAAAACTCAAGACAAATATTAGGTAATTTATCTAATATATTATTTATGTTTTTTTTTCAAATGTAAAATGTTTTATAAATGTACTTACCTGCTTAAAATAATTTTATGTTTCCTATTGATCCAGGCTAAGTTCTTTATGAATCATAATAAGTCTTACTGAAAGTGAGGGCTTTGAATAAGTCTTAGGATTTTGAGGGAAAAATTACTATAAAATCATGCATGGCCAGAACCATAATATTTTAACATAAGTTTTAAAGAAAAATTTTAAATGTGGCAATGCTATAAGACATCATGTCATATATACCATTGTATATGTAATACATATATCCAGGTGTGTATGCATACATGTTTATGTGTTTGTACACATAATTATAATAAATCAGAATTAACTACTGCCGAAAATGTATAGAAAAGCTGGTTTAGATCAATTATTTAAAATTGAACTTATAAAGGATTGTTTAAATTAATTGAAATAAATTAATCCAACCAGTTTTTTTTTTAAAGGTTTATTTATTTATTTATACAAGCACTGGGTATAATCAGAAGTGTGGGATGGTGAGAGAATTCACCAGAGCCAGAGCAGGGAGAAGAACAGGCAGAAGGACCGAAGTACACTGCTGAGGGGAGCAGCGGGCAGCAGGAGAGGTCTGCGTGCCATGTGGGACCCTCCTCTGGTGGCCGGGGAGCAGCCGGGGATAGAACCGGCGCTGTAGAAGCTGTTGGCAGCTTCGCAACCCAGCGCTCAACTGCTGCGCCACCGGGGAGGCCCTCAACCAGTTATTTTAAATAACATATATCTAAGCATGTATTACATTAGTTTTTAGATGTGCCCTCTGTTCTTCGAACACACACACACACACACACACACACAAAATGGAAATAAAAAAGATAGATCCAACTAATGAAACCTTATTTTTGATTTTGTAATCTGTACCACAAACTTACTTTTTGCCCCATTTAGACATTGTCCCACTTTACCTTCATTGTAATGGCTATATATATTTGGACTTTTGTATAAATTAATGTTTCTTCAGTCTGTGTTTTCAGTTGTTTAAGAGATCATATGCATTTCCAGAAAGTGTGAAACTATAATTCTTTTTTTTTTAAGATTCTTTATTCATCTACACTTCACTCTGTGAAATGCCTTCAATAGACATAGTTAAAAAGGAGAAACTTCTCGTTCCCCAAGTGGCAGAAGTAAAAGGAACTTTTTATATACTGTCCAAACCTTTGATGTAAGATGACTTCCAGTTTAATTTCTTCCTTAAGTATCATGTAAAAAAAAAGTTCATAAGTCTTTAATATCCTAAATTCCTTTATTGAATTAATGAGTATTCTCTTTCCTACTCCCGTTCCTGTCCTTGGCTTTGGCTTTATTTCTCTAAACTTTTTCTCTATAAATCTCTAGTGTCTGCTACATGTGGGCTACATGGATGCCTTCAAGAGCCTTGTATACTACTTTAGGCAGGAAATCAACTGACTACTTAAATAAATATATGATCTAAAATTGCTAAAAGTCCTTAATTGATTTAGGGTACTTTTAGAAAACTTATGAAATATAAGAATAAGACCATACAAGCATTGTTGCTTGCTTAATTTGCAATTCAATAATTGTGGATTTTGATAACTTTAGTAATATCTCTTAAATGACCATGTTGCCAGGAAAGATTTTTAATAAATCTTTATGTTGAATTAGTTATTTTAGTGATAATGCTGCTTGTTTTCTAGAAGTAACTAAACAATTTTTAAAATATTTTATGAGGCTTCTAGTTCCTTTTTCTTTTGCTTAAAATAAAATTTCATTTTTTTTCTATAAAGGCATTTTTAAAAATATTTAAGAAATAGCACTCTATTATGATTTTAGTTGTTTATCTATCTAGCTGTCTATCTAGCTATCTATCTAGACAGACAGACAGATAGATAGATAAACAAACTTTAAAAACAGATATAATTTGCCTTAACCTCATTTAAATAGATATTTTGTTAGTAACCTTTGCTCAGGCATATTAGCTGGGTATGCTAGCAGTTCTGCTTACTTTTATCAAGTTAAAAAGAACTTATAAGCCAAAATTTAGAGCTGGAGTCAGTCAAACTGCCATCTCGAAACTTGTCTTTGCCATCTGGTTTGATGCCTTCTTGACATAATATCTTTTTGATGGATGGTGTAACAGGAAACTCTCCATCAGCAAAGGCAGCATTGCTCAACATGCAACTCCTTCAGAATCAACAACAGGGGTTTGGTGAAGTAGCTGTGACACCTACTCAGCAGATGCTGAATTCCTGCTGACTGGAACACAAACTAGCAGCCTCTTCCGTGTTACTGCCCTCTTCACCCCAGACTAACTTTCTTTCTCAGATGCATGCATTTCTTCCTGGATCTTAAAATACCTCTATCACCCTGGAAGTGGAAGTAGTCACTTCTTTTATATAGTCATTTACTTGTTAGCTTTTATAACTGTGAGGCACATGGGCTAGCTGTCTAAACCAATGCAGGGGATTTGGATCAATTTTTCAACCTGTTTGGAAGTATGAGGTCTATTTCCCACTATCCTTCCCCATGCCATCTCAGCCAAGGTAAAAGATTTTTGAGAATCAGAGAACATAACTGTCTCAAATTATCGACAAAATGTCTATTAATAATCTTTCATTATTTTCTTATACCCCCTGTAGATCAGTCACCTAATTGCTTCTCTATCTACAATGAATGTCTTCATGGTTGTCTATTTTAAACTTTACCTGGTGTTTTTTGTCAATTTTTTCTAAGTGCCTCAAGTGAAATGCACGATTTAACATCATATTATCCATACAGCTGTTAAAGAGATTTTAGACCGAACTAGTTTTTCACAGACATATCTGTTTTCTAGGTAAATCAAAATATTTATAATAAAGAAAGCTCTTTAGGTTAAAAGACCATACTGTATACAAATATTATAAATTGTATGCAGAAATGAGGACCATCCCACAAAGGAAATACCTCAGGAGACTGCCTTTGATGTTGTGATTGCTATGAAAATTCTTAGAACATTTCATTTTAGAATTGTTTTTATAATTTACTTACATACAACCCAAGGGGAGTAAAAATATAACAAATGTATTCCAGTGAAAAGGCTTACGCCATTTTTGCACCTTTGTTTTCTTAGGCAGCATAGAAAATTTTGTTTACTAAGACAGATCGCAACACAGTAAATTCAATAATCTTTTGATATAGTCTAACTATTTTTTATTAATTCTATAGCTACTAAGTGCCAGTGTAGATAATTACTTTGTTTATATAATAGTCTTAAATTTGTATCATTTCATATAAGTATTGAGTGAAAACTAATCTTTGATTTTTGTTTACTTTGTTGTAGCAAAATATTTAAATTATGTAATTTTTTAATTTCTAGTTTATATTGTTAATAGAATTTTATGCCCCTTTAATGATAGCAGAGGCAATAAACTGAAATGAGAATTATATAGTTTTGTCTTTTTAGAGATTTATTCAAACTTTTAGTCACATTCCTAAGTTAGGTTTATTTATTTTTTGCCCCATATTTTTAGTTGATGTTTCTTTTACTTAACTAAATGCATCCATATCTAATTTCATGCATATTTAGTCACAGCTGAACTCCAATGCCTATGTATTAAGAAGATTGAATTATAGCTATAATTTCTTTAAAATGCCCTTGAAACTTCAACCCAATATAAATGAATTTTGAATTTTAAAAAAGTATTGTGAGTTTGTGTTTTAAATAGTAGATAATGCATTTCATCATTTATTCCAGCCACAGTATAATCACTCTGATGCAAAAACATTTAAGGATAAAAGCTGTGAATATATCAGAAAATGTTTTTGGTTTTTATAGGTACCTAGATATATAGATATCCATCAAGTAAATCAATGTTTTTTAAGTTCATTGGTATTGTCAAAAATAATCCCTCAGTTTTTTAAAAACCTACTGTCTTTTTCTTTCCTTTTAAATGGCTCTTTTTGTTATAATTTGACAAGTTTCTAACATACACTTAAAGCTAACATTTCAAAATAAAGTCCATAAAGCATGGTAAAAAACATATTTTGCTAAATTAATTACAAGGAATATAAACTTTTCCATTTAGTCATTGTTCCTCATTCTAAAATTTAGTAAGATTTGCTGATTAGATGGGAATGTACATGTACATGCCCGCACATGTTTTCTATAATTTCACTTTGGAAGCCTGGTTAATTTTTTCTGATCCATTTTTGTATACCATTTCACCTTATACTTAATAATCCACTCAAAATCTAAGTCTTCCATCTCGAGGAGAGTTGAAAGTTCTATGAAGTAATAGAAAATTATCTGTGATTGAATAAAATTCAAGCTTGTATCTACATGGAATCCAACACAGTTGCCTGGTTTAAAAAACATGTCATTGTCCACTCTTCTTGAGTGACTATGCCTGTGGAACAAATCTAGATAAGAATTTCTAATATGGAACCTAGGGAATAAAATTAAAGTTAGGCTTTTACAAGCAGGACTAACATGTGGTCAAACCTGTAGCCACATAGCTTTGGATCTCTAACTCAGAGAGCAAAATAAAATAAAATAAAATAGAGAGAAAGAAAGAAAAGTAGGTAGTTACCAAATTGAATGCTTGAACAGAAAAAAGAAGCAGTTAATTGCTTTTTATCAATATGATTTTATGATTAATTTATTTTAATATGATTAAGACAGTTTCTAAAAATAACCCAGCAATCTATACTTTACTAATTAGCAATGATATTTGGTTGGTAAGAAGTGAATAATAATTAGAGACATAGCCTCATATGACCTAGCTATCTCCACTATAAGGTACAGACTAAAGATTCTGTGGAGGGACCTCCCTGGTGGTGCAGTGGTTGAGCACTGGGTTGCAAATCTGCCCGCAGCCTCTATAGCGTCGGATCGAGCCCTGGCCACCAGGTGAGGGTCCCACATGGCACGCAGACCTCTCCTGCTGCCCGCTGCTCCCCTCAGCAGTGTACTTTGTCAGTCTGCCTATTCCGCTTTCTGCTCTGGCTCTGGTGAATTCTCTCACCCTCCCACGCTTCTGACTGTACCCAGTGCTTGTATAAATAAATAAAATAAAACTTTTTTTAAAAAAAGTAATTTTGTTTAAATATTAAGTATAGAATACATACAGGTCATTTATCCCATTGCCTTGGGTGGACAACAGTGTAAAGTAATAAACCACACATATTTGCAAATCCACCTTGCTTCATCTGTTCTTGTCATTGCTGCCTACAAGTTGAAACCCCATGCTGGCAAAGGGTTGATAATTATTCATGTTCCTTGTAAGCTGACCTGGATTTGGATCAATTTTAGCCTCTACTTGCTTAAAATAGTCTTTCTGCACTTCCCAGTGGGTTAAAACCTACCTACTCAGGGTATGTAGTGGGAATTGAACAGGTTGTCAGCGTATCACACACACTCACATACCCAAGGTATTCTCACCATCCTCTGATTTTGCTTTATTTAGGAATCACTTAACACATACTTGGAATTATCATTTTTGACATTAACTTCAAAGGATTAAAAAAAAATATCCCTGGCAGTCATACTATGCAGGTATTTTTTTTTTTTAATTTGGAATGTCTCCTGAATTTTTTGGTATTCTTTGTTTCATTCCATATCTTACCTTTCTGCATGTGTATTTTTTAGTGTTTACTTTCAAACTTCTTGTTGCTTAATCTGTTTTCCAGAATCTATTATTTTATTTTATTTGCAGTACTTATTTTGGAAAGTAAAAGTGAACTTAAATAATATCAAGAACTAATTACAGAAAAGCAGCTTCAACAATGTTTTCCCTACTATAATTCAGAGCAAGTTGTTTTAGCATATAGGTTAGAAATCTTCCTTAAACCTGGAGCTAAACTTTTGACTACACTAATTTCATCCTTCTCATCTTTTTGTCTTGTTCCATATGAATTTCATAATGTTTTATCTATTTCTTTGATGAATAACATTTAAGATTTTGATAGGGGTTACATAAAATCTGTGCATTATTTTCAGTATATTGGCTATTTTGACAATGTTGTGTCTTCCAATTCATGAGCAAGGAATATCTTTCCATTTATTTTTCTTCTTCTATTTCTTTTTGCAGTTACATAATTTTTTTTTTTTTTTAAAGATTTATTTATTATTTATTTATACAAGCACTGGGTATAGTCAGAAGCGCGGGAGGGTGAGAGAATTCACCAGAGACAGAGCGGGGAGCAGAGCAGGCAGAAGGACCAAAGCACACTGCTGAGGGGAGCAGCGGGCGGCAGGAGAGGTCTGCGCGCCATGTGGGATCCTCCTCTGGTGCCCGGGGAACAGCCAGGGATCGAACCGCCTCTGCAGAAGCTGTGGGTAGCTTCACAATCCAGCGCTCAACCGCTGCGCCACCTGGGAGGCCCTCATAATGTTTTTTATATAGAGCTTTCACCTCTTTGTTAGATTTACTTCTAGGCATTTTATTTTTTACATTTTTTTACATTTTCTTAATTTCTTCCTTTTCTAACTCATTGCTTGCATATAGCAAGGCAACTTATTTTTGTGTATTGATTTTAGAGCCTACCGCTTGGCTGAATTTATTTATTGTTTTAGTTGGTTTTTCAGTGAAGTTTTTAGTGGTCTCTCTATATATCATCATGCCATCTGCAAATAATGATAGCTTTACTTCTTCTTTCCCAGTTTGGATTAATTTTATATTCTCTGGCCTAATTGTTCTCACTAGGAATTCCAACACTATGTTGAACAGTAATGGCGAGAGTGGATATTCTTGTCTTGTACCAGATCTTAGTGGAAAAGCTTTCAGTTTTTTGCCATTGAGAATGTAATCTGTGGATTTGTATACGTGGATTTTATTATGTTATGTTCCATTTATCCCCAGCTTTTCAAGTTTTTCATCATAAATGGATGTTAACACTTTCTTGGTAATTATTGATATGCTCATAGGGTTTTTATCTTTTTGTTGATGTGGTGAATTGCATTAATTTAGTTCAATGTTAAACCACCCCTGTGTCACTGGTATAAATTCCTCTTGGTAATGGTGTATGATCCTTTTACTGCATTGTTGAATTTAGTCTACTAACATTTTGTTGAGTATTTTTTGCATCTGTGTTCACTCAGGAGGTTGGTCTGTAGTTTTCTTTTTGTGTGTTATCTTTGATTGGTTTCAGTGTTTGTCCCATAAAATATGTTTGAAATAATTCCTTCTTTATCACTTTATTGGAAGAGTTTAAGCAGGATAGGTGTTAGTTCATATTTGAAGGTTTGGTAGAATTCACTTGTGACATTATCAGGTCCTGGAATTTTTGTTTTTTTGGGAGAATTTTGATTATTGTTTCAATTTTTTGCTTTTGATTGGTCTTTTCATGTTTTCTTTTTCTTTACTGTTTAATATTAATGATTGTATAATTCTAAGACTTTCACCATCTCATATAGGTTATTGAATTCATTAACATATAATTGTTTATAGTGCTCTGTCATTATCCTCTGAGTTTCTGTAGTGTCTTTGTAACTTTTCCACTCTCATTTCTGATCCTGCTTATTTGAATTTTCTCATTTTTTTAGTGAATGTAGCTAGAGGTTTGTCTATTTTTTTTTTTTTAAGAACCAACTTTTGGTTTCATTAATTTTATGGACTGCCTTTTTCATTTCCATTTTATTTATTTATGTTTATTATTTCCTTTCTTCTACTGGCTTTTGGTTTTTTTTATTCCTTTTCTAGTTCCTCAAAGTGAAAGGTAAGGTTATTTACTTCTCTTTCTTTATTTTTTAATTTATTTAAGCAAAACAAGAACTGAGGTGTAGACCAGAGGTTCAGGGGGTGAGAGGATTCACCAGAGAGAGTAGGGAGCAGAACAGGTAGATCTACTGAAATACACTGCTGAGGGGAGCAGCAGGCGAGTCAGGGGTAGTCTGCTGCACCATGTGGGTTAGCTACCTGGCCAGCAGAGATCAAATTTATGCTGCAATGGCTGGAGTTAGCCTGATAGTGCTGTATCTTCACTTGATCTTAGCCAAAAGGCCGAGAAGCGATGTGATAGTGCTGTATCTTTAACCTCTGTGCCACCACGGAGGCCGTTGAGCCCTTTCTTTTTTATTGAAGTGGGCCTGTATTTATTATATGCTTCCCTTTATATGAGAACATTTTTACTGAAAGAAAAGTTTTGATTGGGCTTTGAATTTGTTGCCATACATGGTCATTTTTCTTTATAAAATGAAAGCAAAATCAATAACCAATAATAATGAGTCCATAGGAGGTCTTACATTTCTGGAATGGAGAAAAATTTAAATAGACAATGTAGAGAGTAAATTGATAGAAGTATTATATTTCAGTTATCTACTTTAGCTTCATACTTTGTCATATGACATTTTTTAGCAACACTATGCTACTTTCATCTATATTTAGAAGTAGGTATTTGGGTTTACGCAAGGTTAAGAATCACTTACGTCATACAAAGAGAATAGGGTTAGTGAGTTTTCAAAATTAGCTGTAACAATTTTGAAAGAAAGTAGCTCAAAAGGGCCTCCTTGGTGGCCTAGGGCTTAAGTCTCACAGCTTTCACCACTACAGCCTGAGTTCGATTCCAGGCCAAGGCACAGCAGACTTCTGGTTTGCCAGTGCTCCCCTTAGCAGTGTATTTCAGTAAATCCACCTGTCCTGCTCCTCACTCTGTCTCTGGTGAATCATCTCGTCCCCCATACCCCTGGCCTGCACCGCAGTTCTTCTATGCAAAAATTAAAAAAAATAATAAATTACCTCTAAGTTCACCCAAGCAAATAGAATAAAGAGAATTAGAAGAAGCTAGTGAATTGGAATGCAGACATTACAGGAACTTTCCTAGGTTTAGGGGTTGATCAAAATAATACAAAAATTATGTCTTCATAAAATCTACTTCATAGTGGTCTGACATAAAACTGAATGAACATAAAATAGGAAATATATGCTTTCTAGTTTTTAAAAGCTATGAAGAAAAATAAAAATAAAGCAGAGAGGGCCTCCCCGGTGGCGCAGCGGTTGAGCGCTGGGTTGCGAAACTGCGCGCGGCCTCTGCGGCGCCGGTTCGATCCCCGGCTGCTCCCCGGCCACCGGAGGAGGGTCCCACATGGCGTGCAGACCTCTCCTGCCGCCCGCTGCTCCCCTCAGCAGTGTACTTCGGTCCTTCTGCCTGCTCTGCTCCCCGCTCTGGCTCTGGTGAATTCTCTCACCCTCCCGCGCTTCTGACTGTACCCAGTGCATGTATAAACAAAACAAACGAACAAACCAGCAAACAAACAAATAAAGCATGCCTCTATTAAAAAAATAAATAAATAAAATAAAGCAGAGAACAGGGCCTCCCCTCGTGGCACAGGTGGTTGAGTGCAGCGCTGTGAAGCTATCTGCAGTCCCTGCAGCGCCGGCTCCATCCCAGCTGGCCTGCGAGGGTCCCACATGGCACGGCAGACCTCTCCTGTCATGCCTGCTGCTCCCCTCAGCAGTGTATTTCATCAGCCTGCCTATTCTGTTCCCCACTCTGTGTGTGAATCCTCTCACCCTCCCATGCATCTGGTCTGTACCCCGTTTTTTTGTACCCCAGTTCTTGTATAAATAAATATATCTTTAAAAAAATAAAGCAGAGAGCAAATCTTTGGTAAATTGAGAATTGAAATTATAAATTGAGTAAATAGTGGTCATCTCCTTGAAAAAGTGATGTTTAACAAAGATCAGGGGATATCTGTGTATGCTAGGAAGCATATCTGTGTATGCTAGGAAGATATGCTACAGAAAAATACCAAGTTCAAGCCCCTAGAATATAGAGTAGCACTTGCAATTAAAATGTACCTCAGATGAACGATTCATATAATCATTGAAATAATTACTCTATACATATTAAATTGAAGATTATTATGATCAAATATTTTTCTAGCTAGTGAATAAAATTTGGTTGCAATTGATTTTCTCTTCTCCCTCAAATCCCTAGGACCCAACTGAGGCCATTGATGTACTATTTAGAAACAAAATGTATATTTTACGTGTATTTTGATGTATGTAAGTTGCAACAATATGGATATTATATGTCATAAGTTATACATCAATATTACTTATATTTCCTCTCACAAAAGTTTAGAAATCTGAGAAAAGGTGCTGGCTTCAAGTAAGAATGATTCTTTAAAGAGTTTCCAATGTTGAGGGTATTTTTTTCTTTTTGACCATGCCCATTTGTAATTCAGAATTTCAATGACAAAGACGAGTGAGATCCAGAAAAACTGACTAATTTGAATCTTAAAAGAATGTGAATTTCTTCTCTGACTTTCTGTAATGCCTCCCTCAACAGCATAGGTTACACCTTATCTGTCATTTGTCATGGTGATCATGCCATCATTTTATACTTTTTAGTTTATTTGTCCTGTATTATGAGAATTTAAGCTTTGCTAAGACAAGGGTCATGCTTTGTTTTTGGCTAATCTCGATAAGTACCTGTCATGGTCCTTTATAGCCAACTGGTCCTTAATAAATATTACAATGAAAGAACATATGAGTAAGCAGGGGAATGTTTCTATATTTCAAAATACTATAAATTATTCTAAGTGTAAAGGCATAGATGATTAGAATGTAGTCAGCATATGCTACAGTCATAACAGAGTTACTATGTTTCCCCATTGACTGGTTACATAAAACTTGCAATAAAAATAAAATCCTGATATCTTTAGGGAGCTTTATAACTTGTCAAAGTGACTTTGCATGAATTTCTCATTTGTTCCTCATAAAATTTCTATGAAATTGGTATGGAAACTTTTTATTAGATACTGCTAACAAATCATGACTTATTCAAGGTGTTCCACTGACCCAGAGAAGTAAAGTTCTCTAATTTTCTTTCAATTTGAGCAAATGATGGGAAAATATATTATTTATCATTATTATTTATAGGAAAAGAAAACATTTGACTGGGAAAGTTCAAGAGATCTAATTTAAAGGTAAAATGCAATGACTAGATAACTCATTATTAGATATTCTGAATAGTGCAGAATAAACTATCAAATACTGATTCAACTATCTAAAAAGGATAACTGCATTTAACTGCACCAAATCATTTTAAACTTGCTGCCTATAATATTTTCCTCAGTTATAATGCTCTCGCTTATTCCTCTATTAACTCAGTAACACTGAGAACAGTTTTCTGTTTCATTGTCCTTCCTTTCAAATATCCTGTTTCAAGAGATTACAGATGCTTTGAGATAAAACTGCTAGAATTATTCCAAGGACTGACAGGTTTGCTAACAATCAAATGCTTTCAGATCACTGCACTAGCCTCAGCCCATCTTTGATATGAACCACATATGGCTTCAAGCCTGTTTTCCTGAATTAACTCTAATTTCCTAGTGACCAAGGTCAGATGAGTCCAGATAGGGCTCAGCTGTTCTTACCTAGCACATATGTTCCAGTATTGTTGGTAATTTATTTACTGTAATAAAAAATTAAAATGCAAATTTCAGCCAAGTTCTACTTTATCAACAGAGACCTTCACATGGGCTTTTTTTCAAAACACATACTAGCGACTATTTCATGTGCTTTTTCTATAACAAGAGTACTATTATGGCACTTACAAATAAGTATTTAAGTTAATATTATAAACAAAATTTGTCATGTGGAAGTTATTAAAAGGAATAATTTGAAAAAATGCCAAGTACCACTAAATTTACTTTGGTGATTATAAAAAAAGTACTCAGAAATTACTGATTTTTTTGGGGTGGGCAGATTTCATCATATATATATATATATATATATATATATATAGTATCCTTATATATGGTGTGTATATATATGGTATATCCATATACCAAAGTTAAATTAATTGTGTTAGACTATATAGCTTAGAAGACAAATTTTTTTTCCTAACGTTTATTTTTAAGAAATGGGTTGTTAACATAAAATCTTATATGTTACTTCAAGTTGTTTTGGATGATGCATCATTTCATTAAATTTTTAGAATAATCTGAATTGTAGACAGCACTTCTTATTAGAGGTATAATAAACCATTTTACAAAATAGGACTGAATTTTCTTTGTATTGTTGTTGCTTTCTGGTTATGATAATTGAAAGAAAAGTAATATTAAAGATTTTCTATCTCATTCATTAAAATAGACTTTCCTCTGGAAAATAGTTAAATGTTAATTTTAAATTCTTACTTGCAGAGGTCACAGAAGTATTGATAGTTATTTTCTTATCATCTTTAGGCTGACAGGTTTATTAATATAGACCCAGTGAACACAAGGTGATTTCTAAATTTTAAGTTGTATTTGACAGCAGGTAAAATGAATGTAGGTGAAAAATTCATTTGTATACTAAAGTAATTTAAACCAAAGATTTTTTTTTTTAAAGATTACTTTGTATGTATGAAGTATGTTACTACCAATAAGAAAAGATGATTATACAAGCGATAGTAAGCAATCTTTACTTTGAATCTTTCTTAACATTTTAGGAAGGATAGAAACAAAATTTCAGAGCATCAAACTTACACTAATATCTTATCAGTACCTAAAAAAATCTCTTTCTGAAATGTTCAGGGAAAATGTTGTCTAAAACCCATTAGTTATTTGAGAGCTGTAAAGAGAATTAATTTAAGATTGTTAAATTAATTTAAGAAGACAGTTAACTTAAGATTGCAAGCTTTAGTTAGAATACTGTCAGAAATTAAAACTAAAATATCCTTAAGTTTAAAATCATAAGCTATATGTTTAAAACATTTCAGTATTAATACTAAATGCTCTTTTTTAAACACAAAATCATCTGGCATCCAAATTTAAAAAAAAAAAGAGTTGTATATCTTATTTATTATAAGTTATTAGGAATCTCTAATCCTTTTGTTGTTCTTAGCCAATGAAAACTGCTGTTACAGAAATAGTGCCTTATGAACTACTTTTATTGGTTTTAGTCTTGATATAACAAAAACCAAATCAGCTCACAAGACTCAGCACTTTGGTAAAATGAACATTGCTAAGTATTAACATCCTAAATGCCCCTGATGTAACATAGAAAGGTAAGTGTAATTAACGTGGGGCACAAAATAAAGTTAAGAAAAAAATTGATTTCAGTATTCAGAGTTACATGTTAAGTTGCATGAGAAAATAAGATGATTTCATTTAGAATTTTTAAAATGTTTTTCCTCTAGTACTTTGATTTGTATCTGCATGTCGAGTAATTAATCTGAGACAAGATTTAATTTACTTATTGTCTTTATTTAAATTACTACATATAGCATAGCCTTAAGGATAATACTTAGGGATGCTTTTCATTTTTGCAAAAAATATTATGTAATCAGAATTCTATCAAATCATGTCATATCTTCTATCATTTTCTCCTTAAAACTCTTCCTTGATTGATATTTTTTATCAAATAACCTTAGCTTTCTCATCTGTGAAGAAAGCAAAGTATTTGTGGTTTTTTCCTTCATTAATTCAATATTTTACTTGACTATGCTCTATCAGAATAGCTTCTCTAATAGTGTTCTAATTTGTCATTATCTCAATTTTTTCCTTACAGACAATTAAATTATTTCATGCTTGACTTATTACTTGAATCATTTTTCTTATTTCTCTTAAGTAATGTATTCTTCTGGAAAGTCTTAATTGACTTGGCAGCAGCAATGCTCAAAGCCAAATCTTGTCCCAATTCCTCTTTTTTTCCCTGGTTTCCTTTCTTGGTCCTCCCTTCTCTGCATCACTGTGGTCAGAGGACTTTCAAAAACTATGCACGTTTTAGCTCAGTAGCTTAGTTCCTAGCCATGATTTTGTCATTCTTTGGCAATGACAGTAAGTAGGTACTTCATTGAAGTTAATCACAGTCAAAAGAAATTGAGTAAAACACTACAAGTGGCCTTTTTTTAACCAAGTTGAAAAACTATAATCTTTAGTTCACATTATAACTTTATATGTCCTTTCTAATAAGTTTACCCATCACTTTCACATTTATTATTTTGCTATTTATTAATTGTATTTTTACCACAACACCACTGACTAAATGTATTTTATTACCTTTATTATTAATTTTATTCAACTTACATATATTGTCTTGAAGCTTAGAGATCTTAAGAGTCTAATGTTTATTTGAAACTGTTCAGAAATTTTATATTTCATTTAAAATAAATATAGCTGAGACTTCTTATTGTCTTCTTACACAATAAAACTTAGAGTCTAAGTGTAAGCCCATGTGTACTTAATAGAAATATTTTAAATTTGAAGTGAAGCCAAAAGCAGTATTTTGAGTCCTCTGTTATTCTACTCAAGCTCACATATTAGAAACTCTGTGCTGAATTTATTGGTCTTTGTGTGATATTTCAAGCCTTTCTTTTCCCTGAAAGCTCCCCCTTTGGCATTTTAACATTCCATTGTTTCAATCTTTGAAAATCATACTTAAATCGAATAGTCTTCTTTCCATTTCCCTGCATCTCCTGTTTGTTACAGTCCTACTTTCTGATTTTTTTTTTTTATTGCATTTACTGACTCCATTTTACTTCCCCCAAATCCTTCCTTAATCCACGTCAATGTAACTTTTAGTTCTCAAGGATCTTTCTACTGTTAAATCTAAAGGCATTTATTCAGTCTAGTTGTGAGCCTTTTGGAGGAAAATCACTACCAGTGACCACTTCTTCACTGTAACATTCTCTTGCTTTGATTTCTATAATACCAAAATTTCCAGATTTTGATTCTGAGTCACTGTTCACCCTTTTGTCTCTCATTCACAAATTCAACCTTCTCTGCCAGCCCTTCAAATCCAAAATTTCACAAAACTTGACCCTAAGACTCCTCTTCCTCCGTAATATTTCTCATTTGTCCACTTCTTGCTTTCTATATCCAAAAGGACTCAAAAATTCATATTTTCAACTTTAAACTTTCTGCTGAATTCCAGTCTTCCATATCTCACTTCACATGAGAAGTGAAGTTCCAGTTACATGTTGCCTAAATACCTCCAAATTACTAGAAATGATCTTTCTCAATATTTTTTTTCTTTTTGTTTTTTTAATCTCCTCAATGACTCTCAAGTTTAAACAAAGTCACTCAAAGTCCCTTCTTCCTGTATTCTAACAATGACCAAATGTTATTCGTTACACAACACATGTATTCTGTCTGTCTCTCACTCTTTAAATTCTTGGATTTCTCTCATTTCCAAAATCACTTCCCTAATGCAAGTACTATTTCTTATCTATAGTACTCTTGTGTTCCTAAATGATATTCCTACTTCAACCTTTACTACTGAGAACCCATGCTTCACATAGTTGTCTTTGTGATCTCTTTGCATTGCAAATCCTGTTGCACTCCCAGTTTGCTTCATAACTGCTCCAGTTTCTCACTGTTCTTGCTGTCCTTGCCTGAATAGCAACATATATATATATATATATATATATATATATATATATATAGAGAGAGAGAGAGAGAGAGAGAGAGAGAGAGAGAGAGACAGAGACAGACAGAGAGAGACAGAGAGAGAGAGAGAGAAAGTTGTCCCTATCAAAGCAAAAATTATACTGAACAAGGATAAACAGGAAAGGAATAATTTATTCAAAACTATTGCCTTGACATACCAAGGCTAGAACTCAGACTTCAACTGTGCTGAAATGGAGAGTTTTAAAGGCTAGTGAGAGTTTTTAAAGGTGGGGAAGTTTTTAAGAGCTGTAGTAGGAGCATCATAACTGTCTGTTTGCTAATTGGTCTTACCCAAAGGAAAAATAAACTTTCTAGGATCTTCATTACAGAAAGTAGTTCTACAATGTGGAGCAAGGTGCCTACATAAGTAAAGCTCCTCCCCTCCCACAGAGACTGGATGACAGATGCACTATCTCCTTTAATGATTATATTTCAAAAAGATGGTTTCCAAGTTGTGGAGAAAAACAGTCCTGGTTGTAAAACTGACGATAGCATTTAAAAAGATTTATATCTCAAAGATTTGAAAGAAGAATTACAAATTATACATTTCCTAAAGTAAGTAAATAATCTTTTAAAAGGGAGAGAGGTGATCACTGTGGTTAGATCATTTGAATTCTGGAATGGCTAAGGTAGGCATGAACTCAAGGACTTGGAGGCAAAAAGGGGCCAGTCTGAAGTTTAGAAATCTGAGAAACTTACCATTTATCTGTTTCTCTGTCATCTTCTACCACCATGTTCCATGACTCTATGTGCCCTGCCAAAAAGTCAGTCTTTCAAGTGCCTCAACCCATTAAATCTATATCCAAGATAGCATCTCATAGCTGCTTTTCCCTCAATGTATAAAGTTCTGGGTTTGAACTCATTCTTTAGCTATTAGTTGATGTTACCTCCTCAGGACATTCTTTCTAACATTTTTCTATTTTTTGGTAGATTTTCTTTATTTTGTAGAAATTCTTTATTCTGTAGATGTTTATTTTCTAACATTCACTACAGTTTTTTATTGCCAATATGTTTTAAATAAGTATTTGCTATCTGAAGATATTTTCTTTCAAAAGATTTCCTTTATTTTTCTTTTCACTTCTGTGCAACATATTTTACACTTCTGGGACATTTATGCCATCTTATTTGTTTTAATGTTTATATTTCATATTAGAGAATGCCCTGGGTACTTACTAGAGTCTGAAAAACTCCGAGCTTCATTATAGGGTGATGTAGTGGGTCACTTTTGTTGAAATCCATGATCTGTATCTTTAGACAGAGTTGCTGTAGTGCAATTATTAAAAATACACATTTTGTCGCTAATTTGCTCATGTTTGAATCCTGGTTTAGTTATGAAGTAGCTACATGATTCTAGGCAAATCATTAACCTTTTTGTATTTTGGCTTTCTCATTTGTAAAATGGTGACAAAAATACCTACCACCTTGATAAAATTATTTTAAAAATTAAGTAATTTAATATTGTGAAATTGTAAAAGATATTTGACTATTACATAAGTTAAAATGTAAAGAGATTAAGTAACTTATATACAAACATGTATTACACTCTGAATGGTCAGATGTATAGATAAAAAAGCATCTTCATCTTCATATTCAGCTGAGGAATTTGTTTGAAATCTTTTATTCAGAGACATTATAACCCATCTTAATTGCTTTATTTAAAGACTTTTGGAAAACACATGTTGTACAGATCTTTTTGATTTTAAACTGGGAATGTACTCTGCTCTTGTACAACTAAAAATACTAGAAGTAATAAAATTGCCAGGAGATGTTAAACATTATTCCTTCTTTTTCAACTTTTTGTAGAATTAGCTATACAGCTATCACTGGAAGGTGCTAAATTCCACTAAATTGAAAATTGTGTTCAAGGAGCAATAGCTAAAGAAAAAAATAAAAACAAATTATGTGTGTGACCAGAAAATAGTCAATATTGCTAAATTGAAATATTTTTTATTTTTGCTTTTTATATTTATTATGAGAACTGAAACAATTTGGATGACTTTCTGTCTAAACATTTTCCAATTCTGAGAACAAGAGAAATACTTGTATCTTATGCAAGCACAAGATAAATGAATTATACAAATATGATTTTAACAATAGAAGGTTAAAATATTAGTTTCAAAACAAGTATAAATAGTACTTTTAGGTAGTTCTTACAAAAATAAAAAGTCAGTCCTGGTTAGGGTGCAAGATTGTATATGAAAATTTATTTTGTAAAATCTTTATTTTGATAACTAAAGACTAGTATTGTAGATTAGATATTTCAAAATTAAAATAATACAGCATTTAATATTTAAATTTAAAATTAAACTATACATTTGTTTTTTTGACCTTTTTTTTAAACTACACATATTTGTAAAGGGTAGATTAGAAATTTCTTTGTTGGTTTTCAGTTGTTAAAAAAGTGTTTACTTTGTCAGTCACAGCAAACTATAATAATGGATGCATTCATACACTGTTGTAAAATGTAATTTTCATCTTTTAAATTGTTTGGTGTAAATAGTGTTAAAATCAGAAAGCTTTACCTTAAATATTAAAAAAGAAAAACAGGTAATTACATTATGCAGATGAATAGCACTACTATTAACATGTTCCCCTTTTATTTGGGGAAAAATACTTGCTTTATAGTTTTGTTTAAGTTACATTTTGTTTAAATTTATTATTTTGTTTAAAAACTCATCAATGATTGGAACAAGATATAAATCAGAAAGCATGTAATTTAAGGAATAAAACATTGACTGCATGTTCTTATGATTGAATCAAAGCATAGAATTTAGGCAATTTATGACCAAATGGAGGGTAAAAATAGCTGCACTTTCTTAGCTACCTGTTTGGTTTTATCCTCAGAGAGTATACCGCTGGTATAGCATGCTATCACTCTCCATTTAAGCTGTTTTATTTTAAATTGTCAAGTGATGAATGTGTGATTTTGAAAACTTCTTAGTATAATATCATTTAAGGGATTTTTTAATCTATTATTTGTCATGGATTCATTATCATAAACTGATTCTTTTATGCATGCATACATATATATGTATGTGTGCATGTATACATATATGTATATATATAAAATCCTTTGTAGTTGAACTCTAATTTTAATTTTATTTTGTAGTTAGATCTCATTAGTGCAAAACATTAAAAGAAAAATTCTTCATTGTTGAAAGGAAATGGATGTGTTCTAGCTATAATGTTGCTGATTTAGATAGGCAAAGAAGTCTGTCACATCTCACAATCAGTTTTTATTCCAATAAAAATTTCATCATAAACTTAAATATGTCTCTCATATTCTTTTTTCTAACCCCAATACTTGGTTAAATTACTTGAAAACAAATGACACAACCATATTAACCAAATCTGTAGTGCTATCTAGGTGAATTAGTTGCTTTCTTTCAAACTTTGAGCCATGGCCCTTATAGTATGTTTTAGCATTTCAAAAGTTTTTATCTACCATATGTTGGCCCTAGTTCTATAGTTGTTGTTGTTGTTTTAAGCACTCTGTAACTTTTAGTTTTGCCCCAGTTTATGTAAGGCTTTTCTTCCCATTTTTATCATTGAACTAGTGATAGAAATTTTTCTAAATGCTATTGTGCACCTGCCTTTTATTGGAGGGAATAGTAATATCACATTTATGACTTGGCACGTATAGAACTAACTGCATGCCTGAGCTTTATAAAGACGGCCTGTCTATTTCTTTGAAAATAGTTATCAGCTTTTATGACAGTGCAACAAGTGTGATGAATAGCCTCTTTGTGTATATAACTTTAATATTATTTTTGTATTTGTACAAAAATTAAACTGGGGTAAGGGTTTAACAAATAAGCTTTCCATAAGCAGATGCTAACATTTTTCATGTTTATGTTTTACCAGTGCCTTCTGAACAAAGCCTATTTCGTTCCTTTAGTAATGAATTCCTGGTATAGTCCTGCTGTGGATTTTCAGTTGGATATAAAAACCATTCAGTTTTATTGGTGCTGGAAACTTAGTTGGTTGGGAGACCTGAATGATAGATTTCCTGTTGCCTTAAGGCAGGCAAAAAGAAATACTGTGGTGTCCAGATTATGTCTCAGTGGAAATATAATCATCCTTATTTGTAACGCTCTTATTTGTAGATTTCCCTTATCTCTCAATTTATATCCTTCTCTATCCTTGGGGATTAATAGGACATATGTCTTAAGGTCAAAGTGAGGGAAAAAGAAACCTCTGGAAGTCTACCAGTGTCACTTGGTGTCCAGCCTTCCAAACTGATGTTACAGTAATGTTGAAAGATAAAATTATACATATGGATACTCATGCAAGATACAGAAAATAAAAGACCCTTTTTATTAATCTTAATTTTTCTTTTTTTTTATTTTGTCTTCTATGATTTATTACTTGTATGTGTTTTGAACATTAAGACATATTTGATATATTTGTTAATTAAATCTGGTCTATACTTAGAAATATGGTGAGGAATTACTATGAGAAACACTTAAACAATTATTGCTTTTTTGTTTGGATATCATTATTATTAATAATGTATTTATAAGGTAGTATGAGTAAACTAAATATAGTCAGTTTCATATAAATGTGGGAAGAGCACATGGAAACTAAGAAATATCTTTCTTTTGTGTTTTATTTTCCCCCAGAAATCAAAAATCTCCACATATGACAAAATGTGGGCCTTTATGAGTAGCAGGAGGCAGTCAGTGCTCGTCAAAAGTAATGAAGAAGGAATCCAGCGAGTCCTCACCTCTGATTATGCTTTCCTAATGGAGTCCACAACCATCGAGTTTGTTACCCAGAGGAATTGCAACCTGACACAGATTGGCGGCCTTATAGACTCCAAAGGTTATGGTGTTGGCACCCCCATGGGTAGGTTTTATGTCAGCCTCTTGTGCTTTGGTCATCAATCTCAGTTGCTGTAAGAAGGGGAAAAGCTGTGTCTGTATGCCATTAGGAATTTTGATTCTAACAAATGCATCTTGCTATATTCAGTTATTGTGTAAAATCAAGAAAGCAGTTTGAACATTTGCTTCTCAATGGATAAGAAACAAAAGAACAATTGATTTCTACCAAAATGGTTAGCAGACATTATTACTGTATCAATTTTGAAAAAAACTACAACAGACCCCTAAGAACCTTCTCAACACTACATTTAAAAAGTACTTTATGAATAAAATTGAGTTTCTTAACTCAATTTTTTTTCATGTTTGTGGCTTATGAGTATAGCACTTGACTTAAAAGTTGATTAAAAAATGAATCACAAATTGTCCCCATGAATGTTTATTTTATGTAAGAAAGTTACATGTAGGAGACTATTTACTAGTAATACATCTGGAATATTTGATCACCAGGGTTAATTATTTTTAACATATCCTCTTTTTCATATGGCAAAATTATTTTCAATAATGATCTAGAAATACAAGATTATAACTCGAAGGAAAGACAATTAAATTGTTATTTATTGAACTTCATATATATGCACTATATAAATGAAAATATATGTCTTTTCTTACCGTACTTAAGTACATAAATACATAATATAGTACATTTGCTCGTGTGTTGGTCATAAAATTGGTTCCCCCAAATGTCCACAGCCTCATCTCCAGTGCTGTAAAAAAATGTTACCTTAAGGGATTTTGCAGATGTGGTTAAGTTAATGGTCTTGAGATAAGGAAATTATCTTGAATTAACCAAGGTGGTCCAGTGTAATAAAAAAAAGTCTTTGTAAGAAAGAAGCTGGAGAGTCAAGAGTCCCAGTTAAGGAGACATGACAATTAGTTACTGCTATAACAAATACCAGAGATTGCATGCTTTATGAACAATAGCAATTTAATTTTCACAGTTCTGGAAACTAGAAATCCAAAATCAGTGTCTGGTAAGAACCCTCCATCCTAGTTAATTGATGACTATTTTCTCACTTCTCCTCATGTTATGGAAGCATCAAGGATCTCTCTGGGGTCTTTTATATATGGATTTAAGTCTCATTCATGAGAGCTGCACCTTTATGTCCTAATCAACTCCCAAAGGCACCATCTCCTAATACCATAATTTTCAATATTTGAATATGGGTTGGATACAAACATTCAGACTGTGACATGAGGGTGCTGAAACAGAGAGAGGAAGGGTGGGAGTGGGGAAGAGAGAAAGATAGGGACAGGGAAAGAAAGAGGGAATCCACCTGTAAATGCTGCATTACAAATGAAGGAAGGGACACAAGCCAGGACATTAGTTTAGAAGGCAAAGAAACATAGATAAGCTATTAAAAAATTAAATTATAACATTAGGATGTCATTTTTTTCTTTTTATCTACTTAGCTTTTGATTGATCAAATCAACTCTTGCCCTACTGAATAAAGTTTAGTTAATGCAGAAAATATTCATCAATATTGGCAAGGTCACTTAAACTAGAAACTTAGAGAAAAGTTTAATTTTATTTCCAAGTGGGATAATTTCTTTATATACATGCCAAATAATATTTAATTAAAATTTATTAATGTTTTATTTTTAACAAAAAATATTGTTTAATGTGTTTAATATATATTTTGTTTTTAGTCTAATTCTGAAAGATAAATTTGAACATAATCATTTAAGTTTAAGGGAATGAATTTTCAAATCACTAACCTGCAGATATTGTGATATATTTAATTTTCTCTTGTTCCGATAACTTGTTTTCTTCTCTTTGACTTCACAGCATTAAGTTCTTAACTTCAGTGGATTATATATTATTCATTCATTGCATAGCATAATATTGGAATGGCTTTGAGATAATACATTATGAGTGAGTTAACTTTTATAAAACTTCATCAAAAAGCATAGTGTAGAAAGAGGTATTTCTCACTTCACTCCCTCACTTCTCAGAAAAAAGATTTCATGCAGTAATTTATGATTTACTATGTTATACCTCTACTGGAAATATGGCTTTATAAATTATTCATGTTTATTTGATCATTAATAAACACAATGACATGCATCTTTAGTACTTGAGTAATTTTCTGACTTACCCTAAACTTTCAACCAACATCATAATATGCATTACTCAACTAGTTATTAGAATTTGCCCTTTATATCATCATTGTTCAAACATATTGAAGATTATTAGTAATGTATTATATCTGCCTAGTTTTCAATTTTTATTGAATCCTAAGCCCCACACCCTTGAACAGAATGCACTCATGTTAAGAAAAGTTTGGGCCTCTTGCTTTTTTTTCTAGGAAGAGGTAATGAAATAAATATATTCATAGTAAAACAATATAGGCTCAGGTTTTGGAAATTTCCATCAGTTCCAAAAATTCCCTGGAATGGTGACTCTGTATCTGCAGGAGCCATAAAATGTAATAAAAATTTCATCTTTATAAACTATAAATTAATCAAAGAGAGGAACTTATTTTCTTTCCTTTTATTGTTGCTCAGATTTTCAGATATTGTCATAGAGGCATATGTGGCTAAGTGCAGGATGTTAAAATAGAAAATACCATGTTTCAGAGAGCAAAATCAAGATTATGTTTAAAATAATACACATTTTCCTTTTTTCCCAAAATGTCAAAGCATCTTCTTGGCCTTCTAGGCCTCTTCCTGTGTGATTAATCTAGGGGCTCCACCATCACCATTCATCACTCTGAGTGTGATGATTATTGTCCAATGTGTGTAGTGAAATTGCTGAATGACTCAGATATAGGCTATTTAATTAGGGAAGCTCTGTTTACACAAAAATACCTTAGTGGAGCAATCAACAATGATGTGAAGGTAAATGCTAAATAAGCATAAACTGGTTTAATTAAGCTTTGGGGGACATTAAACTCTTTTCATACTTTTATTGACTGCAGCAATTTTATTTTAATGTGGTATTTATAGTAGATTTTTGAAGTTGTAGATCTTCTAACTCTTAACTGAACATCCTATTGCATTTAAAAGAATTTTTAAAAAGCAGCTCTGGATGGGACAAAAGTAAAAAAAGCAAATCGCAGCAGTTTTCATTAAGGAATATTTAAAATGTGAGCAGTTGCAGGCTTGCCTCTTAATTCACCATAGGTGATAATCTATTTTATCCAAACACTTCTACTTAATGGCATTTTCAACTACATTGCCTCCTTTTAGACTGTCCACACTAAAAGCCTTCTTGGCTTCTCTCTTTCAAATGTTGAGTGTCTGTTGCTCTTTGAGAACCAGGCAGACTCAGCAGTCCATAAGTTGGTAGGAAAGCAGCAGTTTAGAGAAATCCATTAGGGTCAGTTGGTGTTATTTTGTGTGCTGTGTTCAATTTGGTAGAAATATTGTAATGTGAATGAAAGTCTTCATTAAAACTACTCTTGTTTTTAGCATCAAATTAGTGGCATGCTTCTTTTGTTTGTTAGTTCCTCATAACCTTAATATTGTATGTAAAATATATATCAGCAGAAAAGAAGATGAAGGGAATTGTGCTCTCATGTTTGAACATATTGTTTTTTAGATGCTAAAATTTTCTATAATCTCATTTGTTTCCATTTCATTGTTGGTGTTAAATCCATCAATTTTATGTTTTAAAGCCAGTAAGTAATTATTTCTGTGAACAAAATTCAAATTAAATTAGTCATAGCATAGTATAACTGGAAAATATATGTAATAGATGAAGAATATAAAGGGGAAATGAAAAGATGATGTGATAATATTGTAAATGCCTTTTAGTAGTAAGGTTAAATTTATCATACATAAAATTGTCATATACATTTCATTTCTATCATTTTTACTAATTTAATTATATACATTATATATAGTCTTATATCATAATTGGATTTTAATGGTACCTTTATAAAATAATGTTTTATAACATTTTGTGCTAATGAATACAAAATAACAATAGCCCTGTTAACAATTCTCATGTACACTTTAGCTCAGTATAATGTCTTTACACATAATCAGTCTAAAGTAAAGAATGTTGTAATAGGCTGTACCATTAACCTTTTATGTACTTGACATGTGAACAATGTGAATTTCTTTTCTTCTGTTTTCTATTGTTAAATGCATGCAACTTTACTGCTTCATTTCTCATTATTTGATGAAGGGAGAGATGTGGTATTAGTACTAGGGGAGACATGTTGTTTGCTTAAGGCAGCTGCCAATGTTTATAAAAATAGAAATCAGTATGAGAAGCATGTTTTTTCCCCATTTTGTTCACCATCCACTTCTAGAATTCCCAATTCATCATATAATAAGTACTGTAATATTCATCATTATAGATGCATAAAATTTCTGGCCTTCAGTTCTTCAGTTTTACTAAAATGAATGAATACATTTGTCTTCATTAGTTGAACATAATGCACAAAAATTGATGCAAATTATTCATCTTTCTGCAGGTCAAACCTTCCATTAAGATGCATTCTATTTTTTCATTGCATAAGCAGCATAATTTTAATGTTGGTGAAGTGATTTTGCAAGGCTAAATCAAGATCTAATAATTTTCAGGATCTGAGTTAAACAAAAAATGTCAAATTATACCTGTAGAAGCTGTACATTTCTGACATATTTGTTAAAATCTAGATTTCATGTCACTGAAAATAGATGACAGTCTTAGTGAGCTATGCCTACTCCACAGACATCATCAATAGACTGCCTGCTTGAATCTAGGAAGTTTCCAGAGAGAACTTGATGAATTGTGAGCACCAGGGTGAACAACCTTCATTAATATTACAAAGCTGACCAAATGGTACCTAAGCCATGTATAAATGGATAATTATCTTGAAAGTAGAGTTTGTTCTGATAGATTTTTTTTATGCAAACATTGGATCATTACACACATTTATTGTTGTGTTGATTGATCTGTGGCCATGGGTTCAAATTCTATTACAGACAGCCAGATTGACTATGCCAAACTGTCAACCTTTGCTTAGCAGGACTAAGTAAGATCAATGAATCACTCTTAGTAGAACAAAAAAAAAAAAAAAAGAGTCAAAACATAGAGGTAAAATGTGTAAGTACTAAACTCCAAAGATGAATGACTTGCACTTACTGGCCCTCATGTGCAAAACATATTCTTAGTATGCTATCTACAATATATGACCTTATAGTTAGATGACTTATATGTAAATCCTAGTTCCACCTGAGTGTCCTAAATGTCTATGTGAAGTTACTGAGCTCAGTGTCCTCATCAGTAGATGTCTAGAATCATGCCTACATCATTGGATTGCAATAAGAAATAAACATAATATATTTTCATCAGGACATATATACCACAAGGAGTTCTGAAGGCCATCTTGAAAAAAATGTTTATAATAATGAAATAATGCATTTTTGTTTTTTTTGGTTTTTAAGTTATTTGTATCTTATTCTTTTTGTTGTCTATTTTTATTTATTTGGAAATATTGGATATATCTTAGATGAAGTGGATTATTAGAATGATCCATTTCTAACCAATTAGATATCTTTAGCTGTGGGGTGTAGGCCAGAGGTGTGGAGGGTGAGAGGATTCACAAGAGAGAGTGAGTAACAAAACAGGCAGATCTACTGAAATACACTGCTGAGGGGAACAGCAGGTGAGACAGGAGAAGTCTGCTGCACCATGTAGGTCAGCAACCTGGCCAGCAGGGGGATCAAACTTGTGCTACAATGGCTTGTGATAGCTTGATAGTGCTATGTCTTTAACCTTTGTGCCACTGAGGAGGCCCCTTTAAACACTTCTTGAGTGTTTAGTAAACAGTGTTCCAGTTATATTATGGAAGGTTCATCTATAAAAGTATATATGTTTCCTTTGCATTTGGTTAATCTAAGAAATTTTGTCATTCATCATTCTGCTTATGCTGTAGAATAATAAACATAGAATTAAGTTATATAATATTCTCTTTCCCAACAAGACAAATGTAGAAAACAAAGTTAACACAAAATAGAGAATGGCAACATAAACAAGTAGTCCATATATTTACTATTTAATTTAGGGACTCATATCGGTAGAGTTAAGTGATGACTCACTTGATTTTGGTTTCTTTCTTTTTTAAAAAAGATTTATTTATTTATACAAGAACCGGGGTACAGGCCACATGTGTGGGTGAGTAAGAGGATTCATCAGAGAAAGAGCAGGGAACAGAACAGGCAGACTGACTGAAATACACTGCTGAGGGGAACAGCGCATGAGACAGGAGATGTCTGATGCACCATATGGGTATCTCCACGGCTGGCCAGCATTGAACCCATGCTGCAGAGGCTGCAGACAGCTACACAGCACTGCACTCAACCACCTGCGCCACCAGGGAGGCCCTTGATTTTGGTTTCTTGATAATTAATTAGGATTATGATTTTATTTAAAATGTTCCAACTGTTATAATTCATTTATTAAAGGATTTGGAATAAAACAACGTGGTAGGGAAAGTATTTCTGGTATTTCCATTCATACTACTATTTTTTTAAATATTTATTTATTTATGCATACAAGAGCTGGGGTACAGGCCGGAGATGCAGGGGGTGTGAAGATTCAACAGAGACAGAGGAGGGAACAGAACAGGCAGACTAAGTGAAATACACATATGAGGGGGAGCAGTGGGTGAGTCAGGAGAGGTCTACTTTGCCTGGTGAGTTGCTCCTTGGCCGTCAGGGGATTGAGCTTGTGCTGCAGAGGCTTTGGATTGCGTGATAGGGCGGTGCTTAACCCCTTGTACTGCCAGGGAGACCCCCACACTACTATTCAAATGAGTACTATGCAAATGCAACAATTGTACTGAAGGTAGTGTGTCTAGGATAAAACTATTTGCATTTTTATACTTAGTGTCAGAATTTCATTATTAAATACCCAGAGAAGGAAAATGGCTACCAATCTACTTCATGAGCCACTTTAAACTAATAAATATGAATATGTCAGAACCAATGAAAATAGTTTACTTTTCCATTATGTGCCTATAATATTTGCCCTTCTTATTATTTTTACATATGTTGGAGAATATTCAGAATATGACTAAAATGAAACTGTCTAAAACACATACTCTAATTTGGATTTTGATTGATATATTTTGTGTCCCTTAAGCATCTCTTTTTGTGATCCTAGACATGTGAATGTTCTCCTGAGAATTGCGCAAATATTTCTTCAAATACTATGTTGCTTTTCTCTACAGGTCATAAAGACATTGCATTTTAAGGTTGACATTGGAGGAAGTAACAGTCTTTATATAAAATTTAAGCCAGTTATTGATTTTGAATATAGGTACTTTAAAATATATCTATGGTGTTCTTGGTGGTACATCTATCCATTTGACTCAAACATTTCATTCAGAAGCATGTATGTGTATATATATCTGTGTGTGTGTATGCACCCATCACATGTAATTTTTCTTTCTCTCACATGCACACATGTATACATCTAATTTCTTTAATTTCTACTTTAGCAATGGCATTTATATTTGGCTCCATTCACCATAAACCTGGTATCTTGTGCCAAGTTCTCACTATCATTTTCCTTTCTTTATATGCCTTTCTAAAACAGAAATGCATATATAAAGAAAGTAAAGGAAAGATAGACTAAAGGAAAATAAGTTATTGTCCCTACTCTCATTTTTAAAGTACGCAACAGTTTTTGTGTACCAACTCAGCAGACTAAGATAATAATTACCAGTTACATGGCTGTATAAGATTGTGCTCTTCATCATACATATGTAAAAAGTTATTCAAAATATGTGGGCATTTTGTTCCAGTGAAAACTTGAAGGGCAAGTCTCATGTTACATTTTTTGCCACTGTATTTTTAGAATCAGGCTTCCGTGCTAAGTAATGTTTGTGTTTGTAGTAATAGTAATAAAACATGATTTAAACATGGTCCTTGCCTTTAGGCCTTTCCTATTATCATCTAGTAGTTAACAGCATAGAGGAAAACATTGGAAAATAATGTGATAAATGCCATGCTAGAGTATCTGCAATGTACCATAACACCTACGTATCTCTGTAGCAGTCAAAGAAAAGTGTGCAAGATAGGGATGGATGAGAGGAAGTTCAACCAGAAAATTGGAGCAAATGTGAAAAGTGAACAGTCCAGTAACAGGAAATATCACTGTGTATATTGCTGTAAGGCTAGGTGTAAAAAGAGTTAAAGTCAAAGAAACCTGTGGTAGTTTGAAGAAAGGGAGTGTATAACTTATTTAAGAATGGGAATTTTGTTGTACTGCTCTAGCGTACCACTGCAAAATTGTAAGCAAGAAAATGATGTTCATAGAAATCTTTTTTATTTTTGATAAAATAATTCTTAATACCCCCTTTTTTAATTGAGGGAACATTGCATTATAGCATTATATGTTTCAGCTGGGCATCATTCATTGATTTTTAATGTTGAATGATTATTACTTATCATGGATAATGGATCACTTTTATCTGTCATTTATTGTGTGTTGGTAAAAATATTATGGATTGAGAATTTGTTTTTAAGATGACATTGTTCTTTTTTCATTTTTATCATTCTTTATTATGAATTCCCTGTACTCTTATTAAAAATTGAGACCTTTTGTTGGGATGGCTTCAGAAGAACAAAACAATTCATAATAATAGTAACACCATACCAGGGTAGCTATTATCGAACAGGAAATCAGTAATAGCCCCATCAACTATTTAGCTTCTATATATGATAAGTGTTCCCTTTGAAATAAAGTGTATTATTAATTACTGGACATAGATTACAAAAATCTAGATAACATATGGGTTCACAAGAGATAACTAAAGATGCAATTGCAAGCATACTAGCCAATGTTAACTAGCATATGCCTTTATTTATGCATGTAGTCATTCAATAAATTCAAAATTGTTTCCTTACTGTGTGTGCCAGGTGTTATACTAACAAAGCAAATACAATTCCTGTCCTTAAGACACTTACAACCCATTAGTATAAATGAGCATTAAACAATCACAGAAATAATTTTTTAGTTATAAACTGAGGCAGGTTTACATAGGAAAAGGACAATGAGGTTGTGGTGTTGTATGACAGCATTATTGACAGATAAAACCAAAGATACACAAATACATAATTTATTCCAAAATGTGAATGTAAAATTTGTTTTTGTACTTCTTAAAAATAAATATGAGACAAAAAGTACCCTAATAGATACTAAATCCCCTGTTCTGAAGTACATTTAAGGTACCTAGTATTCAGGTTAGCATTGGAAGCAGGGAAGGATTTTATAAACTTTAACATTGTCAGCAGAACTGCCATTTAAGGACATGAGTCGATGGCTCTGCAGTCACCCTCAGATCTTTGCTAGCAGACCTTTTACTTATTAAGGAAAGGAAGCCACTGATTGCTGAAATCAGTGCAAGGATGGCATAAGAATTTGTATACTTATTTGCCACTCTGAGTTTTCTAGAAGGTTAGTACTAGAATTGTGAAGTGTCCATTTATAGATTCTACATTTCTATTGAATTTAGTAAGAACCTTAGAAGATTCCAATGTCAGTTTGACATTTTGGCAATATCATGATTGATTTCATTACTCAAATATTTCGTTCAAAAAGCAGTTATTGAATGTTTACTGTGGTGTTAGGGTCCTGTGTTATTTGCTGAATGGAATAAGGTGAGTAATATATGTTTTGTTACCTATAAATGACATATAGCCCAGTCTTAAGTCAGCATTTACAGGGCCTCCATAGTTTAGGAATATGTCTTAGAAATATTTATCAATCTAAACTCTTTCAAGAACACAAATGATTCTGATACAACTAAAGTTCTTTGAGACAGT
The DNA here is from genome assembly GCF_964194135.1 of Talpa europaea. Taxonomy (NCBI): domain Eukaryota; kingdom Metazoa; phylum Chordata; class Mammalia; order Eulipotyphla; family Talpidae; genus Talpa; species Talpa europaea. The sequence continues at coordinate 47,953,042 of NC_140068.1, read as the reverse complement.
CCTTAGTATACTGTGTGTTTAGTGGTAATGTTATATTCATATGCCCAAACATCTTATAAATTACATTTCCGAAAGTGCTCAACATTGTGAAATAATGACAAGCTAGAAGAAACCTAAAATTGTTAGTAGTCTACTTCATAGAAATATCTTCCCAGCTCAAAGAGAATACTTCCAGGTTGTAAACTAATTCTGTCATACATAGGATATAATAGCATCATGATGGTCTGAGTAACAACAAAATATATAAAACAAAAAGACACTAAAGTCCTTTTGAAATGGGGAGTTTTTGCCATTGTGACTAATAGCAATACTCAGCCAGCCCCTTATTATTTTAGCAGTATATTAAAGAATTTGAACACTATCAGGGGGAACAAAAATGAGTACTTCCTCCCCCCAAAATTATTTTCATTAATTTAGTATGCAAATATATTTAAATAACTCTTATATTTCAAAATTATCCTGCAAAAAGATTTGAAAGTCAGATGTGGAGACATGTCTTAAAGTGAGCATTGTAAATTCTTATGAGTGGGTGCTTCATGAAGTGTATGGATCAGTAGATGGAAAAGAACATATTGGTGTAATGAGTTTTAGAAAGAGGTCCTTTTCAAAAATCAGGAGAGATTTTGTTTATGACTTTTGTAATTGACTAAAGCAAACAGAAGCCTGATTTAAAAGTAAAGAAACTTTTGGGTGGAATATTGTCAGAATAGATGATGTGATTTTAGCATACTTCACAAAAGCAGTATTAGACAACTTGCTGTGCAACCTTTAAAGAAAAGCTATTTGTTAATCAATAAGCCTCCCCAGGAATTTAAGTGTAATACTAAATGCATTTACTTTATAATTTGTATCCTACATAGATGTATTGAAACAGAATAAGGAAAATATTGGTATATACTTAATATTACAAGTTTGTAAAGAATATGAAAGGAAAATCAAGTGAGCAAAAAAATTGTGTAGAGTTAGTCTTATGACCAAGTATATATAACAAAGCGGGTTCTATTTCACAAGAAGGAAAGTTAGAATAGTAGAAAGAAATGAAGGAGGGAAGGACGTTTGGGAGCATTGAAGGATTTAGGAAAAGGAGGAGAAAGGAAAGGGTGTGAAAGAGAAAGAAGGAAAAGAAATAAAAAAAGAGGGCAGACAGGAGAAGACAAAGTATAAGAGGAAAAGAAAAATGAAGAAAGGGAATTAGTAATGGGAGAAAGGAAGGAAAGAAGGAGGGCATGGGGGACAGAGGGAGGGAAGGATAAAGGAAGAGACTCAATCAGTCCTACAAATCAGCTTTGAAATATTTGTTGAATTTTACATTAATTGTTTGTGATAATCACAGTTAATTTTCTTACCGAATTTTCAATCTATCCTTTGGGAAATGTTCTAATGAAATTCTAGTTTTCTATAAAATTCCTTGATCAAATTTAACAATGATTTTTAGAGATAGTAATTGTATTACTGAGAAAATTTGGAATAAATGCATTTGTAGTTTTTATTGATGACCACACGTATGTTCTCATGTTGTATCATTTGAGTTGCCTCAGTGTCTCCTAAGTTCTCCATTTGGACTCCATGTCTTATGCATCTGATGTATCAGGGGACTTCATGATGTAATAAACATTCATTTGTTTCTTATTTCCTTTTCTCCCTCCCTCTCTTCCTTCTTCTGCTCCCTCCCTTTTCTTCCCTTCACCTCTATAAGTTAGAGCTGTTTTAATGTGATAAATGAAAACTTTTTTCTAACCAAACTTAGAACCCTCCTACAGAAATATGCATCCTCCTTAGAGGCAACCTTACATTGTGCTTCTCTTACATTCCCAGCTTCTCTTAGTTGAAATTGAAGGCCAGCATAGTTTGATTGCCAATATATTGCTGGAGGATGGCTGTGTCTTGGGCAAGACTTATGCTCTATATACCTAGTGGCTGTTCACATCATTAGAACTAAACTCATAGCTGTTCATGTCATAAGAAGTATGAAAAATATTTTGTTCTCTGTTCTCAATATTCCTTGAAATTTTTTGTCTACATGACATTACAGTCCACATTTAACTTCAACGGGTATTTATTTGGAAATGCTTCCCAGGGATATTCAATAGATATACCAAAAAAGCAAGAATTTATCATTGAATCTTTTTTTTTAATTTTTAATATTTATTTATTTATGCATACAAGAACTGGGGTACAGGCCAGAGGTGCAAGGCGTGAAAGGAGTCACCAAAGATAGTGGTGAGCAGAACAGGCAGATTGACTGAAATACACCGCTGAGGGGAGCAGCAGGCTATGCAGGAGAGGTCTGCTGTGTCATGTGGGTAGCTCCCTGGCCTAGGATCAAACTTGTGCCACAGAGGTTGCAGATAGGTTCACAGTGCTGTGATTAACCCCTTGCGCCACTAGGGAGGCCCTGAATCCTTTGTTTAATTACTTAAACTGATTCAATGAAGAATAATGATTAACATAGGGCAATAATTTGCTATCATTGATTATATTCCCTAATATTTCATACTGATAAAAATATCAACACAAAGCATACTAACTTTGTAATTTTAGTTCAAACCAAATACTACTAATACATTACTATGTTTACACTGAAAACATAGTGGGGACAGTGTGGGGAGTTTTGTTTTCAGTGGGAAATTTTTATATCTACAATTGGAGTGGAAATAAGAAGTACAGCCAGCAAGAAATCAAGATGTATTCATCATCTGTTGGAACGTGTGTTGCTTTTGTTTGTACCTTATTTTGTTCTTGAGGATGTAGTCGAGAATATTGTAGTTGAGGCAATTAGAATACACATTCTAATGCAGTTCAGTGGGTATAATATTGAGCAATGAGAGAATATTCAATATTGTTGAACATGAGAAATGAACTAGCCCACCATATTGCTTTGCTGGATCAAAAAAATTCCATATTTAAGAGCCTCTTTTTTTAAGTAATTATCACTCCCCCAATTTGCTTATAATTAACTGATTTCCAGGAAAGAAGCCACGTTTTTATTTTGCTATGTGCGACTATTCTACAAGTACTCTCCACATAAGACTTGTTTCAGATACTATTTCTAATTGAAAGACATACTTGATAAATTAAAATTCTGCTTAAATTGGAGGCTTTCCCCACTCAACCAGATTTTGATTTTGGACGAAATACAACGGTTAATCAGAATGGCAATTCAGAGTTAAAATGACATTGAATACCATACTAGTTTGCATGTAATGAATTAATGAAAACTAGATGGTCAAACAACATTGTTTTAACTCATGGTGTTAAATACATGTCAGAGACCAAAAGTGCCAGGATGTCATTCTTATATCATGTTCCGAATACCTCAGCAAGATAGCATGCTCCTCTTAAGACATAACATTTGTTGAGTCTATAATGTGAAAAAAATGATTGAGAATAAAGATGATTGGATGGATGGATGGATGGATGGATGGATGGATGGATGAACAGAGAGACAGTGCTAAGGAGCTAGAGATAAATATGCTCTATGCCAAAAAAGATTGTAATTACATAGATTACATCTTGAAAGCTAAAATAATAATAGTAGGTAAGCTAGGCTGTGTGTGATGAATAGAAAGTAGTCTGGGCTAGACTAATCCCTTGGAATCTGACATGACTGAGGAACCGATATTAAACCGTTTTCATCAGAGTAGTATTTGGGAGACAGCATAGAAAAGATACTGAAAAGCAAAGCTACCCTAGTGTGCTTAGGAATTATCACAAAATAAAAATTAAATATTTAAATTCTAAGAATGGGTTATGCCATTCTAAGGAAAATTAAAAAATCTTGGTGGTGGGTATGGTGTGGTAACAAATCTGAAAATGTGTGTTTTTACCACTGAGTCATATATGGTGGTGTGACCACAGTAAAAAAATATAATTTTTTTTTTTTAAATTGAAGCCATCTACTGCATTTCTGATGTGTAGATTTAGGATTATGTTAAAGAACCAGTTCTCCTGCTACATTTGGTACATCTTTACAACTACAACTTTTTCAACAGATTACTAACTTCCTAATTTCCTCATCTTTCTACTTTTTGCCTACTCTTGCTAAAAGAGTAATACTGAATTACTTTTTCTATATTAATAAAAATAACTCAAGATGACTAGTAGTTCCTTATGAGACAGAAAAGTTTCCTGATAAGTTTTTAATTGCTTTTAGCAAAAATAGTTTTAGGCATAGAAGTGTATATACTAAAGTCAAAACAAAAGCTTAGGCAACATTGAGTGCAAACCAAAATACTTGTGGATGAATTTGTGAAGGAAAATTAACTGTGCAATATGGTAGTTTTAGAAAAGAAGAATAAATTTTAGAGACAGGTTATTTCTGGGTGGGATAAAGCAATAAAATCAATCCCTTGGAACAGATATTGAAAGACACATGTAATTCAGTATTATTCTATGTGCTTTGTGACCAATTATAAATGTTATTACTTATCATATATTAGTTAATGTAGATGAATATCTATCCCATCAGCATAAATTTAAATTAAATAGTTGCTGCCACTGAAAATAGCATTACCTCTCAAACCATAAAATGATAAACAATCAACATAATCTTACAATGCATTGTCATAATTATTTTTGAATGATCCAAGTCTATACAAATCTGGTACTTCTGTTATTCACATCGAATAACAAATATGAGTGGTTAACTACCAGTGGGGAGGTAGTAATTACCTTTGAATATAGCTCAGTCATAATCACTTGAATTACTCTATTTTTCCTGTAATTTTCCTAAAAATAAGTTACTATTCTACCAGTGTTCTGTTTTCAGTGTAGAATGATTCCTATATATTAACTAAATATCCTTTCATTCCATTTCCTTTTGTAGATTACTACTCATTGTTTTATTTTCCAATGTTCTGTGTTGAGCCTGACTTTTAAAGAGACATTTTTCTTCTTTGAACAAAAAATGATTTTTAGCCTTCAATATCTAGAATGGCCACCCCCCTTATTTTTGTTAAACTTCTGTTCTCTACCCTTTTCTAGTTGTTTGTCAATACTGAAAATAATGATTGGCACAATGGACAATTGGAAAAAAATTCATTTTCCTCTCATCATGATGACCTTTAGTTCTGAAATTCTGGGTTCTTTGAAATACTTAATTTACTCTCTTTTCTTAGGTTCTCCATATAGAGACAAAATCACTATAGCAATTCTTCAGCTACAAGAAGAAGGCAAGCTTCACATGATGAAGGAGAAGTGGTGGAGGGGCAATGGTTGCCCAGAGGAGGAAAGCAAAGAGGCCAGCGCCCTGGGGGTTCAAAATATTGGTGGCATCTTCATTGTTCTGGCAGCCGGCTTGGTGCTCTCAGTTTTTGTGGCAGTGGGAGAGTTTTTATACAAATCCAAAAAAAATGCTCAATTGGAAAAGGTAAATGTCACTTTTTTGCAATTTAAAACAATAGTAGTTATAATAAAACGAACTATTTTTGATCTTTCCAAACAAAGGTAGTGCTATAGAACTATGACTGTTAATTGTCTTATGTCATCCATTACATAACGAAAGTTCACAAAAAGAGCTCATGATCACCTTCATGAGTTTTAACTGTAATATGTCTAATTGTAGCCAGCTTCAGAAAAAGTGACTATCCCTACCCTATTGAGACAATGAAACCTAAAAAAGAAACATACAGCTTGAAGTTTTATGTAGATGGTTAACAGAGGACTATAATAAAGAAAGCAAAAGTCAGAAAATGTATATGAAAGAAAATAATACTTCTTTTCAGATAAAAAAATTTATGCTATAACTGATGAACAGTTACAAGTCATAGAATAATAAAAACTTTAAAGATTTTGAATCAATAAAATTTTTAATTATAAATAAACCTGCACATATGGAAATTATAAATAATTTTCTACATTAATGAGTGTGTGAAAATATTGTGGGGTTATTATTTGCCATTTAATGTTATTCATAATGAGTTCTTTATTTCCTGGCTCCAGTCTTTAAAATATGTAGATCCCAAAAATATTGAGATGATTATAATTTTCTTTTGATTTTAATATATTCATTCTTTTGTATAAATGTCTTTATATTCTATTTTTTAAAAGCTCATGAATCTCATTCAGATTATATATTTCTAGTAGTGTAATTTCCTCAGTTCTTTAAATATGAGAAAATATTTGTTGAAAAGTTTCTCAGATGTCCAAGGCACTTTTGTATGTAAATTTATAGCTCTGGATGTGAAATACTGCATTCACATTTTTAATTTTTCTGGCACTTATTTAGTCTTTTTATCCTTTTTGATTTTAATTAAAAAATTCTTTAGGGCTTAACTTTTTGACCTTGCATCAGAGTGAGATTTCAGTATTTTCAATATTTTTTAAAAATTGTGAACTTTTATTGGTAAATATGAAGATTGGAAAAATGATGTTTTATAAATAATCATACATGAATATGAGGTAAATATATTCTAATCTTTAAAGTATTTGCAATTTAAAACTTTTTAAAAGATAAAAATATTTCCTTTATTTAAATCATTTATGTAACAATTACTTATTCTTTCTAGAGTCAAAATTTTGAATGTAGCATTTCTACACTTTTACTATCCTGTCTCTAGGTTAAGTAATCCAATAGTTTGAAAAATTCAGACCATCACATGATTTATTTTCCCACAGCATTTAGTATTTGCTGACTTAGCTTAATGAAATATTTATTGCACTGGTGTGACTGATCTAAGGTCTAAGTAGATTTTTTGTGTCATGATTGCTTGTATGATGCCAAAGTGAGTTTTGAAATCAAATTGAAAGAACTAACCAAAGATAAAAAAACAACTCATCAATTTTCATTTTTAGTATAATTTGTTTAAAATGTGATCCTTGGTTAGTTGGTGCTTGCAGTGAGTCCAAAATTTATAGAAGGAATTTGGAACCTCAAATCCATATGTAATTATTTTCTTTCAGTTAAGATCAGTATTAAAATAAAACAAATGAATTTATTTCTAAATGATATGCGGTATTCTATTGTCCTTGTCTCTTTGTGTCCTGTTTATATGACTTGCCTAAGCCTTGTTTTTATGCACAATTCTTTTTCAAGATTTATGTTTAAAACAAAAACAAAAGATGTGGTGATTTAATTCCGTAAAATAATCTGCTTTATTGTTATTATAGATAAGTAGTTAAATTTTTCACATGTCATCTAAACAAGTCTCTTGATTTTCTATTGATCCTTAGAACCTTCTAAAAAGTTATGGAAAGTAAATTGAGATTCTTATTTTGGTCAGAAACACATGAAACATTTTCTTGTAAAGAACAACTATCAAATGTGTTGATGGTCATATTTCCTAATACTTTCACATAATGCACATAGCTTCTATAATAAGATCTAAAGCCCCCAACTTAGCTGATGAGGTGCTTCAGGGTCTGTTTCTGTCCACCATTGTAATTTTTATCTTTTGCTTCTCCCCAATTTACACGTTACCTCTAGACAAACTAAATCATATACAATTTTCCAATATCATACAGCTTTTACGAATCCTCTTCCATTTGACTTAAGCAAAACTTGTCCATGATTCTACTTGGCAAACTTCCACTAATAAGTTTAGATTGGGCATTGAAGACTAGTCATCAACTTGCTGAAAAAGCTTTTTCTAATTTATATATATATAATGGGTTTGGCCACAGAACATAGTAATTTCATAAGATGGAAAGAAAAATGACTTGTATGTTTCACTTATTATTTACTCAGCTGATTTCAGAGTCAATCATCATTTCAAAAATATCACCTCCTTTGCAAAAGTTGAGACCAGCATGTCAAGCTATATCCACCATTAGTTTAGATTAGATCCATTTTCTCTGTGAAGTCTATGCACATATCTCCATTTTCACTCAGTATACTGTTTAATTCATATTGATTGGTTTCTGATGTGTGTGCCTTTCTCCCTACCAGACTGTTAGTTCCTTTAGGACAAGAAACTAGCATTTTTAATTTTTATTTCCAAGGTCTCAAACAGTTCCTGTTAAGAGTAGATAGATCACTCTGTAATCTATCATCTGTCTGTCTTCCTTCATTCCTCCCTCGTTCCCTCCTCCTTTCCATCTATTTCAATTAATAGTGAAGTTGATTCCAGCAACCTGTTTAGAAAAATCTATTACATAATTAAAAAATAACTATATTTCCGTATAATATGAAAGAACTGTATTTATAAATTCAGTACTTATGTATGTGTTCACTAGAAGAGATACAGTTTATTCATTGATTGTGATAAATTCTTTGTCAACTTTCTTGAGAAAAAATATTTTATTCAGTTGACTAAACAGCTGTTTAACATCTTATTCCATTTGTTAAAATTTGCTGCTAAGAAATTCCAAGATTTTGTCATAAGATATGCATGAGAACATACTGATATTCTCAGTTTACTTACACTTTAGGTTGTTTCTTCCACCTAACTTTCTTAAATTTGCAAAATAAGGTAAATACTTGTGAAATTATTCATTTGCTCAGTAATATTTTATTGAGAAATAAATATACAGTGAATAATATTTTGCACATTGATAGTAGGCAGTGTTAAAATGCATAATTCCAGGCACAAACTGCTTCACTACCTCTTTTTCCTTTCTTTCTCCTCATTCTTTACATTATTCTAGTATTTTTTATAAGAACAAGTGGAACTGCCTATGTTATCTAAATAAGTCTGCAGATAAAGTAATCACACAAACTAGTTGACTAGTTTAACTTTTAGGTTACCATATAGCTAATATCTTTCCATTCAAGTCTTCTAATGATGATAATCATAAAAATTAATAATATTTTCATATAAAGATGAAAATAAAATGTCTTATCATACACTTTGTAAAATATTAATGAAACAAATATTTCTTGATGACTATAGCTTTTTATATGTCTGTGATTTGATAATTAAAAGTAGTATTAAGAATGTATCATTTTAAAATGATAGCAGATTAAAACTGAAAATGTAACATATGGTTGAAATATGCAGGTCTTGAAGAATTCAGAAACTGTAAATTGCATTCCTTTGAGGTAACCACAAGATGGTGCATTACAATTTTTATAATGCTTAATGGTGTTAATTTTTGATGCAAATGCAGCAAATGCAGCAAAAATACATTACTTTTTACTTATTCAGCCATTTAAAATAAATAAGCATTTATTTTACTGATTTTTCCAAAATGTAATAATCATTTGAAAAGATAACTCAAAGGTTTTTTGTTCAAAGTGTTTCTGGAAAAGTAACTAATCAACTATGCATTTACTAATAGATTTTCTTTTTCCCATACCTTTTCCCTGATATAAAAAATATTACTACTTAAAGTTCATTTGGTAAGCACTGCAAGAAATGGTTGTATACCTGAGGCAATTTTTGTATTTTCCAGGTTATGTACATTTATTACAAAGTTCCTGTATTTCCCTTCTAGTCTTAGAATTGAAATTGTGGCTTAACATACAGTTTTATTTTCTCTGGTAATATTTATGATAATATATTCATTTTTAGAAGCATGAATTATAATTTTAATTTTTATAAACTGCTTTATGGATGTTATGATTTACTAATTTATGTCTAAAGTTACTCATCACTTCTTAAACATTTGATTATGTCTGCTTATAAAAAATATATACATTATGCCTTGCTTTTATTTCCAGAAACAATAGTATTATGACACAGTGTAATCTTTTGGTTTTTATCTAATTTTATACACAGAAATATTTTCTTTCCTGTGTAATGAAAAATGGATTTGACTGTATAAATTATTTTTGTTGAACAGTTTGAACATGAATCTTTGCGATTCCTGAAATCAAAACCTTGATGATAAAACCATTCCCTTTCCTATTTCTTAAGTATATACCAAATGCAGTAAATTTTCTGAGAAGTAAAAAATAAATTGTTGTTCATATATTGAATTTGTTAGCTATGCATCTTGTGTTGGACACATTTTTGTTCCACTTTTCCTCTAAGATGATTGTGAGGCACATTTTAATAACTACATGGTAGTATTGCTTTTCAGGATATAGTTCATTGTAGTCAATTTAGTTATTTGTATTATAAATATTGGTAAGTCATATACAAGATAATCCCCACATAAAGATAGTTTTCCAATCACTGAAAATTCAAAAATATTATGGGGGATACATAATATTATTCAGTCTATAGTAGAATAACGAATGTGAAAGGTAGCCATAACCCATAGTAAAAGGATGAATAAGACAAAGAAATTTGGGGAATTATAAGGAGAAATCATAGCAGTTTAATTTACATCTACAAGGCTAGGAACCCTGGGCAAAAGATTATACACAAAGAAAAATTTTTCAAAGCTGTTTTAATCTGCATTTCATGGAAACTGAAGGATAAAAACAGCTCACTCACAGATCATGATATATAAATTGATATTAGAATGTTGAAGATTTAGTCTTAACAGGAGCAATTCTTTTTAAGAGAAGCCATCTATTGGCTAATCTACAGCATGCAAATATTTACAAATTATCAGTAAATGTAATATTTCAATATTTACATTTCTAAGCAGTGCTAATTTATAAACTGCCTCTGCTTTTCATTATGTTTACTGTATGAAAATTTAACTACATTTAATTTTTCAGAAGTTAAAAATTGGAGACAAATTTTAATATAAGAAAATTTATGGCCCTCCTCTGGTGGCACAGGAGGTTGAGCGCAGATCTGTGAGGCTGTCCGTAGCCTCTTAGTGCCGGTTCGATCCCAGCTGGCCTAGAGGGTCCCACATGGCTTAGCAGACCTCTCCTGTCTTGCCTGCTGCTCCCCTCAGCAGTGTATTTCGTTAGTCTGCCTGTTCTGTTCCCTGCTCTGTCTTTGGTGAATCCTCTTACCCTCCTGCGCATCTGGACTGTACCCCAGTTCTTGTGTAAATAAATAAATAAATCTTTAAAAAAAAAAAAAGAAAATTTAGGTTTGAAGCATGTTGATCTTCAGAAATGAAAACCTGCAAATATTCCATCTTGTACCATTTTTATGTTATTGCCTTTTTCCGAGAGCAGTGTATCTCGCAATTCTCATTAATGACCTATATAATGGCTAACTGGATTTTTTTTAATGTTTCTACATATAAATATGAAATCATCCTCCAAAATAAAATGACAATCTTCACTTAATTCACTAACCTACTTTCAAATCAACAAAAGGATTTATAAGTCGTTTATGATCCCATTTTCTTTCTATTCCCATAAATAATAATATTTTAAAGTTAAGGTTATAGCTTGATAGATAATAATCTTATGACAATGTTTTTACAAATGACTTTACAGCTGTTAAAGTATAACATTTCATTAAATACAGTGTTACCTTGAGAACTGAGAACTGTGTAAATACTGTCATCCATATTGTGCAGAAGAGAAGTGTCTCAGGTTCAAGTATGTTTTCCAAGGTCAAAGTCTAAAACCATTCACACTACACATTACTGCACAAAATGTAGGGAGAATACCTAATTGTTTTTCTTGATAGATTTTCTCCTTGAAGTTTCATTGGTAAAATGTGTGGCTTAGGAGTTTAAAACAGATTGTGCACTTTGATTATAAATACTGTCTGGTTATCACTTTCTTACACATTAAGCATGAGGTATAAAATAAAAAAGACTTGGGATCATTTCTCAACTTTGTTTAAACTTGGACAAAATTACTTAACTTTTCTATATGTTTTTTAAAATAAGTAAATGGATTACAAATACAATCAAATGAAAATGTTCTAAATTGTTCTAAAAATTAGTATACAAAATGTTCTAAAAATTATGAATTAGTATACAAAGTGTCTTGTTGAAAATGTATCATTATGACTCCTAGCAAGAAATTCATGATTAACATTGCTTTTTCTTACAAAGCATTTCACAGCCCTGTTGACTAAAGTGATGCTGAAGCTTGTCACATCTTATTTATTGATTTTTCTAGCTTAAGTAGAAGAAGTGTAAAAATGTATAATGTCCCATTTTTCTCTGTCTCATTGTAGTTGCAAAATTCAATATAAAGATACTGTGTAACTGTTTCTGTAGGAATCAAAGTTTCTGAGAATATTTCAACCTTTCATTATGTTTATTATTGTAAAATAATCCAGGCTGAAGCATAGTGATCTATCATTTTATTCATTGGGGAAAAATGTATTTTTTGCTCCTTAATTTTTTTCTTTCTGATTTATTGTTGAGTTTCAAAAAATTGCCATTTATTAGTAGTAAGTTCTACGTAAAAGGCTTGGGTAAAACTCAAATCATTGCTAATGAGACAGGGTAACTTGATGAAGCACTCATAGAATGAAAGTCAAGAGACTAGCACTCCTCTCTTACCTCTTATACCATTTATGTGCTCAACCTTGGATAGATAACTTTCCAGAGTTAGGTTTTATAGCTCTAAATGCAGTAGGATCACTAAAGAACCTACATGTAAAGATTTGTCTGACTTGCCCAATTTATCTAAATCATACAGATTTTCAAAAATTAGAAGCTCCAAAACTAAATTATCAGATCATATTTGCTACATATGTTTTTGACATGAGTTTTAAATATTCATTTTTCATCTTTCATTGCTTCACTTTATCTTCATATATCCTTAGGTCATTCATTCTTCTGATACATAACATTAGCAATTTGATATTTTTAAAAAGACTACCAATTAAAAAGTATAAATCAAAAGTATAAATCACATAAAATATTTATTTTCCTCTTATAATACATCAATATTTATATAAAATATTGTATCATATGTACATTGTATACCATGTTAGTTATTATGTAATTCAGATTTATCTAATGTGTGATAATTTTCTGCTAAGACCACAATGATTGTTTGAATTTGTCTCTATAGAGATGATTTGGAATTCTCCATCAGAGGACTTAAAACATCAGAAATTAGAAAGTATCTGGGAATGGATTAGGTATAGTGGGCAAAATCTACAAATGACAAAGACAAAGCAGAACAGTTAGGTTTCATAATGCTAGCATAGCCAAACACTGAATTACCAAATCTTATTGAAAATGTTTAAAAATGTGTTGGTAGGACTTCAGTGGAACTTTATGGAAAAAGGTTGAAATTATTCTGAAGCAATAATGGATTAACATTTAGTTAATTTTATATGACCAAAAATAGGATATCAAAACACATAAAATAGTTTCCTCCTTAAAAATAGATGTTAAATACAAATCTGAGAACAATGTACAATATTTTATGATTAGTTTTCCTTCAGATGATATATGACTATATATGTGTATAAATATATTCAACATAAGGTGATGAACATCAAAGTTTAAAAAATCAAACTGTTTTTTTTATCAGTTGCTGTTTTTGAAAAAAAGATATTGCTAAATATAAAAGATTTAACTAAAAATGAAGTTTAATAAGTTAGTGTTCAATGTGTACATGTTTACAACTAGCTTTCTGTATTTTAAAAATTCTGTGCATCTCCAAGTGCAGTCACGTTGTTAAACTATTAAATTAAGAAGTTAAACTATTAAGAATAAATTATTGTAGAATACCAGCAGTTATATTCTTGAGAACATGTATCTGTGAACTTTACAATGGTTATCTTATACTCCAAAGAAAACAATACCTTTGTAAAAAATCAGTGTAAATATAGCCAAATTCATACTTTAAGGTTTCCAGGCCTTTATTGTTTCAAGAATTAGAGATGTGTAAATACAGGTTGCCTCACTAAATACAGTGAATTTTATAATGAGTTTTACTAACTTAAATGTAATTATACTTGCTAACAGCTCAAAGATTTAAATTTTCGTTTTCAGGAATCTTCTATTTGGTTAGTGCCACCCTACCATCCAGACACTGTTTAGTAAACTTTTGAAACTTACTAAAAGAGGTTTTTAATAATGGTTAGTATCCTTGTGCCTTTCTTTTTTCTTTTTGTAGTCTGTTATATTAATGTGAAGAAACATTTTTGTTGTTGTTTACACCCTAGAAATTTACCTCATTAATGACACATTTATGGGTTTCTATCCCTAAGAGTAATTTGAAAAGCAAGATATTTTTCTTTATTTTCTGTCTTCCCTTTCTTCTTTGATTCTTCTCCTCTCTTCCTTTCTTCTTTCTTTTCTCCTTTTGTTCTATTTCCTCCCTCCCTCTCTTCTTTCTTTCCTCCCACTTGCTCTCACTCTTTATTTTTTAATTATTATTTTTTAATTTTATATATTTTACATCGTTTTTTCATTTTTGCATGATGTATGCATTTTCATCTTGGTTATAGTTCCCATACAATTCCCACCACCCTTGTTTTGATCCTACTCCCTTCTCTCCCTGCCCCCCCCCAGTTTGTCTCTGGTTAATAGTTGCTTATTGATTTTGATATTTACTTTATTAAAATTAGTCTTTTTCCTGGTCCCTTATTTAGGTTTTCTAAATTCCTGCTATGAGTGAGACCATCCGCTATTTTTCTTTTTCTTTCTGGCTTATTTCGCTGAACATGATCCCTTCCAGCTCCATCCATGTTGCTGCAAATTGCATGAGTTTATCTTTTTTGATTGCTGAGTAATATCCCATTATATATTTGTACCACATCTTCTTGATCCAGTCATCTATTTTTGGGCATTTGGGTTTTTTCCATATCTCACTCTGTCTTTCTTCTTCTATTTATTCATCCTCCTTCTATCTCCTCCTCTCCCTCCTCCTTCCTTATTATAACCCAGGAAACATTTCTTAATTACACTTTGGCTTTTCAAAGTCTTATTTCATAGTTCTATTAAAAAAACACATTTAAAAGATTCCAATCATGTATGTAGACAAGATGATTTGTCTCTATCAAGTGACAGCAAGTTAGAATTTTATTTAAAGTCAGTAACATTTTTTGACAACATTCAACATAGGGTAACAACTATTTCACAATAATCTCTAGAGTTTCAACTTTAGATTCTCCTATAGATAAAGGTATAGAATTTGCATTCTAAATCTTTTATAAAAAGTATATTATCCCAGTACCACAAGTGGACAGCGTTGTATGATATCATTAAATTATTTTAATTTGCCTTATTGATTCCAAACTCTGATTTAAACCTAAATGTTATCAGTTTTATGATAAATTAAAAATATTTTGTATTTGGGAAGATAACCTAATGTCTCAATGATTTCATTAATTACTGAAAACTATTCATTCAAATAAACATGAATAGATATGGCAAAGAAGTAGCAAAATTCAACTAATTAAGAGAAAAAAGTTATTAAAGTTGGAAGTTGACAATATATATTCAAGGCAATTTGTTGGTTGGATAAAAGTTGTTGATATTTTTACTTTCTATTAGCCTTTGCAAAATAGATAAAACCTAAAGAGGTAATAGTGGGGTTACACATTTATAATTTTCAGGGTTCTAAATTTGAAGTATAATTTACAGAATGTAATTTTACATTATAAAATATGAAGATATTTTGACTTTGGGAAGGTTTTTACCTACATTTTATATAACAACATTATAGATTTTATACTATAAAACTGCTTGAAAAATATTTTATGTATTCATAGTCTACAGTAAAAAATATAAATAGTTTATTCCTTAACTAAAAATAAAATTCAATCATTTTGTTGTTGAATGGGTATATTATTTATCAGAATTTTTTTAAGAAAATCAGTGGCTAGGATCTCTTACATGGATGAAAATTAATTGATATACCTATTCTGTTTCAAAAGTACTATCAAAATGTCTAGAAACTGAGTTTGTCCAGAAGTGAGTATTACAAATTATTTGCCATTTGGGAAATTTATTAATTTTAAATAAAAGCTGATTTCAAACAATTCAAAATTATTTACATCCTATAACATTTTTAAGTGTCAATGGCATCAAGTCTGACTTTGTTTTACTATCTAATCAATTGTTCTGTTAAATGTTTCAACAGATAGCCAAGACTAAGTTACCTCAAGACTATGTATTCCTTCCCCTTTTGGAGTCAGATTTTTCCATTTCTACAGTGTTGTCATCATCACCATCTTCATCATCATTATCATCATGTTCTTAATAAGTACATCTAATAGTAGGTATTAAGCAACAAGAAACACTGTGTCCATATAATGACTGTCAGGTATCATGTAGCTCCTTTAATAGAAATATAATTCATGAATTGCAGTTTGTATAATTTAACACATAATAAAAAATAATGCATGGCAGTAACTCTAGCTAATGGGAAATTCATGACTTCATGTATAGCATTTAATCATAATTCAAGCACTAATAAATTAGTATTTTTGGTAATTCAATGTTATTAAACAATTACCAAAGTTTTACCTAATTAATTAGATTTACTTGTATACAATGCATTTTACTAAATCTCTGAAAAAAATTTCTGAAACAATTAAATTAGGAACATTTCTAAAATAAGAATTAAAGCATTAGAGTGTTTTGTAGCTATTGTCAATTCAGTCACCATGTGAAGAACACATGTATCTAGTCAGTGCTGTAAAAACTGGATTTCTGCTTATTACAACTCAGTGAAAGTGATATATAGATCTACAGATGATATTAAAAAAATATGATGAATGAAAAATACTGATGGGATCAAACTATATTGAGTGAGAATAATGAGACCGGTCAAATGGAAAGAGTCTTGGATAAATTAAAATTTGAATCATGTCCTGGGGAAGGGATAAAGCTGGATTGATGTGAAGGATGAAGCAACTCAGCAGGGTACCAAAGTACGAAAAAGTAAAGGAGAAAAACCTTCCAGGCCAAAGCAATAAGAAGTGTGTGTAGAGAAAATAAGGTGGGGGTGAGGGTAGAGAAGGAAATAGGAGAATGGAATCAGAGAAATCATGAGGGGAATATAGGAGATTTTAATTTCACCTATTTGGGGGCAAGAAAATAAGAGGTCATGGGTATAAAATTTTGGGAATCAGTGATCTTGGGATTATACCTGATGGTCGGAAAGAAAGTAATGGAATTTAAAGATAATGTGGATAATGAGCAAAAAAAAAAAAAAAAAAAAAAGTATGAGAAGCAATAGCCTAGCCATAGAGTTAGAAGATCACAAAAAAACTGTTCAAGGAATCCAGAAAAGAAGTCATTAGGACATAGTGAGGGGCAAACAATGAGGTACTAGGGAAGGATCGGAATTTAAAAAATGGATGTTAGGATATATTGCTGGAATTTAGATGCAAGCTGCAGAAAGTGACATAGTTTCTCTGAAACAGTTTTCTGTCATATAGAGGCCTACACTTCTTTCTTTGCTTAATTTTTCAAAATTTATTGGAGAATTTATTTATTTTATTTATTCTTAATTTTGCTTACTTTAATTCAAACTATTAGTGAGTGTCACAAAAGGCTGTGCTTGCAAAATATTTTTTTAAAAACATGACATATATGTCATTAATTATTTTCTGTATTCTTTTGGAATTAGTCTAACTTGATAAATGAAGCAGAAACATCTTAAACAAAAATAAGTCTTGGCATGAGTATTTGATTAAATTTATTTCATTAATTTTTCATGTCATTTTTTGAAATTATGTAAAGTTTTCATACTCGTTCACAATTTTTTCTTTTTCTTTTTCTGTTTTATTACTGTTAGAGGCAAAGCATAAATTCAGATAGGCAAAGATTTAGGATTACTGTGCAAAACCAAAAATTTAGACAACAATAAAAAAATGTGCAAATACAAATAATATAAGCAACTAGTTCGTGAATCTAATTAATATGTAAGTAACACATATATATTTCAATTAGCTGAGAGGAAGACTAACAAAATTTTATTTCACATATATGAATTTTGAAGAGTGTGTAATAATGAACCCCAGATATACAGAATTTATAGTCAATCTATTGCAAATGTAATGAAAATTAAGAAAAATGTATTAATAGGTCACTTCATTTTCCTCATAGGCTATATTACTCACCAGCTATTAGTTATCAAATGTTTGATATTAAGAGTTAATATATGTTCATGGAATTTTAATGTGCTACAGTTTGTCATTTCATGATTAAATCATATTTGTTTGTAATCACCATCAATAATCTTATAGGCATAATCATAAAAAATACAATAAATACCAGAAATGGTTTTCCATATTTTTATGTCTAACTGTGTGACTGCTATTTTTGTTCTGTTTTAAGATACACAATGAAGAATCCATGTTTAAAAAGTGTTTGCGTATCTCATGTTATTATCTTAAGCATATTACATTTCTACTTTTTATCTAAAAAATGGATCTCTGGTTATAGGTTTGTGTATTTGTGTTTGTATTGTTTTTAAACTTTAAGGTAGATTTATATCATATAATGCTAATCAATTTCACATCTAGAAGTCATATTCAAATATAAATGTAATATATGCGGTGTAGTTGACAATTAATTTCAGTATCAGATGGAAATTTTCTTTAAGCTAATCCCCTTGAATAAAGTTTATCATATGTTGTGTATTAAAATTGTAACAATTTGTTATACCCTTTCAAATGAAATTTTCCAAACTTCAAGGCTGTTATACTGACAAGTCTGTTGAGCATGCTTTTAATATTGTCTCTGGATAGTTGCAATGTATCTATTTTGTAATATTTCATTTTCTGTGTCCTGTAGAGATCCTTCTGTAGTGCCATGGTAGAAGAACTGAGGATGTCCCTGAAGTGCCAGCGTCGATTAAAACACAAGCCACAGGCCCCAGTTATTGTGAAAACAGAAGAAGTTATCAACATGCACACTTTTAACGACAGAAGGTTGCCAGGTAAAGAAACCATGGCATAAAGCTGGGAGATCAAACACCCAAGCACAAACTGTCGTCTTTTTTCCAAACAATTTAGCGAGAATGTTTCCTGTGGAAATATGCAACCTGTGCAAAATAAAATGAGTTACCTCATGCCGCTGTGTCTATGAACTAGAGACTCTGTGATCTAAGCAATTGCAATGATCAGACTTGATTTACAAGCATCATGGATCAACCAAGTTACACGGGGTTACACTGTTTATCATGGGTTCCTCCCTTCTTCTGAGTGAATGTTACATGCGCATTTTGTGGCTGGTTTCAAATGCAGTCCAATGAGAAATTACAGGTTCCATTTGAAGTACAACTGTTGCCAGGAGATGGAATATCAATGCCCCAAGGGTAACCAGTAAAAAATTATTATGAATAAAAATACTTGGAATCAGCAAAAACTGTAGTGTTACAAGAAACAGCACAGTCTTCTGAACACCCAGACAACAGAGGTGGTGATGTTAGTAGCCCCCAACTACTCAGTATAATGATCACCTGATAGACGATAAATGTTTATAGGATGTGAAAAAAATGCAATGCAAAAACAAATCTGAATTTCATGGCAAATGGAACATAAAGCAGATCTTCATTAGTGTTTTTCTTTCTTTTTTGACAGTCTGTGTCACTGATTAAGATAGAAATGTCAATTACCAAGGCAATAATGTTTTTTCTTAAATACACCAAGGCAGGTGATATAACATGTGACTCTACCAGATCCCTCCCTACCCTCCCCACCCAACATCCTTTCCTCAACCCCACACCAAGAATAAAAAAGCAACAGTTGGTCCAGAGATTCTGAATTTTAAAGGATGATGTTTTGCCCTTTGTCTTAAGTTGTAAAAGAGGACTGAGTATTGACGGTTATATAGAAGACTGAAGTTTTCACTCTAACATTCAGATATGGTAATCCAAACCCTCGTTCCTGCTATAAAATGGAGGTAACAGAGCCTGGGCAGATCTCGGTGAAAGGAGAAAGGTCATCTACAGAAAAATATATTGGAAGAACTTTGAAGTGGACTGCATTTATCAGTACAGTCACAATGTTAAATGAACAAAATTCTTGAGCAGTTTTTTTCAAAAAAATGTTCAGGTTTATTTGTGGAAATGCAAGATTTCTATGAAAATAGTTTTTGTATGGAAATTTTTGTAATACTTTTTATCAACAAAATAAGAACACGTGTTCCTGTCAGGGGTGTGATGTCAAGCATGAATGGTAGTGCGTGTGCACCACCAACGTTTGGTGAAAACTATTTTTATCAAGAAAAAAGGAATCATAGAAGAGAAATATTTTCAAGTTAGATAATATAAAAGCTAGGTGCACTACCACCACTGCTTACCATGCCACACCCCTGGTTTCCACGAGGCTGATGACATACTGTAATGAACAATTGTGTGTAAAATGGTAAAAGACACAGACCTCTTGACAACATTGTGATAACAGTTGAGTGCACACAGTTTGCTGTTTGAATCCAATGCACAAAATTAAAAAAAATCATTAAAATTATGTCCATTTTACTTTCATCTTTGACTTTTATTTTTCTCTTATATGTGTAAGTGAATGCACAATATGCTCATTGCATTAAGGAAGAATAGTTCTAAGTCCTCAAGGATGGCCACTTCCTGTGGCTAAAAATCAAGAAGCTAAGAAAAACAGTATCAGGAGATGAGCTACTCAGATGTAGGAAAAGCTGGATTGGCATAAATAATGGAACCTGTGGACTTAGGGCAATTAAGAGAAATGCGATGTCCTAGAGGTGACAACCATGATGCTACCATTTCCATGAATGGATATCAGAGGGTTTGTACAACTATATAGTGATTGCTGAAAATACATTTGAAATTCAACCAATATTGAATTTAAGAATTCCTTGTGCATTGGCGATCATTAGTTTCAGCAAAGGGAGAAGCAAGAGTTTCAATAATAACAAGATGATGTCATTTCTATATTAACATCCTAACAGCTTTTTATTTTAATACCACAAGTTGTAACATATATTTTACTAACAAAGTGTTACCCATTTTAATTAAAACTCCTGAAAAATTAACAAAGTTCTGTAAAGAATTTTTTAAACTCACAGTAGTTTCATAATTAAGTTGATAATATCTAATTAAATTTAAATAATGTCCAAGTCTTTTCATAATATCTAGAGTCAGGTTTATTTTAAATTCAAGCTCATTTCAATAATAGTCTTATCCAAAAATATTTTATAAATTTACATACACTAGTCACTGCTAAAAATCTCAACATTTTTTTAGAGGCAAATAAGCCTAAATTAATGTCATAAAAATGTTACGATTTTGGATATTTTTATAAATGTTGTTATAATCAGATTTTAAAGCATTTTCAAAGTTCCAGTTCTTCCTTATTTTAACCAGTCCTTAATAATAGGCAGAAATGATAACTCTGCTTATTTTTTAAGTAGTCAGAAAATAATTATTTAGATTTTTGGTAAATCTTGGCAATCATTTTATTCAAGTAGTAATTAACAAATTTTGAAAACATAAAAATCCTGCTGAAATTTAACTCTAATAAGTTAATTTAATAGACTATATATATAATATTTAATAGAATATATAAACAATATATAGTGCTTTATACCTTCCCTAGAAGGTTTCTGCATTATTACCAAAGCATACTTCTTTACTCATTAGAAACTTATGAAAATATGGGATACTACTTAATTTTCATAAAATCTTGATTACTCAAAATGAAACTCAATCAATGCAAGAATATCTTCTCTCTCCGGAAAGGAAATTTTATTAAAGATTGTTCAAATTACAAGAAAAACATGAAGATAACATCTGTTCTTCTTGACAAAATAACCTGATGATTTAAGGCAGTCAATGAAGACACAGATACCACAAATAAATAACTAGCTACTATGGATGGGAACACTAGTGGATGGGAACACTGTATTCACTTCTACCACAACTAAATAATACAAATAGATTTATAAGAAAACAGACATACAGAAAATTTTGTGCGACATGTATATTAACAAAATCACGGCATCTGGCAATAGTGTGTACCAAAATTTGTTAGGGAGTGGGCTGCCCTATATAGTCAGAGACTAGGTTTATTTTCACTTACCTCCAATTCTCAGGTATAAATTTGAGCAGAATACTTTATACAAACAAGAGAGTACTCAACTGTTGCAGGAAACAGGCCATGAAAGGAACAAGAATGTCATCAGTATGTGTCAAAGTAAGAAAATTATGGATAACAATATAGACCAGGCTCACCTGGGAATGTTGTCCTCAGGTTCAAAAGGTGGTACACTAGCAGGAGAGATACTGCCATTTAAGTCTCGGCAGTATTGATGCATCTGTAGTTTGAGTCACATTCCTCACTATGTGTCTACAACATTAATTATTATGAGATTCCTCCTTTCACCTTCTTGTGATCCCCTTAGTCTCTCTACCATGTTGTATCTCATTGCCTCTAGAATATGTCCTCCTATTTCTTGTTTTTCTTCCCCTGCCCGCTCTAATTTTGGTGGCTTGTAGAGAAGAGTGCCTTAAAAGATCCATTTTTTTGAGCTAGTTCATATCTGAAATTGTTTAATTCTACTCATAAATTGATATATTTGCTGAATGTGAAATTCTAAGTTGAAAATAATTTCCCTGAATAAATTTGAATACATTCTTTTATTGCTTTCTTACTTCCAGTCTACTGTGGACATACTTGAAGTCATTCCAATCTCATATTGTTTGTAGGTGATTACTTTAAACCCTCTTAGGTTTATTTGATCTTTTCCATCAGCATCCAGAAATATCCCGATGATATGTATGGATTTCACTTGTGCTGGGCTACTGTTGAATTTTTTTTTAATTTAGTCACCCTTGTGAACGTTTTTCTCCTATTTTCCTTTTTCATTATCTTTATCTTCCAAATATTCCATTGAGTTTTTCACTTCCAAATTGTTTGAGTCTATGAGTTCTTTTTTAACAACTATAGTATCTTCTTATATCTGAAGACACTGAATGTGCTTTTACATGTACGTCCTCCTGAATTAACCTCAGTTTCCTGCCAGTTGCATTTTTATGATTGCTTGTTTGTTTTTTATCTTAAATATTAGAGATTTTGTTCATATATTTCTTAAGTCTTATAATCTGTTAGTGATGAAGAAAAGAGACAAAAATCTGATTTGGAAGCTTTGAGAGAAAAGCAAGGTAGGGGAGAACGTAATCCAATTTGAAATTTGCTGTAAATTAGTCTAGATGGACTATTATTCGGGGATCTGGTGATCCTTTCAAAATGCTTCTACCTTGAGATCTCTGCTTTTAGGTCTCTTAGATTCCTCTGAGAAATGTCTTAATTTTTTACCTGAAGATGAAGAGCTCTGACTGCATGTTCTTGTAGTTTTTCCAGGAAATTTGAAACCTCTGCATTCATAATGACTAAGGTCACTTCATCACCTGTGTTTAAGTTTGGTACTTAGGTTTGAAACTAGATCTATCATTCTCTAATTTTGAGTCCTTTTTTGACAATTATTTATTATTACTTTGCTGGAGAACAGACTCCCAGGGATGAAGAAGACAGAGAAGATTATAGCAATCCACAGTTTTCAAACTTCATTTGACAAAATCTTATTGTATTCTCCCTCTTAGACTACTTATTGATGTGTATGGTAAAGCTTATTCCTGTGCCTTTAAGGATTCTGTGATATAATCTAATTCTTGGTTTTTCAGCTACTCATTTAGGATTCCATTTTTTTTTTGAGTATGCCTACTTAACTATCATTTCTTTATGTGCTCCTCATGAAATTTTTGCCTCTTCTGTTTTTGGTGTTGGAGTTTTCTGCATTAAAAAAAAATCTGTAATTTTTATGCTTGATTAAAAGCAAAATTAGATGCATATATTCAGTCTTTAACTTTTAACAGAAACAAGAACCCTTTCTTTAAAGAAAGTATTGTGCAAAAAATCCAGATGGAAAGTGTATAGAAACTATACTCTGGTGTAAGTGAGTGAAAACAGAATGGAATTACAGAGAAACTAATATTACCAATGTTATCTTCTTACCAAATAATTTTTCTAACTATATAAAGGTGATACTCTCACAATAAAAATGAATTTCACAAAATAAAACCAAAAATTATTTCTGAAATAGGGAAGATTTCTATTTTAGTATCTGTCAAATAATGCTAAATCTGGAAACCAATGTAATTTATACCTAAGGGCTTATGTCTAATTCAAAACATTCCAATTTCTATTTTATACAGCTCAAGAAACATATGATATAATGCAGATAATAAACATTTTCTTAGTGAATCATGCTGAACTGTAAGATTTTAAGAAACATTTTTAATATATTGCCTTCCATTGTACCTTATTTTCATTATTTGTTGTGAATCTACTTAAAAGTATATATTTTAAACAAATGTTCCACTGCCTCTTTACAGAGAATTTCAAGTCATTTACATTTCAATTAGAGATTTTTATATTAAACTTACAAAATATCATAATTTCAATGACCAGCATAGTTAATCTTAAGGTCAATCTATAGAGTTTAATATTGAAACCAGTGTCTTAATGCACTGAAAAGACTTATAAATTCTACTTTAATCAAAATTCATGTGTTAAAGGAGAAATAAAAGATACTATTAACAGGATCCTTCTATACTATTTTAAAGGACTTTTTAATATTTACTGCTCACCTGAGGTTTTCATATTGTTTAAGACAGCTACTATAGGTTCAGTCATTGTAGCCAAATTTCCACCAGGAAGAAGGCCACAAGATAAAAAATAAAAAGTCTGCTCCTTCCTTTTAAGGGTAAAAACCAGAGCTGAATGTTACACTGATTAGAATTTAGTCATATAAAGTAGACTGGAAACTGTAGACTTTAATTCAGACATCCATGTGTCAGTTAAAATTTAGGAGTTCTATTATCAAGGAAAATGTCTAAAGAGATATGGGGAAACAATCCGCAATTTCTACCATCCCTGATGTTTGTTAATGCCCTTACTTTGTTTACAGGGTAAAAGTAGAAAGTGCCCTAACAATTGACTTTGGAACTGAGAACATTTTGAAATGTGGTGAAATGGGAGTCAAATCCCAAGTACTTGGCCCTGGTCCAAAAGTTTACCAAATGGCACTTGAGTCTGTCTCACACAGGTATCTTTTTATTAGATAATAAGTGAACTTAATTTAGACTAGAGAATAGGGGTAGACTTTCCTGGGGAAGTAATGTTTGTGCTGAAATATGATGAAAACCAGATACTCAGGAAAAGAAAGTTTTACAAGCCTATGACAAAGCATGTATAACATCCTGTGATAAGGTGAAGCAAGGCTTGTATAACAGAGTAAATATTGATGGTGCATAAAGAAGGCATGGGAATATGTAATAGGAATTTAAAATATAACTAACAACTCACCTTAACAAGGCAATGCAATTGAACTCAATGATTATCTTTATCCAAAGAGCAAAGAGAAACCATTTAAACCCCTTAAGGAGAAGCAAGATTATTGGATAAGATCTGCACTTTGTAAAGACCATTCAGGCTGCAATTTGGAGTTTAAATAGGCACCACAGTGAATATGGACAGATTAGTGAAGAGGCCTTATCAGTAAGTAGTTTGGGTAAGATAACATGTTAGTTTAGATGAGAATCAAATGGTAGCATTGAAGATGAAAGAAAAAAAAATTTAAAATGTATTTAATAAGCCAAAATTGATATACTTTCATGGTGAATTCGGTAATAAAAAGTGCTAACAATTACTGTGCCATAACTTACAAATATTGTTTTATATGAATTATCTTCTCAAATTTTCCAAGCAACCCTATGAGTCTAGGACTAATATCACCATATTATAGACATGGAAACTAATGACAGGAGAATTTAAATAAAATTTTAGAAGTCTTTAGCAGTGCCATAGGCAGGCAATATGACACCAGTGTTCTTGGCAACTATACGAGCTCATGGAAACATGTAACATATCAATAGTTTATTAAAATGAACATTTATGTCTCATTCATGAAAATTCCTCTATGGCTATTGTCTCCTCTGTGATAATTCAAGATCCAGATTTTGAATTTTAGTGTGCATATGAGGCCTTCTCCTAGATCACTTTAGAGGTCTTTAGCAGGACCTTGCCTCACTGTCTTGACTTACTTTAGAAAACTCACAAATGCTTGAGAATGTTGCAATATGGAAAAAGAGGAATACCTGTTTTGTGAAAGCTAGTAATGCTTACTATGCAGTGTGAGCCTGTTGTAGATTTATGGCTTTACCAACTGTCATCAGCTCAACTAGGAAACAAGAAATTTAAATCTGTGGGGAAGAGGATGCATTTAGTGTTTCCTACAACTTGAAATATCTCTGAAATATTCAAGTGGAGTTTCTTGTATGCAACTGTTTATACATGTGTGAGATAGATTTAAAGTCTGAAAAATATATAAATATTAAAATCAGCAACATAGAAATACTAATTGAAATAAAACTCAGAAAACAGTACAAAGAAAGAAGATGATCTAGATCAATGCCTTGACTACCTCTAAACTTTAAGTATTGAGTAATGAGGTTAAGTTTGCAAAGGAGATGATAAATGATTGGTCAGAGAAATAGGATTATGATGTTTCAAAGCTTCATAATTTTTCATGCTACCAGAGAAGAGCCATAGTCATATAGATAAATTACTATCTTCAGTCCTTATTGTCCCACAGATGGAAAATGAGGATATCCTTAAATTCTTTGCCATAGGAACATGAGTCATACAAAACCTGATGCCCAGAAGAAAAGTAATGATATTTACATTGTAAATCTGAAGCATACCTGGAAGAAGTATGTATAGGCAGCTTGGGCTAATATTGGAAGTCAAATGGATACTAGTGTCATATATTCCTGGAACATTGCCCAGCATGCTTCAGGTGGCCTTTATTTTTGAAACTGGTTAGGTGCTTCACTTCTGGAAATTTCACTAACCAAATCTAAATTGAAGAGGTTTTCAGCTTAATTTTCCTATCATTTTTTTGAGGAGCACAGGTCCATACATTAATTATTTGTATATTGCCATCTTATAGTTCACTCAGTGAAATTAAAATGATAGATGCTGGCCTGGGAAGTCTTGCCTATGTGTGACATCATTTCCTGTGAGCATCCATGGATGTCATGGCTGATCTCTATTTATTTAGAGATCCATAATATATTGAAAAGGGAAAGTAGATATACACACATATATATATATATATATGTATCTATATGGTATTTATGTATCAAACCCTCTGGTATTTATGTGTTAAATTTTTTCTTTGAGATACGTACTCTGTGCCTTCAGTTATGTCAATCTTCTACTCTAAAACACTGCCAAAGCCTCTAGACAATCCATCAATATATCACATAATTTGATAATCTATTTCCTCTCCAACTCTTGGTCTTTGTCAGATTGAAAACTGTGCTTATCAAATGTGTGCAAATGCCATTGTGGCCTTGATTTGCATTTGCCTATGACTAGTGCTATTGATATTCTATGTACATTAGCCATGTGTGTTACTTATTTTTAGAAATTTCTACACAGGTCTTTCATCCAGTTTTCTACTGGATTGTTTATCATAATGATTTCTAGGAGTATGTATGCTAATGAAGCTATCTAATCTATTATTGGATTTTATTTGCTGCAAACATGTTCTTTCCATGTGTTACCCTTTGTGTTTTTCATTTTCTTTCAAGTCTGATGAGCAGAGGTTGCTACTTTTAATGTTCTTAAATTTATTATTCTATTAATTTACTATTATAACTTTTGTTACCCTGTTTAAAAAAATCTCCTTTAAATGGTAACAGAATGCTATTCATGTATGCTTTTCTAA
The DNA here is from genome assembly GCF_964194135.1 of Talpa europaea. Taxonomy (NCBI): domain Eukaryota; kingdom Metazoa; phylum Chordata; class Mammalia; order Eulipotyphla; family Talpidae; genus Talpa; species Talpa europaea. Next base: position 47,925,604 of record NC_140068.1, on the reverse strand, counting down.
AAATTTTAATGTTTTATTTTATAATTTTTTTTCAGTTAAAATGTGTGAATTCATTTCCCCCAACTTGTATAACCATTTTCCCCGCTCACTTAATTTGTTGGACAGTATCTCCTCTTAATGATCTGCAGTGCTACGTTTGGAACATATCATGATATCCTATCTGCATGGGTCTGTTTCTGGACTTTATACTTACTGCTTTCTTTTTTCTTTATCTTCAGAAGTATCTTATATCAATTAAATTTCAGAAGCAATCATTCAAGTTACACACATACATACAGAGAATTGCTAGAATTTTAATCATGATAAAATCAAATATTTGTATCAAGTTGGGAGAGAACTGTATTTGCTTGATAATATCTTTTTTTATCATAAATACTTACTTGTCTTCTTTAATGTCCTTTATAATTATTTTTGCATGTAGCTATACATATTTGTTTAATTATTATTAGGTCATTTATATTTTTTGTAACTACTGTAAATTGTGTCTTTAAAAAAATGTTTTTAGACTTATTGTTTGTTGCTTGTACATAGGCATGCACATGTATTTATCTCATACATTTAGTTATCTTTCTAAACTCTACTTTTATTTTTACATATTTGTCTCTAAATTATTTTAGATTTTTATGTATATGGTCAAATATGTACATAATGAACATTTTGTATCATCTTTCAATCTTTGTTTTTATGTTTCTTCCTGTCTTATTGTGCTATCTACGACTTCTAATTAATGTTGACTATCATGCGTGGTAGTAGACATCCTTGTCCTCTACTGACTTCAAAAGAAATATTTCCAACCTATTTGGCATTATTCATTTGCTTCAGTTTTTTTGAAATTACTGTTTACATCATTATAAATTTTCCCCTTTCCCACTATACTTTCAATTTCCATCTAGCTTTCAAAGACTGTACTGACCCTCAGGTTACAAAAATATGTATGAAATATAGACTGTCCCCCGGAGAGCCTTTGTTAAAGGAGGTAAACAAGTCAATGCCCACACATATTTTAGATTCTTTGTAAAAGCCCGTAAAAATTCTCCTTATCTTTTATTTATTCCAGTGTAAGCACCTACTATATCGTTTTCCTCTTTCCAATGTTTGGTTTTTTTAACCTGTTCCACATACTCCCAATAGAGTTGTTTAGAAAACAGAACCTGATAAATCATTTGCTGCAAATATTAAAAGTTTTGTTTTTTCCATGTTACCTATGATCTAAATAGGACCTAAAGGCCATTTAGAAACACTTGAATTCTACACAGATTCCAAACTGATTTTTGAAATCTTTTGTCCTACTTCTCAGAAAGCCCATATACCTGCTGCATCAAACACACACAAAAAGTGGATTTATAACTTTGTCATGAATATTCTCATTTTCTTACACTTGATATGCTTAAAAGCTTTTTGTCTCTCTCTTCCCCTATCAGAATTTTCTGCTCATTTTTCTTGGTATAGTTCACAGGAAGAATGTCCCTAAGACCTCTTTTGGAAGTCTTCCAGAATTTAGCATGTCTCTTCAAACAGTAGGTACGCAATTATTTGTAACATTTATATTTTTTTAAGAAATAATTTTAATTTATAACTTACAGACTGAAAAAAATGTTTGGAAATTACCCCTAAAGTTAGTTAAATTGCAATAAAGAGGCATATATGAACAGAATAAAGAGAAATATTCCTGTTACTGCAGTGGTAACAGACACAGAAATAATATACATCATTTACTTATGATAGTCTTAAGTGCATATCAGCAAGCATTAGCTTTGGTTAATTTGTTATTCAGTCCTTATTGAAGTAAGTGCTATGTATTTCATGTGTCAATTCTATTTTTGTTAGCACTAGTTGAGAATCTCCATGGCATGATTTATGAGGCTTCCTTTTTTTAAAGATTCATTTATTTATTTATACAAGAACCGGGGTACAGGCCAGATGCCCGGAAGGGTGAGAAGATTCACCAGAGACAGAGTGGGGAACAGAATAGGCAGATTAACAAAATACACTGCTGAGGAGAGCAGCGGGTGAGACAGGAGAGGTCTGCTGTGCCATGTGGGACCCTCGCAAACCAGCTGGGATTGAACTGGTGCTGCAGAGGCTGCAGACAGTTTCACAGTGCTGCGCTCAACTGCCTCCGCCACCAGGGGAGGCCCTATGAGATTTCCTTTTAAAGGAAATAATCTGAAACATTTTCATTCCACAAATGTTTTCTTAACACCTTTTGAGAGCCAGATATTACCAAGTTAACTAAGGATTTAATGGTTAGAAAGTCACTTGGTTTTCTGGTACAGATTACAGAAGAGAGGGTAGGCAACACTCCACAAATACTCACACAGATCAATATATTATTACGTTACTAACCAATTAACTAGTATCATAAGAACAGAGTGTAAAAAAAAAAGGACATGGTTAACATTTGTTAAGTAAAGGGTTAGCTCTCAGTAAGTGAAATGTTAGGTTACATTGTGAAAATTGGAATTGGACAAGAGAAGAAGAAATTTCTAGGGAAGAGCCACTCAAATAGCAGGTGTGAAAACAGAGGCAGGATGATAGATTAGTATAGTCAAAGCATGCTGAGTGATGAAAAGAATGAATTGAGAATTAGATCTGTACTTAAGCAAAGCCTGAATCACTAGAGTCCTTAATGCTATTATAAAGAATTCCACATTTTTAGTATAGTCAGAAGTGCTTAAAGTTTTGTTTAGGGGGAGTTATGTGATCAAATATGAGTTTTTTGAAGAGAAAAAAATTGAACAATGGCCTTTCAGGAAAATAGCAAACCATTAATTAATAGTTATAACTCATTGGCAAATAATGAGTGGAAGGAGGAGGTGAAGACTATACTGGTGATTTGGTGATAATTTAGTGTTAGAAGAGTCAAATTGAATATTAAAGAATTTATAATAAGTAGTAACAAGAACAAATATATATTAGTATATTTAGTAAGCTTGTAAGGACAAGATTGGAAGGTGGAAGTCAATACATTTACCAATATACATGAATCTGTTATTTGGCTTTTAGTATTAAGTTTTGAATTGATGGGGAAATCAAGAAGTTATCTAGTAAAATTCCCTTGTATTTCTCAACATTCTTTCCACATGCACATTGTATGTAGCCTCACTGTTTACATTATTAGGTGGGTTTCAGTGACTCCTACACTTACATTAAGCTAAGAATATTTCTGATTGGCAGACAGATGAACTATGTAATTAATTGTGTAATCCACTAGGCACCTACTCTTTCCCCCAAATATCCACTCTCTGTATTACATACATACCGTGGTTAAAGTCACTGCTAAACACTCTACCAGAGGCTGAAGAACCTTAAGCAAATGCTTTAAGTAAACAGATCAAAATTATTTGTGAAAAGTGTTCCTATATGTATGCAGAGGATTTTATGACACTGTAGAGAAGGTCCAGAGGGTGGCCAGGAAACAAGAGTGGGGAAAGCCTCATCAGGAGATGACACACAAGCTGACTGGAGGAGCCAGCATAAATTATCACCCAAAGTATGGATGCAGGTTGTGGAGTGGAACATTGACAGTTGAATAAGGCTAAAGACAGAAAATAGGAACCAGCACACACTTCAGTCAGAAAACTGTGAAAGTTTAAATATGGTTCAAACGTACCCTTGAGATTGTGAATATACATATGGGAAGGGGAGAAAAAAATGCTGAAGAAATGACATTCTGAGGAGTTTTTACTTACCCTTAAAGAAATGGATAGTCTCAAAAAAAAAAAAAAAAAGAATAGGTTTCTATAAAGTCATTTTAGGAAAAACAAAATGAAGCAAAACAAAACCAAAATAGAACAAAAAACCAAATCAATAAAAATGCAGGTGAAAAATTTGAACAACTTTGAGAGAATTTAAGGGCCTGCAGAGTCAAGATATAACCTTGCAGAGAAGATAAAGGCAGAATCAAAGGTGACTTCCAGACTTCTGGCTTGGGCAACAGCATGGAGGATTATGTTTGACCATAGATTAAAAGATCATAGTATGTAGCAGAGTTGTAAGCATTATCTTTCACACAGTTTTTCATCATTCTTACACTTAACTCTCATTAAATTGCATTAAATTTTTCTCCTGATTTTTTCATTCAATAAATATTTATTTAGTGAAATAAAAAATTCTTGAGATAATATATTAAATGAGGTAACCCTGATCCTAAAGGTATTTTTGATCAATTGTTCTCCTACATGTTTTTGAATTTATTTTTTTCCGTTACTTCTACTCTCAGGTTCTGTGATATCTAAGGGCCCGTGGTATAGCTGGAGAAAAGAATTTCATGAAGCACCGGAATGAAACCAGCAACAAAGTTTATTGGGAAATAGTAGGATGGAAATCTGCAAGAAGTAGTGGGCAGTCTCAGAAAGTGGGAGAGCTGCACTGAGCAGTGAAGCAGTAGGATTTTTAAGTTTTTTTTTTTTTTCCCTTCCTTTCTGGGTCTGGAAGGGGCCCTCTTAATTTCGCATACATTGCACCCATCAATCCTCCTGATATAGGGACTAATTGGAACTAACCTTTTCTCCCTCTTTTCCAATTCAGGGGAAGCTGTCATTAAAAGACTCTTCCCAGGGCTCCCAGAACAATGGACCTTATCTGGTCCTTGAAAAAAAGTGGTAACCCCAGATGGGCTGTGGAATTGCAAAAAATGCAACTGTTTTCCTGTGGGAGAGTATTGGAATGATTTCCTGGCATACCTAGCTCCATTTTCGGGCTGTGAGATTCTTGTAGGTACAATCTGTATTTGTATTTGTACATCCTACCTTAGCACCTAACAGGTATTTTTTACACACTATACTTTTGAATGAGTGAGTGACTGGATGAATCTATGAGTAATATACAGATACAGCTATTGGAACTTTAGAGGAAAAGACCAGTGAGGAAAGATGCCTGTGTTTTTCTATAATGCCTTGAAGTGTTCATCATAGTGCAAGAACAAATCACTACTTTCAAAAGTCCAGAATTTTTATTTCATCTGCATTAACTTGCTGACTGCTGTAGCATTGTCTTTTGGAAAACTATACTTTTAAACCACAATAAGGTTTCCATGCAATGCAAGTTGCTACACTACTTAAAATGTTTGAGGCCATCACTTTGAACAGCATTATTAACACACCTCTCTGTGGTGACTGAAACCCCCTAGACCTACTGTGTGCCATATAATAGGTGCTAGATGCATGTGGTCATTGAGCAATGAATGGTTCAATTGATAAACAGAACAGTTCATTTTACTCAGATTTAATTATTTTGTGTAAATAGTGTCATGTGGCCAGTGACTATGGCACAGTACAATTTTATTGATTTTCCAATTGTTTACATAATGATATAATTTTTGGAATGCTTCTTCACCCTTTCACATGTACATTAACTTCTGCAGGGTGTCAGTGAGCGATCACCTTCCCTCCCCTATTCCCTCCCTCTTCCCCCATTATTTATGGGTACCACTACGTTTTTCAGAAAGTCTACAAAATATTTTTGCTCTGCTTTGTCAGTTTATTTTCTTTGGTTATTTAGATTCCACAAGTGAGTGAAACCATCCAGTGACTGTCTTTCACTTTCTGGATTATTTCACTTAGCCTAATCACCTAAAGATCCATATATATATATTTTTTTTTGTCTGAAAAGGTGGCACAGTGCAACTGTGAAAATGTATCTCCCAAGTTGCTTATTTAATTGAGTTCTAATTGGCTGTAATATAAAATTAGAGTTTACAATCACTTTTGATTTTGCATATGGTTTGCCTGGCTTTAATTGTCAACCTGCCTTCTTTTCATGGATTCAACAATCTATCTTGGATCTCTTTCATTTCTTCTTCCAATCCCAGTTGCAGAGAACATCCCTTAAGCATTTTCTGTTCTGAGGCTGTTACAGGGCAGCTCCCGGGGGAAACGTGGTTACCTGTATGTTAAGAAATCGTGACAAGACCCCAAAACAGACACGGAGAGGGAACTTTAAAAAAAAAAGTTTATTTACAGGGGAAATGAGAAGAGAGTAGAGAGAGAGAGTCAGAGAGACACAGAGAGATTAATTGGCTGACAATACCAGTTAATGGTTACTACCAGAAACACCATATGCCATGAGACACCCAGGTGCAAATCAAACCCCCCACCCCAAATCAAAAAGCCCAAGCCCACGATGATCAATTTTATGCCCAGTATGGCTACTTAATTCCACCCATTCCCAGGGAACCCCTGGGAACAGGACAGTTAGAACAATGACATTCTGGGAGTTGTGCCCCTGACACATGAGATTTTTTTCAGAGTGGAGGTGGAGTATAGTCCTTGAATAACAGCAACAAAAAAAGTCAAATGAAAACAGTATATGTTAAAAGCAAAAATCTGTTTAGAGGATTCCTCAGTTCATTCAGGACATCAGGACATCACTCACAGGCTCAGACTTCGCTCCCTGCTCAGTAAGACTCTGGCTCTCAATTCCAGTGTCCTACCTCTAGCAACTTCATCTTTTCTAGATGGATTCAGATTCTGATGAAGAGCATTATCCAAAAATCACAACATATTATATTTAAACATGAATGAAAAATTTTAAGTGTAGCTGATATGTACTGTGAATATGTTTGGTTTTCCACTATTCCCTACTTTTTTAAGGAAACCTACTAGGATGTCAATTATTACTCTCTGTAATGATACAAGACTTGCTGGTGATATGAAACTAGTTTATAGGTAGTGAGGTTTTTTAACTTTTATTAGTTTGTACCATCAAATTATCTTTTTTCCTGAAACTTCATCAGGGATCCTTATTGTTTGTCTGCCTGACAAAGGAAAGTGCTATCAGTGGACTGCACATCACCTCCTGAGTGTTAGAGGTGCAGGAATTAAAGCTGACACTGGAAATTATTTTTCCATGCTTCAGGTTGACTAACTCCTTCCTTTCACATTCCCTTGCTCCTTAGAGGAAAACAATTTTCATAATCTTCTTAATTATAGACTGGGTCTTGTTTTCCTGCCAGGTATCTTTATTCACAAGTTCCAAGTTTTTAACTTTTTCAATGACTTTATCATAGTTACATATATACAATTTTTCAACTGTTTTGACAAAATTGATCAAATCAGGGAGGAGTATTTGGATCTAATTCACCTGACAAGTCACTTTTAAACCATTTAACAAATAATTTAAAAGAAGTATAGATGATATACTAAAACTCATCTTGGGGAGTCGCAACCTCTGCTTTCCTGTTTGGAAATGCCAGTTCAAAAAGAAATAATGTGATTAATACTCTTATTTATACCAAGATTATCCTAATTTTCTGTGAACCATGCCTCTGTAGTGTAGATTATAAAAAAGATGAGGCTTTATACTTAGTAAGAAATAGTAGGGCCTCCCTGGTGGCACAATGGGTTGAGTGCCGCCCTGTGACGCATCCGCAACCTCTGCAGTGTCAGTTTGATCCCGGCCAGCCTCAGAGCAACCCACATGGCAAGCAGACCTCTCCTGTCTCACCCACTGATCCCCTAAGCAGTGTATTTTGTTGGTCTGCCTGTTCTGTTCCCCACTCTGTCTCTGGTGAATCTTCTCACCCTCCCGTGCATCTGGCCTATACCCTAGTTGTTGTATAAATAAAATAAATCTTTAAAAAAATAGTAATAATGAGTCTGTCCCTAGTTATCCATTACAATGAATTCAGAAATTGAAAATTTCTAAGCAAAGAAATTATGAACATAAAATTTATAAAAATATGAATAGTAAATTAGAATTGAATTTGGGCACGATTTATCTGTAAACGTGTCTGGATAAATCATGAAGCACTTATTTCCTGTGACTGTTGTGCTACATTTTAATTCCCTTTTACAGAAATGGAGAAATGACCCAAATGTAGTTTAATGGAATATAAAGATGTTGATAAATGTAGTCATAAATATTACAATATAGAACAAAATCATAATTATAAATATAATGAATAAGAAAAGCAAAATGAAAATAGTATATGGTAAAAGTGAATCTCTATTAAGAAGGCTGCTCAGGAAATTAGAAAGTCCAAATAATAATTATATTGATGAACATTTGAGATATAGATTGCATAGAATTAGCAATTTTTAAGTTCTTATTACTAATGTATTAATCCTTGCCAAATTTTTTTTTCAAATTCTACTGATGCCATTAAATATTTTGTTAATTTTAGTTCTAACAAAGCAATACAACAGAAAAACTGAACTACATATTTTCCTCTCAAAAAACTTAAAGTAATAATTTTAGAAATATGAGTTATTATTAATTTTTCTTTAAAGGCAGAGAGGACACCATAATTAAAAGGCTTTATTTATAGTGGTAATGCTACCAAAAAAAAAATTTAGGAGACATAAACCTTTTCTCATTGCACTATCACCAATATAGTGATAGAATCATCTGACTAATCAATGATAAATATTCAGAAAATAAAGCAAATGAGTTGTCTATAATATTCTTATTAAATATATAGTTATTTTATATCAACAATATCATATATGCAAAATTTTAATTACCTCTTTAAAGGCTATCCAAATATAGTCACATTTTGTGTAGTGAATGGTGAACTTCAGTATATGAATTTTGGAGTAATACCAAATTTAAAAACTTTATTTATAATCATCAAAAACTAAAATCAATTTGTCCTTCTATCTGTGAATGTATAAACAATATATGATAATACAATGGGCTACTACTATTCAGTAATTAAAAAGAATGAGGTATTAAACCACACAAACACAATACTACATCTTAAATTCATATTGCTCAGTAAAAGAAGTCAGTTGAAAGGCTACCTATTAGATGATATGTACATTTTACAGAATTCTGTAAAAGATAAAAATTCAGATAACAAAAAGATGAGTGGTTTCCAGGGTTTAAGGGATAGGAAATATTGAGTAGGTGAAGCACAGGGGATTCTTTAGGACAATAAATCTAATCTGTATAAACAAGGTTTATCTACCACAGTACTATGAATTTGCCAAGATCCATAGAGATTTGCAGTATAAAAAGTGAATCTTAAAGTATGCAAGTTTAAAAATAAATCATTTAGGAGAACAGGGATCCCAGGATGGAATGTACAGTGACAAAAGAATCTCAGTTACAAATGTATGAAATAATTTCACTGAGGTTGTAGAAAAGTGACCTCACTTATGTAACTTTTAAAAGGGTAGATTTTCAAAGATTAAGGCAAAAGAAATTATAGGTAGCTGTATTCTAATTGGTAGGCTGTTTTTTTTTTTATTTTATTGGCAGTTCTATAGGCTATGAGTTACCTATTCTAAAACCACTATGCATCTCTGCTAGAATTGAGTGATCAAGTTAAGTGCATATTGGATGGTATAAATCAGGTTGATCATTGTTGGAGTAGAGGTTACAAAGAAACAAAGGGCTGGAATGAGTTAAGTGGCAAAGAGTTAGAATTGAGACATCAGTATCATCTCATGTTTACCTTTATATACATACATGCATACATACATATGTACACATACACACATATACATATATACAACACAGTAGTGCACATACATATGGACAAAGAAGAATCAATGTAGACATATTTATGGATGTGCATATTTCCATGTTTTAGTATACAAACATATATTTCCATAATCTGTCAGCCAAGACACTTAGAAATATGCACTTCAATAATAGTGAGCACATTATTAGAGATCCAGAGACAATATCTTGGTTTTAATGTCATTATTTAAAGGAATGAGGACTCCTTGAAAAAAATGGCTGTTACCATGATTGGTTCAAGGCAAACAAGATAAACCCATGCATTGCTCGGAGCCAGAAATAAGGAAATTTCAAAACAAGGAAAAGATAAAGCACAAAAGAGCAATGATACAAAAAAAAAAAAAAAACAAACAAACAAGCAAAAAACCAATCATAAAAATGTGTCAAAAAGATACAGAAGGAAGCTCAAAGAACTCCTAATGGCAAAGCTGGAAGAATCTTGAACAGCAAAGGAAATACAATATTATCCAATTGTAACATGAAATACAAAATAAAAATGCCAAAATCTATACTGATAAAAATATGATTGAATAAATAAATAAATAATAAATAAATATGAAAATAGACAAAATCTCATACAGGATAATTTCATAGATTTTATGCAGCTATGTTCTCCTCAAAGAGTTGATTAACTGAAAGGAATCACAAAAAATTTTTCTGCCACAGTGTAAATGTTCTATATTTTGACTTTGGTTGCAGTTACAAGAATATATACATTTACAAAATTCAATACCTTCCATATTTAACTCTATATATATACTGCCACTTCAGCTTTGGGAAATACTGAAATAATAGCAACCATTCCCCTTCCACCTTAGGAATTAGAAAAAATAAAGTAAACAAAATACATGGCAGAATGACATTCAAGATCTAAAAAGTAGGTAGCAAATGCTAATGAAACCTGAGCAATGGCTGACGGATCAACTGAATCTGTTATGTCTGTATCTTACTGGTTGTGGCACAGGGAGTGGGACTGAATAGAGTCCAGCATTTCACCGCATTCAAGAGATGTAGTTGAGAGTCAGGAGAATGCCCAGGAAGCTAGAGTTTCCAGGGCAGAGCTCTGAAAGGGAAGACCGCATGCGGAAGAGATCTAAAGACATACAGCTTGTGATCTTCAAGTAACCATCTGACTGCTGAAGAACAAATGATGTATGAGGAAACTAACCAAAGACAGAGAAAAAACCACCCAAAAGAAATGAAAGAAGTACTATCTAAAGTTTATACACAGCAGAGAACACCTGTTTTCAACAGTTAAAACAGCAAATTGCAAAATTCAAGCACTTGGTTAGAGCTGTATTCATTAGTCTGACCTGTGAGCTGTACTTCACCTGTGATCGATTTTGAACCAAATAGATCACTTAAGTTAGAAGTCTTATATATATTTAAGAAGTGCCTAAAAGCAACAAAACACATACATACACTTATTCATACAAATAAAGAATATGTGACAGATAATTTGTGACCCAAAAAACAAAATAAGTACCATTTTATATAAATATTATTTTATGTTTGTTTATTTCATGGATGATTTATTTACTTACTGAAAAATATTTGTTTGTTTGTTGGCTAGAGTGCTGACAAAGTCCTCACTCAATTGTGGGGAAAATTAATCTTAAAATCTACTGTTTTCTTCTGAAAAAGCCATAAAAGTAAAACTCTAAAAATCAAATTATTTTAAATAGATTTACTGTATCCAGAATAATCTATAGAATATCTATAATAATATGAAAAAGCCCAACATCTGAAAAGGCAAAGTTCACATTAACTAACACTTAATGAAATTAGCACTCATGTAAGGAAGCAGCAAACTACAAGCTCAGTGAAAAGAAAATTCACCAAAGAAACTGCTCACAAGTGACACACACAATGAAAATATCAAACAGGTCATAAAAATGCAGTTTTTATGATTTTATAAGTTCAAGAAGCTAGTAGAAAGGTTGAAGATCTTTAGATTTTCTAGAGCTGAAAACTACAATATCTGAGATGAAAAATAAAATGCACTGGCTGAATAGTCATTTCAGCAGAAAAGGTTAGCAAATGTGAACCACAGTAATAACATAATTTTTAAATGAAAGTGGAGTTTCAGTAGATATTATGTTAGTTCTTGTAGAACTGTAATTATAAACAGACCATTCCTCAATTATGGTCAGACATGTGAACATAGCTATCTCAATAATTGACCAAAAGATATGGAAAGAATATAATAAGGTTATAGAAAACTTGAACAACACCATCGACCAACTTCACCTATTTAACATTTATAAAATTCTTTAGCCAACAATAGCAGAACACATTACTTTTTATGTACACAGAACATGTGCCATGAAACCAGTATCATAAAATTGAAATGTGTCATCCTTTGCCCACATGAGAAAGGCATAAGAAATCAATTATACAATTTTCTGCACAATACTAAAATACTTTTGAAAAATGTCTTCTAAGTAATTTGAGTCTGGGAAAAAATCAAAAGGTAAATTAAAATTTTTTTGAACTGAATGAAAATGGAAACATGGCATTATTTGTGAGGTAGTTATAGCAGAATATAGGAGGGAATTTATGATACAAAATGATTTCTTAGAAAAAAATGCAACTCAAATCTCGTCACTGCTGTGTCCATCTTAAAAAACAAGAAAAAACGATCAGGGTTGAAGGCAATGAAATAGGAAACAATATAATTGAAAATATTGTGTTCCAACATTCATTGACAATAACTTACCAAACTGTGAGCCAAAAAGAACTTCTTCAATTTGGTGGTTTTATATTAAAAATTGGAACTAATATCATATTTATTGGAATAAGACTGCAAGTAACCACCTAAGATCAAGAACAAAGCCAGGATATATACTCTCTCCACATCTCCATTACATTGTACTGGAGGTGATGGATTTGTTCACTATTTTGCTTGTGCTGATGTTTCATAACTACATATTTGAAAACTTGTCAAATTGCACCCATTAAACCTGTGGTTTATATGCCAATTATACTTCAAGGAAAGCTGTTGAATCTGTGTATCTAAATTGTATCATAAAAATATTAGAAAAAATAACATGAATTTTACCTATGTTGGTACCTACCTATTTTGAGATTTTTGCTCAGTGCCTTACACAAAGAAGTGAAAAAATAACATATATCCTGCAAAAGAAAAGAATGCCACCCTTGATTGCAGGTCCCCAAATCCCTGTATAATTTGCTGTGAACTGAAGTTTTTGTTTTTCCAAATTTGTATTTTGAAATTTAATCCCCAATGTGCGGTGTTTGGAAGGGAGGCCTTTGGGAGGTGATTCTGTCATGTGCATGGGGTGCTCATGAATGGGAATATGTCCTTGGCAAAGACTTTCCTTGTCTCCTCTACCATGGGAGCTTATAGCTTTTGCCTAAAAACAGTCATCTAGTACCTAGGAAGGGAGTCCTCACCAGACACTGAAGCTGTCTTTTTTTGGCTTGATCTTGGACTTCTCAGCCTTCAGAACTGTGAAAAATGAATTTCTGTTTCTCATAAGTCATTCAGTCTTTGGTATTCAGCTATAGCTGCCTGTATGTACTAATACATCATTCAACTGGAGTGGGCTTTTTAAATGACAATTTGAACATTCCAGCTACCAAATAAAATTTTTTCACTAACTCCACATAATAAGCTTCTTAAAAAAGATGAAGACCCATACATTGCCTCTGTTTAACTATTTTTATCTTTCACTAGAACCTAAATTCCATCTTCTGAACCACTGCATTCTTTCTCTCCACCCATGGAATGCTGAGCTCCCTGAAGTGTGCACATATTTCAAAATAAGCTGCACAATTTCCTGCTTCAGTTATTTTGAAATGCATGGAGAATTTCCTCTGCATGGAGAATTCTTCCTTGTTCATGTTCATCTTTCACACCTCCTCCCAAGTTCCTTCTTGGACTGTTTTTTTTTTATGATTTATTTATTTATACAAGAAAACCAGGGTACAGGCCAGATGTGTGGGAGGGTGAGAGGATTCACCAGAGACAGCGGCGAGCAGAACAGGCAGACTGACTGAAATACACTGCTGAGGGGAGCAGCAGGGGAGACAGAAACGGTCTGCTGCGCCCTGTGCGTTGCTCCGCGGCAGGTGGGGATCAAACTGGCACTGCAGAGGCTGCAGACAGCTTCACAACACTGTGCTCAACTGCCTGCACCACCAGGGAGGCCACCCTTCCTGGACTTTTAGACTAAATTAGTTTCCTTTGCTGTATTTGCTGTGGCATGAACAATCAGATTTATGCTTATGAATAAAAATTTCGTACTAAGTGTATTAGATAGACTTGAAAGGGAAAATTTTGGGCCTTCCTGGAAGTGCAGGGGTTAAGTCAAAGCACTGTCAAACTATTAGCAGCCACTGCTGCATGAGTTCAATCCCCGGGCAGGGAGCTAACCCACATGGCACAGCAGACCTCTCCTGTCACAATGATTGCTCCCCTCAGCAGTGTATTTCAGTAAATCTGCCTGTTCTGTTCCCCAGTCTGTCTCTGGTGAATCCTCTCACCCCCGCAATTCTGGCTTACACCCTAGTCCTTGTATGCTTAAATAGATAAAATCTTTAAAAAGAAAAGGAAAAGTCTTAAAAGACTGCCAAAATCCAAGTAAGAAATAGCAGACAAAAGAAAGAAGGTGATATTTTAATTTCTATCATCCTTCATTGATTATGGGTACAGCTTGTGCATAAGGTTTGAAGACATTGATTATTTCTTCTAAAATATTGCATCTAACTTGATCAGATAACTGAAATGATGATTAAGATCGGTTTCACCATCACTCTGAATTCCACAATTGGTAACTCCAAAGTTATCCTTTCCCATTCCATTAGTAACAGAGACTTTAATGCTTTAATAATAGAGACTTTAATAACAGAGACTTTTACTCTCTGGAACTATATTTTGACATCCGTGAATATAAGCTAATGTGGCATTCTTTATTGCCTACTACATTCATATTTATTTCATGAAGCAGAGGTAAGAAATCAGGGATAGAGAAAAAGCAGAGTTGAACAAACTATGAAATGATTAGATTTCAATTTTATTTTAAAACAAATAGAACTGAGATTTAGTTACTAATTTAATTTAGAGGAAAATAATGGATAAATAAATATAGAGAGGTGAAATAATATCCCAGAATATGTAGAAATCTACAAAGGATATTGTGCCATTTCTTTTCACTTAGATTAAAATAGATATAGCCTTTATAGGATATTAAGTAATGAAAATATTTTAAAGGGGTCAGTTATCCCAAATATTAGTCTGCATGAGATATACCTAGGAATTTAGTAAATTGTACATATCTGCTTAACATGTATCAGAGATCAATAATGAGAAAAAAAAATGATTTGGGGACAGTTGATCTTGATTCACATATTTATAAACAATAAAGTTGAGTCTATCAGTCATTCACATTTTTATATACTATTTAGCAAATCTTATGAACATTTTAATATCTATTTTAGCAGAAATTTCTGTATACATACATTTTTTATTTTGTTTTAAATGTTTGTATGTTATAATTGAGATATGTGCTATCAGAAGTACTGAGTTAATTTTTCTATAGAAAAATTAGTGGATAAGAGCAGATTTTGTGACTGCTGGCTAATTGGAATTCTTTAACTATCTTATGTCTAATTTTTCTATTATATTGATAAATAAATCATTTATTATTTATAACAGTTGAATCATGATTTATATAAAGTATAAATCACACAATAAATATAATCAATGAACAGAATATTATCTATATGTATTGTCTTAAAGAGCTGTTAATTTTTTCATAGGAGAACAAAACCCACATTTTAGCTGACAGATTTCAAGATACTGGATTTAAAGTCTAATAAATTCATTACTAGTGTGTTAACATTAGTTATTAGTTAGCAACATTATTAGCTGTACTAAATGTTACTGTGCTTAATGTGATTAAAAGGAGGATTCATTGAGAAAATACAACTATCTCAGAACTTATTTCTACACACTACATTGAAATTGTTGATGACAACTGAGCATAAACAAAGGACATTCAAACAAAGCAAAGCCACCTTAGGTATGGAACTTCCAATTTGAGGGGAATCTAATTTCAATGTAGATATACTGGCATTCTTGCACCCATAAGTATAGGAAGTAGACTCAGTGCAAGAATGGCTATTCAATTAGAAGTATGATGATACATTCCTAAATCCAGTTAAAAGATGGATATTTCTTTTAGGTAATTGAAAAAGAAATGAAGTGCTATACTAAATGCATGGTTTCACAGCAGATTGAAAATGCAAACTTCATGAGGGAAAAGGAAGAAAATTGCTTTTATATCATCGAGGCTCTAGGGAAATCAGTAGGTTTTGTGTGTGGGGTGTGTGTGTGTGTGTGTGTGTGTGTGTATATAAAAGGAAGATCAGCAGTGGTGGCTTGGAAGAGTTCAGGCAGACATATAGTAGACCATTTTTTTAAGTGCTAAGTTTCTCCTAAATGGGAAAAAAAAATCACAAGCTGTGCTTTTGAATAAATTTCTGTTTTCCAGGTTAATTCTTTCTTTAGTTGAGGTGTATTCTTTAATCTGAGGTGTTACTATGAACATAAACTTGACCTCTCTAGTGTGAAGTACAAACAGCTTTCAATTACTGAGTAATCTGTAATAGAGATAAAACCTTCTACTAAAACAATTAACTTTGAGAAAGTAGAAACCATTCATGAATTTTTAATTGTTCTTTCCTGACATGAATGGTATCTGTGATTATAAAAAATAATGTGATTTTCAAATCAACATTAAATGTGAAAAGTTATTTTCTCTAAGTTTGACAATTTAAAATACACTTGACAAAGTAAATTATAAAGGGAAGAAAATAAAATAACTAGAAAATGATGGAAGAACATACATGTAATTTAAAAGTACAACTGATCTGTTAGAAATACATTTTTTGTTTTTACTGTTAATTCTTTTTGGTCTATAGTTACTTTTCCCCAAGACTGATTTCATCTTCTGTGTACCTGCTTATTAAATTAAATTAATTAGCTAACCTATTTATTTACCCATCACTTAAAGTTGCATTGAATTAATTAACTTTTTGCCCATCAAGAGTAACAATTGACCTAAACTGAGTTTTGAGTAGTGTTTTTTGCATACTAACATTTTTTTTCCTAACATTTTTTTAAAAGATTTATTTTTTTGTAAGTTCTTTTTTTTTTTAAGATTTATTTATTTATTTATACAAGCACTGGGTACAATCAGAAGTGCGGGAGGGTATGAGAATTCACCAGAGCCAGAGCGGGGAACAGAACAGGCAGACTGACGAAATACACTGCTGAGGGGAGCAGTGGGAGCAGCAGGAGAGCTCTGCGCATCATGTGGGACCCTTGCTGGCAGCTGGGGATCAAACCGGTGCTGCAGAGGCTGCGGGCAGCTTCACAGCCCTGAGCTCAACAGCTGCGCCACCAGGGGAGGCCCTAAAGATTTATTTTTATGCATATAAAAACTGGGGTACAGGCCAGAGGTGCAGGGGGTGAGAGGATTCACCAGAGACAGAGTGGGATGCAGAACAAGCAGATCCGCTGAAATACACTGCTGAGGGGAACAACAGGTGAGACAGGAGAGGTCTGCTGCACAATGTGGGTCACCTCCCTGACCGGGGATTAAACTAGTTCTGCAGTAGCTACGGACTGCTTCATAGTGCTGATGCTTAACTCCTTGCACCACCAGGTAGACCCCTAACAATTTTAATAGAGGAAACTATCCAACCCTAGAAAAGTGAACATTTTGAAATCCTGAATACGGTTTTAAAAATCATGAGTTCCTTGAATCTATCAGTACAGATAATAGCAATAACCATTAGAGATATAATAACAGATACCTCTCAAAACTCACTTTTTTAATGGTGCCTTCATAGAATATCTCAAATGCATCTATAAATATAATACATCACTACTCCAAAAATTTACCAAATACCTTGTTAAGGATATCTTATGAAACAGGCCTGAGGTTTTCAGTAACTTGCACCTAATTAAAGAAATGAGAAAATATGGCAAAGAGAAATGAGGGATGTGAGGAGGAGGCAGGTGCTGGAATATGAGCTAAATATTAGCCAGTCACACCTTTCAACTTCCTCTGTATTGTCAACTCTTCCTTGTTGATTCCTTTAAGCAGTTCTTTTAACTTTGTGGATGATAAGCGCCTCTGACATTGTGGTTAAAGATATTGTAAAAAGCAGCCAGGCAAATAGACACAATGCAGAAAACTATGTCATATTTGTAAGGAATACAGACTCCATAAAGACTAATTATTTTCTGATTTGATATTATAGTGTCAAGTCCTATCAAATTTTGTGTCAAAGTACATATAGAGATTCATAAAATATAAAAAGAATGAATTTTGAGTGCTAAAAACCTGACTATCCCTGCAGTGGATTCACCACAGAGAAATAATTGCACCATTCAAAGTCAACAAGCAGATATTGCATGTGAAGACATTGTAATCATAGGAAGAAAATTTCACTACTACAAAAAGAATCTACATTTCTTCTGGAGTCTCTTTTTACCTTTATTGCATGTAAACTAAGATTTTATTTTTGAAAATTCATTTATATTGGAAGAAATGTAAAATATTATGCTTATACATGAAGTTCATAGAAAATATTTCCACCATCAATACATCAATTGTTTAAAAATTTCATTGTAAATAATTTTCATTTTTAGACAAATTTGGATCATTTTGTTTTTGGTGAAAGCAGGCCATTTAAGCCAACATTCCTAAAACAAGTTCCAATATTAACCTATATCCACAGCTAATATAATAATTATTTATAATTATTTAAACATTATTAAAATGATTTAAAAGATGGTTTCCTATAATAACAGGTTAAAATTAACATAGACTGTGTCTATATATGCAATTTTATTTGGAGAATAAAACCTGTTAATTCACTTCAATAGCTTTAATGTCACTTGTTTTTAATATTGAGTTGACATTGGTTTACAAACTATACAAAGGTATAGATTCTCACTTTCAGATGAAACTTCAAACTAAACATCAAAGAATGACTGAAGATTTTTTAATAACGACTATTGGATCTCCTTTAATAATAATATTAATTGATCTCTTAATTATACATCTAATTAATCTGTATTGCTAACATAATGATATACATTGCTTATGTATGCTTTTACCATCTCTTTCATGTCTTTTTCCATTTGAGAAAAGAGAAAAAGTGGAAAACAAATGCCTATGTATTTAATAACTTTTTCCGTTTCTCCACATGTACTCTATTTCTCTGATGAACAATCTACTTCTCTTTAGCTTATAAAGCATTCCACTGGGGACTTGACTACATAGATCAGGAATAAATATAAGCATACAAAGAAGAAAATAAAACAACCTTGCTACTTCATCTTCAAGTGTAAATTTCAAACTCCATAACTGCCATGTTTGTCTTCATCTGCCTATAATGTGCTTTCTCTTATTCTGTCTACCCAACTTGTCTTCATTTTTTTGTTCTTAATCCCACTTAAATGTCACCTCCTTCAGGAAGCTTCCTTTGGCATTCTTCACTTCCTGTCCCTGATTCTGCTAGAGGTGGTCCCCGGGGATCCCAAACAATGGTTATTTCATCTCTTACCCTCTCCATCTCCCTTATTCTCCCTGCTGACATAGCTGTGGTTTCTGACAGCAGAATCCATCTTAGTATATTCAATGTCCATCAAAATTCTTGACATGTGGTAGGTGCTAAATACAGGCTGAATAAAAAACTGAGTGTGCATAGTTCTGTGAAAAGTAAAAAAGATAACCAGAAAGTGGCTTAATGATATATTCAAGGAGCAGTAGAAAGTTGTAGATTCTCGATGACATATACCATTATGTTGTGATTGTGACATACATTGATCTTTATAATAAGACAACGTTCTGAAGTGACTTAAATACTATAGAAATGTCCTGATCTGAGCATTGCCACACTTTTGCACAAATAGATTCTGACTGATCTTTATAGGCTTCTATTACTAGATCTTTTCTGATTGAAATAGTATTGAAGTATGCTATTATCTTCTAATTACTATAAATTTAGTACTTTTATTCCCTGATGCCAATATCCCTGTTTTCAATTTTTAGTTATTTTATCATAAAAATCAGGACACTTTGGAGAGTGAGTGGCTGTACTATTAATAATTATGACAGAACAATAAGCATCAACCTATTTATGGTTTATGAATTGCTTGGCAAACTGAAATGTCACCTTACTTGTTTCTGGCTCTTGGATTCAACTTCCATGCAACTGTCAAAGTGATTTTTCTAACCTAAATCTGAATATGTCTAATTTAAAAATCTTTCAATTGCTTCACTATGATAAAAAGATAAAATCTTATCTTTAAGATAAGCACATTGTGCTTTAAGCTCTATTTCTAATTGCCTATATCTTTGTATCCTTGCTCAAGTTGACCCATCTACCTAACACACCTCATCAGCTCTGCAGTCACTTTGGTTAAATTCTACTTTCCTTGCAGGCGGTAATTCTTGGACTTTTGCTGTTTAAGCAAAAACTATGGAATCATCCTATCAAGAAAAAGACACATTTTGCCTAAAATTTAAAAAGAGAGTGTACTTTCATCTCAGCCTCAAACTTATTCCTCTACACAAATTTAGCACCTCTATTTAATTATTCCTGGGGTGAGATGTCACTACCCTGAGAGACTTTCCTGATCTCTTGCCACTTGGGTCTGTGAAATTAAAATCCCCTCCAAGAACCAGCTTGGGCCTAGCTCCTTTATCATTCCCAGCATCTGTCAAGTGAGGGGCAAATAATATTAATTTGTTGAATTAATACAACATATTAATTTATTTATTCCTCCTACTGGATCTTTGAACCCTAAAGGACACAATTGTTGCAATCTGTAAGACATAATAAACAAAAATAATTTTCAGAGGACAAATTCTTAGAATGGTTAAGTGACTTGATTAAGGACAGGGTGGAACTAAAACATCTTTCTCTGGATTATAGATTCTTGAACACATGCTTATATTTTGTGTGTAGAACAAAATAAAACCAAACAGAGTTAACCTCTTTACTTGCTGTTTTTATGTGACACTTTCAAGTTATTAAGAGATAATATTTTATTCTGAATATATATCAAGGCTATTTTGTGATCTGACCTTCAGAACATCTTTGCTAAAAAATTGTTTTTACTATAAAAGATACATTAAGTGAGAGTTTAACCTAGTTGCAGGTTGGTTTACCAAATCATGAAAGTTAAACATTTGTACAAACCTTTTAAGTGGCTCCACAAAATCACACCTTCCACTTGGAAGAGTGGACAGTTTTGTTTATGTTTTTGCACAAAATAATTTACATTAGTCTTGAAAATCTCTTATTATCTAGGTTGGCAATGACATTGAATATGTTTTTTCCAATCTCGTATACTGCTAATGAGGTTTTCCCTGGAAACATGTCAGGGTCATCTATTGAGGGCTTCAGCAAAGAATTATTATTTTATCGGAAAATGGATGCTTTATATCAAGGAATGAGTTTGCTTTGCTTTTTTTTTCTTTCATAGGTTTTTACAACTCTGTCAAAAGCAAAGATTTTATGATATGAGCAATTAACTTTTGTTTTTGCCAGTAATAGATAATCAAATGTCTAATGATTTAAGCTAATTTTTTTATAGAGTTTCCTGAAAATCTATTCTTTATAAGCACAGGCCAGTGCTTTCCTGTTCAATAGCCAAATACATTATCCCCAGATGATTGCCTTGGGGTGGGTCAAGGAAGCGTTTCTTTTTTTGTCAGGATTAAATAATTTCTTCACTACTAAAAATGTCTTGCTGTTGTGCATACAAGCAAGGACAGAATCATAAGAATGGACAACATAGAACAAAATAGAAGTAGATTCAAATGCACTTCTTGCACTAACAACATTATACTAAAAATATAAAAAAAATAGAGAGAAAGATTATTTTTCCCTCTTCCTACCACTGATAAGTTTAAGTCCTTAGAAATCCTGTATGAAACAAACATAAGAAACCTTTAAAACATAGAGAGAAAGCAGCAGACTAATTTGGTACTCAGGAATGAGAAATTACAAAATGCTCAGTTTCCTGTTTTCTTTTTTTTTTTTTGCTTCAGACATCCCACACCTGAAGTTGAAGATCTAGATTCCAGAAACCTCAGTGAAAACTGACTAAACAAAATCCAAATAGTATCATGTTCTAACTAGGCAACAGTCAATGAAATAAAACAGAAAAAGTTTAGACAATTCTTCTATACTGCAGCCAAACAGCACAGGAGAAAACTGTCATTCCATGAAACTGGAGAATTTGTATTTCATCCTTGCAAGGCTGTAATGATGTCTCCCAACACAACTACCAAGTAGTGTGAAAGGTGGTCAAAGGGGGAGCTGGAGTTTTCATCCCTGCTAGTTGACAATGAGGCTACCATTTGCATATGTCTGTGTAACCTATATGGAGAGCCTGGACTTCCATTTGCACCAAACACTATTATGTCTCCTCGCCTTCCCCACTAGTGTGGTGTCAGAGAACGTATTGTGGAGAGGCAGGCTTTCACCACTGCCCAGTAGTTATGAGGACAGCTTCTCAGCAGTAAAAGTGCAGGCCATATGAGTAAACAGGCACTCCTAATAGTTGGGTACTTTACTCCACTTGTTCCCATAATGCATTTGCAGAGTGGCTTCCATGCTTCAATATGTGCTCAAACGGGAAATGCAGTGGAGAAGAAATGGTCTGTGTCTCCTTGAAGATTTTTGAGAAGATAAACCTTCCAGAGAAATACATTTAAAACAAAGTTATTTTAAATAAAACCCAGAGTTTCATAACATAATATGAATATTTCAACTGACTATCATGTTACAGCAAGGAGTAGGAAGACCTATAACCTAACGTTAAAAATACAATCTGTTGATTTTGATTTTTACCTTATTATAATCAGTCTTTTTCCTGGTCCCTTATTTAGGTTTTCTAAATTCCTAATTATAATAATGTAAAAATCAAAAGCAATAAGCAACTATAAACCAGAGACATACTACAGGGGGGAAGGAGAAAGTAGGATCAAAACAAGGGGTGGTGGGAATTGCATGGGGACTATAACCAAGATAAAAATGCATACATTGTGCAAAAATGAAAACTGATGTAAAAAATATATAAAATTTTAAAAATAAATAAATATACAATTTATGATGGAAAAAAAAAAAAAGACAATCTGAGCCTCCCTGGTGGTGTAGGGGTTAATGCTCAGTGCTCTCACCACTACAGCTTGAGTTCTATCTCCAGCCAGGAAACTGACCTACATATGAAACAGCAGACCTCTCCTGTCTCATTGGATGCTCCCCTTAGCAGTGTATTTCAATAGATCCACCTGTTCTGCTCCCGCTCTGTCTCAGGTGAATCCTCTCAACCCCCACACCTCAGATCTGCACCCCTGTTCTTCTACACAAAAATAAATAAATAAAATCTTTAGGGAAAAAGAAGACAATCAGTAGATGACAACACAGAGATAACAAATGCTAGTTAGAATTATCTAACACACATATATACATATAAAGTATATGCTTTATGTATTTTATATATTTATTATTGTATAATGTATATCTATATACACAACATATGTGGTAAAAGTGTTCTAACCCTTATTATGAGCATTCATTTTTATTTATTTCATTTTATTATTATTTTTAAATATTTATTTCTTTATACAAGAACCAGGGTACAGGCCAGATGTGTGGGAAGGTGAGAGGATTCACCAGAGACAGAGCGGGGAACAGAACAGGTGGACTGATGAAATACACTGCTGAGGGAAACAGCAGGTGAGACAGGAGAGGTCTGCTTTGCCATGTGGGATTCTCGCCCGCTGGTCGGGATCAAACCTGTGCTACAGAGGCTGCGGACAGCTTCCCAGTATGGTGCTCAACCACCTGCAGCACCAGGGAGGACCTAGCATTCTTTTTTTAAAATGATTTATTTTTATTTATTTATACATATAAGAAGAGAGGTGTGGGCCAGAGATGTGGGGGTGGTGGGTGAGAAGATTCACCAGAGACAGAGTGGAGAGCAGAGCAGGTGGATTTACTGAAACACAGTGCTGAGGGGAGCAGTGGATGAGACTGGAGAGGTCTCCTGCGCCATGTGGGTAGCTCCCTGGCTGGAGATCAAACTCATGCTGTGGTGGCTGGTGATGGCTTCATAGTGCTGAGTCTTTAACCCCTTGTGCCACCAGGGAGGCACATTGAGCATTCTTAAAACAAATGAAAATTTGGAAGTTCGACAAAGAAATAGAAAATCTTCCAAATAAATAGAACATATAAAAGCAAACCAAATTTTGCAACTAAAATAGTGTTGCTGACTGAATGAAAGTTCAGTAGATAGGCTCAGCAGTAGAATGGAGGATACAGAGGAAAGAACTGGTGAACAAGAAGACAAAGAAATAGAAGTGACATAACCTTCATAAGAATGAGAAATATTTAGTTCTAGTATCAGTTCTTCGATAGAAATATGACACTAACAAAAAAAAAATCAGTTATTTTTTCCAAAACCACTTTTATCATTGTGTTTGAAAGCTCTAACTAAACATTTAAATTCTAAGTAATCAATTAACTATATTAAAAATAATTTTATATTATCTTAACTTATTTATGATAATTTTCCATATTTCGGAAAATTTGAAAATGTATAATATAGAGACTTGAAACTGTTGCATGAAATAGGAATAATTCTGGAAAAAAAAACTTTTTCTGCCCTCTATCATAAACTAGAAACATTTTATTCTTTTCTTAAGTCCTGAAGTGATACAGAGACTTAGGGATCTCGTGGATTACCTTTTGGCCTAAAAACTACAGGGTACGTATATTTTAAAATAACATGTTGACATTTCTGCAAAATGATGTATAATTTCTGGTGTCATAATCCTAAATTTAGAGACATAAAACTAAATGTTAAAATTCCTTGGACCATAACTGAATCATTTTGTTTAATCTATTAAACCATTCTCAATGCACTACAATAACAATCATTTTAATTCTTCAGTTTTTATTAGAACCCCTATGGCAATTTTCTGTCAGTTTCCAATAATGGCACAGACTAGCCCTGAGCATAAAATTGAAAGCGAGTAGTAAACAAAATGCCTGCAATGTGACAATCTGTACATCTCAGAGATAAACTGGTTCAAAAAATACATGGTATGATGTGAAATGATAATGTATAAAAGTGCCTTATGAGGTTCTTTTTAATTATAGAAAAAACTTTTTTATCATCACCTAGGCTCTCAATGTATCAATGTGTTCCTCAATAATCTTAAAGGCAAAGTCTTCTGTCTTCTCTTGCATCTATTTTTACTTTACCTCCCATTATGAGTAGATGTAATAATTCTGTCACTCAGTGCACATGTTATGTGAATGAGTGTTATGTGAATGAGTGTAAAGTGAGTTTTTAAACTTTTTGAGATGACCAGTTAAAACATAATGCATTTAAAAACTTGTAAACTGCTGTGATAATTATTTAACTGACCTACTTATTTCTTATTTCTGCTTCCAGATCAAAACCATATTGATTATTCCTGTCTCAAAGCATCAAGATTTTTATTTGTTTCTTATTTTTATTTTTAAAGCAGTTTTAGATTTGCAACAAAAACAAGAAGAAGGCACAAAGTTTTCTCATCTAGTTCATGTCCCTCACATACATAAAATTCCCCATTATAATATGACTCACCAGAACGATACGATTTTTAACTAAGGAAGAACTTACATTGACATTATAATCATCAAATGCCATAGTTTGCCTTGGAGTTTACTTAATGTTGTACCCATTGGTATGAATAAAAGAATAATGGTATAGATCTGTCATTATAATATCATACAGAGCATTTTCACTGCCCTAAAAGTCCTCTGTACTCTGCCTGTTCATCTCTCCCATTCTCTCCTGGCAATCACTGATCCTTTTGTCTCCCTAGCTTTTCCTTTTCTACAATGTGATATAATTAGAATCATACATACGCTAATCTTTCCAGATAGAAACATTCATTTAAGATTCCTCCACACCAGATTTAATTCATCACTCATTCATTACATTTTATTTTTTTGTTTTTTTTAAGATTTATTTATTTATGCATACAAGATCTGGGGTACAGGCCAGACGTATGGGGGGTGAGAGGACTCACCAGAGACAGAGTGGGGAGCAGAACAGGCAGATCTACTGAAATACACTGCTGAGGGAAGTAGCAGGCGAGTCAGGAGAGGTCTGCCTCTCCATGTGTGCTCCTCCCTGGCCGGCTGGGAATCGAACTCGTGCTGCAATGGCTGTGGATAGCTTCATAGTGCTGTGCTCAACCCCTTGTGCCACCAAGGAGGCCCCACATTCATTACATTTTAAAAGGACAGGTTTATTAGGAAAAGGAGAAAGAAAAAGAGAGGCACCTGTGTAGTCAGAGATGAGCAGGAGAGCTGACGCTGTAGCTTTGTGAAGGGATAAGGTTTGTGAAAAGAAATATCTGTATTGTCACAAGCTGGCCAGAGCGCTGCCTCAGCACTCAGATTTATTTTTTTTATTTTTTACATTATTCATTTTTAAACAATATTTGCTACCCGCCCCCAGGTGTAGTACCCATAGAATTTCCTTCACCAATGTATCCGTGCACCATCACCTCAGTCCGTTGTGCTCCTCCCTCCCTCCCGCTGATCCCTCTCCCTCCTCCTCCCCTGCAGGATGTCTCTGATTTATAATTGTCTGTTTTTGCTTTGTTATGTTTTGTACTGTTATTATTTTTTTACACTGATGTCTTATTTAGTTCCCCTATATTCCTGCTGTAAGTGAAATCATCCAATATCTTTCTTTCTCCTTCTGGCTTTCACTGAGCATAACTCCTTCTAGCTCCATCCACGTTGCTGTGAATGGCATGAGTTTATCTTTTTTATTGCTGAGTAATATTCCATTGTGTATATGTACCACATCTTCTTGATCCAGTCATCTATTTTTTGGGTGTTTGGGTTGTTTCCAGGTCCTACCCATTGTAAATAGTGCTGCAATAAACAAAGGGGTACAGAGCACTCAGATTTTTATACCCTATCTACAGACCTGCTACATACTAACCCTAATCTTTCTATTGTTTTTGCCTCCATGCAGTTCTCCTCATTCCTTAGAGATTTTAGTTCTTGACTATAAAGGTTAATTTATGTGTAAGCTTGGTCAAACTATGTTGCCCAGTTACTATATAAGTTCCTATTAGGCTTTTTTTCGTTGTTGTTAAGATGTGATTAACATTTGTAATAGGTAAACTTGAACTCTTGAACTAACACCAATTACCCTCTACGATGGGGGTGGGTATTATCTAATCAGTTTGCTGAAGAATAAATTTTGAGGTTTTCCAAAGAAGGATTTTTTCTAAAAATGGTAACAAAGAAACCCAACCTCAGTTTCCAGCTGACTGGACAACCTCGGGGATTTAAACTTACCAGTCCTTACTATCACAATTATTAAAGCCAGATCTTTAGTATAAGGGGAAAAAAGAAAGTATGCATATTGATCAGAGCTCTACAGAGAAATAGGACCAATCTCAAGATTAATATCCTGATGCCACTGAGTCTGGAACAATTGGCTTAGTCTTCACCAGTCATTTTAGCCTGTTCCATCACAACACAACACAGTATAAACAAGGGGTTGGTTGATTAGTGTGTTGCTCTATACTCAGTTCCTTAAAGAGTATCCAGGAAATGGTAGGTGGTTACCTAATTTTTTTTTATGAATCAGTTGAAAATAGTACTTATTATAATTATTTAGATGATAAAATGATTTTTAAATATGACAGAGAAGGTATGTGATTATGTGTAGGCATTTGGGTGTGCAATTTAGTTTAAATATATCTGATTAACTGTTATTTTAAAAAATATATGCTTTAAAATTCTCAAGCTGTTTTGAATTGGAAAGGAACTTCACTTTTTAAGATTTATTCATTTGTATTGCCAACTCAAATGAGATATTTTTCTCAACTTTAGTATATTAACTTCTACACCTATAGAATAAATAATAATATTAAGAGACAGCAAACTCTAACAATTGATTCATCTTGAAAATATACATGCCAATGATTTAAAATGGTACTGTGATCTATAAGATATAATTAATATTTATTTTCTGGGTTTGGAAAAGAAACTATGGCAGAGATATAATGCAAAGTAGAATACTTAATAGTGGGTCAGAAAAATATCCAATCAACATATGAGTATTTTCATATAAACATTTATTTACTTACCTAAATATTAACTCATTTTAAGAACCTTACTGATAATTTTCTTTCAAAGCCAAGTGGAAGGATGAGCATAGACAGAAGAAATCCTTGGAGGTAGAAAATTCCTGAATTCCAAATTAAGGTATTTTCCTCACATTTTATGAATTCTATAGATTATAAACTCCTTTTGGAAAGCATAATCTGTAGTCCTTCTGGTAGTAAAGATAGCCTTCAAACTAGAAATCAGTGTATAATATGAGCTGAGAGTGAATTTCCTTCATTTGTTTATCAAAAGTTCTTATACCTAGTTTTTTTGCATATTTGGTTTTATGGAACTAAATCACATTTTAGTAAAAAATCATGAAGCAAAAATAGATCAATTATAAATCCATCAAACTATTCTGAGTATACTAACAGTACTTTAACAGTCATCTTTCGGTTAAAAAATAAATTTTGCTTCAGCTTTCTACCTGGTGCAATATACAGTTCATATTATCCTGACTCTTCCAGAGTCAGGAAAGTTTTATTAATTTCTAGGTAATAGTTTTACACCATATTTTTTTCCATTTAAAAGATAAATATGTTTCTCAAGTAGACTGTATAAAGTTCACCAAAGTTTTCCATGCCCTAACCCCAGAACACGTTGTATTATAGAGTAAAAAGGGATATTGATTAAGGAGTTTTACGTGGCGAGATTATCCTAAACTATTTGGATGTGTTCAGATGTAGTCACAAGTGTTCTTATAAAAGAAAAACAGAAAATCACAGAAAAGTGGAAGGTGATGTGACCAGGAAAACTGATATTAGGTATTGTAATCACAAGCCAAGGAAAGATGGCAGGCTCTAAGAGGTGTGTAGGGTAAGAAATAGGTCTTCCCTTAAGACATCTAGACAAATGTCCCCTAGAGACATCGGTCCTTGCTGACCTATTGATTTTAATTATAATAATAATTCAGTTGAACTTCAGATATCCAAAACTTTTAAGAAAATAAACTTTTTTTAATCTTCTGAATTCATAGTAATTTGTTACAGCAACAATAGAAAACTAATTCATTTGCTTTTACTAAGAACAGTGATTTATTTATTTATATAAATAATTTAAGATGATAATCTGTAAGTGAAATTACTCTAGATACTTATGCTGAGTCAAAGATATATTAACATTTATAAATCTTTTGGTACATTGTGAGTAGGAAAATTTTAGAACATCTTAAAATGATCATTTCCTTTAATGGCAAAGTATTTCATAAAACGGAAAATATAATTTTTTTGATGGAGGGTGTATAGTTTTATTTAAAACCTAGGCAATACAATTCATTTTAATGGACCTGATAAGCATATTCATTAAAATATGAAACGTTTGATAAATCATCTCATAGATTCAAATTATGTAAATAAAATGAAATAGATTAGAGTATTTTTTCCCAATCTTTTATATTTTAATGGTAAACATACTTGAATTGGAAAGAACAGAAATATGGGAAATGACTGATAAAAAAAGGTAAAAAAGGTTATATAAAGATGTTGAATTGCTTAAATATTGAAAGTAGCAGTTTTTATGTTAGCAGAAATAGTTTATACAAATATCAACATGTAAGGCTACACTTCTAAAACTTATTTAATATTGTGAACCAATGGTAAATCAATAAAATATATAATTAAAACTGAAAATTTAATTTTAGAGATCAGATCTGGAAAATATCTTATGATACAGAATTTTAACATCACTAAAACAAGAGAGCATTTTTTCTGCTAATTTTTTACACATTTTTAATCTTTTGAATAACATCTTCCAATGTATATGTATTTAAAAAAAAAGCAAATTATAAACTTTTGTCTATTGGTCATTACCATAATTAGCAGTTGTTAATTTTAATGTTATAAAACTTAAAAAACATTTTATTATTTCAAATGTAATAACATGTATCCTGCTGAGAAAACCTGGCAATTTTCTTCACAATTTATGTTCTTTTTAAGAAACAAAAAGATATTTTTGAGCAATTCCTGGAGAATTCAGTCTAAAGCTACAAGATAAATTAAAAGCAAGTGTTTTAAGACTGGATGATGATATTAATCTGTTCAGGGTGTAATAAAATAAATAACCAAAAACAAATACAAATAATATTGATAGCTATCAAACTTACTAGTACTGAAAGAAATACAAAATTTAGATTGTGTTGCATGTCAAACTGAGAACAGATTTCTAACAAGATAATGAGCAGATTTATTATAATTTGATGAGAGTGACACAATTCCAGCTGACAGTGCTAGAGGAGTTTAAACTGCACACATTTTCTACAGGGTGAATTAGCAAAACTTAGTCTCTAGTTCCTCGATGATGTTTACTTTGAAATTTACTTAAAGTAAAATGAACTTGTAAAATCTCAAGGGACCAATGATAATTTGAGAGGGGTCTTGTGAAAAGGTAAATTCAAACATGATTTTATTTCTTTGATGTTATCAGTCATAAAAGATCCCTGAACCCTTCCCCCACATTGGAAGTGACAGCAGCATCAGGAAGGCTGAGTCACCCCAAAGACTGAGTCACCCTTTACTGCAGATTAAGCAGGATGAAAATCCTGCTCTGGCCAATATCACCCCTTCCCGGGACACAAAGAACCCTGTCCTTCAGGAGACCCTGTGCAACTCCCACTACCCCATTAGTACCACTCTGGGGAAGGCCGAATGACCACAAGAAAGGCAGGAGGCAGAGCACAGAAGTCTGCAGGACAGTCAGGGAGAACAAAGACAAGCCTATGGACCATTCAAACTACAGGAGACAGATTCCTACTGAGGCTCATCCCAGGTGACCAAGTGACCCAGTGACCCACACCTCCAAAAGACCAAACTCCTTCTAAGACAATTGGGTTTGACTTCACCTTCTAGAAATTACTGCTCCTATTGGGACACCCATGTGCTATTGCTCTGTGTTCAGCTAGAGATCCCAAGGAGATAGGAGAAAGGCCCCTTTTTCAGGCATTCTTCACTTGCTCCTGTCTAATCCCACCCCCCAACATTAGCTATACTCCGTTCACCTATCTGTCAATGGTCAACTTTCTCAAATCCCATATGAAATTATTTGTATATCTGATGCTTGAGGGCAATAGTGACAAGCAGATTCATATTGTGTTTCCACCAAAGGATGAACACAGAAGGAAGTCAAAAATAAGACACAGTATTTGTAAAGAAACAGAAGTAATGGAAATGTGATGCTTTTATTAAAAACCATACAATTCCCATTGGTGTTACCATGGGGTGTGTTAATATTATTTGTTTTCCACTAACATGAAAGACAAGCTGTGTGTTTTCAGGTAGCTGGATTTTATGTACCTCCAGCCATGCTGTGTAAAACACAGGTTCTTTGAAGTGTTCACTCTTGTCCATGTAGGAGTAAGTCTTTAATATTTGTAAGTGAGAAAGAGAATTTTTTTAGGGAGGAAGCATTAGGAAGCACATTTTTTATTTATTAAAATATTGAACCAGAAAATCTAAATTTCATGAAATATTTTAAACTTCTAAGATACAGTGTTAGAAAAACACCATTTATTTCAGAATCTTGCTTTTATTTGAAAGCGGTAATCTTTTTCTTTGAGAATTTTGCATGCTTTTTCATTTTTTACAGGATCTATGTGGATAGCATTTAGGGAGCCAGTCATTTTCATTTCATAAATATGAAAGGTTGGTAGAAGCACAATAATCTCTACACATTTCTTGAAAGACTTATTCCAATTGCATGGATATGCTGCATTTATCAATGGCCCTGCTGGAAATGGAACAAACCACACCACCTGACACTGAAGAAATTAGAAGTGCAAGTTCTTTCTTTGTGCAAACAATATCTCATTACCTTACTTTTCTAATCTCATTACCTTACTTTTCTAATTCATCTGCATTGGTCTTCCTTCTTATTTAGGTTTAATATTGCATTGATTTTCTATTGCTGTATTTCACAATTTATCACACATTATCACAAACTTCATGACTTCACATACAAATTTATTGTCTCAGTTTCTTTGGGTTTCATGTTCTGACATGGGCTCACTGTAGTCTCTGGTGTTTCACACAGTTAAAATTAAGTTGTTGACTGGCTTTCTTTTGCTTTCTGAAGCTTGGATTCTTTTTTAAGCTCTCATCGTTACTGGCAGAGTTCAGTTCCTTGAAGTCATAGACCAGAGCAATGTCCCCTAAATTGTCTTGCTGACTGTCAGACAGGGGCTGCTTTGCATATAATTCCTTGCCACATGGTTCTCATCAATCTTCTCCCTTCAAGAAGATCTCATCAGGCCCAAGGAGATAATCTTTCTGATTAACTTGAAATCAGCTGATCAGTGGTCTGTATATGAGAGTAATTTATCCACAGGTTTTTGCAGCACTAACATGAGTTAACGCACATCACTGAATGGGAGTCTTGGGATTCTCTTAGAATCTGCCTGCCACAGATATGTAAGCATGTTTCTTTTTCTTTTTTAATTGAGATATAATTGATATATGCATTTGTATTCACGTTAGATACAAACCATAATGACTTGATGTATGTGTTTATTGCAAAATGATTACCACAGTAAGTTTAGTTTAATATCCATCACCACACAGTAACATTATTATTATTATTTTTTTATTTCTTGCTGAGAACTTTTAAGAGCCACTCTCTTAACAACTGTCAAATACACAACACAATCTGTTAACTAATAGTTATCATGCTGTTTGGACTTAACAGGAAATTATTGCCTGAAATTCCACTTAGATATAAATGATGATATATTTGCCCTGTTTTACATGAGGTATTAATGAACCATTGAATTTGCAAAGAAAGGGTTAAAAGTAAAGGGTAAATTTGTCTCTTTATAAGACTATGTGTTGGATAATGTGGGATTTTGTTTTAAGGCCTTTTTTATATGAACGTCTTGTTTTTATGCTAAAAAATAAAGGTGTTCAAATTTCTTTTTAATTTATATATATTAAAAAGAAATGTATATGTGTGTATATACATATATTAGATTGTCTTTACTTATTGGCACTTTAGAGTTTTCATCCATTATTTCACCCTAGATAAGAATAATTATGCTGAAAATAGCCGGTAAGAAAGGGACATTTGGGGCCTCCCTGGTGGCCTAGAGGTTAAATCTCAGTGCTATTACCACCACAAAGGCCTGAGTTCTATCCCTACCCATGGAGCTAAACCATATGACACAGCAGGCCTTTCCTGACTCACCAATGCTCCCTTCAGCAGCGTATTTCAGTAGAGTCACCTGCTCTGTTCCTCACTCTGTCTCTGGAAAATCATCTCACCCCCCACACCAGTTCTTATATGCACAAAAAAAAAAAAAGTTAAAAAAAAGAAAGGGACATTTTTGAATCCATATGTTTCTTTCAGGGACTTTCATATTTAATATTTTTAACATTAGAGAAAATAATTTGATGTATTTATTACTTTTATGACCATGGGTAGTACAAAATAATTTATTTTTATCAATCTGTCTTGATAATACAAAGACTAAGCCCAAAAGAAGCCCATGGGCTAATATTTGACTAAAAATAAGAACTCAAAATGCCTATGTAAAATGTGAAAAATTCTATTTTGGGTATTAATATTATTATTATTACAGTCACGTGAGTACACTGGGCAATACTGATCCTTTTTCTCTTAAACAACACTAACTTAGTTGCTTCCAACATCTCCTGCCATTTATAAAATTGAATTACTTTATTTATTTATTGTTTAACTAGACATTTTATTTATTTCCCCAACCACCATCTGTTGTGTCACCTGATCCTTATCTCTTCCCCTTCCTTCTTAAAATCTGAGTCCTCAGATATTTCATTAATGTCCACTAGTTTTCAAAAGTGCTTTATGTTATCAAATTGTGTGCTATATAAATCCCAGTATTTTTTTTTTTACCATTTTGACTTACTTTGCTGCACATCATTCACTCAAATTTTGTCCATCTTGTTGAAAATGGCTGCATTTGATCTTTCTTTATGGCTATGTGATACATCATGGTGTGCATATACCACATTTTCTTGATCCAGTAGTGCATCAATGAACATTTAGGTTGTTTCCATGTTACCTACCTTTTATAAATAATGCTGCTATGAACACTGCAGAAAATATGTTTGTTTTCTTTTTGTTGTTGTTGATGATGGTTTCAAATTCTGTGGATGTATGCCTGAGTGTGGGGTGGCCAAGTTGTACAGTATTTCCATTTTTTAATGTAAATCCAGATTGCTTTCCACAATCCTTACACCAGTCCACATTCTAAATTTCCTTGCTAACATTTTTCTGTGTAAAATATCTCCATGAGGTATATTTCTGTGAATAAGATTAAAAAATGAGATTTTGGTTCCTGTACTGTTAATAACTTACATATTTTTAAATACTTCATTAGATCTTTTCTGTTGTACTTGCTGCAATATTGCCTCCTTGTTGGGGGTGTGGCCTTTTATTTTCTTTATATCCTTTAAGGTAACAGAATATTATATTTTTTTGTGAATTTTCCATCGTAGATAACCTATCTTATTTATACAACAGAACAAAACAACAGAAGAAAACAACAGAACAAAACACCTCAGAATCATGAACATATGTCCTACATTGATTTGAAGAATTTTACATATGTGCATTTCACATTTTATTTCAAAATTTATCTCAAACTTAAGCATTTGTAAGAGAAGTTACAATTTTCCTTTTTTTTAATTTATTTTATTAGGAAATAAAAAGTTTTATATTAGGAAAGTGCTAAAGTACTTCTTTGAATTCCTTTCTTCACTATTGCTCATAAATTGTTATAGGACAGGGAGAGGGTCAGCCCAAACCCCGCAAACCTGCCTATTCTAAATGGGTTCTGCCATCCGCCGCATCAACACAAAACATATAAGACTTTAATGGGAAGGAACTTTAATAAAACTAGGAAACAATACAGGTAAGGCAAAGAGTCTAGTTTCTAAATGAAGCACCCAAAGTTACCCGTCCCCTTGTGGGTAAAAGTCCATCCAAATGGGATTGGCCCAGAGCAAAGCCCCAAAGCCTGCCACAAGTCTAAAGCATCTTCCAGTGGGGACCCACAGCAAAGGGTCAGAAATAACAAGACAAGCCCGGAAGGAAAAGAGCAAAATCAACATTAAGATAAAAACTGCCATTGTCACCTCCCCATGGGTCTCACCCACATCTGTATCACCCAGTCTATGACCAAAAAACAAGCGCAGTTTCTTCACGTGTCTCTAGGCTCCATGCGCCTCCTCCAGGTCTCCTGGCTCCATCCTGCTTCCTTCCTCAGTCTCTTCTGCTGCTTCTCCTCTTCCTGCTCAGCTCCACCCTCCCTTGGGTGGGGCAGGGAACCTCCCCCTTTCCTGGGGACCACCCTGTTGCAATACCACCTTGGTGTTTATCATTTGCTTATATATGTGAATTTATTCCTGACTTCTCTGTTTATTTCTCCTTATCTATATAACAGCCCATATGCCATTTAGAAACTACTGCTATCGCACAAAATTCAAACTGCCAGCAACAGAGACCAGTGCTAAGCCTCCAAAATGGCACTATTTATCAAGAACACCAACTGAAAACCAACTAACTATTTGATTACTCTGTTGTCTTTCAACTCAAATCTTTCCTTCTCACTTTCTTTTTTCACAGGTGCTAGGTCTGCATCAAAAAATGAAATCTAACCACCTCTTCTTCCAAGCCCTTTATATTTCACAGGTGTTTTCTCAAATAAATCTCTTGCTCATTTAATCTGTTCTTGGTGGTATTTCTTAGGTGTCATGAACCAAAACATATGTTCCTTCTGGAAGAATTTGCCTATATTTCTTTTAAGCATCTAGAATTACTACTATTGGATAATCATTTTAGACTAAATTCTCTGTTCGGAATTTTTTGAACCATAAA
Organism: Talpa europaea; assembly: GCF_964194135.1. Lineage (NCBI taxonomy): Eukaryota > Metazoa > Chordata > Mammalia > Eulipotyphla > Talpidae > Talpa > Talpa europaea. Next base: position 47,890,048 of record NC_140068.1, on the reverse strand, counting down.
TATTGGTTAATGGAAACATAAGCTCAGTTCTAATGATTTCCCACCCATTTAAGAGATAATACCAAAGCAGGAAAGTTTACTTGCTTTCTCCTTTTGGAATAATATTTATTTCTTCTTACTCAGAGGATGTGCATTTAGGCAGTCCCAGTTTTTTACCTAGACTCACCTTTATGAATGTATGTCTCTGTTCTTTATTCTCTCAATTAATCCATATCTATGTCTGTATCATCTATATCTATGTCTAGTCTCCATCCTGTTGTTTCTATTTCTTTGGTGACTCTTCATTAAGAAAGGGGGATATTACCAGAATATGGACACAGATGCATAAACTATTGTAAACATTTTATTACATTAGATAATTCATTTTATAACATCTAATTCAATTTTTCTAAGTAGAACTTTTTTTTTTATTTTGGATGCATTTTATCTAGGCTTTCTTCTCTGCATTGAAGATATTGACTTTAATTATTTTAAATTCTTTAATCATACATAGACACATTCCATGAGTATAAATTATGGAATTTGAGTTACAGCATTTTTATACTTTCTATCTAAGGAAATTTATTGAATTAAACAAACCATCTAGAAAATAAAATACAGCATCTTTTGTTATTTTGTAAAAACTATGTTAATGCTCAGCCCCAAGCAGAGATGGTATCTGCATTTAATAACAGCTACTTCAAAGATATGCAGAAACACATTTGCATATGCTAGGACTAGAAGAATTTATGTGCTTAGTTCACTGATATTAAAATTAATTGTAAAATGTCACTAAGGGAATTTGTCTTTTGATGTTCTCTGTAGGGGAAAATTTACGTTTAGAGATTAAACATTAAAAATGAAAAAACTAAAAGAATGTATGTTTTCATCCTGTGATTAGTGGGCAGGGCACAGATCCATCTCAGCACATTATTAATAGAGTGTTTTCAAGGATCTGTGTCTAGAATATGCCAGAGGAACACATTCCTAGGACTTTATGAAGAGCTCAATTTCTCTTCTTAATAAATAGTACTATGCTGGCTGCCTTTTGCGCTAAAAGAAATTATACTAGGTATGTGAGTATCATGGAGATATTTACTGGTAATTCATCATTTAAAGGTTAGAACAGGCTCTTAATTAGTAAATATATAATAAGATACTTAATGGAGATGCCAAGTGAATTTCTTTTCATGTGAAAGGAATTTTCTTCCATCTTATAAAAGGCAAATTTGACCTCCTACCCTAGAATCATCTCATCCTTTTTCATAATTAAGTTTCTAAGTAATTTCATGGCCCTTAAGTAACACAATCCTCTGGGTTCTTAGTTCATGCCTAATTTTCTCCATTCAGTGTTTCTGACGAATTCTTCATTCTCAGTGGACATGGTTTGATAATCCCCCGGCAGGGCTCCACCACATCCCGGGTCTCTTGAAGTGCTGCCAACTCACGCATGGTGCTAAAGTAGCCTCATTGAAGTGTGCTGAGAGGATGGAGATAGCCACTTTATTACCCAGTAGTTGCCTTAATAAAAAGAAAAACAAATAGTAGAATATTTGAGATGTTGTTTATGAGATACAAAATCATCTAGCTGAGAATTGCAGAGTACAGACAGCATTTGTACTAAATTTAGGTGCCTACCTGTTTAATTCTTAAGAGTCAATTACAGAGTTTAGCAGCTTTCTACACGGTTACATGAAGGCATAAATGAAGGTATAAATATTCACAGGGAAGGGAGAAAATGAGATTATAGAAAAAGGGAGGCATGCAGGAATGGAGAAAGAAAAGAATAAATAGATGCACAAGTGGTCAGTGGTAATATGACATAGCTTTGTAGGGGATATGCTGATAGAAATGGCTGGGCCTTGCCCTACCAATCAAATTAAACAACTGACATATGCTGATACAAAGAAATATAATTTCAGTTTTTCAGAACATTTACCTGTGTACTCTGAAATGGCAATAAGTTACATAAAATTTTATCAGAAAGAAGACATTAAGATCGTGATGAGGATTATCTCTGACAGTTTGCAAAGTATATGAAAAACCTGTATTGTTTATGTTACTAATACGCACTAGGAATGGGAAATTACTTTTCAAATCTAATTTTCTAAACTTCTACTCCAAAGTTTTGATATATATTCAAACATGTATCCTAATATGAAATATATGAAATAAAGTATGTGCAGGAAACACCAATCCATATATCACATCATCAGGCAGTATTGCCCTCTTATCACATGAAAACTTCTGGTAAAATTTCAGAAAAGTGGGATGGATACCTACAAAAATAAGTTATAATCATCCTTATCACCTTCCTCCAAACTAAAATTCATTTAGTTATGGAAGAGAAACCAGAAATCAGACCCTAAAAAGAGGGTACGTACTATGAAGGCGAGTAGAAGAAAGCTCTCAGAGTATGAATTCTGAAAGATAGAGAGTACTTAAAATACTTGATTAGGTCATTTTAATGAGTAAACTACTTACCTAGGACACAGAAGACAATGATTTCATAGTCATTTCCTTTCATGGTATTTTTTATGTTTGCATCATGACTTTGAACTTTGCCTAAGGAAATTAGCAATTCTTGCATTTTTGTGGAGACCTTAGTCAAGATATGGCAAAGGGCAAACGGGCCTAGTTCATTCCAATACTTTGTTTTCATGTGGAAAAGAGTTACTTCTTTTCTCCTTGTGATTATGTAACAATATGATAGCCATAGAAAGGGAAGGTTCCAGGATCCCTGCCCCACCCAAGGAAAGGTGGAGCTGGGCAGTGAGGAGAAGCTAGAGAAGGTAGGGAGGACTGAGAATAGAGGAAGAAGAAAAAAAAAATAGTAAGAAAGAGAGACGACCAAAGGAGGCACATGGAGCGGAGAGATGTGTGAAAGAGAAGCCATGTGTATATGCTTCTCTGCCTTGAACTGGTACCAGGGACTTGTGGAGCAGGGAAGGAGACACTTGAAAGTGATAGAAACCTAGGTAAGTTTAGACTTGTGGGGAAGCTGACAATGACAGCCTTTATCTTGGTTTGTATTTTGATTTTGCTGCTTTCCTGCCAGACTTGCCTGGCCCCTCCTGCCCCTTTGTTATGGTTTCTCACCAGAAGACACCTTAGACTCATGGCTGGCTTTTGGGCCTCCATGGCCCTGTTCTGTAGCCCTTTTTGGCTGGGCATTTATCCACAAGGGGACAGATAGCTTTGGATGCTTTACGGGAAACTATTTTAACTATATTCTTTCTCTTCTCTCTATTACACACTAATTGTGTCAAAGTTCTTTTCTATTGAAAGTTTTATACACTGAGTATGATTTGTCTTTATGCAATGGATGGTGAAACCCATTTACAATGTGCAGATGTGGGGGTCTCAGGGTACCCCTCCTTCTGTCCACTAATAATCAGGAGAAAATGCAAGATACATGTTATAAATGCCTTAATATTTTGTACCTTAATGAAGGTGCTCAGAGGAGTCCATGGAGGAAACAAGTGTCAGATTTACCTAAGTCAGGTAATCAGATCATTGATAAGGTAAATATTGCAAAACCTTTTATTCTACTTCCATTGTGTTCTCTTTGATCCAAACAGAATAAAACTTAGATGGGTTCCTAAAAACACCCTAAAATTCATGATCTTTATTCTCTTCTCTTTTTCTTCCTGCTCCCCAATTCTACCTTCATGCTCTCAGTATGGTTTCATCTTTTACCCTCCTCCCAAATTGTCAGTTCTCTCATAGAGAAATGCTAACAAATCCTGATGTTCTAACTGAAACTTCTCATCTTCTCTCACAAATCATTTCCGTGGATTTATGTGAATTTTTATTCTAAGAAGAAGCTTTAAATCTTTACTTAGCTTTGCTATGAATAATCTACAAGACAGTTTTCTCTTGCTAACATTCATATTTTTTATAACAACACTCAATACTTTGTTAAACTAGTGAATCATATTTTACTAAATCTATTTTACTAGGGTTAAAGAGAAATGGAAGGGAACATGGAGAGAAAAAGTCACTTTTGTCACTTAAAAAGTGAAAATTTTTAAGAAAAAACTTAAATGCAAATATGATAACAGAAAAATTATATATCTGATCCTGAAGGAATGGCAATTGTGAGAAAGGTGGGTTTGGGGTGGAATTAATTCAAAAGCGCCAAGCAAATGCTTTTTTTTTTTTAAGATTTATTTATTTATTTATACAAGCAGTGGGTACAGTCAGAGGCACAGGAAGGTGAGAGAATTCACCAGAGCCAGAGCAGGGAGTAGAACAGGCAGAGTGATGAAGTACACTGCTGAGGGGAGCAGGGGCAGCAGGAGAGGTCAGTGTGCCATGTGGGACCCTCGCTGGTGGCTGGGGATCGAACTGGCACTGCAGAGGCTGCGGGCAGCTTCGCAAACCAGCGCTCAACCGCTGCACCACCAGGGAGGTCCGAAAATGCTTTTATTATGAATCTTATAAAAAGTAACTATTTTTGTTGCTGCTAAGGAAAAAAAGATACAAAGGGAAAGAAGTATAAGAATGATGGTCAGGAACGGGAGTTGAGGAGAAACAAGTTATAAAGAAAGAATAAGAATTTCTGCATAATTGGAATTGAAAGAGCAAATGGAGAGATATTCAGAAGTAATTTTTTTTAGACAAAGTAACATCAATTTATAGAGTGCTTTAAATGAAATTAAGAGACTTAATGAGCAATGGCACTAATAGAGTTTTAGCTGTGATATGGTCCAGTTATAGACTACTATTCTCAATCTCCTTTGCAACAATATGGGTTATGAAATTAATTTTTCACATTAAAAAGTGAGTGGAATTAATAGGGATAATTTTCAAGTAACCTGCTATGATGGGAATTTTTGTTATGTCAACTTGCCTAAGCTATAGTTCTCAATTATTTAATCAAACACTAATCTAAGTGTTGCTGTAAAGGGATGTCTCAGATTTAAATAATGTCCCTCATCAATTGATAATTTGCATGGGTCTGCCTTAATCAGTTGGAATGCTTAAAGCAGCACTGATTGTGTGCATGTGTGTATGTGTGTGTATTTGAGACACACACATGCACACAGGGGGAGTGAGAGAAGAAAATGAAGAAGGGTTGGGGAAATGGAAGGTGAAAAAGAGGAGAAGAAGAAATGAAGAAATCATGCTGAGAGTAACTAGTCCATGCCCATGGATTCCACCCTGCACAAGACATTCCCTTCCCGATGAGTGGCTCTGTGGGTTGCATAAACAAATTTTTGTATAAATGAGACATGTGATATATAATACAGTTTACATTATAAATTATATATATATACTTGTGCTATTTTTATATATGCATATCTGAATCTATATATACATACATTTGTGTTTTGTTTTGTTTTGTTTTGTTTTTGAGACAAGAATCTGACCAGGGACTGCTAGCATCTGCAGTCATGGAGAGACTTAATAGTTAAGCCAAGAGGTGGTTTTGTTTTTTCAAAGCTTCAGTCTGAGGATATTTTTTTTTTAAGATTTATTTATTTATACAAGCACTGGGTACAGTCAGAAGTGCGGGAGGGTGAGAGAATTCACCAGAGCCAGAGCGGGGAGCAGAGCAGGCAGAAGGACCGAAGTACACTGCTGAGGGGAGCAGCGGACGGCAGGAGAGGTCTGCGCGCCATGTGGGACCCTCCTCCAGTGGCTGGGGAGCAGCCAGGGAGCTTCGAACCAGCTTCCCAACCCATGCTCAACCGCTGTGCCACCAGGGAGGCCCCAGTCTGAGGATATTATTAACTAGAAAGGAGGGTTATTAGGAGAACTACCCCTGCAAAAATGTCCAAAAGATCAGGGGGCTATATGGAAGGAGAGATAAATATGTATATGGGATTTCCTTACTTTTAGCTTGTCCTCCTTCATTCCCTTGAGAATGAATGAACACTTGGATGGTAAGTGAAGGGGAGGGTGGACACTTTGATTTTTGATTTAGCAACATTTAAAAAGGGAGACAAGGGACTTTGCTTTTAGAGGGGGTGATGATTTTCCTCAGGAAATCATGAGGTATGATGTCTGAAATGACATGCTCTCATGCACACACACACACACACACATACACCTATCTTACTAAATTTCTGACTTCTGTCTTCCCAATAACCCCAAGGAATATAGATAAAATATCTACTGTAATAGATTTTATACATTATAATATATATAAATTTTAAAGGTCAAAAATATATAATATATATTTGCATGTTTTAATTATAAATTTGTTATAAAATTTATATTATAAGTTTTATAAATTATAAATTTATGAGCTATAAAATGTACATATAGAGAAGGAAGTAAACAATAGACTACATATAAAATATAGAATATATAGAATATGTATAACTATACATATATAACATTATATATGTATAAAATCACCTATTGTTTTTCCCTCTAGTTGTTTCTTTAGCAAAACTCTTACTGGTATAACTGCTTAATATAAAGGCGCTCTCCCTTTACTTACTTCCTGGAATAGAAGCATAACTGTGGAACAGGCTAACTTGAGCTGTACATAGAATGACAACATACTGGAAGACTATAGAAAAAGGTAGAATTAAGTTATGTCTCCGAATAAAGATCTCATGGGTCCCAAAAATTGTCTACCCATTTTGGACTGCCTACTTAATTCTAAACGTTAAGGTTTCCTTCGTATAGAAGCTTATTTTATAACCATTTGTTACATATTATACATTAATTGGATGAAAAATAGCATTTTGGAAAGGTTTAGTCAGTCACATATTTAGTCAACTAGGTCAGAAAAACTGAAAGTGTGAGGGGCAATTATATTTCTATTAATGTCAAGTGTGATGAATCTGGATTGCAAAAATCTACAAAAACTCAAAAAAATCAATCAGATTAACCAAAACTATGACAAAAACATGGCATAGCATTTCTATTTCCTGAAAGAGAACAAGAAGTGAATGGCACTTCTTTGACTTGAAAAATAAAAGGGGAAACACATATGGAAAAATCAGTAACATTACTTTAGTGTATAGATTGCATTTTTTTTTAAAGATTTATTTATTTATACAAGCACTGGGTACAATCAGAAGAGTAGGAGGATGAGAGAATTCACCAGAGCCAGAGTGGGGAGCAGAACAGGCAGACTGACGAAGTTCACTGCTGAGGGGAGCAGCGAGCCACAGGAGAGGTCTGTGCGCCATAAGGGACCCTCACCTGGTGGCCAGGAATCAACCGGCGCTGCAGAGGCTGCAGGCATCTTCGCAGCCCAGTGCTCAACTGCTGCACCACCAGGGAGGCCCTATAGATTGTATTTTGAATAATCCCTGGTGTGTTGTCCTCACACTATCATCACTATCACATTTATATCTCTAAATAATTATCTGGAACCAATAACTCACAAAATGTACCTGAACTAGACATACACAGTGCAAAGGAGGGTTGGTTGAGACAGCCTGGGGGTAAGTCACTTCTCCAAGGGTTTGGTATCCATAATTATTAAGCTATTGTTGGGATAGACGTCAGAGATATTGTACTTGTGAAACTATTTTTTCTTATCCTTTCTCTGATTAGAGTTCCAGAGAGTCAATGAATAATGGTAGGGTGGGGAAAGGAATAAAAGTACTAACCAACATTTTTGTAATAATTCTTACATGGCAAGTTTCATTCTAAGCACTTTGTGTACAATAACTCGGTTCTATCAATAAAGAAAGTATCTTTATTACATAAATAGATTGAATCCTCAAAGTTTAAGTAACTTGCCGAAGTATAAATTGCTAGCAAATGGAAGAGCTGGTATACAAGTTCTAGTTATAAAATCCAAGCTCTTAAAAACTCACTATACTATCTTGTTAATACTATACTTCCGTATTTACTATACTGTTACTGTGCTATTAAAGTGTACACTATATCACTAGGATAATCCTGATGTTCATTAGTCTCATGAGATCAAGTTGGAAATTGTACATTTCAATGTGCTCATAAATTATGCCTGTGAAGGAGCCTTGTTTAAAATTCAGAGCATCTCTGTTAATAAGCAGAACCAGTAAACTATACTAAGCACCCAATAATGGCAATATGATTTTAGAGACTTTAAGAAGATCACATAATCCTCTGATAGTAATTTATAAGGACTTAAAGAATTATTCAGAAATCTATTAGCATCTTCAATAATATGTGGAAACTCATCATGAAAGAGAAACAAATGTGAAGAGGATATACATTAAGATTAAGAAACACCAATGTAATATATATGGGACAGATAACTAAAAAGAAGTATACATAAGGGAATATAAATAATACAAGTTAAAGATAGGTAAACAATGTTGAAAATTAAATGAATAGTTTAGAGGTAAAATTTATGTCTTACAGATTGCTTCAGAATAAATGACGTCCCAGTTATTTATGTTTTCTTGTTTTCCTTGCTGTTGGGGATGAATCCCTGAAGGCATCACTAAAGCTTATGTCGAAGATTCTGTATAGCAAAAAAAAAAAAAAAAAAATGCTGTAAGTAAAATAAAAAGACATCCTAATGAATGGGAAAAATATTTGCACACCAAATATTAAATCTGACAAAGAACTGATATCAAAGATATACAAAGAACTCATAAAACTCTACAAAAACAAAACAACATTATCAAAAGTAGGCAGGAAACTAAACAGATACAGCTTCAAAGAAAACATTCAGACTGCAAACAAGCACATGATAAAATATGCACCATCTCTCATTGTTAGAGAAATGAAAATCAAAACCCCAATAAGATACCATGTGACACCTGTGAGAATGGCCATCTCAAATGACCAGCAACAACAAGTGCTGGTGAAGATGCAGAAAAATCCCGTGAGAATGCAAACTGGTTAAGTTCTTATGGAAAGCAATATGGAGGTGTCTCAAAACATTAAAAATGAATCAGCGATTTGACCCAGTAATTGCACTTCTAGACATTTACCTCAAAAATTCAAAATCACTAATTTGAAAGCAAACCTGCACTCTCAAATTTATAGCAGCACTATTTACAATAACTAAATTATGAAAACAAGCTAAACACTTATATAGATGAGTGAATATAGATGAGTGAATCAAGAAGACTTGGTATGCATACACAATAAAATATTACTCAGCAATCACAAAAAATAAACTCATGCCATTTGTGACAACATCGCTGGAGCTGGAAGGGAGAATGCTGAGTAAAATAAGTCATGGGACTCCCTGGTGGTGCAAGGGGTTAAGCATAGCAGTATGAAGTTATCCACAGTCTCTGCAGCACAAGTTCGATCCCCGGCTGGCCAGGGAGTTACCCACATGGTGCATATGGACCTCTCCTGTCTTGCCCCCTGCTCCCCTCAGCAGTGTATTTCAGTGGATCTGCCTGTTCTGTTCCCCACTCTGTCTCTGGTGAATCCTCTCACCATCCGCACCTCTGGCCTATACCCCAGTTCTTGTATGCATAAATAAATATATATTTTAAAAAATAAAATTAATTAAGTAAAAATGAATATGGAAAATCATGATTGAGAAGTTGTGACATACAGATGAAAGATCCAAGGAGAATCGAAAAGAAAATGTGGAGATGGAAATCATTATTAAAAACAATTGAGAAATACTTCAGTGAAGTGAAAAAGCATCAAAACATGGAAATCAGAAGGATTCACTGCAGGTCACATAAAATCTATTAAAAAATAGCCTTTCCAAGTTATGTTCTAATTCAGGAAATTTGCTAAATGAACAAAGGCATTAAAAAATCCCAAACATTAAATAAAATTATCACCCAATGTACCTGGTACATTTCTTTTCGAGGTCACATTGGTTTACAACATTGGATGTGATTTAGAGGTACAGGATGACACCCAGAATACACATAATTCTCCTTGGATCTTTCATCTGTATGTCACAACTTCTTAATCATGATTTTCCATATTCATTTTTACTAAATTAATTTTATTTTTAATGCATCATACATATTAGTTCATATAATTTAAAAATACCCCAATTTATTGTATTATAGCATAGCTTTTTTCAGATTATTTATTTATTATTTATGGAATACACATTTATAAAAATAAGTTCTAAGTTATGGGGCCATTTTTTATTTCATCAATCCTCAAATTTTCTTTTAGTATAAGCCAGGTTATAATAGACATTCTTAGAGTTAAGTTTTGGCAGCTACCCATCAGTTTGTCTTTAGAATAAATTAAAATTGATGATTTATAGAATATGTGCATTCTTAGAACTTTTGACATTAATGCTGAATATATTTTAAATGGATCAGTTGTTCAACAAAATGATTACCATAGCATGCAGTTTTTTATGTGAAATATGAAAATATGTGCATAAAGGAAGTAAAAATGTAAGTACTATTTTTATTGTTGTTTTGTTGCTTAAGTACTTTCAGAAAACAGGTTGAGGATAAATGTTATATTTGTCCTAAAGTTATAAGTTTTCTAGGGCCTCCCCCGGTGGCACAGCAGTTGAGCGCTGGGCTGCAAAGCTGCCCACAGCCTCTGCAGCGCTGGTTTGATCCCTGGCCTCTGGGGAGGGTCCCACATGGCACAGACTTCTGCTGTGCCAGCTGCTCCCCTCAGCAGTGTGTTTCGTCGGTCTGTCTGTTCTGTTCCCTGCTCTGGCTCTGGTGAATTCTCTCACCCTCCCGCACTTCTGAATAATAAATAAATAATAAATCTTTAAAAAAAAAGTTATAAGTTCTCTAATAATAAGATAATCAATTCACAATAATTTACTATGGTACTGGACCTCATATTTTTTTTTTCTGTACTCCTATTGTCAGTCTACATATAATCCTTATATTTTTCTCATAATCAAATGCAAACTTGTATTACTGTGCATCCTACATTTATCAAGTTTTTAAAATACATTTATATAAATCCTGAAAACATTAATAATTCTGACATATAGCTGCTCTCTACTAATGCAAATAGTTCTTGCATATGTTATTATTATTTTTTAAGATTTATTTATTTATGTACACAAGAACTAGGGTACAGACTAGAAGTGCAGGGGGTGAGAGGATTCACCAGATACAGAGTGGGGAGCAGATCAGGCAGATTGACTGAAATACACTGCTGAGGGGATCATCAGGCAAGTCAGGAGAGGTCTGCTGCACCATGTGGGTAGCTCCCTGGCTGGGGATTGATCTTGTGCTGCAGTGGCTGCAGATAGCTTCATAGGTTGCTTCTTAAACCCTTGCACCACCAGGGAAGCCCAGTATTTGCATTTTTTTTTTTTTATAAATTTTATTGTTATATTCCCCATACAATTGCAGCCCCCCATTCTGACCCCAATCCCTCCCCTCCTGCCCCCGCCCCCCTAAAAGTGTCTCTGGTTCATAGTTTTTTGTTGATTTTGATTTTCACTTTCTTATAGTTATTCATTTTCCTGGACCCTTATTTAAGTTTTCTAGATTCCTGCTATGAGTGAGACCATCCGGTATTTTTCTTTTTCTTTTTGGCTTATTTCGCTGAGCATGATCAGTTCCAGCGCCATCCATGTTGCAGCAAATTGCATGTGTTTATCTTTTTTGAATGCTGAGTAATATTCCATGGTATATATGTACCACATCTTCTTGATCCAGTCATCTATTTTTGGGCATTTGGGTTGTTTCCAAAGCTTAGCTATTGTAAACAGTGCTGCTATAAACATAGGGGTGCAGGTGTTCTTTGGAATTGATGTTTCTGTGTCCTTTGGGTAAATACCTAGGAGTGGAATTGCTGGATCATATGGAAGCTCTATGTTTAGTAGGTCCAGAAATCTCCACACAGCTTTCCACAGTGGTTGGACCAGTTTGCACTCCCACCAACAGTGCAGAAGAGTTCCTTTTTCTCCACACCCTCGCCAACATTTGTTGTTGCTAGTTTTTTTAATATGTGCCATTCTCACTGGTGTAAGATGGTATCTCATGGTAGTTTTGATTTGCATTTCCCTGATGACAAGTGATGTTGAACATTTTTTCATATGCCTGTTGGCCATTTGCATTTCCTCTTCAGAGAAGTTTCTTTTTAGCTCTTCTGCCCATTTTTTGACTGGATTATTTTCTTTGTTGTTGTTGAGTCTCATCAGCTCTTTGCAGATTTTTGTGATCAGTCCTTTATCATTAGTGTTGGGTGCAAAAATGTTCTCCCAGTTGGTGGGGTTGTCTTTGTTTTTGTTATTGTCTCTTTTGCTGTGCAAAAGCTCTTTAATTTGATGTAGTCCCAGCTGTTTATCTTTGCTTTCACTATCACTGCTTTGGGTGATGTGTCTGTAAAGATGTCTTTGATGTGCAAATCACGTAGTGTTTCCCCTATATTTCCTTCTATATATTTTATGGTTTCAGGTCTTATGTCTAGTTCTTTAATCCATTTTGAGTTGATTTTTGTGTATGGTGTGAGGTGGTGGTCAAGCTTCATTCTTTTGCATGTAGCGACCCAGTTTTCCCAGCACCATTTATTGAACAAACTTTCTTTGCTCCAATGCATATTCTTTGCTCCTTTGTCAAAGATTAGTTGACCATAAATCTGTGGGTTTATTTCTGGATTTTCTATTCGATTCCATTGGTCTGTATGTCTGTTCTTGTTCCAATACCATGCAGTTTTGATGATTATGGCTTTGTAGTATAGTTTGAAGTCTGGGAGTCTGATGCCTCCATTCCCTTCTTTTTTTTTCAGGAGAGCGTTGGCTATTTGGGGTTTTTTGTGATTCCATATGAATTTCATCAATAATTGTTCTATTTCTTTGAAGAATGACATTGAAATTTTGATTGGAATAGCATTGAATCTGTATATTGCTTTTGGAAGGATGGCCATTTTAATAATGTTTATTCTTCCAATCCATGAGCAGGGGATGTCTCTCCATTTCTTTGTGTCTTCTTCTATTTCTTTTAACAGTGTTTTATAGTTTTCTTTGTATAGGTCCTTTACCTCTTTTGTTAGATTTATTCCCAAATATTTGATTTTTTTTGTTTCAATAACAAAAGGGATGGTCTTTTTGATTTCTTCTTCTTCAGATTTATTGTTTGTGTATAGGAAGGCTACTGACTTTTGCGTGTTGATTTTGTATCCTGCCACTTTACTGAACTGATTGATGAGTTGAATTAGCTTTTCTGTGGAGTTTTTGGGGTTCTCTATGTATAATATCATATCGTCTGCAAATAGTGATAGTTTGGCTTCTTCTTTTCCTATTTGGATTCCTTGGATGTCTTTCTCTTGTCTTATTGCCCTGGCTAGGACTTCCAGTATTATATTGAAAAGCAATGGTGAGAGTGGACATCCTTGTCTTGTTCCAGATCTTAATGGAATTGCTTTCAGCTTTTCACCATTGAGAATGATACTGGCTGTTGGCTTGTCATAGATGGCCTTTATGATGTTGAGGTATGTTCCTTGTATCCCAAGAATTTCAAGGGCTTTTATCATGAATGGGTGTTGCACTTTGTCGAAAGCTTTCTCAGCATCTATTGATATTATCATATGGTTTTTATATTTCTTTTTGTTGATGTGTTGGATAACGTTGATTGATTTTCGGATGTTAAACCATCCTTGTGCCCCTGGAATGAATCCAACTTGGTCGTGGTGAATTATCTTATGGATACATTGTTGGATTCTGATGGCTAAAATTTTATTGAGGATTTTTGCATCAGTGTTCATTAGGGAGATTGGCCTGTAGTTTTCCTTTTTTGTGTTGTCCTTGTTCGGTTTTGGTATTAGTGTAATGTTGGCTTCATAGAACGTGTTTGGTATTGTCCCTTCCTTCTCAATTTTTTGGAAGAGTTTGTGAAGGATAGGCACTAATTCGGCTCTGAATGTTTGGTAGAATTCATTTGTAAATCCATCAGGTCCTGGGCTTTTGTTTTTGGGGAGGTTTTTGATTACCATTTCAATTTCGCTAATTGTAATTGGTCTGTTTAGGTGTTCTATTTCTTCTTTATCTAGCTTTGGGTGATTGTAGAGTTGTAGGAATTTGTCCATCTCCTCTAGATTGTTAAACTTGTTTCCATATAACTGTTCATAGTAGTTACTGATTATTCTTTTGATTTCTGCTGTGTCCGTTGTGATTTCTCCTCTTTCATTGATGATCCTGTTTATTTGTGCTTTCTCCCTTTTTTCCTTTGTGAGCCTGGCTAGGGGTTTGTCTATTTTATTGATTTTTTCAAAGAACCAGCTCTTGGTTTCATTGATCTTTTGGATTGTTTTTTTAGTTTCAATTTCATTTATTTCTGCTTTGGTTTTTATTATTTCTTTTCTTCTACTGGTTTTGGGGTTTTTTGTTGTTCTTTTTCTAGATCTTTGAGCTTCGAGATTAGGTTGTTTCTTTGCGTTCTTTCTTGTTTCTTGATGTGAGCTTCTATTGCTATATATTTTCCTCTTATTACTGCTTTTGCTGCATCCCATACATTTAGGATATTGGTGTCCTCCTTGTCGTTCAATTCAAAAAATTTTTTAATCTCTTCTTTGATCTCCTCATTAGTCCAATGGTCTTCCAGTAGTGTGGTTTTTAATCTGCATGAGGTAGGAAAGTTCCTTGCCTTCTTTTTATGGTTTATTTCTAGTTTGATGCCTTCATGGTCAGAAAAGATGGTTGATATGATTTCAATCTTGGTGTATCTGTTGATGTTTGTCTTGTGCCCCAGTATGTGATCGATCCTGGAGAATGATCCGTGTGCGCTTGAGAAAAATGTGTACTCCGTTTTTTTTGGGGTTTAGTGTTCTATAGATGTCTGTTAAGCCCAATTGCTCTAGGTCTTTATTTAGAGCTTTTGTTTCTTTACTTATTTTTTGTCTTGTTGATCTATCCATTGTTGATAGTGGTGTGTTGAAGTCTCCCACTACGTATGTGTTTTCTCTGATGTCTGTTTTCAGAGAGGACAACAGTTGTCTGATATATTTTGGTGCTCCTTCGTTTGGTGAGTATATGTTAATGAGTGTTATTTCTTCTTGAAGTATTGTCCCCTTGATCATAATGTAGTGACCATTGGGGTCTCTTTTTGTCTTTTTGAGTTTGAAATCTGTTTTATCTGATATAAGTATAGCTGTTCCTGCTTTCTTTTTTGGTCCATTTGCTTGTAGGATTGTTTTCCATCCTTTAACTTTGAGCCTATTTTTATCTTTTGTAGCTAAATGTGTTTCCTGGAGACAGCAAAAGGTTGGGTTTTGTTTCTTAATCCAGGCTGCAACTCTGTGTCTTTTTATTGAAGAGTTTAGTCCATTTACATTTAGAGTTAATATTGATATGTTAACATCTGTATTTTTTTTTTCCTTCTTTCATTATTATTCGTCGCTCTGAGTTTCTGGCTTTAGGACTCCTTGTAGTATTTTTTGGAGTGGGGGTTTAGTTGCAATGAAATTCCGGAGTTTCTGTTTGTCTGGGAAGGTCCATATTCTTTCTTCAAAGAGGAAGGAGAGCTTTGCGGGATAGAGTATTCTTGGTTGGCATCTGTTTTCTTGGAGTCTGTTGACTATGTCCCTCCACTCTCTCCTTGCCCGTAGTGTTTCTTCGGAGAAGTCTGATGTCAGCCTGATTGGTTTTCCTTTGAATGTTATCTGTTTCTTCCCTCTTGCCAGCTTCATTATTTTTTCCTTGTCCTGGATTCTTGGGAGCTTTACTATTATGTGTCTTGCTGTATTTTTCCTTTCGTCGTGGAAGTTTGGTGTTCTTCTTGCTTCTTGTATATCAATTTTCAGCTCCTTCTTCACATTTGGGAAGTTCTCTTCAATTATCTCTTTGAATATTTTCTCTGTTCCTACATCTCTCTCCTCTCCTTCTGGTATTCCTATAACTCTTATATTTCCTTTCCTCATGGAGTCAGATAGTTCCCGAAGTCTTTCTTCGTTCTTTTTCCTTCGTACTTCTCTTTCCTTTTCTGTTTTGGTTCTTTTTATTTCTGTGTCTTCAAGATTACTTATTCGTTCTTCCATTTCATCTATTCTGCTTTCATTGCTTTTCCCAGAATTCTTTAGTTCTTCCATTAATTCTTTGATCTCCTGCATTTCTTTTACTTCCCTCTTTAGGGACTCAATTTCTTTCTTCTGACCATTGTTTTCCCTCTCTAGGGACTCAATTGCATTCTTCTGATCGTTGATTATTTTTCCCTTATCATTGTTTTCCTTTATGACTTCTGTCAGTTTTTTAATCACGGCAATTTTAAATTCTCTTTCTGGAAGGCTCAGAAATTCTCCCAAGTTATTGTCGTTGCAATCTGGGATCTGGCTTTCTTTTTGTGGTGTGCTTTTTCTCTGGAGAGTTGCTAGGTTGCGTTTGGTTCTTCTCCTCCCTACTGTCTGTTTTCTAATTTGCCGTATGCGTTGGGACACTGTATTGTTGGGACTGGCCGGCATCTTGGGTGGGCTTCTCTGTTCCCCTCTGGTTCTTCCAGGAGTCATCTGTCAGTTTCAAGCAGCCTTTACTGGAGAAAGGTCCCTGTTCTAAAATGCCGATGTGGGGACACACTCCCCTGTGCGCCTGGTCTGCCCCGGCGGTGGGTTCCTGCTCCCCTCTGGGCTTGGACTGCAGGCCAGAGGGGGTCTGGCGTGGGCGAACTTCCCCCGCTCACCTCTGGCTCCTGAGGAAGCCTTCTGCAGGTAGTCTTTACTGAAGAAATGTCCCTGTTCTCAAATGGTGATGTGGGACACACTCCCTGCGCTTCTGGTCTCAGGCACACTCTTCTGCGTGCCTGGTCTGCCCCGGCTGTGGGTGCTTGCTCTCCCTGTGGGCTCAGACTACTTGTTCGGAAGGGGCCCGGTGTGGGCTAACTCCCCAGCTGGCCACTAGCTCCTTCAGTAGCCTGTGCTGGGTCAAGTCGCTAGGTGGCGCCAGAGATCTCTCCTAGAGCCCTTGGGGAGCTGATTTTCCACCCTGTGGGACAGGGAGCAGAGCGGGGATGGTAGGGTACACCTCAATGGCTTTGGGGTGCTGTGTCTGCCTTGTGCCCCACCGTCGTGGGGAACCCACGCCCCTAATTTCGTGCCCCGGGTCTCAGTTCCAAAGCCCTCAGTTCCAGGACTCGGGCTGTAGCCCAGATCAGTGGCGCGGGAATGGCGCCTTTTGAATTCCGCTCCCCTGTCTGGGCACCTTGTTCCTGCTCACTCAGGGAGGGCCTCCGGCCGTCTCCCCGCAAGCCTAGGTCGCAGGCACAGGGACCTGGGCAGCTGCAATCAGAGCGCCGCTTTCGCGCAAGCTTACTGGGCGGCCGGGGCTGTGTGCTGGTGCTGGTCTCCTCCTGGGGGGCGGGGCTCTCTTTAATGGCGCCTGGAGCTCACCTCCGCGGCGGATCCTGCAGGGTTCGCCTCAGCTCCCGTTCACGGGGTGTGGTGGCTGAAATAGTTCCTTTCCACTCACAGTCCCACTTGCTGCGTCCGTTTTTCTTGTTGGGCGTTTTGGTTTGTTGTTTCCCTCGTCTCTGCCGGTGGGAGAGTGCCGCCTCTGTGGGCGGGGGAGGGGAGCAGGGTTCTGCGCTTCCCTCCCTTCTCGTCCTCTTTTATGGCCACTTTCTTCTTCGGGCAGTTTGCTGGAGTCACCCGTTTATCTTCCGTGTCCCAGTTCTCACTGGGACCTGCCGCTTTTCCTCCCTATTAACTTTTTTTAATGGGAGATCTTACTCGCAGCGTCTCCTCGCCGCCATGTTGCTCCGCCCCTCAGTATTTGCATATTTTAAAGGGACCTGAAAGTACGTGTTCATTTATATGTTGGTTTTCAGAATAGTCTATTAGGCGATTTGGCCATTAGACAATGTTGATATTTTGTGATTTGAATTCTCAAAACAAATATTTTTTTTTATCATGTAACCTATTACATTGTGAAAACCTTATGTCATTTTGTCACTCAAGAAGTTAGAAATACAGTGGGCCTCCTGGTGGCACAGGAGTTAAGTCTCAGTACTATGAAGCCAGACACTGCAGGATGAGTTAAATCTCCAGTCAGGGAGCTGACCCATGTGGCGGAGCAGACCTCTTCTGTCTCACCCGCTGCTCCCCTCCGCAGTGTATTTTAGTAAATCCACCTGTTCTGCTCCCTACTCTGTCTCTGGTGAATCTTCTCATCCCCTGCATCTCTGGCCTAGACCCCAGTTCTTATAAATATAAATAAATAAAAGGAGAAATATGCTGATTCATGGTTAAAAAAATCACTTTCTTAGTCTTCAGCATTTTCAAAACTATATTCCTCTCTGGTTTCATCCAAGATTTTCTCAACCTCCTATGAAATTAGTAATCTTAGAGTTCTCTCTATATCATATATCATGCTCAAAAATTTCAGTAGCTCCTCAATAACCAACAAATGCCTGAGACTGGTCTTCCAGGTTCTCTATAATCTGATTGCAACCTACATTTCCTCTATTCCATTCATTAAGCTTTCTTGAAACTGAAACACTTTTCAACCTCAAATTTTATTAATTTGTCAGTCATTCACATAGACATATACTTTGTGGTGCAGGTCTTCACAGCTCCATAGGTGCCCTTCACTCACCCTTCACCAAAATTTCCATACTGATGTCCTATGGCCTCCCTGCCACATGCCCTACTTCCTCCCACATTTTCCCTCTTGTACCAGCATAACTTTCAGAGTCTAAGAATTATTTTTGCTGTGCTTTGTCAGTTTTTTTCTTAGTTATTTATATTCCACAAATAAGTGAAACCATCCCTTGTCTGTATTTCATTTTCTGGGATATTTCACTAACATAATCACCTCAAGATATATTCATTCAAGACTAAGCTTTCTTTCCAGCAGCTTTGACAACTTTATTTTCTCAAAACTATAACAAGGAAGTATTGATTAGAAATAGATTTTTGTTCAACTTCCACATCCACCACTGACACACTGTGTGGCTTTGAGACACCATTGTCATCCGGAGTTTTGATTTCCTCATGAGTAAGTAATAAATGGAGGATGGCAGTCTTTACCTCCTAGAGCACTCACCACCCACACACCGTTGGTGTCTGGCACAGAAAAAGGACTCAAGGAATATTAGCTCTTGTTACTTCATATAAGTGTTTTACAGAACTCCTCAGTTTTGATTTGCACTATGCTTAAGTGCATACAAGCATTATTTTTATCTTCTTGTGCACCATAAACTACTAATGTCAACAATTTTTATTAATTTCTCATTTTATTTCCTTAGTGTTTAGCACACTATCTTGTTCATAGTAAATCTAAATTAATGACTAATTGAATAAAATAATCACTGAATCCATTGGAGTTGCCTAATAATGGAGGAAAGTTTACCTCAAGAAATTTCCCACTACTAAAACTGTTCTAGGAGAAGTTAGCTAACTCAGTTGCATAATGCATAAAGCTAAGTACCAGGAAGGGGCCTCCCTGGTGGCACAGGGGTTAAAGTCCCAAAGCTATACAGATATCACCAGCCACTGTGGCATAAGTTCGATCTCCAGCCAGGGAGCTAAGTAAGCCACATGACACAGCAGATCCCTCCTATCTCTCCTGCCTCTCCCCTTCAGAATTGTATTTCAGTAGATCTGCGTGTTCTGCTTCCCACTCTGTCTGTGGTGAATGCTCTCACACACACACCACCCCAACCTGCACCTCTGGTTCTTGTATGTATAAATAAATAAACTAAATCTTTCAAAAAAAAAAGAAGAAGAAGAAGAAAGTACCAGGACGAGAGTACAAGATGAATTCTCACAGTCTCAACCTAAGACTCTTAGGTATATAAAGAAGATCTAACTACAGTTAGACAAAATAGAGTAGAAAACAATTATTAAATGGCTTATATTACCACAGTTTATTATAAGAGAACTTTGGTGACTTGGATGACATAAAAGGTTAAGGAAGAATTTATGACTTTTGCATTATTTTTCAAAAAAATGATGGTTACTTATTAATATCTACTACAAAACCATTTTCTGGTGGAAGTTAGAATAAACTGGGAATTCTGAAATTCAGTTTCACAATGAACTAGCTGTGCGATTTTGCAATTATTTCTTAACCTCTCAGGATCTGTTTTCTCATCTGTGAAATTTGTACGTGGACTAAATAACCTTGGAATCTAAAGATTTTAAAAACTGTGAGAAAATACAAGCTCCTTGTTATACAGGATGTTAAATACACAAAAAAATGTATTTCCTAAGAATTACAGAAATTCAGAAGCACATAAATATTCAGCAAAAGATGTGGCCAAATCCCTGACAAGCAAACTCTAGTGTGTTTTCTCTTCAACCTAAATTAAACTGCAATTGTACCCCAAACAACCTTATATGTCTGTGGGAGCCTGCCAATATCCAGTTGGATCTCTCTTCTGCAGCTGTCTATGATGCTCCAAAGAGACAAGTGAATACAGCCGTCAAATTAAAAGTGTAGAAAATGGCATCATTAAGGCAAAATGAATAAATTACAATGGCCCTCTATGAGTATCTTTAGCAAGTGACCATAAAAAACAGCTAAAATAGGAACATCTAATTTCTGCCTAAGTTCTACTTTAAAATTTTCTTTCAAGCTGACATTTTAATTCAATAATACATACTTTTATTTTAGTTCTATACATTTGCTTTGCTTTTGTTAGGCAATACTTTTAAGAAACACTTTGAAAATTATGTTTCATAAAAATATTTCTCAATTGAAGTTGGGAAGACTAGAATTTTAATACTTCCATCTAAGTGTCTGTGTTATACAAATTTATTGAGTTTTTATTTCTTTACATGAAAATTAAGATTAGATTACAGTCAAGGTCTTTCTAAAGCTGTATGATTCTCTGATTCTGTAAGTATCTATTTAGAAATTGATATATTTACCCAAATATGTTTTTACCTTATATGCATTATAAAAGGCATGTGTCATTTTTTATGAACTGTAAATTTGTTGAGGTTAATTTGAAATTATTAATGGAAATAACTTGGTAAACACAAACCAGTTTAGTTATTTCAGACAATAGATTTAGAGACTGAAGCAGGTGAAAGGTTTGAATGTTCACTTCAGGTGTTAGGAGCAGTACAGATACTATTTACTTCTGTGCTGGAGTCACTGGAACAAATTAAGCATTTTTGTGTTTGTCATAGTACATTTGAACTGTATATTCACCTCACTTACTTAAAAGGAGACTTGGCAACACCAGCAATTGTTCATGGCAAGACCATGGAAACTGGAAGAAACAATTTAGCAAGTAGGTAGGAGTACAAAGAAGCATATAATTGGCACTTAGCACTCAGATGAACAGGCACATGAACTGTGTCTTTCTAAAAAGCTGTTAGGTTGTTGCACCTTAGACAACAACTGAAGGTTATGTTTTCGGAAATGATAAAGGCATAGGGTGGCAGGTGGTCAAAGCAGGCAAGAGAAGTAGTTTGTTTTTTACTTGGAGTGATGCATAAATAGGCAGCAAAGTTGGAATCTGAGCCTGTGGGGCAGGTGCTAATTATTCTTTCAGCAGCACCAATGGAGGTCAGGGAATGCAGCCTGATTTATAGCCTATCTCGTCTAGCACTGCCCAGGCATAAGTAAATCTGGATGCCAAGTGCAGTGGGGGCAGTGGAGGGGCTCAACAATAAATAGCTGCGATAAATTTTTAGATGAAAATTGTTGCACTTCTGTCCTATTACTCTTTTTGCTAAGTAAGGATTATTCTGAGTTATAGAATGTGGATTTGTGCTGACATTGACTTTAAAACTTGTACTGAATTTCAGTATAGTTTTGTCAGGGGGACAGGATGTTGCCCTGTAACAGTTTGACCACATTTATTTGTCTTCTTTCCACCCACATCCCATCCAAGTGTACCATAGTTACCTAGATCAATTACTGATAAACATTTCATAGTAAATTATGTCTTCTAAGAACAAATATAAACATACTTTGCATCCTTCCATGAAAAAATAATAAAACATTTATTTTAGAAATGTTATGCATACTTGCCTCATTTAAATTTGTATTTAAAATTCAAGACTTGACTTCAACATAGTGTTCTCTGTATAGTCAAAATGAACCTTTTTCTCCAATCCTATAACCCAAAGTTAAACATATTTAAATTACATTGAAAATTTTGTTAGTCTACTCTTATCCATAAGACCCTGAAATCTTGGTGGCAAGGAATTTATCTTAATAGTTAAGCATGGGATGAATGGAGGGATGCATGGATGATCAGATAGATGATGTGATCAGCCAAGCTTGACAAACAAAACCAAAGATAGCAGATCAGGTTGTGGGTAGAAAATGGCTGAATAGTAATGATGTTGCTATACAATCACAGCTTCTGAACCAAGGAAATAACAGTATAGGAGTTCTCAAATCTTGTTAGGCATAAGTGAGGACTTTTTATAAAAACACTGATATCTGAGTTTTAGTCTCTAGTGCAGTGATTCTCAAGAGTTTCCTATACCAGCAATGTCGGCATCATCTGAGGATGTGTTAGAAATGCAAATAACTGAGCCCCACTACAGACTTACTAAATCAGAAAGTTCGTACCAGAAAACTGGCTTTATGAAGCCCTCCAAAGGATTCTGATGCATGATGATGTTTAAGACAATTGTTAGATTCCAGATTCAGCTGATCTAGAGTGTAACCTAGGTGTTCATCATTTCTCTAGATCTCTTCAGGTAAGTCTATTATGCAGCCACAGCTGTGAACAATGAGAATAGTAGAAGAGACTAAAAAGAAATATATGTAAATATAGTAAAATTTACTAGAAACAAAACCAGAGGAAATAAAGATTGTAAATATTAACATAGATAAATTTTTGTTTGTTTTTTCTCCTTACAAGAGGGGCACAGTAGCAAGTGAAATGTTTTCTAGAGCCTACAATTAGAAATGATTTCATTACAAAGTTTCATGACAATACTGGATGCCATTATTATTCAATTTTATGAAATAGTCAAATCAGAGAACTATTTTCTTCAAGAATAATCATTGAGAAGTGCATTGGAAAACCTGTGCATTAAGCTCATTCTTACTAAATCTTGAAACAAATTCTTTGAGGGGCAAGCAATATTACACCAGCTTTCCCCCCCCCCAGACATGTAAACTGTAACTCAGATAGTTTAATTAATTAACTTGCTCAGAGTTGTACAACAAGGGAGTAACACAATAGGGATTAGAACTCAGGTCTCTTTCACCATACTGCCTTCTTTCTCACTTGAGAGACAACTGGGATATTCACATCATTAAGTATGAATCAAGAAAGAATCATCTTAATACTCTAATTAAAGCTGTACATATTTATAATTAAGTTCACCTATTTTTTTTAACTTATGCTGAGACATGAGGAAAACACATTTTTCACATTTTAATGCCTCTTTCTGCCAGAGAACTTTACACACATTAATATATTTATATTTTAAAAATCCTGAATGACAATTTTTCTAACAATTATTTATAAATGAGGGAATTTGGACTGAATTTGGAATTTGGTGGTAAAAGTCATAACTATGGCGTGTAGCTAGGCAGCACTGGATGTGAAATTCAAACCCATCTTGGTTGCATCATAAAGGAATTTGCCCACATTCATTCCCATTACAATGGCACTTTCCTCCCTTAAACATTAATGAAGAGAAAAACTATGAGTGAATGATTCTGGAATTGTTGTTAAACTGAAAGCTATGATAAAAAGTAGCCTGGACAAAGGTAAGTTTGGGGTGAGGATAGTATGAAATTGTGGAGAAATATCAATGACAACCTATTGGCAGAGATTTAACAATTTTTTAATGGCTGAACTTTCAATAAAGAAAGGGAATCTAAACAATTTTAATGCAAAATGAAAGTGTAAAATTAAATAAATTGTCAGGGCCTCCCTGGTGGCGCAGCAGTTGAGCGCTGGGTTGCGAAGCTGCCCACAGCCTCTGCAGCGCCGGTTCGATCACCAGCCACCTGGTGAGGGTCCCACATGGTGCACAGACCTCTCCTGCCACTGCTCCCCTCAGCAGTGTACTTGTCAGTCTGCCTGCTCTGACTCTGCTCTCTGCTCTGACTCTGTTGAATCCTCTCGCCCTCCCGTGCTTCTGACTGTACCCAGTGCTTGTATAAATAAATAAATAACTCTTTAAACAAATAACTTTTTAAATAAATAAATTAATTAATTAATTGCCATTGAGACTGAGAAAAGAATAAATATTAAGATCTAGAAAGTCAAGGATGAACTATTGAAAGAAGTGGTCACATCATAAAAAATAAAAAAAAATTCCAAAAGGAAGGTACACCATATACAGGGAAGAGCTTGTACATGTTGCATAGAGGCAAAGTTAAGAAAATGATGGTTTGTTCTGAGAAGCAAGTTCAAGTCATAGTTAGAAATGCCAATGAGGGTCATGTTGAGAGGATCAGTAATAAATATGAAAAGGGAGATTAGATGTAGATATTTTAAGTTATAGAATACTGTCTGGAATTTGTCCTGTATTACTAAGTGCTATTGTGCAGAGGTGTGATTTGAAGGTAGAGTGGGGTAGTGTTGACCTGGTGGTAGTGCTCTCCTGAACACTGTTGTGGCAGAGGTAATGATGCTTACACAGGATGATGGGTACCACAAAAGGGATATTGATGCTCTGAAAATGGTATTTTTTTTGTTTTGTTATGTTGTGTTTTCTTTTCACGTACATATAGAAGAATGAGAAGAATGCCAAAGATACAATCTTGAGAAGCATGCTGGAGATGGGTAAAGGAAGAAAGTCACCTTTCTTTATGAGTGTTAAGATGAACCAGAAAATCAATCTCAATTGGATAAATGCCATTTAATTTTCTCATATGTAATCTTCAGTTAAAACAATTACGTTTTTTACCAACTTCGATACCGCCTACATTTTTACTTAATTTTTCTTTATACTATCTCCATTCTTTTATATTTTAAATGAACTTTATTTAACTTATAGGAATGTTCACATTTTTGTAATTCACATAATACCAGATATGTAACCAGGTTGTCACAAGGATGGCAGTGATTGAAGGGAAAACCCCTCATCACTGGGGACACTAGAGCATTGTCCCATAAAAGTGAAATACCCACACTTAACTATGTCTTTTGGTTTCCTGCACAGGCTTCAAGGATCTAATTCTCTTCTTAAAATAACTTAAAAATCACCCATTGTATCACTTAGAACGGAACGAAACCTTAAATTGATAAAACACCTAAACAGAAGAAAAGTAGTACCAGGCTTTAAAAGGAGAATGATATCACTGTCCAAGCACTGTTTTAATTAAAGTAGATTCAATTTTAAGAGTTTCATATTCTCAAGAGACATTTAACCTGAGTTTACAGTCTTGGATTAAGTAGCTTTTAAAATCTTATGGTTTCCTATTTATCCATCACTATCAATACAGTTGATCTATTCCTCCTGGCTATTTTAAATAAAAGGTCTGTTTTTAAGTTAAAAAAATTAAAATTTGGGTCATCAGTTTTGGTATTAGTGTTCTTTTTGTAATTATTAGCATGACAATGATTATTTTCTTTTCCCAGTCAACAGGATTAGAAGATACAGGAAACTCAGATAGCAGTTTGCTTTCCACAATATGTGTTAGTAACTATTGATTAGCATTGGCTGAAGTTGAAGGCCTTGTACTTGACACAAAAACAAACAACAATAACAACAACAATGAAAAAACTCACTGACTGGAGAGTGTTCTAGGGGATGGATGAAATTCCTCAAATTATGCAAATTATTGGCACAATAGATATGCTTTTGGGCCTCCCTGGTGGTG
Organism: Talpa europaea; assembly: GCF_964194135.1. Taxonomy (NCBI): domain Eukaryota; kingdom Metazoa; phylum Chordata; class Mammalia; order Eulipotyphla; family Talpidae; genus Talpa; species Talpa europaea. The sequence goes on along the minus strand of NC_140068.1, from coordinate 47,864,508 downwards.
CAAGGGGTTGAGCGCAGCACTGTGAAGCTGTCCGCAGCCTCTGCAGTGTGAGTTCTATCCCTGGCCAGGGAGCTACCCACATGGCGCAGTAGGCCTCTCCTGAATCACTCGCTGCTCCCCTCAACAGTGTACTTTGGTCTATCTGCTTCTTCTGTTCCCCGCTCTGTCTCTGGTGGATCCTCTCACCTCCCACACCTCTGGCATGTACCCCAGTTCTTGTAATCATAAACAAATCATAAAAAAAACTATTGACATGATTTTTCTGAAAATAGTGTATAGAGTGTTCATCAATAGTGTAAACTTGGACCTCTCCGGTGGTGCAGCAGGTTGACTGCAGTGCTGAGAAGCTATCTGCAGCCTCTGCAGTGCAGGTTCCATCACGGCCTGCCAGCTAAGGTCCCACATGGCAGACCTCTCCTGTCTCACCTGGGGCTTCCTTCAGTAGTGCTTTCGTTCCATCTGCCTGTTCTGCACCCCGCTCTGTCCCTGGTGGATCCTCTCACCCTCCCGCGACTCTGGCCTGTACCTCAGCTCATGTCTAAATAAAAAATAAATCTTTTTTAAAAAGGGAATAAACTTACCTGTGATAACATACACACAAAGAGGGTGGAAGGGACTGCTGCTGTTGGATTACTTTCTGTATAACTAATCTAAAGGACAGACTTTATTGTTCTCAAAACTCAGAGTTTGAATTGATAAGGTTGTTTGCAGTGCTTCATCGTACAGTAGGTTGGTTTAGATTTCATTTTATTTTCTGTAAGTTTTCAGACAAGCATTCGTTTCCATGACAAACCTAAAATCACAACTTTGCCTAAGCAGTGCATCCCAGGACAGCCTTGTGAAAATTGTTTTTTATTTGATGTTGTCATTCCCATCCTGTTCTTTATAGTTAATGAAGTAAAGTGGAATACACATTTTTCTGTTTTATTCACTTCTTTTCACATTTTTCTCAAGGGCACTCTAAAACTCCTAAAAATTGGTGTTAGAATACTGGTATTAGATCATTAGAACATAGTCTTCAAAGAATCTCAATAGACCACAAATGCTATCAAGTGCCCTTGAGTCAGTCATCACATACAAATGAATTTGAGATTAATGTACCACTACTTCCCCAATTAGTATAGGTAATCAAGAATTGATTGCAACATTGTGAGAAGAGAAATAGGGTTTTTTTGTAGGACAGCTGCGAACAGTTTTTTTTTTTTTTTTTTTTTTTAGAAATTTTTACACCAGGAGAATTCTGTTCATGCATTTTATGTTTATTTTTTTCTCTATAATGATTTACTTCATCACCTTCATGGCAATTTGACCTTTGCCTCCTCGACCTGCCCCAAACTCTAGCAAGAAACAGGAGCAAAAGATGCACTATAGAAGAGGCAGTGAACTGTGAATTTCTTCTCTCCTTTGACAGAAACCTCTCTTGGTGAGAAACTGACCTTCTTTTTTCCCCATTAAAAACTCTATTATACTGTTTCTTAAAGAACTTTCAACGCATTTAGTTGGGTAGTTATGAGTTTGCTATACTGTAAAGTAGGATAACTAAAAATATTGATCTTTTATTACTTCTAACTTCTGATCTTTTATTACTTTTATTCTTCTAACATTCCTAAAATACTCAATATTTGACTTTTAGAGTTTGCTATGAAATAAACAATTTATATGAAACAAGGTTGTAGAGTCAGGAATGGCCACAGTGCAGGTTTTCTGATCCCATGCAGACCGGGTAAAGGAGGAGTCAGAGTCCTCAGTAGTTTTGCAGGTTTTTTATTGGGGTTCACCAGGCATATGGCAGGCAGGGGTGCTGGCTGGAGGGCTGGGAGGCCGCCCAGCCCCCAGCAAGTCTTCACTCTATCTGGGCTCTCTAGCGTTCGTTCTGCTGCTTCGGCTTCTACTGCTGCTCCTGCTGCTGCGGGCGTCCCCCCGTGACGCCGCCCTTAAAAAAGCACAGTCTTAGCTCAGCTGAATCCCATCTACCTATGCCCACACCCTATTCCAGGTGCCCGCCATCAGGCATGCATTCAGGACAAGGATCCATCATCTATCCTGATGGCGGAAGGGCAGAAAAGCCTGACATTTTCTTTACCCTACAAAGGTATTGTTTTATATGAAATTATATTCTCCTACATTGAAGCTCATGGAAAATTATAGTTGTTTAAAAAGTTTGTTAATCTGGATCTTTGTAGCAGTCATCAGATGGATTTATTTGTATCCTGTTTCTCCCTATTTTATCTACCCCACAGATGACTGCCAAAATGAACCTCAGAAAGCCACTTGGATTCTGACTCTACTGTTTAGCATTAATATCTTTTAAGCTATCAAAATAAAGTGAAAATTATGAATAATTTACAAGATCTTCAGGATTTGACTCAACTGTAACTTTTGAAAGATTTTTCTCTCTATTTTAACCAAGTTTTTGTATCCTTTGTTCTGGTCCAATCATAACTCTGTGACTGATTCTGAAGTGTGTTTGTCTTGCTTCCACCTATTTATCTCACACAAATTTGACAAAGTAAATTACAGGCTTCAAGCAAGAAATGTTAATTGTGAATCACAATAGGGTAGGTGTGGCTTGAGCCACACTGTTGTGAGAAGTAGGGATCCTAATTTAACAGAACTGATCTTCAGAGTTGGGGTAGCAGGAAAGCATGTAGAGTTTTGTAAACAGGGTGCTCTCTGACTGGGTTTTGTAGCTTGAGTTTTAGGACTTCTAAGAAACCACAAGTACCCACCCTGGTCTCATGCTTACTCCACCCCCCACTACACCAGCAAGGGCAATCCGGTTGATTGATTAGGTTTTCAACAATAAGAAGGTAACAAACAAGGATCAGGTTAATCCTATAACACAAGCAAGGAAGTTAACAGTGTGAAATCTATAGAAAGGGGAGTTTCCATGTTCCCTGCCCCACCTAAGAAAGGGTGGAGTTGAGCTTGGATGAGAAACTAGAAAAAAGGCAGGGAGAAGATAGAAGTTGAAAAGGTGAGCTGTAGGGGACAAGTGGAGCAAAATGACCTGTAAAGAAAATGCCTTGTTTGCTTCTCAGCCTTGGACTTGCAGCAGGGTCTTGGGGGACATGGAAGGAGACAATTGAAAGAAACAGAGACAGAGGTAAGAGACCCCTGGGGATGCTGACAATGGCAGCCTTTACCTTAACTTGTATTTTGATTTTGCTTTTTTCCTACCAGACTTTCCTGGGCCCTTCTGCCCCTTTCCTATGGGTACTGCCAGAAGATGCCTTAAGAATTGTGGCAAACTTTCAGGCCTCAGTGGTCCTGCTTTGGGCCAACACTGTTTGTCCGGGCATTTACTCACAGAGTGATGGGGTAACTTTGGATGTTTAATTGGAAACTGTGTTAACTATATTCTTTCTATTCTCTCTATTGTACACTAAGTGTATCAACATTCTTTTCTATTGAAGTTTCTATGCACTAGGAGTATGTTTTATGTTTTACAGTGGATGGCAGAGCCCATTTAGAGCAAGAGGATTTGGGGGTCCTGGGATGTTCCCCATTCTTCCCACTAACAACAACAGGTTCTAGGGATCCAAAGATCCATAACCATTCTTTGCTGTTTCTCATAGATGACAGTGTACATCTGCCCATTCCATCATAGTTGCTCTCTTGCTCATAACTGAATTGTAGCAAACAATTTTTTTTCTGACTACAAGTAAGTCTTTCTTTTAAATGCTTTTTTTTTTAAGATTTTATTTATTTATTTATACAAGCACTGGGTACAGTCAGAAGCACAGGAGGGTGAGAGAATTCACCAGAGTCAGAGGGGAGAACAGAGCAGACAGAATGATGAAGTACACTGCTGAGGGGAGCAGCGGGCGGCAGGAGAGGTCTGCACGCCATGTGAGACCCTCGCCCTGTGGCCGGGGATTGAACTGGCGCTGCAGAGTCTGCGGGCAGCTTCGCAACCCAGCGCTCAACCACTGCGCCACTGGGGAGGCCCTTTTAAATACTTTAAATCTCAATTATTATATTTACTGTACCTCTTTGAAATTATATGTGAAATTTTAAAATTGTATTTTAACTTTCGCAATTACATTTTTGTTCTTCCAAATGTGCACTTGTTCCATGCACCTTCTATGGACATTTTTGTCATGGCTTCCTGGCTAAACTCTGTACTCTGAGGAAAGAATTCTATCAGTTTATTTTGTATCATTGCTAGAACCTATCAAAACACACTGGAAATTAAAGATGCTGAAACAATATGTGCTTAACAAAAAACTGAGGGCAATATGTTACTCTATTTCAATGGGTAAATGCCATTATTAATTTATTTTTTGATTTGACAATTTTATGAGATGACCACTATGTTACAGTAAATTTTTTTGAGTACTAATTTCCATTTCAATGTTAAATTCCATCACAGGCTTTAAATCTGGTTCTGAGATAAGATTTGATCTAGAAATCCTGAGTTTCTCACATATGTCTCTCTAGGACCTTCCTTATAGGACTGCCATTTTATGGTATATTTCTAATTAAACTATATAAACTTCCTTGTCTGTAACTTGGGGAAATTATTCTTGTGGAAAATTATGTCTCCCAGAAATTCCCTTACATCTCAGAGCAACTTTCAGTAATCTCAAAGTGAACATTGCTGCATAGAGGTATTAAGCTGAATTGTATTTGAGTTCTCTATGCCTTCCACTGAACTGTGGCCTGATCCTGCAGAACACTAATATTCTCATCAGTTTCTCTGATTCCCACCATGTGACAATCATAACTTAATCTGCTCTTCATTATAGGACCTTTTAGCATGGCATGCTATTTATTTATATCACCTGCTACAATTTTCTTGACTATGTTATTCCCTTCAGAATTAGATTTTAGTGAGAAATAATCATCTTTGTCTCATGTTATGGGTAAAACCTGATTTCAAACCTTTGTGTTAATGTATAGTCATGCAGGTTTTGTTTGTTTCAGAAGATAAATTTTTCAGCAGCCACCACATTTGCCAATGTTTATCAGAGCTCTGGTGTACTCTATATTTTTAATATTCACAGACCCAGTGAAATTTGCTGCTTTTGTGCTTTAAAGGACAATGAGAACAAAGAACACATGAAAGTGGTGTCCCTGTGTGTGTTTATCTCTATGTTTGTGTGTATGTGCACATATGTGTCTCTTCATTAGCTGTAAGTCTATATTGACTGTATGGCTCCTGTTCTGATATCTACTTTTTACTGGAATATATGCATCTACTTCTGGTCTACATATACATGAATTTAGCCTATCCTGGTTTTTCTTATCTTCAAAATAAGAGTTTTTGATTTAAACAACCTCTAAATTATTTTCTAGTTACAATTTTGTATTTCCTTGGATTAGGTCTCCTTATCATCTTCATTTTTTATTTTTTTTTAATTTTTTTTAATAGAGGCATGTTTATTTATTTATTTATTTGTTTGTTTGTTTGTTTTGTTTATACATGCACTGGGTACAGTCAGAAGCGCGGGAGGGTGAGAGAATTCACCAGAGCCAGAGCGGGGAGCAGAGCAGGCAGAAGGACCGAAGTACACTGCTGAGGGGAGCAGCGGGTGGCAGGAGAGGTCTGCGCACCACGTGGGATTCTCCTCCGGTGGCCGGGGAGCAGCCGGGGATCCAACTGGCGCCACAGAGGCCGTGGGCAGCTTCACAACCCAGCGCTCAACCAACCGCTGCGCCACCAGGGAGGCCCCATTTTTTATTTTTTTAAAGATTTATTTATTTATGCATGCAAGAACTGGAGTACAGGTCAGAGGTGTGGGGGGTGAGAGGATTCACCAGAGACAGAGTGGGGAGCAGAACAGGCACACTGACTGAAATATACTGCTGAGGGGAGTAGTGGGCTAGACAGGAGAGGTCTGCTGTGCCATGTGGGTTTATCTCTGGCTGGGGATTGAACTTGTGCTGCAGAGGCTGTGGATTGCTTCATAGTGCTGTGCTTAACCTCCTTGCACCACCAGAGAGGCCTTCCTCATCATCTTCTATTGCTTTATTATTGTTGTTATTCTTGGATGTATTTGTGTTTTCTTTTTCTATGGGACTAAGGCACTAAGTATAAATATATTCATAATAGAAGCAGAAACTCTGATTTAAAAAATATATTACTAAATAAGTGTATTGATGCCTGAATATGGTTATAGTTATATCAAAGTTTGCTTTGAAAGTGGATTATTAACATACTGCTCTTACTAGCTAGCTACTTGAATGAGAAAAAGCAGAAGCTGATGATAAAATGGTCTCATTAAAGTGGGATTTGGCTTTACTCTGAATGTCAAGTGTATAGATTCAGGCTTAGAGTAAATCTGGGCCCTTTGGCAGTTGCACTATCTATGATTTTGCTCATCCCTCTGGACTTCTTTTTTCTGTACTCTGTACTGTTATTTATTTCCTTACAGCTTTACATAGCCTAATTATGAGCTCCTCAAAGATATAAATCATGTCCATATTTTAATTAAAGTTTTCAGTAAATTCAGGATGCTTCTATAGACTAGCAATCATTCCAACATAATATAAACGGTATCAACTGACTAAATTTTTTAAGCCTTAAAACTTTGCTGATTACCCATCTCATTTTAAGAAGTTCCATTTGCTGGTAACCAAAATTGAGGAATCTTGTGAAATCTTGCTATTTAATTTAACCTCTTTTATTTTTTGCTCTGTTTCTTAGTAATTGACCTGGAGACAGTCTCTCTATCTTTGCACACACTATCATTTGCTACCTAGCAAGGATTCACAGTAATCATATTGGGTCATAACACCTAGAACTGCTCCCATTCCCCCTTTTCCTAGAATTTATTTCTCTTATACTGGTAACTTTACACTCAAGTGTATCTGAAGGCCATCAAAACAGGGTTGGCTTCTATTTACGAAGTTAGCGTGTATTTTGTTTTTTTTTTTTAATTTTTTTTTTATAGAGACATGTTCATTTATTTATTTATTTGTTTGTTTGTTTTGTTTATACATGCACTGGGTACAGTCAGAAGCGCGGGAGGGTGAGAGAATTCACCAGAGCCAGAGCGGGGAGCAGAGCAGGCAGAAGGACCGAAGTACACTGCTGAGGGGAGCAGCGGGCGGCAGGAGAGGTCTGCGCGCCATGTGGGACCCTCCTCTGGTGGCCGGGGAGCAGCTGGGGATCGAACTGGCGCCGCAGAGGCTGCGGGCAGGTTCGCAACCCAGCGCTCAACCACTGCGCCACCGGGGAGGCCCTGTATTTTGTTTTTTTTTTTTTTAAAGATTTATTTATTTGTTTATGCATACAAGAGCTGGGGTACAGGCCAGAGGAACAGGAGGTGAGAGGATTCACCAGAGACAGAGTGGGGAACAGGACAGGCAGATTGATGGAAGTACACTGCTGAGGGGAGCAGTGGGTGAGTCAGGAGAGGTCTGCTGCGCCATGTGTGTTGCTCCCTGGCTGGCTGGGGGATCGAACACATGCTGCAGAGGCTGCAGATTGCTTTATAGGTTGTGTCTTTATCCCTTTTGCCACCAGGGAGGCCCTGTACTATGGATTCTTAATTACTCTCATGCAGGTTATAACAGAGGACAATAGTTCATTAAGATAATCTTTATCAAAATACAAGCTCCATGTGAAGGATTTTTGTAAGTTTAATTCACTGATATTTTCCAAGTGCCTAGAGCAAAATTTCACATATAAAGTCTCTTGCTCTTCACTGAGGGGAAGAAAGGGGCTGGGACTTGTGATACTCTAGAAACAAGGAATGCTTAAGTCTCAGATTTTGGTTTCTAAATACTGTTCTCCATGGAAAGGAATCAGATCTCCTTGGAGGAATGGCTGATTCCAGAACTAGACAGAGAAAAATAAAGTGATGCTACAGTATCCCATGGCTCCTGACCATAAGGAAATGCTAAAAAAAAAAATTAAGGACTGATAAATACTAAAAGGACCTATTAGCTCTCCTGAAAGTGTTCTCAATGCCAATAGTAGAACACTTTGAACAACAAAATAAGTAACAGTAATATTGAATTACCACCAAAATAAAATAAACACTCATGTGTAAATATGTTGTAACAACAAAATAAGTTAGTAAGTAGAGGAGATAGATATCCTATACATAGGAATTTCAAATATTAGGGGTAGAAGAAACCTAGTAAATGAAAATTACCTTCCTGTCATGGATGCAGAAAATAGTGAACAAGTTTAAGTAGAAACAGAATATTTATATAGTTTCCCAGTGTATCTTACAAAATATTTACTAATTAATAGGGGAAGTTAACAGCTTTACAAAATTCTAGCAGTTGCTATTTTTGCCATATGGACATCAAGTGCTCCTGATATGATACATTGAGAAAGGAAAAACATCTCTGAGATCTTTCCTGATAATTCAAAACCTCAATCTAAACAAGAGAAAATATCAAATACAAATTGAGTGACAGTCTACAAAATAGTTGAGGAGTACTTTTCAAAAGCGTTAAGTTCTTTTAAAACGATGGCAAGCTTGTGAGAGTCTCCTCAATTGGAGGGGAAATTAAGGCAATATTCCAGCAAAATGTAATGTGGGACTCTGAATTATTTTCCAGAACAGAAAAAGGAGAACAGTATAAAAAAATGAAAATTCACATGCACTATGTATTTTAGTTAAAGTACTGTATCAATGTTACTTTCTTATTTTTGCTATTCTCTGATTACATAAGTTGTTGATATAAGGAAAAATTTCATTGAAATGTATATAGAAGTTCTGTATATTGTTCTATAATTCTTATGTAAATCTAAACAAAATCTAACATGAAAAATTTTAAAAATGCTCCTAGTTTCCCTCGTCTTCTTTCTCAGAAATGGTCCTAACAGTCCTGAGAAGGTTGGGAGTTATTCCATGGTACCTTATGGAACAGGTAGAGAATGGAAAAGCCAGTCCAGATAACACATAAGCTGCTCTCTAAAAGCTTCCTGACAGTTTCTATTCCCTTCAGAAACAGGCATAGCCAGAAGAGAAAAATGAGCAGAAGGAGAAAGTCAGAGAAGCTTATCTTCTTTTCATGCCCAGAAGAAAGACAGCTCTTAGGAACCAGAGGCAAGAAAAACTGAAGGCAGTGTGTTATTCCCACACTTTCTCTCTTTCTTTTAAAATAAAATAATTATTTTAATGTCAAAGGAATACTCTTCAAACAATAAAATCTAGGCATTGTACTAAATAGCAATTCAAACAAGAAGTTCAGCATATTATTTTACTCTTGTTCATCATAGATGTTTAAATAGAATAAAAGCAAATGGCAATGTGATCCCCTCACAGAAAAGCAGATGATAGGAATAACATTGCCTGTCATATTAATTAATGAAAGTAAGGTTTCCAAAGAGCAGAGATGATATGGTTTTTAAATCATCTTATTAGAACATACAGGGGAAGGATTTTGATTTACGTGTATATTTGAGTCTAAAAATTATCAATTGTTTCTTCACTGCATTATTTTCATCTAAAAATCAAACAGAATGGGAAAGGTATAATGTGCACGGGAAAGAATAATGTGCACATTTACATTCTGACCTATGACTATCATCAGCAAGTAGTTTAAGCAAAGGTAAAATTCACTAAGTTGCAGAGTAATTAATGATGTCTCCACCTAAATCACTGGCAATTGCTCATGCTCTGAAGTGGATGACTCTTTTTCCTCTAAGTACCACAGCAAAATTAATAAATTCTGAAATGTACAGGGACAAGCGGATAAATTGACTGAATTAGGCTGTAGTGGGCACTGTGACTAACAGTAGAGTCCAGGCCTCTGCAAAATGGCAGCCAATAACAAGTGAGAGCTAATTGTTACCTTGCAGAAAGTAAGCACTGTCTTTGTGGATTTTTTTTTCCCCCAAGAGGATGTAAAACATAAAAATAAAAATAAAAAATCTCTCCAAGTAGTGATTTCTTTCTCACAGGTTTGTTATTGCTCCTTTGTGTGGATGGTTCTTGCTTCTCTATCAATGACAGGCTAGGTAGCAGAGATAATGAGATAATAGAGAGTAAGAGTGTGGTCTGTTTCTAGTGAGTGCCATATGCTTCTTGGAAATTAAAAATTAAACAATCTCCAATCAAATAAGAATGAGTGATGAAGGTTTTTTTTTTAAAGATTTATTTATGCATGCAAGAGCTGGGGTACAGGACAGAGATACGGTGGGTGAGAGGACTCACCAGAGACAGAGTGGGGAGCAGAACAGCCAGACTGACTGAAATACACTGCTGAGGGGACTAGTCAGCATGACAGGAGAGGTCTGCTGCACCCTGTGTGTTTCTCCATGGCTGGCTGGGCATCGAATTTGTGCTGCAGAGGCTGTGGATTGCTTCATAGTGCAATGCTTAACCCCTTGCACCAGGGAGACCCCTGAGTAATGAAGGTTTAAGGAAAGTTTTATAATAGAACACCTTAAGCTTAATTTATACAGTAAACACATGGACATCTCCAAGCGGAGACTATTGTATTTAATTTTTCCTAAATTTTGCAAAGATGAAAATATATTTCATCATTTTGGGAATATCAAAATGCCATGCATCTAAATACTGATATATCTGTATTTATATATTACCAATATAAATATGAAGTTTTGTTTTCTGGGCATTTGTGTATGTTTTAACATACGTATATCCATGCCTTTCCTTTGTCTTCTCATGTTTCAGAATTGCCATCTGAGTTTGATAAAGTGTGACCAGCAAATTGTTTTACCCTGGGCAAATATGAATAGTAATCTTGAGTTGGGTTAAAGCAGATGTTTGCAGAGCCTTTGCTCACATTTCTGATTTTGGTACTCCAGTCTGCTCTTTATGCCATGATTATGTCTCAGTACTCTGTAATCATGCCTCATCAATTCATGCTGGTTCAATGTATCCTTAGCGGTTTTCTTTTGTGAACCTCACTTGTCAATGCCCTACTCCAGCTGGATTTGGTAGCCTGCTGAGATTCAATTCTCTGCACATATCCTTCTAAGTGCAATTGTCATTTCAACGTATTTGGATACGGTTATATATGTATATACACTTTCCACTCTTTTGTTTGAAACAAAATTTCCATGCTATTGACTATCCACATTTGACATGTGTTAAAAGTGAAAATCTACTGAGATGCAATAAAAGCTTTCAACTGATAATATCTTGAATTTAGTTTCCCATATTAATTATAGGAACTTCAAAGTTCAACCATACTTAATCTCAGTTCCTTTATCTGTGAGAAGAGGAAATCATACTAAATGAATGTTGAAGTGTCTCCTTTCTTTCAAATATTGTAATTTATGCAGGCAGTGGATCTCAGATTGATAAGGTATTATAATCACCTATAGAATTTGCTAAAACACAAACGTAATGCCCCAATGCCCACTATTTGATTTGGTAGGTCTAAATAGGGTAAGGGGTGAATACCATGAATTTGCATTTCTAACAAGTTCTCTGAATGAAGATGTATTTTCAGATCACACTTTTCATAGCACTACTTTATAACACATTGGGCATCAGCATTATATGTTTAACTTTGCATAATGTGCTTGCTGAATATCACTTTCTGATTCTACATGACTTTACTACTTTACAATATTGCATATGTTGGGCACATAAGGCTCAATAATTTGGCTGTAGGAGTAAGAAATTTGAAATCTTTCACACTTGAGGTTGAATCTCATTAATCTTTGTGAATCCTTTGAACCTCAATTTCTTCATTTCTAAAATAAGAAGGTTAACGCTTCATAAAGGTGTAATAAATATGTAAATATAGGCATTGCATTTAGATTTCAATTCTTCCTTCATCATTTTCCTTCCAACCCCTATTCTTATTTTACTTCGAAGATCATTTCTCCACAAATCAGGTAGCTAGCATGTAACAGAGTTTAATTATTTCAATATTCAATAGATGACTATTTGTCTAAGCATCATTTACAAATGATAAGGAGACAAAGTGATACGAAAATCAATTGAAAATGGAGTCCAAAGCACTAATTTTTGGAAATTTTCATTCTAATAAATATCATAGAGGCACAAAGGAAGGATTCAAAGCTTCATCTTGCAGTTTGGGCAGTGGGAGGGGGGTGAATTCGTAGTGCCAAAGCATGCATCCTCAACAAGATTCTGCTTCTACTGTTCTTTAAAATGTGTTTGAGCAACCAGTTAAGAAAGATATTTTAGAAAGTGGTAAGAGCAGAAGTAAAATAATAGAGGCATGAAATATATGTTCAGTAAAAAAAATTATATATACTTAGATGTGTATATTTTGAGTTTTATCAATGTGTAACAGATAAAGAGCAAAGTCACTTTCTTGCCCATGATTATACAATTAGGGCAGATTTCAGCAGAGATGACTCTGCCCCCATCAGCATCACTAGCATTACCAGCAGATGGACTTGGTGACTGGCTGGCTGGGATCTCAGTAGGAGTTGTTAGCTAGAGCTTGGTGTCATTTTTTTCTCCTCCATGTGGACATTTCCATGTGACTGGGCTTCCTTTCAACTCAATTGTAAAAACTAGTGTTACAAGAAGGTGAAAACAAAAGCAGGAGATCATTTTAAGCTTGGCTTATCTTAGCCATCTTTATAATGCCTTGAGTTCCAATGTCCTTATCTATATTAAATGATACAAGTTAATATCATGAAAATGTTGTGAGGGCTAATATATGCAAGCTAGGGGATAATGATTAGGTATCAACTAAACAGAACTACTTCTGCTGTATTTTGTTGGTAAAATTTAGTCATGAGGGTAGGGTGATAGTGGTAGGAACTGGGCTACACATCTCAAAGAATAAAACAAAGAATTGGTGTCTATCTGTTATTAACACAATGAGAAGGAGAGTATCAGAGCTAATAAAGTTACAGAGATCAGAATATGAAGAACTTTATAACTATAAACTAGGCTAAGTGCCAAACTTTTAATCTGATGATGCAAAGAAATCATTTCAAACACATGGAGTGATATTTGGTTTTAGATTATTTTGACAGATTTGTGAGTTTGGGTTTGAGAAGGGTACAACTGAAGTAAAGGAGATTAGTTTCAAGCTGTGTTAATATTGTGGATGCCAGGGCATAAAAACAAAACTTTGGAGATCAATTAAAGCGAAGAAAGTGACATAATGGAGACAGAATTTTAAAAACTAGACATAGAGGTGGAAGATGAAGGGGTATGTTTATGCTCTGATTATTCAAGAGATTAAATTTAATCTCTTGTATGAATGAATACTTACTCTTGTAGTATGAATACTTACATCCATTCTCCTGAATCATGAACACTGGGCATCTTTCCATTGTATGGAAATATTCTATCTTGTATTTTCATTTTTTTCCTCAGGTATTTTCTGGCTCCCTCGTGACTCTGTTTAACCCATTAGTTGAGTACATAATTTCCATGTATTTATGGATTTTTCTAGTTTTCCTTCTGCTATTTTTAATTTCATTCTGTTATTATCAAAAATTAATTTTGCATGACTTCAATATTCTTGAATTTGTTGAAACTTTTTTGACTAATACAGTCTAATCTGAGAGAATATGCTATGCACACTTGAGAAGAATGTGTATTATGTTGCTGTTGGAATGTTCTAGATGTGCTTGTTATGTTTACAAGGTCCATAGTGTTGTTAGGTCACCTGTTTACTGATTGATCTTCTGTCTGGCTTTTTTTTTTTTATCCATTATTGGAAGTGTAACATCAAAGTTTCCCATTATTAATGTGTGATTGTCTATGTGACCCTTTGGTTTTATCAACATATGCTTCATATATTTAGTGGCTATAAGGTTTGTTTTATAGTTATAATTTTAATTTCTTTTTATTAAATTGACACTTTGATCATTATATATTGTCCATATTTGTCTACTCCAATAGCTTCGTCTTAACTTTTCTTTCCACCTTAAATTATTATAGTAAACCTTGCTTTCATTTGGATCCTATTTGCATGGAACAATCCTTAGCTTTAAAGTAAATTTCTACATTATATATAGTTGGATCTTCTTTTATGTTTTTAATTCATAAACTAGTGTATGTCTTTTTATTGGGTCTTTTAATTCCATTGGTTGTATTTTGCATTTAAAAATAACAACTGATAGGGAAGGGCTTACTATTGACACTTTGCTAATTGTTCAGTGTTTGTCCTAAAGCTTTTTTGCCTTTTATTTCCTCTCTTACTGCTTTCTTTTACATTTCATTGATTTTTTTTGTTGTTGTAGTAACAATCTTTGATTACCTTCTCATTGCCTCTTGTGTATATTCTACAGATATTTTCCTTGCAGTTACCACTACAATCACATAAAACATATTGAAATTACAGTATTCTATTTTACACTTACAACATCTTAATTTCACTCACACGTTATAACTACTCTTTCATAGCTTCACCCTCTTTGTTATTGATATATTATATATTACATCTGTTCATATTACATAACCATTAAAATAGATTTTTATTCATTTAAAATATTTTTGTCATTTAAATTCTACTTACCAAATTTGCAATACTGTAGGTTACTAGGTTGTAATACTATAGGTTACTGTGGAACCACATTCTTGTATTTGGCTTTATATTGCTGCTTAGCATTTGTTTGTTTCAACTCCAAGGGCTCACTTTATTATCTCATTGTGGGAAGGACTTGAGTAAGGTGCAAGAACTAGACTTATGGCCACTGCAACAAATGATGGAGCTGCAATGGCCTAACCCTGAAAAAAGAGAATGTGTGGCAAGTTTGAGAAACACCACGGAGTTTAATGCAACTGGTGTGCAGTGATACAGGAAGATAGTGAGCTGTTTGTCAGAAATGCAGTAGAATGCAAGGGTCTATCTGAAAGAGAATGCCCGTTTTGCAGGGAAGCCCCTCCCCCAGAGGAAGAGGTTTCAGACAGCAGTAGCCATTTTACTTGCTTCTCAGCTTCTCTTCCCCTGCTGGCCAACATTCCTGAGAAAATGATTAACCGTATCAAATGTTGTTTGTTGCCTTTTATTGTGAATTGAAACTAACAAAAATGTCTGAGATTTTTATTACCAGACAACCATGCAGATCTTGGTGGCAGATCTAGATACCAGTATAGATGGCAAGTAGTTGCAGTGTGGCAATCCTGTACACTGAGATCCAGAAGCCCAGGAGTAACCTCAAGGAAAGCTGCCATAACACAACTTAGCAAAAGTACATCCTCACATCACTATAAATATCACTCATATGGGAGTTGAGATGGTTTCTTGGGACAGGAGTGGGGTTATCTGCTCACGGTACTGGTCTCTAAACCTTTCTAACTTCAGCCCTGTCTCTGCTATTTGACCTGCCAGGGATGGGTAGCTGGAGGTGAGTATGGGCAACATATCCAGTAGAGCCTTGTGCTTCAGCATTGTTGTAATGGGAATGGCTTGGACAATGAGAATAGAATAATAACAAAAATATTATCTGGTTTATTGAGGAAGTAAGTATTAAAAAATTCATGCTTGATAAGCACTGCCTAGGCGAGAGAGGAAGTAAAACCATCTTATGTAGATGGGAGGGCATCTATGCAAACACTGAATCTTCCTCTGTAAAGGGAATGATTATTACTGATAATTTCTCTTCATGTCTTTAGTGGGCTCAGCTATGAGATAAGATAGAAAAAGGACTTTGGAGGCATTTTCCCCCTTTTGATCATGGGGTTTAGCGTTCCAGTATAAGTTTCATAAAGATATTAATATTTTTTTATTAAATGGTGGATGATTTTTAAAGCAGAACCTGCAGAAGTTCTAACAACTTAAATCTTGGATCAACATAAAATAGAATTTTTTTTTAGTGAAACTGCATCAAGCACAAAGTATATGACAATTCCAAACTTCTAACAACCAAAGTAGCATGAGAATTTCTAATGACCAATGTGTAAACACTTTATAGAATGTTCATGGATAGGCCAGTTCCCAGAACTGATTTTTTTGTTTTGTTTTTAATTTTAGAGGGCTTACTATAAAGTGGTGGTGACTTCAAGTTGAAAAAAAAAAAAAAACAAAAACAGCCTTAAAAAATGGACTATAATTTCTCTTTTCACATAAACCACCTAAAGTCTTAAAATTATTCTTGAATGAACAAAGATGATCTTTTAGTAATTTATTTTTAAAACCTCTAGGGAATCCTTTAGCATATTCATATGCTAATAATCTACACCAGTAGAAACATGTTTAGTTTCTCATTTATTAATATTCTATATCTTAGAAAGATCTTTGCTTATACTCCATGACAGAGAATAATAATCACTTCATGGAAGTGCCCTTAAAGTCAGTATAACATCACACAGAGATAAAACAAATTGAAAATGAGCATGTCAAGTAGATTAAATTCTGTTAAGGATGGAAAATACTACAAAGACTGCTTGATTTTTATTGCGAAATTTGTCATTAATATGCATAATGTTTGTTCTTATAAGAGAACAAGGAACTTTCATAAATTCTCAGTTATGTTATTTGTGTGGGGAAAGATTTTAGTTATCTTTTTTCAGTTAAAAAAGGTTTCTAAGCTTCTTGTAGATGTATGTTTAATGTTAATGGTTTATTAAGGGATATTTAAATTCAGAGTGGAATATATTTGATACAATGCTTACATATGGAGTAATGATAAGCTTAAACTTGAGACTTTGTTTCATTTGGTAATTTTTTAGTAATCATGGAATTTATATTTTCACATTTCTATATACCTAAGCATGTATACATGTATCACAGGTATCTATCATCCATTTATCTTTTTATCTATCTAGAAAGAGATTTACATGTACACATACACAAACATATATTATATAAATGATATGTAATTTCTAGGAAATTATATAAGCGACTATTAAACATAGTCATTTGGGACAAGGATAGATTCCATAATTAGGAATACAGATTTTTCATTAATGCATTTTTTAGTATTTGAAGTCTTTTGCCTTTATATAGCACAGTTTATACATTATTTTGAAATAAAATACTGTAAATTAATTTTAAAGGAATTATCACTAATTAATAGACATTAAAAAAAAATCATTATGAGTAGTAAAGGCCACTTCTCTGACTTTTCTGGATGACCCTTTCTAACAATCTCATTTTCTTCACAACAACAGACAAGGAGATTGATGATGAGTTGATAATAGAATTGAATATTTTTCTCTTCTTGATACATTTTGGAGACTGAAATTTGGCTAAGAATTATTTGTCTGTATCGCTTGTTCAGAGACAAGTTACTATGTTGAAGGAGCTAGATATAACTACATTTCCTTCTGAAATCTTTACTGTTTGTGTCTCCTTTGGTAAGTTAATAGCTCTTTTTTTAGTATCAATTTCTTTACATAAAAAAATTTGAATAATAACACTATTAGTTACTGCTATGATTAAAGAAAGTAATGTACAGAAAGCACCTGGAATACAGTAGCATTTAATAAATGTATTATATCTTGTATTAAACTTGATGTATTATTTTCCTTATTTCATTAAGACTTCATTTAAGTAAAGATTGCTGTGCCTTATATGTCATTAGGGCTTTCTTGGCCTATAGGTCTTCTAGCTCTACAGATTTCTTTTTGTATTTTTTCCTTTCCAGTGAAATGGTATAGTAAGATTGTTATTTTTCAAGTCTTACTTCAGGTGCTTGCACACACAAAATCGTGTGAAATTTCTTCCAACGTCTGTAAAGATAAGACACGTGAAAATGCAGTCTATTGCCACAGGATGATATGAACATAGCTTGTTCCTTTTCTGCTCCTCACCTTGGCAAGTGCAAGTCACAGCTGAGTTTGCAGTTTGATTCATTGAGACCTCAGCTTGACTGGTATTAACTTTAGGACCTTTTTTCTGGAGGCTCTGTGAGTTCTTCATTCTGTTGACATATTTATGGCTTGCTGTATTACATGTTGTATATTTTAATGTTTATTCTGTGTCCTAGAGACTTTAGAAATGACATACCAATTTCTAACACTTTGTTATTGCACTAAAATACCCAAGTCTTTATTGATATTTGCAAGATAAAATTGAGATTATAACTAGTGATTCATTGTGTGTTTGACCTGCTCACTTCTATAATGTGTTTTAAAATATAGTTCAAAAAAATCTCTCCATCTTTCTTGATAAATCATGACACTCTAATTTTATATCATTTAGTTCAGACCTATATCAACTGGCACAAAACCACAGGTAAATATGTGATCAGAGTTAAGTTAAGTTACATCTTTTTTAATCTTTGTGATGGTCCATTGGAAAGCTAATGACAGGAGTCAGAAGTATATCTGAAGAGTGTCAGATCAGAGAGCTCTCAAGGTTCTATGATAAAAGAAAGATTTAATGACAGGAATAACTGCGGGTAATTTTGTAATTATTCTTCATTAGCAGATTATACTTCCTTTATTTTATAGAATTATTAATAAAGTATGTTAATCCTTTCTCTATTCTTTCCCCCCTCTTTAATTTCTATTTTCTCTTGAATTTTATTTGTATGTATGTATGTATATCCAACTTGCATACATTAGTAATTAGTTATGGTGTATTGTTGAAATTTCATCACTGTTTGCCTACTTGCTGTCTTAGTACTTTCCTCAAATCTTAGGCTGGAGGGCTTGTTGATACAAATTTACATTTCCTGTACAGCACTTTAACAGAATGACTCTAATAGCAAGGGAATCATAGCTCTGGGCAGTTCCAGCAGAGGAACTTCATTTCTGCATAGTTTATTTTCCGTGTTAATGAGGTGGTTGCCCAGGGAGCAAGGTTTCTGCATTTAGCTTTATGATTGACCTGGCTTTCTTGCCAGCTACGCTTGTATCTGTTTTGTAGCCAAGCCTGATCTCCTTTGTGGAGTCAGGGAAAACCCAAACCACTTTGTCAGTCACTGCATATAATCCTGTTCAGCTGCTTTTGATGCTCTGTAGGTAGAAAGCTTCTAATTCTTTCTCTAACCTATGGTCAACCCATGCCTTGGGGCACATATGCTCTAAATTAGGACAAGTTAATGTGAGCTGCAAGGATCTCTGAGGCTTCCCAGAGTGACACACTGCTTTCGTAGAATGTGCAGTTACAAGGTGATTCTCTATGTGTGACCCCAGTTTAAGTTATTTGAATGCTGCTACTAAATGTTGAAATACCTGCATCTGGTGATTCTCTCATTTTGTAAATTTTTTCTTCAGGTGATCTCATCTACATCCGTAACTTTATCACCTATTGCCAAACCCATCATAAATTATTTTATCCATTCAATAACCTCCTATGTCCAACAACTTGGCTTTTCATACTATATCTTTAAAAAAAAAATCTCTGTCTGTGTTTAGAATTCTGTTTATTGTCTCCCCTTTTATCTATAGTCCTTTCCCAACACTTGTATAATAGGAAATGACACCTTTTTCATTTGAATTTTATTTTTATTTCACAGACATCCAGGAGTC
Organism: Talpa europaea; assembly: GCF_964194135.1. Taxonomy (NCBI): domain Eukaryota; kingdom Metazoa; phylum Chordata; class Mammalia; order Eulipotyphla; family Talpidae; genus Talpa; species Talpa europaea. The sequence goes on along the minus strand of NC_140068.1, from coordinate 47,845,207 downwards.
AATACAAGCTTTATAGGTGCCTCTTCCTTGCTGAAACCTATCACAATATCCTATTGACTATAACATTTTAAATTGCTGAAAAAAAAAATCTCTTCATGACCATCACCCTAATGCAAATAATCAATCTGTATCCCTTTTACTTTTTCAACAGTTTCAAGGTACTTTATTTGAATTTAATTTGGCCTAGATCTTAAACTCTGTAAGTTATTTCAGTAAAACTCAGGAAGAACTAATAACAAGTTATGCTTACATTTCTCGACTTTTTAATGAAGCATTTAGTGTATTTTACTAAATACTATAGTTTGATGGAGTTGCTTGTCCTAACACATAGCCACACTCCACTTTGGCTATTAGTGTCTATTTCATGAAAAATTAATACTGTTTTTGGTGTTGCGACTTAACCCCTTACACCAGCAGGGAGGTCCCTATCCTTATTGCTATTCCATGAACACACTGGGTATGCTTCAACCTCAGAGTACTTTATGTTCACATCTCCACCTCCCAGCCTAGAATTCTTTCTCCATGGCCTGCTCACATGGTCTGTTCTCTGACCATCTTTAGGCCTTACTGAATTGTCTCCCTTTTAGTAAGGCCTTTACCAACCAAAGCTCCAAAACTACAGCTACTCTAGTACCATTATTCCACAACTCCTCACTCACTTTAGTTTTATTCCTAAGCTTTTCTAAGATGCTTCCCTGGGAAAGCAGAGGGTTTTCTGCTTTGTTTACTCTTCTATCACCTGGAATTGGGCTTATGACATAAACGTGACACAGTCCATATTTCTCTGAGCTCACCTTCATGAGTGAACAATAATGAATGCAAATGAATGAATGATAAAGTACAAAAGCTAAGAATTTGGATCTGGATAGATGTGAGTTTAAATTGAAGGTCAATCATTTTAAAATTTTAGGTAAAGTATAGCCTATCTAAGCTTCAATGTCCTTTGGAAAATAATAATACCTTTTAATATGAACATAACAATGTAGCTGATGTTATTTTATAACATTCTTACCATTGCTCTTAAGATTTAGCGAGTATATTGGTAATTTAAATTTGTCTCATAGACATAATATGAATATGTTGAGATTGCTTTTTATTTCTACCATATGTTTTGTTACATTTACTAAGTTAAGAAATGTGATCATTATCTAAAATACAAAAGTTTTTAAAAACTGTATTAGCAATTTTTTGTCAAATTCTGAAATATTTAGAGCTTTTCTATGGATATATTTTTAAATGGCAAAGTCTTTTTTTTCATCGAAACTTTAGGCTATAAAATATCAGAAGGATATGATGTGTTCCTCTATATAATCCTGTCAAGTTTTCTTAAGGTCAGCCTTTACCTTTCTTTGAGCTCACTTGAATGGAATCTCATATAAACTTCATGACCTTTTGCACAGAATATTATGTTTCTTTGGCTTGCTAAAACTAAAAACCCTAGATTTTTTTTCAATTGTTCACTTCATTGCAAGCCAACATAGATTAACATACATTTTATTTGAAAAATATAGTATTATTTCTTGGAACATATTTAACCTAAATATTGCAATGTTGGATATAGGATTTTAGAAAAGAAAAGGAAACTATTTTTGGTATTATTTACATTCTACATTGAGGAAAATATATCTCTTCTATTGCCAGATGTTAATGAGAATAAATCTAACATATTTAAGGATAAAAATAATTCAAGAATAATGGTTCTTACATTTTTGAGGAAACATAACCTATTTTTGAGATTTTATCTAAAAGATAAAAAAGGTAAAATATAAACTAAAAATAGATATTTGGTTTGATGGGAATTTTGTTTTTAAACATTTTGACAAAGCAACCAATTATGGAAAGAACAATGCATATGTTTTCAAAATTTGCTTTTTATTTATTTTTCAAAGATTTATTTATTTTTGCCTAGAAGAACATGGGTATAGGCCAGAGGTGCAGGGGGTGAGAGGATTCACGAGAGACAGAATAGGAAGCAGAACAGGCAAATTGAATGAACTACACTGCTGAAAGGAGTAGAGGGTGAGACAGGAGAGGTCAGCTGTGCCAGGTGGGTTAGCTGTCTGGCAGTGGATCAAACTCAGGCAGGCCATGGCAGTGATAGCCCTGAGACTCAACTGCGAAGCCACCAGGGAGGGCCCCTTTTACAAAATTTATGAAAATTTGTTTTAAAAAATAGCAAATATGATCATGGTAACATTTATTTCCTTAATATATTTAACCAGTAGCTTAAAGTATGAATGATAGTGGCTAACATTTATGCCATTTGATAAAACACAGGAGGACTCAATAAAACACTCCTGTTAGGTTTATTTTTTTATTAAAGAGTATATATTTTAATCTGCCATTCATCATCATAACATGCTTTTGAGAGCTTGAAAACAGCATGACTTTTATTCCAGCTTTATTTATTTTAATCTGCAACCTACAGAGAATTTACATATTTTTCATTAGAGCCAAAAAACCAGTTTGATAATGCTGAATCTTGTCAAATTTAGCTTATATATTCTGAAATGATGTGATCAAAACTTTTTAAAAGTTTAAATTAGAATATCGGAAAGTTAAATAAAATTTTAAATTGAAGTTTTCTGTTTTAAACATTTGGAGTGTCTCTGCATAAAAGTTTTCTGTTTTAAACATTTGGAGTGTCTCTCCAAATTGAAAAATATTTATGTTTCTCTTATATACTAGAGTCTTTAAAAGTTCACAGTGAAAGATATTTTGTATTCTACCATTTTGGCCATTGATTGTTAATGTTAGTAGTTAACTATCAGTTCCCAGTGATTTATGGCTGCTGCTTGATACCTGGAGTCCCCACTGTGATAAGTCTCTTGCCTTGGGACCATCCAATGTCCAAGTCAAATTGGATCACTAGTGAGAGTAAATCAATGGTTATTATTCTGAACTAAATTTGCTAAATGACTATTAGTAAGAAAGGAGTTAAGGCATAACTTTAGATCAATTTTTCTCCCATTCCTGAGGTTGGGGAACATATTCAAGGTAGTAGGATGTCAAGTGGTCCTGGCCTGATCTCCTTATGAACTTAGTGATAACTGACCTCTGGCAAACAAATTAATGGTATATGACAACAAATGAGTTTTTCTGAGTATAAAACAATGTCTCTATAGTTATGTTGAATGCTGGATATCCCTCAATCTAAGATTGCTTAGGATAAGCAATCCTGATATCTACAGGTTAATGACTATGACTTCTTGGAAAATGCAGCACAAGCTGTATATACCTAACTGAATAGAAAATGGAGATATTTCATAACTGAGTAGAATTCTGACCTTGTAATTCAGGAAATTACATACTTCCCTAGCTAGAGACCTCAACATTTAGCTTGGGCATGGATGCATGCAGTGTGGGCAATAAAGCACACTGATAATTCTGGCCTCCTCCTACAGCACCTCTTCCTAAATTGTTGTTTGCTCAAAATTATTAGCAAAGTTTAATCTCTAATTTGTGTGCACCTGATTTGACAATCTGATCCTTTGTGTTAGCTCATGCTTAACAAGTGTTTTATGGGGTGGCATTGACATTTATTTTCAAAGAATGAAAAATGTATACAAAAACAAACTCATTTCCTTGTCTATAACTCCAGACGAAAGCAGAAATGACATTTAAGAAAATCTAGAAAACTTTCTCAGTTTTTGTTCTGTTCAAATTCCTTTAGTAGTTAAATTCCAATTTTTTAAGGTTTATTTTTATTTATGTATATAAGAACTGGGGTGTATGCCAGAGATGTGGGGGGTGAGAGGATTCACCAGAGACAGAGTGGGGAGCAGAGCAAGCAGATTCACTGAAATTCACTGCTGAGGGGAGCAGAGGGTGAGAAAAGATATCTGTTGAGCCATGTGCTCCCTGGCTGGGGATCAAACTCATGCTGCAGTGGCTGGTGATAGCTTGATAGTGTTGAGACTTTAACCCCTACACTACCAGGGAAGCCCTAGATGTACAATTTTGATAGCATTTTAGAGACACAGATATATGCCTTTGATTTAGGTAATAAGGTCAATTGCCTTTTCATAGTTTAACTAAACCATACCATATGACATTTGGTTTAAAAAATCATATGTGATTGTATATGCTCATTGTAAAATTAATCAGGTAGAGATGAATTTAGGAAGATTTCTCTGGTTTGTTTTCTTGTGCTTATTTTAATTTCAGTCTAAGGGCAGTGTCTCTGTTGTTGAAATGTGAATAATTAGTATGCTTGGTGAATGTATTCCCTGGGTCTAAGTGCCCTTTAGGAATACTGGACAGCTGCCTTCCCTTTATTGGTTCTGCAACTGCTTTTGGCTCTCCTTTCCCCTGAAGCACTTTCATTGAATATCTATTTTTATAATTATCCCCATGTGAAAAAGGACAACTTCCATTTATTCTATTTGCTCGGATCACATATTACCTATAATACAAAATGAGAAATTTAAATGTCTAATATCTTTGTAAGTTACTATCAATGGTCTAATAATATGTGGTGTGGCATATAAAAGTGATGCATCCTTATTAAAAATAAAATACTTAGCATATGGTGCAACATCAACTTAAAAATACTTGTAATCTACTGGTTTTAGGGAGATGCTTTGTTGAATAAATGATAGGATAGCAATCATATTTTCATGTCAGTCATTGTTATTAAACTGTATACTTCTGAAGAAGGCACAATGACATAATGCATGACATAGTGACAGGAGTAACAGGTATTCTTTTGTACTAATGAGTCAGCCATTGTGATCAAGTGAGCTCATTCATTCAGGATATTAAGATGGTCCATCAACTGCCAACAAAGTTTAACCAGGGAGTTGTTCGCTTTCAAGTTTTCTGATTCCATTTTGAAACTATGAGTGACATTTTAAGGATTTCTTACCAGTCAAGTTTTAGTTCTATCATCTAACAAATACATTTTGACTTCACAATCAGCAGTCTGGAAGCTTACTTTTGTAATTCTTTTTCTTTGAGATGAACCAGATGGTGGCATCGTTTTCATTCAAAATGTAGCTTTGAGTTTTATTATCTAAATATTTTGATTATTTCCATCACAGTAGATTCTGATTGGTGTTTTCATGCAGACACCAATTTCTACTATCTTTGTGAGCATAGGATCTGAGTCAAGTGATCAAAGATCTATCCTAGCATATTTCTAAGCATGGATGACAGGGGACAATCTTTTTCTAGTACTCTTATAATACATATCAAGCACTATAAGAAAGGGTTTCCACAGCCATGCAGAGTATCTTTACCATAGTTGGAGAATTAAGGGAAATGGAAACAATAGAGAAAACTTTGTTATATTAGTGATGTTGGGTCAGTTTCCATATACTTTTCTGAGGTCTGCCTAATCTGTGAACCCCATAGCTTAGTTAATTTTTTTTTTGTTTGTTTGTTTTTCTGGTCATATCGATTTCTGGCCAGAACAAATAAAATTTTGGAATTTCTGAACTAAATTAAAAAAAAGATGATGGTTAAGTTGAGTGGTTATTTAACAAAGTCTCAGTGTTGTAGTTGGGATTAGGTAACAGATTTGATGCAATTTGAGACATTTTCACTTCAGTACCAACTTGAGTTATTTTCTCAAAATTACAAAAGCATTGCTACCATTTTATTATGGGAATGGTGGAAATAAGAATGTGTGCAAAGTGAGTAGGAGCACAGAATAGACTCTATTTGGGGACACATGTATCCAAAGCATGCTAGAGGCTAAGGATGCCTTACAATCTGTGTGAATAAAAATAAAAATAACTAAATAGTGCAAATACATCTGCACAAACTTTGAACTAAAATTATAGTTCTTTCTTTCTTTGTCATTACAGGTTATGTTGTCCTTTACAGACAAATAGAAAAAGATTATCATAGAACAAAAATTATAGCTTAATCAGATCCTCAAATTAAAAGAGTAAAGACAAAGTTGAATTCAGAATAATCTTCATGCTTCTGTCTTAGTGACTCTATATTTTAAGGACATTAGCTAAGATTAGAAGTGGACAGAAAATACACATTTTTGTTATGAAAATAATTAGTTCTACTTGCAATATTTTGAGATAATTTAGGTAATTAATAAAAATGCAGTTGGATGAAGACATTGAATTGTATGTGTGAATCCAAACCTGGGCAAAGAATCAAGACTGCACTTTATGATAAACAAAACATATGGAGAATGAAGAAATAGAGTTCTACATGACCCTTAGTGGAGGAGCATGGACATCCAGGAATGACATAGGTTTTTGTTTTAGGAAAACACAACAGTCACAGAAAATGTATACATTTTGGGTTATTGCAGTCTTATTAGTTTTCAATATTCTTAAATTTTCATTCCTGTCTATTATTTGTATGTCAATATATATGTTGTAAAAAGTTTACCTAGCATAAAGTTTCATGATAACCAATACTTGGCTGGGTTAACTCAAGTTTCTGAAATATTTGGTACTTAGTTGAATTCTGTCTACCTGGTTCATGTATCAATTTTTTAATATATTTATAAAAACAAAAATTACATAATGAAAACTAATAATATTAGAAGACTGAACACTCATGAGATTAAAATGTAGGATATTTGATATAAATTTAACTTTAATATACATACATATGAGTATAGCTAAAGTATAAAGATAAATCATCTGTATCTGTTAAATATTTAGGCACATACTATCTACCTAGAATCCACTGATGTAGACAAACACTAGGCAGAACTAACATAAGCTGAATCCTGTTATTAATATTAAATCTTAGACGAGGTTATTAAAAAATAGCAGTAAGGAAGCCAATGAAATTCTTTCTGTCCTAGGTAATTTTATATCCCAGTATGTTTTTGTCATTCTTGTTCATTGTTTGGATGTTCCTCACTCCCATCCCTGATAACTGACTTTTGTTATTTTCCTCTTGGTTTAATGCTGTCACCTAAAACTATCCTCTCTAACTTCTGTCTTTTCTTGGCTTAACACTGTGGAAGAAATTACCTAAAACAAATTTGACCATGTGGTTGTTAAATCTATGTTGTTAAGAATGTTCAGTTCTCTCTGAGAGGAAAAGAAGTTAACATTTGATAAGTAACTGTCATGTGGGAGAAATATAAAGGAGTCTTGCACAGATTAACTGAACTTCATTGCCTCATTTAGCTGAAGTTGTTATGGAAAAGCAAGTATAAACAACAGGCAGGCATGAAAACAGAAGTACCTGTAAGTAAAATATATTGTGTGTGTTTAGAAACCAGATGTCGTATTGTTTTATAACAGAAAATCCAAAAACAAAAATCAAAGAATTTAAAGATGACTCAAATGATATTTAAATCACAGGAACTCTGATAAATCTTGAGTCAATTTCAAGATAATCTTTCCACTTTTTGCTTTGTCTTTCTCAGTAATTTGTATGACATATTATTCTTTCTCACATTTGTGCATTTATCTCCCTTACCCCTCAAACTGGTTAATTCTACAAATTAAATTCATTTAATTTTTTTCTAAAAATAAAATAGATGATGATAGATGATAAATGATAGGTAGATAAACAGACAAATAGGCAGTTCTCCCACTTAACCTCTCATGATCTTGGACCTATTGTAACTCTCATTCTTTCATTTCCCAAAAAAGTATCAAGGAGTCATCTATTCTGTTGTTTTCATTTTCCTATCTCCCTTTCATTCTTCAAACTAGTCCTTTTTGGCTTTCACCATAACATAATTCTGAAAGTGAACATCTCATTAATTTTTCAAAGACCTCTGTGAAACCCAGTAGATATTTGAACTTTCTCATTTTTCCTCAACTCCAGCAGCACTCAAACCTATTTACAATGTTCTATCTTCTGGAGTTTTCTCTTCCTTTGTATTTAATGATGCAAACTTTTTCTGGACTTAATAATATGGCTGCTCATTATTTTTCTCCTAGCAAAGGATGGTATTCTACAAGTTTAGACTGGTCTTTTACTCATCTAATATCTTGATACCTCTCTATTATACAAGTCAAAATTTTTATCTAGACCAATCCAGCACCAGAGAATATTCCATTGACATGGAATTGTAACCATTATCTGCAAGTGGCAATTGAGTACTTGAAACTGATGATTCTGAAGTTTGCATTTTATTTTAAAATATTTTTATGTAAACAGGGCTTATTGACTGAACTGCACAAATTAAAGTCTTTCAGTGCTTCATTTGGTCTTATATCTTGACATTTCTGAAAGCTATCTCTGATTAAAGAAGTTAAACTGAATCCTATACATATTCTGCATTTTTAAAGGTTCTACCAATTGTCTACTAGTTTAGATAGAAAAGTCAAGTCATCATAGATACTAACCTCTTGAATTTTCCCAGACTTCCCATCCAAAGTACCTCAGTGCAGTTCACTTTTCTAACATCTACATGTCATTGCCCTGTCCACCCATGATTGTTTCTGCACAACCACCTCTCTTACTCTTCTCAAATCCTCTTTCCAGATAGAGCCAGAGTAAACTCGATGAGTTACAAACCTACTTGCATTCATTTGCAATGATCTTACTCTCCTTGTATTGCATGAAGTTTTCTGAAAGTTATTTTGCTTTAAGGTGAAGACAGAACACCTTAAAATGACCTGTATTATACAATCTCTCATCTCCTTACTGAATAGCTGGCCTGTGGAGACCCTCGGCAATTCCACCAGTATTTCTCAGTCAAGGGAGCGTGGCCCCCTCACCATTTTGTGTTCCCCTCCCTAGGGCACCCACCTGGTTGAGCTGGCAGCTTTCTGATGTACTCCCATGTCCCCTACCCTCCAGGCGTTTCTTTCTAACCACCTTTCAGTGAAACATGATTCTTCTCTATTCCTGTCAGTGCTGATTCATGATGTCCAAGATGTGTTCCAGGTTCAGCAAAACTACAGGACTCTCTAGGTATAAGTTTCCTCTGGTTATATTTTGTTTTTGATGATATCAGGAGCAAAGCAAGACACTTCCTCTTTGCCATCTTATTCCCACTCCTCCCTACATTATTATTTGTTGTAAAATGCTATCACTGAAACTTCTATTGTAAGGCATTTATTATTTATAATTTCCAAAGCAAAATTTTAATAAAATTAATGTAATATGCATTCAATTTTCTGATAAATTATAATACTGTTATTTCATAATAACATATACATTTGAAATAAGTACAAAAGAGAAAATATTATTATTTCCCACTGATTATTATTAAGTGATATAATACAATTTTGCTCAGAACATGAGGTTAAAGCTACAAGGAAGGAAGGAAGGGTAAAATATTTTATTTTCTTGAAAAATCTTTAAGTCATTGCTTTGTTTCAATGAGAGTTGATAATGTAAGGTTTCAACTTACTTTTTCTCCTAGTATAAAACCTGAGCAACAGTCTTACATTTGAGGGAATATATGTCATATTGTCACATACCTACAAATGTGTGTTCTCTATTGAAGAAAAGGTACAATTTGAAGAACTGATTACTGAGAATCAAAGACATCGGTTGATTTACCCATTAGGAGAGTAAAGTGTAGAACACAAAAGCCCCAGAAAAATAACTTGTTTAATTTCTTCTATGTCTGTGAAAGATATAAAAAGTATACTGGACAATTCTTTATAAATAGAATTTTTATATAACAGGCAAAAATGAGGGTACAATCTCTTCAAAGTCTATAATTTTATCAGGAAATAAATGACCTTTAAAAAAACTAGGCTAACATTCTTTATTACTTTAGATTACTAAAAGTTCAACTTTTGACTTGATATAGTCTTGAATTTCAGTTTTTACATTTATATATTGAAACTGGCCATACGATTTTTATGAATTTATGTTTTTTTAATATAAATCCATATCCTTTTCTGAGTTTCCTATTAGGTATTTAGGAATATATTAAGAAAAATAAGGATGTTCTTTAAAACATCCTTATGAGGGGCCTCCCTGGTGGCACAAGGGGTTAAGCACAGTGCTGTGAAGCTCTCCGCAGCCTCCGCAGCACCATTTCGATCCCCGGCTGGCCAGGAGCTACCCACATGGTCCAGCAGACCTCTCCTGACGCACCCGCTGCTCCCCTCAGCAGTGTATTTCAGTAGATCTGCCTGTTCTGTTCCCTGCTCTGTATCTGATGAATCCTCTCACCTCCCACATCTCTGGCCTGTACCCCAGTTCTTATAATCATAAGTAAATAAATCTTAAAAAAATAAAATATCCTTATGAAATCTATCTTAGTTTAATATGTCCTTTGAGAAATTTCATACATGAAATATTAACATAGACAAGAAATATGTAATACATAATAGATGAAACATAATAATAATGTGTACTCCAATGAGTATCCTTATAACACAGTGTAGAGTTACTTTAAAAAGCTATGAACCATTAAATGTCTAAAATTACATGTTTCAGATTTTAAATTTATATTCCATTTTAACAGTTCAAAGAACACAACATGAAACAATGTTTAGAAAGTACACATACTTAAATAAGTCAAAATATAAGAAATGAAACAAATTCACAGGAAATATTAAGAACAAATTAAGAAAATATGTAAATATTGTTTTATCTTTTTTATTTTTTTGTACAGTACAGGCACTGAGAATATGCAATATTTTTTTTAACCCTAGATTGAGGACACAAATAGGATGTGGGCGATGGGTTCTCTAAGGTCATTATGTGAAAGAAATAAAGTAAAATAGATATACCACAATGATACTGGATTATATTGCAAAGAGTGGAAAGGATGTATCCTACACCTGTTCAGATTTACAAATTGTCTTAAGGAATTTCCTTTGGCAGAAAAAAATAGCTTTTATTTGGTAAATTTTTTTTTCTGAAAATAATTCAAATGTCAAGTAAATAATGAGAAGGAAATTGCTTGGAAAATTGCAAAAAGATACAGACTTGAATGCCTGAGGAGAATTTCTCAAATGTCATAAAAGTTTAAATTAATGCATAGTGGGGGTTCTGCTAACTTTCGTCTCATTCTTCATGCATGCAAAAAAATAATTTTTGACTCACTTTGTCATTGCTTCTTTGTTGATGCTGTTATTAATTAATATTAACTTTATTTTTCACCATCAGCACATTTTTGTAGTCAACTCTTCATTTAATTTCATCCTAATATATACATTTCTAATTTTAAAATGAAATAGTTAAAGCTTGATTTGCTTAATTTGATGCAATGCAGTTAATAAACCTTTATTGTGCCTTTCATGTATCACATTTCTCTGGTTTATTTCTAGCTTCAAATAAGGCAAAATAAGTTAATGTCCACTTAATAAAAATATTTTTGATAATTTTTTTATTAAGAAACTTAAGTTTTTAAATTTTAAATTTAAATTGCACAGTTCTTCTGTAGCCATTAAGCCTAAATTGCCCTAAGAAAAGGTGCTATTCAAAATGTTTTTTCAGGGTGTTACTTTTTTCAAGAGTAATGACTTATTAACTCCTCTAAAGTGAATTATTTGTGAAAATAATAAAATTTTGGAAACACAATCTTAAACTTTTTTAAAATGCAGAGCTCACCTTATAAAATATCAAAAGCTATTTTCAGAAAGGACTTCAACATTTTAAGCAATTGAAGAAAGCTAAATCATTTACTACTTTTATAAAACATTTTAGAAGATTAGATTTTAAATTTACATGGACATTGGTTTACATGGTTATTTTAAGAAAAAAGAGTCTAGGTTAGGAAAGGTTTAGGGTTTAAAAAATCTTGGTTTTTATGGTAAATATTATTATCATCTAAAGAGTGGTTAAATTTTCTTAATTTGGCAGTTATGATTGTTATGAATGCTGCAATAGATGGAAATTTAAGTATATGTCAATTTTGATAAGGCTGTGTTAATAAAAATTGCATTTTTTAATTTCTTATAGTGTAAAATTATGAGAAAACTATTAGTTTCTCTACTTTTAATTCTTCAAAATAGTTTCAAAAAAGAAAGACTTAAAACATATTGACTGAAAATATTTTTTTCTTTATTTTTTTCTAAGTTCACCACTTTTCCTTTATCTTTTTAAATATGTAATATTTTTTGGTTAGAGATAATTTGGAATGTACCTTCAGAGATAATTTTCCATGCATGTAACAACATATATACACACCCATTTAAAGCATTATGTTGATAGTATTTTTTTTAATAAGTGGCATCTTACTGTAATTCACCTTGGCAATATTAGTCACTCAAAAGTATATTTCAAATATTTCATCTTTTTTTGAATAGTTGTTTATTATTCTGTATAGCTAATTGATAAACTTTAGAATGTTTCAAATGTGCACATATATATGCTTAAATAAATGTAATTTGAATATCTCTTTTTGTTCATATTTGAAAGCTGTTCTCTGGAGTAGATATCAAAGAACATTTTGAAATGTTTAAATTTGCTTTTAAGATTTAGGGTCAAGAGATGTGGAGAAATGTTCTCCTGGGACCTAAAAGTGATCATATATGAAATAATATTTAGACTATTCGTTTGGCTTAAACCAGTGCTGATGGAGTGATTTTGCATAATGTATGCAGCCATAGTCACTTTTCATTCTTCTTATTTAAGCAGTTCTACTATAAAATAAAAGTGATTTTAAAAATCACATGCATCAATATAGAATTTAAGATGAACATACTTGCAGTCATAACTCAGGTCACGAAAACGAAGGCCCTTTATGCAACCCATCCCAAACCTAATCCCCTGCTATCCTCCAAAATTAATCACTGTTGAAACTCTTCTATTAACAGATTTTTGATCCCCTTATAGTTTTAACCTCTCAGTCACTATATTTTATAGTTAGCTGTCCTTTCCTTTTGTGGATATTTCTTTTATAAGTTAGTCTTAATTTATTTCCCCTTGATCTCATACTTAAAGTTTACCCTTTAAGACCCCAGGTTACTGACATGTAGGGTTAATTCTCTAAAAACAAAAGCCAAAGCCACTTCTATATGAGTATACATAATGCAAATTGAATTGAATGCCTTACAAAATCTCTTGCATTGAAGTTAAGAATTGATTAGAAAGTGGTAGGTTGTAACAAATTGGGATAGGAGGCAAAATCCATAGAAACTCAAGCTTGATCCTTGAAGCCCTAAGTTCTATTGAGCTTTCTTTTTCTATAGAATCACCACTTTCTCCTCTGCAGGGAGAAATTCTAATGACTTCCACTGAGATATGCCTCTGATCATTCTTAGGACCTATCCCCCCACTGCCTTTTAGATCTTTGACCAGACAATCTCAGTAGCACTTAGTAGGCTGATCCAGAGGGTGAATCTTGGTTTCTCCTGTCTTCATCTTCTTTTGATTAATTTTTGCTATGATACTCCACCAGCTGATATCCTCTATTGATTTTTAAAAATGATTTATAGTAATTAGAGCTCAAAAATCTCCAAAAATATCTTTTTTTGCCCTTGTCTGTCTTTGAAGAAGGTCCTCCAGCCTTGTGGTGTCTGGTGTTAGTAATATTATTTCCATTAGGTTTAAATACATTGTGGTGGGGGCGTGGGATTTCATAATTTTCTTCATTCTTTTAATCTATTTAGCAATTATTCAATTTCAGATACACTTATGAATGTGAACAGAGTTCTGTAGATATGGATATGCAATTATCTAGACAGTACATATTTTCAGGAATTCAATGTTTCTGCTTATGATACTGGAATGCCAGCCAGTCTCAGCTCCCTTGGGCAATAAAAGGAAACATAGAGTTTAAGGAAAGGAAAGAAGTTTAATTTGTTGACAAATTGAGTAGGGCAGCAGATTAGTGTCTGAAAGACCACCATCATGCTTTTTGGCAGAGTGCAGGGGTATTTATGTAGAGTTACAAGGGAGTAAGAGGGGGAGTGGGCAAATGTCAGCTTGTCCCTCCTTGCAACAGGAGCGTTTGCTGATTCTGTTTGACACCAGCTTGCTTTTACCATCATCTGGTGGTTAGCAATTTTGATGTTTTCTTTGTAATGAAACTTTTCCCTAGGAATACAAAAAAGCAGAGTTTATTACACCTCCAGGGAAAATAAAAACAATGGGAGTGCTTAACTGGTGGGACAGAGAGAGACATATACTTAGTTGCTATATCACTTTTTCTACTCTTTACATGTAATCTTTGTTTACATATTACTATTGCTGATTATTACAATCCAACCAATTGTCACAGATAACTTAGAAAAATGATTTCATCAGGGCCTCCCTGGTGGCGCAGCGGTTGAGCTCTGGGTTGCGAAGCTGCCCGCAGCCTCTGCAGTGCCAGTTCGATCCCTGGCTGCTCCCCGGCCACCGGAGGAGGGTCCCACATGGCGCGCAGACCTCTCCTGCCGCCCGCTGCACCCCTCAGCAGTGTATTTCGGTCCTTCTGCCTGCTCTGCTCCCCGCTCTGGCTCTGGTGAATTCTCTCACCCTCCCGCGCTTCTGACTGTACCCAGTGCTTATATAAATAAATAAATAAATCTTTAAAAAAAAAAAAAAAGAAAAATGATTTCATCAAATGACCATTTTATTATTTTTTAAATAAAAATACAAGTAATTTTTATTTGATATGTAATGTAATGTTGGTTTACATTATTGATTGCATTTTAGAAGTATAGGACCCCCCCACCCCCAATTTCTGGTGCCATTACCATAGTGCTCTCACTACCAAAGCATCCAGAGTTTACCACCAGGTCCATTGTGCTCCCTCTCCACTTTGTGTTGGCTGTTCCTCTTCCCTTCCCACTCTGAATGGGAACAACATTTAAAATTCTTAATTTCAAGTGATTATATCAGATGTTAATTTGAGAAAATACACAATTTACTTTCTTACCCCACCTAGAAACATCTTCCCATAGCATCTAACTTGGAAAATTTTTAGTTCTGTGTCAACATCCAAAAATATTGCAATGCTACATTCACTTTTGGTTTCTCTTTCTTCTTTTATTTACTAAATGTAGATATTACCCTAATTTATGTCTCTCAATCTTTTTCACACCATGTCATACATAAAATTGGAGAGATTATTTCTTGTGGACTATGGGATATGCTATTAAGTATGCCCTGAAGCTCTTGGAGTTTGAACTAACTGGGATAACACAAAACCACCGTGAAGACTGAGAGACTGTATATATATAATTACTTGACACCCAATTTTTGCAAACTAATTGGGAAACTCTATTTTAACTGTAATTTTCTGTTTCTTTACATTCTGTTAAGGAAGCTTACCTATGTCCTTAACCTTCAAAAATCTTTATTGGTAAACTCTGTTCTTAATCTTTAATTCCAAAACTTTGAGTCAGAGTAGGTTAACTGCTATTACAAACAACTTTAAACTCAGATTTATCTAAATAAGATTTACTTCTCAATCATCTTCAGTACAGTGTGCACTAAAGGAGGAAAATTCTCTACTCCAAGTCATCATTCAGGGACTCAGTTGGCTTCCACTGGTTCAGGCTTACTTTTATAATCTTAGGACACTTCACTAGATGCTTTGCATAGCAGGCAGAGCAATGAGAGGGGGGCACTGGTGAATAATACAAAGGTTTTTTAAAGGATTGGACAAACATATCTTACCAAACTGCAAAGATGCCTGAGGAATGTAATTTATCTTTGGACCCAAGAAACATAGGGAAAGAGATTTAGTGAACTAGGTTTGCCTCTGTGTCAGATTCCCTTTCTGTCGTTATTGATTATATCAGAATAGTAGTACCATTAATAATGAAATGGAATTAAGGATATATTATTTGGTTTAAATTGTACACAGCTCTTTCTTTTAAATTCTGCACAATTATTTAAGTACTTGGGGAAGTAACATCCTGGAATGAAATGTTTAGATGATATAGGAAAAAAAATCACTAAGGACTACAGAGGGCAGCTGGTGAAGATGTCTACAGAAGATTCTGGCATCTGTTTCTGCAGATGGCCTCAAGTTGTAGGTCAACAGCACAGTAGACAAGAGTAAAAGCTCCATTCCAAATAAAGAAAAGATAGAACACTCCAAAATCCACAAGAACAAGTTGGAATTCACAAGACAAAATGGAATCTGTGAGGATAAACTAGTATCTGCTCTGTCTCTACCATTTAAGTCTGATGACATTAACGATCTGCAAAAAAAAAAAGTCCTAGTGCTCAGATCAGGGCCCAAACTAAAGAAGGAGATTCTGCAGAGCAGAAGGGCCCATGAGCTATGCTTCCTTCCATGAGCAAGGGGATCAGCAACATGTGTGAGCTACTGTGATGCTCATACCTCTGTGCTGCTCTCAGGGAGAACTGACTATTGCTTTACTGTTTCCTTCCAAATCTAGCTCATATTTTAGCGGTGCATAAGCCTAAGCCAGAAACAAAAAACAATTTACTGTGGCTTGCAGAACCCAACTATATCACACAACTATACTATTCTGATTAAATGCTTGTAAAATTTTATTGGCAAAAAGAGAAGAAATAAGTGCTCCCTGATGTTCTGCATATTAATATATTCCTAAAAGGCAGACCCATTGGTGAACATCAGGCATATAATTATATGCTACACCCATCTAAATTTTTCACATGGATGAAAACAAAGCTTTTCATTTCTCTTTTGAGTCATGAATGAGAACTATCATTGATGCAAGTAGATTTCATCACAATATCTTAATTGATTAATTAAATGTTTAATCATTTTCTTTAACACTAATTTTGGGTTTTCTGCAATTTTAAATAATTTAAGGTTATAGGCATATTAAGCTTTAAGGCTTTTAAGTTGAGCAAACTTTTGCTAGGGAAGTTTGCTTGCCAAGCACTTTTTACCAGTTCCTGCAGCTATCTAAACATAGTTCCTTTTGCAGTATCTGACCTAAATGTATTTTCTTCAAACAAAAAGAACGTAAAGAACAAGACCTCAGGGATATGGTACTACCTGAGTCATTTACTCTGAGCCAAAGAAAACATAAATGCATTCTTTCCAAGGCAGTGGGGGTTTTGCAAGGCACTGTAAATTGTTTTGTGATAGATGAACCCTAGGAAAACACATTGCCTCTGTTAAAACAATCAAAGAAACAATATTCAGGTAAAGAAATACACCCTGGTGTACATAAAGACATTATGCTATGAAGCCAGTGGGTACTGACCCTTCTCTCTATGGCACAACTGAGATACTAGCTAAAACACTATATATGGTGCCAAAGAAATTGAAACTTGCCAAACCCTTTTAACCAGGGAAATGTCAAAAGTGAAGAGGGGATCAAATGGGCATAGTATCAGAGCAAGGTACAATGACAAGAAATTGATGTAAAATTTAAGTTATCATAAAAATCTCACTATTTTTGGGAAAATATGTATTTTTATATACTGCTTTAAAATGATCCATTCTGTGATAGATTTACTATTGTAGGGAGAAAATATTTATCATTCACTAAAGTTTTCTTTTAGGATTTGTGAGTTACAATATTCATTATGTTTGATGGAAGTAGGAGTAAAAATATTCCACTTTACATTTTTCCTAGATTAACTCTTTGAAACAACTGTCTTCTTTTCCTTGATTATTTTTATGAATTTCTTCCTTGAGTACAGTTGGATTATATACTAATTTATTAAAAATAAGAGAATGGAGGATAGTAGAGATGGAATATATGAATGAATGAATAATACAAGGCATTGTAACTTTTATGCTTACACACATCTGAATACATGCAGTACATATAATAGTACATATAACATGTAGCATATAACACATTAAAATGAAACAAATAAATGAATACCTTTCTAAATATGTAAAGTATACAGAATTATATACATGTATATGTATATGCATGCATATAAAACAGAAAATAGATGCTCACTATTTAACTCTCTTGATATCTCTATTTCTGTGTTTATCTACCTCAGCTGGGAGTGGTGGAGCAAAAAACAAAATATGCAGAGTTCTTGTGACAACATTTTTTCTGTGAATTGATGGAATTGAGGAAAAGTCAACTCATCCTAAAATAATTTCTCAAGGGTCATTTTGCTCTGATTTGTTTTTAGTATGAATGGACCTAAAAAGTAAGACAGGGGACTGACAAACATCCCAGAGTATGAAAGGCATTTTCTTGCTACTTTCTTCAGTGTGCTGAGCAGTTATATAACAGAAAGCAATGGAGACAGGGCTGGTGATCTCCCAGTTGCCCCATTCTGCCCATGCCCCTTCGGCTGCAGCCTAGTTCTGATCTCAGTAGGTTTTGCTGGAGGGCCTTTCCCTTGAGGTGTTGGCACAGCAGAGCCAGGAGTCATGGGAAGTTGCAGATTGTACAACACGTGCTGCCCAGGTGGCCACCATGCCCAGGGCAGGAGTGGCTGGTGCTTCTCAGGAACATCAAGTCAGGCCAGCAGCCTCAGGTCATAAAGACATGGTGGTATGAGGAGGCTTGGAGTTGCTGCTTTTAGTTCTAATTTCTCCTCTCAGCCTTTTCTCTCTGTAAATTTATTTCAATCTAAAGATATATATTTTTTTTAATTCTCTGGGAAGAGGTAAGGAATTGGGGGATCTTTCCGTGACACTTTAATCAATATTGCGTATCATTTTCCATCCCTTTTGGATTAAGAATTTTTGAACACTGTATCTAGTCTGGATTTTTTTCTTTTCTTTTCAAATTTCTGTTCTGGCCACTCCTTCCCTGAAGTAAAGAACAATGAATGCTTTATCTGATTTTTATGAGGTGAAGAAAATAGCTGGACAAAATACCAATAACTGAAAAGATCATTAATCTCAAACAACTAATAGCATATTGCTTGCTAATAAATATTCACATTATTATTTTATCACTCAAGATCCAAACTTATCTTTAACTTAACTTTATCACTCAGGAGGCAAACTTACACCAGGAGTTTGAACAAAGAAACTCCAATTTTGAGGAACGGTTATACTCCCGGAGTCTAGATAGTGTACCCAAAGAAGAAAAAGTTTTGGGAGAGTCATTAACCCTCTTCCCACACTCTGAAGTGGCCAGCACAAAAAAAATACAAATATATATATATATATATATATATATATATATATATATATATATTCCCCACGAGGCACTCTGAAGGCTTGTTGGGAATATTCCCTATGGAGAACTGTCAAGTTTGATTGGGAAGATATTGAAGCGCTAGGATCCATCTCCGCTATTACAAAGCAGCACAAAAGGAGTGAATTTGGAAATTGGGGTTAGTAAGTTGATAACTATCACACCCATAGAAACATTTATTATATCCAGCCTTTATTTTCTTAAAAATTACAACCTGGAAATCTAGTCAAAATTAGATTCACCTTAACCAAAATGCACAGACCAAAACCAGAATAAGCTGGATGAATATTTTTTTTTAATTCTCTAGGATTTGTGTTGGTAAACCTAGAAACAGGGTGTAAGTTTTCTCTTTTTAGAGATGACAGGAAATGCTGTTCTGCCTACCCCCCCCATTAATGAGAAAGCTAGTTTCTTTGGTTTTTTGCATACCCTCCTTCTACTTCTTTCTTTTTTTTTCTTTCCCTTTTTTGTTTTGATATCCCTAAGTGTGTGACTTTTCCTTTTTTCTTTTAAAAAAAAAAATATGCATACAAGAGCTGGGGTATAGGCCAGAGGTGTGGGGGATGAGAGGATTCACTAGAGACAGAGTGGGGAGCAGAGCAGGCAGATCCACTGAAATCCACTGCTGAGGGGAGCAGTGGGCATTACAGGAGAGGTCTGCTGTGCCATGTGGGTAGCTCCCTGGCCATGCTACAGCTCCCTGGAACTTGTGCTACAAAGACTGCAGACTAAGCTTCTTAGTGCGATACTTAACCTCTTGCGCCACCAGGGAGGCCCTTGACTTTTTCTTTTCTACCAAATAAAATGTCTTCATGCATTTTGACCCTAATGAGTTAGAACAAGCTGTTCTCAACTTAATTTTGCAGAATATTCCATAGCCCAAGGTTATTCTAGGGATTAATGTCTTCTCATTCTCTTTCTACACATTATAAATATCAAAACTTCTGAAAACTTCTGAGATTATGCAGAATGATCTTGCAAGGACAATTAGGGTGTCCACGCCCTAAAAGAACACAATCTTCCCTTTCTCTAGAACTGCTGAGGTCAATGTGAAACTAATAGTGAGAACAGAAAGAATTTAGATTTTAGTGGCTGTGATACAGAGTGGTCCATTTCTTCAGGATGTTCTATGATTCACATGCAAGTTTCAAGGCTGAGGTTAAGTGAAAAGAACGCTGCTTTTGTGTATCATTGTCCTCAGAATCTACAACAGTGCCTGAAACATTTATTGCTTAATTATTACATACTAAATAAATGAATGTTTTTACTTTGCTATTTCTTTCAATTTCTTGTCATCTACTTTTCCAATCTTTATCACATCAGATTAAAATATTGACACCTATAAAACTACAGTGCTCTCTGCCTCTTTTTGAAATGCAACTGAAAATATTCTTCATTTTCATAGGTTATTAAATTCTTCCTATCAGGTTATCCAGCTTGCTATGGCCTTTATTTTTTATAGGCACTAGTGTATTTTTCATTGTTTTTTTTTTCTTACATTTCAGAGAAGCAGAGATAAGCTAGGAGTTGAGGTTCTGCCTCTTAGCTCTTAATGACCATTGATTATATTTCTATGCCTTTCTAAGCTTTCTTTAATGACAATTTTTTGTCTAACAATATGTATAGTATTGTTTACATAATGTTTTCCTTTATCTTATCATTCTTGTTGTCAATTATCCACAATATGCATGCTCTGTTGTTGTTAGCTTAGATTTGAATTTGTGCACAGCTATGTAGTAGTTGATGATCTTGTGAAAAATAGCTAATTCAATTTTCAGTGAAATGTTAGCCAAAGTTTAAGTCCCTTCCTCTCATGCTGTTTGCAACAACATGGATGGAGCTGAAGCAATTATGCTCAGTGAAATAAGACAGAAGGAAAAAGAAAAATATTGATGGTTTTGTTAGGGGGAAAAGGATGTCCCAAAGCAAATTCCATATAGGCTTTGTGGACTCCACCCCCACCCCAGGTCAAAGCCAAAGACACTGGGAACTCCAAATCCCATCACCACCAAAGGGAAGGTGGCTGGGACCTGAGGGTGGGGTTAAGCAGCCAGGTGGATACAAAAGGCAGACACGTGGGCTTTGGGGGGCTCTCCATTTTTGGGCTCTCGGCCAGCTCGCAGCGTCCGGTCAGCTCTGAGAGTGACTTTGGGTTTCCAGGTCGTCGGATCGGGTAGGACGCATTAAAGACTTTATTTCCCTATTTTGTCCCTGAGTTGTACCTTTTCCTTATTTTCTTTTTCTCTTGTAAATAAACCTTTTATTAACCCTTTTGTGTGTGTCTGTAGTAGAGTATTCATAAGTCTCTTTAAAGCGCGCGGGTGAGGACCCACAGCCAGGAACCCGTTTAATATCGGGGTTGCTCTATAACAGTTTCACTTATAGGAAGAATACAGGGGAATCAAATAAGGGATCAGGAAAAAAATATAACAATAATGATAAATTAAAAAAAGTTAGCAGGCAATTATAAATCAGAGACATTCTGCATGGCAGGGCGAGAAAGGGCTCAAAACAGGAGAGGGAAGAGCACAAAGGACTATGGTAATGGGTTGATGGGTAAATTGGTGGTGGGACTTTTACAGGGAACACACCTGAGAAGAGAAAGCATACGAGCACACATTGTACAAAAATGAACAATGGTATAAAACACATATATAAATCTTATATATATATGTATATATATATATGATATATAGAGATATATAGATATGAGTTCTTTTTATATTGCATATTCCTGCCATATATTAAATCATTATTTCTTTAAAATGCTGAGCATCTCATTATTTAAGAACAGGCACTTAAATTTAGTTTATATACTATTCCTATAAAGAAAATTATGTGATGTTTATATGTGATTCTCCTAAGAATTATTTCAATGAGCTTTTCTTTTCTACCAGTTACTTTGATATGGAAGGAAAAAATGAAATAATGTCCTATTTATTTTGATCAATGTTTAAAAAAAAAACAGCTGAATATCACTATGAAGATTTGAACAAAATTCATAATTGTATATAAGTAAGGAACTGCTCTAAATTTCACATATGATCAGTGTCAAGAGAATTTGTTAATAAATACCTCGATTAGTTCAGATATAATTATCAGTAACAAATGAGAATTAACAATTGAGTTATTTTGACATTCTCACAAATTCAGAAGATGTTTTTGATGACAGAAGTCAGGGGGTTAAATAACATGAAAAACCACACTACAAACTTCAGCCTCAGCTTAGGACAAAGCTTAAGTGTTTCTTACTCAATTATTTCATCTATAAACTGTGGATAATAATAATCCACTAATACATTTTTGTTAGGAGGTAGATAATAATTATAAAATAGAGCACAGTACCTAAAAAAACTCAGTAATTAAATAGAATTTATTAGTATTAAAATGCCTCCCCCCTGAACTATGCTGCTTTTGTTCCTAATTAAATTCTTTACTGGTAAAAAAACAAACACACAAAAAAAAAACTATTTATTTTTTAGGATGTTCCTTTGCAATATGATCATTTACAATATTAATAAGCCGGTTTCTTTGCCAATTGTTCCTGAAAATCCGCTATCATTTTATTCCCTTTGCTAACAAGGCATTAGTAATTGTGGTAGATGAATTCATTCTTAAAGGGTGGGACCAATTACAGTGAAATCAAAATAAAACTGTAAATTTGAAGAATAGCTGATATATACTCATCAGTACTTTTCTATATAGTAAATATAAAATAATACTATTAGTAATATGTCAGTCATAGATCAGTTTAATTTGTCCTTTGTAATGGGAAACTTAGTGGAATATGGACATTTTACTAAAACAAAAATGAGACACATTAAAAACTAGGGCCTCCCTGGTGGCACAGGGGGTTAAGCATTGCACTATGAAGCAATCTGAAGCCTCTGCAGCAGGAGTTCAATCCCCAGCCGGGCCGGCCAGGGAGTAACCCACATGGAACAGCAGACCTCTCCTGTCTCACCCGCTGCTCCCCTCAGCATTGCATTTCACTCAGTCTGCCTATTCTGCTCCCCACTGTCTCTGGTGAATCCTCTCATCCCCCACATCTCTGGCCTGTACCCCAGCTCTTGTAGGCAAAAATAAATAAATCTTAAAAAAAAACAATTAAAAACTCTAGTGAATCCCAAGAAACAAGACATAATTAAATGTAATATCAATAATGTATCTTTTTTTAAAGATTTATTTTATTCATGAAAGAACTGGGGTACAGGCCAGATGCTCAGGAGGGTAAGAGGATTCACCAGAGACAGAGCGGGGAACAGAACAGGCAGACTGCAGAAATATACTGCTGAGGGGAGCAGGGGACGAAACAGGAGAGGTCTGCTCGCCATGTGGGTTGCTACGAGGCCGGCGGGGATCGAACCGGCACTGCAGAGGCTGCGGACAGCTTCACAGCGCTGCCCTTAACCGCTTGCACCACCAGGGAGGCCCAACAATAATGTATTTTTAGCAAAATAAATTTAAGAAATTTTTGTGGACCGTTCTACTATTTTTTATATAAAAATTTTATGCATAAAATATTCTCAAATGTTTTTGAATTATGAAATGATATTTTCCTGGTTTGTACATCTCTATGCAGCATTAGTGACATAATAAATGAATGATGTAACTCTGCTGTGTTGTTGCCATGAGTCTCACCATAATTTATTATTTTCTAAGAGTCTGAATTTTGATGAGAATGCTAATTTTGCTGCTTTGAACTGCATAGTGAGTTATTTTTAAAAGGTTCCAACACTTCATAAAATCATAAATGTTGTATAATCTAAATATTCATTTTATACCAATTATATTCAGGTGAATATTCTTGATACAAAGGAATAAGACATTATTGCTTATCCTGTATAGTTCTAAATGTTATAATTAGTGAATGAGATAATTTGACCTAGATAGTCTCACCTGCAATATATTATATAATTGTGAAAACATAAAAGTGATAACACATGGAAAAGCCTTAGATGGATATTTTTATATTCAGAGGGTGGTACAACTGGTCATTTTGAATGAGCCCTCATTTGGTATCTTTAATTAGGTTTTAGCTATAAATTTAAAATTCATTTTTAAATGGTTAGCCACATATACTATATGTCTGTATGTCCTTATAATGCATTCTAAAAATTCAAATTCATTCTTGATTGAAGTCACAAAATAAAGTTTAAATGTTATCTCATGAACACTAATTTTCTCCCCCATAACTAGTTGTGTGAATCTACATTTCAATACTAAAGCTTATTTCTTTTTTACTGTAATATATCTTGAAAGATTTAAATCATATTCAAAAAATAATTGCCATTTTAAATTGAACTCAGAGCAGAACAAACCAATTACTGTAGTTGCATCAGTGTAAAACATTTTACTCTTCTATCAGCTGTAGAAGTGTGCATACTTTTTCTATCACAATTATTATCACATTACAAGTGCATTTGTATTCACCTCCTGAAGTCCACTGAAAAGCTTCCGGGGGAATGAATATCCTTGAAGTTCATATTGGATTTTAATGGTCTTATTTCACACAATTTAAAATATGAGAAACCTATAGTTAAACTAATTTCTATTCATCTTCAAAACCTTTAGCTGAATTCTGACACTGGGAATAGTAAAAATCAAAATATATGAGCACATACATACATATACACCTTGGGCCCATTTCATGGCACTATTTAGCCATAGAGGGTACAGATGATTAATTAGAGAGACCAAAATCTAAATATGCTGATAACTACAATTAAAGGGGAAAAACTTGAATAATAATACTTTATTAATGACACATAAATGAAAAATACACAGAGAATCTAGTAATGTTTTGGCATTATTATTTTCAAACTATTATTTAGTTTATGATAAAATGAATCGTTTCAGTACATATGATGGCACCCAATGGATTTTTGCTTATTTCAAATTTGTAGTTTTATCCATTTTGACAATGAATACAATTTTGTAACCAACAGTGCAATTAAGATATAGAATATTTCCATCACCCCAGAAGATTCTCTGACTTTTTGCAGTCAATTCCATTCCAGGCTCTTATCCTTGGTTACCACTGCTTGACTGCCTATCGCTATAGATTATTTCAAAGGACTTTGGAAATTCATATAAATGAAATCATATAATTGGTACTCTTTTGTATCTGGCTTCTTTTGTTCTATGCAATTTTCAATTCATCCACAACATATTTATTAGTATGCCATTCCTATTCACTTTAATTTCAACTGTCTGCCTCTACCAATATTTACTTGTCTGTTTACTTGTAGATGATCATTTGAATTGTTTCCAGTTTGGGGCTATTAAAAATAACAAATACTTTAAACATTGATACACAAGTCTTTTAATGAACATATGCCTTTATTTCTCTTTGGAAAATACCCATGAGTGAAGTCGCTGGCTCATAATGATAAGCATATGTGTTATATTATAAGAACCTGCCAACCAAAGTTGTACAGTGCATTTGTACAACAGTCCCACCAATAATGAATGAAATTCCAGCTACCTTACAACCTTACCAATGCATGATAGTGTCAGTATTAGTAGGTCTGTAGTAATATTTTGTTCTGGTTTTAGTACGCATTTCTTAGATGATTAGTGTTGTTTAGCATCTTTGAACGTACTTATTGGCCACCATATATTATCTTTCATACAATGTTCAAATATTTTCTCCCATTTTACTGGATTGTTTGCCTAATTACTATTGGATCATAAACTTTCTTTACATATCATGGAGACAAGTGTCACATTGGCATTGTGAGCTACAAGAGAAACTAAGACAGCAATTATCTAGCTTTTTATAGCCTTTGTGGTAGAAGAGAGATAAGGAATGAGGGACTGGTTATAGCAGTTGCATAAGCCTATCAGCTATCTATCCATATTTACAACAGTTAACTGAAGTAGGTTTCATAATCTGACATTCAACAGCATCCATGACTTTGAGGGTGTGTGTATGTACACATGCAAATATAGATTTTATATGCAGTATATGGCATTAAGTCAGCAACTAAAAAGAATAATGCCCTACTTACTTTCTGGTTAAAAGCAAAATGAGCAAGATGTCACACAAGAAAACAAAAATGTTACCTTTCAACTATTTTTTAATAGTTATTAATGAGGAAAAGATTACATTTTTCCTGATTTGTTATATATGAGGTTCTCTGAAATTGAGAAAAATGCTGGTGGACATAAATCACAGATTTAACACCTACTGAAGAGAAAGGTGACATTGTGTGGTTACAAATGCTGTGTCACATAAAAACACAAACAATGACTTAGAATTACACATTGCAAGAGACACCAAATAAAGGATTGTGAAGTAGGTGTGTTTAAAATAAAGGTTAGGACATACCAAAAGAAAAACAGAATGGGCAGGGGTTTCTATATAAAATGAGTACAAACATGTATACCACATTACTTCCAATTTGTCGTAGTGCATGCCTAAGTTATTTACACTCGTCTTAGTATTTTAGGTATCTATCTATTCAATAGTTATATGCAAAGAGAAAGAGTTGGAGAAATTTACAGAATACTTAGCATTTGGAACCGTGTGATGTCACTGTATTAATCAGCATTTTCAAGAGAAACAGAACCAATAGGGGGTGTGTGTATAGGAGAGCATATATGTGGGTTTTTAGTTTGAAGACCTGGCAACCAGGAGACCAAGTTATTGTAATCTCCACTTTACCTCTCAAATGTGTTATTACCATTTTTCCCCACTGTGCTCATTGTCATCCCTCATTAAGTTCTTCTGCCTATTTTCATTTTTTATTAAGATAATGCTTGTCATCTCTTAAGATATTTGTTATTATATTGATATCACTAAAATGTCATGATTGAAAACTTTTATATAATAGCTACAGGGGATGCAATGTTAAATAAAATGTAGTTCCTTTCTGTTAATGACTCTGAATTTATTTTTCTCTCATCAAAGGTGATAGAGTCATTTCAAACATTTGCCATACAATAGTAAATTGAATACTAGTCATCTGTTACCTTACAAAACATAGATATAAAAGGTAATTAATATCAAAGGCCATTTAGTGTACATTATTCATCCTTTGGAGTGTCTACTCATGATAATTCTTCTTCTGTTATCATTAAGTATTTCTTTGTTTTATGATAAATCAGAAAAACAGAAAAAACTCTAAATCCAAAGCAAAGATGTGCTTGGTTGGAATTCTTTTACACACACACATACACACACACACACACACACATAGGATCTGATTGCCTAGATGATTCAAATATTAGAAAAAATTAAATTGCATTTAAAGAAACAGCTAGTTAAGAAATATTTCCTGGTTTCTTTAAAATAATAAGAGACAAGGAATAAACTCCAAATTTATAGCCCATGTCCTAGGAAAAAGGTAAAGTAAATCTTATGCAAAGATAGCCCATGTAAATACCCATTCATGGAGTTAAGAAATAGCTCTGTTACTTGTAAGAGATGAAGGTTTGCAAAAGGCAGATGATAATGTAGGCCTTAACTCCTGTTAGGTTCCTGGAAGTTTGTTAAATGAAAAAAGAGTCAAAGCATATTCTATGTAGAATAATAAATGAATGAACATAGAGCGAAGATGTTTTAAAGATTGTACTATGCCTCACATAGCCAAGTAGCTGGAAAGGTGGTGGAGACAACTTGAGAAGGCTTTTGTATTCCCAGAAGAGTGTTCTGAACTTTGTTCTCCTTTGGCCTATGTGGGAGAGAGATGGGTTGCTCTGCCTTTATGCTAGATGACTCTAGCACTGATATGGAAGATCAGAAACTGTGGTAATTTTGTTATAGCCTAGATAAAAGAATGGCCTTCAATATTGTTTTACAAAAAGTTTGAATAAGGAAAAAAATTATAAAGTGATTGAAAGAGGTTTGATATAATTGTGTGACAACCTAGAAGAACAATAAAACAACAGAATCTAGGATTGGCATGAAGGTTCTATCTTGAATTTGAGGTGAATTTAACTGAAATAGACAATGCAAAAGTAAAAAATTGTGATTTGTTGGAGCAAAAGATAAAAGTACATGAATTTAATGAGTTGTAAACCTCAGGGTCATGTATTTTCCCAGACTCTTTCTAAGAAATTTGGTGTTGTTTCTAGCAGCATTATGCTCACAGGATTTCATTTTTATATTTTTTCTTTTTGTAAAATTTACTTGAGTTATTTTAAACCAAATTAGTTGTGACTGATCATGCTTTCCACAGAAACTTCTTTGTCACTCTTTGTTTTTTGCTGGCTTGTATTGAAAAGTCTAGAGAATGATTAGGGTCTGACTGAAGGGACTGTGAGTTGAGGATGCAATTTGTTTTTTTTTGAAATTTGTCACTTCCATATTCAGCTAAACTTGTTGCTAACCCTTTTTATGTTGGAATGTATTCTAGAAGTACATCTATTCACTATGTGCCAATCTGCCACATGTGACCCAAAGTCTGAGGACCAGAGGCTGTTCTATATTTACATATTTTTTGTTATTTGGCACCAACAGTATGTGGTCATGGAAAAGTAACAGGATTTGCTATATATGGAACCAGAGGCTAATCTGTGAAAAAATATTCAGATGCATAAAATTGCAAATGAGGGATTTAGCTTTTATTGAAGTCCAATTAAAATATATCACCTTACCTGTCAGGAATATATTCAATGCTATATCACAAAAATTGTAAATATGCTCTATTTTCAAAAGTTTTCTTTTACGATGGTTAAATATAGAATTTGAAAGCGTTTTCAAGCCACAAAACTGTGGCAGTCCTAGAGGATAGAGGATTCTTACAGTCTGTGTGTGAAAAAAAAATGATAGAAATTTTCCAAAATTTGATCCAATTCCTAAGAATTAAGTATACCCAAATTGCTAGGAGATTAGTTCTATATATAATGCCAGAACTGGTACTTCTGCACACCTCTGTTGTTGGCTGGGAGCAAGCCAGAAGAAGCATGATCAGATTATAAGGAAAATGGTAAATTAGAGGAGGGAATTGGTGTTATCAGTCAACTATGTTCCTCAAATTAGTAGGCATTTTCGGCACATCTTTATAGATACCACTTTCTATAACATAAACTTCAAAGTCTCCTTTTCCACGTGGGTTTGAGGAATAGCTCCTCTGTTTTTCCCATGACCTCTTTACTGAGTGAAAACTTAAAGTAGGTGGACTAATGGGTAGAGCTACAGATCAGAGTAATGTAGTTGGCACTGGGTACCAACTCTTTCTCCTACACTATGCATCCGAAATTTTGTTCACCCTCAGTTGTCACCTGGTGATGTGGTCCAAACCAACATTCCTGGGGAGTTTGAGGAAAATCATACCATCTCAGGCTGGAGATGCTGCACTTGTCTATGTACAGGTGTAATGGGCCAGTGGGTACCAGCAAGTACCTCAATGGATCGACAGGGCTCCACATAGATTCTTCTCTGCACCCAATGTGTAAATGTCATCCTTGCTATGTGCCCTTGAGAAAGCTTATCCCTTTGGACACAAAACTTCAACCTTGCAGAGTGCAGAGTGGTGAATATTGGCATTCCACCACAGATTTCCTCCCAAGGGTTCATGGGGCCTGATGGTAAGGAAGCTATCTATGCTTCCAGCCCTTCATTCCTGGACCCAGTATATTATTATTACTGAGGACACGGCACCATGCAAAGATCCCTGATTTAATGAATATACAGTATCTTAAATGATGCAACTTTTTTTTTTTCTCAGAGTACTGCCTTCAAGCTCTCACTTCAGCTACTCAAGCCATCCTGGGATTCTTGTAGTTGCCAACTTCTTGACGATACAGTGGTATGACATGTCTCACCCCCTCACGTCCTTTACTTTGAGGTGAGTATCCTTAGTCATGTTCTATGTCTGTGTCTGTGAATTAGCTGTTCTATAAGCACTCAGAAGATGGTGTTGTCTGAGGTTTTAAGGGCAGGTATACAAACCTATATTTAGGTACTTAAACCTATACTTCTCTATCCCTACAATTTGCCAGCAAATTACAGGAAGAGGCACAATATAGACAATTTGCCAGCAAGTTACAGGTTGGTCTTTTCAATGATGAGTTTTATATCAGGGTCTCACACTACTGCTAAAAATTTGTTGTCTTTGGTAAGTTAAAGTCCATGCTATTCTATGTATACCCTTTGCCTCTGCCCATATGACCACTCTGTTCATATGCTTATGACAATTTTGAAGCACTTTCTTTTTTGTGATAGTGGATACTGCATTATTGATTTGTTTTTCCCTTGGCATGCTCTTGAATACTGGACCCTTAAAATTTCATTGAACTGGCATGTTTCCCATATTTTTTTTTTAATTTTAACATGTGTCTACCACATGTTAGGTGTCTCACCAAGGGTCCTGGTGTACTAGTCACTTCATGTGTGATATATCACATGATGTCATCAATATAACAGTCCTGGGTAATGTTGCATGAGCCATCCAGTTTATACAAAAATATCTTCAGACTATATCATAATAGAAGGAACAATATTTAGCATAGTCCCCAGGCAAAGCAACAAATATCTATTATTTTCTACTCTATATGAATAAAAAGTATTTCTGGTTTTCTTTTGTAAATGGAATAGGAAATAATGTATCCAGCAAACCAATCACCATGGTCTGTGTATCTGTGTATTCCACTTCATTAGTAATAATCTCTAGCCATGAAACTACCACTGGCAGAATGGATACAATCAACACTCCTATTCAACTGAATTTTTTGTAATCTGTAATGATTTCCCAGGATCCATTCTATTTCTGCAAGGGACAGAATACCAAGTTAAACAGCCACATAATAGTAGCCACTGATCCTACAAAGTTTAAGTCTGTAAAGCAGTAATTTCTTCTATAACCCTCCCACCTCCCCCAGCATGTGATACTGGTTTTTATTTTTCTCAGCGGTTTCCACTTGGTCTTTCCAACTGTAAAGCTTATTCCCAAAGGTCAAGGAAACAATGTGGTGGCTGCTCCAATTGGCAGGTGTATCAAGTGTGTCAATTCCAATTAAAACCTCAGGGACTCAGAAATGATCATGAAATGAGTCCATGGGACAGATGGGCCTACTGTGAGCTGGGTTGTATCCAGAAATCTATTTATTATTTGGTCCCTATAAGTGCTCACACTGACAAGTCATGATGGTAATTTGGATCTTGATGCAGTGTCTACTCAATATGTCTGGGTATTTATCTCTCCTTGGAGAATAAATTTACCCAATAATCATAGATATCTTTGGAGAAGGATTGGAGGAATCAGTACTTTGTGTGGTTACTCTGGTGCTACAGGGTCTTTTTATCCTTGGTACCATCTCAATAAACATGTTTCAGATCTAAACATGGTTTCAAATTTGGGAAGTGATCAAAGGATTATATTTTATTGGGGTGACTGCACTCAGAATCCTTCTCTTTTGTTTCTTGGTTATAGCTCTTAAGTAACAACCTTGTTCTCTGTCTGTCTGTTTAGCTCTCAGGGACAACAATATGTTAACTATAAATGAAAATTCCTTTATACTCAGTTCCCTTAGAGCTTTCCTCTGAATTTGCCATTCACTCTGATCATTCTGACCTTTTGGCTTTGGTAGTTAGTTTCTCCCATATGGTCTCTATTATTTCAGGACTGTGTTACACCCATGGATATAAAGGAACTCAGCTCTGTGGCCCCTTGCAGTGGCTGTGTGCACTGCTTGCCTTACTGGCTCATTTCCATGGCCTTTTTGAGTGGTGTGTTCTCACAGAACATATTCTCTACTGGGTCTTCTGCCATGACATAATATGTTTACTATAGAACATACAATTTCCCTGATTCTTCTTATACATCTTCTCAGGTAAATCAGGCATCTACTTTGCTCAGCATTCGACCACCTTTTTTTTTTTTTTTTTTTTTTTAACAAGTAGCTTCTAAATCATGCTTCATTCCGTAAGACCTTTGTTAACCCCCTGGTCTATAAGATAGATGTGAAGTATTATACTTCTGCTATATTCTATTAATTCTTCCTGTAAGTTGAAAAAGCTAGACCTGGATATTAATAAATGTGCAGACTTTAAAAAGATTCAGAGAGTATGAAGAACTTTGTAAGAAAGGAAAGATTATGGACAGAAAAAATGGCATTGGTAAGTTGATCCAATTGTCTACAGTGTGAAGTGCAAAGAAACAAAATTGAAGAGATAGTTTTAGGGTCAGAGTTCAGATGAACACAAGCAGCAGATAAAAGAATGGAATAAATATGTACCAAAAGTGTCATCCTGAGGAGATGTGTCTGATGGCTCTGTAAAAGATAAAACTTTGGAATCTGGAAACTACCCTTCTGCAAAGTGGTAAGAGTAGAGAAGCAAGGGTAGAATGGGAGGAGAAACCAATTCACAATCACTCCATTGAACAGTTAACACCTGTGAGCATCAGGTATTACTAGTATTGTGCTGAAAAATGATTAGCTCCTACTTCTTCAGGGGAAAAACAGTAAAAAAAAATGATTTATTACATAGCCTAGTATGTAAATATTCATACAAGGGATGATGTAAAAACTACCAATGTGCTAAAAGATGTTTGGGTCTCTGATCTGATAGACGACTCCTCTAGCACTTTATTACTAAAACTTTAAAATGACTAACATTAACAAGTCTACCAAGAAACACATAGAAAATTTAAATCCTCTCAAATATTCTTATTTTAAAAAGAATATAGAAAGAATACAGTTAATAATTTAGGACTCTGAGGATGATTTTCAGATATTGGATAAACATAGAAGGTCCTAATGTATGTTTTTTGAACTTCCTAAACTTTGGAAAACAACCATTGTGGCATTATAAAATTTCTGTTTCTTATGTTATTATAATCCCCAATAAAAATAATCTTTTCTGTACAAATTAGTACTTCTATTTTAATTTTTGAAACTGTTTTCCCTCCATATGACTGAACCTCACAATCTAGTAACTTTGTCTTATGGCGCATGACAAACCTAATCATCTAGAAAATGAAAATCCAAATTGTATGTCCTTATAAGTCTTGTTTCATACAGGCAGAACAACACATAATTCAATATAACATCTGTTCTTACATACACAACTTCAAACTTTTGAACTACTTAAGAGTTAGAAAAATGAATTCTGTGAAACTACCTAATTCTGAAAATTTTATTTCTAAATTTTTGCTGATTATATGTTTTGAATTTTATCTTTCAAAAAATGACTTTCATTAGACTTGAATAAATGGTCCCTATTTTAAATAAATTTTAAATGATACTGTTGTGCTTTAAATACAATATTATCTAAAATTTGAAAGATTATAAAATAACTGAGAGGCTAAGCATTTATAGCAAACCAAAATACATGTATATTCTGATATAGAAGAAAACATCACATTAATTAAATAATTGCAGATATTTTTAGTTACATTCTAAAGAATTTATCCTGAAAATAAGTGAACTATATTAACTAAATGTGTTACAATATTAATATATTAGCTTAATCTATATTATATTATATTATATTATATTATATTATATTATATTATATTATATCAAAACATTTGTTATACTATAGTACACTTTTATACTAATATAACCAAAGATATTTATAAAAATTTGATATAAGGCATATATATATATATTATAGCAGTGTAATTGGTAAAAATATTCCTCATTAAAGATTCAGAGATTTCTTTTTGTAACAATAGTTATAATAATAGCTAATTGGAAATTCATCTGAAATCTGATCAATTATAAGGTTAAACAAGAGAGTATTATGATTTCATGGTACGATCTTATTAAATAATCAATTAAATTTTATTGCAATGGCAAAAAAATCAAGCTGGTTATTTTAACCTCAGTCATTTATCTACTAGCTGACACATCTGAGAGTGAGGATTATAAAAAATGCTGGCACAAGAATGTTGCAACTCTTTGTTCCACTGTGCTTTTGGCCATCCTGTATGTCCTCTCCAAGGTAGAGTAATGTGAGTTTATGTCTGACAAAATCTGTAGGTCACTTATGTAAAAAAAAAAAAAAAAAGGAAGAAGAAACTAAGTAATTTTCCGTAGAAATCATTCTCAGAAACCTCAGAACAAGGTTAAGGTCCTCTTGCATTTGAAGATCTTACAACATATTCAGGACTACTTACTGTAAACTGAATTAACACAAAATCTGTTCTTACATATCACTCAGATTTTATACATGAAGAAAAAGACTAATTGAGAGATAGAGCTGTTTATTTCACTCAAGGGGAATTCCCTCCTCCACTCTTTTCCCCAGACCTTGATGCTTTTAGAATCACTTGGTACATTACCAATATGTATTACTATATAGATCACTAGCATGACAGAGCATGGGAAATTTTGAAACTTTATCATTGCTGAGACCAAAGTCAAGGAGCTTTAACTCTATATTCTCTTCTAGAGATTTATGAATTCAGGCCTTATATTTAAGTTTTTAATCTTACATTTTGAATTAATATTTGTGATTGGTGTAGGTCCAATTTCATTATTTTGCATGTGGATATCTAGTTTTCCCAAAACCATTTATTCAAATTTTTCCTTTCCCTATTGTGTTGTGTTCTTGTCTCCCTTGCCAAAGAGTAGTGTGTATATATATATATATATATATATATATATATATAGAGAGAGAGAGAGAGAGAGAGAGAGAGAGAGAGAGAGTAGTGTATATATATATATATATATACTGTGTTTGTGTTTATGTCAAGACCATCGTGATATGTGATCACTAAAGTTTTGTCATATATTTTAAAATCATGAGTGTAATGTTTCAAGCTTTGTTCTTACTTTTCATGATTACTTTTACTGTTTGGGGTCTTATGTGGTCCCATATGAATTTTAGGAATTTTTTGTTTTGCAAAAGTGTCATTGGGATATTGTTAGGGATTGCTTTCATTTGTAGATGCTTTGGACATTTTAGTATCATTAATTCCTCTAATCCATGAACACAGAATATCTTGCCATTTATGTTCTTTCTAAACCTTTTATTTATCTTTCTGAATGTGTTCTTTAAAAACTATAACACATTTAGAAAATGGGACCATTTTTTTATTCTGCATTTCTAAGGCAAGATATGTCTCGAATTATTAGATTTTGAAAGAATCATAACTTACCAGTGATTATGAGTAACCAATATCAAAACATCATATTCCTGATTATTTATCTTTAAACACATTCTTTCCTACTTAGAGATCATCAGTGCCATTTGTACCCAAGTCATATAGTGTCCTGGATCTTAGGTCTTGCCTTCAATTTAAGTATCTGGGAGGTATTTGGAAATGTTGATCATTTTTCTAAATAGGTGTCCCTTAGCTCACTACTCATTAACTCCTGTCACATATCCTACAAGATGTACTCTAAGTTTTATGACAAAATGTTGTGTTTCACTTTTTAATTAGTGTATATTTCAGGAGAAATTCTTTCATTTAACAATTTTTCTATATTCACACTATATACATAGCTCAATATATTTTTTTAAGATTCATTTATTCATTCATTCATTCATTCATTCATTCATTCATTCATTCATTCATTTATACAAGAACCAAGGTACAGGCCAGATGCGCAGGAAGGTGAGAGGATTCACCAGAGACAGACTGGGGCACAGAACAGGCAGACTGATGAAATACACTGCTGAGGGGAGCAGCAGTCGAGACAGGAGAGGTCTGCTGCGCCATGTGGGACCCTCATCGGCCGGCGGGGATTGAACCAGTGCTGCAGAGGCTGCGGACAACTTCACAGTGCTGCCCTCAACCGCCTGCGTCACCAGGGGAGGCCCCTCATAGCTCTATATTAAGTGCTAAGGATACAAAGCCTTTTAAACCAGGAACAACACTTGAAGTACTTTATAAAATAGCAGAGAGACATTGAAGTAAAGAGACTTGTAGTTAAATACTGTTTAAAATTGTCTAATAGAAACTCAAGTGCAATATTGATTTTGATGGCCCAATGAAGTACAGTTTACTGATATTTATAAGACAAATTTTGGCTTATAAAGGTAACTTTATAATAGTCCTGATGGAATGGGTTCTCTCTGTCACTGTAGATTTTCTGACTTAACTGTGCAAAAACTTAGTGGGGATCTAATAGAAGAAATTCAAGCATCATATAGGTGCTTTTGCTAAAAACCTTTAAAAGATTCTTCAAACCCTGAGAATTTATGAAATCTATTCACAGCTCTGCTTGAGTCTCTGCCTAATTTTCAAAACCTTTGACTTCTAAACTCTGCAGTTATCTGTAAGTATTGCCAGGTGATTATTAGAACAAAGATATTAAATGTCACCTTAACACTTTGCTATTATTCTGAGAAGACTATTCTTTCTACGAGTCCAATTTTTTTCTGACAGAAAAATGATTCCTTCTGCTTTTTTTTTCTTGACAGAACAGAAAACCATGGAGAAAGATTGTGTTGTATATTTTTGGATCCTTTATAAAAAGATACTGTGAATTTTATGTGAGACAATTGCCATTATACTTTACCCTTTCAACTGTTTGGATTTTTAGCAAACCTGAACACAACGAAATATTTTAAAATATATTCACCTGAAATTTATATAGTTACATTGAAGGTAGTTGTATGTAGAGGACTTCCTTCTAATTAATTGGAAATATTTCTACAAAGACTGAATGGAACAGTCCTGCATGTACAGTCAGGAATTATTCAGTCCAAATCTGAAACACTATGTGCACTGACTTGTAGCCATGGCACCATTTATAGAATATAGTCATTGAAATACTAGTTCCTGCTCACAATGGCTATGCCTGAATCGATCTGAACGTACATTTGTGGCTATAACTTTCTAATTTATTATTATTATAATTCTCAATTTGAATTATAATTTTCTAATATTTTATATTGGATAATATTTTATATTATCCATGGAAGATAAGTTTTTTTTTCTCACAGAGTAAGTAGAAGCTTGTCTATTTCCACAATTTTATGTGTAAATATTAGTGAGTTCCTGGAAATCAGCCACTGCTTAATAGCTTTCAGTACATTTAAAAAATAAAATGAGTTAATGGATGTCTAAAGTTCAAAGCTGCAAAACTGTGCCATTTGTGTCCAAGTCAAATAGTCTGCTGATCTCAGATCTTGTCTTCCATTCAAGTATCTGGGAAGTATTTGAAAATATAAAGAGATAGAAGTTAAAAAATGATAATGACTGCAGTACTGATCAGATTGTAATACTGGGATAATATTTAGAATATTATTATTGAATCGATGATGTACTTTTTTAGCTTTAGTGTTACATTATTTCTAACATGGTACTGCTATATATAAGAAGCACAGATTCAGAATTAATGACATGTATGTACATTCTCTGGAGTAAATTTATTAGCTGATCAAATTGGAATTAAAGTTTCAGTTTGGGAAAACATTTCCTAGAGGCTTTGTTATGATTTATCATTTATAAAATTGCCATGAAATAAGTAAGTATAATGGCAAATAGAAAATGTTACTTTCAGAAAGAAAATAGAATTGAATTACAAATTATAGAAACAGAATTACCCATAAAACACTATAAAGATCTGCCTTTTTTATATTTCTTAGCAGAAATTTTGTGTAGATATTCATGCTTTTAATTGACTGCAATTGCTAAAAATATAATGCCAAAAGGTAATACTAAAATATATTTTTCCTTTTAAAATTAATTCTATTGGGCCTCCCCGGTGGCGCAGCGGTTGAGCGTTGGGTTGCGAAACTGCGCGCGGCCTCTGCGGCGCCGGTTCGATCCCCGGCTGCTCCCCGGCCACCAGAGGAGGGTCCCACATGGCGTGCAGACCTCTCCTGCCGCCCGCTGCTCCCCTCAGCAGTGTACTTCGGTCCTTCTGCCTGCTCTGCTCCCCGCTCTGGCTCTGGTGAATTCTCTCACCCTCCCGCGCTTCTGACTGTACCCAGTGCATGTATAAACAAAACAAACAAACAAACCAGCAAACAAATAAATAAAGCATGCCTCTATAAAAAAAAAAAAAAGAACAAAAATAAATAAATAAAATTAATTCTATTGTACTATCTTTCAATATTTTCATATATGGCAGTCAAAAATTCAAATTCAGATCATTTTTACCATTTTCAATCATGTTAAGATTTTCTAAGCTAGTCATTTATAGAACATCCCTCTAATTTTTTTTTGAAAATATCAGATTAATTAAAATGTAAAAAAAAATTAAGATTTGGAAATTAACCAAATGCCTACGTTTAGGTAAATTCTTGACTTATAAATATTTGATACAGTATGTAGCTTTGACAGTAGTACTATATAGCTAATAATGTAGACAATTATGTAGAGAGAGAGAGAACTAGGACAAGAGGGGAGCAAATATGTGGCAGTTACAATATGCTATGCATACATATTGGAGAAGAATCTTGAAGAAAGAAGTTTTACAATATTTTAATAATTTCATTGTGAAACTGAAAGATTTCTTCATATCCTTTATTTCATCTTTCCTGTAAACTTCATTTCTCATTTGTTGCCTTAAATCCTCATGAATGAATGTATTCAGATTGGAGTGTTCTGAGAAGTGAAATTAAGTTAAAAGAATGATTTCCAGGACACAGAAAGTGAATACCCTTTTTTGACTATAGTTGTGTGGATTTGGGGTTGAGAGGGCTCAGTATGCATTGATTAAGTAACTAGATGATGAGCAGTTCTTTCCATTAGAAAATAAAATAAGACATGATGAAAAAACTTTTCCACTTTAGACAGATGAAAGTCTTCCTGTAGAATCTGATTTTAGGAATTTAAAAATTAACCTTTCCACAATTTCAATATATTTTCATTCTTATTATAAATGTACCAATACACTTTCCCCACAATTTTCTATCTGTTATGACTATTTCAACTCTTTTCAGTACACCCCTCTCGTCTGTTCTAAGATGCATATCTTCTTGTAGCAAATCTTTTACCAATATTAATCCAGGCTCTTGTACAAAACATTCCTGTAAAGAATTAGCTACAACATAATGGCTTAGTTCTAAGTGTGTATCTGTACATGGTACAGTGGGATATTTTCTAATGGGCGATTTTTAAAGTCAATGAGTCACAAAACTGAACTATATTCTTATCCCTTAATCTGATTTCAGTAAGCTTTTCACACAAAGACTCTATAACTGAATATTTTAACAAATATTTTTAAAGTTTATTTAGGTGAAAGAATTACATATGCAACTATTCACATTTAGACTTACTATGTGATTAATTAGGTAAATTAAAATGTTTGGAATTCCTTCCTATATGTATATCTTTATTGAATATGAAGGAGTTGTTTGTAAATAAAACACAGAAAAAGCAAAATGCTGCTTTTGTGACAGTGACATGCATTTTTTTAAAAAAGCATTTAAATTTTCAGAAGCTAGAGCTTTAAAAGTCAATCTCCATTTTGCTTATGTCAAGCTTTGCGATATTTATGAATAGTTCAATTGCCTACTTTAATTGGCTTTTGTATGGGTTGCTTTACCATTTTTTTCTCATTTTCTAGTTCACTGAATTCCAAATAAGTTTAAAGAATATGGCAAATTCTGGTGGTTCTCTTGTTCACCTCTCCTTTTTTGTCTTTAATCTCGATTTTTAGTTCCCTAATTAAAGACATCTCACATGCCGATTGCTTTCATATATAAGTTTCTTACATATTTTACTTGTTCACTTCATAAAGTATAAAATCCTTTGTATTTTCATTTTAAAAATCAAAATGTCTGCCTGTAGAGATTTTGAATATAAAATTACATATGCAATCAGAAACAAGTGCAAAAACAGGAACCCACACTTTGAGAGAAACCAGGAAGCTGTCCTTTAGAACTAACAACTAGGTATGTCTGCCTCTCTTAGCAATTAATTACCTTCTCTCTCTTATCAATTTTAGTATGGATTCAAACTTCTATGGAACTATGAGCTTCATAAAATGATCACAGTAATTCTTATTAAACTGCTTCTAGGAATGTGAACTGTCAATCTAAACATCATTTTGAAGTGACTAGAATAATCCAAGCACCAATGTTTTACACCATTTAAGATCTGGCAAAAAATTAGAGGGGTCAGCTGGGGGTCAGTTGTTTAATTTTTAACCTCTTCTTAGTTTTTAACCTTCTCATTAATATCCATTAGACCCCTAATGGATATTAAATTGGAAAGCTATTTTGGTAAATTTATATTTGCCTTTACACTTTCCTATCCAGCACCTCATTTTTCCCCATCTCTACCTCCCACATCTCATTTTTCCATATTCTATAATTGTAGGGACTTGCTCCTCCCAAGTAACATCCCTAACTATTGCCAAAATTCTCAAGTACTTTTCTTGCTCTTGAGAATATGATATTTTCAGACAGTGCAGGAGAAAAGCCATGGTCTCTGTATTCAAACCCAAGGTCTGTTGGTTCTAGCTAATTTCTCAGAGACTTGGCCCCCTCATCTGTAGGATAGTGCAGGTGCTTGTGCATCAATGAGATGGGAAGCCCCAGGAACTTGGCCCAAGATATTCATTTTAGGAGATATTTTTAAAACTAAGTGTAAACTACCTGTGGATAATTTGTTTTCTAAGGCTCTTGTACTTCATCTGGTTTAGAGTAAAATATATTAAGCTTTGGATGACTTTCTTTGGGCCCAAATACAAAACTGAAAATCTCCCTTAATTTTTTGGATAATAGCCAGAGAAATGATAAGAAGCAGGCATGGGGAACTCAAGGTTTTCATATTCACATTTTGTGTTGTGCTTCAGGCTCATCATCCCAATTGAAATTTGTGTTAATTATGCAAATTTGCCTATATTGTATTCAGATTAATAAGTAAAGTTAAGCTTCTTTAACTATTCTATAATTGATCTAATTTTATCCAGAAGCCCTCTTCCCTCCAATTAAAGGCAAGTGTGATATGAGGCACACTATTAGTCTTAACACACACACATACACACACACACACACTGTAAGTGTAATATAGTTCAATGTGCTAAACTCAGAATGACCAAGTCATTTTATTATCAGCTTATGGAATCCAATCTGTTTGTGATCATTTAATATTTCAGATTCAAATCCCACCTGGATTCTTTCCAGATGGTATTTGTATATGACAGTTTGCATAGTTGTGATTTATGAAATATATAAGGGCTAATGCTTCTAAAAAAAGAGACTGAGCCAGAATTGGTTCTTGTACACTGTGAATTAAAGTTGATGGCTGCTGCCATCTGTGATCTGGTTTCTCAGAGAGGGCTCAACCTCATCTTGGTTGTTGTTGCCCCTGTGTTTTCCCTGAGGTCTGACCCAAGTTTTCTGCTATGCAGCTTTCCGTGACAGGGTAATTTCATTCCTAGTTAAGTGAAATCCTGAGTAAGTTTGCTAAATAGAATGGTCAGGTCTTATATATTTCTCCACATGGCACATGTGAAGTAGATGTCATTTATGTGACATGGGGTTGTCTGAAAAAAAACCTTGGCATCTTCCTTTTTTTTTTAATTGCACCTATAGTGCCCTGCCATAGTTCATTGTCTTTCCTTCCTCCACCAGTTCCCACCTCTACCCTCCCCTCTCTGTGAAGATGTGGTATATATACACAACAAAATACCACTCAGTGATCAAAAAAACAAACTCATGCCATTTACAACATGGATGGGACTGGAAAGGATTATTCTAAGTAAAATAAATCAGGAAAAAAGATAAATAGCAGACTTTCCTTTCACCTCAGCATTTCTCAGAGGTGATTTTATTCTCATAGGAAGTACCATGTGGGAGACACATTTCATATGTCTTTCTACAACACCCCAAATATAAAAGGAACAGCCAATAAACCCTCTTCCTTAAGCCTTGCCTTCAGCTTGTTTATCACTCTGCATGTCCCATGGAAGTTTTGTCAAAAATGAGA
Source organism: Talpa europaea (assembly GCF_964194135.1). Classification (NCBI taxonomy): domain Eukaryota; kingdom Metazoa; phylum Chordata; class Mammalia; order Eulipotyphla; family Talpidae; genus Talpa; species Talpa europaea. The sequence goes on along the minus strand of NC_140068.1, from coordinate 47,803,509 downwards.
GACACCTCATTTTAATATTAATATTAATATTAATATTCCATTGTGTATATGTACCACATCTTTTTTTGTTGTTGTTTTAAAGATTTATTTGTTTTACACAAGCACTGGGTACAGTCAGAAGTGCGGGAGGGTGAGAGAATTCACCAGAGCCAGAGGGGAGAGCAGAGCAGGCAGACTGACAAAATACACTGCTGAGGGGAGCAGCGGGCAGCAGGAGAGGTCTGCTCACCATGTGGGACCCTTGCCCGGTGGCCAGGGATGGAACCGGTGCTGCAGAGGCTGCAGGCAGCTTCACAACCCAGCGCTCAACTGCTGCGCCACCAGAGAGTCCCTGTACACCAGAGAGTCCCTGTACCACATCTTCTTGATCCAGTCATTTATTTTTGGGCATTTGGGTTGTTTTCATAGCTTATACCAGATGGTCTCACTCATAGCAGGAATTTTGAAAACCTAAATAAGGGACTAGGTAAAAGACTAATTATAATAAAGTAAAAAATGAAATCAACAAGCAACTATAAACCAGAGACACACTACAGGGCAGAGGGTAGGTGCAGAGGGAGTAGGATCAAAACAAGGGGTTTGGGAATTGTATGGGGCCTATAACTAAGATGAAAATACATACATTGTGCAAAAATAAAAAATTATATAAAATATATAAAATTAAAAAATAACAATAAAAAAATGAGAGACTCTCTGTCTTTAAATTTCCCACCTAACCTTGTTCTGCAACTATGCTGGGTGATATGAGTCTGCTTTTCCCTTCTTCTGACAACCTATATGAGTAGGAAAATGTGCTCCCTTTTTCCCCCTTTTCCTGGATAAAACATCTATATCCTGTTTTCTGTATTTCTGAAAAAAACATTAATTCATGTATCTCTCCTATGCAACTGGAAGAGAAACTGGATTATTAAATAGGGAACATAGAAAGGAGGAATTTCAGGAATTTAAAAATCATTATATACCTTTTATTTATTTTATTTATTTTTTTTTTAAGATTTATTTATTTATTTATTTATTTATACAAGCACTGAGTACAGTCAGAAGCGCGGGAGGGTGAGAAAATTCACCAGAGCCAGAGCAGGGAGCAGAGCAGGCAGAAGGACCGAATTACACTGCTGAGGGGAGCAGCGGGCGGCAGGAGAGGTCTCCGCGCCATGTGGGACCCTCCTCTGGTGGCCGGGGAGCAGCCAGGGATCGAACCGCCGCTGCAGAGGCTGCGGGCAGCTTCGCAACCCAGCGCTCAACCACTGTGCCACCGGGGAGGCCCTTATACCTTTTATTAATATATTAACTATTAGCTACCTTTTATAGGTGCATACCTCATCAGATGACTGTTACCACATCACACCCATCACAGCGGTGTGTTGAACCTCTTTCCTCCTTTCATCCTCTCTCCCCATACTCTCCTGATAGACTCAGTTCTGCAATCAGATTTCTAGGGCTTATTTTGGTTTAGTTGTCTGTCCTTCATTTTCTCTTGTTTCTTTATGTTCTGCACATAAATGAAATCAGCTGTTACTCATTTTGGTCCTTCTGACTTATTTTGCTCAGCATAATTCCCTCCAGTTCTATCCATACAGCAGCAAATGGCAAAAGTTCATCTTCTTTTTTATAGCAAATTAGTATCGTGTTGTATGTAAGTTCTACATTTCCTTAATCCACTCAACTAGTGTTGGGTACTTAGCTTATCTCTATATCCTGGCTATAGTGCTGCAATGTATGTAGGCATGCATATATCTCTGTTTTTTCTTTTTGTTTCCCTCACCAGTAGAATCAAGTCCCCAAAGATATCACTGCAGCAAATGTCATAGACTGTTTTGCTTATGTGTTCTTCTTTGTATTTTGTTCTTTTGTAATTAACATCCTAGTCTTTAATCCATGTAGATCACATTTTTGTGGATGGAAATAAAGTTTTGTATGAGTTATATGTGAGACATAATGTATATATATACACATGCATATATGAAAGCAAACATGCATATAAATGCATATATACACACATGTATTCCTTTTAAGTCTTCTTCCTTTTAATAATATGTCATGTAAATAGATCATGCAATTAGAATTAAAAACCTCAACTGTATAAGAACAAGGGAGTAAGGGCACAAATATCGTGCTTATCACTCCTTTTCTAATCTTGCCTGCCAGAGTATAGGATAAAAGAATAACTAAATATACTAGTTTTCCTAAAAGTGCAATTATTTAAAGTGAAATAATTTATTTTATAACTGCAGTATTTTTTACTCTTATGTTTGCATTTTATTTCAATTTTTTACAGGAAAACTGACACCAAGTATATCAGATTCATATAGCTTTACATAGTTCCTTAGCTCTTCACTGCTAAAGAAGCTTGTTACCACAGTTGTCTACACAGACCAAATAGGTGTCCTCCTTTTTTGTTCACAAGTCTTTTAGTCTTTATTTTAATTAAGAATATATCCCTTTTCAAAAAAAATAAAAACTTATGATTTATCCTCAAAGAATAAAGCATTGCAAATGTGAAAAGTTTTTAGGTTTTTTTTTTTTCTTTCTTTTCTTTTTTTGCTGTGGATGCTCTATGAGTAAAGTCTTTAGTATCTTTAAATTGTACCATTTCTGAGAAAAAAATTATAAAAGTCCTCAGAAGTGGGCATGAAAATACTGCTGGCAAATTCTAGTGCCAATGAACAGAAGAAACAGACATCTCCCCTTTTTCACCGTTCGGGAGCTATTTTTTTAAGAGCTATTTTTTAATGACCAGTGAGAGTTACAACTCTGTGTACCTGATAAAGTTATCTGATTAAGAATCCAACTGGATCTGAACATTGTCATCTTAGCTGAGGCTGAGTGCAGGAGACATATGTCTCATCTTTCTACTTGCACTTCATGGCTTACTTGTTTCCTCAATAGAAATGCAATCTGCTATTTAGCTATTAAAGCATTACTATTCCCAGTTCAGTAATTAAGGTTGTCTCTGTACTTCCACTGAAACCCTTACTTTTCAAGGATTTTAAACCATGGGTAAAAATTGAAAATTGGCATTCAATGTTTAAAGGCATTCAATGTGTAAATGTATTTTTTTGCAATTAAATTAGATAAATAAGTGCATGATTTGGATACATAAATTAGAAGATATTTTCATGAATTCTAATATACCACTTGAAATTTTGATATATTTTTAAATTAACTGTACATAGTATAAGAAAAGGCCAATGGAAGCACCATTTAGTGAATGCAAAAAAAAGGTAAAAACCACAATTGTACCCTTTGGTTTACAGTGTAACAACATTGTTGATGTCCTCCTTCCCACCCCTTGAGCAGGACCATGCTCTCCTCTGGGCTCTGGAAGTTGGAGAAAAGCTCTTAATGTGCAGAGAATAGGTCTGCTGTGTTGGAGAGTATTACTTTCTTCACCAAAGTAGTTAAAAAATCTGGTCTCTTGGTATTAGGTGTGATATATTCTTTGATGTGATTTGTGTTCCAAGAAAACACCCATGTTTATCTTTTCACTCTTAACTTTCCCTGCCTCCTACACCTCTCTTTTCCAAGGAGCACTCTCTCAAGCAATCTTTCCCCAAGACTATTTCTAGAGAATCCAATGTAAGACTTTTTAGTACACTTCCATTTATTTTTAAACTAGATCTATATCATATTTTATTACAATATTTAACTATATATAATATATTATTACATATAATATACATAATTAATATACCATATAACTCAGTCCCAATTTAAGAATTTTCCTTAAAAATGTGTAAATGTTTCTAGTTATGTATTTGTAGAACTTCTATTTTTTGTCAACAACCAGAATGCTTTATAAATACTTTTATGAAACAAAATGTGTAACATAGTACCTGTAGTCTTCATTTGAAGGGTCTGCTAAATTCAAGAGCTGAAAAAAATCATTGGCCTTAACAAATGTATTCTATTTCATTGTAGAATATACATGTACCACTTAAATATAAGAATACTAAACAAAAGTCCTTCTCACAGCATTCAGTATTGTTTCATTCCTATGAAATTTCCACATTGCCACAAAAGGGATATATGTAAACTCCAAATTTTACCATATCACTCCTTATAAAAAAAAATTTCTGTGGTCCTATATGTTTCAGAATTAAAGAATAATATCCTTATATCTGGGTCCCTCAACCTGATCTATGCTTTTATTTTCTCAAACATATCACTTCCTCACATTTTCCTGATTTGCACTTCATCTCTATCCTACATATTTTTCCTTATTTTCTATTATGCTTCATAACTCAGCTCAAGTATCACCACCAGGAAAGCTTTGACCTCTCAACCCCAGCATAGAATAGAATTGTTGTCTCTCCTCATGTTCCATGCATATCTCTACTATGTTAGCTAAGAAAATGTACCAAACTGATTAGCTTACTTTCTCTAAGCAAGTGGAAACAATACCCAGGTGGAAGGGTTTAGCTCTTAGGAAGGTGCCTACTAATATACTTAAATATTAGACATAAACTACTGAATAAATTAATTTTGAATATACAAAAGTAGATAGAACATTATTCCTTGTTCCTAAGCAACTGGCCATCTACTGTGAACAGATGCTTTTCAATTTATTAGTCTATGCAAAATAATTATGAATAGATTTTATCCACATAAGACTTTTAACGGTTTTAATCCAGGACTGAACTAAATGCATTTTTTTTTTTGGATGAAGGGGGGAAAAAGGAGTTTTAAGAGTCTCATATATTTTTGACAATGTCTCTTAGCATTTTTTGGCTGAAGTTTAGACATTCATGTGCCAATAAATGGATCAGGTAACATCCCATCTCATTCTGTCCAGAACTTCCATCTGTTCTGAGCAGACAAAGCCTTAACTGTCAGTGTACTTTAAACATTTTAATGGGCATTTAGTCAAATGTTCTCATTTAACAGTTGCTTTTACATACAAACAAACTGGAGACTGGTAATAGAAGTCAAATTTCAGTGAAGGACTATGGGAACAGTGTAATATGATTGTTTTGTCATTTACCATGATGATTTCTTTATCATGGTAGAAGCGTCATGCAGTAGTGGATATAGATAGATTAATCATGAACTCTCTCTCTTGAAGTTCAGAACTCTTTCCTGGTCATTTTAGCGGTGAAGGTAGTGCCCTTGGTATGAATTTTTCAATCATTACATCTCCTCTGGAAAATAGGATGACATTTATATGTTGTTTTCCTCCTACCCATCTATTTCTCCTACTCTAATCCCTAGCTCCCCAACACACACACACATACACACACTTTCAAATACTGCCAAAAGAGTGACTAACTGGTGATTAAATGATAAGGAATGCACCACTTTCCTCAGCATCACTGTAGAAAAAAAATGGAATCCCACTACCCTATATGTCCTAAGAAAGATGAGACTTTTGTACTAAAATCAGAAAAAGGAAAGAACAAAATTGCTAATTTCTTGGCTACTCTGTAATGCAGCCATCTAAAATTACTGAACACTGCAAAAGTAAGGTTCTTTGCTTTTGTTTTTGTTTTCAATTGTCTTTAGGTGGAGTCTGGGAGACTAACAGCATAATTAAATTATAGGACTAAAATATCAGGAGTGGGTCAGCCCAAATCCTTACCAGGCAAGGAATATGTGGTAGAATTAAAGTAAGGGGCACCACAGAGTAAGAAGCTCTATAGAACTGATAGGTCACACATTCAGTTACATACACACACACACACACACACACACACACAGATACACACATATACCTAGATACTTGTAATTGCATTCAGCATTGATTGAACACCTAATCTATTCTCTGTCACATGTCAACTATGATATAAAATACAGATTTATTAAAACTAATTCATTAAATGATTGATATATTCACCTCCCCCCACTGCCTCTATAGGTTGATATATTTAAAAATAATCTGTTATATAAAAATGACAAAAATTAATTATTAGTGTATTGTAAATTCCATGAAAATAACAACTAGTTATGCATATAAAAATAGGATACAACAGATTTCTCAAATACCTAATATATAGTATTGGCAAAGTTACAAATAGGTTATTTTAATTTCTCTCTTTAGTTCTTGTAACTTGACGTTATTTGAATAGAGTGATATCAAGTACAAGTAACTGTACTTGATGACTAGAATGAATAGATATATATCCAATATGGGTTAAAGTAAAATGTAGAAATATATAACTTAATTAGATCAAAATTAGCTTAAATGTGATTTTTAATACATTAAAATTAGCTTAACTGTGATTTTTAATACATTAATAGCATCCTTTCTTTATGTAATATCTCCCAAGTTGTTTAATTACATTTTAAACAACTGTTGGAAGATGTTAGAGTAAGTATTAAAAGAAGCACTGTAATTTTTTAATTAATTTTTATTGAGATGATATTGATTAAAAAATAACAGTAAGCTTAGGAGTACGGGTCATCTCTCTTCAAATGTAGTATGCATATTGTCACACCACACCCCCCACTGAAGCACCCAGAACCCTTCACCACAGTCTGTTGTTCCACCTGCACCCTCTGTTCTGATCCCTACTTTGCTCTGGTAACCTCAGTTTTGCAGTCAGAAGCCGAGATTTATTTTGATTTGACTTTATCTGTTCCTTTGTTTGATGTTTATTGCCTTTTTTTTAATTTAAATATTTTATTTTATATAATTCTTACATCTTTTTTCATCTTTGCACAATGTATGCATTTTCATTTTGGTTATATTCCCCATATAATTGCCCCCTGCCTTATTTTGACTCTAGTCCTTCCTTTCCCCGCCCCTTCCTCTTCCCCCCTATAGTGTGTCTCTGGTTTATAGTTGCTTGTTGATTTTGATTTTTACTTTGTATTGATTAGTCTTTTTCCTGGTCTCTTATTTAGGTTTTCTAAATTCCTGCTATGAGTGAGACCATCCAGTATTTTTCTTTTTCTTTCTAACTTATTTTACTGAGCATGATCCCTTCTAGCTCCATCCATGTTGCTGCAAACTTCATGTGTTTATCTTTTTTGATTGCTGAGTAATATTCCATTGTGTATATGCACCACATCTTCTTGATCCAGTCATCTATTTTTGGGCATTTGGGTTGTTTCCAAAGCTTAGCTATTGTAAATAGTGCTGCTATAAACATAGGCATGCAGGCACCCTTTGGAATTACTGTTTCTGTGTCATTTGGGTAAATACCTAGGGAACTGCAAATCAAATCTTCAATGAGATACCATCTTACACCAGTGAGAATGGCACATATTAAAAAAACTAGCAACAACAAATGTTGGGGAGGTTGTGGAGAAAAAGGAACTCTCCTGAACTGCTGGTGGGAGTGCAAACTGGTCCAACCACTATGGAGAGGTGTGTGGAGATTTCTTGACCTAGTAAACATAGAGCTTCCATATGATGTTTACTGTCTTTTTGGTATAAGTCTTTCTCTTAAGTGGAAGGTAACGTCTCATTGTGGGCTAAACTTGCATTTCCCTGATAACAAGTGATAAGTATGTTTGTCATGTGCTATTGGCCATATGTATGTCTTTTTTGAAGAAGTGTCTATTTAGGTCTTCTGCCCAATTTGTCAATGAGTTATTTTTTTTTCCCTGTTGTTGAGTTATATGAGATTTTTGTAAAATTAGTATATTAAGCCTTTGTCATAAGTGTGATATACAAATGCCTTCTCCCATTCAGCAGGCTGTCTTTTCATTTTAAGATGTCTTTCCATCTTCTTTGAAGCTTTGGTAGAACTCAGAAGCGAAGCCATCTGTTTCTGGTTTTGTTTTTTGGGAAGAATTTTGATTACTGTTTTAATCACCTTGTTTGTAACTGGTCTGTTTAGGTGTTTTTGTTTCCTTCTGATTCAATCTTGGAAATTTGTTTATTCTAAGATCCTGTCCATTTTTCTAGATTATCCAGTTTATTGACATAAAGATTTTCATGACACTCTTTTATGACCCACTGTATTTCTGAGTTTTTGTTGTAATTTCTCCTCTGCCATTTTTTTTATTAGCATTTTTTCCTTTTTTTTAATTAGGCAAGCTAAAGTTTTGTCAATTTTTTAAAATTTTTATTTATTTTTATTTTTTATTTTTATATTATTTTTAGTTTTTACATCATTGTTCATTTTCAAATAATATTTGCTTCACCCCACCCCTTCACGTGTCGTTCCCATAGAGTTTCCTTCACCAGTGCACCCGTGCACCATCACCTCAGTCCCCTGTGCTCCTCCCTCCCTCCCTCTGATCCCTCTCCCTCCTCCTCCCCTGCAGGATGTCTCTGATTTATAATTGTCCATTTTTGCTTTGTTGTGTTTTGTACTGTTATTATTTTTTACACTGATGTCTTATTTGGTTCCCCTATATTCCTGCTATAAGTGAAACCATGCAATATTTTTATTTTTCCTTCTGGCTTATTTTACTGAGCATAATTCCTTCTAGTCCCATCCATGTTCCTGCAAATGGCATGAGTTTATCTTTTTTGATTGCTGAATAATATTCCCTAGTGTATATATACCACATCTTCTTGATCCAGTCATCTATTTTTGGGCATTTGGGTTGTTTCCAGGTTTTATCTATTGTAAATGGTGCTACAATAAACATAGATGTACAGGTGTTCTTTTGAATCAATGTTTTTGTGTCCTTTGGGTAGATCCCTAGGAGTGGAATTGCTGGGTCATATGGTAGCTCCATGTTTAGTAGACTGAGGAACCTCCAGACAGCATTCCATAGTGGTTGAATCAGTTTGCACTCCTACCAGCAATGTAGGAGAGTTCTTTTTTCACCACACCCTCACCAACATTTGCTGTTGCTTGTTTTTTTTTTTTGATATGTGTCCTTCTTACTGTATAAGGTGGTATCTCAATGTGGTTTTAATTTGCATTTCCCTGATTATAAGGGATGTTGAACATTTTTTCAATGCCTATTGGCCATTTGCATTTCCTCTTTGGAGAAATGTGTTTATGTCTTTTAAGTTCTTCTGCCCATTTCTTAACTGGATTGTTTATTTATTTGTTTATTTTTAAATTTATTTATACATGCACTGGGTACAGTCAGAAGCACGGGAGGTTGAGAGAATTCACCAGAGCAGGGAGCAAAGCAAGCAGAAGGAGCGAAGCACAATGCTTAGGGGAGCAGCAGGCGGCAGGAGAGGCCTTCAAGCCATGTGGGACCCTCCCCCAATGGCTGGGGAGCAGCCGGGGATCAAACCGGCACTGCAGAGGCTGCGGGCTGCTTCACAACCCAGCGCTCAACTGCTGCACCACCGGGGAGGCCCAGGGTGATGAGTCTTTAAAGATGTTATTGCAATATATGTCTTGTAGTGTTTTACCTATATTTTTTCCCTATATATTTTATGGTTTCAGGTCTTATGTCCAGTTCTTTTATCCATTTTGAGTTGATTTTTGTGCACAGTGAAGGGTAGTGGTCTATTTTCATTTTTTTGCATGTGGTGGTCCACTTTTCCCAGCACCATTTATTAAACAAACTGTCCGTGTTCCATTGCATATTCTTTGCTCCTTTGTCAAAGATCAGTTGTCCATATAAGTGTGGTTTTATTTCTGGGCCCTCTATTCAGTTCCATTGGTCTGTGTGTCTGTTTTTGTTCCAATACCAAACTGTTTTAATTATTATGGCTTTGTAGTATAGCTTGAAGTTTGGAAGTATGATACCTCTTTTCTCCTTTGTTTTCATCAGTAAGGCTTTGGCTACTTGTGGTTTTTTGAGGTTCCATATGAATTTCATCAGTATTTGTTCTATTTCTTTGAAGAATGTCATTGAGAGTTTTATTGGAATAGCATTGAGTCTGCATATTGTTTTTGATAGGATGGACATTTTAATAATGTTAATTCTTCCAATCCATGAACAGGGGATGTCTTTCTATTTCTTTGTGTCTTTTTCTATCTCTTTCGACAGTGTTTTATAATTTTCTTTGTATAGGTCTTTCACCTCTTTTGTTAGGTTTATTCCCAAGTATTTGAATTTTTTTGTTTCTATTATAAAAGGGAGGGTTTTCTTGATTTCTTCATCATATTGATTGTTTGTGTATAGGAAAGCTACTGATTTTTGTGTGTTGATTTTGTATCTGGCTACCTGACTGAACTGGTTGATTACTTTGAGCAGTTTTTCTGTGGAGTTTTTAGGGTTCTCTATGTATGTTATCATATCGTCTGCAAATAGTGGCAGTTTTACTTTTTTCTTTCCCTATCTGGATTCCTTGTATGTCTTTCTCTTATCTTATTGGCCTGGCCAGGACCTCCAGTATTATGCTGAAGAGCAGTGGTGAGAGAGGACATCCTTGTCTTGTTCTTGATCTTAAGGAAAGGGCTTCAGCTTTTCACCATTGAGAATAATATTGGCGGTGGGTTTGTCATATGTGGTTTTTATCATGTTAAGTTATGTTCCTTCTATCCCGAGAATTTCAAGAGCCTTCATCATAAATGGATGTTGTACTTTGTCGAGCACTTTCTCAGCATCTATTGATATGATCATATGCTTTTATTTTTCTTTTTGTTGATGTGTTGGATTACACTTATCAATTTTCGTATGTTGAACCATCCTTGTGCCCCTGGGATGGATCCCACTTGATGGGGTGTATTATCCCTGTGATGCACTGTTAGATTCTGTTGGCAAGGATTTTGTTGAGGATTTTTACATCATTGTTCATTAGGGAGATTGGCCTGTAATTTTCTTTTTTGTGCTGTCATTGTTTGCTTTTGGTATTAGTGTAATGTTGGCTTTGTAGTACGTATTTGGTAGTATTCCTTCTTTTTCAATTTTATGAAAGAGTTTATGTAGGATAGGCACTAATTCACTGCTGAATGTTTAGTAGAATTCATTTGTGAAGCCATCTGGACCTGGGCTTTTGTTTTGGGGGAGGAAGTACTCTAATTTTTTTGTATTATGAGTCACAGTTCTCACTTCAATCTTATCTCTTTTATTTTTTGGTTTATAATTTTTACCCTATTACCAATTATAGAACTTAGTCCATATTTTTCTGTTATTAATCTTACTTAAATTTAACTAACAGTTGGATTTAAATAACTTTCAGTACATTTTTGCTGCTGATTTTAAGCTTTGAGGGCTCTCAAATAGCTGTTAAATTATATAATAATAAATTTGCTCTCTGGTCTTTTTTATCTTTATCTTTTTAAAACATTGGCATTACTTCTCAGCTTATCATAATACCCAATACCCAGCTCTTATCTTCAGTATTTACAATTTGTTTCATTTTACTTCTGGGTTTCAACTATCATAAAATACAAGGATATACTGTCTTGTTATTGTTGTATTTTTTCAGATATGTAAGATAATATTATAATTCTTCCACAGAACATGAGATTATTATATAGAACATCTTTTTTATTTTTAATTTTAGTTTAGGGAATAGAATCATTGTCATTTGAAATAAAAAATACTCAAGTGGCCTAGTACATATGAGTGTATTAATATGTGGTATGTATACACAAGAGAATACTACTCAGTTAATAATGAAAAGATGAACTCTGACCATTTATGACAAAACGGAAACTGGATAAGATTATGCTAAGCAAAATAAGTCCAGGGAAGAATATACACTGGATGGCATCACTAATGTTAAATAAGAGAAACAAAAGAAAGGATTGGATAAAACAAAACCAGTAACAAACCTAGAAATCTGGTTCTAAATCTGAGACTATAAGAAGGGGAAGAGGAAGGTGGGGAGCAATGCGGGAAGAGCCAAATGGACACTGTGGAAGGACTAAGGGTGCCTTGTGGTGGGTGTAGTGAAGAGAGACATGATCCTGTGCCTCTGAATTGTATACAGTGATGTTACTTCAATTAAAAATAAATTTAAAAATTATTTTAGAGAACATGTAACATTGTCATGATTCTCATTTAAAGCACTTAGATAAGTGCTCATCGTGTTGAAATGTGCTTGTGCCATCTAGGAAAATTTAGTTCTTCAATTATTTATTGCAAAAGCTCTATATTATATAGTAACATTCTAATCACTAACTCTGATTTATACAACACAGTTTCCTTAACCATCTTGTAAAGTTTCCAAGTATACGTTTATCATGTAAATGCTTTGAATTTCTTTTAGTTTATTGAGAACAGATTAACTTTTTATATAGCCTACGTATCTCTTGCAATGACTGTGTAGTTTTATAATATTATGCTCTAATACTATTCACTCTGCTTAAGTCTAATCTTTAGTTGAAGTAATTAACTGCAATCCAGGCAAATAAAATTCCAGTAAGACTTCTTTGTTGTTGGGCTATAAGATAAAAATAAAGCTTAAAAAGTTATGCCAAAAAAATTATGCCAAAGTGACTTCTATATTTCATTTTATTATCACATTTTTAAAACCTATCATGCTCATTAATAATGACATTAATCTTTCATAAGCCTCTTTCATTTTCCCATCAGTTGCATATTAACATAATTACTTCTTATAATCAAATGAAAATCTATTTACATATACATTAACAATCATCTATGTATTATACATTTTACATGTGTTAATGACTAGAAAAGAATTTGAAATATTCATTTAGAAGATAACAAACTTTCAGAGTACTAAAATGAATCACGAATAAAAGAATATTCTATATTGTCACAAACTGAATTTAAAAAAAAAACGAAAAAATACAACATCCCCAAATCCCACATATTCTTTAAATTTCCACAATTGCACCACACTCCCATCAAGAAGTAGAGCTTGTATTTGCTTCCTTGAATCTCAGTAAGATTGTTACACATCTGCAAACTGGAACTCATGAGGAAATTGATGCCTTGTGGCTTCTGAGGCTAGGTCACAAAAATGAAAGCTGTTTATGCCTCATTTGCGGACTTGGGTCCAGACCTATCATGTAAGGAGTCTGACGTCACCATGCTGAAAGTCAGTGAATAGACAATCTGGTCAGCAGCTTCAGCGGAGTCCTCAGTCAGCGGGTATGTGAGCAAGTCCCATCGGTTACTCAGCTCAGCGGAGCCTCCAGATGTCTAATGTCCTGGCCACTCAGTGGCTGTAAACACAAGCCAGACGCCAAGTGAGAACTGCCCAGTAAATTTCTTTCCTGGTCCAGTGCACAAAACTATGTGCAAAATAAAGGATTGATTTAAGTTGCTAAATTTTAGGGTAATTTGATACATAGAAATGATATTCCTCATATTTAGCAGCGGAATAAGATGCTACCATTAAAAACACATGGCACTTCCTGTAGGAATGGGTGATATACAATGTGGGAGGATCTTAAGAAGACCTCCATTTGCTGTTTGTGTGGACTTAAGAATAAAGTAAGATGTTATAGTCTATCTGATCCTGTTTAGTGTTGAGATGACTTGGTCCTTTCAACTCTACCTGTATATATCCTTTGACATGTTCAAGTAAAGAGATAAATGTTTATTTACAGACAAATGCAAAATTATAGAAGTGGAAGATATATATACGTGTATATATCTGTATGGATATGCATGTCTATATACACATATGTGTATACATTATAGGTATTGTGTGTATATGTATATAATAATAATGTATATAATAAATAATACATTATTACATAAATACATATATTATTTATTTATTATGTATATAATACATATTATATAAATACAAATAATACATTATTATATAAATAATGTATATAATTTTTATATAAATAACATACATATATACATATATGTGTATATATATACATATACACACAATACCTATAATTTTATATATATATACACACACAATACCTATAATTTTCATCCTATTTTTTTTAAGATTTATTTATTTATTTATACAAGAACCGGGGTACAGGCCAGATGCGCGGGAGGGTGAGAGGCTTCACCAGACACAGAGTGGGGAACGGAACAGGCAGACTGATGAAATACACTGCAGTGGGAACTACAGGAGAGGTCTGCCTCGCCATGTGGCACCCTCGCTGGCCGGGATCAAACCAGCACTGCAGAGGCTGCGGACAGCTTCACCCCTGCGCCACCAGGGGAGGCCCTCAGTCTATTTTCTTGTGGGAATATTGAATCTAAATTTATTTTTTAATTGTTATTTTATTTTATATATTTTTACATCATTTTTCATTTTTGTACAATATATGCATTTTAATTATTTATGTATTTGTTATTTATTTATTTTTTTAATTTTTATTTTATTTATACAAGCACTGGGTACAGTCAGAAGCGTGGGAGGGTGAGAGAATTCACCAGAGCCAGAGCGGGGAGAGAACAGGCAGAAGGACCGAAGTACACTGCTGAGGGGAGCAGCGGGTGGCAGGAGAGGTCTGCGCGCCATGTGGGATCCTCACCTGGTGGCTGTGGATCTAACAGGCTCTGCAGAGGCTGCGGGCAGCTTAGCAACCCAGCGCTCAACTGCTGCACCACCGGGGAGGCCCCAATATATGCGTTTTCATCTCAGTTAAAGTCCCCATGAAATTCTCACCACCCATTCACCTGTGAGCTATCACCATGGTTCCTTGTGCTTTCCCACACCTGTTTTGATCCTACTCCCTTGATTATATGATGTTTATTTGATACTGGCCAGTTTATCATGCCTAGCCACATGAACATGACCTTTTCTCACTTCCTCTTTTCTTCTTTTTTTTTTTTTAAAGATTTATTTATATACTTATACAAGCACCGGGTACAGTCAGAAGAGCGGGAGGGTTAGAGAATTCACCAGAGCCAGAGCAGGGAACAGAACAGACAGACTTGACAAAATACACTGCTGAGGGGAGCAGCGGGTGCGGCAGGAGAGGTCTGTGCGCCATTTGGGACCGTCGCTGGCGGCCAGGGATTGAACCGGCACTGCAGAGGATGTGCGCAGCTTCGTAGCCCAGCGCTCAAACGTTGCACCACTGGGGAGGCCGGAGCACTATTTTACTTTGAGTAGTTCCAGACTTCCTGATATCAAAATCCAAGTTCTTGAGGGCCTCCCCGGTGGTGCAGCGGTTGAGTGCTGGGTTGCGAAGCTGCCAGCAGCCTCTGCGGCTCCGGTTCGATCCCCGGCTGCTCCCCGGCCACCGGAGGAGGGTCCCACATGGCGCGCAGACCTCTCCTGCCGCCCGCTGCTGCCCTCAGCAGTGTACTTTGGTCCTTCTGCCTGCTCTGCTCCCTGCTCTGGCTCTGGTGAATTCTCTCACCCTCCCTCGCTTCTGACTGTACCCAGTGCATGTATAAACAAAAAACAAACAAACAAATAATAAATAAATAAAACATGCCTCTATAAAATTAAAAAAATAATAAAAAAATTTAAAAAAAATTAAAAAAACAAAATCCAAGTTCTTGGATGTAAGACCTGAAACCATAAAATATAGAGAAGAAAACATAGGCAAAACACCTTACAGCATAAGCTTTGGTGAAGTCTTTGTTAATTCTTCTCCAGCAGCAAGGAAAACAAAAGATAATGTAAATAATTGGTACTACATCAAACTAAAAATCTTTAGTTGTGAAAAAACCCACAAGTAAAATGAAAAGATGCCCTGCTGAATGGAAGAAAATATTTGCACACCATACATCTGACAAAGGGTTGACATTAAAGCTCTATAAAGAGCTCATACTACTCAACAAAAAGCAGACAAAGTACTCATTAAAAATATGTGCAGCAGAGCTAAAAAGGCAGTTCTCCAAAGAAGACCAAAGGAGATGGCCAACAGACACATGAAAGATGTTCATCATCACTTATCATCAGGGAAATGCAACTGCAATCACAAAGAGATAGCACATCACAGCTGTGGGAATGGCCCATATCAAAAAGACAACAAGCACTAGTAAGGTTTTGGAGAAAAAGGAACCATCCTTTTGGTCCACAAACTAGATCAGCCCTGATGAAAAGCATTATGGAATGTTCTCAAAAGACTAAAAGTGGATGTGCTATATGACCCAACAATTCCACTCCTAGGTATCTACCAAAGAATACAAAAACACTAATTCAAAAGGAAATTTGCACTCCCATGTTTATTGCAGCACCATTTATAATTGCCAAGTATGATAAAAAACCTAAGTGTTACAAATGCATAAATGGACCAAGAAGATGTGGTATATATATATATATATATATATATATATATATATATATATATATATATACACACACACAAGGGAATACTATTCAGCAATCAAAGAAGATAAACTGATGCCATTTGTGGCAACATGGATGGAGTTGGGAAGAATTATGCTAAGTTAAGTAAGTCAGAAAGAGAAAGGCAAATATTAGCTCTTATACGTGGACTATAGAGAAATTGAACAAAGGGCCAGATAAAATTAAACTTATAAACTAACTCGTGAAAACTGACCACAGAACTGAGGCATCCAAAGGGGGAGGAGGGATGGAGCGAGAACAAAATGGGCTGGGATCTCAATGCACGATGGTGGAGGACCATGTGTTCTTTGGTGGTGGATGCCCCTGTGACAGCACCTGGAGAGGGGGTTGATGGAACCCTACAAAATACTAACAATTATGTGAACCAACAGTTCTTCTATTTAAAAAAGCATACAAATCCTTAACCAGTATGATATATTACTCCTAGAAAATGGCATCTATAATATAAAATAATGGCCTGTCAGTGAATAGTTTTCTTAACATTAAAATATTACTTGAATCAAAAAGTCTCTCAGTTCTAGTTTTCACAAAGTTAAATATATATATATATATCCATATATATCTCTAAAATGTTAAATTTAAAGAATTATAATTATAGTCTATAATTATAATCTATAATCTAACATTTAATCTATAAAATGTTAAATTTAAAGAATTATAGAAAAGTTCATCATCTTACTATCATTGTTGAGAATGATACAATGAGAATGTCTCAGAATAACAATGTTGTCCCTTAGCAATGAAAAAAATGCAACTTGTAAAAGAAAATGATGACTGCCTTCTCATTTATTTCAGTATCAATTTAGAAAGTAATATTTACTTATGTGGCACAACCATGGGACACTAACGTAGTCCATCTGTAAAGTAGAGGCTACAATCTACATGTATATTTGATTGTTTCAGTTAATCATACCTATTGTTTTTAAGTGTATTTCTTTTGAGTAAGAGGGAACATATCAGGAGAGAAGTCATACAAAGTATTTCCTTTGTGGATTCATCATCAAAAAAGATATAAAAATATAAAGGCTTTTGTAGTTCTACTTGGCAGAATAAACTAAGACCCCAGAACAAATAGAAGTCTTTCTTAAGCCTTTTGTTTGTCTCTTGAGCTGAGATATAAGCAGTGAGCAAGCTCTGTGTGCTAGAAAAAGCATTACAAAGCAGCCAGCGCTTTATACCTTGTCTAATACATATGGATGCAGCGGCTTTTCATGAAGGGGAGGCTCTGCCATTGCTATAAGAGAAGGAATAAGTTGTCTAATTCTAAGCTAAGGTCAGGAAGGTCAGAGAAGAGCACACTTTATTTCACTTTAGGACTAGCTTGAATGGTAGCAACTGTGGCTGGTAGCTTAGACTTCAATCCAAGCATGACAAGAGAAATAGAAAAAAAAAAAGATAAATAAAAGCGAAACAGCAAAAACATGGGGGAAATCAATAGACTAAATGAGATAGTGTTTGTTTTTCATTTAGTTTTGTATTTTAAGGGAATTGATTTGTCATCCAAAGTATAAAATCCATGAGACCTAATTAAATACAAAATCTCTTATTACCTAAATTTTCTCTCAACAAAGGTTGGTATTAAAATGTCAGCAATAGTAATAACCTAAGCGTCCAACAGCAATTGAATCAATGACCCAATGCAGAAATCATATTATAACAGCTTAGGTGGTCAGACTTTCCTCTAATAGTAAAGATTTTTATCTTATATCTTTTATATGTTATTTTAAAAACAACTCTGGAGAAAAACAGTACCAAACTATTTTTTTAAGATATTTATGGGTTTTAGCATTAACTTTCCATATCATTACAAAGGCTATTTAAAAAATAAAAAATCTTAAATTTCTCTGAGTATCAAGCTTCAGTTTTGGTCAAAATTCGACTGCATTGTATTTTTTGCTAGTATATTTGATAGAGTTTTTCTGATTTTTAAAGTAATAGATTAGACGTTTGGGAAGTTCATGTGCATGTATGTATGTATGTGTTTCATATGAGACAAAATAGCAAATTTTAGTGATTTAATTAAAAGATATTTTATTTTATTTTATTTATTTATTTCATTGTTTAATAAAATGCTAAAATGTTAAGAATAAATCTATAAATCATTCATATGTGCATTTTTTAATTTTTTTTAAAGATTTATTTATTTATACAAGCACTGGGTACAGTCAGAAGCGCAGGAGGGTAAGAGAATTCACCAGAGCCAGAGAAGGGAGCAGAGCAGGCAGAAGGACTAAAGTACACTGCAGAGGGGAGCAGCGGGCGGCAGGAGAGGTCTGTGCGCTATGTGGGACCCTCCTCCCATAGCCCAGGAGCAGCCGGGGATCGAACCAGTGCTGCAGAGGCTGTGGGCAGCTTAGTAACCCAGTGCTCAACCGCTGTGCCACTGGGGAGGCCCAATGTGCATATTATTTTTAATACATAAAGTATGATATGTTTCTTCAAATTGAACACCCACACATTACATTGAATAATCTAGTAATTTTTAAAATTTCTGACATTCTATAAGGTTGACTATTATAAATGTTAAATATAGAATTATAACATCAACTCTCAGGGGTTTAGTTATAGAACAAAGGACATTAATGTTGAGAGAGAGGAATGAAAAAAATAAGTATAAAACTAGATTTAGAATATAAATGTTGTAATTGTGACAAAATGTATGGGGGGGTCACCAAAAATAAAGTAAGAATAATGAATTACTCCTGGGGCATTCAGTAAAACTTTTCAGAAGAGATTCTATTTAAATTGTCTTAAGGAAATAATGAGATTTGTGTTTTAGTTAGATAATTCTCACAGCAATGTGAAGAACGCATGGAGACTGAGGAAAAACTGCAGGTGGGTATATTTTAAACAAACAAATAAATTTAATGTCAATAATTATAAAATATATTTTAAAATTTTTAATAAATAAATTAAATTTCAATGAAGAACCATAGGCTCATCAGCTATTGTAGCTCCAATAATTCTAAGATTACCGAAGTTGCTATATATACAAGGAACAATTCAGCATGCTTCTATTAAAAATGAGAGATTCTAAATAAGCAATAGCATTTAAGTAAAAAAAAAAAATTCCCCAAACAATTAACATACAGTCCATATTCACATGTTCATAATGATCTCAAAAATACCTTTTCAAGAAGCTTTGCTCAAATGCATGCATTATATGCTAGCTATCTAGTTCCTTTTACGATGGAAACAGAACACCCTTTTCCATTTTCTTCATGGCACAGCTTTCTGAAGAGACAAGTACTTTTGTTTTGCAGAATATCAGCAGAATATATTTGTCTGACTCTATTCTTGATATATTACTAAACTGACTTTTCCATCTTCTATATTTCCAAAAGAATGAAGTTATGTTTATAGAATTGATCATATGGACTTCACAGGTAGATGTGCCATCAGAAAATATATCTGGTAGGCAGATCCCATCTCAGCAATGCTATATCATTTGTTTAAGGTGGTAACCAATGTATCTTTACATTTTACAGTATGCATTTCGCCTTGTAATAGGAAAAAGTGTACAGTGTTATTTTATCCTCATGTGAATACACAGAAGTTTCAACATCTATTGATGATCTTAGCCTGAAGCAATTATTTATAAGGCACTACAATTTTGTTTTTAAATTCTGTTCTGCTTTCTATATTAATTAACTGGCATTCTTCCATTAAAAGCATTGTTCTCATCAATGGGAGATGAGAATTAGAGCTTAATTTGTTTTTTTTTAATTACCAATTTTCAGAAGAAGGAACTGCTGCCACAAACACTACCAATGTTACCTGATAAGTTTAATTTTCTTTCCTTTTCTCACATATCAATGTGGACTCATAGAATTTTAAATGTATAGCTATGTAACAGGCCATTGAAGACATTCTTCTTGAGACATTACTTGTTCCAAATTTTGTACATATGAACCCCTTCACATGGGATCTTGTATTCTTTGTATTTGTCCTCGCTACACTTTGATTTCTTTTCTTTTTTTTTAAGATTTATTTATTTATTTATTTATTTATTTATTTATTCATTTATTTATTTATACAAGCACTGGGTACAGTCAGAAGCGCTGAAGGGTGAGAGAATTCACCAGAGCCAGAGCAGGGAGCAGAGCAGGCAGCAGGAATGAAGTACACTGCTGAGGGGAGCAGCGGGCGGCAGGAGAAGTCTGCGCGCCATGTGGGACCCTCCTAAGGTGGCTGGGGAGCAGCTGGGGATCGAATCGGTGCTGCAGAGGCCGTGTGCAGCTTCACAACCCAGTGTTCAACCGCTGCGCCACCGGGAAGGCCCTACCCTTTGATTTCTTACTTGCTTTTGAACAAAAAATATTTCAAGTTCACTGTATCTTACATGCCCCAAATCTAATAATTATTCCCTACCTGTTGGATATGTCTTTAATATTGAATGGAAAGTAGAATCAAAAATCTAGACACTACATTAAATTCCAAAAGTATGACTCATAGATGTGCTATAGGTAATGTGTTCATGCACATTTAGATGCTTTCTTTGTGACCTTGGTAATTGAAGGGACATTCAGGTAGATATATAATCTTTAGCTCACACATCTTGTTTTGGGGTTTCTTGAATGTATTGCTAAACTGCTCTCTTTTTTATATATTGCTCTTAAGATACATATTGGCCACCATGATTGCTTATTTTATCCTTATTTTATAACACAAAAAATAGTTTATTCTATTACCATTATTGTTTTTATATATTTACTTTTCATAGTTTAGCATTTTGTATATCTGAATTAACCATTTTCAGGCAATACATTTTTTTCTGGTACATTTGTAGATACAAGTTTTTATTCCTTGAAAGTTTTCTTGAATTAGTGGTAGGTAAGTTGGTAGCAAATTTGTTTCTCATAAGTACTCACAGTTATTAATAGTTCACTAAACTACTGTTCCGTGCTCATTATTATCATTTTCTTCATCAGATATTGCAATGTTTTAAATGGTGTCTCTTCTATACATTTATATTTACTCTTCCCTCACCACTTTTAGCTTTTGTTATTTTTATCCTAATTATTCTTTTCTTCATTTAATTCCTCTTTACCTTCACTGTGCTTTTGATATTATATTTATTTTTTCAGTGTTTTATCTGATTCTCCTTTATTAACTTTAATTTATTCTTTTTTATTGGTTTTATATATTTTACATCATTTTTCATTTTTGCACAATGTATGCATTTTCATATTGGTTATAGTCCCCATACAATTCCCCTCCCCCATTTTGACCCTAATCCCTCCTCCCTACCCCCCCCCCCACTGTAGTGTGTCTCTGGAGCTGGAAGGGATCATGCTCAGTGAAATAAGCCAGAAAGAAAAAGAAAAATACCAGATGGTCTCACTCATAGCAGGAATTTAGAAAACTTAAATAAGGGACCAGGAAAAAGACTAACTATAATAAAGTAAAAATCAAAATTAACAAGCAACTATAAACTTTAATTTATTTTTAATGACTAAAGTGATTTAGTATCTTTTCTTCAACTTTTTTCCTATATTCTAAAAAACTGTTATTTCAACTTAAAAAGATATTTTACCTATTTCTGTTCTGAATTTAAATTTTTGTTTGATATATGTACTTTTATATATATCACTACTTCCTGTAGGGGCATATTACAATAATTTTCTGCTTTCTCTTCAGGACATTTATTTTTGATACTTTATCCTAAAAGAATAAGAGCAGGCAATTTTATATGGGCTATAAGAGAATTGTTGGTTTGGATGACTTTTTCACTTTTTTTATTCAGTTGTTTTTTTATGCTTTCTTTTAGAATAAACTATTTTTTTCAGTACATGATTATGCCTTTTTATAATTTCTTAATAATGTATTTTTATGAGACCTTTATTTCCTTAGTTTCTTTGTTTTCCTTCATCACCAAACCACTAAGCAATCATCTCTCAACACAACAGAGTGATGTACTAGTACTCTTAAATTTCCATGTTTGCTTCTCATGAATTTACTTTTTTG
The DNA here is from genome assembly GCF_964194135.1 of Talpa europaea. Classification (NCBI taxonomy): domain Eukaryota; kingdom Metazoa; phylum Chordata; class Mammalia; order Eulipotyphla; family Talpidae; genus Talpa; species Talpa europaea. Next base: position 47,781,512 of record NC_140068.1, on the reverse strand, counting down.
AAATTTCTTCCCAGAATTAAATATAATATTGAGTTATTCATTTTTCTATATATATCTAATTATACATATGCATATATGTGTATATGTTTATTATATATGTGGATAACATTTATGTCCCTAAACATTTTAAAATATAATTTTCAACTTTTTTATCAAATATAGATTATCAATGGTTGTCAATGCATAATGATATGGTTCATTTTCATTTCTCTATAATCTTTTGTTTTATCCATTCTCATTGTGAAGGAGAACTTTGCTAACATGAAAAATGCAACCATAAATATACATATACATGTCTATATAAATACACATATACGCTTATCTAGCCTATACATCTAAAAGGAATTTTCTAAAGTCATAAATGACACTTATGATTCATCTTAAAAAATAATGACATTTTCTCCAAGGCATTTGTACCAGTTGGCACTCATCCTACGCTGTCACCCATCTATTTAAGCTTTACTTATATTTACTATAGTTAGGTAGGTTTTGTCAGTTGCTAATTTTTAAATAGAATTCTTTATGGTGTTATATTTTACTGACATTACAAATAAAGAATTATAATATTACCTTATGGTAGACTATGATGACAAAAATCTATACTAAAAGTTCTAAAGCATCACACACAGACACAAGGTTATAAATGCTATGTAATAATAGGTTGCTCAACAAACTTGATGTTGGATGTTCAAGCAACACACATTCCAAAAAAATGATGGGATCTTTACCAGCTCCTAGTCGATAACCATTAAATGTTTGGAATAGCCTGTCTGATAAGTATTGCATACCTGGGCCTTCAGCCATGGCAAATAACTTATTATAACATTATTGCAATTTATAATAAATGCCTGATTTTGTCCTGGTAGGGTCCTGGGACACATTGTATCAATTTGAAGTCTGGGCTGACTAGGATATGGAGACTGAAAAATTAGGCTAAGTCTCTCAGATGCTCTGTGTCCTGTGAGTGACCCCCAAGCAAACCTTGAACACCAAAGCTCACGTGAGCTTTCCTGGTTGTTCTTTCTCCCTATGTGTTATCACATATAATGTTGGGGGAAATTAAAGGGTATCTATAAACCCAGATTGAACATCTGGGTGCTCATATCTGGTTTCTCCTGGATTTTGTATAGGGACATTTTGGTTTTGCTTACTTTAATATGTACTTTTCATTATAATAACACATAACTATCAGTATAATAGCATTTCTGAGTTCTGTGAGACCGTTTAGTGAATCACTGAACCTGAAGATGGTCTTAGGGACCCAAGCACAGATATGAAGCCAAAAAAGAGATAACAGAATAATGAAAATTTTCATTTCATCCAAAGGAAAAGCAAAAGATGAAACAACAGAATAAAAAAATAGCAACATTTAAATCTGACCATATCAAACAGTACATTTCAAGTAAAATATTTAAATACTCCATTTAAAAAGCAGACATTGTTAGATTAGAGAAAAAAACATGGTTCTAATATATGTTTTCACACTAAATTCACCTTAAAAATAGAGACAAATACATTGCAACCAAAAAGGAGAAAGCTTTATCTTTGCTACACTGATCAACAAAAGAGCTGTAATAGCTAAATTTATCTCAGACATAGTAAACTTTGTTTTAGACAGTAAATGTTGAGAGGGGATAATAACAGATATAAATAAGATCATTTCATAATGATAAAAGGGACAATTCATCAAAATCACCTGGAATACTAATGCTCATGTATCTAATACAGACCTTCAAAATACATGAAGCAAAAAGATCAATAATTATAGTCAGAGATTTCAATACCCTTCTTCAATAATTGAGAGAAGTAGTCAACAATTCAGTAAGGATATAGAAGCTATGAACAATACCATCAATTTTACCTAATTGACATTTATGGGAAAATCCACACAACAACAAAATATATATAATTTTCAAATGCATGGAAAGCATATTATATTTCAAAGACACTGCTGCAAATCTTTAAAAAAAGGAAGTCACATACTGGGAGCAGTTATTTACATGACCTGTATCTGACAAAGGATTTGAACATGATGTCTATGACTATCAAGAAGGTAAAAAAATAAATAAACAAATTATGAGTAGACACCACCAAAGGTAGTATAAGAATGGCAAATAAATCCAAGAAAAATGTTCAATGCAATTTGTCAAGTAAGAAATGTTTATTCAGTTTCAATGAAATACCATACTACACCAACTAGAACAGCTAAAATTAGAAATACTTCTTAAACAAGTGTTAGAAATGATGTGAAACAACTGAAGCTAAACTCTGAAACATTGCTATTGACATTATAAAAATGATGCAATGATTTCTGGAAGAATGTTTGGCAGTTTCTTAAAAAGTTGTATATATACCCACCATAACACTCATGCATTCTATTTTTAGGTTTTCACCAAAGAGAAATAAAGGCATATACCCACACAGAAACCATATAAAATGTTTATAGCTATTTTGTTCATGATACAAAACAAAATAAGCCAAATTTCATTAGTGGGCAAATAAATCTTCCTCAATGTAATATTCCTCTGAATCAGAAAAGAATGAACTGTTAATAATTTGCAGCCAACCACATGGAAGAATTTCAAAATATTGACAGTGAAAGTAGTCAGACAAAGAAAAATACACACTGCAGGACCTATCTACATGAAATTATGGAAAATGCAGAATATGTGTGGTGACAGAAACCACATGGAGTGGCTGCTCAGGGCTAATAAAACAGGAGGAACAGGAAGAGGAAATTAAAATAAGATACAAGGAAACTTTGGGAATGATAGCTATGCTAAATATATTAATTGTAATAATTCCAAGGGTGTCTATATCAAATTTACACTTTACATGTAGTTTACTGTATATCAATTTAATTCAATTAGATATTTCTACTGTACATTTTCACAATGTGCTATATTTATGTACGATTTAATATCGCATCTTAGTTTTCACATTTTTTTCAAAGTTTTGAATCTATGTTCATTGATAATTAAGACTGATTTCTCTTTAGTTTTATGTTTTGCTCCTCTCCAAAAATATAACCATATACTAGAACTTGTCCTTGGCTAATTTATTTGGGAAGATACAAAATCATGAGACAGCAAAGAGCATGAGATAGAGAAAGGAGATATAGATTGAATTATTAAGCTGGTCACCACCATGACCAACTGTGGTCCAGCCTTGCTGAGAACACCCTGAATACATTATGAAAATATATGTTAGTTTTAACTCCTTGAAATGTAGAGCATTCATCTTCTCACTCCAGTTGTGCATTGCTTAAGTCTTGTCCCTGAGGGCACTATCTCTGGTACACTCAGTACACAATAAATGCTCAATGGAATGTTTGCAGCATGCAAGGGGATGACCCACTGCTTATAAAACTGAAATCAGGCGTGGATTAGGGGATGTGGCATAGAACTCCAACAGTTTGGTGATTTTAAAACATGACTGCATCTTTGAATCTCCTTTCAACAAGAGATGGCTTTAAGACTCCTTTTCTTGAAACTTGAGGTTTTACTTTGCTTGCATAAAATGGTTGCTTGCTCCATTCTTGGAACCCTCAGCCACAATGTAGAAAGGTTAATTACTCAGTGGTCATCATACTGTGAAGAAGTTCAAGTTACACGGACAGGCCACATGTAAATCACCATTTCTAGATGATCTTAGTCAACAAATCATCAGAGCCAAGGACAGAAATGTGAGTGAAGTATCAAGATAAGTCTTGCCCTTTTTTGCACAAGTCACCTACATCTTTCCAATTAAGGCCCTCAAAATTAACTAGAGATGAGTCTTCCCAGATGTGCCCTACAGAAATCTTGCCCTACATGATTAAAAGGTTGTTGTGTTATACCACTTTGGGATAATTTTTATGCCAATAACTGCAATAAATAACAGTTACTACAGTGAGTAAAATTGCTCCATTGTATTATTGTTCTTGTTTATTATAGGGTTGTCTAATGAGTTAGAAAAGCATTTTCCTGTTTTATTTTTTATATTAGACTTTCATATTGATCTCTCTGTTCTTGAATCACCTTACTACTTCAAGAGAGAGACTTGCATTTGATCTAAATCAGCCCTTTTATGTTATTTTCTATGTCTCTTGTCTTAATTATATTTTTCCATATTATGAAGTTTCATCTTTCTAGTTCCTAATCTGAGATTTTTGGGGAAAAAAGAACAAAGGAATCATAATTATGGTCTGCATCCCTTTGCTTTTTGAAGTGTTTTATTCACGTCTTGAACTTTTCTAATCATAGGAGATATTTTTTGATATGTGGCTTTCAAATTTTTTTTGTTTTCTTTAAGCAGACACTCAATATTGACCCAATATGTGTAGTACAGTTATGGGCTAGTGTCCTTATATAATTTCCCTTCAGCAACTCTTAGCAATAGATTTCTTTTGAAATCTGTTTTGATTTCAAAGTTTAAAGAGCCAGTAACATTGAAAAATAAAAATAAATATTGACTCTATTGAGGTTTAAAAATTAACAAGGATTTAGTTTATTCCTACAGGTCAGAAATGTTAGTGAAAAGGAAGTAATTTTTCTTGTCAGATTTCTATTTGTAGTAGTTAAGTTTATTTATGTAGCACACTTCTTGCCATTTGTTATAACATAATTTAAAGATGAATATCCTGAACTCACAAGAATTAAGTTATTGTTTATTGCCATACCATGAATAAATGACACACATGAAATCCAAAATTAAAATCCTCTAATTCCTAGGACTTACATATAAAACATTTAACTCATTTACATATAAAGCTGTATTAACTTGTTATATACAAAACAATCAGTAAATGTTAACTATCATTTATAACATGATTATTCAAGATGTATTGCACCATGCATATTTGAGATACTAAAATCTTAATTTTTCTGGAAGTTATATATCAGGAAGTATATCATTCAACCAAGTGGTATTTACATACTAATTTGCTCTTTTGAAATTTCAGCTAATTCAGTTTTTCACAGGCAACATGAAGTTATATGTCTTACATACTTTTACACTTTTTATATTATTTAATCGTCTATGGAACTTTTAGAAGTACATCGTGTTTTAGTTAAAAGAGCAAAGTTTCATATCTGAAAACTTCCACATTTTCATTTGGTTGATGAGTATGCAGAACCCACCTTCTTTTGTTTAGTTTTTTTTTTTTTTTTTTGGTCTGAAATTTGTAGAGGAGACAAAATTGAAGGTATTTTCTTAGTTTTTCATTAAGACATTGATCTTCATTTTTTTATATAAATGCTATCAGGAGAATACATTTCTTCTTCTAATGTACAACTGCACATAAACTTGGTAATTTTCCAGAAAACATTTTGAATCTTTCAATATTGCTTTCATAAGTAACTGCTTTCTTAAGAATTTCCTTATACTTAAATTTATGATTGTAAATCATGTATGGTTTCCTATTTATGAGAATGTTTTGCTATGATTTTAAAATTAGTAGGAAAACTTAGCAAGTAAGTACATAAGGATAAATTATATGCTATTGCCTACACTAATGAGACAAAATAAAAATTTGAATTATCATTTGTTTACTGATCATTGATACTTTTGTGAAGGAGAAAGTGGAATGTAGGGAAAAAATGACATATGCATATGGAATCTTAAATGAGAAAACATAGATTTGCGTAGGTAAACAGAAGATAGAGAATTTCTTGGGGGAAAAAAGACAGAATTTAAAAAAAAATGCTTTTGCCCAACTTGTAGACAGGAGTAAAATCTTCTGAGGAGCAAAGTTTTTCGTTCTAGGAAGTGACCAGCAACAAAATGAATAGGGACTGCATCAACATGAGAAAAATGAGACAAGAATTTGATGTGAGGAGAATATTCCAGGAGGACATTCCAGAAGAAATCTGTGACCCAAACTGGGACTCTTTCACTCGGTGCAAAAGGAAATTAACCCTTGATATCTATGAGTGTTTTACTGGCATGTTATATTTCATCTCTATCAGGTTTTAAAATGATATCTTAAGCTGAATTAACTGGTAGAAGTTTCCTAAGTGTGGCTCTGTCTTGAACAAATTGGACCTCCCAGGGCAATGTTCTCAAAGTGTGAGTCCCGGACTAGTCACATCAACAGCATCTGGGAACTAGGTAGAAATGTAAACTCAGGCTGTGTCACAGAACCACTGAAACAGAATACTGGGGTGATCCAGAAATCTTTATATTACTGTGTCCTCCAAGTGATGTGGCTCACAATATTTCAAGTAGCAGTGTTCTGGGACAAAATCCAGATTTAACTTAAATGTAAATGTTCATAATATAACTGATAGCTTGTCTAATTTTAAAATACTAAAGAAAATTGTATGCATACAAAAACAAAACAAAAATAATATTGATATCAATCATTATTTGATAATATAAGACATTTATCTATCATTTTATGTAGTTTCCTGAAAGACATAGAGGAGCTTTCTCTAAGACACACATTTCCTATACAGCCTTTCAATAGTGGTTTCTATATCAAGAAGCTTTTCATTGATGGAAATATAATAAAATATCTTTTAAAACTTATGTTTAAAGTATAATTTACAGTGAAAAATCTAGGTGATATATTTTACCACATAATTTTAGATGCCATCCATTATGAGTGATGAATTTATTTATATAGCGTATTATATTATACATATATAATATTTTATATAAATATAAAATATATTTTATATTATTAACCAGGATTTCTAAGTACCTTGAAAACACTGATACAGGAGATGTCAGAGACTTATTTATTTACAGCATTTCAAATAAACAACAATGTGTGCCTTCAACTATTTAAAAATTATCATTTAAAAACATTGATGTTGCTGACTAATGTGTTTTTTTGTTGTTAAGAAGTAAGTTTGTGCCATAGTATTAGATGCTTTTGTCTTCTAACATATTTTGCAGTCTATGTTACTATCCTTTGTATTACTCCAAATTGTCTTTAATTTTTTTTTTTAACTGAAAGTAAGCAGTTAAGTAGAAGTTATTTAGAGACAGCATTAAAATCAATTTCTACTCCAGGTTAATTTGGAAGACAACTCATTACTATACTGGGAGCCATACTACTCATGTGGTCTGACAAAGGTCCAGGCATGGGGCAGATATCTGAAAAGTCAGGATTCTCGTTAGCTGACTCCTAGATTCTCCTCATTTGTTTATAGCTAGTTTTTACCATTGTTAAAATATGCATTTAAAAGTAAAACTGCAAATACTGTTTAATCAATTACTAAATAGCCAATTTGATAGCAATTGGCACTGCGTGATACAAATATTACATTTTTTTATAAAATTAGTAGTTCTCTGCCAAAAGGCAGTAATTCAACATTCGGCCTTACATTAACAAAGTGAAAAAACTTCTGGGAACAAAAGGCTATAAATATCTCTTGGCCAAAGTCTTTAAGAAAATTCCTGTTAAGCCAGGAGACTCATAGCCAGCTCCTGATAAATTTTTCCTGCTTGTTCAGGGCTAATTCTCCTGGATGTAACAATTGATATGGTAGCTGTTTGAGTATGCATTAGAGAATAAGTCAATAACAATTTTGTTACTGGTTAAGCTAATAAACATGGCAGCACAATAATGCATTTGGAAATAGTCAATGTTACAACTACTGATATGTCACATATTAAACATTTTGAAAACCAAAAGCTATAACCATCTCCGACCCTGCCCCTGATGAAATATTTGTAGTTCCTTAAACAACAAACAGCAATCTTACGGAAAAAGAAATTGTCCCTTGATCTTAAAGTTAGATACGGAAACTAGGCTGACTAGATAAGTAGAGGAGTAATAGGTAGAAAACTCTTTTGTTAGATTAGGAAAATTCCTCCCTTACTTGAGAGCTGTGGGCTAGGAAAGAGTCAGTGCGGCTTGCCTGGCATTAACACCCCCCAGGCCCTTGGTTCCTTAATATCGAATCAATATTAAAACAATATACTATAGATGATGATTTCTTTATAATAGCCTTCTGTTTTTTGCTTTAATCATTTGGTTATATGTTAGTCTAAACTTTATAGGTTAGTTAGAAATATCCCTTTGTCTCCCTTCTCCCAGGTTACTTTCTGCCCTTGTTTCCCCTAGCTCTTAATCATTCACCAGGCAAACTTAGAAATGTTAGTTGCAGTCACATAGGCTTTTTGCTAGTAATATAACTGTTGGGTTGTTTAAAGTAAATAACTATTTTAAGAACATTTGTTTAGCAACTGTGCCTTCTTTAAGACAAAGAATAATAAATGTCATAACCTCTGCAGGATAGCAAACAGACCTTTGGCTGCTCTTGAAAAACATGTGATGATTGTGATCTTCCTACCTTAATGCATATGCTTATGCACTCACAATTTGCTTAGTATAAATAAAGAACTGCTGAGACTCTCAGTAGGATGATGTCAGCAATCTGATCAAGCATTTGCATCTCCTCATTTCCCCTTCCTCATCATTCTCTACTATTGTGCCAACGCCTACCCATCCTTCAGGAACCCCTGACATCCAGGCTGCTGAGGCTGGCTCGCAGCATCACTATACCACCAACACTATTCTAGTTAATTTGGGATGTGTACACATATCCCATTTTCTTCCTTTTTATTCTCATGGTACTTTGAATATTCAGTGCTATATGGAATTAATTTAATGGAGTACATTTATTAATGTATTTGTTATTCCTCTATTTAATTGTTAAAATTTAAATAAAATCTTTAGCACCAACATCTACCTAAAAATCATGTTATAGGGGCCTCCCTGGTGGCACAAGGGATTAAGACACAACCTATGAAGCTGTCTGCAGCCACTGCAGCATGAGTTTGATCCCCCAGCCGGCCAGGGAGTACCCACATGGCACAGCCGACCTCTCCTGACTCACCCACTGCTCCCCGCAGCAGTGTATTTCGGTCAGTCTGCCTGTTCTGTTCCCCACTCTGTCTCTGGTGACTCCTCTCACCCCCCCCCGACCTCTGACCTGTGCCCCAGCTCTTGTATGCATAAATAAATAAATCTTTTAAAAAGAATGTTAGAAAGTATTAAAATTATATTTAATCTAACAAATTCACTTAAGCCCTATTGTGTATTTTCACTTTCTCACACAAAAGTAAGAAAATATAATAGGGAAGAGGGCCACTATAGTGGTAAATCATAATATATTAGTCTAAAGTCTAAATCATAATATATTAGTCTAAAGATTATGAAACCTTAATTTCTATCTCAGCTGGGATTAAGATTTTATAACAATAAAATTTTAATTTGACTCACAATAATTTAAATAAGCATGAAGATCAAATTCTTCATATGAAAAGAATCAATATGTAGATGCATTTTCTCCTAATTGTATCTTGATTCAAATTTCAAATGAAATTTTCCAACTTACCTTGTTTTAACTATAAGTTAAAAATAAAGCTCATAGGAGGTGGTCAGTAATCCTAAAAAAAAAAAAATGGATTTGAATTACTATCCCTATTCTATCAAATTGAATATAAATAAAATTATAGCTTGGCTTTTTCCTTTTCACAATCATTGGGCAATTTTATCTACTTGTATTTTCTATAACAAGTTATAGACACATTTTCAGGTTGTTTATTTCATAAAAACTATTTTATGTACTTTTTTACTTAAAGATTTATTTTATTTATACAAGAGCCAGGGTACAGGCCAGATGCATGGGAGGGTGAGGGGATTCACCAGAGACAGAGTGGGGAACAGAACAGGCAGACTGACTGAAATACACTGCTGAGGGGAGCAGCAGGCGAGACAGGAGAGGTCTACTCGCCAGGTGGGTTGCTCCAAGGCCAGCGGGAATTGAACCGGCACTGCAGAGGCTGCGGACAGCTTCACAGCGCTGCGCTCAACCGCCTGCACCACCAGGGAGGCCCTATTTTATGTACTTTTAAACTTTTATAATCACAATGCTTTCATATATAATGTTTTCAAGGTTTTAATTTATGTGAAAGGCTTATAGTTACATTTACTTTATCAAAATAATTTGTACAAATTTTAGAATATTTCAGTGAGGGAACAAAACAGACTTGTTAAATTATTAATATTTCAGGTCTAATTTTAAAGATCACAAAAAAGCACAACGTGGCAAAATTGTTATTGTCATAATCTCTTTCATAAATCTATGAACAGGTATTCGGTCTAACATAAAAAATCTTGATATTAAAACGATAAAATGATTTTTTCCATTATATCTTTAAGTATAAAGCAAGACTGGAAATTTTTAATATTAAGCAACATGAGTGGAGATTTAAAATGTGTAGAAAATTAAAATTACATTCATATGTTTTTGATCAGATGTATTTTCCTATAATCCTACGGTTTCAAAGCATTGTTGTTAGGAGATGTTTATATAAAGATCTATACTCTGATGAAAGTTACACAGAGAAATTTAAATGGAGAAAAGAAACAATAATGCACATATATTTGGATCAATTTCTTTTAAAAAGCTAATTGACCTTAAACTTCTTCATAATGTGATCTCAAATAGAGATCTCAAAGTATACTAACAGGATTTCTTTTGAATTCATGATCCTGAATAATATATTATCAGTCTATAACCTTTTATCCTCATTTCCAACATTCAAACAGTTCTGAAAATGCTACTCATTTTCATAAGAAATTTGATATGATGGATTACAGAGTGCTAATATATACTGGGAGTTTCTTAGAACACGTGTGTGTTATGCATGCGTAAATACAAACAACAATATATGGTTTAGGGGATAAACACACACCTTCTCAGATATATGTTACCACACCAGACCCACAACCAAGGCACCATAATCCTCCACCAGTGTCTATTGTGTCCCCCCACCCTCACCCTCTGGCAGATCTGACTTTATAGTCAAATGTCTAAGATTTCTTTGAGTTTAGTTTTACCTGTTCTTGCTTTGTTTATTTTTCTTTTGTTGATAATTTTATTAAAATGGTATAAGATACTAACATTTGGGGAAGTAAAATAAAAAAAATATAGGGGGATTCTGGCATGTTCTTGCATATTTTCTGTATATCTATGGTAGGAGCCACAGCAACCCTGAAATCACTAAGAGGCAGCAGCCCACAATTGGACACTTGGGTCAAGGAAAGATCGAGCACTTGGTAAAAGTGTTGTCCTGGCCAGTGCAGACCTACATCCTGTGTACAGTGGACAGCTGAGGGAAGATCCTGCCAACAGCCTGTGCTCAACATGCACCTGGTCTAGAGCCACCGCCTGCAGGATGGCATAACAAATGCCTTGAAGTTGCCCTAAAGATCCTGACAGACCTTCCTCACCCTGCTCCCCACTCCCCCACATAAAACATCACACTATGAAAATGCAAGCTGAAAAGAAACTTACAGGTAATGAGTATATAGTAGTGGGACTTGAAAACACATGCCAAGAACTGTGGCAAGAATTTTCAGTGCATTTGTGGCTGTCATTATACCAATAGATCCACGTTGCATGTGCTGATCTGGCCCTGCAGAACACAGGGATCCTACTAAGAGGAACAGGAGAGTAGAAAACTGCCTACACATGCAGAAGTAGTACAGTAAGGCCACTGAATCACTGAGCAAACAACCAACAAGAGCAGACACTGACGAATTAGAAACTTTAGAAATAACACTAGACATTTCTATTGAAGACTCTTGCAGTTCTAATGCCAGAAAGCAGCCTCTTACAACCCCTTGAAGATATCCCTAGAAGATGCTTCTGCCAGAGCCTCAAGTGGTCGTGGTGCTGGATTTCCATCATCAGGGCTGCCAGGGCTTGTGCATTTACTGCCCTAATCAATAGGAACCTTGCTCCTTCACCTGGATTCAGAGTCTTGGTGTCTTAAGATAAGACTCCCTCTTTCAAAATTCATAACTGCTGCTGCTTTTAAGCCAATTAGTAGAGGTGTTCAAGTTTACAAAACAATGATTCTTCTGTGGCACATGCTTGTGCTGCTGAAGGTTAAATCCTCTAATAGAATTTAAGGGAAAAACTACATATCTGAAAAACCTTGCCAGATATGAAGATATGAACAGATACAAAGAAAAATCCTTTACACGCAAATTTGTTATCATCTTTTTGGTGGAAGGGGGTGTTCATCAAGTAGTAGGCTAGAAGCAAAGGTGTTGCTTATTTGTCTGTCTAGCCCAGAATACAGGATCATTTTCTACATTTTCATGCACCTAAGTGTGGAAAGGGAGAGGTGGAGAGGTAGGCGAATTTAGAAACATTTGCAGCTGGATTAATGGACAGTTTCTAGCCCTCTCTGTCTCCATTTAGTTTTCTATAAGGAAAGTGACTTTGCAAAATAGACTGGTAGTATTTCCCTTATTTCATCAAAAGTCACTGCATTCTATCTTCACAGATTTGTTTCCTATTTTATCAAGTCATGCCTAGATTCAGACTCATGGTATTTCCACATTTGATTGCTCATGTGTATTCTGGTGTCCCAAGAGCAATTGTTCAGTGGCAAACACATAATCTCCTGAGGAGACTGAAGAAGGAATGATGCTTAATCTATTGGTCTTCCCCCATAAAAAAAGATTTGAAGAGCATCTGCTTTCACATGAGCCAGCATATAGTGTAGAATGGGGAGGAATAAAAAAAAATATTTTGCAAAAGGAAATTTTGTATATTTAAAGAATTTCTTTTTTTATGAGATTTAGTTTTTAAACTGTTTAATATTAAATAAGAACATGCAGTGTTAATTATGGGGGCCTAATTTAGGTGGAAGTATCACAAGGTGGTCCCCAAGGAAAGGGAAGTTGCCAGGTTCCTTTTCCCACCCAAGGGAGGGTGGAGCTGAGCAGGGAAGAGAAAAAGAGGGAAGGGGAGACTGAGGAAGGAAGGAAGCAGGATGAAGAGACAGAAGGAGACCTGGAGGACGCACGCAGAACAGAGAGATATGTGAAGAAGCTGTACTTGCTTTTTGATCCTGGACTGGTTCAAACAGATGTGTATGCTTTTTTCCTCCCAGACTTGTGTGGCTGTTTCTGGCCCTTTTCTATGGGTCCCCTCCAGAAGGTGCCTTAGACTTGTGGCAGGCTTTTGGGCCCCAGAGACCCTGTTTTGAGTCAACCCTGTTTGGCTGGACATTTATCCATGCCCATGCGGGGATGGGTAACTTTAGTTGCTTAATTTGGAAACTTTATTCTTTTCCTATTATATATTGCACACTAATATATTAAAGTTACATTCCATTGAAGGTCTTATGCACTAGAGTATGTTTTGTCTTGATGCAGCAGATGGCAGAACCCATTTAGAGGGGGAAGGCTTGGGGGTTCCGGGGTGCCCTGCTCCCTGTCCTGTAACAGAGGAAGCTATTCTAGTTCATTGCCCTTGTTGCAAATAGGAAGTACAGGATAATGAACGCTGAATTTAGTAGCTATGATGCAGTCCTCTATATTGAATAATCTTTTTCATCTTTCAATTGGCTGCTGTAGTTAGAGATGCTTAAAAAACTTTCCTCAGCAAGTTGAGATCACATCAAGCTCAACTTTGTTTATCCTAAGTAATGATAATGATCATCATAATAATTACTCATGTGTTAGTTTGTTTCAACCTCCACCATATCATCTCTAGGAATTAGTCTCTAGGAATTATCTTCTCCCTTCCCTCTCCCTTTTTTTGTGGCTTTGAGGTACTTAATGTTCTAGACCACTATTTCCTTTTAACTTTTCCCTCTTGTGAAGTATTTTTGAAGCTGTTACCAATGTATATAGCATTTAATAAAAAATTAAATTTTTTAATTCACTAAATAATTAAATGGAATTTATGATAATTATGCTTCTATTATCTTATGTTTGTGTTTTGCTTTCCTATTTAAAAAGTGAACTCATATGCCTCATCTCATTTTATCATTGCACAGTCTATCTAGTTAGCTTGATTAGTTTTTCCATTTTGCTTACACACACTTTGTATTAGGAGCATAGATTGCCTTATTTATTGCTCTCATCAGGAATATTAGTTCCTCTGCTGCATAAGTGGATGCCTAGTGACTGTGTCTAGTAATTTAGGGGACAAATAGGCTATAAGCACAGAACTGTGTTTCATTCCCAAAGTACCTGTTAGAGCAAAAATAATCACCAAGTGTTGCTTATGAAAAAAATGCATTTCATTGCATAGTCATTTTCATCACTGAATACATGCAATAATTAAAATAGTGAAATGTAATAACAAGAGAAGAAATAATCTATTTAGCTTCAAGTTTAAGGACAATAAATTTAAAAAATTCTGCTTTGCATACAGGATTTTTAATATGGACATTTTAGTTTACAAAGTAATTTCTAAATCATCAATAAATTAAATTGTTATCAAAATAAAAAAGGTTATTAAAGATTAATTTTGAATGCCTGGTAGTGCCATATATGCTGAATTTTCATTTGTTCTTAGACTATAATAATAAAACACTAAATTCTAATCATGTTGCTCTCTTAACCACTGGGTTGGTTCTCCTGGCAACCAGGACCCTCTGGAGGGTGAGGTCCCAAAGCGATCATTAACATAACAAAATATACCTTGATTGCTCTCTTCATTTAAGAAATTTCAAGGTTTTTAGATCCCCTGTACCAAATACAGGGACTAAGATCATATACATATTTTATATGATAAATCACAAAAATTGCTGACAAATTTTTAAAAGTACTAAATGCAGTTTTTCTTTTTAAAGAACATGTATAAAGATTTAATTAGGCTTTTTAGTAGAAATACTTAAAGATTTATTTTATTAGTCTATAGGAGAACTAGTAAAAAATGAATAAAATGATTAGATCTGTATTTTTAGACTTCATTGCAGATAATATTTTGGACATATGTTTTTTTTCTAATCAATCTGGGGCAAAATCAAAAGATTTTAAAAGACTTTAAAATTGTTGCTAAGATTTACCTAAAGAAACTTTCTATGCTACATTTAAGTAAATCACAAAAAAGGATTCTGAGATTGAACACTAAATATGTCATCTATTCCTTTATTATAATCTAGTTTTAATCAATTATTTGATTGACAATAATAATAATTAATATTTTGGAGTATGATAGTAGCAAACTTGGGAAATTAATCAATTGTGAACTGACTTAGCTTATTTCAACTATTCAAATTTAACATTTTAATAGGTGGTATATCAATGATAAGCAATTGCAAAGAGAAAATATTAATTTAACACAGTCAGCTGATGTACCTTACTTTCATTTGATACATTAAAATATTAAATATTAATATTGCATCTGTAATTTGTGTCAGACTGAATTATATTCTTGTGTCCAGGTACATGCACACATATATTTTAGTGAGGTTTAATTACACAGGGTTATAAATTTCCACCAAATGAGATATAGCTGTGAATCTCCTTTAAGATGTATACATTAGTGAGCGATGAGTTTGCAAAAAATCTGGTTTTTGAGATTGTTTATTGAACAATCTGGATTTGATTAATAACATATAATTCATAACAACTCTAGTCTCAGTGATTTTCAAAAAGAATTACTTTCTTGTTAGTTGTAAGCTGCAAGTTTACTATGTGTCTCTTTGTATCTTCAATGGCATCAACCCTCTTGGTGACAGGCAGGCTTTGATGCAGATGGAAAAGTTCAACTATATGCTGTTTAAACACAAAATGATTTTTTTAAAGATTTATTTATGCATACAAGATCTGGGGGACAGGCCAGAGGTGCAGAGGGTGAGAGGATTCACCAGAGACAGAGTGAGTAGCAGAACAGGCAGACTGACTGAAACACACTGCTGAGGAGAGCAGCAGGCGAGACAGGAGAGGTCTGCTGCACCATGCGAGTAGCTCCCTGGCCAGCCCGGGAACGAACTTATGCTGCAGTGGAGAGCTTCACAGTGCTGTGCTTAACCCTTTGCGCCACCAGGGAGGCCCACGTATAATGATTATTATACGAACTGTCTTATGTCGCTCATACTAAAATGTTCTTACCCCAAACAAATGCACATGGCCAAAGGAAAGGAGACCCTTCTCCCACAGGAGAGTCCTGCAAGTCACATAGAAATGACACTAAGCAGAGATGTACAATCCTTGTTCAGGAACATGGAGTATAAATAATATAAAATACGTATAAAAGCCAGCAAAAATATTCCTTATTTTCCACTAGCAGTGAAAATACATACTGTTATAAAGAATAGATTACAAATATCCCAACCAATGAATGTTACACTCTGTGTGAGATATTTTACTAGACTCAGAGAAATAAAGAAAATTTGATTTGTAAGTTTTCCTTGATATCATCTAGCTGATCTTATTTATTTTACGGATTAAGAATCAGAGACCCAGAGAGTCCAACATATTTCCTTAATGCACTAAAATTAGTGGATAATATCACTAAAACATAGATTTCTTGTCTTCTGTTTTACCTTTCTCACTTTTGCATTAAACTAAGTAATGTTGGGAATAGAAAGATGTAGAAAGTAAAACTTCTGCCTTCAGAGTATTTCCCAATCTAAAAAGAGCAAATAGGGCATAAATGTGATCAAATTTTGTAGGAAGAGAAAAATGTCTAACATCCCCAAAGAAAATTAGAAACAACGTCTTTGGGAGCTCTTGCAGAAAGAAATTGACTTAATGTATTTCTAGCTAAGTCAACTACATAAGTATAGTAAGATCTCAGAAAGAATGGTTAAATAGCAGCCAGCTAGTTTTTCCTCTAACATCAAGAATGCTTGAGAATTTGACTCTCCATATAATCCTGTTGCAGGCCTTACTCATGCAATATATAGGAATATATCAAATACAAAAGAAATAGCAATCCTTAAGATTGCCTTGTAGCCATCTAGTGTTTAGATGATTACTAAACATCTGGAACCACTGCTGATGAGCAATCAACAATTGATAGGATATTGCTGCAGTAGTAGGGACAAGTTGTACCATTCTGAGGGCCGTATCACTAACTTAATAAAAGACTATATGAGATGAAAGAGAGGACAATTCTTCCTTAAACTGAGGAATTCCTCATCCTGCTGACTGTATCTCTCTTGAGCACCTATGTCTTGGAGTAGGTAAAGAAGCAATTTGGAAGTTGCAGTAAATGTCATAAACTTTTTCTATTATTTTGTGTATGCTCTATTGATTATCCTTTATTTACCTATTTAACTACTTAACTATTACTTAAGTTAATCCAAAGCAAATCAATAAAATGAGAAATAGGAAAAATATCTAAGTGGATGTCTATCTATATATGATTTAATTTTAAAAGTATAAGAAATTAAGACCCATATGTAACAGTTACCATGTAATCATCATCTACCATGAACAAGAATAAACAATGGATAAGCTCTATTCTTCAAGAAAGATTAAAAAAATATTTTAAAAAACAGGATATTGAGAATCAAGTAAGCTGTGACTTCTTTAATTTACCTGGTAGATAAGCTGAAACAGGAACCAAAATTTGCTAACCTTCAAATCTTCTCTGATACTTTAACAATGTCTATTATGCAGTGATGGCATTATAGTTTTAGGAATGAAATTTGCATTAAACTAAGTAATGCATAGTTATAATTTCAGAAGTGAAATTCAGAAATATGCATAAAATTATCTTCAGAATTAATGGACATATATGCTGAAATGCCTGTATATTGAGCCAGTTGCACGTGTCCGAGTTTAAGCAGATGATCACACTCCTGGGACATAATAGTTTATTTAGATTAAAGAAATAAAGGGTAATCAATAAATTATAATATATATATATTTAAATAATAAAGGTTTTATAAAGTATTCTCATCAAATGTGATATATTAATATTATAATGATATAATTAAATTGGAAAATTCATTACAACCAAATGTTCTGTACCTTATGCTAGCTTTACATTTGCTTATTCCTCCATATTATTTTGACTACTGGCTGAAAGTCAGTAGTTATTTAGGCTGAACACTTCATTATGACTGCTGCATGTTTAGAGTAATCCTGTCATAAAAAAGGAGAAATAATTCTTTGTAGATTTGACCTTGAAAGGAGTTTGAGAGTAAAATATATAACATCTGTGAAGCACTCCAAGATCTTTGAAGTAGGAGTTGTAATATAATGTAATATCACAGAAATCTAAGAGATTATGAAAGAGCAATGTATTAAAGACAGTTTATCCTTCAACAGATTAATCTTTGACAGAGCCCCAGGCAACTGCTAGGATGCTAGCACCACTGTCAAGAGGTAGATGGAACAGCTATACAGCTACTTCTTATATGTTACTTTTTATTTTTATGACTATGATACTGATAGAGAGAAAGAGGAGAAAATGATGCCAACACATCAAGAATTAGTATGGGTACTTTCCTTAGTCTTTTTTAAAGATTGGTCATTTTAAACATTCCAAATGTAAAAGAAAAAATGGAATCACTCATTTTAAAACAGGAAGTTATATGGTTAAGTTTATGGGATATTTTTCTGAACTATATTTTACACAAGAATGCTTCTATAAGCAATATATATTTTAAACCACAAAGAGCCCAACTATAAAATTGCAATGTAAGTGTTGCTTATTAATATATTACATAATTTTATATTAGTGTATTTGAACTGGCATTGAAACAAATTCTTGTGGATTAAGGACTTTGTTTTTTTTTTTAATGTGGAGTTCTAATTACTGTATTTATAGTATATAATAAAAGGCAATAGACTGAAAGATGAGAGGAAATTTTTCAATATCTATTTCAGCCAAAATTGCCATAAACCCCTACTTGATTATTAAAATTTTTTCCCTCTTTTTAATGTCACTGCTCTAATATATTACTTAAAATGTAACTAGTACAAAAAACAATTTTACTCAGACAAGTAAATTTAGATTTCAAATATTCAAAAGGATTTTTATGTGAGACCCAAATTAAGTGTAAAATGGTATACAAATTATAATATAAATATATTGACTTTAAAATATGATTGTGTTTAGAGTTTAGAATGTCAGATTCTTGATTTACTACCATAAAATCACTCAATAAAATATATCACCTACTCTGTACAAGGCATATGCTACCTTATAACAAAAAAAATATTATATGATCACTATTGTCCACAGCGCTAAGTATGTTTGAGGAAATAGGATATACACTCCTGAAAATTTAGTGAATGACTATATTCATACAATAATTAACATTTTATGAATTTCTTTTTAAAATTTGATAAGAATAATTCATATAATTAGTATTATCCTATATTACTTTTGTGGTGATTAAATTTGAATCTTGTATTAGTTATAGTAATTTTATTTTTTAAAAGATTTATTTATGCATACAAGAGGTGGGGTATAGGCCAGAGATATGGGGGATGAGTGGACCCACCAGAGACAGAGTGAGGAACAGAACAGGCAGACTGATTGAAATATACTGCTGAGGGGAGCAGAAGGCAAGATAGGAGAGGTCTGCTGCACCATGTGGGCTGCTCCCCTGGCCAGCCGAGGATCGAACTCATGTTTCAGAGGCTGCAAACTGCTTCATAGTGTGGTGCTTAACCCCTTACACCACCAGGGAGGCCCAGTTATAGTAATTTTAAATGACAACATAAACCCTGAAATCCTAAAAACAGTAGTTCATTAAGAAATTTTTTTTCTCATGATGTTTCTGTCAGCAGTGTTATGCGATATAAAGGGAGATTTTCTGATTCACAAAGACATTTTGGTATGCATTGATAGAGGCTCAGCCTCTTAACTGTGGTTAAAACATGTAGTCCCTGGAGTTTTCTGGTGTATCCACAGAAAACCATAGATAAGGGAGATAATGGAGCCAATTCAGAGCATGCTCACATGGATAGAGCTGGAAGAGTTAAACATCACTGCTGTTTGTATTTTCATTGGCCAAAACTTAATCACATGGCCATTTTTAAGTATAAAAGATATCAGAAAATACACCTTTATGCTAAATACTTATTAAAAAAATTGAAGACATAATTCTGTGTCGCATAAGTGGTAAGCAACCTGATTCAACATCTTATAGTTAGTAGAGATAACTACTATACAGTAGAGATAACTACTCTACAACTGATGACTTCTCATCTAGCAAAAATCATTATCTGCCTCTTAAATTTATTTGGTTGCCTCAGTGCTTTCCAGAGGATTCACTTTTGTTATACTGTTTGATCCTTGCAAGCATTTTATGTGAAAAGTGATATTATTATTATTATGGAAATTTGTATTATGAAGTATCAATAACAAATTTTTCAGGCATACAAGAATGGGTGTGAGCCTTACTCCACCATTTTTCAACTGTTAATTTAGTGAAAATTACTTAGACTTTATCACCTATAATTTCCTTAGAGGTTAACCATACTTATGTAGGAAAAAAATATGATATAAAATATGCAAAGTTTATAGAGAAACAGACCAGAAAAAATGTAATTAAAACTCTAGAAATAGACCTGAATATAAATGAATGGTCTCCTGATTTACAATAAAAGTTTCGCTGAAACTGAGAAGTGGAAGGATAGCTCTTACAGCAGTTGTGGAATAGTTAAAAATTGTATGGAACAACATAAATCTTGATTCCTAGTTCAAAGTATGAAGAATAGATGGATTATAGATCCTAAGGAAAAAAACATAAAACACAATGCCTCCATAATTAAACATTTCAATATATCTCCATGACCATGAAGCAGAATTTTTTTTTTTAACATGATACAAACAGAATAGGCAAGAAAAATTATTTGGGGCTTTATTTTTTTTTATGATTTATTTATTTATTCATACAAGCACTGGGTACAGTCAGAAGCGTGGGAGGGTGAGAGAATTCACCAGAGGCAGAGGGGAGAGCAGAGCAGGCAGACTGACAAGGTACACTACTGAGGGGAGCAGCAGGTGGCAGGAGAGGTCTGTGCACCATGTGGGACCCTCACCCTGCAGCCAGGGATAGAACCGGTGCTGAGGGCAGCTTCACAACTCAGCACTCAACCGCTGAGCCACTGGGGAGGCCCCCTATTTGGGGCTTTATAATATGCCTTTACATATTAACCAGATGTCAATAATTAACATTACTGAAAATTCCAAGTATTAGTGAAAGTGTAGAGAACAAGGAACATCAATATCTTGCTGCCACTCTCTTGAACACTGAATGCTTACATAATGTAAAAAATATGTTTGATAGATGTTCTCCAAAGATGTTCTCCAAATGAACTGACTCCTAGCCTTCAGACTTTTATATTTGTTTCCTTTGAATTTGAGCTATATTTGTAACTGGCTGAAGTAATTGATTTATGCAGAGGTGACATATTGAGACCTCCAAATTCTGGTCATCAGAAACCTTACAGTGTCTTCCTGGATCTCCCCAAATGTTTACTTTCGAACACTCCCTCTCACATCTTGGTGTCCATTTTGTGACAAACCCAAACAACATATAGAAGCAGAAATGATGTGCAAGTAATATTTGAAATACCTAAATGATTCCCAACTGACAAAGAGCATTCACTGCCAATTAAGTAATTGAACTATGTGCTATATTTATGTAGCTTAGTTGAGTGTTTAAAAGATTCCAGGCACAATCTAAAGGCATCAGTAATAATCAAAAGAATACACTTAAACCAGCAATCTCATTCTTAAATTCTTAAGAGATTATGTATATATCCACTAAAATATATGTACAATAATATTTATAGCAATACTAATAACATTTTAAAACTTGAAATAAATGTCCATTAAGAGACCAGATAAATTGTAACAAAGCAATTTAAAAAGGAAACTAGTAGGAGATACAGCATGGATAAATTATGTGCCAGTCAAAGAAGCTAACTCAAAATAATATGTAAAATATGCTTTGCTTTATGTAAAATTCAAGTATAGGTAAACTATTCCATAGTGTTTATTTATTTATTTATTTTAAAGAGAGAGAGCACAATGTGTTTTTTTTTTAATTTATTTATTTATACAAGCACTGGGTACAGTCAGAAGCGCGGGAGGGTGAGAGAGTTTACCAGAGCCAGAGCGGGGAGCAGAACAGGCAGAAGGACCGAAGTACACTGCTGAGGGGAGCAGCGGGCAGCAGGAGAGGTCTGCGCGTCATGTGGGACCCTCAGCCGGTGGCCGGGGGATTGAACCGGCGCTGCAGAGGTTGCTGGCAGCCTCGCAGCCCAGCGCTCAACCGCTGCGCCACAGGGGAGGCCCTATTCCATAGTGTTTAAAGTCAGAATAATGGTATGTTTAGTATTTGGAAGTCTATTTGATTTGAAAGGGACGTCAAGGAATTTTTCTGGGTGTGTCCATACGCAAATATTGATTAAGTTATATATTGAAAATTAATGCATTTAATTGAGTTTACTTTGTGCTTGATATAGCTCATTAAAATGTTTTTTAAAAACACCTCACAAGATCATTGTGATCATTAAATTAATTGTGTATGTAAAGAATATATACCAATGTTTGGTATAAAAACAATTATTTAGTAATTTTGCTTTTTCACTGCTTTGTATTTTATAACAAAAACACTAAATCTGAGGCATCATGAAATAAAAGCTCTTAGCAGTAAGATAATGGCAATGAGAATAGAGTAGAATGAGCAATTGATAAAACATAGTGACTGGCAATGGGATAAGAATAAAAAAATTAACCACACATCATTTTATATAAATAGTGGAGACAAAAGTGTTATTATAAAAGTGTATTAGCCGGAACAGGAGAAACATGGAC
The DNA here is from genome assembly GCF_964194135.1 of Talpa europaea. Classification (NCBI taxonomy): domain Eukaryota; kingdom Metazoa; phylum Chordata; class Mammalia; order Eulipotyphla; family Talpidae; genus Talpa; species Talpa europaea. Next base: position 47,758,968 of record NC_140068.1, on the reverse strand, counting down.
AAGGGTGGGAAATTGGAGAATTTAAATATTTGTGCTAAAGCTTGTAGCATTTTAATGGCAATAACTATTCAATCAAAAAACGAAGACTAAAAAGTAATTATGATGTCATAACTGAAGTCTTTTGCAGTTAACTGCATATTTGACACATTTAAAATCATAATAGTGATTGAAATCTCTCTATAATGAACATAAGGAGAAACAGCATGTTGCGGAAACATACTACATAGTTAAGATGTTTCCGAGCTTTATAAATTGACATTAGAAGAAGAAAAGTGTTATCCTGCACAGACAAAGTGAACTGGAGAGAATTAAATGAATAAAATATTTTCAATATTTTTGGAACATAGAAACTAGAGAAAGAATGTGAACTGAGTCATGGTGGGGGAGAAGCCTCAACCTAAACATGAAAAAGGGAAGACTGATGTGGAATTAGTTTATTTAGAGACTCCTTCAGATGTTTAGAACTTTGAAAAAAGCAGAATATCATCTACCAAGTAAACAAATACCCAAATCTCCATAGATATTTGGAAAACAGAGTGGGGGAGAGGGAGAAAGAGAAGATGAAGTAATTGTGGTGTCAAAAACAGTGTATGATACTGGGAAGAAATTTCACTGCATGATTTGGAGAATTTTTGCCCCTTTTTCCTTTAGTATGGTTCATCCCTCTTCAGGTATTCATACAAATAATGAAATAAAACCTTATCATTTATATTTTCAATTTTTTAAATGTCTACCTTTTTCATATTTACCTAAACATGTACATATAGACTTTATATCAGCACATCACTTGAGGTGCTTTCTTTTGTAGATTTTCATGTTTTACTTGGAAGAGGATTTTCTTGGATCCTAGATAGCAAGTGATAAGAATCACACATCTCCAGTATTCCATTCACTCCTTCTCATGTCCTGTGAAGAATATGTGCCTTAGCTGATAACTTTGTACTAATATTAATAACTCATTAAAAAGTAATAAATAGATTGTTATGTCAGTTCTTACTAAATAATGATAAAAGGACAATAACACTGTTCAGAAATCAACTTTCTAGAGTTTGGAGGAAACTCATGATATATAAACATGCAGCAGCTATATGATCTTGCAAAAATCTTGGGGAACCTGACTAGAAATATATTTTGTTGTTACCTGCTGGAAGCATCTAGCTCCAAGCAGCAACTCATTTCCTTTATGTCTGTCTATTTGCATCTCTATATCAAACAATTAGCTGTTAGGCTCAATACGGGTACAGAAGGGAATGTAGCTGATGATGACCATATAGATAATCGCTTCACTAGCCAAGAGTGTTTGATCATTATATGAAATGTGAATAAAAGTGGGTAATGAAAATGAAAATAAGACGTATCATATTCTGTTATTCACTAGAAGAGCTGAATATTTTCCTTTCTGCTAGACTAGAAAAAGTATGATAAGATCTTCCTGTAATATTGGAAATGTGGAATATAATTTCTTATATCTCAATATCTCTTGCTCATATTAAGCAACAATTTTCAGCTTCATGAAGGACTCAGGAAATAATTTCCTTTGTCATCTTTTTCTCTTCTACACTCATAAACACATGCTATTCATTTCACTTTTAAAATATGTGTCCCATGCCACATTTATATCATATGTGCATATTTAGTGTTCATCAAAATTTTGAATTTTTTATTAAGGTAACTTGGTTTATAATACTATATGATTTAGAAATATAGGGACTCACCTCTTTAGGTGTATGTTACCACAACACACCCACCATCAAGCCACCAACTGTCCTCCACCATAGTTCACTGGGTCCCCTCCACATTTTACTCTCCATTTTCTCCTTGCTCTGATAGCCTCAATTTTACAATCAGATTTCTAGGGTTTGATTTCAGTTTGGTATTGTCTCATTCTTTGTTTTGTTAGCTTATATTCCACATATGAGCAAAACCATTCAATATTCTATACAAAATGAAATTGATAAAATTTAGTCATGTATATTAATCTTTTAAACTTGATTTGATATTATAACTTTTGAACCATTCTAAACATTTAAAAATACAGAGAAATATTTGTTTCAAAAATAATATTTTAATGTTAAATTTTTAATAAAAAATTTCTCCTGGGGAATAGAATTTATTTTTATTATAAACTCATTAAAGCATAATTCTCCCAAGTACATAAATATGTTTTTAAATATTTCCTAATAATCATAAAATTTGTTTTTAGTCTATAGCATCGACAAAATATTATATATTTGTGATTATGCAATTTTTCCTAGAAATAAGAGATGCATGGATACTTTTCCATTTTAAGAATTAAGTATGTGAAGCATTAAATTACAATATTTTATCTAAATTAGGGTATTATTATAGAATTATTATCTAAATTAGGGTGTTATTATAGAATTACACAAATTCCTTCCTTTATCATTATTTCCTTCCATGTGACCTTCAAAGCAAATTCCATCCAGGTTGTTTACAGTTAATTTATCATTCTATGTGTAATCCAAGAATTGTATATTTACATTTACAATTGCATATATGTTGAAACTTTCATTTTAATTTTCTTTTTTGTTCACTTCTTGCTGATGATCTATATTTGTTTTTATTCTGCAATTTCAAAATCTAAAAGTCTCCAAAAATATAATATGTATTTTTCACATTGTTATAACCACATTTAGTTAGAAAACATGAACTCAATTTAATGTGATCAGTAGAGTTTTTATCACAATAAATTTGAACATTTACATATTTCATTGAATTTACGTAAATGTTTAGTTTATGACTAGAATGTATAGGTTTAGATATCATCTGGTTGCTTAATAGTTGCATTTTGTGCCATTTTACTTTTGTAAAACTTGAAGAAAAAAAAAAACTGAATTCCAAAGTACAACTCTATGCAAGTGGATTGTAAAAAGAATTGTGGACCTTTACAAGCAAATCTATAGCTTCTCTACAGAGTAGACCTGATTTGTTTGTCTGTCATAATGCCTTGTGTTCATCTTATTTCTTCTTCATCTTTAAAGTCTCTCTCTCTCCTCATCTTTCACTTCCTCCCTCTTTCCCTTCTTTCTCTTTCTCATATCCAAATACTTATCCCATTCTATCCAATTTTACTACATTATTTTTCCACCTTCCACCAAACTAGAGAAAATGCTCCCAAGAGATCATATGATATGACAATATTATTTGTTAATAATATTTGCTTTGATCACAAAGCAGATCAAATAAACTTTGATCTGAAGAAAGATAGGAAATAAAATTAAGGTAGCCAGTACATATAAACATTTTATTGAGTGATATTGGCAAAGTTCCTAAGAGAATATTTATACTTCAAACTTGGTTGAAAGTGAAAGAATGTTAATGTAATCAAAACATAGGGACTAAATGTGGACATAGAGAAAACAAGAATTTAGAGAAATATGTAGGAGTAAGATAGCTCAAATTCTTGTAAAACATTTAAGATGTTTCATTCTTAGGAATGAATAACCATTAAATTTTTATGGGGAAAAGGAATATGGTCTGATTTGTAGCCTAACAAGCTGAATTGGGCTGTAATATGATGACCACATCAGAGGCGCACAGGAATGCACATATCAGTACAAAGGCTATTGCCCTAATGAAGGTGAAAGCCGGGTAGTTTGGACAAGAATATGATGATACAGTACTCAGTACAGGATGAGTTTTTCTCTCTTTGGGGACTGAGACTTAGCTGGGTGGAAAATAACAAAATAAAAAAATAATTTGGTTTGATAGTTTCTACCATTATCAAAGGTGAGGTGACTAAGGCTATTCAGCATTGCCACACAGCCAGCATCAGGCATTCATGTGCTGTTCAATTGGAAGAGTCAATCATCCGCTTATGTTGCTGAAATAATCCCTACTATCACCACAGCATAGGGAGGACAAAGCATTTGACCCTGCGCACAGAACTAGATCAGAAAGCTGTGGGGTCAAAAAGATACAGAGAAAAATCACTCCTAAGTTAACTGACAGTAAGTGGCCAGCTATTTTACAGAAATGTTAGAGGTAGTCAATCTGTTTGTACTTTGAGTGATTGAAACTGTAATTTTAGTAAATTTGAAGGATGTTTATTCACAAAGATTGAGATTATGAAATTAATACAAGGGATGGATATCCCAATGTAAATTTGTATGTGATCAAAAATATCACATGGACATAAGAAATAAAATTTGGAAAAATCTGAATGTGATTAGAACAATGAAATTTCCCTCTGATACACCAAATTAAGGATTTTTTTTGCAAATTCCTTACTGAGAAGATAATTTAAATAATTATTACGTTAAAAATATTTTGATTTTGTATGCTTTGTTTCCTCACTAACACTTGCTGCAACAGGTCTCAAGTTCTGTGTCAGAATTTTGGTGTTGCTTCCATTAAAAAATAATAATTAATAATAACTAATAACAAAGTTCACACACACACACAAACACATGACCCATAAAATAATCTCTCTCTATTCTAAACAGGGAATGTCATTGTTTCCCATGCCCCCTTCCTTTTTTTTCTTGATGCATTGTTGTCATTAATCAGTGTTTTACTATTAAACTTAAATGACTAATTAAGACAAACAGCTCTGCAAATGTTCTTGAACCACTGATTAGGACTGGGGTGGCAGGTACTGGGAATAGTGTTCATTTAGCTTTCTGAGCATTCTGGGCAGAATTGCAGCTCCAGCTGCCTTCTTGTCCATGGCTTTGATGATTCCCACAGCAACCTTCTATGTAAAGTCATAAATATAGAGTAGGACAGTCAGAGAAACCCTGAGATGACGAGGCTTGCCAGGAACTATATCAACTATGGCAGCATCACCAGCTTTCAGTCATTTAGGGTTATGTTTCAGCTTTTACCTAGAAAATCTCAGCAAACTTGCAAACAATGTGAGTTGTATGATAATCTAGCATTAAGTACATATGCATTGGTGCTTTCCTCTGGATGGTTAAAAATAATCACCTGAGCTGTGCAACCAGTTGCTGCCATTAGTGGGTCATTTCTGCTATCACCAACCACATTAACATGACAAACATCTTTGACAAACATGTTCTTGACATTAATGCCAACACTGTCCTCAGAAAAAGCTTCCATCAAAGCTTCTTACTTCAGATCTAACATTGAAGCCAAATGACCACCATGCCAGGTTTGAGAAAAGTCTCAGCTTGACCCACGGGGATCTCTCTAATACCACCAAATTTGTAGACAACCTGGAGGGGTAGGTGGAAGGGCTTGTCAGTTGAAGAGTTAGTGGCAGGATGCATTAATAAGCAGCATGTTTCCACTGGCATTGCCATCTTTATGGATAATTTTCCATCCCTGAATCAATGTTAGCACTTGGCTCCAGCATATTTTCACCTTTCCAAGGAGAAATTGGCACAAATGCTACTGTGTCAAGGTTGAAACCAGTTCTCTTTAGTATAGGTACTGACTTCCTTAATGAGTTCCTCATATCTCTTCTCATCATAGGGTGACTCAGTGTAATCCCTTTTATTAACACCAGCTATCAGTTGTTTCACACCCAGTGTGTAAACCAGGAAAGCATGCTTAGGGTTTGCCTGTTTTAGAGATTCTGGCTTCAAATTCACCAACATCAGCAGCAACAATCAAGTCAGCACAGTCAGTGTGATATATGCCTGGAATTGTGTTTTGGATAAAGTCTTTGTATCCTGGGGCATCAATGATGGTGTCATAATACTTGCTGGTCTCAAATTTCCACAGATGTCAATGGTGATACAATGCTCACATTCAGCTTTCAGTTTATCCAAAACCCAGGCATACTGGAAGGAGCCTTTTCCCATCTCAGCAACCTCCTTCTCAAATTTTTCTGATGGTTTTTTTTCGACCCACCATATTTGTATGACTAAAACCAGGAGACTTGCCCGAATTCATATATATAGTGATGAGGATGTTGATTTGAGTCTTTTCCTTTCCCATTTTGGCTTAGATTTAGCTCTGATTTTTATTACCCCTGATGGCAAAACCATTGAAAAGTGGTTTTGTCAATTTTGGAAATGTTCATGCTTTATAGTAAGCATTGAAATGTGTTTATTGTTGAATTCCATTGTATGCATTAGTCATAACTGAGAAACCTTTCCCAAAAAAACTATCAGCAGAGAGAAAATAAAAATGTACCAGTAGCAATGGGATTAAATTCCTTCCCTTCTTCTTTCCCTCTCTCTTTACCCTATCTCCTTCTGCTTCCCCCCCCCCTTTTTTTTTCTATCATGCCTCCCTTCTTCTTTCAAATTCTTGTACATTTTGAAGTTTAGTGATTCAGGAAAGGGAAAGATAGAGGCCAAACTCCAGCTGCACTGAAAAAGACATGATTTTTGCTACCTTAAGACTAGCAAATTACTGCTTTAATTACTGCTCTAGTGTTGTTATTATCAAAGAAAAGGACTAGAAAAAAATCAGCAGAGATAGTAAATACTGATGCTGGTTTTATATTTAGATAATGATATGTTTCCAGGAAAATAATTTATATTTTCTATAATATTTTAAGGAGAAATAGATAACATCATCTTCCAATACCATTCTGATTTTAAAAAGATGTGACAATTGACTTTTGGCAACAATGTATGCGAATATATTCTTTTTTTCTTTATAGTCAACATTGACACAGGTTTACACAAATTAATATTCCAATATCAGTATATTTATTTTATGAGAACATGCATCTTCTTAGCTAATAATAAAAATAAAAATAACATAGGACATGAAATAGGATGGAAAAAATTTGTCAAGGTAGGAAAAACAGATTCATGCTTTAACCCACCAAAGATGTTTTTTAAAGAGTTTGAAAACTCAGGTTTTAAGAATTAAACTTTAAATAGAATATTTAAAAATCTGTTATTTCTGGCTGCAATATACACTTAAATATGAGTAAATTTTTCCAATGAAATTTAGATCATTTTGACTTTATTATATCCATTTAATGTGGGCAAATGCCTTTTATTCTTTCTCTTTCTCCGTATTTTAAATTAAACAATTCAGATATTATATACCTTGCCTATTCATAACTCTCCCATAATATGAGAGTACTAGAACCTAGGGCTTCTCCTTCCTTTCTGAAGGACTGCTCTCTCTATCACACACAAATGAATAAGTAAAATGGCTGGATGAATTTCAAGTTGGTTTTTCATTTAATCTTCTGTGTGCTTTCACCATAAAATACAGTTCATTTAAACACTTCTTTGTTGCTTCACTTCATTTATTTGGAGTAATAGCAATAAATGTTCTACTTCGCATGTTTCACAATAGTGAAACAGCTCCCCTCTTTACAATAAAATTGGAGGGGTTTATTATATAAGAATAGCTTATTGTGCCACTGGAACATGTACTAAAGGTGTCATTATTTAATATATTAGTGTTTGATAATATCAGACTACCATTACCTACCAGCTGGAAATATTTTATAAGCTGACAATTGCGATTTTAAGTAGTACAATATATACTTGTGATTTGATTTCATATAAAAATTCTTAGTGACTTCCCTGAAGGTGTTAGCACTTAATTAATTTATGGTTGAATATATTTATGAAAAATGTAATGGAATAATAGCAATAAATCATTCTTTGGTGTTATATGCCACAATATGAACAAAATATCTAGTGGTGCCTGACATCACCTTTCTCAGCTCTTCAGTGTTTTATGTGTTCAGATTTTATGCATTTCATTTTTATGATAATATTCAAGGAAATTAATGGATCCATTGACATAAGTCTCAATTTATTAGGACATTTAAAACATTTAGAGAAAGGTATTTTAAAACATACAGAAAGTTGTTTTAAAATGGTAAATAGTACAAATGGAAGATAGTGCTTCCTACCTTCTGCTATAAAGATACATTTGCCTCATTATCTGTACATACAAGTAATTTTCTTAGTTTATTTATACCCACCTGTAGTTGAGATGCACCCAAGATTTTGATAACTTAAAAATTTAGATTATAACTGAAATATAAAAGGTATACAACATATGATTTGCTATATGTATACTTGAAAGATAGTCACAAAAATCAGTCTAGTTAGCATCCAACTCCATACATTGTTACACTTTTTCTTGTAATGGTAACTGTTAAGATCTACTCTCTTAGAAACATGGACAAGGAGTCCAAATAGGGAAAGAAGGAGTAAAGCTATCCCTATTTGTAGACAGTATGTGCTGGGAAAACTGGACTGCTACATGCAAGAGAATGAAACTAGACCACTGTCTCACACCAACTCAAAATGGATAAAATAATTGAGCATAAGGCCTGAAACCATAAAATACATAGAACAAAATATAGGCAAAACACTACATATTGTGCATCTCAGTAACATCTTTAAAGACATATACCCCAAAGCAAAGTAAGTGAAGGAAAAGATAAACAGCTGGGATTACATCAAGCTAAAAAGCTTCAGTACAGCAAAAGAGACACTAACCAAAACAAAGAGACACCCTACTGATTGGGAGAAAAACTTTGCACACAATACTACTGATAAAGGAATGATCTACAAAGAGCTCACAGGAGTAAACAAAAACAAAGTAAACAATCCAGTCAACAAATGGGCAGAAGAGCTAAAAGGACATTTCTTGAAAGAGGAAATGCAAATGGCCAACAGGTATATGAGAAAATGTTCAACATCACTTATAATCTGGGAAATGTCAATCAAAACTGCAATGGGATACCACCTTACACCAGTGAGAATGGCACATATTAAAAAAAAAAAAAAAAAAAAACAGGAAAAAACAAAATTTGGCAAGAATGTGGAGAAAAAGGAACTCTTCTACACTGCTGATGGGAATGTAAACTGGTCCAACCACTATGGAAAGCTGTGTGGAGTTCCCTCAAACTGCTGAAAAAAGAGCTACCATATAACCCAGCAATTCCACTTCTATGAATCTACCCAAAGGACACAAAAACATTAATTCAAAAGGATACCTGCACCCCTATGCTTATTGCAGCATTATTTATAATAGGTAAGATACAGAAACCCAAATGCCCAAAAATAGATGACTGTATGTATAGATATAGATATAGATATAAATATATATACATACAATGGAATACTATTCAGCAATCCAAAAATGATAAACTCATGCCATTCTCAGCAACATGGATGGAACAGGAAGGGATTATGGTCAGTGAAATAAGCAAGAAGGGGAAAAAAAATCAGATGGTTTCACTTATAGGAGGAATATAGGGGAAACAAATAATGGATCAGGAAAAAAATAGTAATAATAAATTTTAAAAAATTAGCAGGCAACTATAAATCAGAGACATTCTGCATGGGAGGAGGAAGGGAGATGGATGAAAACAGAAGAGTGAAGAGCACAAGGGATTATGGTGATGGTTCATGGGTGAATTAGTGATTGGAATTTTATGGGTAATACACCCGAGAGGAGAAAGCATACAAGCATACATTGTACAAAAATGAAGAATGATGTAATATATACATATGTATTATACACACATATATGTATGATATGAATATTATGTGATATGCATGCTATATGTGTGTTGTATGTAAATATATACATATACATATTATACACGTATATATTTTATAAAATCTACTCTCAGCAACTGGAAGTGAAGTTACAAGACGGGGAAGGGGAAACAAAGTGGAGCATGATGGATGGACTGTGGTGGAGGACTGTAAGTCTGTTGGTGATAGGTGTGTGATTTTATACCTCTGAATCACAGTAGTACAGAGTCCAATTAATAATTTAAAATAAGTAAAAGCCTCCCTCCCAACTGTGGAGCACAGTGAGCAGCCCCAAAACAGGGAGCCTCCAAAAATTCACACTTGAACTTGGCGCTCTAGCAGTAAGTCCATCCAAGCTTGAAGCCTAGTCAGTGACATTCTCCCTGAACTCAGAGAACAGGCAGTGGCCTTGTGCAAATAGAGACCTTGATAACCAGCCATACCTGCTAATGAACACTGCCAGTTCTCGTGTTCAGTATACCAAGCTGAGCTAACCAGTGAAATTATCTGCCTGCCAAAGTGAGCCTGTGCTATTTTTAAGAGACCACTTACTCAGATGTGCAGATACCAACTTAAAAAATCAAGGATCATAGACTCAGGTACATGACACAACTGAAAGAACTAATAAAGCTCCAACAGCTGACCCTAAAGAAATAGATTTAAGAACTGCCTGAGAGAGAATTCAGAATAATATTGAAAGTTCAGTGAATTACAAGAAAATATAGGAAGAATAAATAAAATTAGGTAAACAATGAAGAGATTGAAACATTCACCAAAGAAATAAAAAAAAATCAACAAAAATCCTGGAGTTAAAGGATAAAATATATGAAAAATTATATAGAGAACTTCAACATCAGACACCAAAGTCATCTGAAATTACATAGTCAAAGAAACAAAAACTAAAATAGATGATAAAAAGGAAAACTCACAAAATATTTGCCCACAATCAGCAGAACTAATATATGCAATGTGAAAATCCTGAAAGGAAAGATGAAAAGATATAAGGTCTAGTTAAAGTAATGATGATTGAAAATTAAATTAATAACATTTAAACTAAGCAGAGCAGTCTGGTGTTTGCAGGTGGTGGGGGAAGGAAAGGTAGTAAATAGGTGAAAGTTGTTAAATGATATAAATTTGCAGCTTAAGAAGAATAAGTTCTGGGTATGTAATATACAGCATGGTGCTACAGTTAAAAATACTCTTGAATATTTAATAATTGCTAAGGGAGTATATCTTAAAAGTCCACAACACAATATATATATATATATATATATATATATATATATAAATACATACAGTGAAAGATGTGTTGACTAATTCTATTTTGGCAATCAAATCATCACATTACCTTAAAATTTGTGTGTGTTGTTGCATCAGGCAACACCACACTGATAAAGAAACAGAAATCGTGGAGCAGACTACATAATGCAGGATGCTGCTAAAGAGCAAGACCCTGCATTTTTATTGACAGAATAATTATACAGCATCAGTTGTAAGGGGAAGGAGGAAAAAAGGAAAAGGGGAAGAAAGTAACTAGAAAATATGCTGACATCTATGTTATCAGGGATTGTGAGTCTGCTCTTCCAGGCACTTCTCATCTGCTTGATGATTTGGTGTTGTAATTGAGATCAAGCTCTAGTTCCCCAGCCATGGTTTCAATCTTATCAACAAGGCGTTCCATTGATCAGATTCTGGGGTCCCTTCTTATACATCAGTCTTCGCCCCTCCCCCCTCCCCCCCGCACCCCACTCAGGCATTCCCGATCATACCTCGTGATGTATAAGTCATGATGTATAAGTCGGGAATACATTTTATGCATTGATCATCAGCCCCCAGGCATTCCCCGTCATAACTCGTGATGCATAGCCTTCCCAGTGTGATCCAGCTTTGTGCCCTTGATTGATTTGAAAGGCACTTTGCAGGATTGGGGTCCTGTACCTAAGTGACTGGGCTGTTCTGACCCTGCTTAGGATTTAGAAGCGTAGGTAACAAAATGGTGGCCGAACAGGTGGTTTAGGATTAGCAGACCCACAGTGTGTGTCTACTTTAAATGTAAATCACATAATATCTAACATTTATCTCAATAAATTTGGAAAAATATAAAATATATTATGATTGTAAGGAAAAATTTAGCATGCCTCTATCAAAATGTGTTAAGTAGACAAAAATAAACCACTATATCTATACAGGCGATTTGAATGAAATATTAACATATCTGTTCAGAAAACTTTACTGAATTGATTGCACATTTTTGCACATTCACATTGATAATTTTCAAGTATAGAAATATTCAGGGTAAATAAAAGTTGTCCATATTTCAATATATAGAAGTTATAATTTCCATAATTAAAATAGCAAAAGAAAGTAATGAAAAAAATTAAAATATTTTAATAAAATTGAAAATATTTCAATTGGAAAATTGTATAACAAATACTTTTCAAATCATGCAGTTAATGATGGGTAAAGAATACTATACATGTAAATAGGCACTATTAATGACAAAAAGTGGCTAATGACAAAACAAGGAATATTAGGAGAATATTTAGAAGTAAATGTATATATTTGTTTTAATGTATATTGAAAGATAAAAACAGCAAAATACAATTAACAAATATAATTACTGATTTTTTGTTTAATATCTATGGATTAGGGAAACTTGAATATGTTTATCTAGAGCTAACAAGAAAAAAAAAACAGATGACAATAGTTAATGAGTACTGCTTTGTCAGATAGAGTGCACTGCAGTTATTTCTATGTGATTTACAAAGTTTTACTTTATGTCATTTTTAAATTTAATATTTTCAATGTTTTCATTACCATTTGTTTGGCTACTACCCTTTTTTCCATTGAATTGGTTATTTATATTTGCCAAGGATAAAATAATTGTGTTTGTGCTTCTCTGTTTCTGGGCTTTTTAAAAGTGATTCTATTGATCTGTCTGTTCTTTTACCAATTCCATGTTGTATTGTTGCAGTATGGCTTTTTAATTATTAAAGTCATATACTATAGTTATCCTAACTTGATTCTTCTTCAGTATCATGATGGCTATTTTTGAGGTTTTGTCTTTCCATACAAATTTTGAATTCATATTTTGAATTGCTAGCTGGAATTTAGATTTGTGGTCATTTCCCTTTTATAACTGAACTCTTTTTGTTAGAAATGTGCTTGTTCCTTTATATGTAAGGGTTATGAAGGTGAGTTATTTATTTCCTCTTCCCATGTGGTATAGTTGTATCTTTCTTTCATTTTGCTCTTATTCTGGGACAAATACAAGCAGTTTCTATTAAGGCCCATATTTAGGGAGATAAGATGAATATAGACTTGACGAGCACCTGCTACACCTGCCTACAAAGCAGAACATGGACTGTAAGCAGTTAGCAATTACATCCTAATTCATGCTCCCACTTCACTGGAGGTCAGAATAAGAAATTATACCTTTCTAAATGGAAGGGAACTTCAGGAGACATGTCATTTAGAGTAAGTGGAAATGCAGTCCTTCAATTTGGTTTAATCAGAACAGGTTATATTTCATTGAATATTCCCACACAGAACATTATATTTAAGCTTGATATGTTCATGTGCCAAACTAAGAAAAATCAGTATAAAAAGACAGCAAGTTGAGAACACTAAAATTAGGAATGTAGGAAAAAGTGTTTTGAAACATCAAGTCTCATGAAGATGTTTGTGCTTCCAACTTTAAAGTATGGATTTTTATATGTTGCCATGGAGGATAGTGTTTTATGTCATAATAGCAGCACAAAGTTAATATAGATTATTTTTATTAGTTTGAATTATTTCTGATGCAAGTAAATAGCAGACCTAAGTTGCTGCCACTTATCTTGGGCAGGTAGAGTTAATTATTACCTTAAATATACTTGTAATCAAATAAAGAAAACACTTGAAAATTAACAATTTTCTAATTAGAATCACAGATTTAAGGAAAAAAAGTATTATTGAATCTCAAAGTTATAGATGCAAAATATATCAGTTACAAAATTTAATATGTAAATATTGTCATGCTAATGAAAAATGCCTGCTAATTAAAATTATAAAAGCTCAGATTTATTATCTTAGTATAATTTATAAGTTAATTTACCCCCAACTCTTCTTGAAACAGTTTCTTTTCCTCTATCTTCTTACTGTGTTGTTGTAAGGTCAGTGGAGGTTTTCTATGATCCAGCAGACAGAGTAAAGGAGGAGTCAGTGTCCTCAGTGCCTTTTGCAGGTCTTTTATTGGGATTTACCCGGTACACAGCAGGCAGGAGTGCTGGGGGGCCGGGAGGCTGGCAAGCCTCCCGGCCCCCAGCAAGTCTTCACTCTATCTGGGCTCTCTGGTGATCTCGTCCGCTTTTCTTTCGGCTTCTGCTGGCGTCCCCGTGACGCCGCCCTTAAAAGCACAGTCTCAGCCCAGGTGAATCCCATCTACCTATGCCTACATCCTATTCCAGGTGCCCGCCATCAGGCATGCATTCAGGACTGCAAGGATCCATCATCTATTCTGATGGTGGGAGGGCAGAAAAGCCTGACATTTTTCCTTACCCTACAGTTGTATATTTATTTCTTAGTTTTCTTTCTATTTCCTTGTAGTGGTAATAAATCTCCTCTAATGAAACAGTTTGCTGATTTTTTTTTTAGATTTATTTATGCATAAAGGAACTGGGGTACAGGCCAGAGGTGTGGGGGGTGATAGGATTCACCAGAGACAGAGTGGGGAACAGAACAGGCAGATTGACTGAAATACGCTGCTGTGGGGAGCAGTGGGTGAGTCAGGAGAGGTCTGCTGTGCCATGTGGGTTGCTCCCTGGCTGGGGATCGAGCTCATGCTGCAGAGGCTGTGGGTAGCTTCATAGTGAGGTGCTTAACCCCTTGTGCCACCAGGGAGGCCCAAGCTAAATTTTTTTGTTGATATTTCCAGTGCAAACCAGTTGCAAAGTTTAGAGGAAAATAGTAACAATTCGATATTGCATTCATTATTGTTATTAAAATTTTTGGTATTTTGTATACATATCAATGTTTGCATCTGTAGTGGGCAGGAATGGGCACTGAGCAGGTTTTCTGATCCAGCAGACCAGGTAAAGGAGGAGTCCTGGAGCCCTCAGTGGCTTTTGCAGACTTTTATTCGGATTTACCAGGTACATGGCAGGCAGGGGTGCTGGCAGGCCTCCCAACCCCCAGCAAGTCTTCACTTTATCTGGGCTCTCCGGTGATCTCTGCTGCTTTCGTGGTTCTTCATGCCTCTCTGCTTCTGCTGGTGACCCCATGACGCCGCCCTTAAAAGCCCAGTCTCAGCCCAGGTGAATCCCATCTACATAGGCCCACACCCTATTCCAGGTGCCCTCCATCAGGCATGCATTCAGGACTGCAGGGTTCCCTCATCTATCCTAATGGCAGGAGGGCAGAAAAGCCTAATACTTTTACCTTACCCTACAGCATCAAATTAAATATTTTAATCCAGATCATTTCAGTACTATCCTTAGGGTGCTGCCCAATATTTGACAAATGTATTTTAGATTTCTGCCATTTGTAGCCTCTTCCCTTCTCAAAAGCAAGAATTGAAGTTATTTGTTAAATTCAATGTTAGTCAATCTATTTTATGCTGGCAGACTGGAAATTGGAAGCAAATATCACACTTTAATGTTAGCAGTCTCAATACTTGAAATATACTTGGAAAATCACTCATAAACTGCTAAGAATAATGACTCTGCTATGAAAGTAAGTATAAAATTAGTAATAGCAGAATTTATACACCCTTTTCCTAAAGGGAAAGAGAGGTCAAGTATTAAACTGCACCATGCGGGCCTTCCTGGTGGCACAGGTGGTTGAGTGCTGCACTGTGAAGCTGTCCACAAGCTCTGCAGAGCGGGTTCAATCCCAGCCAGCCAGGGAGAATCCCACATGGCAAGGCAGAACTCTCCTGTCTCACCCACTGCTCCCCTCAGCAGTATAATTTGTCAGTCTGTGTGTTCTGTTCCCCGCTCTGTCTCTGGTGAATCCTCTCACCCTCCCACACATCTGGCCTATACCCCGGTTCTTGTATAAATAAATATAATCTAAAAAAAAAAAAAAAAAAAACTGCAAACTGCACCATGCTAGGAAATCTCACCAATAAACATTTCAGGAATATAAACTATTAAAATAGACTACTGCAATGACAATGGCTGATGATTCCAATACATTGACAAAGTAAAAATCTAATATAAATTCTGGAGACTGAACCTGGATGACCCACTCAAATTCACAAATTGAGACTGTACTCCCAAATGTGACTATATTTAAAATGGTAATTAAAGGCTAAATGAGGTATCAGGTGTGGAGACTTAATCTGATAGGTGGTGGCCTTATAGGAAGAAGGCAATCTCCACCTACAGTCAAGAGGGGAGGATGCAGATGAAACCTATTTGATAGTATCTTTATCTTGGACTTCCCAATATCCAGAGCTAAAATAAATAAATAAATAACCCATTAAGTCATAGTCTATACGCTGTGGAAGTCCAAGTAGACAATTAGAATAAGTTGTAGTAAAACTGATTTTAAAAACTAAAGTCATTACAATGTAATAATAATAAAAATAGTGTTTAATGTGCTACATTCCGTTTGAAAATTATTTCAAGCACAGTTTTACTATTTTTACTGTAAATATGCTGTTAAACGATTTAACTATATCCATTACATACTCTGATTACATGACTCCGGGGAAAAAACAAGAAATTTTCCTTCTCTTTAGTAATCAAAATGGCAAGAGGATAAAGGAGCAGAAGATAAAGAAGACTCTCAGTTCTAAAAAGAAATGTCTTCCTTTTGGAAATCCAGCGTGTGGTCATGCACTAAATGATATTATGAAAGTCATAAATAGGAAAAAATTAAAACTTATCATAAAAGAGTGCCAGATAGATCTGGCCCCAGGATTAAGAGCTTCTCTCAGGGTGAACTCAGTCCTACTAGAAAAGCAGCAAATGGCAATGATAGTCCCTCATCTCAATTTGCCTCACCTGGCTTAGAACCTCCACCCTGAAAATGAGATAACCTGAGTACATTAAAGTGCCATGTCCTTGATCTGCTTAGAAAAAAAGCCTTGGAAGCTGCTTGGAGGAAGGGAGTCCTATGTCTCAGCTATAATTTCCTAAAATAATGCTTCGAACAACATGGGACTAAGAGTGATAAGGTGAGATGGTCAACTGCTCCATTCACGAGATCTATGCCCTGAGACTGGAAGCTGTGGAATTGCTGTATTTGGAGATATACCTGCTTGAGTAAAGCCTCCACAACAATGCATGAGGATAATTTGAATTGCAGGAGCAGGTGAGATGAATGAAGGCACAAGAAAGTAGAATGTATTTTCATACTTGAGAACAAGTCAGCACTTCTGAAGCTGTAGTAGTGGAGGAAAATGAGCTCAAATGTTCAGATGAGTTTGGCAGGTGTGATGGTTCAGAGCAGTGTAGGTCTATAAAAATGTTTGAACAAAGATATAAATGGCAAATCAAAATTCTGTTTGCTACCCAGGAATTTTTTAATATTGATAAAATCAACTAAATGAGGGGCCTCCCTGATGGGTCAAGGGGTTAAGCACCACACTATGGAGCTATGTGCAGCCTCTGCAGCATGAATTCAATCCCTGGCTGGCCAGAGAGCAACCCACATGGTGCAGCAGACCTCTCCTGTCTCGCCCGCTTCTCCTGTCAGCAGTGTATTTCAGTCAGCCTGCCTGTTCTGTTCCCTACTCTGTCTCTGGCGAATCCTCTCACCCCCCACATCTCTGGTCTGTCCCCCAGATCTTGTATGCATAAATAAATAAACCTTTAAAAAAAAGTCAAATGAGTATTTCAGTAAGGGGAAAATCTTGAGTTTCTAATAGCAGGTAATGAATAATTTGTATAAAAAGGCCTTTGGCATACTCAAATAGTACTGCAAAGGAAGTTCCTCATTCCACAAAACGCTGGCTGCTTATCATGAGCAAGCAATTACAAATACCTGTCCTGAGAATAAGAAAAATAATTCTACAGAATGAAGTTAACTTCTAAATCAATTGATCCAAATGGAGACTTGGATTCGTAAGTATTTTATTTAGTGGAAATTATGTAGACTTATATGGTTTGTGTAGGGTAAGTAAATGATATCAGGCTTTTCTGCCCTCCCACCATTAGGATTGATGATGGATCCACGTGGTCTTGAATGCATGCCTGATGGCGGGCACCTGGAGTAGGGTGTGGACATACGTAGATGGGATTCACCTGGGCTGAGAGACTGGGCTTATAAGGGAGGCGTCATGGGGATGCCAGCAGAACGAACAGAAGCAGCAGCAGAGAGTAGAGCAGAACCAGGAAAGTGATGACTTGCTGGGGGCTGGGAGGCCTGCCAGCCTCCCGGTCCCCTGACCCTCCCTGCCTGCTGTGTACTTGGTAAATCCCAATAAAAGCCTGAAAAGTCCCCAGAGGGCTCCAGGACTCCTCCTTTGCCCCGTCTGCTCGAATCATAGAGAACCTGCACTGTCCCTTCCTGCCCATTAAAGTTTGCCATAGGTCTTGCATCAGAAAGATGCTGACTGAGTTACATACCCAATACTACTTGTCAACTGTATTTTATGTTGATATCCAGAGGACATTAATGCTTTGTGTTTGTTAATACAATGTTTTCTAATGATAGAAATGCATTCAACAAATGTGTATTCACTACTTACCTAATGCAAATGTTAAATAGGATAAACAATACAGTTGAGAACATGAATACTTACATTAAAATAATTTGTAAATAAAATATTTTGAAAATCTCATAAAGCTCCAATTTGAATAGGACTGGGCACAATTATGTGTATATACATTCTAATATATTCAGGACAAAAAGAATAAATTAAGCTATGATACTTTGTGTTAACCAAAATGGACTTAAGTCCCTACATTTGCATTTTCATCATGTCCTTTTCACCTCAATATCATCTTGAGATAAATTAGGCATGCCACACATGTGCAAGCATTAAGAATTATAATAAAGGTGATATAGGACAGCTAGATCCCTTTGTAACTATGAGGTGGTGAATGTAGACCTTCAGTTGTTATGGCAACCTTCAATTAATGCAAGTATCATCAAAGTCATCTCTCTACTATATTTAATAAGTTATTTCCATTAAAAATGATTGAATGTTCTTTTCTGAATCCAATGACTTAGCTGAAGTTAAAAAGCCATACTAGAAAAAAATGAAAATAGGTATCTTCAATTGTTCAATGGAGGAAAATCTTTCACAAACTTTTGTTAAATTTTTTTTCTTGTAAAGACAGCAGCAGCTAGTTGTTAATGAAATTAATAAATTTCACAGAATGAGACTTTCATATAGATTTATGGGTTATTATGAATTTTCCATTGACTCTTGGGAACAAGTTCAATGATGATGATGATGATGGATCTGATGATGAGTAAAGGATATGCTAACAGGTGTTAACAGATAAAATGCTTAACAGATGACTTTATTTCAAAATAACTCTGCAAACTCTTTCACTATTCATTAACATAAACAAAAAGTTTAAAAGCCAAAGATTATATCATTGAATGTGGTATTGAGAAATAAGAATTGAATTTATGATAACTACTATATATGAAATGCCTTCATATGTTATCTAAAATCCTAAACATTTGTAAGGTGGATTGTATTAAGTCCATTTTA
Organism: Talpa europaea; assembly: GCF_964194135.1. Classification (NCBI taxonomy): domain Eukaryota; kingdom Metazoa; phylum Chordata; class Mammalia; order Eulipotyphla; family Talpidae; genus Talpa; species Talpa europaea. The sequence goes on along the minus strand of NC_140068.1, from coordinate 47,739,852 downwards.
CAGATTGTAAAAATTTGACACCAATAACTAAAATTCAACTAATATTTTAATGATCACATCATGGGTTTGTGCCTTGTCTGTTCAATACCAATGTCTAACTCCCTTCTATCAGACTGTACTTTCTCTTTAGAATAAGCTTTATTTTTATGACCTAAAAATATCATAATACTTGTAGTCTAGAAACTAGTTATATAAAATTCCAGCATCCTAATTTTAACTACCTGCTGAATGATAAAAGTAACTTTGAGTTTACTAGAGCTAAAGTAAAAAGCCTCAGGTTTAATGTTTTATTTTTAAAATCTCCTTGGAGCATGACCCAGGATGATGTAAAAAGTAACTGGAGCACTATTAGAAAAGAAAATATTCTGTGATTCAGTGATCAGCAGTGTGTACCTTGGGAAGGAAGCTAAAAGCTACAACTTGGATAGCTGATAATAAGATAGTTTATTTTTATTTATTTTTTTAAGATTTATTTATTTACACAAGCACTGGGTATAGTCAGAAGTGCAGGAGGGTGAGATAATTCACCAGAACTAGAGTGAGAAGCAGAACAGGTAGACTGATGAAGTACACTGCTGAGGGGAGCAGCGGCACGGCAGGAGAGGTCTGCGGGCCATGTGGGACCCTCCCTGGCGGCAGGGATCCAACCGCCATTGCAGAGGCTGTGGGCAGCTCTGCAGCCCAGAGCTCAACCGCTGTGCCACCGGGGAGGCCCTGATAATAGGATAGTTTAGTAGCACTGATGTTAATAAAGTCTAAGAAGAAATTAAGGTAAATGAGACTTTTTCCTTTTTTTATTGCTTAAGATAATATAATCTTACTAAGTATTACCATTAATAAAGCTACTTTTATCTTATCTAATTTCTATTACTATTAAAAATTATATCAGAGGGCCTCCCCGGTGGAGCAGCGGTTGAGCGCTGCTTGCGAAAATTCCCGCAGCCTCGGCAGCACCGGTTCGATCCCCGGCTGCTCCCGGGCCACGGGAGGAGGGTCCCACATGGCGCGCAGACCTCTCCTGCCGCCCGCTGCTCCCCTCAGCAGTGTACTTCGGTCCTTCTGCCTGCTCTGCTCCCCGCTCTAGCTCTGGTGAATTCTCTCACCCTCCCGCGCTTCTGACTGTACCCAGTGCTTGTATAAATAAATCAATCTTTAAAAAAAAAAATTATATCAGAGCCTGTAAAGGTGGAGGGATTAAAAATTTGCATTCTTAAAGTCACAACCATATATAACTAAGTTTATGAGGAACTAAAAAATCTACAATTGTTAAAGTCCAACCAGTATTATAGTGGTGTCAATATTTCTGATATTTTCAAATGTATATTTTTGCTAGTTTCTACACATCAGATGAGGTTATTTAAAAAAAGTTATTCAGAAAACTGGTAATTAGGCAAGTTTTCAAATAGATGTTATTAAAATGTATTTCTTTAGTAAACATTATTTTCACCAGCAGCATGATCTTACCTCTTGGTCGTTTCTTTGTATTCAATTATGTTTGTGGCAGCAGGATAGGGGAAGACAGAGCAGATTTTCTAAGATTCAAGCAGACCAGGGTAAGGTGGAGTCCAGGAGCCCTGGGTGGGTTTCTCAGGCTTGTATTGAGCTTTATATGCATTGCAGCAACCAGGTACATGGAGGCAGAGGTGCCAGGGGGCCAGGAGGCAGCAAGCCTCTAAGCCCCAGGGAAGTCTTCTCTCTGGGCCTCTCTCTCTCTCTTTTGGCTTTCTTTTCCCCCTTCTCTTTCCTGCCTCTGCTTCTCTTGGTGACTATCTCAATACCCCTCCCATGGCCCACAGAAGACAATACAGTTTGCAACAATGTAATAAATGCAGGTCCCCCATCAGGGAGGGCAATCCTAATGGTGGAGGGCAGAAAAGCCTGAAAACCATTTACCAAACCATTTACCCTACAACGTTGCTGTTCAAATGCCAGCAATATTGTTGCTGGTTTGTTCTCAATGTAATAAAAATAAACAAATAAAATAAACAAGCCAAATAAAATCTCACATTTTAATATTAAACCCTTGACTACCATTTTCCAATTGTTTTTGAAAGTTCATCACTTTTTTAAAAATAGATACTGCACTCAATATTTCTACAAAAATGAGAAATATTATAAAAGATGCTTCTTACTGTACTTTTAGTGCTACATTATTAAATACCAAATTCAAAGCGTGATGATTATTTGACATAGCTATATATTCAATGAAGTAGCATTTGTTTTCAATTTGTTGTTTCCTTCTACCAAAGTCAGTTTTTTAAACGTCTTTTTCAAAATTTATTACAAATTCATAGTCTTAGATTATATGTTAACATGGTGTGTTATGATACATTCATGAACCATTATTTCCTTGATTCCAATATAGTAAAGTGAATTTTTAGCATTTTTAGTTTAACTATTAGGATGTACTTTGTAATGAACATGGACTTTAGTAGGACACTTGTAGCGGCAGGACGGGTACATGCAGGATCTCTGTGATTCGAACAGATGGGGTAAAAGAGTCCTGGAGCCCTCAGTGGCTTTTACAGGCTTTTATTGGGATTTACTGGTACATAGCAGGCAAGGGCGCTGGGGGGCTGGGAGGCTGACTGGCCTCTCAGCCCCCAGAAAGCCTTCACTCTTTCTGGGCTCACTGACATTCTCTCGTAGCCTCTGCTCTTCCACTCTCTGCTGTTCCTCTTGCTCTGTTCTCCTGGCGTCCCCGTAACGCCGCCCTTATAAGCCTAGTCTCAGCTCAGGTGTACCCACCTACATATTCCCACACGCTACTCCAGGTGCCCGCCATCAGGCATGCATTCGGGACCGCAGGGATCCATCATCAATGCTAATGGTGGGAGGGCAGAAAAGCCTGATACTTTTTACCTTACCCTACAATACTTTATTTTCTTCTTCTGTCACAACCAACGATACAAGTGAAAGGTTCTGCAGGGAAGATGAGGAGGGGAAGACGAGGATGACAGAATAAGTTTAAAAGGGGGCTGTAGGGGCAGGAATGAACCACAGTGCAGGTTTTCTGATCCAGCAGACCAGGTAAAGGAGGAGTCAGAGTCCTCAGTGGGTTTTTGCAGGTCTTTTATTGGGGTTCACCAGGCATATGGCAGGCAGGGGTGCTGGCTGGGGGGCTGGGAGGCTGGCAGGCCTCCCAGCCCCCCAGCAAGTGTTCACTCTCTCTGGGCTCTCTGGTGTTCTCTGCTTCTCTCTCGGTTTCTGTTCGTTTTCGGCTTCTCTTTCAGCTTCTGCTGGTGTCCCCATGACACTGCCCTTAAAAAGCACAGTCTCAGCCCAGGTGAATCCCATCTACCTCTGCCCACACCCTACTCCAGGTGCCCGCCATCAGGCATGCATTCAGGACCGCAAGGATCCATCATCTATCCTGATGGCGGGAGGGCAGAAAAGCCTGACATTTTTCCTTGCCCTACAGGGGCTTTATTGTGTTCCCGGGTCCGTGAAGCCACACCTATTGTCAGGGGAAGGCAGGTTTTTATAGGATGGGAAGAGGGAAACCGGATTTGCAGGTACTGAGGAACAGTTGTTTTCTGATGGTATCAGCAGGTCCTCATTCTTGCCCCTAACTGGGCTTCCTCATTCTCGCCCTTAGGTGGGCTTCCTACCAGATGCCTTTTTGCCCTAGTAACTCTGGTTCCTGCCTGACCTTTCAGTAAGTAAATCAATCTTGTATCTCACAGTGGTTTAGCTGAATTAAGGAAAGTGCTATAAAATCATTCTTACATTCCTTGTTTGAAAGTGGTGAATTTATCCATTTAATTAATCCATTTAATTAAATAATGACAAACATATGCAAGTATGATGACCATATGCACTGCTTTCTTCAGCAATCCTGAGTGTTACGTCTGTTGTCTTCTCATAATCAGTAGCAACACATGATTATACTCTCAGCAACATCAACAGTTTGTAATAATTTGTTTACACTAGATTAAGCTTACTTATATGTAGGGTTATGGGTTAATCCCCCATAAAAATGATAATTTCATTTTTTCCTTGGTTTAACCCACCTAAGAAGTCAACTCTAAGTCTGAGGAAACAAACTTCAACAACCATGCAGGACAATGGGCAATGGAGGTGGCAATAAATACATACATACATAAAAAGAGTCTGTAATAGCAGGAGGACACGGAACAGGATCTCTATGATTCGAGCAGAAGGTATAAAGGAGGAGTCCTGGAGCCTTCAGTGGCTTTTCAGGCTATTATTGGGATTTATCAGGTACACAGCAGGCAGGAGTGCCAGGGGTCTGGGAGGCTGGCAGGTCTCCCAGCCCCCAGCAAGTCTATGCTCTTGCTGGGCTCTACTGCCTTCTCTCATGTTCTCTCTGCTTCTCTGCTCTCTTTTATGGTTCTGCTTCCTCCATTCGTTCTGTAGGCATCCCCGTGACACTGCCCTTCTTATAAGCTAGTCTCTCAGCCCAGGTGTACCCACTTACACATGCCCACATCCTACTCCAGGTGCCCGCCATCAGGCATGCATTAAGGACCGCAAGGATCCATCATTAATCCTAATGGAGGGAGGGCAGAAAAGCCTGATACTTTTTACCTTACCTTACAAGTCAAACAGAAAAGATCACCCCCATTGTAGGCATGTGCACTCACTAAACGGATCAAGCTTGTGGAAATGAGTAACAGTCTCAGGAACAGTTTCAAACAAGAAAAGTCAATCTGAATGGAATAAGATGATTTCACACAGTTGGAGCAGATGTTGATAGTTGAAATGGGCCTGTGGATTGGATTATAAGATGGGAAGCAACATGATTCACTCTTGGGGCAATGTGGTGGATCCCTGGAATATTTTGGTAAAATACAAAATGGAATATTGTGATGAAAGCACATGGAATATTTCATGTTAAGTTAAATATATGGTAAAGGAGGAAGTTGAGTTTAAGATAAAGAGTTTTTGTACTGCTCTCAAAGTTTCCTGTGCATTTGAAGTAACTGTAAAGTAAATTTTTTTTTTCAATGTCTCTCCAGAAAAACAGACAAGACACTGAGATTCTCTATGGAGCACAAGCCCTGACCAGACCCAGTGCATCCGATGTTGTGAAGATAAGTATCTTTGTAGGCGTCTGTAGGGTAAAGGGATATTGCTCCGGCTTTTTGGGCCATTGGCCTCTGTGGCCATCACCTGTGGCCTTGAATGCAGAAGGCGCTTCAGGCGTGGGCTCGGAGTGCGCATGCCCGATGGTGGACACCTGGAGTGTGATGTGGGTGAGCGTGAGTGGGCACTGCTGAGCCTGGAGGCTGAGCATAGAAGGACTGAGTCTCAGAGGACTGGGTGCGTCAGAGGGCGTTGGAGGATGGCTACAAGAGAGGACATGCAACAGCCGGGAGAGGAAGAGACCAGGAGCGGACACCCCAGAGGCTGGGAGGCCTGCCAGCCCTTCAGCCCCCGGATCCCAGGGGTTCCTCAGCCCCTGGCTCCCCAGCACCCCTGCCTGCCAGCATGGAGAGACCAGAGAGAGTAAAGATTTGCTGGGGCCTGGGAGGTCTCCAGGCCCCCTTGCTGTCCTGCCTGCCCTGCACCTGGTCACCTCACTACAAGTGGGATGGAAAGAACATTAAAAGCCTGAAAAAGCCTCTGAGGGCTCCAGGACTCCTTTACCCATCTGCCTGGAGCCATCGAGAGCCTTCCCAGTGCCAGTTGCCACTACAATCTGCATTAGTCGGCAGAATCCAGCGCAGACGGGTATGGAGCCCTCCGAAGACCTTGGGAGGGACTGAGGGGTGCCGGCCTCCTCTCTGTGGGCACCACCTGAATCCCCATTCCGGGGGAGAGGACTCTGCACACAATGGGGAGGTTGGTGGCTGCTCAGAGGCAGGGCTGGGGGTGAGTGTCCCTTGCAGCTCTACCCAGGGATTCCAGGACAAGGTTGGAGGCACCTGGGCAGCGTTGGAGGCTGACAAGGTCCTGGAGCTGCAGGACAAGACCTCGTGTGGAGGAGGAGACAGCCCGTGAGGACCCCTGAGGCAGCAGACTCGTAGGGGAAGAAAGAGGACCATGATTCACCATTTGGAGCTCCCAGAGTGCTGATATGAAGGAAAAACTCTGGACTTGGATTAATAATCCAGCCAGGAGGCTGGAGACTTTGGCAGGTTGAGTTATTTATGCCCATAGTACCCGGGGGATGGATGCGATCATATGTACAACCCAGAGCGTGAAAACCAGGGGTTGTCCACTGGGCCTTGGTGGCCTAAACCAGCTTTGTGTGAGGCTCTCTGCAGCCAGGCAGGAAAGGTCTCAAAACCAATTTAGTTAAGGAAAAACACTGGCGCCAAGATTGGGAAGTCCTGAGTGGTTATTAAGAAGCTGAGGATGCCAAAGAAGGCAAGTGAGCCTACTAAAGATCTGTGGGTGAGGCCAAGATCAATTTAGAGTACGGGTGAGGTGGTGGGGAACATGGCTTGTAGAGACCACAGGGCCAGAGGGGACCAATGAGGCCACAATTGGAGCTTTCTATTCCCAGGCCTCGAACCATGGTCATGAGCAAAAGGTTGGCCTTACTACAGGGTTCTGCTTGTCACACTGGTGGCTATGAAAGCCAGGAGTTGGAGTGACAGCAGTGAGTACCCCTGGGGATGGCAATTACCCCCCAAAAAGTAGAGTGTGTCACTACAGTCAGAGTGAGTGCATCCGGGGGGTGGATGAGGTGTGTGACTTGTGAATGAGACGACAGCCTGAAAAGGCCAGGAAGGCAGAGTTCCATGTGTGTGACCACAGAACTTTGAGTGAATGGATAGTGTTACCCCCTCAGATGAGCCTTACCTGTGGGGAGCAGACTTGAGTGATCATCAGCTGGTGCTAATACTCTTTCACTGACACCTAGGCAGGTGCCTGTGTGGGAAAGTTGTATTCTCTTGCATTTTGTTGTATTGTTGGATTCAGTTGATTTCTGTTCACTTTTGTGGGTGATGGCACCGTGTTAATGTGGGCAATGGAAACTTGCTATAGATTTGTGACAAACATAAGTAAAGGAAGATTGATCAAGGCTTTTCACCTTGATCTGTGGTTAATAATGAGTGTGGGTTTTCGGTAAACATGCCCTGGCGGTGGGCACATGGAGTATGGATGGGGGTGCTTAAAAGTGCACTGAAAGCAAGGACGCTGAGGAAAAAGGGCAAAACACACAAAACTGAAGAGTGGAGACCATGCAGTGGACAGCAGCAGATAGAAGGGAGAAGGGAAGCCCCAGAAGGGAGATGGGATGCCCAGTTACTCTTTTCTAGCCATGTCTTCACTCTGTGGGATTTCCCACTGGGGATGGATAATTGGCCCCACCTGGTAGCATCTCAGCTGTTTTTCATTAGGTCCCTCTTGTTGCTTGCTTTTGTTGACTCAGGAAAGTTTGTTCCTTGATGATTTATAGTAGTTGAGCTGGTAACTGAATGTGATTTTTTTGTTTGTTTGTTTGTTTTGCATCTTGCTTAGAATAAGTGATGTCAGGGTCTTTGCATATGACTGTAGGTCATGGGCTTGTGTTCTGTGAGAAGTGAGTATTGGGACCCTAGCTCATTGTTTGTGAGGGTCATTTGTTTCTTTGCTTTGGTTTGTGTAAGTGTGGGGTAAATTTTGGAGATGAACCCCCTATTCAGATGGTAGCATTCAAATAGTTTTTCAATTCTGTTGGTTCCCTTTTGTTTTGTGATGTTTTCTTTGGAGGTACAAAAGTTTATTAGTTTCTGTTAATCTTACCTGTTTTTGTTTGTTTGTTTGTTTGTTTCTTTTACTGTGGGGCAGTGTTTATGTTCCCAGATATACCTTTGTGGTGATACCGAATGCAGTGCTCAGTCTCCTTCAGCCGATAAAAACAAACCATTTTAGAAGGAAAGTAGTTGAGAAGGGCCGCGTTCTGGTGACTGAGAATGCCCAGTCATGCTCTTTGGCAAAGGCCAGGAATATGTATACACAGGAGTAAAAAAAAATGAGTCGGGTGAGGGTCTGCAAAGGGGTGATAGGAAGGGTCAGCATGTCCCTTTGAGACAGGCTCCCCTGTTTGCTACTCTACAACAAGCCTTGGTGACCCTGTTGTAGAAATAAATTCTACTTTTTACCCAGGCAGAGGAAGAACAAGCAGTACTTCAGGAATGGTGAGTTCAGGAGCAGATTTATTACTCATGTATGGGGTACCAGACCTGGGTAGCCCCATAAGGTCTGAGCACCTGTTTAAAGACCAAGAGTTCTTTTTATACACAACTGTGTCCATATCTGTTACACTGATAACATCGTTTTTCAGCAGGCACAACCATTTGAGGCAAAGTCCCCAGACAAGGTGGGAAAGATGCAGGCATTCGGGGATGGCCTTGGAAAGACAGACCAGCTTGGCCGGCTGCCTGACCTTGTAGACAAGAGTGCTGAGGATGGTAAATCTTGAAAGGGAAGGAGATGTAAGTAAGTAAACTTTTGATTATGCCTGTGTTCATTGCACCTGGGCCGGAAGTTCTGCTGGAATCTTTATTATATTCATTTGCTCAATAATATATTTTCACTTCATTCCCCTCTTTGATGCCCTTGTGAGTTATTTTTCTTACAGGGCATCACCTCTATACCTTTTTCTAAAAGGAACCCTGATTATTACCCAGCAGCCGTTGTGAGGTGATAGTCACTGGAACCCCAGGGAGGAGCAATCTTGGTTGGTTGGCTGCTGCAGGGCCTCTTCCCTACCACACAGATACCTCCTTGGGCAGTGGTGAGCAGGCCCACTAGTCTTTGCCAGTCCTGGAGCACTACAGCTGCCAAGGAATTAAGTTGTGTTAGAGGGCTAGGGCTGACTTCGTAAAAGCATCAAAATCTGACTTGAGCTGGTTCATTATAACGAACCTGAGACACTCCTATCCCAGCCGTACCCATAGCAGCCAGCAGACCCACTACAAGTGGGATGGCCACAAGAACCCTCTTTTCACGATGAGGGGGCTTCCAGACTGAAAGTGCATCCCTTCCAGTTAAAACAGACAAGTTAGGCACTAGTTTGACAATGAAGCATGACTGGTTGTGTGGAACAATTAACTGATACAGTCCCTGAGCACAGGCCAGGTAAGTGCCATCTGTGTGGCGCAGATCTTAGAAGTGTGAGTCAAAGGATTTGTAGCATTTCCCACAGAGACACAGGACCTAGGATGAGATTCAAGGAGCAATTAGGTGATACCTTTGGAGGGATCAAACCTGGGTCAAGTATGACTCCCTCATACTGGCAGGACCTGGCCCTAAGCAAATCCCTCAATCTGAAGCAAGAGCCACGTTAGAGCGGCTGAGAGCCATGTGTGCAGCACCAATTAGCTGGGACACAGGCGTCTATGGGAGCAACTAGAAGAAGCCCAGGGTGTGGGAGACCAGAGAGCTCCCTTGTTCTTTGTGGCCCTTCTGTCAGGCTGGGTACACACCCTGGCTTCACTGCAGTTACTAGGGGTTTGGAAGATAAGTCCTCACAAACAGAAGGGAGAGTGAGGGGCAGGTGTAGGAGGACACTGGCAAGCAGGCCCATTTTAGCAAACATTTGAAAACAATTATGTCCACACACAGAATCAGGTAACCAGAGGCAAGTAGGCCTCCCAATCCAAACAGTCAGGGGCCACTGTGGCGAGGCTGACTGCAAAGACAGTCACTACAGGAATGGTAAAAATAACAAAACATACATGTAAAAGGTCCTCAAGTTTCTGCCATGCGTGGTCCAACCAGCTTCCCGAGTGTGGCCGGAGCAGGGCTTGATGTCTAAGGCCGCCTTGGTGGGTTGATCCATCTGTAGCCTCCAGATCAGGGGCTGCTGTCCATCTGCTGGCTGAAGTGTCCTTTTTCTGGTTTGTAGGCCAGTTTCACTTCGGAATGATGCATCCACGGGGGTGGAACCTGAGACTTTACAAAGGAAAAAAACAGGGGAGATAGGCAAGGGTCTGCAAAAGGGAGGGGGGAGTAGGCACAGAGACAGGTGGGCACCAGCTGGCTCTGCTGTTTAACTACCTTCTCCTTGGACATCATTCCCCTCTTTGATGCCCTTGTGAGTTTCTCACAGGGCAGCCCCTATATCAAACATGGGGGGAATTCCAACAAATACGGAAAAGGGGCCTCCCTGGTGGCACAGTGGTTGAGCGCTGGGTTGCAAAGCTGCCCGCAGCCTCTGCGGCGCCGTTCGAACCCCGGCTGTTCCCCGGCCACCAGAGGAGGGTCCCGCATGGCGCGCAGACCTCTCCTGCCGCCCGCTGCTCCCCTCAGCAGTGTACTTCAGTCTTTCTGCCTGCTCTGCTCCCCGCTCTGGTGAATTCTCTCACCCTCCCGCGCTTCTGACTGTACCCAGTATTTGTATGTATGTATGTATGTATGTATGTATGTATGTATAAATAAGTAAATAAATAAATAAATTTAAAAAAAAGAAATATGGAAAAGACAAACTTGTTAACTGCGTCATAATCCCCACTCTCTGTTATGACCTTCCATTTCTATGGGAGAAAGGGGCATCACATCTTTGGATTTTTAACAAAACGTGTAGACAATATTTGTACTTCTCAGGACAATGTCTGTTTTTGCATAATCTCAATAGGGAATTTTATTTATTTCTCCTTAAATTAGAAAATTAAACATGTTTTGTTAAAAGGGTTTGATTGAAATTCTTCTGGGAGTAAAATTTGAGCTGAGCCAAGAAGAGCCTGTCACATTACTTACCGGGTTCCAAAGACCTCCATGAAAGGTAAGGAAGCGTACCTCCATTGGCAGGACTGGAAAAACCCTGGAGATAGCCCAGAGAACCTGGAGAAGAGGAAATCTCAGGTGAAGTCTGGTAAGACTGTGACTTTGATGAAGCCTGCATGGACTAGATAGTAAAAGCTCATTCCAGACTGTGGAGTTTTCAACAAAGCCAACACCATTCTGCTTGGTTATTCTGCCCTGTGAGTTTATGCAAATATAGGTAAAATTATTTAAAATTAGATTTGGTTTACTATTTTACAGAATTGGGATGAGGGTAGAGAAAAATTATTTGGAGTGGCAATTTGCATCTTTTTATGAGCAAACTAGAACATTTGCTTTTCTCTTTTCTCATCCCAGATAATGTGTAGGCGATATTTGTACTTCTCAGGACAATGTCTGTCTTTGTATAATCTCAATGGGGAATTTTATTTATTTCTCCTTAAACTAGAAAATTAAACATGTTTTGTTAAAAGGTTTTGATTGAAAAGAGAAAAGCAAATGTTCCAGTTTGCTCATAAAAAGATGCAAATTGCCACTCCTAAGATTATAGTCCAGTTTAAAGACAAGTTTTCTAAAGATAAAGCAAAACAAAACATTAAAGACCAATATTTTTTAAAAGTCATTAATATTATACAAATCCCCCTCAGTGTACTTTTCCTGTGTATTAAGTCTCGATCTTCTGTTGGTAATTTTTATAAATCCAATTTAAGTTTAGTAGGTTTTCTCAGTTCTAAAACAAATCTATATTGTCACTCTTTTTGTGAGTTTTCTGAAGACAAAGCTCAGCAAGTGACCTTTAGAAATAACAAAAACTTGAAAATGACCATACCTAAAATTATGGTTTAAGGCAAAAGACAAGGATGTTTGCTCAATTTTGTGACATGCACACACACATATTTCAGAATAACCAGAATCGACCAAAAATATTATACTGGAAAATACTAGGTTTTAAAAATCTCATATATTTTAAAACACTTTAACCAATTTTTATATATGCTGAAAAGGTATAACTCGTCCCCTCAATTACAATGTTTTTTCTATAAAGTTTAACTTTTCTAGATTGGTCCAATGTGTTTTAGCATTTTCCTACAAGGAAAAATAATTAAGAGTCCTAAGACACATCAAATCATTTTACTGATCAAAACCTTTACAATTTTTGAAATTGGACTTCAAGAAAAGTTTGTCACAGGCTTAATAAAGATATGCAGAATTTTATAAAACAACACTAAATTACCCAGAGTGATAACTAGAGTTTTTTTTTTTTTAAAGTAGGTATATATTTTACAGTGCTCAACAATGCTGACAGGACTCTATTTTTTAGTTAGCCAAGTCTGAGGGTAAAAGAGAATCAAGATTGTAGATAGCCTAAACAGTTTTTAATTTGTCATCAAGAACCAGTACGTGGAAAAGAAATTAAAGTCTGGTTTTTCATAAGTACACCACTGATAATAAACTTAAATATTTTTAAAACAAATCATTCTAGCACATAGCATTTTCTTAAGATACATCTCTCAGAACTTCAACACTTTTTTCTTCCTATTTTGCACTATTTTTTCAAAGATAGCCATTTTGTTTTGACACTAAATTTTCTAAGACCTTTAACATATCTATTTTAAATACATTTCTTAACACACCTCACTTTATTTGCATTTAGAGTTACAACATTCTAGTTTTTAATTTTTAGATTGTAAGACTGTTATGACAGAGTTTCATCTTTATTTATGCCCGCAGGCCCAGACTTTTTCCAAAGTCTGAGCCCCCCAAGCAATTAGGCAACACAGCATCCATTGCCCCAGCAGGGGCATATAAGCACTGTAAAGCAAGCAGGAAGTATAGAAGCAGGGGACTTCCATGAGGTCATTTGGTCATCCGGGGCACACAAGTCAGGTGCCTGGCCAAAGAAAGTCCATCAGTCACTCCCTGAAACTTTTAGTCAACACCTAGGCCTTGTCCCAAAATAACTCCTGCTAATGAATAGGTCAGCCTCACATTTTTCACTTCAAGACATTGTAAGAGCAGTTATGCTATTATTCCTTTTTACTGGATAACTCATAAACACATGTTTTATAGGAGAAAAATACTACCATTTAAATAATGATCAAAAGAACAGATTTAAGATATAGATATCAATGGTAGCTGTAGTTTTTCTTAGGATAGGAAGATCAGAGTTACAAATGAAGCAATTTCATATACCAGAGGTTTTTTGTTTTCTGTTTGGCTAGGACAAGGGAAGGAAAAATCAATTAAGGTGCTTACCTGGGGAACAAAGGTACTTCTTTTAAGGGAAGAAGTAGTGGGTTAGTCTTTTTAGAAAACAATTTTATCAAAAGAAGTACAGGTATAAACAAAACCACATTTATCCACATTTATCTCTGTTAACATAGACTAGGTCAGTAACTCTTATTGACTGCTCCAAGTTTTTTGTTTTTCCCAAATAAACACATTTAAACATACAATAGAACTATTAACTCCCAATATTATCAATTTGACACGTGCATGCTTTAATTAAACCATTACAGTTTGAACTAATTTATGTTTAACAAAAATTTTAGATCGTGATCTCAAAATTTGGGTTCTTTTCTATTAGAATTTATATAGGCACCATTTATAATTTTAACACAGCAACACTCCAGAGACAAGAAACACAAAGGCAAAGACACAGACACAGAGATCTCTTCCATTTAAAATTTTGGCCATTTGCACTAATTTTTAGCGATCGTTATTTTACCAATATTTCTGACAACACTGACAACAGTTATTAATTTACTTTTAAATATTTCTTTTTAATGAGCTCCTTCAGATAAGAAAACATTTCTCAAGTTGTATTTGTAAGAATGACCCTTAGTTTCTAAAGAAAGTAGGGCAGAAAATTCCCTATCAGTTTCCTTAAGAGGACCGTCTGTCTGCTCCAATTCCCTTCCATTGTATTCGATGTTGCAGCAAGGGAAGGGGGAGCACACAGATGCTTTCCAGGCTGTTCCCCTCTCAGAGATTTTGACAAGTCCAGTCATCTTTCAGCCATACGACTTGTCGACAAAACCACAGATAAAGCCCAATCTATCTCCGCAGCTGCATTTGTAGAGATTTCACACATACCCAGAAGGTTATAACCATACCATCCCTCCCTTTCTGGGAGTTCCAATGTTCCTTACCAAAATCAAATGAGACCCTCTGAGGTCTCCCTGAGAGGTGATCAGCCTCTCCTTCTCCACTCTGGCTAGGCCACATGGGAACCAGGGTCCTGGGACCTTACCTGGTCTGACTTAGGCACCAGGTCCTGGCCTCACTCAGCCCTTTGGAAGTCAGGCCTGGAAGGCATCGTGGGGGCTGCGCAGGAGTAACCAAGCAAGAGATGGCAGAAAGTCCTCAGCAGCAAGCTCTCCCCCTTCCTTGGCTCTCCTTCCTATCCCCCACCATGCATCCTCCTAAGCCCATGGCTCAAAGGCCCAACGTGCTTGTTGTTCCCAGCCAACACACCAAAATGTTGTAGAAATAAATTCTACTTTTTACCCAGGCAGAGGAAGAACAAGTGGTACTTCAGGAATGGTGAGGTCAGGAGCAGCTTTATTACTCATGCATGGGGTCCCAGACCTGGGTAGCCCCATAAGGTCTGAGCACCTGTGTAAAGACCAAGGGTTCCTTTTATACACAACTGTGTCCATATCTGTTACATTGATAACATCATTTTTCAACAGACACAACCATTTGTGGCAAAGTCCCCAGACAAGGAGGGTAAGGCAAGGGGGGAAGATGCAGGCATTTGGGGATGGCCTTGGAGAGAGAGAGACCAGCTTGGCCGGCTGCCTGACCTTGTAGATAAAAGTGCTTAGGCTCTGGCCATAAATCTTGAAAGGGAAGGAGCTATAAGTAAGCAAACTTGTTGATTATGCCTACGTTGGAGTGTTCATTGCTCCTGGGCTGGAAGTTCTGCTGGAATCTTTATTATATTCATTTGCTCAATAATATATTTTCACTTCAACCCTAGAAGTGGCAGAAAAAAGACCAACTTCTTGGTGAATAAGGGGCCACTTACTCTGCCTTGCTCCAATTCTTTGGATTGAACTACTGGTCGATTGTCTCCCTCACTAGTCAGATGGCCAGCCTGAGCCAGGACTTGCTTTCCTAACTTCCTCTATTAGGACGGGACATGAAATTCCAAACTAGCCATCTCATCAGCCACTATTGGCTCTACTAGTGGCTGCTACAAAAGATAGGAATACAATGGAATCCCTAGTCTTACTGATTCTGTCATTTTGGCTACAGCACCTTCAGTCAGCACCTACAGTTCCAGGCTGAGGTATCTTTGCCACCTGTTAGAGTGCAATTAAAGAACCTCATATCTTCCTTATGGAACTATAATATCCCACAAGCCAAAGCCCAACAATGCTCCTTAAATTCTCTAGTCTCAGTGGTTCTGTAGCACCGTAGAGTCCAGGACTTGCTCATGAGTGTGTGCCCTCCTTAATAAAAATTACTTGCTTTGGATTAACAGTTTGAAGGCAGTAAATCTTAAAAGCCAAGCCAGACAAGGGCTTAGCTCCTCTTAAATCCTTAAAAAAAACAAAACAAAACAAAACAAAAAAAAAAAAAACACAACTCCTGCCCTTGCTGCACCCCTTTTTCATTTCCTTACTAAAACTTTTTTTTTTGTTTTGTTTTTCATTTTCCTCTTGCTTGGGCCCTGTATCCTCAATGCCCTAATTGGAATCATCTCTTACCTGGAGGCCATCAAACTTCCAAAGCTTCTTCAAATGAAACCCACTAAAAAGCCTCCATAGT
The DNA here is from genome assembly GCF_964194135.1 of Talpa europaea. Lineage (NCBI taxonomy): Eukaryota > Metazoa > Chordata > Mammalia > Eulipotyphla > Talpidae > Talpa > Talpa europaea. The sequence goes on along the minus strand of NC_140068.1, from coordinate 47,724,390 downwards.
TCTTCTGAGGACCCTTAGATTGTCGTGGAGATCTGACTGCCTCCCTGCTCCACCCACTTTCAGCTGGAATCAGTCATTGATGGAATCAAAGTTCTTTGTCCCAACAGCAGTTAGGGGCTCCATCTGTAGAGGGAGGGATGAGTCCTAGGGCAAGTTAGGGATAATTAGGCAGCTTCAGGTGCAGTGCAGACAGGGACTTCAGGAGAGTTAAGGAAGGCTCCAGAAATAAGGGCAACAAATTCTAAAGGGGACTAATCAAACACCCCCAGGACTAGGGGCAGCAGGACATTCTAGAATAAGCATGATGAAGAAAAATATGCTTAGGTAAGGGCTGGGACACAGACGCTTTGTTCTGGGCACAGAGGCATTAGGGCAGTGAGAGAGACCACCGAGAACTAACCAATCACAAAGAGACTGGTGGAGTTTTAGAATAATCAGGGAAAGAAGATACATATTCCCTGAGGCACAACTCCACTTGGCTTCCTTGCCCCTCTGTGGCCTGGTTCCACCCACCTAGGAGCCCCACTTTATTTCTGTACCTTTTTTCTTCAATATACTTTTTCTTTCTCTGAACAAATTTGCCTCCTCTTGCTTGCGTCAGCATCAGTGAAGTTCCTGCTGCGGCTTCATGAGACACCAATCCATGGTCGTCTTGTGGCTGGGACTCAGCTCTGCCGTTGCAGCCTGGGATCTGTTCTGGGCTGGGAGAGTAGGCCTGAAAACCTGAAATTACAGTATCATATTTGGGAGACTTGCAAGAGTGGGCACCAGCTCTGTTTTGTTAACTCCTGGTGTTTAATTGCCTTATCTTCTTAGGAATGTTCTTTCTATTCCTTAGAATACAGGAGACAAATTTGTCAAATGCAAGACATAGGGATACTAAAGGGGCAACCAGAGAGGCCTGTCACTGCATCAGCAGTGGGTGTCTTGTAGTAGCTTGCCTGTCTTTTCATTCAAGTACTCTATGAATGAACAGTATTAGTATCTTCCCATGTAAAATTAACAATTTCACATGTTGTATTTTATTCCCATTTGCATTTTCACTTCCCTTTTTAAAAATGAGCAAATACACATCTGTGTACTAACCTCTATATGCACTTAGCACAAGAAATTTAACATAGATATAAACATAAATGTACTCCAGGAGGTTTAAACCAAAACATCAGAATCATAATAAAATGTTTCTTTAGGTATATGTTTTCTTAAGAATACTTCTAACTCTAATGTGAAATAGGAATATGGTATGGAGTTCATGTATATGAAATAGTAAGAACAGTCCCAAGCAATTGAAATACTCCTTAGAGGTGTCAGCAATAATGGCCACAACTTTTGTCATCATCATCCTCATCACATCATTATCATAACCAACTCATCAACTCAATGAGTTGATTTTTCTGGGAAAACTATCAATTTTATCAAGATTGCAGTGCCAGATGAAGAAAATGAATATAAACTCGTAAAGACACAAAATTACTACTGAAGAACTGGGGTTTGGGAAGCAGCCCTTGGGTCTGAGGACCCAGGTAGGCTCTTGGTCTTGTCTTGGGCAATAGCAGGATTCAACTTCGAGAACAAAGAAAAGCAAGGCATTTATCGGTAGGCAGGGAGGGAGAAGAGGGTGCTTTTATGAGTATAGTGAGCAAAGGGTGGGAGTTTGGTTCTTGGGTTCTCTGGGTTGTCTCTTGCTGGTTGACTGAGTTCTTGGGGGTCTCCTAGGCTTCTGAGTTTGTGGTTTTACTGGGCTACGTAGGTCCACTGAGTTTTGGGGGTTCTCCTAGTATACCCAGACCCACTGGGTGTGCTTACATTACCTGGCCTACCTTCCTGAAAGTAACCTTTCATTTTCTTTAGCATTGTGTTATTGTGTTGGTGTCTGAACTCTCCAATCAGACTATTAAATGACCTAGGGCTTGAGGGGAGGGAGGAGGGAAAAGGCATCCTCCTGGTTACAACCCAGTATCTCAATCAGGCTGATAGGATGACTTACGGCTGGGGTACCCTGTTCCTAACTGACTGCCTATGCCATTTCCTAGCTTCCTCCTACACTAACCCCAAGTAGGATTAGTCAGCTCAATGTGAATTTTTAAAGGAAAAGGCACCATATCAATAGCTCCAAACATTTGAAAATTACCCAAAATTACTTTGTTGATTTTATGAAATTATCATAAACTGCTCCCAAAATCTAAAGCAATAACTTAAAAATCGCTGTTTTACTAGTCCCCTTTATAAGTAAAGTTGTAAAAATTCAAATAAAATGTTCACAAATTGTGTGTGTTGGTGCATCAAGTCTGAGTCTTCAGAACAGAACAGTTGATTCCAGAAAAATAAATACTATTAAGAAATCCACTGATTAAAAAATGGCACTAGCTCTATTAGAAAACATTTCCTCGCCACAAATACATAAATTTTTTCTAATAAGATTTTTAAGCTCTCTATGATCCAAAGTTTTAGCAAAGCAAGATTAGGTGAATGCTTCCAGAATATTATAAAGACCATATATGTTGAAGCAAGAACCTACACAGAGTTAAATATTAAATCCTGGAGGCATTCATGTTGAGGGGCAGGGGAGCAACAATGCTTCCTCTGTGTCTCTGAGTGTTAAAGTTCTGGACAACCAGGTAGGTCCTTGCTTGGAAGTGGTGAATTTATCCACTTAATTAATCCATTTAATTAAATAATTACAAACATATTTAAGTATGATGACTGTATATGCTGCTTTGTTCAGAAAGCCTGAATGTTAAGTTTATTGTCTTCTCATACTCGGTAATAGCACATGATTATACTCTCAACAGCACACAGTTTAAATAATTTACCCTACATTTAACTGAGATTAATCTAGAGTCTAAATCTTTGTCAAATTGTATCATAGCCTTATACTTTGAACTGCATAATTTTCAGTTTTTGGAAAATGATAAATATACATTTTATAATTATACACTGTGTATACAATGAAGGTTAAAGAATCATTATTTCTTTTGTCAAAAGAAATTTAAGATTGTCACCCAGAATGTTATGACAAGTTTGAAAATTTCATATAAATTTGCTATTTAAAATTCTGAAAATGGGGCAGCGGTTGAGTGCTGGGTTGCGAAGCTGCCCGCAGCCTCTGCAGCACCAGTTCAATCCTCGGCAAGGATCCCACATGGCATGCAGCCCTCTCCTGCCGCCTGCTGTCCCCTCAGCAGTGTACTTCGTCAGTCTGCCTGCTCTGCTCCCCGCTCTGACACTGGTGAATTCTCTCGCCCTCCCGCGCTTCTGACTGTACCCAGAGCTTGTATAAATAAATAAATAAATAAATAAATAAATAAATCGTTAAAAAAAAAAGGACAGATAAATAAATTTCATCAAAACAAACAAACAAATAAATAAGATTCAGGAAATGATATATTTGAATATAGTTTCCTATTAAAAATTCATGATCATGGCCTCCCTGGCATCACAAGGGGTTAAGTCTCAGCACCATCAACCTATTGACAACCAAGGCAGCACGAATTTGATCCCTGGCCAGGGAGCTAACCCTCATGAGCAGCAGACCTCTCTTATCTCACCCACTGCTCCCCGCAGCAGTGTATTTCAGTCAATGTGTCTGTTTGGTTCCCTATTCTGTCTCTGGTGAATCCTCTCATTCTCTGTACCTCTGGCCTACCCTTCAGCTCTTGTATGCATAAATAAATCTTTAAAAAATTCTTGATAATTTTTAATGAACAGGAAGTGCATAGATTTCACTATGTCCAATTAATTCATTTGGATATATTTCTAAATGTGGTGACTGATTTACCAGAGAACATGTCCAATAAATCTCTTTCTTAGAAATTAATATTATCTAAAGCAACAGACACAGAAATATAGATTCACAAAAAACAGAACCATTATTTCTTACCCAGTTTTTCTCAAGAAATAAATTATTAAATTAAGTAGGTACATTACTGGAGAGAATAACTTTTTTTTTAAAGATTTATTTATGCATACAAGAACTGGGGTGTGGGCCAGAGGTGTAGGGGTGAGAGGATTCACCGAGAGAGTGGGGAACAAAACAGGCAGATGTGCTGAAATACACTGGCGAGACAGGAGAGGTCTGCTGCCCCATGTGAGCCACCTCCTGGCCAGGGATTGTGTGTGTGTCTATATATATAATATATATGTTATATAGGAAAGGGAACTTACAGAATAGCATTCCAGCAATATGCCTGTCAAATTTATTGAATAATACTTGTCAGTAAGAAAATATTAATCCACATACCTGTCATTAAATGTTAATTAAATTTCTAAGTTCTAATTTAGGTATTTAGCTACTGAATTTATGGAAAAGTATATCTATATAAGTAGGTTGAATTATTATAAGCATGTCCATATGCCAATTGGGAAGCCTGTGAATAACCTGAGTTAAATATAATGAAACCAGCTGGTACAAGGTGCTATGTACATGTGAGCAGTAGAAGTAATGCACCTTTCCAAATTAGTGTAGTATTTCCTGCCATTTTCACTGACGCTGTTTTCAGACCATACTCTGCCATTAAACCTTATTTAGACTTAAATTAGGTATCTGACTCTAGTATCAGAGTTTACTTTTTCTTTTTCACTTTTCCTAATATTTATACACCTATAAAGTTTAGACAGAGTGAGAAAAGTAATACTGTTAATATTTTTTACTGTGATACTGTGTTTGCTACTGTGTTAGGGAAAGTGGAATAAATATCAACAACTAATTTAGGCCAAAATAACTGTGTGCCTAAGTTTTAGCTATTTCTTTAATTCCAGTTGCAAATAAATGGAACAAGTGACAGAAAAAGGGCAGGCAAATTTAAGGAATGGATTGTTTGTTCCTGGTAGAGCAAAGGTTTATTGTTGCACCAAATACTTATGAACTCCAGAACATGAATCTAATCCTCCTGATGTACTCTGACATACGCTTAGCTGGTCCCCAATCCCCTCACCTAGTCTCTTTCAGCTATACATAAATATAAACACTGGATAAAGACATCAGCTTGTAGTATCCAATTACACAATTGAAGTAATTGCACAAATAATAACATGTGATGATAGCAAAGACAAACAAGATACTGTGTCAGTGGTATATTTGGAATAAAACAAATAAATTACAAATTAAACATGTACATATTCTGTTGCCTTAAAAATAGAAAAAAATAGAGACTATACAGAAATATACAAAAATTAGAAAGGAAAAATATGTTCAAGATACAGCTGAACTCATTTTGTAAAAAGAAATACATAATTTTCACAATAAGTGTTTCTACTATGTTAGTAATATTTCAAAAGGTTAAAAAAGAATGAATTATTTAAGGGCTGTGAAATGTGATACACAAGATTAAAATCCAGCTGAAAAATATTAGTCACATTCAAAGAGAAGAAAACCAAGAGGTAAAGAATCAAAATCAAAACAGAGGAAAGCTTTTTACCTTTATTTTCCTTTTATTTATATGTTTAATGGAGAAAATAATCTGATAGAAAAGAAATACAATGTTCTAAGAGAAAAAACACACAGAAAATAAGCAGTGTGAAGGTATATTCATGAAGCTGCGGAATTTTGAAAAATTAAATCTGAATAAAAGTTATCAGAATCAATTTTGAAAAAAAATCAAGTCAGTGACTTTGGTAATGAAATAGATCTTCTCCACAATGACATAATTAGGGAATAGTGAAGTCATGTGCACATATTTTTGAAGGATCAAAAGTATGTCCCAAGAATTAATATTTAAGCAACTTCTCATTCATACCAAAAAGTCTAGTACATTTATAGCTTCAGGTAATAAAATTAGAACTCTTAAAGATTTCTTACACAACGTAGAAGTTTAAATAAAGACAGATCTACATTGCTTATTTTATACATAAAGGATTTGAAGATATGGGGTATCTGTTATGTGTTTAAACAGATCACTTGTTTCCTCTGCAATGAAAAAATACAAGGCACCATGTAGATATTATCAGCACTGCCTCCAGTCTTCTACAAAAGGAAAGATTTACAAACATTTTTGGCAAACAAACTACTAGAATTAATTTTAATAAATGTGAAAAAAGAGATTTTCCTGTAATTGATAGATGAACTCTGAAAGTAAGTCTGGGAAGCTATTTCAAATTGGATACTCATCCATTTTTGTCACATTTCTTGAGCTGAAATGGCAGTCCCCAGACACTACATACTTCTATTAATATTTGGAATGAGTCTGTTGGTGACAACTTATCACAACTTTCTAGTCTCATAAGATGAAGTGGAACATCCTACTCTATTTCTAATTATATATAATATGTATATGTATTATGTCTTTATGTTGATGCTTGCCTATCATCTATTTGAAAACCTTTGCACCAGAATGTTGATATCATTATTGTTAAATTCATTCCTTTGCATCAACATTTGAAATAAATCCAACTATAAATATTGGGATATTTAGGGAAAACACAAATAGTTGTATATTTAACTTAATATTCATAGTTCACTAATCCTAAATTTTCCCTAAGGGCAATTAAATAAAAATCTCATTTGAATGGCAAGAGATGACATGTCCAGAATAGAAATAAATTTATCTCTAGTAATATTGAGAAGTTCTGAGTCTAGACATTATTCTTAGCACCACCCATAAATATTAAATCACCTACTAAATATCTCCACCTAGATATTACAAAGATACCTCAAATTGAACATGTCAAAAGAGTTACTATCATCTTTGAAATCCTCCCCATAGTCAATATCCTGTTAAAATAGATGGAATCATCGTTTGTTCAGTGCTCAAGCTTGAATATTATGCATCACATATGATTTTTCTTATTCCATCAGCCCTTAATCTCACAAATCTGCCTACTACAGTTTATTTTTACTGCTACAAACATGGCCCAGATTACTGTTATTTTCAAATTATTGGTAAACTCCTGACATTCATTTGTTGCCTTTCCGCTTTCTTTTCAATCTCTGTAGCGCAGAGAAATAATGTCTTGAAAAATATAGTACCATTTTTCTACTAAAAATTAGGCAGTGGCTTCCCATTGTTCCCAGAATAAAAGACAATGTGTGTTGGGTTGGAGAAGACACTGCCTGAGCAGGACCTGCCTACCTCCCAGAGGGGACTTTGTTACTCCATCAACATTATTTACTTTCTTTCTTTTTTTTTTTAGAACTAGGGTATAGGCCAGAGGTGTGGGAGGTGAGCGGATTTACCAGAAACAGAGCAGGGAACAGAACAGGCAGATAGATTGAAGTACACTGCTGAGAGGAGCAGCAGGCAAGATGTCTGCTGCACCATGTGGGTAGCTCCTTGGCTGGCCGGGAATCTAACTCGCACTACAGAGGCTGCAGGCAGCTTCACAGCACACTGCCTAACCCCTTGCGGCACCAGGGAGGCCCCATTATTTACTTTCTAATACTGGAATTTTATAGTTCTTTGTAAAATTCACCATTACAATTTTGCATCTTAATCAAAGCAATTATCTTTCAGAATACTCTTTTATTCTCTTTCTATTGATTTCATCCTTCATTCAAGTCTTAACTCACACTTTTTCCTCTGAGAAGTTTAAAAAATTGAGGGTCTCCCCAGTGGCACAGTAGATTGTGCACAGTGCTGTGAAGCTCTCCGCAGCCTCTGCAGCGGGGGTTCGATTCCCAACCTGCAAGAGAGAGCCCCACATGGCATGGCAGACCTCTCCAGTCTCACCTGCTGCTCCCCTCAGAAGTGTATTTCAGTCTGTCTGGCTGTTCTGTTCCCCGTTCTCTCTCTGGTGAGTCATCTCACCCTCCCATGCCTCTGACCTGCACCCCAGCTCTTGTATAAAAATAAATAATCTTAAAAAAAAATAAAATTAAATTAAAAAAATTGACATTTCCATAATAAATAGGCATGGGTGTTTCAAGTTCTGCTATACCTGAAACTTTTTTTTTAAATATTTATTTTTATTTATACAAGAGCCAGGGCACAGTCCAGATGTGCGGGAGGGTGAGAGGATCCACCAGAGACAGCACGGGGAACAGAACAGGCAGACTAACGAAATACACTGCTGAGGGGAGCAGTAGGGGAGACAGGAGAGGTCTGCTCATCATGTGAGTTGTTGCTTTGAGGCCAGCGGGCATCGAACTGGCTCTGCAGAGGCTGAGGACAGCTTCACAGCACTGCACTTAACCGCCTGCGCCACCAGGGAGGCCCTATACCTAAAACTTTTTGATAGCATTATGAATACTTGAGAATATTCTTAAATGACATAATTAAAAAAAATATTTACTCTTCAGTACAATGTATTACCTAGGATAGCATGGATGTGCCTATCTTTCTTTTTTAAATAGAATTAATGAATGATACTAAAAACTGATTATATGGATTTTGATTTTCAGACTTTAGTTTTAAGAAGATACATGCCTAATCATTATACAAAAAGAATGTGTGACCTCAAATTCTAAGTCAGCACTTCAAGATTCACTACTATAATATCACTTAAACAATTTACATAAATCTAAAGCCACATAACACTAACTACCTTGCTTATTATGTAAGTCACTGATAAGTCAAACTGTTTTGTTATTAAGTTTTTTAAACACTATCAATTACTGTTTATGTTGTTTATGATAAAAAATTTCAAGATTGAGAAATATGAAAGAAGGGAGACAAAGAAAAGAACTGCATATGTTTTCATCTCAGAACTAACCACTATGAGCACAATGCTAGGTGAAACTGAGGGATGCTTAGAGACCCAAACTCTTTAGGGAGTCATTCTAAAGGTTTGGCCATGCACACATATAAAGGCAAAGAAAGCAAAGTTAGTATGCTAAAAGATCTTCAATTTGTGAGAAATTCAAAGGATATATACAGAGAGAAGGATTTCTACTAACAGACTGACAATCAAACTGTAATCACACATGCCCTTATGAGCAAATGCCCAGCCAAAATGGCTGGGTCCAGAGAGGGGTGGTTGAGGCCTAAAAACTTGCCAGGATTCCAGGCACCTTACAGGGAGGAGCCACAAACAAGGGTTAAGCAGGTCCTGATATAGGACAGCAAGGGGCACTAAAACTGGCCAAGGACAGTGCCCAAATATAATCACTGTCTGAGTTCTTCACCTGAGTGCACATTTGCAAGACTACTCAGGTTGAGAGAACAATAATGAGATTTATTCAACAAACAAGGGAAAACAGTCACTGAGGCCACAATATGGCTGTTCACATCACCCAAAGCAGTGCCCAGTATTTTGAAGTCCTATATACAAAGATTCCCAAGATGGCATCTTCCCACCACTGTGGACCTAGAGCACATGGCAGCCAGTCCAACTCACAAAGTAGCAGGAAACACAACAGGAGATGCTAAAGGAGTTGCCGGGATGCCCCAGCACAGTACCAGAAAATGGATTCTCAAAATGTAACAGGGTGGTCCCCAGGAAAGGGGGAGTTTCCCTGCCCCACCCAAGGGAGGGTGGAGCTGAGCAGGAAGAGGAGAAGCAGAAAGAAGAGACGGAGGAAGGAAGCAGGATGGAGCCAGAAGGAGACCTGGAGGAGGCGCATGGAGCCTAGAGACACGTGAAGAAACTGCGCTTGTCTTTTGGTCGTGGACTAGGTGACACAGATGTGGGTGAGACCCGTGGGGAAGTGACAATGGCAGCTTTTATCTTGATGTTGATTTTGCTCTTTTCCTTCCGGGCTTGTCCAGTTGTTTGTGACCCTTTTCTGTGGGTCCCCACTGGAAGATGCTTTAGACTTGTAGCAGGCTTTGGGGCCTTGTTCTGGGCCAATCCCATTTGGATGGACTTTTACCCACGAGGGGACGGGTAACTCTGGATGCTTCATTTAGAAAGTAGACTCTTTGCCTTACCTGTATTGTTTCCTAGTTTTATTAAAGTTCCTTCCCATTAAAGTCTCCTATGTTTTGTGTTGATGCGGCGGATGGCAGAACCCATGTAGAATAGGCAGGTTTGCGGGGTTTGGGCTGCCCCTCTCCCTGTCCTATAACAAAAACAGCAGCTGCAGCAGTCAAATGACCTGGCCCAACAATTGGCTATGCTTATGCAACTCAGCGAGGCACCTGGCTCTGGATCTTCACCTTCCCTTCTAGACTGTAACAGCAGCAAAACTGGAACAGTTTCAGTTGTTTGGCTACCTGCAAAGCCTTCAAACATTTCTTCTCTGAGGTTGGCTCCTGGGAGCTTATCCAAATCCTTTAGAGGCCCACAACAGCCTTCTGGAAGATTGAAATGGTGGGGGCAGAAATCGCTGACCTCAGGATTGTTGAAGATCCAAAAATGCTGAAATCCCAAAAGCTCAATTGTTGCATTGGCAACACCACACTGAGTCGTGAAGCAGGCTACACAATGCAGGATGCTGATGAAAGAGAAAGATTCTGGTCTTTTTATTCTGAGAATAATCATACAGCATCAGTTGTGTGGGGAAGGAGGGCAAAGAGAAAAGTGAGGGGTGAAACTAGAAAATGTGCTCTGTCATCTATAGTTTCAGGGGTCATGAGTCTGCCCCCCAGGCATTTCTCATCTGCTTGATGACTCAGTATTGTGATGGAAATCAAGTCCTAGACCCCTAGGCATGGTTCCAATCTTATCAAGGCATTCTACTGATCAGCTTCTGGGGTCCCTTGTTAAACATCAGTCAGTGGCCCTCCAGGGCATTCCTGATCATAACTCATGTTGGATACCCATCCCAGGGTGATCAAGGTTTTTACTCTTGATTGGTTTGAAAGGCAATTTGTAGGATTGGACTTCTATAACTGATTGACAGAGTGGTTCTGAACTTGTATAAGAATGCAGAACCAAAGGTATCAAAAATGGTGGCCAAAAAGTCTGTTTAAGATTAACAGAACCACACTCAATACTGGGGCTGCTGCTGCAGTCCCTTATATTACTTATCAGTGTTTTCACCCCCAGCAATACTTTGTTCATACTTTTTACTGGGGTTAACTATCCTCACCAGCACCCCTTTTTAGGGGGCACTACCTGTAACAGTCTTTGGCTTCAGCACCCTGTTATAGTCCCAGAGAGCTGGGACAAAAGGAGACACCCAAAATTCATAAAGATGCATAATCCAGCACAAGGTTAAAATGACTGCCATCATCCTGAGTGAACCCACTTGCCAAAGCTGCACCACGTGTCTGTCCTTCTGTTATAGGGCAGCCCCGATATTAAACGGGTTCCTGGCTGTGGGTCCTCACCCGCGCGCTTTAAAGAGACTTATGAATACTCTACTACAGACACACACAAAAGGGTTAATAAAAGGTTTATTTACAAGAGAAAAAGAAAATAAGGAAAAGGTACAACTCAGGGAGAAAATAGAGAAATAAAGTCTTTAATGCGTCCTACCCGATCCGACGACCTGGAAACCCAAAGTCACTCTCAGAGCTGACCGGACGCTGCAAGCTGGCCGAGAGCCCAAAATGGAGAGCCCCCAAAGCCCACATGTCTGCCTTTTGTATCCACCTGGCTGCTTAACCCCACCCTCAGGTCCCAGCCACCTTCCCTTTGGTGGTGATGGGATTTGGAGTTCCCAGTGTCTTTGGCTTTGACCTGGGGTGGGGGTGGAGTCCACAAAGCCTAATGGAATTTGCTTTGGGACATCCTTTTCCCCCTAACACTTCCTCTCTGCTCCACCTCAATGGTCATCTCTTCCTTTCTCCTTTCCAGCTGCCCTCATTCCAGAAGTTCTACTAATGTAATGCGGAAAGTTTTCCATGGCAGTTGAGGTTTTGGAGACATGGAGGTGAAGGAGGTGGAGGGGATATGGCTCCCATTCCAGTGGCCATAGAAGTCACCTACCCCTGTAACCAACACATTACTTTTTGTATTCCAGTAAGATTTTATGTCTGTGTGACTGTATCTTTGTACTTTGTGCAGTGAGTGGGAGGTGATATTTTATAGCCTAAAAAAAATTGTTGCTGTCATTCAATTCCTCATTATAAGTATTTTCTCTGTGAGAATATTCTCTTCTAAAATATGGACCCTTATGACTGCATAATATGTGATATGAATAAATTGCATTTAATCATACTTCTATCATTTGATATTGGGCCTATTTCTAGTTCTTTTAACTATTAAGAATATCAACAATATGTGACCGATATTAGGACACAAGGGGATATTTCCCTACCTCATCTGGGTTATTCCAAGACTTTATGGATGAACAAACTAACATCAGCTATCAGACAAATTAGTAGAAGAGGTCAACATTTAATAGCATAGATGTGGAGAATTGACATGGTTAAAAATTCTAAATAATAGGGCTTCCCTGGTGGCGCAGGCGGCTTAATGCCACACTGTGAAGCTGTCCACAGCCTCTGCAGCACAGGTTCGATCCCAGCCAGCTGGCGAGAATCCCACATGGCGAGCAGACCTCCCCTGTCTTGCCCGCTGCTCCCCTCAGCAGTGTATTTTGTCAGTCTGCCTGTTCTGTTCCTTGCTCTGTCTCTGGTGAATCCTCTCACCCTCCCACACATCAGGTCTGTACCCCTTTTCTTGTATAAAAGTAAATAAGTCTTTAAAAAATTTCTAAATAATAATGGAACATATCTAAAATATTTAACTTGTAATTAGGGATCTGGAGGGGGGGTTTACATGACAGACAAGAAAGTGTTAGCTTATCCTCACTCTGAGAGTAAAGATGAGATTCTTAGGGAGGACATGTTCACTGACAAATCCACAACTGAATGAGCCCCCATCCCTACCAAAACTACACTATTTTGGATCATAAAATGGGGGAAGGGACATGATTTTCCTCTGAGAAAAAGGGCAGCAACTTAGGATCATACTGGTATACAAATCTTGTGTATCTCTGAGTCTGCCCTTAGGATGGAATCCTACAATTCAATACCTGGATCAAAGATAATGACTATATATACATTTGTGTGTGTATGTGTATTATATACACACACACACGTATATATAGTCATTATCTTAATATATATAATATATATATACACTTGGGTGTACACCAGAGGTGCGGTGTAGGGGCATGAGGGGAATCACCAAAGACAGAGTGGAGAGCAGAACAGGTGGGTCTACTGAAATACACTGCTGAGGGAAGCAGCGAGTGAAACAGGAGAGGTCTGCTGCGCCATGTGAGTCAGCTCCCTAGCCAGTATTGAATTCATACCACAGTTGGCAATAGCTTGACAGCGCTGAGACTTCAACCCCTGTGCCACCAAGGAGGCCCTGATGACTGTATTTTTAAGGAAGCAACTTATTTATAAATAAGCTAAAATTCATCTTTTTAATTTCCAAGCAAATTTACACAAAGTTTAAGCATTATTAAAGAATTTAAACACATAAAACAATATAATTCTCCACAAAATTAATATGCTAACCCTGTGAATTTATGAAGGAAAAAATCCATTAATCATTACCACATTAAAGATAACATTTTGCTTATAAATTTTATGTCTCACCTGAAAGAGATATAGTCCTTGTAAGCAAATATGCAATCACACATGGTATTTAATTTTTATTCTATAAAGTACTATGATTAGGGCCTCCAGCCAGGGAGCTAACACACATGGCACAGCAGACCACTCCTGTCTCACCTGCTGCTCCCCTCAGCAGTGTATTTCAGTCAGTCTGCATGTTCTGCTCCCCACTCTTTCTCTGGTGAATCCTTTCACCCCCAATCCCCCACACTTCTGGACTATACACCAGTTCTTGTATGCATAAATCATATCCCAGTTCTTGTATGCATAAATCAATCTTTAAAAAAAGTACTATGATTATCACTGTTGTCTACAACTTATGGTTCAAGTATGACACATGATAACAGTGCTCCAATAAATTTTGAAATGTTTCCTATAATGCACCAGTGATCTAAAATATATATCTAAAATGAATCTTTTCTAAGTGGGTATGTATAAAACATGCAAATGTCTGAATTTTCAAAGGAAGCAAAATGATATCTCTTCCAATTCTTAAAATATATTCGCTGGTTTTTGCTCTAGCAACTGCAAAGTCAGGCATCTGTTACTGTTTGGTGTGGTGTTGAATTTCATGGTTTGTTAATTTTGCATTTATGTCTACATAATAAAAGGAGAATGGGCATGTCTTTTATACTGCAAAATATAGAAAATCCCCTGGGTAATTTTTTTGCATAGAATTCATTTCACATTTCTCTTTCAAGTGAATGAGATAAGTTTCCCGCTTTTTTAAGTTATTAAAAACTATTATGGGTTACTCAAACTTTAAACCTGTTAAAAATAATAAAACTGGGGCTCCACATCATTAATTCTCCAATATTGGCTTCAGAGATTCTTCTACTACACAGAAGGCAGGATAATATAGTTTTTGCATAAAAATATCTCTCTATACTTCCGCAGCCTATATGTGTACTACCATTAACACTCTTTTTACTTTCAAAATATATAGGGTAAGAGTTGATCCCTGGGTGAAAATAAATTCACTTAACGCTATAAACATTTCACTAATCATTTAATAAACACTAACTATAACATTTTTTGGTGCCAGGCATAGACCCTGTAGTTGTCAGGGACTGTAGATCCAAAGTTAAAGGTTTCTGTATTTAAAAATGGCAAGTTAATAAAAGGAGCTATATATATTGTCCAAAAGCCCAGTAAGTACAAAGTTTTCTGTAAGTATAGAGTTGTATATAAAATCATCTGAAATAATCTATACAAACTTGTAAGTTCTAGAATTAGATTTTATATAGGGCTTACTCAGGAGAAGCAGGAGGCATTATATATATTCTAGATGTATAAGGTTGCATATAGGAATAAAAAACTTATCTCACCTGCTGTATGGTTTAGATAGAGTAATATTCAAGGAAACCAGAAGGCACCATTGAGGGTTCCATCCTGCAAACAAGAAATCAAATGCTTTCACAAGGGGGCTTCCATGGCAGTTATATTGAATGTGAAGAACCTAATGGGAACTTCCCCTTTGCCAATGGGGCCACTGATTTCAAGCGGAGTTCCTGCCAGCTCCCCAAATGGCTACAGCACCAAAGCAAGTTTTCATGGGGTCTTGCCTGAGAGTAGCTTTAAACTTCCATTAGCCCTACCACTGCTTAAGGAGAAGAAGTCTTCTCCTTTTCTCCTACCTCAAAAATATCCTAATAGCATCTCTCATTGGCGAACTCTATCCAGGAATCATACCAGGAAGCACGGGGAATTAATAGTTCCTGAAATCAGGTGATCTTGATACTAAATTGATAATGAAATCCACACTGATATTAATGAGCTTGACACATGATATTTGTTTGGATTATATGTGCAATATCCTGGTTTCCATTACATTATTTTCAGCAAGTAGTGTGAACAATGTAGGATCTTTAAAATGTAAATTAATTTTAATGATAGTTGATTTTAAGCAATATTGGCAGCCTATAACTTTAATATATTCAGATAGACCAAAATAAACAAGAGATTATTTTGTATTAACCATTTTATTTGCTCTGAACAATGAAAATAATTTCATCTCTTTTTTGATTTTTTAAATGTTACCTATGAATTTGAAAAAATAAATCTCATTGACCTAGATGAATCATTCTATTTTACATATTAACCTTTTCATAAACCAATCTATATGTTCCATTTAGTTGCATTACTATTTTCATATCTTTGTCCTTGAGAGGTATAGGTTTTAAATTTTTCTTTCTTACAATGTCTTTGTCATATTTGATTTCAACTTGTGCTGAATTTATAAAATAGCCTAAAAGTATTCCCTTAACATTTTTATTACCTGGAAGGTTTTAGGTAAAATTGGTATTACTTCTATTTTCATAATAATTCACAATAATTCAGCAGTGAATCAATTTTGCCAAAGATTCTGTTTATTAAAAACATTTTAATGATATATGCAGTTATCTTAATAGATGTGAAAGTTTTTATTTTTCATTCTATTTTTTTTAAAGATTTATTTTTTTATACAAGCACTGGGGTACAGGCCAGAGGCGCGGGAGGGTGAGAAGATTCACCAGAGACAGAGCAGGGAGCAGAACAGGCAGAAGCACCGAAATACAATGCTAAGCGGAGTAGGAGTCATGACAGAAGAGGTCTGCCATGCCATATGGGAATCTCCCTGGCTGTCCGGGAATCGAACCTGCACTGCAGAGGGCTGCGGACAGCTTCACAGGGCAGCACTCAACCAGCTACGCCACCAAGGGAGGCCTGAAAGTTTTTATTTTTTTTCTGCTAGTTTTGGAACATTATGTTTTGGAGAAATTTTCTATTTTAAATTTGCTTATAAATTTGATAAAACATTCATAATGTTACCTTATTAACATTTTATTTTAATAGTTATGTATTATATACAATGTGATGACTTTGCTTTATGTTTTTGTTTATAAATATTATTTTATTATTTCTTTTATTCTAGAGTAATCTAGCTATTTATGAATTTTATTAATCTTTTCAAAGATTTATGGCTTTACTGATTTCATATATATAAAATTTCACTAATTTACATTTTTTTTAATTTATATAATTTCTTAACATACTCATCTTTATTTCAACTATCAGTATAATTATATAAAACATGTACTTAAATTCATTAAAAGTAATTGGAGAACAGACATTTTAAAAAAAAGACAAGGTTTCTTGAAGGTAATTATAGCTATATTTTCTTAACCTCTTTTTATTTTTCAAGATTAATAATACTTAACCTCCATGTTATAGCCTCTGAGAATATGTGTAAGGAGTTTCATATTATTTTTTTTATTTTAAGAAGCTCGTGTAGACAACCATTTCTTTGTAATATATCAAAGCTCTCTGGTGATCTATAAAAAGAATTATGCATCTGTGACTTCACTTTTCCCTACACTAATGTCACAATCTAAAAGTAGTAACCTTTTGAACCATTATGTTTTTCAAAGAATAAACTCCGTTATGTTGCAGCAGGTTATAACCATCAGCAATTTGAGCTTTTACAGTGTTGTTATATCTTTGATTCTTCCTCTTGGTGTATTTTTTAATCTTTAGGAAATTCCCACAGGAAGCATCCCTGATAGTCACAGGATTGATTAGCAGAGGACAAAAGTATAATAAGAACTAGGAGGAAATAAGCATTTTTTAAGAAAAGATTGAGTATAAAAGAGGTATATGAAAAGACACTGTGAAGAACACAATTTGGATGCATAATTGTGAAGAATCTATCTTTATAATGACAGTGTTTTCAATTCCAGGTGGTCAACATAATTACTCTTCCAATCTTCCCTTGCATTTTACATATTTTCTGGTCCACACTATTTATGCCTTCATGTTCTATTTACTTTTCATAATTGGCAAAAAGGATGCTAGACCTAGAGAGGAAATTTTACTAAGTAAAGATTCATTCATAAACAGTCTATTTGCATAGGCTTTAAAAATCAATATCTTTACTGCAGTTTTGTATTATTTAATTATTTTATTTTGATTTAGTCTCTTAACAATAATTCATAGAATAACACTTTGTATAGATTACATGTTATGACTGTACTATCCTCCCAATCTCATATTTTGCGGATGTTTAATTATTAAAACAACAGAACTGATATCTATATTTACCTTGAGAAAAAGGTATATGGGGGGGTGGTGTGCATGTGCATGCATATGTACCAGGTATGCTGTTAGAATATACTTTTGAAATTGATCTTACTTTTGTTCTTGTTTACCTATTTGTCTGTGTTTCTAAAGTTTTGAGTTTTGTCAGGTGGAAAGGTGAGTTGGTCAAAAATTGGTAGCTATGAATACACTATAAAATGGTTAGAAGTAGCCCCATTAATGGGTTTCAAGTGGTACTAATAGAGTACTCTTGCAAATAACTTAGTATCATTAGATCATGCTGATGTTCTTACAAGGTCTTCTCACATAATTCTGATAGACAATCCAGAAGTTGTCCTTCAAACAAATGATTTTAAGCAAAACATAAAGATCGTTGCAATAATGAAAATGGTATCACACAATGTATATTATTTAACACATAATAGAAAGTAGATTAAAAAAATAAATACAAAATTAAAACACTAGAGGAAAATATAGGCAACATTTCTGACATAAAAACCAAAAAATAACAACTATGATCTTATTGATTCAGAAAAAAATTTAAAAATAGAAACTTTAATTTTACCATGATAAAAGATGTCTATAATATCCAGTAACCAAATGTAAAATCATTTCTTTTAAATTGAGATAATTCATGTAGCAAAATCTAAGTGGTAAAATAATTTTCATTGTTAAAAGTGTTTTGCATTTATTTATCATTTATTTTTTTATTTAAAAATAAAAGTATTAAGCCTCTTCAAATTATTTATCAGGGTTATTGTTTTTATATACAGGAGAAAGTTTATTCTTTACTACAAGAGTCACCTTGAAGGATTCTAAAAAGGCCTCGCAGTATTTATCCAACCAGTAATAGCAGCTGTTTAACATTGCTTGCTCTGCATCTCTGGCTAAATCTCAACTATACAAATCAATAAATTCTACTTTTATTTATTTTTAATTGTTTTTAATTCTACTTTTAAGATAAAAAAATCTTGAAAGTCAGGAAAAATTACTCTTTGCAAAACTAACATTGATAATAAGATGAACAGCAGCGACATCAAGCAAATCAACTCATAAATTAAGAAGTTATATGTGAAATGCAAAAAGATATTGCCATGAAAGGGAGAAATCATGATAGAATAAGAAAATAAATCAGTGTTTTATCCTATTTGATTAATAAAAAGAATTTGTAGAATTATTTTAAGTCCACCCTTTCTCCAGTAAAATAATCCACTATTTTAATAACCATTAGTGTGTAATATAAATATTTACTGATCAATAGCTCCATCTTACCCCAGAGAGGAAACTGAGAAATCACAAGTATCCACAAACATCAGAGGAGAGAACATACAGCATCTAAGCAGGAGACACATGAACCAAGCACATGCACAATTCACAGATTCATGGAGAAAATTTCCATGATTTTGTTACAGGGCAACCCTGATATGAAATGGTTGCCTGACTGTGGGTCCTCACCCTCAAGCTTAAAAGGGACTTATAATAATACTCAACTGCAGGCACACACAATAAGGTTAATAAAGGACTTATTTACAAAAGAAGGGGAAACAAAGAAATGAATAGCTCAGGGAGAAAGGGAGATAAATTAGTGAATGCATCCTACCAGTTTTGCTGAGCTGGAACCCCAATAGCATACTGAATGCCAGTGAAAAGCTGAGAGCCGGGGGAAAAGCCAAGAGATTCCAAGGCCCACATGTCTGGTTATACACCAAACCTGGCGGCTTAACTCTACCCTCAGTTCCCAGGAGCCCTCCCTTCCTTCCGTGATGATAACATAGGGGGATTTGTAGTGCCTGGTGTCTTGAATCTCTTTGGTCTGAAGTGGGGGTGGAATCCCTAAAACCTGTGTTTGTGGAGTTAGTTTGGGGCATCCTTTCTCCCCAACAATTTCAACAATTTTCATCTTGTAGTTTAAGTAGCGCCAACCATTCAATTGGAGGTAACTTCCCCCAATTAGCAACCATCTTGTTAATTTCTGCAATCTCTTGACACTGTAATGGTCAAAAATTCTAGATTTTTTTTAATTAGGATTTATCTAAGAAAAGCATATTTTTGCCTAGAAGGTAAAAAAAAGGAAATTTGCACAGCATTAAGCAGATTCTTTTAGAATCAAGGAAGGTTATATTACTGCAACCAGGGCAGGTACCACATTAGAGTGATATTTCAAACAGCTGTGTTCTCTTCGTTTAACTCATTACATCAAAGAGATCAATGAAGCATTCCCTTCTCAATACAACTTCCTCACACATTTGTCCTTGATCATTAGGTCCAGCTTTGGCAGATGTGAGACCCTGAGGCAAAACCATTAACTTGGAGACTCCAAAATAGCTTAAGACTCATACATTCTAATTTTGGAATGTTTAAGCTTTCCAACCTGGGCGTTTATTTCAGTGACTGACCTGTGACACACACAATTCACCCTGGCAAAATGTGAGGTGATTTTCTGCTCCATATTCATAGAATCCCAATCCCCCCCCTTTTTTTTTTTGTGGGACCCTTACCTGTGGCCTCGGATTGAACCGGCGCTGCAGAGGATCGAACCGGCGCTGCAGAGGCCACAGACAGCCATGCAACCCAGCACTCAACCGCTGCGCCACCCCAATTCCTTATTTATCTTGCCCTGTCTCCTGGTTGTTTACATTCAGCATGGGTTTCCTGCTGTAGCCTCTTTATAACAGCCATCAAACTGTTTTTCTATGTCAATATCTCCCTGTTATAGGATTTCCTTAGTTCATTTTAAATAAGTTTCTCATGTAACTATGATAGAGTGACAATAGGATTAATTTCCCCTACCCTCGGCTCAACAATTTCAATTATTTGCTTAATTTTTTGCTTAAATACACATAAATTGATCACTCTTTTGGTGAACTCCCTCACTAATTCCTTCCCACTTTCCCTAATTGTCAAATATATATATATATATATATATATATGAATTTTTTCCATGAAGTCGATTCTTTATCTTTTTTTGTGCTTCTTTTTTTCTTAGCATTTTCTTGTCTTTGCTAATTTGTTTTGATTTTTCAAATGATCAGCTCATGTCCAAGACTAATCCTATTAAGTCTAAGACTAGTTTACCTTGGTTCTCTGGGTCCAATCTTCTGACAATTTCTCTGGGAAAAATGTCTATCAGTCATAATATGTATATAGACAGATTTTATATTTATATATGTAAAATTTTAAATTAAATCTTCTATCAAAGTTAGCTTTTACTGACCAAATAATACATATAGAATATATATATATATTAAGGTTTATTTTATTTATTTATGCATACAAAAGCTGGAGTGTAGGCCAAAGATGTGCAGGGGTGAGACAATTCACCAGAGACAGAGTGGGGAGCAGAATAGGCAGATCCACTGAAATACACTGCTAAGGGGAACAACGGGCTAGACAGGAGAGGTCTGCTGTGCCATGCTGGGTAGCTCCCAGGCGGGGGTTGAGCTCTTGCTGTAGTGGCTGCTGACAGCTTCATAGCACTAAGACTTAACCCCTTGTGCTACCAAGGAGGCCCTAGAATATATTTTCAAGAAAATCTATTGTGTACTAAAGATTTGTTCCAGGAATAATATTTTCTGAAATCATCTAGG
This sequence comes from Talpa europaea, assembly GCF_964194135.1. NCBI lineage: Eukaryota > Metazoa > Chordata > Mammalia > Eulipotyphla > Talpidae > Talpa > Talpa europaea. Next base: position 47,703,335 of record NC_140068.1, on the reverse strand, counting down.
GGAAATAAAAGTTGCTTACACTTTAGAAAAAAGAAATACCATATATGTTTTTCAAGATTGCATAGAGTCTCATGTTCTTGTTCAGAGAAGCAATATATTATTTATCTTGCCAAAATTCCCTAAATTTTCCTGGGTTAATATCTTGCCAAAATTCCCTAAATTTTCCTACCTAGTATAGCTAACCAAGTTACCTTAAGCTTAAATCAAAATTGATGGAGGACAAGAATAGAAAAACTGGAAAGGAGGCCTCACAAGACTAAAATCTGACTCATACAAGGAGGTGGGGGTGGTGGGGAATAACATGATCATTAATCCAGCTATAGAGGTCCGGACCCTTAGGTGCCAGTGCCTCCTCACAAGGCAGGAGACACAAGCAGGATCAGATGCTTTAGGGAGTGGAGCACAGACCTGAGGGTAAAGATATGGAGATTGGTCTCACCCTGGAATCTCTGGTCTCTTTCTAGTTTTGCCTGTTACCCAATGTCCTCAACAAGCAGGCCATTCCATGGAGGAGTGGCCCCTGCCAAAGAGAAAAGGCTATATCAGTGCAGTCTGCACTGGCTCGGGGGAGTAGTCCCACTGCCCAACTGTGACTATGCAGGTGCCTCTTTTCACCAACTCTCTCCCCCTTCAGGGCAGCAGCTTCCTGCCTGCCTGTGATCTGTCAAGGCCGCCTGCCTGCAACCACACAGGCCTCTCTCAGCAAACCTGTTCTTTTCCCTTTCCCTAATAAACCTGCGCTTTAAATATAACTAAAGGGCCTCCCCGGTGGTGCAGCGGTAGAGCGCTGGGTTGCGAAGCTGCCCATGGCCTCTGCGGCGCTGGTTCAATCCCCGGCTGCTCCCCAGCCACCGGAGGAGGGTCCCACATGGCTCGCAGACCTCTCCTGCCGCCCGCTGCTCCCCTCAGCAGTGTACTTCGGTCCTTCTGCCTGCTCTACTCCCTGCTCTGGCTCTGGTGAATTCTCTCACCCTCCTGCGCTTCTGACTGTACCCAGTGCATGTATAAACAAAGCAAACAAACAAATAAATAAAACATGCCTCTAAAATAAATAAATAAATAAATAAATATAACTAAAACGTCTCTGTCTTGTGGAGAAACGCGCCTGGGGTACTCAGCACATGCCACTGAAATGGGAGCTCTGGTGAAACCTTTCCCAGAGTGACCCCAAGTGTTATAGGGAGAGGGGCAGCCCAAACCCCGCAAACCTGCCTATTCTAAATGGGTTCTGCCATTCGCCGCATCAACACAAAACATGAGATTTTAATGGGAAGGAACTTTAATACAACTAGGAAACAATACAAGAAAGGCAAATAATCTAGTTTCTTAATCAAGCACCCAAAGTTACCCGTCCCCTCATGGGTAAAACTCCATCCAAATGGGATTGGCCCAGAGCAAGACCCCAAAGCCTGCCACAAGTCTAAAGCATCTTCCAATGGGGACCCACAGAAAAGGGTCAGAAACAACCAGACAAACCCAGAAGGAAAAGAGCAAAATCAAAATCAAGATAAAAGCTGCCATTGTCACCTCCCCACAGGTCTCACCCACATCTGTGTCACCCCGTCCATGACCAAAAAACAAGCGCAGTTTCTTCTCATGTCTCTAGGCTCCATGTGCCTCCTCCAGGTCTCCTTCTGGCTCCATCCTGCTTCCTTTCTCAGTCTCCTCTGCAGCCTCTTCTCTTCCTGCTCAGCTCCACCCTCCCTTGGGTGGGGCAGGGAACCTGGAACCTCCCCCTTTCCTGGGGACCACCCAGTTACACAAGGACCCCACACTCTGCAAAACTCCATCATTTTGGTGACCAAGAAGGGACTCTTCACGTCATCTGATGCCAACAACATCATTATCTCTGAAGATCAGGTCAAGAAGGCCTTCAAATATTGTCAAATACCACACTTCCTTTATTCTTGTTATTGCTGGCCTACTCAGTCCAAAATTCTAAAGAAACAAAGACTGTAGCCACCAAATATCAAATTCATAAAATTTATTTAAATACACTTCTTGAATTTACCCACATGCCAGAGACCCAATCCATTCTATTTGGGGAGCAAGCTATCAGAGAAACTTGTTTTAAGAATCACATTTTATTTTATTGCCTTGCCATCACTGTGGCCCCTCCAAATGGTTAAAAGGAACACATACTTGTTACCAAATGCCTGTCTCAGCTTCCCTTAGCCAATAAAAATGAAACAGAGTTTGAGGAAAAGGAAAGGAGTTTAATTTGTTAACTAATGAGTGGGGTAGCCGACTTGTGTCTGAAAGACCACCATACTGCTTTTTTGGCAGATGGCAGGGGTATTTACACAAAGGGGAGGTGGGGGAGGGTCAGCGTGTCCTTTTGATGCAGGCATCTGAGATTTCTGGGGAGATTAGAGTGGGTTCCAGCTTGCTTTGTTAATACCTAGTGTTTAATTTCCATGTTATCTTCTTAGGAAGATAATGTTCTTTTTTTATCTTAGAATGTATGTAGGAAAACAAGGTTGTTAAATTAGGTAAGGTTGTTAAACAAGGAGGTTAAATAAAAGAAATAGGAATGCTTATCTGGTGGGGCAGGAAGAGAGACATGTTCTTTTCTCATTGCATCATACCTTCCCTCTGTACTTTATTATTAGGAGGCAGTGGCAAAACATGGGACAGCCACTGGGCTGGCTGAGATTTACACTCTGGTGCAGTATTAAGAGTTAACAGTTATCTGTCTGAAAGGTTTTCTCTAATCTTCATGAAAAATACTTCTAGATGTTATTTACTGAAAATCTGATTGTTAAAACTCTAACCTAAAGGTTGATAGTAGTCTTGATGTAGTTTTTTGAGTTAATGGATTTGGAGTGTGGGGTCCTTGGGTCCACTCTGGGAAAGGTTTCACTGGAGGTCCCCTTTCAGCAGCACATGGTGAGTTTCCCAGGCAAGTTTTCTAACAGGGTGGTCTCCAAGAAAGGGGGAGTTTCCAGGTTTCCTGCCCCACCCAAGGGAGGGCAGAGCTGAGCAGGTAGAGAAGAAGCTGCAGAGACTGAGGAAGGAAGGAAGCAGGATGGAGAGCCAGAAGGAGACCTGGAGGAGGCACATGGAGCCGAGAGACATGTGAAGAAACTGCGCTTGCCTTTTGGTCATGGACTGGGTGACACAGATGTGGGTGAGAGACCCGTGGGGAGGTGACAATGGCAGTTTTTGTCTTGATTTTGATTTTGCTCTTTTCCTTCCAGACTTGTCTGGTGGTTTTGTTAGGGGGAAAGGATGTTCTGAACTAATCCCATACAGGCTTTGTGGACTCCACCCCCACTGCAGACCAAAGCCATCAGGACATTGGGAAAGACAAATCCTGTCACCACCAAAGGGAAGGTGGCAGGGACCTGAGGGTGGAGTTAAGCAGCCAGGTGTGTTATAAAAACCAAACGCGTGGGCCTTGGGAGTCGCTCTCTCCTCGCGAGCCTCCTGGCTTCACGGCTCCTGGCTTGCGGCCAGCTCTCAGAGTGCCATTTGGGAATCCCAATCGGCAGATTGGGTAGGACGCATTTAAAACTTTGTCTCCCACTTTTCTCTCTGAGTTGTACATTTCCTCATTTGCCCTTCCCTTGTAAATAAACCTTTTATTACCCTTTCGCGTGTGCCTGCAGTAGAGTATTGATAAGTCCTTTCAAGCGCGCGGGTGAGGACCCACAGTCAGGCACCCCGTTTTGTATCGGGGCTGCCCTATAACAGTTTCTGATCTTTTTCTGTGGATCCCCACTGGAAGGTGCTTTAGACTTGTGGCAGGCTTTGGGGCTTTTTCTGGGCCAATCCTGCTTGGGTGGACTTTTACCCACGAGGGGATGGGTAACTTTGGCTGTTTGATTTCGAAACTATAGTCTTTGCCTTTCCTGTATTGTTTCCTAATTGTATTAAAGTTCCTTCCCATTAAAGTCTCATATGTTTTGTGCTGATGCAGCAGATGGCAGAACCTATTTACAGCAGGCAGGTTTGCAGGGTCTGGGGTGCCCCTCTCCCTGCCTGTAACAGTTTTTCCATGAGACAGGGACGTTAGTTATATTTAAAGAGCAGGTTTATTAGGGAAAAGGACAGAAGAGTAAAAGACACTTGCATAGACACAAGCGGGCAGGAAGAGCTGCCGTGAAAGGGACAGGTTTGCTGAGAGAGGCCTGCCTGGTTGCAGGCAGGCAGCCTTGAGGAGGCTGAGGGAGGTCAGTGAAGAGAAGTCCTGATTTGGTGCAGGTCATGGGCAGGCAGGGAGTCTGCTGCCCTGCAGGGGGACAGAATTGGTGAAAAGAAGCACCTGCATAGCAACAGGTGGGCAGAAGTACTGCCGCCCTGTGCCAGTGCAGAGATGGCTCTATATATTCTTTTCTTTGGGAGGGGCTCACTCCTTGTGAGCCTTCAGTTAGTTGCTGATTTTGGACAACTATGCAGAATCTGACAGGGATTGGAGATTCCAGTATAGGCTCAATCTCGATATTTTTACCCTTGGGCCCTAGACACTCCCTCCAACAGTCTGATACCTGCTTGCATTTTATGCTTTGTAATCTAGGTTTTGGTGCCTAAGGATCTTGGTTTCTATAGCTGGGTCAATGGCTATGCTAATCTCTTCTACCCCCACCTCCAGCTCTTGGGTTTGTGTGACCAGGTTCCTGGTCTTGTGCACTTACTTTTCGGTTTTTCTATTCTTGTCCTCCATGAGTCTAAATAACATTATGAACATATCTAAAACAAGAGTCTATCAGATTTGAGAAAGGCACAGATAAAAGAGGGTTGGGAAGAAAAGGAAAAAAATAAAAGCAGTGTCCCTTAAACCTATGACTAGGGTAGAAAGGGAACTCCAAGTATGACTGTGTGACTTTTCAGCAGCTCTGTACTATTTCTAGGATCTGTGGCTATAATTAACTTTGCTTTCTGTGCTTTTCTTGTGTTCTCTTTTGTGACTTCACTTATCACCAAAAAGAACAGAAAACTATTTTACTGCCTCCAAGTTCACTAGGAAATTTTCTGATTAGAATTATAGTTCTTATATGGATATGCCCATCTATAAAAAGAGACAATGCAGCAATTTGGTAATGAGGGATAGTTTGTTCATTTGATCATTGTGTTATGCTGTATTATGAATTTATAATTACTATTAGAATTTTCATCATTCTTTTTTTTGTGGGACCCTCGTCGGCGGCCGGGGAACTAACCGGTGCTGCAAAGGCTGCAAACAGCCTAGCAGTCCAGCACTCAACTGCTGCGCACCCAGGGGAGGCCCAATTTTCATCATTCTTTTTGAAACTTGTCAGTGTAAATGAACTCCCCAGTTCAGTTTATGATGATCTCTTTATATATGATAGCAGAATATGATCTCTTTATATATGATATGATAGCAGAATTCCAAAACTACAGAAGTAAGGCCCAGCTTCTGAAATGAAGTAACCTAATGCAACACTAACAGGATGTCACGGGATTGAGCTAAACCAAATGGGCAGTGCTTCCCTGTCTTAGTTAAACTTGACTTTCAAATAAGGCTAAGACTTGCAGTTCTAAGACTCAGTATAATAAAGTTTAACAAAGCAAAACTTCATAGTTAGTTATAAAAATACCTGAATTTAAGAAAGAAAAATTAAGGTACTAAGGATCCAAGAAATTTACAGAAAGATATAATTAGTCCTGGATCTGGAGTCAAGAGCTCAATACAGCTAGATTACATTTGGCTAATTCTATTAGGCATTCTCTCTTCATAAATGCTCTAAATTGCCACTCACAGAATCATTTAATTGCCACTTATAGAATTGTTTAAAATTATGTTTGGAGCAAAATAGTTGGTTTTATAAAGCAATAATTGCATGTCATACTCTTAGGCTGTTTAGGAATTTAATATAGTTCATGAAAGGTAACTCATACCTATATACCAGTAATTAAGTATAAACTATGTCTAAGTGTACTAGCAAGAATCTGCAGAAGGTTTGAAGACAGAAAGACTAAAATCTTAAGAAGCTCCTTGGTGACTTTACAGGTAATATTCAAACTCTGAGATTTACTTGTATACCTAGAGAATAACATGTGATGTTGATTTTTTACAGTAAAGGGCAGAGAAATTACCTTGTAAATGCCTTTCTAACTACATGATAAAACTTGATGAAAGTGTAGTAGAAATCCAAGTTCAAAGATGGCAGGGGCCAGCATAATAAAATATTTCCATCAATTATTAGGTTATACCAAAGAAATGTAAAGATGAAATTATTTTTTAGTCCAAATGATCTAGTTAGCTTAGTTTTCTTTATAGCCTGCATTGGGTAAACCTAGTCAAATTATTGAACACTTAAATCCCCCTACCTCTCAGGAGAAAATGTGATTATGTTAGAAGACTACATTCACATTTAGTCATATCACTTTCAAATATTAATTCACCCCAACTTTTGGAAATGTTTTTGTTAATATTGTTTTTAAGTATGAGAATTACAAATATGATTTTTCTTCATAGATAAAAAACCAGAGGAGGCAAGACAAAAGTGAAGAAAATGTATACCAAGTATTAGTAATAAAAGTTGGCAAAACAGGGCCTCCCCTGGTGGCGCAGGCAGTTGAGCGGAAGGCTGTGAAGCTGTCCACAGCCTCTGCAGCACTGGTTCGATCCCAGTCGGCCGGCGAGAATCCCACATGGTGCGGCAGACCTCTCCTGTCACGCCTGCTGCTCCTCTCAGCAGTGTATTTCCTCAGTCTGCCTATTCTGCTCTCCACTCTGTCTTGATGAATCCTTTCACCCTCCCGCACATCTGGCCTGTAACCCAGTTCTTGTATAAATAAATAAACAAACAAACAAATAAATAAAACTTTAAAAAAAAAGTTGACAAAACACTGGATCCTTTACTAAACATATCACAATTCAAGGGGGAAATTAATGCTGCAATGTAATAACAACAGTAGCAACAGTATTAATGTAATAATTTAAGTGAAAATAGCTAGATAATGGAAAGTCAAGGTTTTCGAGGTTGGAATCACAAGAAATAAAAGTTAACACTGGAATATAGATATATGAAGGAGATAGACAGTACATTTAATTAAGAAAGTAAAGCAAAAGGAAAGTGATTAATCTATAGTATAGTGGGTAAGGAGCCAGATATGCCTTGTATCCAGGAATCAGGACAGGAAAATTTGCCTATAAATGAAACCAGGTATTTGTAGATAATTTGACTATGAAACCAGAAAGCTTACTGAATTTTTCAGTTTTTGACAGAGGAAAGGTAGCTTTAATATTCTCTCTAATTCTAAAGACTCTGAATAAGGAGTCTGGTTTTCATTTTATTTAACTGGTATCTGGTTAGAGGTATACTTAGGTATAAAATATGGGTATGATTTATCTTTAACATTAACATAAATGGAAAAAGTGTTTAAACTTTTACATAAGTTTGAAATGATAGACACCTTATTTTTTTAATGAGTACATACTTGATATGGATCATTATTTCAATATTTTAGGTTGGGAATCTATCCCATAATACTTAAACCTGGTTGTCATTCAGATCATCTGGCATGCATATCCTTATGCCCATCTGTTAGGTTGTCATGGTGCCATACTGAGGAAGTGGCAAGCTAGTTTCAAGTAGACATAAATGCCAACCAAAGATTAATTTAGCAGGAGAGCTTGCTGAGTGCAAAAAGTGACATCTCCTATAAGAGGAAACTCTTGACTAGCAATGCCAAATTGGGACCTTGTGCTTCATTACATGTGAGTGCATCTGTTGCCACTTGTAGGCCTAATGCCATAAAAAGAATGACTTTCATTGTGAAAGCTACTTTCGAAAAAATAGAAGCATAGGTAATTACATAGTTTATGGACGACAAACCTAGCTATTGTATATCTAATGAAGTTGCTGAGATGGACACTTCTAAAAAGCTGATTAAATATATGAATAGGCAATGTTTCTTTATTATTTAGTGAATTTGATTAACAATACAGAGGCATTGTTAAAAAGAAAAAATGTGCAGAGGAATACATAACTATTAATGCTATATTAGAATTAGAAAATAAGTAATGTATAGAATGGATTTTAACATTATAATATTATATCAACACCATGCTGAAAAGGGGAAGGATAGAATCAAAGAATAACTTCAACCACCAGAATATGTGAAAAAGATATGATTTGAAAACTGATATCAATCATTTAAGATTAAAAATGAGTAAAAAAAATAAAAAGAGCTACCTGGAAAGTTATAAATAAGAAATATATAAATGTAATAGATGTTTATTTTATATTGTAAAAATGAGAGAATAGCAAACTATTTATAATCAAAGTTAACAGCAAAATTTGAAATATCATAGATTTTATGACTGGAAAAGTCACTGATGGTAAATGACCAATGGATTAATTTAGAAATATTTGGCGAATGCTGAAAATGCATCAAACTCAGTGACTGAGTTGGCTTACTGACTAACCTGAAATCTTAGGTGAATGAATTATTTTTTACTTCTAGATGAAGAGTTTTCTTAGACTTGTATAGAAGCAAAAAAGATGGATGGCTATTGCACTTATATATTGTATTAAAAAAATAAACTATTGGGCCTCCCTCAAGGTACAAGGGGTTAAGCACTGCATTATGAAGCAATCTTCAGCCTCTGCAACAGGAGTTCGATCCCCGGCTGGCCAGGGAGCAACCACATGGCGAAGCAGACCTCTCTTGACTTGCCCGCTTCTCCCCTCAGCAGTGTATTTCAGTCAATCTGCCTGTTCTGTTCCCCACTCTGTCTCTGGTGAATCCTTTTGCCCCCCCACACCCCACCTCCGCATCTCTGGCCTGTACCCCAGCTCTTGTCTGCATAAATAATCTTTAAACAAAACAAAACAAAACAAAAAACCAAACTATTTTAAATCACTTTGAGGAATAATCCAAGAGCTTGAAACCAAATTTTATTCTTTTTCGCATTTGAATAAAAAATAATACGCTACATTTTCTTCTTTTTGTTTCTATGAGCTGATGCTTTAGATATTTTTATTTTATATTACCTTTCCTTAAAATTAACTTGTGTCTTTAATTTGATATTTTAAAATAGTTAACTATTAGTCTTCATATCATACTGCTATATTAATAGAAATTTACAAATAACAGCATACTTTCTAAGTCTGGCATGAAATTCTCAAAAATTGCTTTCATTTTTAGAAAAGTGGTCTTTAGGAAATGTGATATACCATAAAAGTTGAGGCACTTACATATTTCACTAAAAAAACAAACTATTTTAATCACTTTGAGGAATAATCCAAGAGCTTGCAACCAAATTTTTATTCTTTTTTTTAAAGTTCTATCATCTTTTTTTTAAAAAGATTATTTATGCATACAAGAACTGGGGTACAGGCCATAGATGTGGGGGGGTGAGAGGATGTATCAGAGACAGAGTTGGGAACAGAACAAGCAGAATGACTGAAATACAGTGCTGGTGGGGGGCAGCGGGTGAGACAGGAGAGGTCTGCTGTGCCATGTGGGTAGCTCCCTGCCTGGGGATCGAACTTGTGCTGAAGAAACTGTGGACAGCTTCAAAGGTTGCATCTTAACCCCTTGCGCCACTAGGGAGGTCCCAAACTTTTATTCTTTTACTAAGGCAATGTAACAAGGTGGTGTCCAGGAAAAAGGGAGGTTCCAGGTCCCCTGACCCACCAGGGGAGGGGAGGGTGGAGCTGAGCAGGGAGAAGAAGCTGGAGAGGAGACTGGGGAAGGGAGGAAGCAGGATGGAAGCGCAAGAAGGTCTGGAGGCACAGGGAGCAGAAAGACACATGAAGAAGCTGCACTTGCTTTTTGGTCCTGGGTTAGTTGAAACAGATGTGGGTGAGAGACCCATGGGGAAATTAACAATGGCAGCAGCATTCATCTTCATTTTTATTTGGCTCTTTTCCACCCAGACTTGTGTGGCTGTTTCTGACCATTTTCTATGGGTCCCACCAGAAGGTGCTTTAGACTTGTGGCAGGCTTTTGGGCTCAATGGCCCTGCTTTGGGCCAACACTGTTTGGCTGGGCATTTACCCACGAGGGGACGGGTAACCTCAGGTGCTTGATTTGGAAACTATTCTTCCCCGTTCTTCCCCTTTTCTGTATTGCACACTAATTGTGTTAAAGTTCCTTTCCATTGAAGGGCTTATGCACTAGGGTATGTTTTGTCTTGATGCGGTGGATGGCAAAACCTATTTAGAATGGGCAGGCATGGGGGTTTTGGGGTGCCACACTCCCTGTCCTGTAATAGTAACATTGATTTACAGTACTGTATGTGTTTCAGAGGCATAGGGTAACATGTCTTCAGAAATATGTCAACAGGCCACACCTACCACCGAGACAATCATACTCTTCTAATTGTGTGGGCCCCTCATTCTCAATTGTATAGCCAAATTTCTAGGTTTTTTTTTTCTGTTTTTTTTTTTCCCCTCTATATGCCACATACAAGTAAAACCATAAAGTATTTGTCTTTCTCCTGGCTTATTTAATTTCACATAATCCCCTCCAGTTCCATCTGTATTGTTATAAACATCAAGAGTTAATCTTTTTTTCATGATTTTTATATTTAAGTAGTATTTCATTGCACACACACACACACACACACTTTCTAATCCACTTACTTGTCTTTGGACACTTAGGTTGTTTCCATAACTTGGGCTATTGTAAATAGAGCTATAATGAACATATGGATGAATATGTCCATATCTCTTTAAATTAGTATTATGCATTCTATGCATTCTTTGGGTGAACACTTAGAAGCAGAAATGGATTATTTGATCAATCTATTTTTAATATTGTAGAAACCTGTATTGTTTTTCACTGGGGCTGGACTAGTCTCATTCCAAATCTTTAAAAACTATACACATTTTAATAATCCTTTAAAACTTCATTCATTTAAGGCTTCATTTCATGTCTATGAAATTAAGGATTGCATTTCTTAATGTGATGCCATTAAGTGTATTTGAGGGCAGAATTATTTCCTTTTTTAAGATGACAATTCTCTACCATATTTGCTGATTAAAATGAATGTGTTTCTCTAAAATCAAGTGACACTACATAATGGACCAATTTGAAATCATCCTTTCGTCATCTCTGGAGAATTGCTTCTACTTCTTAAGAACCTCATGTTGGATTCAAGTAGCTTGTTTTCTCATTTTGATTTTAAAATCTGATTATTTTCTTATATTGAAAATAACTGGCTCTTTCCCCTTTTGGCAATATTAAAAACCAAGTATTCCAACTGTTTTGAGGACTAAGTATTCTAAATACATTATTAACTCATATTCTTTCATAGTTAAGTCATGATGCACACATTATTATTTCCTCCCACTATGTAGATGAAGAAAATAAAGACTGGAAATTTGTGATTTGTTCAGCATCTTCTGGTTGGTAAGCAGCAGTGCTAGGATTCAAACCTAGGCAATCTGGATCAGTCTACTAAGTTTAGTTAAATCTTAAATGATGTACTGCAAAACTTCTGCAGCTAAAGATAAGGTATCTGGATAGAGTATAAGAATCATGTTTCTTAATGTACTAATATATTGGAAGTAAAGGACCGGGAAATCAGAGGCCAAGAACAGCATGAGAGCATAAATCTAGAGAAATGAATTTTCAAAGAATCTGGTGGCTTCCCTGGAGGTATGTGCTAATATCTAATACTATCCTAAAACATTGCTTTCACTGGGTACTGGAGACAAAGTTTAAGAACAATACAAGGGAGAGTTTTATTTAGAGTTTCCAAAACCATAATTCTTCTTACAGCAAGATCCAGCAAAACACAAACACACACAAATCCTCAGTTTGTTCAGAGAGAAACTTGTCTCACACTGGGCTTTGGTAAGAGTGAAAAAAAGGTCTCATCTTACAATCTCTAAGAACAAAACCTGCTCTCAAAAGGATTCAGTCCAAAATATACAAAACACTGTGATTCTAAAGTAAATAAGCACATGATTAATTTAGTCATAGATTTTTAGTTCCCTTCCAATATCTGGTTGCATTGAGACCATGTCCTCTCTAGAGTATTATAGTTTATAGCTAGGACTCAAAATTCATGACTATTAAATGTGTAGGTAATGTGAGTTCAAAATAAAAATATGAAACTCATGAGAAAATAAGTCACTGTATGTGATAGGTGCAAAAAATAAAAAATCTAGGACTATACCTGCTAACATTAAAGTGACTAGAATTATCAGCTACAGGACATTAAGTACACATGATATAATACAATACCAATAAGCAGTAAGATATCATCAAAATGGATTATAGATTTTTTAAAAAATGCAGAGATATTAGAAATTAAACTATGATAAAGAACATATAAATGATTAAGCAAAATAAAACACAAATGAGAAATGCCAGAAAAGAGAATTAGTGTACCAAAAGATGAACTATAATAAATTACAGATAATTCAGTATATAGATAAAAAGAGATGAAATATATGAAAGAAAAGTTAAAAGATACAGAGGAGAGGGTGAAACAGACTAAAATATACCTAGTTATTTCTTCATAAGCTAAGAAGTGAAAGACATAGCAGTTGAAATTATATACTAAATATGAATATTTCATAAATTCTCATGTTTAAAAATCTCAGTGAAGCAATAATGTAAAGAAATTCACAGTAAATAGATATGGACATTTAAGAATCAAAAAAAAGAAAAGCAAAAAGGATTTCTCCAAAGAAACTATAGAATTTCTAATGGTAAATTATAATCATATTAATAGTTAAATTCTCATTTTCAATCTGGAAGTTAGAAGAGAGTAAAAAATTTTCAAATGTTGAAAGATTTTAATTGTCAAGTTCTAATTCCATATTCAGAAAAAAACTGTTAAGAATAGTAAGTCGCAAGGAAAAACTTTCTCCCACAAGTAAAATACAGTGAGTTGTCACCAATAGTTATACCCTACCTCACATATATAAATAAACAAATCATGCAATTAAAACAATATGAATAAAAAGGAAAATGACATCAAAGAATGGTATGAGCTAGACTATAAAATTTTCCAAAATATTTTTATGACTCACTACATTTAGAAGAGAAATTAAAAAGTAAGTTACTTGCAAAGAATTGATAAAATGGTTTTTGGAATCTAATCTTATCAATATCTGCATTTTCTCTTATGTAATCAATTTATAATATGTAAGGATACCTGATTATGAAAATAGAAGAGTAGATAATTATACAACTCTCCCCTTAAAAACAAAAGAGAAACATGGGATTTCTTTTTAATGCTGACATTATTAGATATTCAAAAGTTGATGAAGAATTACAGAATCAAAACTGAAGAGAAGGCAATAACCAAGAAACTGAAGTTGACTTGTGTGCACCATTTTCCTATAGGTCATTTTTTAAAACTGTAAAAAGCCAAACCACACACTGAATAACTTAATAGACAAAAATTGAAGTTTAGGATCTTTTAAGGAGGTATACTAACTAGGCCAGTTGGTCTTTGGGTTGGGATGCTTAAGGGACTAAGAGTGAACCCAGTACCTATTTCCCCTTGAGGATTGCTGGATACAAGTCTAAAAACTTTGAAGATAAATAATATAATTCTAGACCTCAAATTATATTTACTATTGTTTTCATAAACAATATCCAAAGCATAGTTAAAAATTACCAGCTACAAAAAGTAGGAAGATCATATAAAGGAACAAGGGACATAGAAACAGCTAAGAAAATTAACTTGACGGAGTTACCAGATACTAGACTTTAAAAAATTCTTAAATCAGGTTACTTCATAGAAACATTCTCAACTGTGTAAATATTTCACTTCAACCCACAGAATTTCTTATTGTGTTAACCTACTACTGCAATACTAGTCTGAACACATGGATATACAGGCCATTAGTCATTTATTTAAAATTATGATGTGTTTTAGAATGAAGTAGTTGAGGGTTGAAGATAATAAAGTACAGACTGTGCAACCCTCCCAGGAATCAGCACTTTATAAGCAAATAGTTTAATACTTTTGCAACAAATTGAATGAATATTCACAGTGGGTGAGATTTTCAAAAGACTTTATATAGCCTAGGTAAATGTAGTCCATATTTTATCACCAAATGAGTTTACTTCAAACCTTCAGAAAAGATCTTATAGCTTTCAGAGCTTTTTTTTTTCCCCTGAACTGTGAATAAAGGATTTGAAAACTGTAGAATAGCCACTGTGGACAGAATGAAGCAATTTGAAAAAGTTCTATGTCTCATCAATTTCTTTGTTGTTAAAACAGATACTGTAAGTGAAAACTCAATCAAATTAAATGCCCATAAATCCACAAAATTTAAGATTAAAAAAAACCTTTGTGAATTTTAAAATCTCATTTATCTTTCAATTAAAGTACTAGAAAACTCAAATTTGATCTTGGTTTTAGGATACATCAGCACAGAAAGTCCCCTCAATTCCTTCCCTGTCAAACCATGCTCTTACTTTCTCTTCAGAAACAGGAAATATGAAACTTTCTCTTTCCAGCTTCTTTCCCTCATCAAAATATTTTTAATAATCTCCCATGTTTGTATAGTATATCAAGAATTTATGTCATTTTATTAAATGAAAATAGTCCATTGTTTGCATATACCACACACTTTTTATCTCTTCTCATTTTTCATAATATGATCCAAAAACATATTTTGAGCTCAATATAGCATTTTACTTAAAAAAAATCCCCAAATAAACATTTTGAATGGACACAGCAAAGCTGTTCAAAGTGAATGGAAATATGTAAGCAGTTCTGAAAATAATAGATTATTTGATCTATAAAACAAATAAGCCTCTCCACTTAATACAGCATTCTATTCTGTCATAGTCCATTCAATTGTGACCTAGGGTTAAGGATTCCAGTAACTAAAAAGATAAGGGAATTAATTTATGCTAATCCAAAAATGTATCATATTTTTATTTTGTTGAGGGAAAAACACTGAAATTAAAGCCCAAAACAGGTAAACTACTCTCTGATTGACATGGTTTTTTGTTAATCAGATTATCCTTTACTCACTCTGCAGCTTTCCCTTTCATACTTACCTCCATTCAGGCCAGGATTATTTGAGGATAGTTTCATAAGAATGAATTTTTTTAAATATGTGTTCTCTTATTTGCTTACCATTTTCACTCATTTGCTTATCAATTCTCTGCATATGCCTGCCAAAAGTTGATGCAAAATTGCAAAGTAATGAATTGTGCTCCTATGTCTTAAAACTTTATTTAAATCCTTTTAAAGGGATTTGGTTATTATCTTTACTGAATTATTTCTGCTAAAATCATTCTTCCAGCTTGCCAGATAGACATTTTCTATTTCTGTTTTTTAAGGGAAATATTCCCTAAAACTTATATTTATGTTTTCATATATATATATATATGTATATATATATATATATATATATACACACACACACATACTGCATTTTCTTGTTTTACTCTTCCTGACAAGCAAAATGAACCAATAATGGTTGTATCCAGTAGTAAAGTACTGGAAGGTTCATTTTGTATTAAATTTTCATAATTCTATTCCTCACTTCTGTCTTATTTTTAAACAGCCCAGGCCATTTTAAATTATGATCTTATTAAATAAGACATACTTAACAATATAGCAGCCATCACTGTGATTAGTGCCTGATCCATATTAATATGAGTCACTGAAATGATAGAAATATAAAAAAAAGAAGGGGGAAAGAATATGAATTGGTTCTTATATTAGTCCAGGTAGACTAAGTATTGTAAAATCAATCTCTATTTTATAATACAGGTGTTTTTTTTTTAATAAATATTTATTTATTCATGCATACAAGAGCTGGGGTGTAAGCCAGAGGTGTGGGGGGGTGAGATGATTCACCAGAGACAGAGCAGGAAACAGAACAGGCAGAATGACTGAAATATGCCGCTGAGGGGAGCAGCGGGTGAGTAAGGAGAGGTCTGCTGTGCCATGTGGATTGCTCCCTGGCTGGCCGGGGATCGAACTCGTGCTGCAGAGGCTGCGGATTACTTCATAGTGTGGTGCTTAACTCCTTGTGCCACCAGGGAGGCCACTAAAACAGGTGTTTCTTATTTCAGTTTCAGTGGATGTAGTTTGGACACTCTCCACAAAAGAATTATGTGGCCATCTGAACTTCTTTCTTCATATAACAATATAATTCAATTACAGATTAGAAGAGAGTATGGAAAAGAACACTGGAGATGTATCTGGGGTACACAGATGTCATCTATCACTTCTGCCCTAAATTCTCTCAAACAGAACTGTTGCATGACAACTGTTAATTGCAAAGGAGACTGGAAAATCATGTCTAGCTGTGCACTTAGAAGGAAATTTGTGATCACTTTGCAGTTCTACCTCAATGTCTAAGAGTCATCCAAAAAATAACAAAAGCAAAATATAAATGCAAATAAAAAAAGATGTTGAGACAGCCAGATAGTATGAAAATGAAAGGATTATGATGTTGGGATGTTCTCCCCATGAAAGTGTGTGACAGAAAATCCAATTCAACAGGGTAGAATGAGAAGAACATGTACTTCATATTCTATTACTGAGCTCCATGAGCTGTGGGGGGGGGGGAATAACATTTTTCCCAAATGAGAGAATATGAAATCCATATATATATATTTAAAGATTTATTTATTTATTCAAGCACTAGGGTACAGGTCAGAAGCATGGGATGTTGAGAGAATTCACCAGAGACATGATCGGGGAGCAGAAGGCAGACAGACCAAAGACACTGCTGAGGGGAGCAGCGGGCAAGGCAGGAGAGGTCTGCTGCACCATGTGGGATTCTCTCCTGCTGGCTGGGAATCAAACCCGCACTGCAGAGGCTGCGGACAGCTTCACAGTGCAGCACTCAACCCATTGTACCACCAGGGAGGCCCAAAATCCATATTTTAAGGAGCAACTTTTTAATAAAATTGTGGTAAAGCAATGTTGTCAACTAAAAGGCTGATAATGCTAGTTGTTGGCTTACAAAATAATTGGTGTTTTATCTACTACTGTGGACAGATTTGGATGGAGTTGGAAGAATAAGGATTCAAAAGGCGAAATGAAGATGGGAGGCTGCTCATCTCCTGAGGCAAAAACAATTTACTACTTTCCCTAACTTTCAAAGAGTGACTCAAGAGTAGTCCACAAAATTAATAAGCCATAAAGCACCCTCTACCATGCCGTAGTAAGGTCCTGAAGTTTCTGAATACCTCTCCCTTCTCCATTTTCACTAGTTCCATAGGTTAGTCTTTTCTAAGTACTTAGTATGGCCATAATCTAACAATGTGCAGAGCAATTAAGACTTTTTTTCTTTTGTTTTACCTTATGGAGGGTGATCTGTTTTCCCTGTAGTTGCTACCAACAAAGAAATTTTATATAATCTTTGAACTATTTTATTCAGAAACAGAAGCTGTATGAGTATTGAGGTGCTATAGTAGTAGTCCAGGCAGGTCAAGATCAATGCTTGTTGAAAGGAATAAAAAATGATATTAGATGTCAAAGTGGTAGCCAGCACCTAGGGTCTTCAAAAGAAAATAAAATGAGCATCTGTAAAGGTGCTACTATATAAGAAGCCAGATTATCTAAGAGTGTATTGTACCTGTTCAATTATTTTGGATCCTGTCTTTACTGTCTGTTGTCTCCCAGGGTGATTGCAGAACCTATTTTCATGTATAAAATTTGAGGGTCATCAGTTCCACTCTCTGGTTAAAAACAAAAATAACCATGGACTAATTTTATGACCGTGTTCTATTAAAACTAATGCCTATTAAAGTTCTATGTGAACAACCTCTGCTGAGGGCTTTAAACTTCAACAACATAGTCACATACACAGTGTAATGTTTTAAGACTTGAAATATGTACGTGTGGCAACAACTTGAGGTAGGAAAATTATCCCCTCAACATAACATTTTTTTTTTTTATTTCTTACACTGTAAATATCTGAGCACAAACCCAGAGGATTGCTAACTGCCAGACTCATGAGGGTCAATCTCTCAGGGAGTTTCAAACCAGAGTTGGTCTCTCCATTATCTGCCTGCCCTCCATCCCAGTTGTAAAAGCTGTCTGTTAAAAAAAAGGTGGTGGGGTGAGGAGTTTTGAGAGACTGAAATATTATGAAGTGTTTGCAGTGAACTTTCAAATGATTTTCAAATACAATGCCTCTATACCTAAAGATGACAGGAAACTTTGATGAAGTTAGTGACCTTTGTTGGTTTTCTAAATAAAATGGTTTGGCGAGTACTTCTTTTCTAGTATTTGCTAAATGCTGAAAATTCATTGAAATAAATTTCCTGACTAAGTCATAACTGGAAAATCTCTTAATTACTATTTTAGCTCTTTCCAACATCTTTAGGATGTTACTCTAGAATGAAACATTGTTCCTCCCACAGATTCAATTGTCTTTCTCTAATGATTTCTTCCCACTAGAATTTAAAATGTTCACTTCTTTCTAGTACAGTTCTACCTGATACATTATCTCTTCTTGGCTTCCAAAGCCCTTATATTGTCTACTACTTTTCTGGCTATTTATGTGTAGTATTTAGATAATATCACAGCCCCTAAAGGCATGATTGTGATCTGGACTCACCAGAATTACCTGATTCTAATATGAAAAAATCAAGGTATGAAAACCCATATTTATTTACTGAGTTCCAGGGTATAGTAATTCATTTACTAAAACTCCTCATAGTGCTGTTCTACTGCCAGGTTAATGATCATTTTTGAAAAGACTTTTCTGCATTGCCCACTTCTTAGATACTGATATTCTTTAAGATTCTGCTTTGGGCCCTCCACTTCAATTTTCTCTATGGACTATTTCACACATTTCTTCTGTTATAGATTATGATTGAAGTTATAGCCTGTTTTGCATCAATTACCCCTTTTGTGAATTTGGGTATGCCCCTTATGTGTGTGATTCAGTTTATATTGTGATAAATAGGGACAATAATAAAGATTACTACATAGAGTTTTTCAGAAATATAATTGTACAGCCTTTAGAAGAGTGTTCAATGTGTAGTAAAAATAAAAATGATGAATAGGTAGGTAGATTGATGATAGATGGACAGATAGATGATAGAAGGTAGATAGATAAGCAAATACTCGTGCTTAGATCAAATTGCTGAGCACAGTATTATGAACAGATAAGTTGTTTATTGTTTATAACATTACATTTTGGGGTGGTTTTCTACATAGAAATAGGTAACAAACAGAGGTGCATTTTAATTTTTTCCCAAAGTATATATAATATGATCATTACTTTTATGATATTTAGCCCACAGGATAATGCCATATTCTAACTTAGAACTGGCTGCCCTTCATACTTGACAGAGAGATATTAAAAGCTTACTAATTTGTTGATAGATCAAGGTGTTAAGCTATTTCTCTAAACTAATTTCATTGTTTCCAATGTTAGTACTTTTCACCAGCCCCAAAATGCTCTATATACTATACTGTATATAGTCATTTTAACATGCATATTAGTTTCTCATTGGTATTAGCCTCCATCCTTTTTCACCTAATGGAATTCTATAGTCTATTAGGAATAAAGTACAAAGTCTATTTCCTTTGAGGACATTTTCCTTTAAGGCACAGAATTTTTTCTGTGATCTGTTAAAACAAGGATAATTGTTAGTTGAATATACCCTGAGGCTTGCTTTTCCAGAATCTTCCATAAAGTATTTGCCTTAACACTTTCTGGTGCCTTTGCCCCAGGCTCAGGTCAAGACCCAACATTTTTAGAGCAGCAGAGGAGAAATTTCTGACCACCTTACACAAGAAAAATAAATCATGTCGCTGGAAAATATGTATTACTGCTGATTTACTTTGCCTCTAGCACATTGATGAAATTTAAAGTTTCTAATACTTCCCAGTAAGTAGAACATACCCCAGCAACTCTAACTGCACGTAATAGCTGACTGGTGAAATTCATAACAAAAATACATTAAAACACTCTTAAAATAAGATAAGCTACAAAAGCATTTGTATTGAAATGCATTCTAGTAATACAAAAGCTTAGGAACTTATTTCTAGAAAAAAGGGCAACATCCTTAGCTAAAAATTTTGTAATATTGTAAATGATAAAACTACTGCTAATTTTAGCTAGGCTTCTGGCTTGGTAATGTTGTGATCTCTTTTAAAAAAAAAATAGAGAATTTGAAGAATTTTTGTAAAAGAATTAAACATGAACGTGTAAAGAAAAAAATCCACTAAATGACAAACCAAGCTACTTAATGCTGTTTTTATTATTGCCTAGAGTTGCAAATTCTATAAATTATGGAAATTCGAACTAGTACTAATGATACATTTTTTAGTTCCCTCTTGTACATTTTATAGATTATAGATTGGATGTGTTAGTCCTAGATGAATCTTGAGCCTAAAGCACCACCAAAAAACTGGTACGTTCTGCATATATATATTTTTTTAAATATAGAATGATCTATTTTTTACAGAGGTTTTAATAACTAGTTTCTCCCTTGTCATTTCTTATACCTCTTAATTGCACAACTTCAATGTTTGCACATCAACTACTTCTGCTGTATATTACATCAGTATTTTCTTATGCTTCCATCTAGATATCATTTCTTTGATGGTATTTTATAAATGATTATTTATTAAGAATGTATAGGCATTTTGAAATGTTAATAGCCTTATTTCAGGTAAGGCTCATATTCTAAAATGAAGCTAATCAATTTTTTTCTTCTGGTTTAAGAGTTTTTTTTATTAATTTTAAGTTTTAATCCTATGTACACATCTTTTAAAAATATCCCACTGTTTTTGCAATTTCCAGGGATAACAGTTACAATTCTATACTATAGGTCACATTGATGGGAATATCCTGTACTTGCTTTTGACAGTAATAAAATAATATTCCATGGAAACCTAATTAACAACTTGGAGTTATAAAGTACTTAATGGCATTTCTCACCAAAATATGTTAAATTACTTGTTAAATATTAACTCATTAATTCTCATAGCACTTCTGGGAGGTAATTATGTAGCCAGAATACTTCTTCCTTTGATCTCTATTCATGGTCATTTGTAAAACTCTCTGTCTCCTAAAATAAATATTTATGATGGTGTGATGTACAATTAATTGATTGGCTAATGTCCTCACAATATTTTTGTCTGATACGTTCAAAGTTGAAGAAAGGAAATGGAGCAAATATAAAATTAAGTGGAATTTCTGGTTTCTAGGTTTATACCTTATGCTGATTCAAGTTCTCTCAATAATACTTTTGTTTTATTGTGCTTTGAGGGAATAAGAAAGATAATGAATTTGACATTTAGAAATGATGAAATGGCTTTGTCCTGGATGATAACTGGGTAGGACTGAAAATATGTTGTTGATATCGAAGTCTAAGAAGATACATGTGCCAATATGTCTCTCGTATATTTTACCAGTAGAAATCTCATTGGGTTAAAATACTCTGAAAAAACAAGAATAGCCCTTGTACATGTTGAACATTTACAATTGATTATAGCTTTAATGTACTTTATTCATTTACGAAAAAATAGCAAATACCACCTTTATGGATTAGGGGCAAATGGGTTTATAAATAATTATTTACTAATAGATTGAAACCAATAACTAGAAGATAATTGCAAACAAGAAATGGGTCCATTTTGGAGCTAAAAGAGCGATGTGTTGGGGAGTAAATATCTGGAATAATAAAGGGTAAGAGAGAAATCAAAAAGGCTGCAAGTATCAAAAACCTTTGTCTTACACATTTTATTGAGAATCTTGGTAAATGCTGACAAATTATTAAAACCCATACCATGAATTGTCAACTCTTAAATGAAATCAGTTTAGAATTCTATAAACCTTAAACTTATACATAACTTAAACCTTAAATTCAAATAACCCAGGCTGGTAACTACAACACTTTTAACATTTTATCTAGTTTTGTTTTCCCTCTCTAGAAGAGGCTATAGAATAACAATACAATAACTAGCATATTAAAGTATGGCTATAAAAACAAGGGAGAGTGATGAGAAATTTGATCTTTTTTGGTAGATATTACTATCTCTACCCACCACACATTTGAACAAAGAATGATACAATGGTTAAGCAACTTGTTCAAGATCTTATCATCAGAGAGAGTGCTAGGTCCAGAATTTGAAGTTTGACCAATTCCAGAGCCCACTTTTCCAGTGATTCCAGCTGGGTTTCATGAATATAGGTGGAACAATAGTAAACAATAGTAAATTCTTAGGTATTTTGTCATATCGTTTTAAAATCTTTTAATTTTCAATTGTATTATAAATGCATATATAAATTTTGGGTTATTTGGATTAAATACTTAAAAAGAGAAAACTGCAATTCCATGTCAATATGCATTTCCATTTCCATTAAATATCTTATTGATGTCCCAAATACTACTTTTACCATCAGAAACTTTGGTACAAGATGGAAAAAATAAGTGAATTTAGTCCACAAAGTTACATTTAAAAAATATATGAGCACAGTTACACATTGCATAATAATAAAATTAAAGAACTGTTGAGGTAGAATTGAAAATTTCATCATGACATATTAAATTGTAAGCATCATCTATTGTATTTTACTAATACTGGTGATTTAAATATGTTTTATTATAATATTTTAATATGATTTGTATATAATATATGTTATTATATTATAATGTATATATGCTTTATATTAACTATTTTACATATACATGTGTAATAGTTACATGACCTGGTCTGGAAACTCTGTTCTTACTATTTGAATCCTTTACCTCTTTCTAAAAAACTCTGGGTCTGTTCAGTGTGTTTTCTTTAAGTAGTTAGTTAACCAATATAAAGAAATCTGTAAACAAACACAGATAAACCATGTTAGGAGCCAATTAGAAATGTTTGTAGTCTAGAATTGTAATGTGGTACTCTTTTTAGATTTCTTGGGCTCATATAAAAACTTTTCCGACTAATATTGGTTTTTTATAGTTCCTTATTCAGCATGCTATCCTAAAATTGATTCACTGTGTTTGAATGACACTTGTTTACAGAGACACCTCTTAGCTGTGATTCAAAATTGAGTTATCTAGCTCCCTATAATATGACCCATACTTGAACCAGATAAATGAAATTCTCATTAATACTTTGTGTACTTTTATGTTACTACCATAAAATAAAAGCGCATTTAATTGGAGTTTTTCTATTAGTCTGCCAATTCAAGTGAATTTCATACCTCTCTTGTATTCAGAAACCTATTTTAGATGCCTTGTGAGTTCTTGATCTACATGGTTTAGTCCCCTAGCAGTCTGTTGGGAACATGGTTCACTTAACTTTAGGTGAGGGATAGCAAACATCTTCTCTTTCCATTGGTGGAAGTGACTCTATACTATAGCATCCAAAAGTATCTTCCAATAAGATTTTAGGCTTTTTTCTTTTTTTCTAGTAATGTGGGCTAAGGGTCACAAAATTGGTTTTAGGTCATTCTTGCCTACTATGCATAGGACATGTAACACTTGAATTTAATATTATTATGCTTGTCAAGATAACTTTAGCCAAAGCTGAAAAGGACACACACAGAGAAAACAAATAGATAAATAGGTAGGTAGAATTTGTTTTTTTTCAAACATGTAAGTATGCTATTGCCTCTGCTGAGAAAACCTGCCCTATATTTAATAATTAGTATTCATTCTAATCCTTCAAAAATTCTTCAGGGAGGACATTTCTGACCTCACAGAACAGTCAATATGCTCCTGATCTGTGCCAAGAGACACCTTTTCTAACATAATACTCATCACAATTTATTGTAGTATCTAGTGCCTATGGTTTTCTAAAGGGATATGAAGAAGTGGGGAAAAGGTAGGGAAAACTCTGTGGTAAATATCCAATACATTTAGAACTCTACATGTATATTCCCCAAAGTACTACTTAGGAGGCTACTTTAAATTGTGGTTTGTTGTATGATTCTTCTGCCAAGTGAATTTCTAGCCAAATCTAGAAATGTTCATATGGACTAAAAAAGGACCTTACAGAATCCTTGGGCTACATTTGCTAATTCATTTGCAAATCATATACCAAGAAATAGATAGAATGATATATGCCTAAATAATACACATCTTATTATTTATTAAGACTTTTAAATTTGGGCCTCCCTACTGGTGCAAGGGTTTAAGTCTCAGCACTATGAAGCTAGCTGCAGACAGGGAGCTAACCCACATGGCACAGCAGACCTCTCCTGTCTTGCCTGCTGATCCCCGCAGCAGTGTATTTTAGTATATCAGTCTGTTCTGCTTCCCACTCTGTCTCTGGAATCCTTTCATCCCCCACACCTATGGCCTATGCCCCAGCTCTTGTATGCATAGCATAGCATCATAGCAGAGCATAGCATAGCATAGCACAGCATAATGTAGTATAGTATAGCATAGCATAGCATAGCACAGAATAGAACAGAATAGATCATATCTTAAAAAAAAAAAAGACAAATTTCTGGAGAATTTATTCATTAATATTTTAGGTTCACTGCCTTTAAGGTTATGTGCTTATTTTGTTACATTGTAAACTTAAGTCTTATTGACTCTCTCCAAAAATCAATGTAGCAAACACTATGCCAGAGTTATAGCATTACTAATATGTTTTCAAAATATAGCATCTTTTTGCATTATTGAAGAATTTGAAGCCAAGGTATAATAAAGAGTTGATCTTTATAATTGAAAAGAAAAACTGTTGCCCATTTAATATATACACTTACTTTATTTTCAATTATCTTAAAACACTAGGTGACAGAGAAATATTAATATATTCTTAAGTTCACTATAGCTAATCAAAATTATTTTATTCACATAGTTATCATTCTCTTTGACGATGTGATAAAAATTGTCAGTTCTATAGCTTGTTCTATTCTGAAATACATGTTCTTTATCTTTCTTTTTAGTTGAGGTGACATTGATTTGTAATACTATATCTAATTTACAGGCACAGGTTCACAGCTCTTCAGATATATGTCATCACATCACACCCACCACCAAACATCCATAGTCTTCCACCATAGTTTCCTAGACCCT
This sequence comes from Talpa europaea, assembly GCF_964194135.1. Classification (NCBI taxonomy): domain Eukaryota; kingdom Metazoa; phylum Chordata; class Mammalia; order Eulipotyphla; family Talpidae; genus Talpa; species Talpa europaea. The sequence continues at coordinate 47,678,429 of NC_140068.1, read as the reverse complement.
CTTCCAACTTTGCTCTCCACATTCCCCACCCTTTCTGGTAACCTCAGTTTTACAGTTAGATATATAGGATTGGTTTTGGGTTTGGTGTTGTCTGATTCTCTGTTTTGTTTCTTTATATTTCACATTTAAGTGGGGTGTTTGTCTTTCTCCCTTTGACTTATTTAGCTTAGCATCACATATTTTCATATTAATTAGAGATAAAACTGGCCATTCACAACTACACTATAGATACAATTATAAAATTGCTATAGTAGTATTTACTTTCTTTTATCCCTTCTTCTATAAAATTCTTTCTATTCCTCAAATTCTAAAGCCCTAATAATTCCCAAAATTATAATAACCAATGGCTTAGTAAAATTTTTGCATTGCTACTGCCTGCACAAAAAATGTAACTGGTTATTTTTTAATAAAAGCACTCTCATTTTAAATTTTTTAGTGAGGTACTTATCTGAGTAGTTTTCTAGACTTTATTGCTAGACCATTTTTTACATTTAATTTAAATTAAATTAATTAATTAAATTTAAATTAAATTAAATTTAATTTAATTTTTACATTTAATTTAAATATTATCTATCCAGGGTATCTATATCTGTGTATCTACATGTGCACTGTTTGGAAAAGGTACCTAAGAGTTAGTGATGTCAATGACTCAAGATATAGTTGTAGAAATTATCCAGACACTAGGGGAACAGAAATGATAGCCAAGGGAACATCAGCACAGGGCACAGAATTAGAGAGAATATAGCACATTTGGGAGTGACACAAACTTTTTTTTTGTCAGACTGGGAATTAAGAAAGGTCAGACTTTAACAACTTCATACCATGCTAAAGAGATTGGATATTTTACTGATTTATGAAGGGGTAATGCTGGTGAAAATGGTTGGAATAAATACAAACCCTTTTTCTGTAATTTTTACAAGTTATTCACTACCTAACTAATAAATAAAACATTTTAATATGTGTTTCCTCATTAAGAAAATCCCACTATTTTAACCAACTTTGGAATTATTTACAAATTAAGATTGATATTCGATGTACTTTCTAGAAAACTTCCTATTTGTTTTTCAAAATAGAATCCACACAGATATGCACAATCATATTTGGATTATTAATTTACATGGAAATGATAAATTCAAGTAATTTGAAAACATTCGAAAAGCAAGTGTTTACTACATGGATAATTAAATTCTATAATGATCTACACTTTAAGATGAGTAACATTTAACTGCTACCTAAATTTACAAAATATAATAGTTCTTACTAAATAAACTGCAAACTTAATTTGAAAATAACTTGCTGAATATACCCCATGATTGTGTAATTTGTTAATAATTATTTTTCCTATTGATATCACAAAATATTGAGCTTAATTACAGTCTTGGTTTGAGTGAGATGTGCCTAAAGCTAGAAGATAATATTTTAATCAAGACCAATGATTAATAAAAGTGCTTAAAATATAGCCCACTGGTTTTCCTGGTAAAAAGAATCTTGGCTCTTAATACTCATATTATAAACAATATTAATCTCCAAAAAAGTATTAATGAAAAATAAATGGTTTGGATGATTCTTGCTGTTGTTATAGAAAATATTACATGTGATTTCCCTACTTTAAAACATTTTAAACAAAATGATGACCAAAATAAATCTCAGGGCTTACTAAAGTTGGATGTTGTTAGACCATAAGACCTCTGTTATTTCTACAAATGAATGGACTTCTTGGATTTGTCTAGTCATGAAAGAAGAAATACAGAGTGATAGACTACCCAGACAATGATATTTACTCCCAGCACCAAAATCTATTTGGTTAGGTTTCCTCAGAAAAAGAAAACTCTCTCTCTCTCTCTCTCTTTCTCTCTCTCTCTCCTTCCCTCTCTCTCTCCCTTTCTCTCACACAAACACACATACATACACGAACACTTAATAATCTAAAACAGTTTGCTTTCTTTATATTTTTTATTTTTTTTAGATATGAACCAATATGCTATTTTTCAAGGGGTTTGCAAAGTAAATAATGCCCAAAGTATCAATTCAATTTTTTTGTTTGTTCATACAATAGTTCATATAATACTAAAAGATTCAAATCATTTCATGAGAGCAGGGGATGTAACAAGTGTTGAGGTTCAATGGTGTGAGGCTCACCTAGAGAGAACAAAAGGATGCTTTCATATTAAAAAAATCTTTTTGATCTTTTTTAAAATCTAATTTTGAGATTTTATAGTCTTGCTCTTTTATTATTGTTTCAATTTCTTTGGATGTCTTTGTTTCAAATATAGAATTTCAAGATTTTTAAAAAATCATCTGGACATGGTGGACTTTTATTTTTATTTATTTTTGTTTTTTCAGCTATTTCTTCATATGTCTTTGCAAAGAAATCTCTTGGAACAGATAGAGTGGAATGTTATAGAATGGTTTGGGGATTCCTAGAGTTTTGAGTCTTGGTGTTTGTTTTCGTTGACTGAGACTGGATTAATGTCCCTCTCTATGTGGACAAATTTTAGACAGGTTTTTTTCCTAGCCTCAGGACATCACTTTTAAAAAAAAAATTGACTTTAAAAACTAGCAATTGTGAAATATTTCTCTAACTCTTTTAGATGTAAATCTTCTTGCACTCTTTGTCACTTGTAGAGTTCAGGGATATCTTTCACCAGAACCTTGGGGAAACAAACAAAATAAAACAGGAAATGTAACCAGAAAAGATAGCATCCCTATTTTCCTCTGCTATATATAAGGGGAGGAAGGGATCTAACTTCAATAAACACCAATTAGCAAACACATTTGGCCATTCACATTTATGAACCTCAGTATTTTGACATCAGATAATGTCAGTGTTTAAAATCTCTTTTCTGGAGTTATGTTTTCTCTCCCCTGTTGCAACAGTTTGAAGAAAGGTGTCCTTGATTGTTTAACTTGTCCACTGTAATTTTTCTTTAACAGTGTTGATGTTTTGAGTTGCTGCTACAGGGACAATTATGGTTATAAAATTTGGGGTACAACCTATGTAATCCTCCCTTAGGGATATTTGGATCCTGGGGGTAGGAGAAGGTTTTATTTCAGTGAAAGTCTACTGACAATAAATAGAGCTTTCTCATTCACCTTTTCAGTGAGTATCACTTCTGGAGGTTTTTGGCTTTATTCAGGGGGATCATAACATAAATCTTTATTTTTGTCTATTTCCATTGCCACTGTATTTACCAACTCTGACCTCAGCAATGTTTCTACTTCTTAATCCTAATCAGCTTTTAATTTAAAGCTATTTAAAAGATGTTTTAAATCCATAGTTAAAACTAAAGTATACTAATAATACCTATGCAAATGCCTGAGGCTAATTACTTCAGAGCAAATTGTTACATATTTTTTCAACTTAGAAAAATTATGAAAAGTACATATCATTTAATAAATTCATAAAATTTATAAGTATATGATTTAAATTCAGATTTATTAAATTATAATTTACATAAATATTCATTTTTTTTCAATTGCAGTTTTTATGTCATAACTAATGTATACAAACACCAACCAGACTAAAATATTAGAATATTCCCATCATGGCAAAAACTTTCCCTCTGTCCCTTTAAAGTTAATGTGTATCTTTCATAATTTTGCCTTTTCCAAAATGTGATAAAAACAAAATACATAGTGTATATATACCTTGTATCTGGCTTTTGAAAGTAAGATTCATCAATTTTATTGAGTCTATAAGTAGTCAGTTATTTGTTATTGCTGCATAGTATTCTACTCTGTAGATATTCTGTAATCCGTTGACCCATTCACAAAATGATACATATTTGGGTTGTTTTAGTTTTTGATAAATATAAATAAGCCATTAAATACTCACATAGAAGTCTTTCTACTGTCCAAATACTAATATGGACAATCATTTCTATTACACCTGCTATAATTTCTACTATTATAATATACAGACTTAAAAATATATTAGAAAGCAACTTACTCATTTCAAGCAGATGCTGAGTGAATCAAAAAGGATAATGTTTGTAAATATTCCAGGTTAACTACTGCATGTAAGTCTAAGCCATGATAATTTGAAAGTTAACCCAGGAACATTTATGTCTGATTTCAATTGTATCAGCTCCTAAACAACTGTATAAATTTAAATTTTCTTTCCAATTTTCTAGTGATAAGTTTTAATGGGAATCCTGCTTACATAAACATTTAGTTTGCAGTTACAAACTTTATTTCGTTTGTTGGGTATATTTTGTGGGAAAAGGTGACATGAAAATCTACAGATGTGTATTTGATATATCCTGTAACCTTAATTCCTTAATTTAAAAAATATGACAGGGCCTCTCCTGGTGGTGCGGGCGGTTGAGTGCCACGCTGTGAAGCTGTCTGCAGTCTCTGCAGTGCCAGGTCCATCCCAGCTGGCCAGCGAGGGTCCCACATGGCATAGCAGACCTCTTTTGTCTTGCTCACTGCTCCCCTCAGCAGTGTATTTCGTCAGTCTTCCTGTTCTGTTCCCCGCTCTGTCTCTGGTGAATCCTCTCACCCTCCCGTGCATCTGGCCCGTACCCCAGTTCTTGTATAAAATAAATAAATCAATCTTAAAAAAAAAATGTTTAAAAAAATTAAAAAAAAAATGACAAACCAAAGTTTTCAAAATTTTAAGAATCTGATAATGGTACTTAAGATTTCCTAAATATGTACTCTTGTTTATAAGAAGTTGGTTGTAAACATTAATAATCAAATTAAATAAATACTTTTTGTTGATTTAAAGAAAAAATATACTAATATGTTTATATTACAATACTGTAACTTTCCAATGGAACTGATATAGGGCAGCAAGGGGCACTAAAACCAGCAAGCCACAGACACTGCCCAAATAGTTTACCAGTCACTATCTGAGTTCCTTTACCTGCTCATACAATTGCAAGACTACTTAGGTTTGGAGAACAACAATAATGGAATTTATTTAATAAATCAAGGAAAAATCAAAGAGTTACTGAGGCCAAAATGGCCATCTAGCTCACCCAAAGCAGTGTCCGGTGTTTTCAAGTCCTAAACAAAAACATTTATAATGGCATCTTCCTGTCACCGAGGCCTGGAGCACAAGGCAGTCAGAATCTAGGCCAGGTTCCAACTCACAAAGACAACAGAAGACACAACAGGAGATGCTCCCTGAGCTGCCGAGATGCCCTAGCACAGCACCAGACACACAACACTCGGCTAAAGGACCCGACAAACGGCCCAACACTCATTCATCTCAGCAAGGTGCCTGCTCGGGTCTTCGCCTTCTCTGCTAGGCTGTAAGAGCAGCAAAACCAGGAAGTTTCAGTTGCTTGGCTACATGCAAAGCCTCTGAACTTTTCATCTCTGAGGTTGGCTGCTGGAGGCCTTTCCATGTTCTTCCAAGGCCCACACAGGCCTTCTGGAAGATCATCACAGTGGGCCCCAAAATTGCTGATCCTGAACTAGCTGAAGATCCAAAAACACTGAATCCCAAACACTGAATGATCAAATGCTGAATCCTGAAAAAATCCTGGGGGCTGCTTCTGCAGTCCCTTATGGTTCTTATCACAATCTCCACCCCCAAATGTGATTCTTTTTGGCATTTTCCCTGGAGCTATCTATCCTCACCAGCAACCCCTTCCAGGGGACACCACCTGTACCAGTCTTTGGCTTCAGCCACTAGTTACAGAACTGCCTTATCCTAATAACTAGTAAAGTAAGTTATAACAATTGCATTTATTAAATTTTGATCTGAGTCGCCATGCCCTATAAAATTCAACAACTTTTACCATTTTCTAAACTTTACACTGGAATTAAGTCCTTGACCTCATCAACTTCAACATTATTTTTCTATAGTACAGAGTTTTGCTTTTAAGGTTACTTTGGCTTGTGCTGAAATATCATGCTAAACCAGATGGCAGGAGAATGGAAACTACTTTTCCAAATAATCATTATTGGACTATCAACACAGCTCTCTAGTTAATGACTAGGTAAAAGCTAAACTAGCCTGACGTGAGATCGTTCATATTCTTTTGATCTCAATTTGCTTTGGAAGACTCATTTAAAAACACTTCTATGAAGGAAAAATTCCTGTGAAAGTGAACAGAAAATAGTAACTAAAGGGCAATCAATCTGAAAGTATAGTCACTATCCAGAATCTTTTGAATCTTATTCTGCAAATTTTCTAAAGATGGTAAGATGCAGTTAACACATCAAAAATAAACCAAAGACTACATCAGTACAAAATGCATTTACCAGAGTTTAATCAACTACTGTCAAATAGGCTTTCTTAAAATGACTTTTATTTTGCTCCCAGAAAATTACAATCCAAATATAGCACTTAGACTTTTTTTTTTTTTAAAGATTTATTTATTTATACAAGCACTGGGTACAGTCAGAAGCATGGGAAGGTGAGAGAATTCACAAGAGCCAGAGCCGGGAACAGAACAGGCAGATCTACCGAAGCACACTGCTGAGGGGAGCAGTGGGTGGCAGGAGAGGTCTGCGCACCATGTGGGACCCTCGCCAGTGGAAGGGGATCGAACCGGCGCTGCAAGAGGCTGCGGGCAGCTTCGCAGCCCAGCACTCAACCGCTGTGCCACCAGAGGAGGCCTCACTTAGACTCTTTTAATGTTTATTTCTACTGTGATGAGTCAGACTGAAAATAGCAGTAGGTGGACAACATTAAGTGAATGAAACTTAATTTCTGGAAAAAGTGCTATCATCTCAATCATACTTGCAGTAGATTATCAAGAGCTTATTAAGTACTTGGATCTTTATTCTGTGGCCACAGTAAAATTATCTTGTTATGTTGTCTTCAGTCATAACAGCAAAATCAGTAGACACTAATTGGAGTCTCATAATTTTAATCTATATATGAAATCTTTTTGTTGGCCAATATGTTTAGGTTGAATGTAAGTCTTGGGTATGGCAGGAAACCCACAGATAGCTAGATGGATATTTTATCAAACATTTTATATATCTGGGAGCATTGACACATGCAAATTTACTTATTTATTTTAATTCCTACTGATTTCATAGTTTTAATTGATGTGGGCAATTCTTTCTGGCTGTGTTATTGATAATTGCCCTTTTATTGTTATCTGATAACTGCCTTTTTTACTTCACTGTACCTACATAGTTAGATTTTCTTTAGATTGCCCATAGGTGAATAGTTTTCCAATGATATTCCAGGGATATCTATTGACTCTTTAGAATGCAATGATGATTTTGACAAATGCTTGTGATTTTTAGTAAAAATTAAAAACAAATAACTTAGTGATATATAGAAACACCTTCAAGAATATATTCATTGACTAATCTACAGAATGTAGAGGTATAATTTACTCAGCCTCCCAAACTATAATCTACTTATACTTCTTACTTCATGAAGTGATTTGTTTCTTCACCCCTATCTTTTAAGACCGTATGAGTTCAGATATCCTGTGTACAATCTGAGATAAAACCAATGGTATAGCCTTTCCAGACCATAGATTAAATCCTTAGGTGTTAAGAAATAATTATTCTTTAATTATAATTTGAAAAAGCAAAGCAATTCATAATATAATCTTTTTATTCATTTATTAAATGAGTATGTTTTGAAGACTACATTTAAAATAGTAATTATATGCTATTTTAAAATATATATTTTATGTGATATTGACATATATATATGTAATGGCCGTTGAAGAAAGAATAAAAGGAACCAACTAGTAAATGAAAATATTAAGTGCAAAAACATAATCATGAGAGAAAAAATTGTATGGGAATAGATTACATGTAATTTAAGATATATTTTCCTTTTTGATGACAGCATTGAGAATAAATTAGGCTGTATATATTAGAGATATCTTGAGTAAATGAAGTGTTTTGTTAAATAATATGAAGAAATAATGATTGATAAAGTAGACTGAAATGAAAAGAAAGGAAAACATACACCTATATATACACATATGCAAGAAAAATATAGTTATTTTACATGGGCTCTAAGGACTAGATTAAGAAACATACCTTAAAAAAAAAGTAACATACCTTTTTATAGGCAAAAGCCAAATTCATAGTATGTAGCATTTGCATGTCCTGGAGGACAGAAAAGATTAGTTTTATGTCTGATAAATAGATATCTTAGTAAAACAAATATCCAATGAAATATAGAATGGGACTAAGAACTCCAAATAACTATAAGAAACTATTCTATACTACAACACACTATAGTAAACATGCAACTACATATAACCCAGAACTTATACATCTGAGCATGCATCTAAGAGAAATAAAAATTTATGTTAACATAAATACCTGCATATGAATGCATGTAGGTTCCCAAGTAGAAACAGTCAAGATACCTTCAATAGGTAAGTCCATCCATACATTGAAATACTACTCATCAATAAAAAAGGGACTACTGACATACTGCAACTTAGATCAATTTGCAGAGAATTATACTGAGTGAAAAAAATCAATTCATTAAAGTTATATATTGCATGTTTCTATTTACATATTTTTGAAATGGAAAGATCATAAAACTGTAGGACAATTGCACAAGATTAAGGAGAGGGTGAAGGTGGGAGAGAAGTCAGTATGACAATTAAAGGGTAAAAGGAGGAACGCTTATAATGACAGAATTTTTCTGTATTTTGACTATATAAAAAATATTCTGATTGTGATATCTTACTATAGTTTAATATAGCATGGGTTACTATTTAGGGAACCTTAGTAAGGGCTTCATTTGCACATGTATGTGAAGCTACGATTATTTAAAACCTTTGTTTAAAAAGTTTTTGAAAATATACTTGCACTCTTTTCTACTTGTTGAAAAATAAACCATTGTTAAGAGTCAAATTAAGTATCAGCTATTTTCTGAAACTCTCATCTTAACCATCTGTATATTGATGTTGACTCCTTTCTGACTTAAGACTAACTTCTACTGGTTGGCAATGTCCAGACCTGTTTTAAAGTCCAATGGGGAATCCCTGGTGGCACAAGGGGTTAAGACACAACCTATGCAGCCACTGCAGCACGAGTTCGATCCCCAGCCGGGAAGGAGACCCACATGGCACAGCAGACCTCTCCTGACTCACCCGCTGCTCCCCTCAGCAGTGTATTTCAGTCAATCTACCTGTTCTGTTCCCCACTCTGTCTCTGGTGAATCCTCTCACCCTCCACACCTCTGGCCTATACCCCAGTTCTTGCATGCATAAATAAATAGATCTTAAAAAAATGTCTACTGACACAAAATAAAATGGAACCCCAAAGTATGTAACTAAGATGAGATAATGACTTCTTTATTAGGTAGTAGAGAGATCTTGAGGACCGACACTGCACTGTGGGTCACAGGACTACAAATTCTATTACTACTGTGAATACTATTGATATAATCATCTCTACTGTGTTGTTGTTGTTGTGTTGGTGTGTGTGTGAGTGTATGTGTTTTCACAGTAGCTCTTACCATTTAACACAAAGTTGTCCGCAAATAGTAAGGACTTGAAAGAAGAGCCATGGCAACCACTTGTATATATTGAAACTCCTTTTTATTTCCAGCTTGCAGATTTGATCACTGATCAGTAGAAACCACCTAATCCTAGTTAGATTCAGCATCCTTAAGTTTCATTTTTTATAAAAAATCATGATTTTTTTTCCTAGCCTACCTCACTTAAGCATACTTTTATCGCAATGCCAAAGAATCTCACTGCTCTATTGCAATAAGTTTTTTCCTGTAATTTTTTAAATTGAGATAATATTGGATTACAATGCTGTATATGATTTAGAGGTACATGATCACACCCTTGGGTATATGTTACTATACCACACCCACCACCAATATACCCTTAGTTGATATATGCTTCTTATACTGTATAGGCAACTTCCTAAAAATGCTGTGATATATTTTGGCAACCACAGGACATAGATCTCAAAAGTACCAACATGAATTGGTTATTTGTAAAAACTAGTTTTTTCCCCATAATCACTTTGATTTTATTCTTTTTTCTGACTATTTTAAGAATGAATTATTCATCATGCATAAATGAATAGACAAGTATTTTTTTTTTTTAAAACATTTATTTATTTATTTATACAAGCACTGGGTACAGTCAGAAGCGCGGGAAGGGGAGAGAATTCACCAGAGCCAGAGCGGGGAGCAGAGCAGGCAGAAGGACTGAAGTACACTGCTGAGGGGAGCAGCGGGAGGCAGGAGAGGTCTGCGCGCCATGTGGGACCCTCCTCCGGTGGCCGGGGAGCAGCCGGGGATCGAACCGGCACTACAAAGGCTGCAGGCAGCTTCGCAACCCAGCGCTCAACCGCTGCGCCACCGGGGAGGCCCAGTATGTTTTATTAACCTCACCTTTTTTTAATAAGAGGTAAGATGTTACAGATACTCCTTTTAAAATTTAAAATTATTAACATAACAATGTTTAACAGAAATCATTACAAATAAAATCTTCCTCCTCTTTCATAAGTCTGTAGAATTCATCATCCTGTGATGTACCACAGCTTATTCACCAAATCCCTTTGAATTAACATTCGGTTTGTTACCAGTGTTTTGTAATTACAAATAAGCTTTTAATGTATTACATAGTGCATAGACCTTTTTGCATCACTGCAAATCCCTGTATCTTCATGGTAAATCCCCAAAGTGGATGCCTGAATCAAAAGATGAATGCATGTATATTTTTGTTAGCCATTCCCAAATTTCTCTACAAAATAGTTGTAATAGTTTGCATGCCTACCAGAAGTATATGAGAATTTCTGTTTCAACAAAGTCTTGCCAAAGAAATGTGTTACCACACTTTTATAATTTTTGCCAATCAATTATGGGAGATGTAGTATCTCATTGTATCATAATTATTTTTCTGTTCTGAGTGAGACTGGACATCTGTTAATATGCTTAAGGAACAATTTAATGCATTTTTAACTAATCTCAAATGCTCCTTTTGCTATGCTAAATATCTATTTTAATATATTAATACATGTGCATATATTAAATATATTAAATATATAGTATACAATAAATATATTGCAATTATTTTTTTCCTATTTGTTGTTGGTGGTTATGTATTACAAATTAACTTTGTAGTTGCATAATTTTAAAATAATTTATATAATAAATTTTATTTAAAAAAGATTAATTGCATGGTTATAATATCCTTCCCATGTTTAAGATTCAAAGGAATTTGTCCATGTCACCTTCTAACACTGTGTGGTTTCATTTTTACCTTCAGTTCCTTAATCTATTGGGAGTTTACTATATTTTTGTGTATATGGCATTATAGTTTTAAATTTTTCTTTTGTAAAAAATTAGAAAACTAATTTTAAAAACATAATATGTATAAACATAGTTTCTAAAGTTTTTGATATTTTATAATTTTATTTAATATTTAAAATAAAAATTTTATTAACTAAAATTTAATATTTCATATTTTATAAATTGTTCAATAATATAATTCAAATATATGTATGTATTTGTTCTTTGTACATATTTAATTCTATTTCCTGACTTCTTTCACTTATAGCTGCCCTGTAAATATTTCACTATTTAGGATTTCTTTCTGAAATAAATGTTTCAAAGTCTGAATAATATCCCCTCATCACTCTCTCCTAATTTTTGTACTTATTTCCCTAATTTGAAAGAGAACATTCTTTCTTCACTACTAAATGTTTTGTAAAAGACCATTTTGATATAGAAATCTTTTTTATATATGGTCTGTAAATATATAACAAAGGAGAAATAACCAATCCTTACTTATATGAAAAATATTATAAAAAAACTTATTTTAAAATATGTACCTTAAAAGAGAAATACTTCATTTATTGGCAATGGGTGGTCATTTATGAGAAAATATTTTCAAAAGACATTATTGAATATTCTGCAAAGATGAGTAACAAGGAAGATGTAGGGGGAAATAGTCAATATCACATTTTTTCTTAGGGAAGTTTTCATTCCTCAAACAAGTTTTAAAATAGGTTGCAATAAACATTTATTACTCAGTATATTGCAATGTTACCCAAAATGAATATATTGCATTAATAGAATGCTAAGACACGTTTTCCTTTGGTCCACTCTCCAATAATGTCTTAATTTTGAAAACGTTTTAAGTATATTTGCAGACATACTTAAGAATAACTCAGGACCAAAAAAAAAAAAAAAACTATCTTGCATCAATTTTTAAAATAAAAATGAAAGGATGCCTTTAGTTTTGATTGTGGAACAAATGAATAAATGTTCATTGTATAATAATGAATTCAGTTTTCTCAATTCTGATTTATCTCAAAGTTTAGCAAGAATAGTATGATTATAGAACATTATAATATGATATTTATTACTTTATTTAATAATTACTGAATTTTCAAGACTGTAATAAATTTAAAAGAAAAAACTGATAGATTAAATTTTTTCATTAACATTTTTTCTTCTGACCTTTTATAAATAATCATTTATCTTTGAGTTTTAAAGCTTTGAGTTGACAAACTGATATGGAAGTCATAGGGTAAGAAAAGAAGTGTCTAGATAGAACTGTGGTGGGTAAAATATTTATATGCATTTCTAACTCATTTTCAGTGATGCCTTACAAATTTTTAACATGTGAGTAAATAGAATCCCCCTTTTCACTGTTATTCACATAGTGCAAGATTCTTAAACATTTGAGTCAAGAACATATTTTACTTTTACTCCTGATCATTTCCATAATTCAGAACCAAAAGACTATGGTGGAGGATGATAGGCACCTATGGTAGTGGATTGGTGTGGATACATACATCTGAAGAGGTATGAGCTGGTACCTCTGAATCATATATGGTGCTGTTTATCATTATGACCTCAATAAAACATAATACAATTTTCAGAAAACAAAGAGATTACACATACACACACACACACACACACACAAGAAATGGTGATACAAAGCCTTCAAAGCATAAGATAAGAAGTAGCACTAGCAAATTGTCAAGAAAATTTTAATGAATTCAGTTGAAGATGGTATGCCTGGGAAAAAACCCATCCTTTGGCAGCTAATATTACGCCAGGGAGCAATCATGAGCTATAATGAAACAATCACATACAATGAACAGACTGTAAATGGAAAATATATCCAACCTCTTCCAGCCCATATGAACTGTTATATAGATTGATCACATTCCCAAGGTAGTTACACATTTAGCAAAAACACAGAATCAAAATAAGAGTAGTGTTCCTAAAACCAGCATCTCAAAGATTGGTTTATTGAGAAGGTGACTCTGAAGGGACTCCTTCCCACAGCTGTCTTTAACATTGTAATATGTTCAGAGAATTGATGAAGCTACCCCTTGCTTTGAACCTATTATAGTGTTTTTATCATTTAAAGTGCTCCAGTAAAAGCACACAACAGTGCCCTTGAGAAATAACTAACATCCTTCCCTGCCAAGAACAAGCAATGTTGAGGTATTTGAAGCTATTTTTTTTAATTTTAAATAATCTGTAATTATCAAATTGCAAAAGGGAAAATCCCTATTAAAAACTTAACAGCTTTCCTTAATGTTTCGTCTTGGTTTAGAGCCAAATAATTTCAATTGTGTTATACAAAGACTTATCAAAATAAGCATTCCAATACATTCATGCATACATACAAAAGTAATCAGCTGCTTCCAAGTGAGTTTGTTTTTTCTTTAACTGACATGAAGGAAATCTGCCTAAATATGGATAGTGTTAGAATTGCTGACCACCAGCTAAACTAAGTTTTTAGTATCCATTGAAAAACTCTTAGGCTAATACTACAAATGAAAAATAAATTTCATAATATGAATGGATTAGACATTTTGTAGTTGAAAAAAAAATTGACAAAAACACTAAGCTGAACCTGATTTATCTGTCTTGAGACCCTTCTCAAGTTCCTGTAATTCTGTTAACTTCCCTAAACCTTATTACATAAACTATCAGAAAAAATGAGAGGATTATCTTAGAAGAGGCTTGCGAACTAATATCTAAGCATTCTATTCCTACTTATTCTATGTATGAATATACATAAACCTGAATTTTCTGTTTCTTTTTCCCCCTTCCTTGGAACTGTGCTGCCAAAAGTCATATATACAAGTGATAGTTTCCTCAAACTCCCCTGCTAATTTAACACTTAAACACTGCTGATAGGAATATAGACTGGTCCAACCTCTATGGAAATGTTCTATAAAATATTAAAAAAAGCTACCATATGATCTAGCAATTCCACTGCTAGGAATTTATTCAAAAATATACAAAATATTAGTTCAAAGGCATATATGTATTCCTACACTCACAGCAGCATTATTCACAACAGCTAAGTTATGGAAGGAAACTAAATGCCCAATGGCAAATGAAGGGATTGAGAAGATGTGGTATATATACACAATGGAATAGTACTTAATTATAAATAAAGGTTGGGGCCTCCCTGGTGGCACAGTGGTTGAGCGCTGGGTTGCGAAGCTGCCCATGGCCTCTGTGGCGCTGGTTCGATCCCCAGCTGCTCCCCGGCCACCAGAGGAGGGTCCCACATTGTCCCGACCCGCGGGATTCGGAGGCACGGGAAGAGAAGGGCTGAGGATTGAAATGAGGGGCTTGACGACTTGACGCTAGCGTTTGCTTCTTTATTTTTCCTTTATCCTTTTACTATATTTACATGTCTTTCCTTTATCCTGACTTTCTTACTTCCCTGGCCTTCTCTCTGCTCCTCTCGCAGTAACCCTTGCCGTATCTCCTTACAGTTTCCTCGCAGTCCTCTCGCAGTCCCTCGTCTCTCTCTTGCGGTTCCTTTCTTATACCCTCGTAGCTCCTCCCCCTGTACCTCCCAGTCTTATGTGCTTTAACAGGAAAAACCTGTGGTTCTCCAATAGGCGAAACGGTAAAGCGAACTCATGGCAAGCGAACTCATGGCAAGCATATGCAACATGGCACATATTCCGGACGGCTCTGGACATCTCCCCATTTTTTCTTTTAAATGAGACACCTGGCCTGTCTTAGGTTGGCACATCCCATAACCAGCCTTACCCGTCATCACTAATCCGGCGCACTCGGTCCGGACCGCTGTCTTAGGTTGGTCTGGACGGGCTACGCCCTTACCCGTCTTTGGCTCACAGGTTCTCTAAGACTAAGGTGACCCATCCAGGTGCCACTGGGGAGTCCTGGTCAAGTACCATGGTGCCAAGTACTTGCCTGATCGCAATAGCACAATAGCTCTTTGTTTCGCCTCCATAGCCGACGGAGAAACCATACACTGAAAGCACAAACAGTCAGGAGCTAAGGCTACCACCCTGCCCCAAGCTTACAACTCTGAGAGGAGTCCTCTAAACCAGGCAATGAGACCCTCACCCTTAACAAGGGTAACACAAATAAAACTGTACAGAGGGTTACAAGGTATGTGAGTAATTAACAAAATTTTGTCTATTCCTTTTTACATTAAAAGCTGTCCGCTGACCAAGCACAAAAAGTCCATTCCGCAAATGTCCATTCATATATTACTGTGTTGACAACGCAGAAGCAACACCAGCAGCTAAATTGTCCATAGTGTCCGTATTTACAGCAGCTTGAGTGACAGCAATGGCGGCAGCAGCCGCAGCCGCGGCCACTGCTATTGAAACGGCAACAATAGCTGCAGTGATGCTAAAATCACGTCTCCTCCTAGGTAGAACAGGGGAAAGGTGTGCAGAAACATCCACGGGCATGACTAAAATAGAAGGTAGACGAACGATCACCGCTCTCTCCGCACTCCGGGCCCAGGAGGCAGAGAGGGGGCAGGTCTCCGCTGAACAGCTCAACACAGTGGCATCTCCTGCATTATTGGAAAGGACAAGAAAGAAGGGAGGGGACAAACAGACAGCAGCAGACAAACTCTCCGACCCATTATTCTGGACACTAACGGATTGTTCAAAGGTACTGTTTGCAAAATAAGTGTCATTATATAACTTCACCTGACCCTGGCCCACCAGGGCAAAAGGGCACCAGTCCAGACATGAACAATTATTACATACACAAATATCCTAACAAAGTCTCACATAACCATACAAACTAGCCCGAGCTTTCCAGGGTCTGATAGCCTCCTACCACCACTTATTAGCAAACTTATTTCAAAATGCAAACTGTTTAACTATCGGTAGGGAAGCCTCAGTATTACCTAGAATTCGGCCAGCTGCAGTCATCAATTTTACTAGGAACTCTGCATATGGTTCTATCGACCCTTGAATGACCTTTGTTAATTGAATGTCGGCTTCTCCTCCATCTTGCCTTATTCCAAATGGCACTAGCGACCTGATCCTGCTCCAGAAACCACTTACTAGTGATACTAAGGGTCTCTACAAATCTTTTAAGAATTTTTCTACTGAGAGGAACCCCAAACTCTTTTAGGAGAGCTTCCAGGGAAATAACTAACTGCCCCTTGGACATTGAATTGCCCATGAATCCCAGCTACCTTACTTTACTTTACTTTACTTTACTTGCCGGCTCACCACAGCTGGTCCTTCAGCGGTTCCTTCGTTCTTCTTCGTGCCCCGCGCTGGGCGCCACCTGTCCCGACCCGCGGGGTTCAGAGGCACGGGAAGAGAAGGGCTGAGGATTGAAATGAGGGGCTTGACGACTTGACGCTAGCGTTTGCTTCTTTATTTTTCCTTTATCCTTTTACTATATTTACATGTCTTTCCTTTATCCTGACTTTCTTACTTCCCTGGCCTTCTCTCTGCTCCTCTCGCAGTAACCCTTGCCGTATCTCCTTACAGTTTCCTCGCAGTCCTCTCGCAGTCCCTCGTCTCTCTCTTGCGGTTCCTTTCTTATACCCTCGTAGCTCCTCCCCCTGTACCTCCCAGTCTTATGTGCTTTAACAGGAAAAACCTGTGGTTCTCCAATAGGCGAAACGGTAAAGCGAACTCATGGCACGCGAACTCATGGCAAGCATATGCAACATGGCACATATTCCGGACGGCTCCGGACACCACATGGCGCGCAGACCTCTCCTGCCGCCTGCTGCTCCCCTCAGCAGAGTACTTCGGTCCTTCTGCCTGCTCTGCTCCCTGCTCTGGCTCTGGTGAGTTCTCTCACCCTCCCGCGCTTCTGACTGTACCCAGTGCATGTATAAACAAAACAAACAAACAAATAAATAAATAAAAACATGCCTCTATTAAAAAAAATTATAAATAAAGGTTGAAATCTTGTCACTGTTGACATCATGTATGGAAGTGGAGGGGATTATGCTAAGTAAAATAAGTCAGAAGTAGAAAGACAAATAAAGGCATGAATTTACTCATACATGGAATATAAAGAAACAAAGAAATCAGTATACAAACTAAAAGCAAAACAATGTAGAAATCTGACTGCACAATTCAACCTGCAAGAAGGGGATGATATGCAGTGGTAACAAGGGTGGGCAGGGGAGGGCAATGGACTGTGGGGGAGAGTTATTGGTGCTTTGTTGGTGGGCATGGTGTGGTAACATACATCTGAAGAGGTGCAATCCTAAACCTCAAATCATATACAATATTGTAAACCAATGTTACTTAATATAAAAAAATGCTGATACTATAAAAATACAATTAAGAAAATCTATAGGTCTTTCAGAAACTTTCTTTGTATACGATCTATTTGCATGACTGAATTGCTTATGATGAAGAAATCTTAGAAGAAAAAGTTTAATGCACAAGTACCTAAAGTGAAAGACAAGAAAGGAAAGGACAGGCACAGATTATCCTGATACCATGTCCCAATGATTTTTTGCTCTACAGAGAGATAAACAAGATAGTTGTTTTGAATACACAATGATATCGGTGTTGTGAGCAATGAAATAAATGAAGCACTATTTTCAGTTGGTTAAATATTTTGTAGAGTGGTCTTGAAGGGGACACTCAAAGCAACACTGCTCCTTTCACAAAGAAGTAGTGACAGAGTACCAATAAAATCTTTGATGTCCAGGATGTGGAATAGATTCAGAATATTAACATTAAAATAGCAGTGGTCACTTTTTCCTGATTTAAGATATAAATGTCAATATAAATTCATTACCACCACAGCCTCTTAATAACTAGGAAGTTTGAGTTACATTATTTTTTAATTCATTCTACTATTTTAATTTCTCTAACTTTAAGTCATGTAGCATTTTTGCTGCCAATTCTTCATAAATGAGGTTTAAAAGCTTATATTCTTCCATTACTCTGATAAAAATATTTGCTACTAATTATGCATTTGTAGAAAGACCCCTCTTAGTTTGTGTGGTGCTACATATGTGCTTTAATACTCATGTACATTATTAAAAAAAAAAGCAATATGTCATCTGGTAGAGAAACATTAATGCTAAACTCTCTTCTTTCTTCTCCCTGTGTATGCAGAAAGGTTATATACCCACCTTCCCTTGCTGAACTATCTATATTATTTACATCTATCTATATTTACCAATGTCCTCTAGGTGTTTTATAATTAATTATAACTGATATATGGTACAGATTTGATTTGTACAAATTTTATTTCTAGCCTCTAAGATCATTTGTTATAGTCTTCTTAACCACTCTCTCATCCTTGCAACTGAATGAAACAATTCCACAAACCAGCACTTCAAGATGGAAGGAGCCAGAGTTTCTGAGACAGAGTTTAGAATCATAATATTTAGGAAACACACTTGGCTTTTTTTTTTTTTTTTGATGCTATATGAGTAAGAAGAAAACTTTTATTATGTCATATCATTGACATATTGTGGGCTTGGCTATATGAGTTAGCATGCTTTCCCATAATACATGTTCCTAGGTGTTCCTTTTAATCTCTGGCAGTAGAGATTATTTTTGTTCAGAGCTTTTTCTTATTAGGAGTTTGCATATTCAGTATGGGCAAAATTATAGTATTTTTATTTATGGTAAAAATTTTATACAACAAAATGTACCATTCCTGATTATACAGTTAAATAACTTTGATAAACATGTACTATTCAGGTAGCAACCACGAGTCTCTTAGGCTTTTTTCCAGTCTATTCTCATTCCCATGATATCCCATCATCCCCACCTCAGGCAACCTCTCTTCTGATATTTACATAGATTACTTTTGACTGTTTTTGAACTTCATACAAGCAAAATTCCACAATCCATACTTTTCTGTATCTAGTTTGTTTCAATCAGCAGAATAACTATTAGATTTCATGCATTCACATGAAAAATAATTGCTGAAAAACAATCAATTGTATGAATACACCACAATTTGCTTATCCATATGTCTTAGGATATTGTTTTCTTCTCCAGTTTCTGGAAATTACAAATAAAACTATATTGCATATTTGTTAAAAATCTTATGTGAGGACTTTAGTTATTAGGAGTTAAATTGTACAATAAGACACTTAGGTAAATGTTTAGTTTTTTATTCAAGAAATTCCAAATAGTTTACTGCATTTTTTTCATACCAAATACCAATGTTTGATAGTTGTATTCAGTCTATGTTCTAGGCAGAAATTGCTATATTTAATCTTATTTTGAATATTCACCATTCCAGAGGGTATCTTTGTCAATGTGGCTATAATTTAGATATTTTTTTTCCTAATGATCCATATTTCAAAGTTTAATTGGTTCGTTGTGTATCCTCATTTGGGAAATGTCTGGTTATGACTGTGCTATTTTTAACATTAGGTTTAAATTTCATTATATGTGTTTTTATTATTAATTTAAGAATTATTTTATGACTAGAAATCATTTGTTATACATATATATGATATATGTGTATTATAAATATGGTTATTCACCCTTCCCTTTATTAAGTAATTATTGACACAAGTCAGTGACTGTTATCAACAGTGTTTGCTGTCAATATATTCATTAATTGCCTCACCTATAATGACCCTTTTTATTAAGATCATGATCATTTTTGGGATATGACATCTTTAAAGATTGATTAATGTAGCAGTATGCAAGGAGAAACATCTCTGATAATCCAGAAGTTTCTGGGAGTCATTTAATGCTCTTGTCCTGCCTTAAATTTTAGCTCAACATCTCTCTCTTTACATTATTACTTTCTTCTCTTCCCTTCCAGTCATCAGTTACAGATATGCTACTTAAATATACCATATTCTATTCTAGTCTATTCCACAGATATATAAATCCATGGCATGTGGTACCAGGGAAGATGAAAGAAATTAAACATAAGGATGACATATTGGGTAAGAATTATTTGCCACCTGGCTGACAGAGGTGATCTCCTAATTAAAGGGAAACATGGATATTCTTTGGCATGTATAGTAGCTAAACTGTTCACTGTTGGTGAACTGGAATGGAAAACTGGTAGAAGATACCTCTACCAGATTGCCTTAGGCTTTTGAGAAATATAATAGTAAAGGTAATTATGAAGGCAATGGAATAGTTGACTATTGCTGAGTTTGATTGATGCTTTGGAAAATGATGATGAAAAGCTAAGAGTAATTAGTTGCCAATTAAATGACAAATGTGGAAAAGTCACAAGCCTTCTTGGTAGCTTGCAACAGACTCTCATCAATTACAGCTCAGAGACAGAAAAAAAAAAAAAAGCCCATATCTAGTTCCTAATCTTCAGAATATCCAAGCTCCAAAGAAGTTTAAATTCTCCACCAAGAAAGGTTGCTATGACAAGTTCACGATCCTGCTTGGAAAAGAATGAGATGCTGACACAGGGATGGAGACACTTTTGTCAATAGCTCAGAAATTTTTGAATTCCCAGATTATTCTGAATGCTTTGAGCATAAGTAGCACATTTTTACATATTAAGAGCTAGTACTCACCACTTGTTTGGAAACAATACTGACATTTTTCCCACCCAAAAAGTGTGCATGCCCTGCTTCCCCTTCTCATTCAAATTTTGGATTTAAAACTAGGATTCGTCAAATGCACTCCTGGCAGGATTGTATGGGTTCTGTTAAGGAAGAAAAGAGATTATGCAGCAAATGAGCTACCAAACCTAAAGCCAAAAACATAGACCAACAGGAATTTGAACAGTGTCCATGTGATCTGATTTTGAGGAAAGTCTAGAATAACAGTTTGCATGAGCAAGAGTTTATTGATTAGAAGTAATTTTCTGGAGTACAAGATTTAACATTGTAATAGGACCTTTGGAAATGTTATGAACTCCTTACTGGAATAGCTTCTAGATAGATGAAATAATGAGTGATGAATTATTTTGGCTGTCGGGGAAGAAGGGATTAAAAAGTTCAAGTGTTCATATATGATGTGGAAATACAAAGTAAGGCTGTAAGATCCAGGATATCATTTATTTTCTGTGGAACTACCATGAAAAAATTAGAAAACAGCACAAAAAAGTGAATGATAATGACATGATGAAAAAAATAAGAAAAATTTTCTTGTATCCTAGATACAAAATATGTGCATATAAATTTTCTTGATTTTTGCATACAAAATGAAAGTTTAAGAGTTATGACAAAGTATCAAAAAATAGTAAGTACTCTGCACAGGAAAAAAGAAAGCAATACCATAACTTTAATATGACTCATGAGGAACAAAATCAAAATTGCAGTTACTCAAGAATTCATGCGACTTCTGAAGGGTAATGGCCACTTTAGTGGACACCAAATGGCTTAACCAATTGAAAGGCTTCCATGTTTTTGGACATGGATATTTTAATTAATGACATTATTATATTATATTTCCTTAAATTAATAGTTTGATATTTTGTTAAATTGTTTGATACATGATTGTTTAAAAACTTCTTACCAAAACTTGCTTTCTCATACACTAGGACTGTTAAAATAATGAAGTCATGTATAACTTCTTAATTTAACATATCTATGCATGCATTATTTGCAAGAAGGTATAAATGTGAGGCTAGATTTTCTTAATTTTGAGTCATTATTATAGCAATGAGCACAAACTGATATTTTGTAGTCTGCTGCCATAAAATACTGTCTCTCTAAGTCATTAATGTCATTTCCCAGTTAAAAAATGGAAATTGAACTGTTTCTCAGACTGAAAAATTTCTTGGAATCTGATGACTTTCTGTTGACCAACAGATGGATAAGTCAGTAGCAGATGGTTTTATGAGCAGTTCTGTCACCTTAGTGTTTAAAATGCTTTACTTGCCAAAGCTGGAGAAGTTTGGCTTCTGCTCTTGATCAGGAAGCCTGCTGTTAGCCTGGTTCTCTGACTGGGTATTTTATCAAATTGTGGTCCCTGACTATTATGGTCATATTCTATAATCACATATTTGCCAGGTTACTTTGGTATACAAAGAAAAATTTTAGTAAGACTCTGTCCTTGTCAAAAAAAAAAAAAAAAGAAAAAAAAGACTCTGTCCTAGTCAATAATAAAAATTAAAACATTGTTATCAATAATTTATAGAATGACTTGCTTTTAATCACTCTGGACTATATACACATACCTGATATTAGGTTTAGAATGTGAATATCTTCAATTTTAAATTTAATAAAACCAAGTAACTAGCTTGTGATTTTAAGGATAACTCATGATAATGGTAAACATACACATATGCAAAGAGAACAGTATGGGGAAACTAGTTATCTCACCAGATAAATTTAAATAAAACAGAATCAAAATGTTGGTATATAGCCTTTAGAATTCTTTTATATGTGTATAGCTGTAAGTACACATATGTATACCTACTTTTTTAGAATAATTGAAAATTTAATGATACTTTCTAACCAACTTAAAGTTAACAGTTTAAAGGAACTATATTTCTGTCAATAAATTAAATATCTATGTTATTATAATTGTTTTAATTACTGTATATTATTATGATATATACATGTAAGTTATAAGTAACTCATTATGTTAGCAATATTTTTATATTACATTTTATCATAGGACACATGCCTGTGTACTCTTCATTTATGGAGTAATTATATGCCAGACACTATACTGTTGGTATAAACAGGTGCTATTATTGTTACCTGTTTATATATAAGATAACTGAGTCATACAGTGGAAAAGGTATAATTAAGTTAATTAGGATATTAATTTTATAAGTGAGAAAACTCAATAATTGGGACTACATTATTAGTAGATTAAATTTCCATTAACCTCAGGAAGTTGGCCAAATTTAGTTTCATCTTGTTATATTTCTATCTAAATAATTTCTCACGAAAGGGTTTTCTATTTTTCAAATTAAACTGCCATGAAATACTATTGTACCTGCCAAATTTGCTGTTTTTAAAAACCTCTAATCCTAGTACATATCATGGCACTTTTTGTTCACATTAATGCATATTTTGCTCACTGAGTTGAGCTACTAACATTTGCCATTTGGCAGAGATATCCTACTGATCTTAAATTATATCCCTGTGTAAGGGAAAACCAGCTGCACTAGAAAGAATCTAAGTTCTAGAAAAGTATGATGGCATAATTCCAAGTAAATGAGTCCCCTCTATTTCTCATATACACTTTGAACTTCCTAGTTAATAGCTGTACCTATAAAACAAAGAAAATAAATCACTTATCCTTTCTAGCTTTGTTCCTATGCATGAGCATACTATTTCATCATATTAAGTAACATAGCTAACATATACATGTCAAAAATCTTTCCTACTATCATTCCATCATTCCAGCTATTGTTTTTCATTTTAGGTGAGTGCCTTCAAGAATGCTTTCCATTCATTTATCACATCATAACCAAAAAAGAGGATGTTTTTCCTCGGTGTGTTGGAAATAAATTAAAGATGAAAAACTAATTTTTTTAATCTGTATTTATTAGTATACTCCCAGGTTTGGTAGAAGACTGCCAATGTTCCTCAACTTTTGTCTGGATAAAGTTTTTATTGCAATCCTACCTGATTTCCTTCTCAATGGGAATTTCTATGCAGGTGTTTGTTAAACATTTTTATGCTACCATCTTTACTGTTTGACTTCTAATGTCAACACTACACAATATTAAATGCAATGACGTGGTACCTAAAGACTGTACCTAATTTAGGTTGGTTTTAGTAAAGAAAAAGTAATTGGATATATATTCATGTCTAAAACCCACTGAAGTTATAACAGCGTGTACTGAATAGTGGCTATAAATATATTTACCAAAGTGATCCTGAAAATAAACTTCAGTAAATCATTTATTCTACTACAACACTTACTCTGCTATCCTATGCTTTCAATAAAATCTACAAAAAATAAAATATAGGAAGATTTTTCAGTATCCATCTCACATGTATGAAATTTCATAAATATATTTTGAGGTATAATTTAAGCTAGGTCTGACTGAAATAAAACTTTAAAGATCTTATTGCAGCACCCTCTCTATCTAGTTGTAGCATCAACCAGTAAGTGGCTTGATCCAGACTCACCAACTAACAATTCTTTAAAAAAAAAACTCCCAGAACACAAAAAACTTATGAATTACAATATTTTCATGGGTGCTGTTCACATTATGATTGCATGAAAAGTATCCCCTAGAGCAGCAATCATGCAGAAAAAATTAATCCACATGCGAAGGAAGTTAGAACAGATGCCAAGGCATTTGACCGGGAAGAAAAAAGCTCATGCCAGAAGAAATTAATGAGATTAAATTGAAAATGATATCAGGCTGTCTCCACATAAAAAGAAATTTCATGAAATTGCTGTCATCATTTGAAATAGCAATTATTTATAAGCTAGAGAGGAATTATTAGCAAAAGTGCATGATTATATACCTATGGAGAAATACAGTGTTCCATTACTGATTTTATATTTATATTGAATTTGAGTAGTGCAAAAGAACAACAAATCATCAATCTCTACATATTTAATTAATCCAAGGTTTCCTGATATGAATAGAGTATTTTTCCATTAGACACTATGAACCAGAACTGCAGTTCACAAAATAAAAAATTTGCTCTGGAAAATCATGTGCAGCATTGAAAGTAATGGATTAAGACCCAGCTTTTGGAAAAACAGAGAAACAATCTCTTGCTTCTGAGGTAGTAAACATAGGTTTGTGTTTCATCTAGCTGTTTTCTAACCACATGGAATGGTTACACTATTTAACTTTTTTTTCTTTTGTATTATCTCAATACACAATAATAATCTCCATATATTATTTTTATAGAAATTCAAAATACTGTATGCTGTCATATCTTGAGTACTATCATTTCTCAATAAGCACTGCAAGAAATATGCCATCCTTTAAAACTTATACCTGTAAGTCTGACTGGCCTCTCTAGGTCAGTAACAATCCCAGTCATCACAAACACAATCATCACAATCGCAGGAACACAAACAACCAAAAAGTGTAAGGCTATGATTTCAGAAATAACATAATGCAACTTGGAGAGTTCATGTCTGAACCCACTACTCTCATTTTTATCAAACAAAGGAAGCATTTTTCAATAGACCCATTTTATCACATTTCTGAGGAAATTCAATTTTGACAAATATCTTTTGATTTGCAATGACTTTCTCAAGAATATAAACTACCTTAATCTGATGTGTAATAAGTTGAGACTATTTCCAATATGCAGAAATGTTTACTATTTTACAGATTATATTGGTAAATATAGAAGTTGGAAATTTGAAAGAGAATATTCTCAATGCCTAGACACTTAAGGGTTTAACCAAAATTCTAAGTATCAATAATGGTAGTGGTCATCATAAATTAAACTATTTATTTTAAATGTTTGTGTAGTCTCTAAAATACATTTAAGCCTTGTACCTCTGAAAATGAATTCTAAGACACAGTTCAGATGAAATTAGTTTACTTGGGACATCATTCCAGGAAAGGTAGGGACAGAGGATGTAAAACAAGGAAGAATAAAGATTTAGCTCAACACTGCTTTATGGTGAGCAGGAACTGCTCTGAGACCAATGCTCTATCCCACAAAACCTTCTGGGTTGCTTAATGAGTATTTCATGATACAACCATTTCTCATCCATTCATCATAGAGCAGAGGGAGCAGAGGGGCTTCAGAGTGACTGAATTTTTCAAGTTGTACATTTGTTAATCCCTAGTGGATTATCCTAGGCATTCTACTTCTGTATGTCAAAGAAACAAAAGAAAGAAGCAACAGTTGTATGTTTCTAGGCCAAATGCAAAGAACTGATGGGTTGCTTTGAATCTGGTTGAAGTTGTCATAGCAGCAGGAGTAGAAAGAGGAACTGAAGGGATTTGAAAGTGTTATAAGAGCTGTCTCAAATCTATTAAACTCTTGTGCTAATCAAGGATTATATAAAAGGGCCTCCCTGGTGGCGCAGGCGGTTGAGCACAGCACTGTGAAGCTGTCTGTAGCCTCTGCAATGTTGGTTTGATTCCCACTGGGCCCCGAACAACCTACATGGAGGGGCGGACCTCTCCTGTCTCGCCCCCTGCTCCCCTCAGCAGTGTATTTCGGTCAGTCTGCCTGTTCTGTTCCCCGCTCTATCTCTGGTGAGTCCTCTCACCCTCCTGCACATCTGGCCTGTACCCTGATTCTTGTATAAATAAAATAAATCTTTAAAAAAAGGGTTATATAATATAGTATAGTATACTATATAATACAAATAATATAATATAGATTATATTATTTAAGTTAGTTGGGAAAACTGCTTTAATAGCAAGGTTAAAACTACTATACATTAACATGGAAAATTATTATCTAAATGCTTATTTATATTTTTTACAAAGCATTATAATCCTTCATCATTTTCTGGCCATAGGGTATTTTCCAGCATCTCTAACAGTCACTTTTCATCACTGCTCTGTAGTTGAAATACCATAAATGGTCTATTTGGGGTATAGTATATATATTTTTATACTTTCAACTACAAAGAAACAGCTTTCTTTGTAACTTTGCCTTAGATTTAACTTAGAATTAAATTCAACATTCCAATTAAAATTAAATGTTTCCATTATGCCTAATATATTACATAGAGGGTTACAAAGAAATATCTACCCGTGTAGCCAATTTAAAGCTTAATCTGAATATTTTTCAGGCTCACCAGCAGTGAAAGTTTATAGTGGGTTATCTTTCATCCTGAAAAATGAATCCAGCTGTGTTGCCACTAAGAAATGATGGTGTGAAGTCTGTTAAATAGCATGCAATTCAACTAAACTCTGATTATAATGTGCAAATAATGAAATTACTATGTTTATTACTATGTTAAACATGGCAAATTTATGTGTTACACTTATTAGAAACATATTTTGTGTATTTTAAAAACAAGTTTACCCATTATGAGATTGTCAAGATAGAAATCTGTATGAAGAAAACCTTAACTATTCTTTTTTAAAGAGATATCTTTCATATTGAAGAATACAGGTGATCTTAGAGAAATGTAGTTTGTGACTATTGGGTTCTATTTTTAATTAAGAATTTTTAAATTAGATATAACAGGTTAAAAATAGAAGATAAGTGATTGTAAATTTAAATCAGATAAAATATACACAAAACTCTTCACAACAGCATAAAATTAATACTTTTTAAGTTTTTCACAATTTCCATAAATATTATCTGGGTGTTCAGACAGCCTCCAATTCTAAATATACCACTATGCAGTTGCTATATAAGTCAGATAAGGACACTTGATGATATAATAAGTGAAATTTTCAGAGAGTAAAATGGCCTGTCACTTGATGAAGGGGCTAATTTAATGTGTAACAATTTTTAAATTTCTTACATGTCTTTGTAATTCCTGAATAAGCTCTTGACAAATATTTATTAGTGGGACTAATGTATGTTTGTATTATGTGTATATTTGGCATTTATGTGTATGTAAAATTAACAAAAATCTGAATTTTATAGTATAAATTGTAAACAACATGTAGCATATAAATATATAAAATATATACAGCCAAGCCTGTATATATGTAAAATGTATCATGAGAAAGTATCTTTTTGTAATATACATATATTACAAGTGTATGTATATAGGGCCTCCCCGGTGGCGCAGCGGTTGAGTGCTGAGTTGCGAAGCTGCCCGCAGCCTCTGCAGCACCGGTTCGATCCCCGGCTGCTCCCCGACCACCGGAGGAGGGACCCACATGGCGCGCAGACCTCTCCTGCTGCCCGCTGCTCCCCTCAGCAGTGTGCTTCGTCAGTCTGCCTGCTCTGCTCCCCACTTGGCTCTGGTGAATCCTCTCACCCTCCTGCGCTTCTGACTGTACCCAGTGCTTGTATAAAGAAATAAAATAAACCTTAAAAAAAAAAAACCCCACAAATGTATGTATATCTATTATAATTATATAGATAAAATGTAAAATAGCAGTTGTTATAATAGGAGAATTAAATTTTAATTATGTTTATCTTTTTCAATACCCAAGCATATATAACACAAAATTCTTCTATGCCAAGTTTTTTGCTAGAAATTGAGGCTAGAAAGGGGATATGGGCTAGAACACTAGTAAGCAGTAGAAGTATATATCTTAATCCTGTGGTATAGATAGCTAAATGGAATGAGATACCAGGGGATAATTTAATAAAAAATAAAAACAAAAATATAAAGTTTATTTGGATTTCAGGAGAAAGAAGAGTAATTATAAATGAAACTATAAGATCAGTTTCTGTGAAGTATTCATGTGTCATGTTAACTCTGTGCTTAGAAAAATTAGCCTTCTCTTTGGGAGAGATGGTGTTAGCAAATAATGCAAAACAAGTCTTCCTTGAAATTATGGAGAAACAGAAGAGTGTTCTATGTAGACCTTTTTCTACTTATTACCAACATATGACAAATAACTTACTATATATATAAAATATTTGCATTTTAGATATGCTAATTCAAAAAGGAAAAAAAAACACAAAGAATCTTCTAGCTATCCATGAGGATCCCCTGAGCTTTCCCTCCAAAGTGATAGGGTTCTGTAAAATATCATTAGAGAATAAATAGCAATCTGGAGTTAACAGAAAAGCTTCTGGTGCTCATGTGAAAATTATAATATAATGTTCATTTGCCTGTAATCATCCACTAAAATGATGCCCTGGGGATAGCTGAAATAATAATATATTCCAAATTGTTTACCTATTTTATTAAAATGATTCCTTTATGCATCATCCAGCATAGCCTAACCCCCTGAAAGAGACCTTTATCATTAGCTTGCACTAATTCTTCATGAATTCTGCTGAAAATAGAGTTTGTGAAATGGATAACACTATTAAGCAAATTTTGTAATAATCATTTCCAGTTTAGAAGTCTTTTACTAGTTCTGTTAAGTTCCAATTCTTTTTGAAGTTTTTCATTAGGAAAAAAAAAAAAGTGAAACAAATGAGTCTGAGGTGGTTGTTTTGTTGTTTTGGTTGTACACTTCAACTGTTTCGGTGGTATTTGTTTATAAATGTAACATAATATTCTCAGATACTTATTTTTGTGTTTGCTGCTTTTAAACACAGCAAAACCTTCATAGAGAGATCATGGATTTGCTTATCAAGGTACATCTATCTTATAAATAACTCTCAACAAAGACAACCAACATTAATGTCTGTCCCTAAGTACATTAAGTAGAATTATTCTCTATCCTGCTCTAACCAAAGCAACACTTAGTAGAACCGACTACTGATCTTTAAACACACTCCTCCCTTGTCCATAGGGACAGCACAGGCTCCTGTTTCTCCTGTTACCTTTCCTGACGATACTGTCATTGTCATTGATACAAGGCAGCAAAGGGGTACTAAAACTGACCAAGCACACTGCCCAAATAGTTTACCAGTCACTGGCTAAGTTCTTCACCCACGTGCACAACTGCAAGACTATTCAGGATCAGGGAACAATAACAATGGGATTTATTTCACAAACGAGGGAAAATAAAGAGTTATTTGAGACCAAAAATGGCCTTTACCTCTCCCAAAGCCATGTCCAGTGTTTACCAGTCCTGCACAAAAGCAACTAAAATGGTATCTTCCCACCACTGAGGAAGCATAGCTCCTCTCCCAAACAATAGGCCACACCTCCAAGATGGTGTCTTCCTGGACACATGGCAGCCAGACTATAGGCCAGGTTCTGACTCAGGAAGACAGCAAAAGATACAACAGGAGATGCTCCATGAGCTGCCGAAATGGCCCAGCACACCACCAGACAAGCAGCTCTCAAAATAGCAGCTACAGAGGTCGAAACACCAACACACTCACACATCTCAATAAGACTCCTGGCTTCAAGTCTTCACCTTTGCAACAGCAGCAAAACTGAAAACTAGTTTCGATTGCTCAGCTACTTGCAAAGCCTCCAAACTTTTCCTCTCAAAATAGCAACTACAGTGGTGGAATGATGACCATACTTATGCAGCTCAGTGAGATGCCTGGCTTCAGGTCTTCACCTTCTCTGCCAGGCCACAACAGCCTTCTGGAAGATTGGTGCAGTGGAGCCCAACTCTGCTGACCCAAAATGCTAAAGATCCAAAAACTAAATCCTGAAACGCTGAATCATGAAGACTGAATCCACACCCCTTCTGCAGTCACTGGTCTCACTTATCCATGGCTCCATACCACTTTTTAGCATTTTTCCGTGGGGCTATCTATCCTCACCAGCAACCCCCTCCAGGGGGCACCACCTGTAACAGTCTATGATTTCAGCCACCTGTTACATCATGTCTCTCTTGCTGACTATTTTTCCTTACAAGATCTTTAATAGACAATTCTCCTGCCCACTTGTGACTATATAGGTACCTCTCTTTTCCTTTTTTCCTTAATAAACCTTTGAAAATGTGGAAAAAAATCACTTCATAATAGAAACATTAAAACATTTTTCCTACTATTCTCTTTGTATATTCATAGATCATTTCTATAGGTTATTGATTCTATTCCTCAGATGTTAAGCAGCAATTATGTGTTTATATGCAATCCTTTATTTCTAGTCTTCAATTTTCTTCTGACTTTTAGATATTTTTTAAAGATTTATTTATTCCTGCATACAAGAACTGCAGCACAGGCCATATGTGTGGGAGGGTGAGAGGATTCACCAGAGAGAGAACAGGGAACAGAACAGGCAGGCTGACGAAATACACTTTTGAGGGGAGCAGTGGGCGAGACAGGAGAGGTCTGCCACACTGTGTGAGATTCTCACCAGCCAGCCAGGATTGAACCGACGCTGCAGGGGCTACAGACAGCTTCACAGAGCTGCACTCAACCATCTGTGCCACCAAGGGAGGTCCTGACTTTTAAATTTATATATTAAGGTGTATATATGAAATCTTGATTGGATGAATCAGCATACTATGTTCAAATCATATGCCAAATTATTGTACAACAGTTCCTCCCCAATTTGAGCTTCTCAATGTTACCTGTTTCAACAATTTCTGTCAGCATTTCACTTACTTGCTTAAACAGAAAACTGAAAGATTCCCTTTACCTCCTTCACCTGTACCCAATGCTATTACTTTCTCATGATCATATCTATTTCTCTAATACTTTTCATTTTTATTGCCAAAATATAGGGTTTTCTTCCTAAAAAATATTATTTCTTTGATGTACTACTTTAAACACATAATTGTTCACCACACATCCACTACAACTCCTATTCACTTCTCCATTTAGGAATTTAAGTAATATTAAAAATTACCATTCAATCATGTAATGCTTTGCCTCGGACCAGCACAGCAGTAGACGATGAGGCCACCTCAGAGTTGAGAGAAGCGTGCAGGGTGGTCAGGGCGTCGGTGAAAGAAATGACAAACAGACACACTTCAAGAGTGAAAATCTGAGTGTAATTTTCTTTGAGTTTGTGACCAGTATATATATATTTTCCAAAAGCACAGGAACAATGAATATCAATGAAATAAGCTTGCTCATGGGCTCAGCCTATCACCATCAGGGTGGTGATCTACATAACAAGCAGTGACCTTTATAGAAGAAAGAAGGAAGTTTAGAAAGACAATAAGGGATTAAAGTTTGTAGTTCTAGAAAGACAGGATAAGATTTTTAGCATTCTTGTAGTGGTTCCTGGTGGTCATTATCTTTTGATAAGCTTCTGTCTTTTCAGGGAACTTCTGCTGTACTTCCTCTGCTTTAGGGTGTTTTGCTGTTCTCCCCCTGTGCACTGGTTGCCCAGCTGGACCTAGGGACCATGGCGAAAGTCATTCCTAAAGGTCACTGCAGGGGGAGGTGCAGCAGGTATGTCTTCAGAGGGTTTTGCTGTTCTCTCCCTGCACTCTGGTTGCCCAGCCGGACCTAGGGACGGTTAGGCCTAAAGGTCACTGCAGGGGGAGGTGCAGCAATGCTTAATGTTTTGTGTGGTAAAATCACTAGTTTCCCACTGACATTTAGTAATATCCATAATGATTCATATGATTTCATCTTTATGTCTTTTGCATGACTTGTTTCTAGATATTTCTATCACAGTCTCTTTGACCACCACTCAACATTTCATTCACACTTCTCTTCGAGGTCTTAGTAACATGCTTTACATACAGTTTGAAGACTTTTTAACTGGTATTTTGAGCCACTAACATATAAGTATTTGTTGAAAAGCCAATGCATCTTCTAGTAAAGATGAAATCACTGACTTCCTCACAACCAGAAATTTCACTATATAAATATGTGTGTGCCAGCAGAATATTCAAGCAGCATTTTTAATAGCAATTTAGCAGAAATTCCTTTAAATAGCCATAATCAATAGCATACATTTGTATTAAAGTATCATAAAAAAGCAAAGTGAATGCCCTTCAGTGAATGAATGGATAAAAATTAAGTGATCTATGATAATACACTCACAGAGTAATTGAATTGTACTTAGTCATAAAAGAGAATTTAATCTTGCAAGATGTGACAACATGGATTGATTTAAGTGAATTATGGTAAGTGAATAATTCAGATAGGAAAAGATAAATACCATATGCTTTCACTATGGTGTAATCTAAAAACAAAAAAACAAAAAAAAAAACAACAAAATAAATGAACAAATGAAACAAAACTCATAGATACACAAATCAGAACTGCAGCTACCAAGAATGGAGGGCAGAGTGTGTGAAAGAAGTCAAATATACAAATTTCCACCTATAAATGTTATGAGGATGCAATGCATCATAACAACTATAGTCAATAATATTATAGAGTAGATTTGAAAGTTCAAAGAAAATCATCTTAAAATTTAGTTTTATATGGTGACAGATGGTAAATATTGTGGTGGCCATTTTATACTGTATGCAAATATCAAATCATTTTGTTCTATATCTGAAACAAACAAATGTTAAATGTGTATTATGAATAAATAAAATTTCTTTAAAATCTATACCTGCTGCTAACTTTTTTCTTCCTACATATTTTGTCCCTTGACAATGTTGTCATTCCATAATTTTCTTCCTTGTCTTTTCATTATGTTTCTTACATTGTTTCCTGCAAAATATAAGCACAAGCTTGCAAAGTCTCCAACAAGCATCAGGAATAAACATTCCAATGTTGAATAAGAATTCCTCTTCAAAGCATGTTAATTGTGATTATATCAATTATATCTCTTTCCTGGGTTTTGCTATTGATCTTTTAGTATTTCCTGAAAAGCTACTGCATCATCTATTAAAGTTAAAATTGCTAACTTCCTTTTCAGTGCCAACTATAGTTTTTTGACAATTTTTAATATACTTAGTGCAAACTTATTTTTATGGACAATAGCTTTCCACAGGTATTTCAACAATCATGTGCTTCAAATAAACTTATTCACAAATTTCTTGAAGATATTTTCCACTTTATTAGAATACCTTATTTCAACAATGTGTGTCTGTGGCACAGAAGTTGAAGTTTACTCATCATACATCAGTTAGGATATGCCATGTCCATGATGCCAACCATGCTGGAGGGCAATGTTCAAGTCTGGATTGTATTTGGTTGATGAATGCAGCTATATCACATATTATGGTACAACTTCCAAAAACTTAGTATTTGAACTAAGTTTCAAAAACTCCAGAGAAACTTAGTACTATCTATTTACTTGCCCTAAAGCAATCTAGGTTTGATCTCTATCTTTCCAATAACATCTAACCATAACACAGGTAAATAATCTCGTTTAATCCCTAGTGTGTTGGCTGTTAGTGAGCAATTATATAAACCATACTAATCAGAGATGACATCTCAAAAAAGCCTTACTGTGATGCATTACCATAAATCCACCTTTCAGTTTGGCTGACCTTCAAATCACAATATTTATGATTAGAATATTTAATAGTCCTCCCATTGTGAGGCTATGATCACACATTAGAGCAGCTGTTCTTAATCAGGGACATATTTTTTTAAAGATTTATTTATGCATATAAGAACTGGGGTACAGGCCAGAGGTGCGGGGTAGGGTGGTGAGAGGATTCATCAGAGAAAGAGTGGGGAACAGAACAGGCAGACTGACTGAAATACACTGCTGAGGGGAGCAGCAGGTAAGACAGGAGAGGTCTGCTGCGCCATGTGGATAGCTTCATGGCAGGCTGGCGATCTAACTCATCCTGCATAGGCTACAGATAGCTTCACAGTACTGTTGCTTAACCCTTGTGCCACCAGGGAGATCCCTTTATCAGGGGCAATTTTGTCACCTGAGGGTATATTTAAGACTATTTGAAGATATTTTTCTTAGTTGCAATTGATGTCTTGCTACTAGCACCATTGAATTGAAGGCAGGGATATTGTTAAACATACTACAACATTCAAGAAAGTAAGTCACAACAAAGACTTATCTGCCTCAAATTTCAATACTGTGATGGTTGAGAAATCATGCACTGGAGACATTATTCATATTTTCACTCATGACCTTATTCTCTATACAGGCTGATTTTTAGTCATGCCTGATACCCCTTATCTCCTAATACAGACTTCTCTGGTAATCTGAAGAGAGCCAGTTTCTTTAATATACTTTCTTGCCTCCAGAAACATTATTATGGCCTAACATCATAGTCCATGAGTAGTTCCTAAAGTCCTCACAAAATATCTGGAACTGCTGATTAAGCCTGCACGTAGTATTTTGCCTTTGAACATGAATTAGAGTCATTCAATTTGAGAACATGATCTGTATTCCAAAATACTGTTCGCACTCCAAAACTGTGCACGATAATTTTCCCATAAATGTCGCTTGTGCATCTCTGAGTGGCCATTGTGGGTAATAAGCCACAAATTCACACCCAAATAACACCTGCTTTGCTTCTCAATTTGCATTTCCACTGTACTAAATGAATTTCACACAAAATCACACTTGATATATTTAAATGAGGTTACTAAGTTGTTAAATATCAGGCCCACAACTATAATCTGCTTTATTATATTCAGGCAGTTGTACTTATACAATTTTGATCTTTGGCTTTACTAGTACATAAATTTTGCTTTCCTTTACTCTTTATCCTATATGATTCATTGGTGTTATTTCACAGGAACATCTGAAAAACAGTCAGAATAGTAAATATAGGATATAATTTGTGAATCAAGCAATAGCCAAGGCCAATGAGTCAAGATATCAGACAATTTGCCACTTCTGCACTCTAGATTATGCAAGTGTAATCTTTAGGTAAAGATTATATAAATCAATAGTCCAATTTCCCTTCTATAGGAACTGGGGCTATAGGTTTCTTGGAGGACTGTCACCAAATATATAATTGTGTGTATGTTTGTGTACACACACATGCATGTATATATGTTATAAAGTTTGATATTGTATCACAGTTCTTGGAAACTCAGTTATATTTCTTTTTTATATTATATATATATATTCCTATTTTAAACTTTTTTTACATCATTTTTCATTTTTTGCGCAATGTATGCATTTTCATCTTGGTTGTAGTACCTATACAATTCCCACCCCCTTTGTTTAGGCTATTTCTCTTTTTTTAAAGATTTATTTATTTATGCATATAAGAACTGGGGTACAGGCCAGAGGTGTGAGGCGGTGAGAGGAATCACCTGAGACAGAGTAGGGAGTAGAACAGGCAGATCTACTGAAATACATCGCAGAGGAGATGAGACAGAAGAGGTTTGCTGTGCCATATGGGTTGCTCCCTGGCCAGCTGGGGATGGAATTCATGCTGCAGTGGCTGCCAATAACTTGATAGCACTGTCTCTAACTCCTGCACCACCAGGGAGGCCTTCAGTTACATTTCTATCTTCCTCTTTGTGTGTTTGTGTGTTTTAGTTTGGGTAACTAACTACTACTCTATCTGTAAGTTCATGAATTCATTCCTCAGTTATGTCTAGTTTGTGAATATGTCCCCTGGTGATCTTAATATTTCTGCTCACCATATTTTAATTTCTTGTTTCTATTTGACTCATTCTTATGTTTTTGTTTCTACTACAAGATTCCATCTGTCCATGAATGTTGTATATCATTTCCACATAGTATCTAACATATCACTTGCAGGTACTTCATTTCCCTGCCCTATATTTCCAATGTACATACCTTATCTGAAACTTGTTCTGCTAAATAATTACTTTCTTGATATTTTTTGCATTTTCATATAGCTTACAAATTTTGGATCGATACCAACATTGTGTAAAACATAATAAATGAGATAAATAATACTAAGAGTCTCACTTTTTAGGCCTTAAGTAACCCAGATCTTGCATCCCATTTCTTTTTGCATTTTGCTATATTTTAGCTTAATTAATTGTCTTAAAACTTAAAATCTCTGATTGGTTAGTAAATGTGATTGCTTTTTACATTACTTAGTTTTTCTCATGGTTACAATAGGCATGTGGAAATTTATATTATGTCTCTAGCTATCTAATCTTGTTGATTTTTACTCATCTTTTTTATTTAACTGAATATGTTACTAATCTAATTTTCCTATATAGTGTCTGTCAGAATGTATCAGATGCAGAATGTATCACTATCACACAGTGTTTGGTGCAATTTAACTGGCATTATTAAAGAGAAAATATTTTTCATCAATGTATATAATGCTTTATCATTTATTCTGTGCTCACTGATTTTCAATACTAATAAATTTACTATGACAAAGTAGTAAAAGGAACAGAACTCAATAAAAAGGAATCTCATGAAAACAATGTCCAAGTTCTTTTTACATTAGCATTTTATAAGCACTATTTTTTAAGATTTATTTATTTATTTATACAAGTACTGGGGTGAGGCCAGAAGTGCAGGGGAGGTGAGAGGATTCACCAGAGACAGAGTGGGGAGAAGAACAGGCAGATCTACTAAAATACACTGCTGAGGGGAGCAACAGGCGAGACAGAAGAGGTCTGCTGTACCATGTGGGTCAGCTCCCTGGCCAGCTGGGGATCAATCTTTGCAATAGCTGGGGGTAGCTTGATAGTGCTGTCTTTAATCCCTGTGTCACCAGGGAGGCCCCTTTATTAGCACTATTAATTGACTTGTGGAGAATGTTGGGAACTTAGATGGTAATAGAGAAGGAAAACTACTTAAACCAAGTGTTTATTCTTTTTCTTACTATTTTTGCAAAAACATGAAAGAAAAATAAATTTCTACCAGTTCTTATGTTGATGACATTCATCATGCTCTTTAGTAATTGTAATGGTTCTTATCAAAGGTGTATTTCCAACAATGGTAGCACTAAATCAATCCTCAATCCATCAAATCAATCATACCTAAGAAATGGGTTCATTGGTTTAGTGAAAAAAAAAAAAACAAAAAACAAAAAACAGAATTCCATGCAAAAAAAATCTTTAAGGTAAAAATTTTACACTAAAAAAAAGTTGTTGAGATTTTAAAACATTCAAAGTAGTTGATTAAATTACCATGTTATGCCATGAACTTACCTAGTCTATATTCTTTTTTTTTTAGTGCAACAAAACAAAAATTGTAAGGATCTAATGTTTTCAGAGTATTAAAATTGAACACTCCATTCAAAACATAATAATTGAGCATTTATTGCTTTGCATATCACACATTTTAATGATAAAATAAGAAAAACTTAACCTGATAAAATAAGAAAAATATGCTGTTAATACAAATGAATGATGGCTTTTATAAATGCCTATAAGAGGATTCCCTTAGAGAGTTTGAAAGGAGTTACCTGAAAAAGTGATACCTAACACAAATCATGAGTTCACATTAAAATGAGTGTGTTAAATCAAAAAACTGTTAATCATTGGAAGTTAGCAAATTTTTTCAGTCTCATTAAAGAAAATTGTTTACATATGCATATTTTATGTATTCTTTAATTAATATACATGGCTTCTATGAAATTGACAATTAGCTCTCTATAATTTCATGGCAATGACTTAGGTTAATTACTGAATTACCTAATTCAGTAGTCTTTTCAGATTAATTAGATAATGGTATTAACTCAATACAAATTTTTTATTCCTAACAAATATTTTTGATAACATCGTCATCCCTACATTTAGTTCTGAGAAATATTTGTTGTACATGAGATGATAAACCAAATCAAATCTACACACGATATGCTTTAAAACTCAAACTTCTTGAGACAGTGTTGACACATTTTCAAATTTTCTTCTATTATGACTCAGTATGCTTTAGATCGCTAGCATCTTTTAATTGAATTATGAGCATTAAAAAGATGAATACAATTTCAACTTGGAATTTAGACTGTACAAAAATAACTTACACAATATGGAATCTGTTTACTCTGGAAGGAAATAATGAATGATTAAATAGGTATAGCTATTGTTTTAATTCAAACTTCCTTTATACTACAGACATCAGAGTCACATTTAATGGCTTATTGAATAATCAAATAATGAGTTCATAACTGAGGTGCTCTGTAAAAGCATTACTGATAAAATCTACATAAATATGAGTACATGTAAGTATGATTGATATATAGAAGAGGATGATTTAGCAGTTATTTACTTTATTAAGTGCAATGCAAATGTAAAAGGGGAAAATTGAGGTTTGAAATAAGTAATGTTGGAATAAAAAAGGCACCTGAGAATATTGCTGTTGTTTATAAAAATGATTCACAAGTTATACAATGCTCAACAATTAGCTCAGCAAAAATACTTTCAGGAGTCTATCTTATGTAATTGGCCACACTTTTGTAAAGCAATATATAGTCAAATATTCACTGCAACATTGTAATAACAAAAGTACCAAATATGATACTATAAATGTTCTTTTCATGGGGAGTAGCCAAATGCACAACTAACATGGCAATTTAAATGCACAATACTGTGAAGTGTTTAAATATAATGAAGAGGGAAGAGTTGTACATATTTATTTATAGGAAAATATTTCTAGACATGTGGTTAAGCTGAATAAAGTTATAAAATATTTTTTTTATTTAAATGCACATAAAATCACACATATCTACTCATAGGAAAAGCTATAAAGTTTAATAATGATATCTTCTATAGTGGGAAATTGAAAACAGTGGGAGAATTTTTAATTATTTTACTTTTAGATTCTATATTATTGACTGTACTAAATTATTTTCATATATTTCATTGGCTAGTCTGCACCCTGGACCATGGAACAACTCATGCTCTGAGTGTACCTATGACCCATTCCATGGCTCTTGAAGACTGGAACCAATGCCATAATATACCAGCAGAGGCACTGTCTGTCCACAATGCCTATATTCTAGACCCAGCTATATGGCTGCTCCATAAGATCCTGTGCTTCAGACACTAGTCACCATCACCTTGAGGGCACCCGAAAGTCATACCAGACACCCAAATGACCCCCTCAACCATAACATTCTCTTATGGGAGGAAAAAAATATCAGGAGAACACAGAGAGAAAGGGATAGAAAACTTTTTTAATGAAACAATGGTTGAAAACATTCAAAATCTGTGAAGAATTATGGATATTCAGTTTTATGAAGTTCATAAATTCCCATACAGATTCAAGCCATGAGGACTTCCCCAAGAGGCGGCACACTGATGCTACCAAAAATTAACAAGAAAGAATTTGAAAGCAATACAACAAAGAAACTTATTTCATATTAGG
This sequence comes from Talpa europaea, assembly GCF_964194135.1. NCBI lineage: Eukaryota > Metazoa > Chordata > Mammalia > Eulipotyphla > Talpidae > Talpa > Talpa europaea. The sequence continues at coordinate 47,638,787 of NC_140068.1, read as the reverse complement.
GAAACACCAAAAGGTTATCAGCAGAGTTTTCAGCTAGAAGAATAAAACATCTGACAACACATTATTTTATCTGGCAAAGTTGTTCCTCGGAAATGATGAAGCAATAAAGACATTCCCAGGTAAACAAAATCCATTCATCACCACTTGACTTGCCTTATAAAATTTCCTAATGGGATGTCTTGAAGCAGAAATGAAAGGACATTAAATGGTATTATGAAAGTATAAACCTCACCGATTAAGTAATTGTTTAGTCAAATTTAGAAGGTTTTAATATTGTAATGGTTGTGGTATGGGGCAGCAAGGGGCAAAAAAAATGGGCAGGAACAGTACCCAAATAAGTTTACCAGCCACTGTCTGAGTTCTTCACCCAAGTGCACAATTGCAACACTACTCAGGTTCAGAGAACAACAATAGAGGGATTCATTTAACAAACCAGGGAAAACAAAGAGTTACTGAGGCCACAAATGGCTGTTTACTTCACCCAAAGCAGTGTCCTTTGTTTTATTGTCCTAAGCACAAAAGCTCCCCAAATGGTATCTTCCTGGAGCATGTGGCAGCCAGGATCTAATTCATGAAAACAGCAGAAAACACAACAGGTGATGCCCACGGAGCTTCTGAGATGCCCCAGCACAGCACCAGACAATCCACTCTCAAAACAGCAGCTGCAGCAGCCTAACCCAGCAAATGGCCCCACTTACCCAACTCAGCAAGATGCCTGACTCAGGAATTTCCCCTTCCCTTCCAGGCTGTAACAGCAGCAAAGCTAGGAATACTTGCAGTCGCTTAGCTACATGCAAAGCCTCTGAACTTTTCTTTGAATTTGGCTGCTGGAAGCCTCTCCACATCCTTCACATGTGGAGACTTCTGGAAGATCAACATGGTGGGGGCAGAAATGGCTGACCCTGGAATCACTGAATATCTGAAAATGCTGAAATCCAGAAAGCTGAGTTGGGGTGGGTGGGAATGCTTCTGCAGTCCCTTATATTACTTATCAGAGTCTCCACTCCCACTGTTGTTTGATGCATTTTCCCTGGGGCTATTTATCCTCAACAGCAACCCCTTCCAGGTGGCACCACCTATAACAGTCTTTGGCTTAAGCCACCAGTTACAGATGAGTGTAAATCACTTTTAATTTCTAGTGAAAAATTAAAGAATAAAATTATCTTTAAGAACTGTAGACTTGTTATTTTTATTGGATATGCAACATGACACAATGTAATGTGCCATAACAAACAAAATATTGGGGTAAGACAAAAGGGTAGATCTTTTGTATGCAGTTGATAGGAATTTGTTATTAGCTTAAAATAGATTGTTACAACTATAAGGTATTTTATGTAGGACTCATGTTAAGCACAAACTAAAAGCCTCCCTGGTGGTGGTTAAGATGCAGCCTAGGAGATGCAGTTTATGAGGCTGTCCGCAGCCACTGCAGCATGAGTTTGATCATGGCCGGCCAAGGAGCTATCCACATGGTGCAGCAGACCTCTCCTGACTCGCCCGCTTCTCCCCTCAGCAGTGTATTTCAGCCGGTCAGCCTGTTCTGCTCCCCACTCTGTCTGTGGTGAATCCTCTCACCCTCCCGCACCTCTGGCTTGTATCCCAGTTCTTGTGTGCATAAATAAATAAGTTTTTTTTTTTAATCTAAAGTTGAAACAAAAGAGATAATCAGAAAATACGTAAGCATTCCTTTTTGGAAAGTCATCAAATCACAAAGGAAGACAGCAAGAGAGGTGAAAGAAACAAATACACTAAAGAACAGTCAAATTACAAGATGCCAAGAGTAGGTTTTTACTTATCAATAATATTTAATAGTAAATGGAGTAAATACTGCAATCCAAAAATTGGGGAATAGATTAAAAATGGACACAAAACAAGGATGGATAAAATGAAATAAGAATGGATAAAGAGGTTAAAGACTTAATGTAAGCTATGAAATCATAAATTTCCTAGAAGAAATTTATAATAGAGAGAAAATATTTAAATATATATGTGATAATGAATTAATACCAAAGTATATAAAGAACTCAAACAACTAAACATTAAAAAAAGGGCAATAATGCAGGCCCCTCTGGTGGCTTAGGGGTTAAGAACACTATCACTTCTTTTCTCCAGCCATGGGGCTAACCCACATGGCACAGCAGACCTCTCCTGTCTTGCTCACTATTTCGCTTAGCAGTATATTTCAGTAGATCCACCTGTTCTGCTCCGTACTCTCTCTCTGGTGAATCCTCTTACCCCCAGCACCTCTGGTCTACAACCAGTTCTTCTACACAAAAATAAATTAATTAAAAAATAAAAGCAACATTCAATAAAAAATGGACAGAGGCTCTAAGTAGACATTTCTTCAAAGAAGAGACTCAAATGGCTACACATACATGAAAAGGTGTCCAGTATCACTAATCATTAGGGAAATGCAAATCAAAACCACAATGAGATATTGCTTGAGTTCTTAGAACTGCTATTAACAAAAAAGCTGAAATAACAAATGTTGGTGAGGATGTAGAGAAAAGGAAACTCTACTTTCACTGGAATTGTAAATTGGTGCAATTATTATGGAAAAACAGTATTGAAGTTTCTCATAAAGTTAAAAATAGGATTACACCCTACTTCTGGGTATAGAGTCAGTGGTAATGAACTCACTATCTCAGAGAGATATCTGCTACCCATGTTCATTGCAACAATATTTGCCACAGCCACTTTTGGTAATTAGTAACTTAATTAATTAGTAAGCAAAGCTGCTACTGACTTGCCTTCTCACTTCACACTCCATATTTTCCTTTTTGGTGAACAACTTAAGTGTTTCTAACATAAAAAAAAAAAAATTAAAAAAAAAAGCTCTATCTTTGACAGATACAAGAGTAGTCTTTTTCGGAATGTCCCTTTTGTTGCAACAACAACAAATTAAGTTTTTAAAACATATTTTCAGAAATTCAGTGAGTAACATTTCCAAATAAACCACTTTGGAAGAAACTAATTGCATATTTGTTGGTTATTTTCTTTGGAATTCTTTCATCAAAATCTGGCGTAGTTCTACAGGTTCCCAAAAAATGAGGTAGAGAAGTGGGCTATTTGCAGTAATACACTGCAGTAATACACTGATGTTTATAATGTTTTTTTAAAAGTTATATGCTTAAACTCATCTGAAGTACACATGAAAAATGAAGGCAGCCTTTAAAAATGGGTAAATTGGGGCCTCTGTGGTGGCCTAGGGGTTAAGTCTCAGCACTATCACTTCCCTGGCCAGGGAGCCAATCTACACAACACAGCAGACCTCTCCTATCTCGCCTACTGCTCCCCTTAGTGTATTTCAGTAAATCCGCCTGCTCTGTTCCCCACTCTGTCTCTGATGAATCTCACCCCTGCACCTCTGATATACACCACAGGTCTTCTATGCAAAAATAAATAAATAAAATCTTTAAAAAAATAAAATAAAAAATGGTAAATTGTGTTTTTATCTGGGTGAATTTTTAGGTGGGAATTTTAAAGGCACTATACCTGAGTGGAGAAAGCAAGCATTGCACAAAAATGAACAATAATGTAATATATATATAACATAAATTAATATATGTATATTTTTATACACACATACATAAAGAAAGAAAGAAAAGAAGGAAAGAAGGAAGGAAGGAAGGAAAATAAGGAAGGAAGGAAGGAGTCACTCCTGAAACATCACTCAAAAACATTACAAGTAAATACAAATGAAATAAAAAAAAATTATATTTAAGTATAGTGACTTGAAAATCTACCTGTAAATAGCATAGTAGTTTAAACATGTTGTGTAATAAAAAATATGCTCTGAAAATAGCTTGAGTAATTTAAAAAGGAAATATTGAACATTTTTAAGATATGGCTAAACTTGTTGGGTTTAATATCAAATTCTTTTTAAGCCCATGTTCTTGGGGAGAGCTTCATGATTATTGCCTACAAGTCACTTGAGCCATATGTATGTATTATTTAATTTCAATGTTTTTGGTAACAACCTGACCTCAGAATGCAAATCAGCTATTAAATCAAGCTTAACACTAAAGGATGTATTGTCCTTTGTCAAATACATTGTCATCTCCCACATGGCACCTTATTTAAAGGTGTTGTGTACTAGTGTGGTAATACCTAATGGGAGTACCCTAATATTACCTCAGTTAAAAATAATTTTTTTAATTTTTATATTCCCCATACAATTGCAAACCCCTGATTTTGACCCCAACCCCTCCTTTTCCTGCCCTCCCCAAAAATAAATTTTTTAAAAGGATGTTAAGGCTACTTTGTTAAAAGAGTTTTTTTCTTAACATAGAACATAACCTTCAAGTAATATAAAATTGCACCAACAATGTCTTTAATTATAGTTTCTCTTAACTCAAAATTAGCAGCTACACATTAATAATAACCTAAAATATCATTTGGTTGAAAAATGTATTTCAGAGCTGCAACTCTGTCCCATCATTCTCTTTCCTACCTGTTTATTTTCAGTGATATTGAAATTTTTAATGGCATACTTCTGTCAAGTAGAAAGTTATTTATCAGAGCAAAAAATATATGGGGAGTGATATCAACAGCAATCAAGCATATTGGAAGGCAAGGCATGTGTGTGTTCCTTCTGTGAGTCTCCTATACCTGATGATCAATAAGTTGTATGACACATTTTTGAACATGAATTGGCAAAGGAGTGGAATGGTATCTTATGTTTATAAGCATATTGAAAAAAATGACCTTACTGATAAAATTAGTTTTCTATTACTGAGGGGCATGAAATTATGATTTTTAATTTCAGAGGGCTTTGTTATCTAAAAATGTCTAATCATATTTAATCTGTCAGAAAAAAAAGGGCAATGTTGTTTTTGCACTAAAACTGCCAATCCATATTTGGAATATCTTTCATGCATCCCTGCATCTTGCACTGTGAAATCGTGGTGATGGTACATGATTAGAACTGTCAAAGTTTTATGTGTTCTTTTGAATTTATAATTTACCCCTTTTAACTTGACAGGCGATGATTCTTTTTCATATCTTTAAGACACTGATGAAAATATTTATATATTAACAAAATCCCACATTTCCCCACACTTTTTACAAATGATGAGTACACAAAAGTGACACTGTGTTTGAAGTCACACATCATAGAATTTGATTCATCTTTTTTCAGTCTTTAGCCTTGACAGGTGCTGATGGTTTGCTTCCTATCTTAGTAACTGCTGCAAGCTGTCACATCTACTTCCAATTAATACATATCTGTTACAGTCCAGCAACTCTAACCAATGCAAAACTACAAAATATTTCTTCAACTTTCACTAACCAGGTGTTGCCATGGTTTCTGGCCTAGCAGGCAAAGTCATGTGGCCTGTTTCTAAGAAGGATATTGTCAATCATTAGACCCATTTATTTTACTCATAGACAAAAGCTGTCAATGTAATAATAGAACTTTGATTTACAATGTAATTCATTGAAAAAATGCAGGAAAAATTCAATAAACATTCTATCTACCTCTATCCTAGTGGATAGCAAGCCTATCTGTAGTGTGTGTGTGTGTGTGTGTGTGTGTGTGTGTGTGTGATTCTTTCAATTTGAAATCTTGGACTTTCAGAATATCATTCAAGCTTCATGATATAAAAGGTCACACTATGTTATATTACTTTGAAAACATTAAAGCACTAAAGCTATTGGACTTTTACCAGTGTGTATTAAATTCTAACAAAAAAAATAGAAAAATATAGCCTAAGAATTAAGGAAAGACAATGTAGAGATGATGATGCCAGATGATATATAGGTAAATGATAGATACACAGGCAGATAGATAAATAGATTTTTTAAAAGGTTTTTCTTTTAAGATTTTATTTTTTTGCATGTGTAGAAGACTGAGATATAGGCCAGAGGTATGGGTGTTGAGAGGATTCACAAGAGTCAGAGTGAGGAGCAGAACAGGTAGATTTAGTGAAATCCACTGCTGAGGGGAGCAACCAGAGAGACAGGAGAGGTCTGCTGTGCCATATGTGAGTTAGTTCCCTGGCCGGGGAGCAAACTCAGGCTGTAGTGGTGAGAGTGCTGAGACATAACCCTCAGGGCACCAGGGAGGCCCAGATAAAGAGATTTTTAATGAAAATTTTAAATCATTTTGTTTGATGTTCTATGCAACTCATATCCAATTAAGGAAAAATAAATTATTTATTATTAAAATGAATGCATTTAAGGAAAAAGTTAAATTATGCAAACATGATATTCTGCACACAGATTTGAAAAGAAATATTTTGGTTATAAATGATATTGAAATGGCACTAGGATCCAGAATGTACTGTCTTCTTAGCATATTATTAAATATATATGTGAAAAATATGTAACTGTTTAGTTCAGAGCAAAAGAAACTCAGTTTGATGGGCATAGCAATATTAATTAAATTTTCTTTCCATTGTGTCAGAATCAGCAGATAAGCATAAGCAGTTCAGCAGGAGAATCGAATCTGAACAAGGAGCTGATTGTTAAGAGCTTAGGAATGTGAGGGTTGACAAGATAATGTCTGAGTGTCTGAATCATCTCATAATTGATTATATTTGCTTAAACAGATGATGGAGTGAAAAAGAAAACTAAACACTAATATAAATATGACAGAGGAGAAAAGTTCATATCATTCAGAATATCAGCATAGATAGTTTTAATTGAGTGAGGAAAAAAGTTTGCTAATTTTTGTGGTGCTAGAAAATGTATTTCATAAGTGGTTTGTGTAGCTAAGTACATTTTGCTCAAGTGGGGGAAAGTTTAAAAAGTGTATAAAATTTGTTGTATTCATTCACTCATATTTTCCTAAAAAAATTCAAGTCACTGTTCCATTCCAAACCCTGCATTCAAGACTGTCTGAGAAGTGGCAGCATAAATAAACAACAAGTCCATTCACTCAAAAGATGATATTCATTGACTTCTGTTCTTGGTTTTCTGGATGTACCAGTTAGTAAATATAAGAAAGATTCATAACCTCTCACAACTTATATTTTAGCATGGAGATGTAAACACTATAAATAAATAAACAATACAGGGTATTGTCAAGTTATAAATGTTATGAGAAACAAAGGGTTAAAAGGGCAAGAAGTCAGACTCAGGAAATATTTTGAAGGCAGTATATACACAATTTTCTGCTTACTAGATTTCAAAGTATGCGAGAGAGAGAAGTGGGTTGGGAAATGAGAGAGGAAACAGGCAGAGCATTAGAGAAAGAAAGAAAATTAAGAATGACTCCAAATACCTGAAAAGATGGTGGTTCCATGGAAGTTTAGGCAAATGAACATGATTCTGAAGAATCATCAGGAGTTCAATTTTAGATACACTGAATTTGACATAGATATTATGCATATAAATAGGAATATATGAAGCTGGAATTCGGAAAGACATAATTAGAGACCTGAACTCAAGAATTTCCAGCATATGACCAAATAGCTTTGGTCATTCAACTAGATGATGTGAAAAAATAAAAAGAAAGAAAGAACCAAGGTTAAAACTTTTATAATGAGTACACACTCCAAAATGTCATACAGAAAATACAACAGGTACAAAATTGGATAGGAGCTAATAATAAGAAGCAATATCATGTTCGAAAGTTCCTTATAAACCAAACATAGGATTTTATTCTAACAATTGCCTTTTCATTAGCCATCATGAGGCAACAAAACAATGAGAATTGTGTTACTAACAGCTTTACCAGTTATTTCAAGGAATTTTATATAAGTAGCCAGTACAATTTTTTTAAAGAAGTGGGGTACAGGCCAGAGTTGCGGGGATGAGAAGATTCACCAGAGAGAGAGGGGAGCGAACAGGCAGATGTACCAAATTACACTGCTGAGGGGAGCAGCGGGCAAGACAGGAGAGGTCTGCCGAGCCATGTGGGTTGCTCCCGCCGGCTGGAGGAGATTGAAGTCGCACCACAAAGGTTGTGGACAGCTTCACAGCACTGCGCTCAAGGCCCTGTGCTACTAGGGAGGGCCAGTAAAACTTTTTAAAAGCAGTGTACAATAATTTTTATCTTTCTCTAATGTACCTGTGTGGCAATGAGTGTCTCTCTCTTTAAATTATTTTTTATTCCTTTGTTTGGGATAAATATGCGTGGTTACAATGTAAGAAATCATTTTATTTTTAAAATTACAAAATTTTAATTGCAAATTTTTGAAAATAGGTAAATTTAACATAATTTGTTGGGAGTACTTAAATGTATTTACAATATTTACTGCATACATAGTTTTATATATAATATTTAAAATAGTATAAGATTAGAACATTCATTTAGCAATAACATCACCTATCTCTTCACAAAACATATTTAAGGCATCTCAGTCATGTTTGACATTGTCTGCATTAAATATAGCTATTTTCTAAGTTACCTAACACCATGTTCTCAAGAACCTTATTTTTGAAAATGAAAAAAAATACATCTGAAGATTTCTCTAGTCTCTGTTCATTGTCAAAAATATTTCAAGAGGAAATATTTTCAGTTGTTACACTTATGAGCGGAAATACGGTCCTGTGGGACGTCATTCTGACTTTGAGAAGTTTGCATTAACACTAACATATGCGGATGGCTATTATAATTGACACAGTATTGGTGAAACTAATAGGAATACTTATTATGCTATGTTTATTATGTGGCTGTTAGTATAGATAGGGTGAAAATCACCAAATTTGTCCTAATTTGTGTAATGTAAAAAACAAGTCATTTTGCCAATTCTTGGTTTTGATTTTTCTATCATGTAAAACAAATTCCATTTTTTCTGCCCTCAGTCAGCTTGAACTGAATGAATTTCTAATTAATGATAAAGGCACATTGAGAACTAATTATAAGACAGTTATTTTTGTTTTCTTAAGGAGGACCTACTGCAGAAGTGATACTTGATACTTGTAGGGAAAATTGGAGGTAAAATAACAGGAAATAAACATAAAATATTTAATGATCTAAACACTTTTTTTTTCAGAAATTGGGACATTTCCTCATATAAAACATGTTTATAAATGGTTATTGTTCACTTTTATTGTAAAGTTAAATCAATTTCAGAGATTTCTAAGAAAAGATTTGTTAAATAAAATCAAAAGTTATCAAGATAGTCATAAGCTTCTCTGAAGTAATTAAGAATGTGAGAAATAAATATTGAGTGCTATAAAGGAAGATAAGAATTTTTTATTCTGTTTTACTTTTAAAAAATATATCAGGGGCCTTCCTGGTGGCGCAAGGGGTTAAGACACAGCACTATGAAGCTATCCACAGCCACTGCAGCACAAGTTCGATCCCTGGCAAGGGAGGTAACCTGCATGGTATAGCAGACCTCTCCTCTCTCACCTGCTACTCCAATCAGCAGTTTATTTCAGTAGATCCACCTGTTCTGTTCCCCACTATGTCTCTGGTGGATCTTCTCACCCCCGCATCCTGGCCTGCACCCCAGCTCTTATATACATAAAATAAATAAATATTAATATATATATATATATATATGCAATAGAATTTGTCCCAATAAAACATGGAATATTAGATCTCAATTTTTTCCTCAAAATGGAGGCTGCTCTGTTACAAAGATATATGACATGTATAACATTTCCCAACATACAGGGTACTTTCTTAAATATAATTTGATACATGCTATTTGAAATAAATGAAAAACAAACTAAGGTTTATGTTTAATTTATGATCTGTGAAGAAATTGACAATTTCATAAGAAATAGCACCTATATACATAAACACAAAGTTCAATTTTTAATGTTAGTATAATTTTGCATTAAATGCTCTCAGGATTTTCACACATTTTCCTCCTACCACTTGCAAATTAATATAATTGGACATTTTTTTTACATAGCATATGTTCTTTTCTCACACTATTTGTAATTTTGATCAATTGTGAATAAATTTGTGGGCCTATACAACTAACTATGAAAGAATCAAGAACGATTACTTTAGGGATTCTAAATAATTTTTCATAATATTTGTGTATTTTCTTAAATTTATGTATTTTTCATTTAATGGGTTTTGATAACACATGCTTAAGATACTAACATCTCTAAACTTTCTGGTTATTAACTTTATACTGAATGACATTTTTTTGTATTGCTTACTTTACTGAAGGTATTTTGTTATACTGGGGCAACCTAGAGATATAAAATCATAAGACCTGTTTCTTCCATCTGCATCTGTACAGGTTCTTTACAGTTGGGATTTTGTTTTAGAATTATTCCCATACAGATAATATAACTTATCTAATTGAATTGTTACTAGATTTAGAAAACATTTAAAATGGTTTCTTAAGTTATTAAAGCACAAATGTCAGACATTATTTTTTTTTTCCTTAGGTTAAAGTAATTCTATGTTTTACACTATAAGAAAAGCAATTTTGAGTTGTTGCCATGAGCTACTTTTGTGTATTTTATTGTTTCTTTTCAACATATTTTTCTTGAGAATCATGAGTTAAAAAACAGGCAATTGGTAAGTAGAAATAATATAGGCTCTGTATAAAAACAATCTTCTTATTGATAATCATTTCAATTTGTGAAAAGACAATTATGTCTAGTTTAGAGAGTTATTGAAAAAATCTGTTCTTAAAAATTGTTGAAATGAAGCTAACCTGAGTAAAGTTGTGAAACATCCTCGTGTGAATGTAAATGTGAATCAAAACTGACTCGTGTATGTATATGTGTTTGTGTTTATGTGATGTGTGTGTTCAAGGAATATGGTTGATTTGTAATGCTCCTCATATAGGATATGGTTGATATATTTGATTGTTTTCACTTTCTCACAATACCCTAAAAGTCTGTCTTCTTACTTCACCTAGCTAAAATTATATCATCAAATGTGTGTGTACTTCTTTTACTCCCACAAACTAGCTTGTCAAATTTAATATTCTAATTGAAATAAATTTTTGCTTTAATTTCCCAGTCTGATTATCCCCAATACCCTTGCCAGACTAGTCCTGATGCTTGACTGTCTCTTCACATTGTGTTTTCTTCCTTTCCTGTGCCTCAAGATCTCATTTTTAGAGCTGAACATGATGTACTGGATAAAAGAAACTGCTCTAAATGGGCCTTTACTAATGTGGTGTGGGGCGTGGGGCGAGGAGGCATTCTACAGTCCTATGATCAGGAATCAGTCTTTTAGTGAGTCTATGCCTCTGGACTCTGAGCCTCACCAGAGCGCCTAGCTTTTTTCCTTCTCCTTAGATGGGACAGGAGTGCTATATCAGACTGGAATGGAGTAATACCTTAAATCAGGTCTGCTACCCTTTGATAATACCCTAACAAGTCAGGCTCTGATGAACTATTTTCCCCTAAGGTTAGGTCTGTTAACAGCAGAGTGCTTTGATATATTTCAAATGGTTCCTTTCCCCCTTTTCACTGACAGAACGATGAGTGGACTTTTCTCTAATATTTACCGTGGGAATGTGGTCAAACTCCTGGAGGTGAATCTCACTGTATTATAAGGGACCCTGGATTTTAACTCTCCAATTTGTCCACACTAAGTCTTTGAAATTTGTCATTGACTGTTCAGGTTTTTCTATCCCCGCTCTGATTCTTGTAATGGTTTCCAGTGGAGAATCTCTGTGCTGATAACCGAGATTCTTGAATTTATGTTCCTCTGATCTTGGGGTATAGTAGTTTACCCTGAGTCTTATTCCTTTCAGAGATCTAAGAAGAATTATTGATGTTCCTACATATTCAGTTTTTTGTTTTTGTTTGTTTGTTTGTATTTTACTTATTAGGATAATGGTGACTTCCAAGCTCCTAATATGTTAGACGAGAAATCCAAAATCCCTATCTAACAGTTTTTATAGTTACTAATACTTTAAGGTTTTCTCATAAATTGTAGTCAAGGTGTCAGGTGGGAATTTACTTGTTACAAGACTAAATTGGGAAAGATTTTACTTCCAAGCTTTTCTAATGAGGTTGTTAGCAGTATTTGCAGTTCAATATGGTGTTGAAAATTCATTTGGAAATGAAAAAAAAAATATCTAGAGCAGACAAAACAATTTAAAAAGACAAGTTGGGTTACTCTACTTGATTTCAAGAGTTATTTTAAAGCTACAACAGTAGAGTCAGTGTGACACTGGAATTTTAAAAATGCAATTTAGAGGAGAAATAATCTTTTCAACAAATGGTACTAAAACAAGGAATATTTATATTCAAAAATTATAAAACACTAAATTAGATTCAGAAATAATGCTAATGACCTGAAGATATGCATTTATACCTTCATATTTTACCTTTGTGCTTCATTTTTATTTTAACCCTTGTTTTATATTAACAGCTCTGCTGTTGGATTTGTGTTGAGGTTTTGGTGGTTTCTAATTCTTAAACTGCCTAGGTTCCTACTATTATTCCTGAAGCCTTTACTGTTTCTAAAGGTCTAACTCTAGCAATCACTATGTAGATGATTTATTTATAACTAAATGTGTATCTGTAGGCATACACTTGTTTTTATTGTCATCTAGAAACTTAATATAATCATATCCCAAATACCAAGAAAAGTGGAATGATTCTACAATGTGATTCATGTCTTGTGATAATCTCAGTAATTTAATTTTAAAAACTTACAAGAGGGCCTCCTGGTGGCGCAGCAGGTTGAGCGCTGCGCTGTGGAGCTATCCGCAGCCTCTGCAGCATGGGTTCCATTCCCGGCTGGCCAGGGAGAAACCTACATGGCGCAGCAGACCTCTCCTGCCTTGCCTGTTGCTCCCCTCAGCAGTGTTTTCGGTCTGTCTGTCTGTTCTGCTTCCCATTCTCTCTGGTGAATACTCTCACATTCCCGCACCTATGATCTGTAGCCCAGTTCTAGTATAAATAAATCTAAAAAAAAAAAAAAAAAAAAAACTCACAAGAAACAAAACATCATAGGGCAAAAAGTAGTCCATGTGAGTTACTTTTTTTGATCTAAAGCACTCAGTAATTTCCATAATTGAAAATAAGAATGTAATTGTAATTAATTTCTAACATTAGATATTTACTTCGTGGCAATTTGCATGAGGCTTTACATTTTCTGCCTTCCATAATATTGGAAGGAAATATCTTTTTGCTAAAAATACATTGACTTTGGTGGTGGGAGTTCTAGGCAACAAGTTTGGGAAGGGGGTGGGTGTTCCTATACTTCCAAAATAAAAAAAACAGTGTAAACCAATAATGCAATAAAAAATATTCATTTTGTGGGGTCTCCCTGGTGGCACAAGGGGTTAAGTCTCAAGACTAGGAAGCTATCAACAGCCACTGCAACATGAGTTTGATCCCCTGGGCCAGGAAACTAACCCACATGTCACAGCAGACCACTCCTGTCTCACCCACTGCTCCTTTCATCACTGTATTTCAGTCAATCCGCCTGTTCTGTTCCTTACTCTGTCTCTGGTGAATCCTCTCACCTCCCCCTCCCCAGCAGCTCTGGCCTACACCTCAGCTCTTGTATGCATAAATAAAAATAAGTCCTTAAAAACATATTCTTTTTTTTTTTTAACTGTGGTTTAGAAATAATACTTGTCAGTATTTTTGGTCTGGAAAAAATTCTGAATAAATATTTGACCTATGGAATACCATGCTATTTATTCTAAATGATTTAAGTTTAAATGCCAAGTGAGTCATTGTAAGAAAAAATGTCCTGGTCCTATTTACTTGGATCTAAACATCTGTCTGAAATTTAATGTCATAAACATACAAGCTGAGAACCAATATATTCTTCTAACATATGAGAAGTAGTTTGCTATTGAGAATAAATAATGGAAATGGAAAGAGAATTTAATCATTCCAAACACAAATTTACATGCATGTAGTTCTCATTTGCATGCAGGCAATTCTAAAATGACTTTATGTATTTGATGAGGACAGACTAAGACTGTTTGGTATAGGAAAGCATCTGCTACGCATACATAGGAATATTATTCAACTTGAAGAAAAATTTACTACATGCATCAAATTGACACTGTGGAGGCCATAAAACAATAAATAATGAAATACTATTGAATGAATTACATTTAAGAATGCTTAAAATGATAAATATAGCCATGTTAAAAAAAATCATGCTTTTATCTAAATTTACATATATCCCAGATATTTTACTTTTGCTATTTCATAATTTAAAAAATAGAAATGGTAAGAAAACAGTATCTTATGTTGTCTTCTAAAAAACTATTTTGTATTTTTTAATCAGGATATTTTATTTCTTATCTCCTCTGTCTCTAAATATCTTACTGTCTGTGGATATGTGTTCTGTAAAATGTTTGATTTCTTAAACAGAAAATTCCAGTGTCAACTTGTTCAAATTCAAAATGTAGTGTGACACATAAAGAAAAACAGAAAATAAGCTAAGAAAACAAACAAAGCAAACCAACAGAAACGCCAGTGACACGCAGGAAACAGAAGTTGTTATTTCTAAGGAGTGGGCTAATTACTTTTTAAACATGTATTTTAAAACTATTTCCCAAATCATTCAAAATGAACATATTTTTATCACAGAAAGAAAAACATATCTGCTTTCAAAATTATTCTTCTGCATGGGTTATTTCATAATTTAGTTTAGATTATTTATGTAGACACTATAATAGACAATCTGTGTGTATGCAGTTAAACATGAAGACTATGAAATACAATTAGAAAAGAAAACACATACACACACATGGCAGACTGAATGACAGGAACCTCTTTCCATAAACATTTATAGAGATAGGATCACCAAGAGCAGTAGATGTTTAAGAAAATAGCCAAGGAAAAAATAAGCTCATCTTTTTTTTTTAATTTATTTACACACACACATATATATATATATATATATATATAGATATAGATATAGATATATCTTCATTGTTCTTCCTTTTCATACAATGCATGTTTTCTCCTTTCAGGTGTTGTCCCCACAAAATTCCCATCACCAATTCATCTCTACACCATCTCCATAGTCCCTTGTGTAAGAATAGATTCCCTCCCCTCTTTTGATCCCTCTCCCTCTCCCCACCCTCACAGTGTGTCTCTGATGAATAGTTGCCTGGTTATTTTGTTTTTTAATCTATTATAATTAACAAAATAAGGTCATCTTTAACAAGTACTCAATGTAGGCAAATATTTCTCTATTTACATACCTGGAATAACATGATGAAACATAGCATTAAAGTAAGAGTTGGAAATGAGTAGCCTATTTTTAATTTTACCCCCTACTAGATATATGGGGATGTTGGTGTGGTAATCAGTCTAGATTCCTCTTCAATAAAGGATTTGTCACCCCAACTGGCATCTGAATTGTGATATGGAGAGCTATAAAAAGCTGCTTTTGGGCCTCCCTGGTGGCGCAGGGGTTAAAACTCAACCTATGAAGCAATCTGCAGCCACTGCAGCACTAGTTCTATTCCTGGTTGGCTAGGGAGAAACCCACATGGTGGGACAGACCTCTCCTGTCTCGCCCACTGCTCCCCTCAGCAGTGTACTTCAGTCCATCTGCCTGTTCTGTTCCCAGCTCTGTCTCTGGTGAATCCTCTCACCCCCTGCATCTCTGCCCTGTACCCCAATTCTTGTATAAAAATAAATAAATCTTCAAAAAAAAGCAGCTATTACTTTATTCATCAATATTGTTTTTATTTTTTTTAATATTTATTTATTTATTTTATGCGAGAACTGGGGTACAGGTCAGAAGCACAGGAGGGTGAGGGAATTCACCAGAGCCAGAGGGGGGAACAGAACAGGCAGACTGATGAAGTACACTGCTGAGGGGAGCAGCGGGTGTGGCAGGAGAGGTCTGCCTGTCACGTGGGACCCTTGCCAGGGGCCAGGGATCGAATCGGTGCTGCAGAGGCTGCGGGCAGCTTCGCAGCCCAGCGCTCAACCACTGCGCCACCAGGGGAGGCCCTCAATATTGTTTTTAAATCACAAAGCTTTTTTAACTTATTTGAAGTTAAGGAAAATATTAATAATATAAGTTTATATTAATTACAAAATAAAATATGAAATATCGTGGAATTTTTCATCAATCTATATCACACTGTTCACTTATAATTCTAAATTTCTTTTAATCTTTGAGATGCATAGTTTTTGATTTTTTGCCATTTTAAAGACTGTATAAATTATTTTAAATTAAAAGTTTCAGTACAAATTTGTGAAGTGTGTCATAGGAAGTCTATTTTATACTACTATTAATCAGATGTTTTTGGCTTTCATTCTGAAAAGAAGACAGATGACAAGAAAGAATGGCCCATATTTGTACTATTCTTATAATACTTGTTGATACAGAAGTAAAAAAAAAGCAATATACATATTTTAAGAAAATTCAAATATAGGAAAATTATGAGAAAAAATTTTAAAGGTTAGCACCTCCTCCCTCCTTTTAAAAAACATACTTTCTATAAAGAAAGGTTGTTAGGTATATTTCTATGAAAAATGAATATAACAGTTTACCCATTAATTTCATGAAATAAAAAATGCCATGGAGATTTATTTACACATTATGTTTTGTGTTAAATAATACAGTTTAGATAAACTTCTATATCAGAATTTAATTGAAAACCTCATTATTTTAAGTAAGGGATGGCCAGTTAGACTCTTTTGTGAACATTAATAAAACACATATTTTTGTACATGTATTTATCATAATTTTGAGTCAATACATAGGTTTATTTTCTAAGTCAAAATGACTAAAACTTTATTTTGATGGATTTTGCCAAGTATGATAGATTATAACATTGTTCTAAATATTCATGACTGTCCCTGTAAATCCTGTCATAATCCCTGACTACAGATGACAGATGAATATGCAGAATATGGATCTTGGGTATTACAAAAAATGTTAAGGATGAGTTACAGATGGAGAAGTAGGGAGTGCTGTGGCAGCAAAGTATGGCTGAGGGAGCTAACAGTTTTAAGGTCAGAAAAGATGTCTCATGCTTTGATATATGGAATGAGTTAAAAGAATAAAATATAGAAGCAATTCATGTTACTTTTAAAAGGTACACAATGATTGCAGAATCAACCTTTATATTTATATAAAATCACAAATAATAGTGAATTTGACAATATCTTCTAAATTTTTCTAATCAAGTAACATTTCCACTAATGGCCTTTTATTCCATTTCTTGTTTAATATCTTTTAAAACATGGTCTCTCATTTTTAAGTTATATTTTATAAAACTTGGAAAAATATAAACCATTGCAAATTCCTCAATTAGTGCATAAAGTCATATGGAAGAACAAATTTGCTAGACCATGAGGACAAGACATAAAATGATAGCCCAGGACAATCTAGATTTTGCTATACTTACAGTTCACTTGTAAAATAGGATTCAATCTGCATTTGAAAAGAAAGCAAATAAAAATAAAATCTCTGATATTGGGGAAATATAAAACAAAATGTCCTGTGAAGAAAATTGATCCTATAGCTATGATTCATAAAGCTATGTTGACTTGGAAGTGTGTAAAATAAAATGAAAATTCTTTCCCAAAACTTACATGAATGTTATGAAGCAAGTTAATACTATGAAATGATTTTAATTTCTGTTAAATTAAAATGCTGCTGTTATAATGCTTAACCAGCATTGATTTGTAACCTCTAAGGAAAGAGATACACACACACACACACACACACACACCCTTCAATCGTATATTATATGACTTACTAGAAGTAGGCAGAAGAGCTAATTCCTTTAATTCATATAATGACTGTAAACATTATATCTGGCTATCTAATAATATTTTAAATTATTTTTCTTTACCAACATTGTATTTCTTTTAAAATTTTAACTCTTTGTGAAAGGGAAGTTTGGAAGCAGATATGCACTAATAAAACATTCCAGCCTTCTGATAAAATTTTTCAAAAGGATCAAGGAGGAGAACTCATTTATTTGATTAGAATAGCAAGCACTACTTTACCAATTGTTATATACAAAGTAGTTATTAATTTTGGTAATAGCTTAGATCAGATAGTTCAAAATACAATGCCACTAGAAAATAACAAAGTTAGGCATTAAAGATTGTTTGGTATTATGCGAAGCTGCCCGCGGCCTCTGCTGCACCGGTTCGATCCCCGGCTGCTCCCCGGCCACCGGAGGAGGGTCCCACATGGCGCGCAGACCTCTCCTGCCGCCCGCTGCTCCCCTCAGCAGTGTCCTTCGGTCCTTCTGCCTGCTCTGCTCCCCGCTCTGGCTCTGGTGAATTCTCTCACCCTCCCGCGCTTCTGACTGTACCCAGTGCATGTATAAACAAAACAAAAACAAACAAATAAATAAATAAAATAAAAACATGCCTCTATTAAAAAAAAAAAAAGATTGTTTGGTATTAGAAAACTATAGTTTATTAAAGTCCAGGACCATATTGAACAATAAATAATTCAGTATTTTTTTTCAAATTAGTCCACTCACAATGGGTTTATTTCCCTTCCACAATGAGCCAATGATACTATACAAATGACAACTATCTATAAAAAATTATGTGTGCATATTCGTACTCCTACATAAAATACAAATATGAAGACAAAATATATTTGTATTTTCCTATCACACATTATGTATTATTTAATATTGAAGTCTGTGAGAATGCTAATGGTAATCAGTTTAAACATTTAACAACTCATG
Source organism: Talpa europaea (assembly GCF_964194135.1). NCBI lineage: Eukaryota > Metazoa > Chordata > Mammalia > Eulipotyphla > Talpidae > Talpa > Talpa europaea. The sequence goes on along the minus strand of NC_140068.1, from coordinate 47,620,251 downwards.
AAACATTTATATAAATATAGTTTAGACATTTCAACACAATCCAGAAAAGTAAAACTCAAACCTTTTCTCTAATGAAATTAAACTTAACTACCTACATTTCATAAAGTAAGATGATTCTGCATAGGAATTTTATTTGATAGCTGTTATTTAAACTTACATTATTTGATTAGTATTTAAAACTGAAAATGCTTCTAGTAGAAGTGAAAACAAATAGAAATCAGGGTCAAGATAATTTGTAAAAACACATAGAATTATAGAATTAGAAAATGAAGCTTGGGAAAGGATTGCCTTAATACCAAACATCCCTTCAGAAAACCTTGAATTGTTCTATTTCAGTATCTCCATCACATGTTGGATCTTGTAATAGTATACCTTTATTTTTAGAATGTGTGCTTAAGTATAAATAAATCACATGGATTACTTTTAGTTAAATAAGATGATGAGATGTCACTAAGAAAAAAAAATGTGCTAGTTTTGGAGATATATAGATATATAGATACAGATATAGAGAGGGAGAGAGAGAGAGGGAGGGACGGAGAACGAGAGAGACACCAAAGAATATATTAGAAAATGTTGATAGGTATAAAAATGTATGTATGTGAATGCATGAAAAACTAAAAAAGTGAAGGTACATATTTTCTTCTGATTCTTTCCTTTAGGAGACTATTAGGAAATAAAACCAGGATGACTTTCTTTATAGAAAAGGAATATTGACTTTCATAATGAAATATGCTTGTATTTTGAGGAAATAGTACAATAAGTGAGAAACTGGAACATCAGGGAAAATCTATACATAGTGGCCATGCATAAAAAATAAGGACATTTGGAAGAGTTTTAATCTAGGGATAAAGAAAAAAGTATCTTTATGGAGATTATGCAGGGCAAACCAGTTAATAAGGTCATAAGGGAGAGATTAAGAAAGTATTAAAGTTAATGTTCAAGTTTCTTGCTGGTAAAATTGAGAGAGTAATGGAGTTAGGAAGAGTGGACTGGAGCTTAGCAGGGCATTTCAAGAGTCTGACCTTGTCACATTAAGTTTTAGATGGCAACCGAACATCAGGAAGGTGTCACAGGTAAAGGTAGAGATAGTGAATTGAATAAAGCAGAAAATGTTATGAGTAGAGAGACCCATGGAATTGCAGTTGATCGGGTTGTAATTGAAGACATGAGAAAAGATAAAAACCAGTGGAAAGAGAATAGAAGAGAACATGAAAGAGTTATAAATGGTAAATATATTCTGTAGAGTCAGCATAACAGAAATCACTAGGAAAGTTGCTAACATTATAACTGAAGAGAGGAAGTGAGTTTTTTTTTATTGTGAACAGATACCTGACAGCCAATTTTGAAATGGAGTAAGGGAATTGGGTTTTTAAGTAGAAAGAATACAAAGATATGATGAAGGTAACAAAGTAGTGACAATTAAGATGTAGAGTAGGTATATATAAAGAAATGTACAGAAAATACAGACCAGTTAATTTCATAAGGGCAACAGCTACTTTATCAGAGAGTCTTATAGGAACGAAAGAGGGTTGAAAGAGATCAAGGTGAGAATTGGATGCCTGAAAGCCTAGGTACTTTCACAAATTGCCTCTTCAGAGACCATAGATATAAAGAAAATAATAGTGGTTGGAAAGAAAAGGCATACTTCGCAGCTACAATCAAAGCAAGACTGAAAGAGAAAAAAGATGCGGGTGATGAAAAAAGCAAAGACCACATGTTTAAGGATGGATGATATACAAAAGTAAATGCTTTTATTTCAGAAACTTAAAAATATTGAAAACATTTCTTAAGAAATTCCTTTTCTGTGATAGTGTTATTACTTCACCCAGGTTTATGCAGGACTTTGGCATTTGTTTATATTTTCGAGATAATGAAAAGAAATCCCCTGTCTATGTCTAGTCCACACTTTCTTTTGCTTTTTCTGTTTTCAAAAGAAATAGCTGAAAGAAGTAATGCAGCAGTCAAAGACTCTTAGCACAAAAATTCAGCAAAAGTTATCTTGATTAAACCAGACTACCAACAAGTCAGTACTGTGGAAATCAAAAGAAATTTGTACAAACAAAACAGGGTATATATTTTCTTAGGTAGTCTGAATAGTAAAAAACAAACAAACAAACAAACAAACAAACAAATAAAAAACAAGTTTTATTCAGAATATTCATAAATCAAAGTATCAATACTTAAAAAGAATAATGACCAAATCTCAGTCAGTTAGGATTCCTTCATTTCCTATACCCACCAACCGTGGCATGACCCTCCTCATTCATCTGATTCACTTATGTTCCATTAGTTTCCCTTCCCTACATCTCTCAACTCTTAGTTGTGCTCTCTGAAACTGATTTCCCAAACCAGTATACTATGTCAAAGTCTCTCTTTTCTCTGCAGTAAGTGAAAACTCAATCTTCTCTCAGAAACAACTTCCCTGCAATCTCCTCAGATGGTGCCTACTCAGATTCACGTATGCCCTCAGGGTCAGGAGCTGTACTTGGCCCATATTGATTCTCATTACCACATTTATATGAATATGTATATACCAGTTCCATTCAGTGCTTAGTGGTCAGCTACACCGTCACTTTACACTCTACCTCACTGCTTCTCCCCTCTTCCTTGCCATATTCCTTTGGGGACCACATCCACTGAACCCTGGCTCAGTTTTCTTCTTGACCTCAAGCCCTGTCATTATTTCCAAGGATTCCATTAATTAATTGAATTATGAAACCCAGTTTCCTGCCTGCCTTGTCAATCTTTTTGCAACCTCATTTCAATTAAATTACTTTTCTCCACTTTTAGCAACACATGCACATAGTCAAAATTTAGTTCACAATCACTATTGACCTTATGATTAACTACCAATCCATTACCCCTCTATTTTTCTCACTTCCTTATTATCTAATTTGATATCACATGATCGAGCATTTCAGTAACATGTTCTCATTTTACCCTAAACAAACTTGGCCCTCTTAATTTTGGTAGCCTTAGGGTAACAAAATTCCAATTTTGACAAATCCAAATACTTTCTCTCTGATATATTTAAGAACCTAGCAATAATAGGTAAAAGTCGCAAAAATAGTGCAGCTGATCAATTTCAAGTGGGCTCTCATAACATTGCCCAGACACTACATGGGTTCAATTTACTCTGCCATTGTCTAGAATGATGAACCTTTCTTTAGGCTCATCAAATATCTGATATCTGCCTATAGGCTATGAGTATTTTTAAAATCTACTGTAGAGTCAGTGGACATGGTCTTCCTTTTTCTTTCTTGTTTATCATTAATGAAATTGTTATAATCATTTTTTTTAAATTGTTTTTGTAAACATGACATTCAATTCTCTTATGCACACCTACTGGTATAATAGTTGGTTCATAGGTTACATCAAATATCCAAGAAACATCCAAGCACTTTCCAAAATGGTTGTATCAGTTTAGGCTCCCAACAACAACAACAACAACAACAACAAAAAACGGAAGGTATTTACTTGCTCCATAATGGCGGGGGTTGGGGGGGAGAATTATCTAATGTTCAAAACTACCAATTGCAGGAAGAAGAGGCAAAAAAAATATTTTGAGAATAAAATGTTTGCGATCATAGTGGATTCTTAAACACATTCTCCAAGTATGCAACATGCTAGCTAGATGTCTTCAAAACGGTCAAATAGGCCTCACTTGACTCTTGCAAAACACAATAGTTGAGCTCTGGAAGCCAGATCTGCTTTGAAGTCCTGAGCAATTTCTCGCACCAGCTGTTTGAATGGAGTTTGAGAAACAGAAGCTCAATAACTTCTGACAAGGTCTCATTCCACAGAGCGCCAGAGTACCCAGCCTGTAAAGATGAGGTTTCTTCACCACTCCAGTAGAGGGCGCCCTCTTGCGAGTGGCTTTTCTGCTTTACTATCGGTCAATTTATGGGCAGTCTGCTTTGTACAAGACCTCATTACTTACCCCACTTTGCCTTCTAGTTCTACAGCTGCAGGAGCGCTTATGACTGGGCAGCAGTGACTGTGAACACCTAGACAATAATGTTCAATCAAATATAAATTTGCCATTTTATACAAATGAATAAGATATATTATTTAAAAAAATCAATTTTCTATATTTACTTATAAAATTACATTTTAAAGTCTGTTAAATTGATAATTTTTCAGACTCACCATTTATTTATTTCTTCATTTATTTTTGTGGCACATAAATTGTGGTAAGTACTTGTTTGTTGTTGGATATGTTAAACCAGTAAGTTCAATGTCACTGCCCTAGGGGAGCTCATGGAGCACACAGTATAGTAGAAAAGATAAATAGATTAATACAGTCATCCAATGCAGGATAATAGAAGTTTTCACAGACTTACATTATGCTCTGACACCTCAACCTTTTGGCGACTTTGTAGTTCTGTTAATGACAGTAACTCCTAATAACTCCAAACCTGCAAAAAAAAGGAAAACTGGACTTCAGAAAATAAGCAGTAAATTAAGAGATGGAATTAAAAGTTCAAGAAAAATAGAAGCTGAAACAAAGAGAAAAAGTATAGTGAGAGATGATGATGCTAAAAAAGCACTGGCAGGTTACAAAGTGTCTTTTCTGTCATTTACAAGTTTTTTCAATTCTATCTTGTGGATAATGGGCAACAGTGACATATTTGAAACATAGTTAGTACTTACTTTGAGAGAACACTCCAGAGCTAAGAAAAATAGGACCAATGGGAACAATTCAGAAGTTATCCTACCAAGAATGGTTAGGGTTGTGGAATTAAAAGGGGGCTTTTAAGACATCTCCCTCTCTCTACATTAAGTCCACTCACCTTAGCTTCCTCACATCATGGTGGATGGATTTTTTACATGAGAACTGGATTTCTGAGAGTATTTTAATAGATGTGGAGACTGCTTTTAAGTGTAGGGTGCAGAAGCTGGCACATTATCATTTCTTTCAATATTCTATTGGTCAAAGAATTTGCCAAACCTACGCAGATAATAGTGATAGGTTATTGACCTGTCCTATGGGATACACATCAAAGAATATTTTTTTGGTCATCTTTAATTAACCATGCCAACCATACTATTTCTTGAGAATTAACTTTAAAAAAAAGAATTGCTATAACACCGAATAATTGTCAAGTTTCTATCTTTTGAAACATTGAAATTTAAAAATGTTTGAAAAAGAATTGGAGTTCCACTTAGGCAACTGTCAGGATACCAGGCAGAGAAACATACTAGCTGGATTTGAACTTGGAGACCAAATTTTTGTGTCTCCTTTGAGGCTAGGTTTTAGAGTTACCCAACCATATATTATACATTTGGAAATTGAAGAGCTGGCAGTAAAAATTACACATTCAGAGGAATTAGAAATTAGAAGGCCCAGAAAAAAAAAAAAAGTATAAGAAACGGTCATTTTTAAATGTACGGGGCAAGAAGGCCAGTGATAAATACTGGAAAAGAATGGTCAGTTAAATGGGGAGAAATGGAGGCACATTTGTTATCATAAAACCCATGAGAAGAGAACGTTTTATTAAGGAATTCATTCAACCATGGCTTGTGCTGCTGAGAGAGTGACTAATCAGTTTACATGTGCATTTTCTGTTGCATGTTGCTAAGGCAAAATTGTTAGTGAATATTGCAAGTGCATGGTCAATAGGGAAGAAATATGATTATAATGAGGTTAGGCAAGAATAAAAAGTTAAAAAAAAAGTAGAGCTAGAGAGAAGAAATTCTTAAGAACATCTCAGTGTATTGTCAAGAATAATAAACAATATTCTATGTAAAATGTTTATTCACTTACCACATAATAGCACACAGTTCAATATATTGTCACAAAGTACTTGTAGAATTTATAACCAGATAAGAAAATCAGCAAAAGTTGAAAGCCTCCAATCCATTTACCCCTTGCTTTTATTCAGACATATCTTTGACCCTCCCCCCAAATCCATATATCTGAATTCTAATGTCACAAACTAGTTTGCTGGTTTTGAGTTTTATTTACAAGGAATCACATGGCATATACTCATTTGTCTGGCTTCTTTTATACAATGCTATGCTTGTGAGATTCTTTGATAACGTTGTGGTTAATTGAATTTATTCTCATTGCAATGTTATATAAATCAGTGTATTTTGAGGAAAAAAAACATAAAATTTCTCTCATGTTCTAAAATCACAATAAATATTCAGCATTAAATTTACATTGTGAAAAATCTGTGATACAGAATAGCAACCATAGCAATTGTTTCTCATGTATATGAAAATTTGATCTATTACAGAAATGACATTGCAAACCAATAGAAATAAGACTGTGTTTAGTAAGTGATGCTGACATTTGGTTTCTCCTATGAAACAAAAATAAAATTAACTCATGCATACACCACTCTCTATAGGTTGAAAATATAAAAGGTAACAAAAATATTAAGTAAAGATACATGCATGGTTATATCTAATAATAAGCAATAATTTCTTATGCAAGATAAAAATACAGAAATATATTAACATATTTAACAATTAAATTTTAAAAATAAAACAAATAATAAAACTTAGCAAGGATAGCACACTCATAATTTGCAAATGCATCTAACAATGCAATGCATATTGCAAAGAAAATGTTAGCATTCAAATTACATAGAGCACATAAAAGAAATATAAGAGGAAAAGAACCCAAAATAAAGGAAAATAATATTCACAGAGATTACTTAAGTAGGCCAATCAATGTCTGAGAACATGTCCATCCTACATGACAACCTGTGAAATACCAAATTAAAAAAAAACTGACACTTGCTTTAGGTTCTCCAAATTGGTATAAATCAGTTAATAGCAAGATTTCAAATATGTGGATATGTGGGAAATATCACAAAATGTTGTAGGAAGGCAATATTTACAACTTCTTTGGAACACTATTTTGTAAATTTTCAATATTCATTGTATTTTGAGATACATGACCTTCAGAAAATCGAGTTCTATTCATATGGGTACATATTCATTAATATTTGATATAGTATTATTTTGTTTTTTTTTAAATGATCACCATCTCTTTTTTTTTTCTTTAATATTTATTTATTTATTTATACAAGCACTGGGTACAGTCAGAAGTGCGGGAGGGTGAGAGAATTCACCAGAGCCAGAGCGGGGAGCAGAGCAGGCAGAAGGACCGAAGCACACTACTGAGGGGAGCAGCGGGAGGCAGGAGAGGTCTGCGAGCCATGTGGGACCCTCCTCCGGTGGCCGGGGAGCAGCCGGGGATCGAACTGGCACTGCAGAGGCTGTGGGCAGCTTCGGAACCCAGCGCTCAACCGCTGCGCCACCGGGGAGGCCCAGATATAGTATTATTTTCAATAGTAAAGATTAAAATATAATATTCGCACCGAGAAAAGACAGATGGATGGATAGATGGATAGATAATACTATAAGTAGAATACTAAACTGCAGTAAAATTGATGAGCTTACATCAAAGTTAATAATTCTGAAAAAAACAGGGGCTTCCCTGTTGCGCAAGGGGATAAGTCTCAGCACTATGAAGCTATCCACAGCCACTGCAGCACAAGTTGGATCCCTGGTCAGGGAGTTAACCACATGACGCAGCAGACCTCTCCTGACTCGCCCGCTGCTCCCATCAGCAGTGTATTTCCTCCTGTTCTGTTCGCCACTCTGTCTCTGGTGAATCCTCCCACCACCCACACCTCTGACCTGTACCCCAGTTCTTATATGCATAAACAAATAAAATCTTAAAAAAATATGAAAAAACAATATTAATCTGGAAGCGATATCATATTGTCAAATTCAAATATGGTGTTTGAATGTGTAATAAGCAATATCAAATACATTTTAGAGGTATGTAAGATGAGCATGAATTCTAAAAGCTACCAAATTCAGATGATGATTGTCACTGATGGAGGAAGGATAGGCAACTTTCTGTAAGTCTTGGTCACTAAATAAACTGCATCATTTATTTAATTGTGATTATTGTAAGTATAGAACATAATAGAATTTGATAGTTACATAGGTATACTTCACACAATATCACATTTTTCTGCTTTCTCTATATTTTTATGACTTAAAAGTTTTATCACAATTTCTTTAAAAAAATTCTGGCTTGCTTAAGTTTAAAAAATATTATGTATTTTTTAAATACTGATAAGAATAAATCAGAAGAAAGATAGGTGGTACTTTTGAGTAAGATATTAATTGGAGTGCAATTTCCCTGAGGATATATAAGGGATTTGGCAGATCATCCATGAATGTTGTAGGGAATCTTCCTTTACTGTGGGTTTGGATTAAGATAAATTATTGCATGTACAACTGAGATTAAGGTTTACTTTGGATTGCAACTGATTTCTGGAAACTGAGACTGTTATCTTGCTTGGGAAATGTCCATTTTAAAAGTAAATCTTGTTGTATTTGAACTTATGATTCTTTTTAATTTTAATACAACTTTTTAATTTTAATACAATATATAAATACCTGGTCAGTCAATACATTCTTATAATTTTGAATACAACAAAATGAAAGTCATAGAGTGTCTGAAAAATTTTTGTGATAAACATTTTAAGTGCTAGACCTTCAAAAGTCTTGAAATTTCTTTAAAGTACCCTCTTAGAGGTTTCTCTTTTAACATTTTAGACACATTTGGCTTTTCTAAAGCTAGGTATCAAGACAAAGAGATTCTGCCGACCATGCGATATCCAATCTGTCATGGGAGGCTTTGCTGCCATTTCTGCAAAATCTCCTTTTGGGTATGATCCTTCCTAGAATAGAAAAAGATTTACAATCAGAATACAACCTGCAGTGAAATGTCATTGTACCATTACAGAATTACTTATAGCTCTCATTAGAAGTCATTCCTGCTTCTACATGAATAGTAAATATATTTTCAACAAATTTAAAAAGTATAAGTAATAAAATAAATTCATTATAGTGAACATTTTAAAGGTAACAACATGAAAACTATGTTTGAATTTTCTTAAGTGTGAAGAGATTTGTAGTTCTGGAAGGAGACAATTAGTCTTTATATATTGACTGCCATTGGCTTGGGCTGTAATTGCCATGTGTGTGTGTGCGTGCACGTGTGCATACATGTGCTTGTGTGGGTTGTGTGTGTGTGTATGTAAATACATGACCAAAGAACCATATATAACTTTAATCATTCATGGAAATTTGTCTGTGCTGAAAACTTTAAAATACTTAGAGCTTAACAATTTAAAATTTGGCCATATCTTTCTAAAGGAAACAATGTCATATCATAATTATAATTGAAATAAAATACTGGCAAAATCTTGCATATTTCCTTTTTAGATGTTTCAGTTCAAAACATATAATTAATTTTAAAATGTCTCAGAAATGAAACATCCAACATATAGCATTGATATAGTCCTCTTAGCTCTGTTCTCAGTATTGGTGCAACATTTAAGTAGTAGTAGTTAGAAAACTGTTAACAAACAAGTCTTTTTATGCAGATTGTGAAAGGGTATATCATAAGAGCAATTATGATATCTGTAAACAAATTTTTATTTTATAAAATGATCACCAAATAGAAAATTAAAAAATAGGAAACAAACACCAGTAGGATATATTTGATTTGATTTCCTTTTATTAAGAAATCTCTCATTATTTACTTTTTTAATTTTAATTTCAATTTTATTTTATATTCCCCATACAATTACAACCCCCTTATTTTTACCCCAAGCCCTCCTTTCCCCACCCCACCCCCTACAGAGTGTCTCTTGTTCATAGTTATTTGTTGATTTTGATATTTTCTTTCTTATATTTATTCATTTTCCTGGTTCCTTATTTAAGTTTTCTAGATTTCTGTATGAGTGAGACCATCCAACAACCCAAATGCCCAAAAATAGATGACTGGATCAAGAAGATGTGGTACATATACACCATGGAATATTACTCAGCATTCAAAAAAGATAAACATATGCAATTTGCAGCAACATGGACGGTGCTGGAAGGGAAAATGCTCAGCGAAATAAGTCTCATTATTTACTTTTTAGCAAAGATACTAGTCATTATACAAAGGAATTATTTTAAGAGTATCTTAGTTATGCTGAAATTTATATTACTAAATTATGTTACTCATAGAGTATATAATTAGCAAAACACTTCTACTTCTATTGCTCCATCAACTTTGTATGATGCCATGATAGCCTGGCTGCAGAGAATGCAAAATGGATATGTTCACAATCAAACTCTTGAAGAGGCAGTACATGGACTTCCTCACACTCTTTAGTATCAAGAAACAACAACCATTGTAAAGGAGACACAAAACAAAAACTCATGGGCGGAAGCTCATTATGAGGTTGGCATTCCTCAAAAAATATTGTACTCAGGTCAGCACATTTGATGTTTTAAATGTTCAGGTTAATGAAGAAGTGTGAATCTCTGAATCATGATAGTGTTATATATCAACATTACCCCAATAAAAAAAATACAATTAAAAAAATAAATTTTCATGTTAAAAATGGGATTGACAACTTGATCAATCTGTGATGGTTTCCTTAATGGGAGAAATTAGAATTATATTTCAGAGAGAGGACCTGATTTAAATTTGAGTGGTTACCTGAATGGTGGGAATTTTAAAATAGGTCTTTTCAACATATGTAAACAGGTCTGGCAAATTGTTAATGTGACTTCTTTATAATGATTATATACATTGTGGAAATGAAAGATAAACAGGCAAACCAATCAAAATGGAATTTGTGCCAAGCATGGATGATGAATGGAGAGAAAGATTGTGCATATAAGAGCAATAACAGAGAGGTTGATCCTATTATTATACTATTGCGACTTTCATATAAAGTCAGCTATATACCAGCTTGACAGGAACCTAAACTCTGGGGAAAGACGGAGTAATATCCAGATTTTAGTAGAACCTACAGTAAAGATATAAACACTTGCTGTATCCAACTTTGAGTCTTGACCGTTTTGTAAACCACATTTAATCTGGTAGGGGCCCAACAACACATTATGCCAGCTCTTAAAAAAAAAAGTCAGATTTGAAATAATAAATTTCATATATTCCTCTAATAATATAAATGTTAAAATTTATTCTAGATGTCCGTAAACCATAAATTTAGTGATGAAATTCGATCAAGTCTAGAAGGACATCCTTATATCCAATTGTGTATGGAATTCAACTGATGGAGACCAATTAATGGCTGTTTTCTTAATGTGTACTATATTTTTAGTGCTTGTAACTTTTGATTGTGTAAGTAATATTTCAGGTTTTAAGCTTGCTTAGAATCTTGTAAACAAAATTTAAATATTTGAAATGCTTTTAAAAATTATCTTATTAAGAGGGTCACTGATAGATTCAGAATCATCCTATAACTTTTGGAAGTACCCTTTTTTTCTATCTTATTATCATAATTTTCAGTGAAATACCTTAGAATGTTCTTTTAAAAAAAATCAGTACCACTACTGAACTTCATATACACAAAGGAAAGGTTAAATCATATTTATACATTGACTAGACTACAATGGATAACGACTCAGTAGTTTGCAGTTTTCATCAGTTACAATATATGGTATTAGGGATGGGCAGTGATGGCATACTAAGTAGAACCAGTTTTCATTTTCATATGTCATTTAAAAGAGTATCTGTAGGAAAATTTGAATTACAGTGAAGATTTTTCTGTGATTTCCTTTAAAAGTAATTTCCCTGTGTTTGCTTTCCTTATCTACTTAAATATCTCTAGACCACTTTAATCCTAAGGCTGCTAATTAACTGTCAATGTAATAAACACTCTTTTTTTCTCCTTGTAGTGAGATCACAGTGAGACAGTAGAATCCTCAAAGACAGAGAGTAAATATGTGTTAAACTGCAACTGAAAAAGGAGAGTTCAGGAAAAACTTTAAAATGCAGTTTTATGTTTATTTTTTATAAAGTGCTTAATATCAGATAAAATGTCAGAACACTGGCAGCCAAGAACATTTTAATCAAGGTTGGAGATGCTATTTAAGGTTATGGCTAATAAGAATAACTGAAAAAATAATTTGGATCAGTAATTTCATTTTTGAAAAATCTGAATCATTTTATTGAAGAGTGATATCTGCATCTGAATCATTTTATTGAAAAGTGTTATCTGTGATCAAATAGGTATAAAATTATATGAATTATTTGTTAACTATTTTCAAGCTTCACTGCAATAGTAACTTCATACTTATCCCCTTATTTAGGTCTACATAAGGCATAGTTTTCATGGTTGACTTTGTAACTTCAAAGTGTAGCATGTATGGGGCCTCCCTGATGGTGCAAGGGGTTAAGATGCAACCTATGAAGCTATCTGCAGCCACTGCAGCACGAGTTCGATTCCCGGCCAGGGAGTTACCCACATGGCGCAGCAGACCTTCCCTGACTCGCCCTGCTGCTCCCCTCAGCAGTGTATTTCAGTCAATCTGCCTGTTCTGCTCCCCACTCTGTCTCTGGTGAATCCTCTCATCCTCCACACCTCTGGTCTTTACCCCAGTTCTTGTATGCATAAATAAGTAAATCTTTAACAAAAATGTGGCATGTATACATAAAGCAACAAACATATAACCATGAAAAATTTCCTTGTCAATAACCTTCCCTCAGCCTGAGTGAAAACTATCGCTATATGCTGAAAATGAAATATTGAATAAATACTATATTGCAAGATTAGTAGTGAATCCCTTTAAGTGTTGAGTTGGAGATCATGATAACAATTCAAGTACAGAAAATCTGTGACTGATTCCCTTAAAATTGATTAGTATTTTGAATATTATGTCTGGGCTAGAAATACAAATTTAGGATGAGTATATAGGGAGTAAAAAAAACAAAAGTGCTCATGGAATAGCCTTCTGAAGGTATGCTGAGGAAAAAAAGAGAGAAATAGGTCAGAGGTAGACTAAGGAAACCAAATCAACAATTGGGAAGTAAGAAACAAAGAGTTACCTTTCAGTTTCCATTTCTGTTGCTGCACATAAAAGCAGACATCATTGTTGTGGCTTCTTATCTCTTATGTCACTAGTATATTCTTTCTTATTTCAGAGCCTATTATTATTATTATCTGTAGCTTTGCATACATCAGCTAACCAGAAGGACTCTTCTCCAGTTGCAGTGAACTCCTCTTTGTTTCATTAATCCCAAATTCTATCTCATGTTCATTTCTTGTTTTCTCTTGAGGAACCCATTCTATTGTTAAGCCCTACACATTCCACTATTTATAATTTCCCTATGTAAATCAGAATTTATGATCAATACCAAAATGAGATATAGGCAACAATTACAAAATGGAATACTGCATGTTAGTGTCATTAAATGTTATATTGAACTGAACTTGTTTTACTAAATGGGAATGGTTGAGACAGTTTTTCATATAGGAAGAAAACATGCATCCTTGAGAATTAAGATAGGCAGAAGAGATGCAAAAGAATAGCACACATAGATTTCAGGTGTCAGACAAAAATCAATGAGTTCACCAGCTCAGAGGCATAAGGATATGGCTCCTTTCAGTCACATAATTTCAGAGCAAAACGTTCAGATCAATACATGACATCACTGCAGTTTAGTTTATTCTAATAAGTATATATATAGTTATTTTTGGAAAAGGTGAAAAATATTATTGAACCAGATATTAGTTCAAATATTACATACATTATAAAATAAATATTTTATGTAAAATACTGAATTAGGCAAGATAAATTGAAAAAGACACTGATGCCTCAGAAAAATAACTCATTACTGTGCATCAGCTCTAAAAATAAAAAAAATTAAGTGAAATGTATATATATGTATGTATTTGTATATGTATATATTCATATATATAAACACACACATATATAGGGTTTTCTATCCCAAGTGCCAAGGGTGGTCTTTATCCATGCAAGTTTGTAGCATACAAATACCTAAGAACTAACAATACGCAATACAGTAATGAACAGGCTATTTCTTTCAGCTTTTAATGGCAAGATCTTCTAATGCATTATATGGTTCAAAGATTGAAATCACCATGCCATGGATACTGGTAGTTCTGATGTCCAGAACAGCATGGTGTCTACTTTTTCAGAAAACAGCTAACTCACTCAGTATCTGTGAAGACAGTGTTTTCTCTTATGATGTGATTATGATTTTCTTCAAACTGGTATAGATAAAGCTATGTTAGTGATCAAGAAGTGAAAGTTCTAATTTGTTACCCCTTAAGAATTAGAGAGAGAGAGAGAGAGAGAGAGAGAGAGAGAGAGAGACAGTGTTATTATGATATTACGGCTATGAAATTTATTTACAGGTGTAAATGTTCATATATGTTTTCATTTCTCTTAGATAGTTACCTGGGAGTAAAATGGTTGGATTATAGAGTAGATGTATTTAACTTTCTGAGAAACTGATGAACTTTTCTAAGTGATATACCATTTTGCGTTGCTGAAATGACTTATATCTCAGCATATTTTAATTGTGTAGAGTCATCCTTTATTTCTTTGTTAATTAAAAAAATCTACTTTTAAAAAAAGATGAATGGATTAGTTCTGATTAGGTTATATGTAATAGAACTTACAGAAAAAAATGATATTTGATTTCGGTTTTGATGGTACATTGGATGATAAGAGGTGATGTAAGAAATGTATGTGAACAAAGATGCAAAATAAAAAGATAAAAAATTTGCAAAAAAAAAAAAGAATTTTGTTTTTAACACCATTTTGTACATTAAAAATGGAAATCCCATAAAAGTAACTAAAACATGTCTAGGCAGAGGCAAAAATATCTGAAAAAAATTATAAAATTAGGAATTACTATGCATAAACATAAGAAAAAGTTGATGCAAGTTCTATAGCTCTTTTGAAGTTAAGTACAGCAGATAAATCAGGCAAATTTAAAATGAGTAAAAACAATGAGCTGGATTTCATTTTTCAGATGATCAACAAACTAAAGCAGTATCTCAACAATATGCAAACTGCTTAGGTATAAATGTGATCTATCTATCTATCTATCTATCTATCTATCTATCTATCTATCTATCTATATATATATATATATATAATACCAAGCAAACTGTAAAGTATCATAAGTATTAGTATTAGTTTTTGTCAAATACACTGAAAGATATTTTCCTTAAAATAACATTAAAAAAATTAAGTTTCATTAACTATTTTTTTCTTTAAAAATAAAGCTCTATATTTCTCCTCTGACATGTAAGAGTTGTGACATTAGCTGTCCCATCTTCATAATAAGAAAAAGCTGAAAACCTTCACACATCTATCAGAGAATTGAGGTCACAGAGCAAGTTGCTGTCCCACAAACTGCAGGACAGATAGAGATTATCACTGAGACTCACAGCTTATTTAGAGCACAAATTAATCACTCCTGGCCTCAGTGACAGTGAGCACACTTAAACTGTAATTGAAGAACTGCTGGAGGTTTAATATGGAGAGTCTCAAGAGTTAAAAAATTCCAGATTGTCCTTTGATAGGAAAGTCCCCATGAATTAAATTTCCAGGAGCCTCACCAGGTTCTCATTGTGAAGACTAGGAAAATTGCTTAATGCTTCCTGCATACTGTTTTGATTTCACAGCTTTATGATGAGATTTAAAATTGGTGTTCGTAAGTTCTTCAACTTTATTTCTCTTGAAAAATGGTTATGATGCTTCAATTTCCTTTGACTTTCTTTATAATTTTTAGTGTGTTAATACAGCGAAAAATGATGGTGGGATTTTGATAGACATTTCATTGGATTTATTCCAAAGGGAGGAGAATTAACTTATTAACACTGTTGAATTTTTAAATCTATATACAAAACGTTTTCCTTCATTAAATTAGGTGTTCTTACATTCTTTTCATCAATATTTAGAACTTCCCATATAAAGTTCCTTCAGCTATTTTGTTAAATTTATGCCTAGATATTTTGTGCTTTTATCTACTAAGATATTGTATTTTAAAATTTAAAATTTAATTATTAATTGGTAGCACAGATAAATAAAAATGGTTATGTGGATTTTGTGTATTTGATATTGCTTAATTCACTTGAGGAGTTTTTTATAGTTTCATTGTGTTTTCTTTTAAGATTTATTTTATTTGTTTATGCATATAAGAATTCGGGTATAGGCCAGAGGTGCAGAGGGTGAGAGGATTCACCAGAGACAGTGGGGAGTAAAACAGGCAGATCCACTGAAATACACTGCTGAGGGGAGCAGTAGGCAAGACAGGAGAGCTCTGCTGAGCCATATGGGTTAGCTCCCTAGTCAGGGATCAAACTCATACTGCAATGGCTGGCAGTGACAGGAGATAGCTTGTTAGCCCTGAGACTTAACTCCTGCACCACCAGGGAGGCCCTCAAAGTGTTTTTGATGAGGATTTTTGTATTAATTTCCTATTTTAGAGCAATTACAACAAATACAAAATGACAAGAAACTTTTTGGCTTAAAATAACATATGTTTATTATCTTTTAGGTATTGAAGATCTAGAAGTCCAAAAAAGGCCTTGCTAGGCTAATGCTAAGAGGCTGACAGATGTAATTTTTGAGGGTTCTAAGAGGAAATGAATTTCCTTCCTTTTTCCAGCTTCTAGATGTCAGTTGCATTTCTTGATTCATGGCCTCTTTCTTTTTATCCCAAGTTTGCTGCACAACAACTTCAAATCTCTGACTCTCTAGTCTCCCTCTTGTGACAATATCGGATGCACCTGCATAATCCAATGTAATCTTCCCATCTCAAGGTCAACCAATTAGCATTAATTCATTAATTCAGTCATCTACATTAATTCATCTGCAAACTTAATTCTCTCTTCTGATGTAATATATTCATTGGATCTGGGGATTAGGGTGAGGACATATTTAAGGAGTCATTCTTCTGGCTACCACAATTTTATCTTTGCAATCAGAGATTTTTTCAGATCTGTATAATTTTTATTTGCTTTTCTTGCCCTACTACACAATCTAAGGCTGCCAAAACAATGATGAACAGTAGTGGTACATGCTTGGCTTATTTCTGATCTTAAGAAGAAAGCACACATCCTGTAGCATCTTATGTATGTATTACATTTGATAAAGGAAATTTTCTGTTATGCCTACTTCTTAGGACTCATTTTTTAAGTATCATGAGAAGGGTTTGATTTTTGGCTCATTTCTTGGTCTTTTCTATTCATATTATCATTTTTTTTCAATTGCTAATACAGTGAATTACATTGGTTTATTTTGGATGTGAGCCTAGTCTTGCATTCCTGAGGTTAATCTAAGTAAGTCATATGGTTTTAGTTTTTTATATTTTGCTTCATGCTATTTGACAACAGAATTTTCCGTAAGTGACTGATAAAATCCTGGTTCCTGGTGAAAAATCATGTAACAGTGTACAGACTCCTTCATTTGAACATCCAAAATAGTGTTCAGATACCCTGTCAATCTGACTAGAGAGTCAGATTGGCTCTCTACAATTATTCCACTGTTCTTACTGAATTCCTCTTACCAGCGTATCTACCGTCATGAGCCCATGGTTTTTTTTTTTTTTTTTTTTTTTGTCTTTTTCTTCCCACAGACACAATTTTACCTTAGATATTTAGACAGTTGTTTGTTCTGTAGGCTAAATTCAAAGAAGTTATGGATTTCATGTTAGTTCTATTCTCTTTCTCTCTCTTTTTTAATTACATGAGTGCTAACAACATTTCTTCCAAATCTCTAAAACCATGGTGGGAGATGGAAGTTTATAATACAATTTAATTAGTGTATGTATCAAGATTAAGATGTTGATATAGCAAATTAACTTTACATATTGTAGTAGAGTGTTTTTTCTTTTGTTTTCTTTTATATGTAATTTATTCATGAGCTTCACTTGCATTGTTATGATACAATTTATAAAATAAGAAACCAAAATAACATATTCTCCATGGCAGAAGTATTCTCATTTTTCAGTGAAGAAACTGATAGACAAAGAGGATTTTTTTTTGCAAAGTTTATCAAGAAATTCGCATTGAAATTTATAAGTGTACTAAATTCTACTGCCTCCAAAATCCATGTTTTATTCCTCTATATTTTATGTATCAATACATTGCAAAAATTTTAATAAAAATAAAAATTGGATGTACAACAGTATGTTTATTGAACATACTGTATTAAACATTCACTCTTAATTAACAAGCCTTAAAGTTTGTGTCATGAGTCAATGAGATGCACAGTGCTTCATGGATGAGAAATGCATGATCTGGATATTATAACACCATCCTATTTGTCATGAATATTGCTTGCACATATGATATATTTAAATGAATCTATCAATGCAAAACACTTTATCATCAATAAATTTGTGGCTAGCTAGGAAATGAGTATTAGGAAATCAAGTTCTATTTATCTTTATTTTTAATCCTTTGCTTTCTTATTAGGGAAAATAAAGATTAAAGTAAATTGTAATACTAAATTCTATACTGCTGAATTACTTTATTACTAAAAACAAGGAAAAATATTTTCCTAGAATTTTATTTCTAAGGTTGTTTCAAACTGAAAATAGATTACTATGCTAGATATCAAGCCAAGCCTTCAAGAAAAGCACTTAACATTTTCACATTTTACTGACTAGTGTTTTGGATTGTTACTTTAAATCATAGCAGGATATTTTAAGCAAAATGATTTTATCTTGGCTTGAGAATTAGCCAACAGCAGAGCATTTTACCTGTAATCTCACTCAATGTTATTTTAATGGGCTAGCTCATGGTGGGAAAATGCCATCACAATTAAAACAAATATTTATGGTTTGTGAATCCTGTGCAGACTAACTAAAGAAGGATATCAACAGAAGTTATAAAAATATTGCACACTTGAGATAACCATAAAAAATTATGTGACATCTTTTATAACTCTTAGTTTATCATGTTCCCTATTTTAATAGATAATGATAACCAATTAAATATCATATCTACATGTTACCAAATGCTATTGTTCTTAACTTGAAAAGAACAATTTGTACTTCAAAGTTATAACTGCTCTCTTCTATATGGAATTCTATATCTATCTGTTTGCCCAAGTGTTCCTAATCCTTTGAACCAGATATTGATGTCATTTGAATCAAACTTCTGAATCAGAAACAACAAACTTGATGTCCTATTTCTAGAAGCCTCCTAGAATTAAATGAGAATTTCTAAAAGGTAAAAAGAGATAAGAAATCCCAGAAGTAGGTGACAGAGACACTCTGTACACTGATACTGACTTTATCTGAGCATGTGGAGCCCAACAGACAGCCAAGTCACTAATTCAAGTAGGAGGTGAATTATTATGTCTGCTAATTTCTGAGCCAGGACACCAGAATGCCTCCAAAAGAGCGACACTCTGAATGTAGCAAAAAATGCCAAGAGTTCACCAGCTCCCGAACATTTCGGCCAGGACCACAATGCTGTGATTGGCCAGTCTGCTTACAAAGTCAAGCTGGCCTGGAGGGATATGGAGGACAAATTCTCAGGTCCCCATTTATACCCTGCCTCTGTCTCCTTCTTCCAGTATGACTTATTGCACTTGGTGGTTCTGAAGACAGTCCAGGACCACTGCCACTTTTCCCAATTAGTCAATTAAGGAAAGTTCTAAATACCCCACCGCAGGCTCCAGGTCTGAGCACAGAACGGTGCTTGTGGAGAACCTGGCTGCTAAGGAAGAACTTGCCCCCTGCTCTTCCATTTCTGCATAGTTAACACTGAGTCCCTATTGGCTTTCTGCACAGAGCCGATTTGCTGTGCCCTGGAACTCCACTCACAACCTATCTCTTTAAAGAGTGGCCGACTTTCTGACAAAAGTGCCATTACAGAGCCCTATGAGACAGAAGCCAGATTCATGCATTCCCTGAGTGTGCACAAACAAGAGAAGTCTTACCTTAATCCTTGTCCAGGCAATCATCACTTCGGGCCACGATTGTCATGGGGATCAAGCAGAGGGCTGCATAGTTTCTGCAAGACAGGGCTGAGCACGGGAGGGCTATCCCGTGGTTAGTCACATTAATATGCAAGTTCAGCAAACAGATCAGGGTCCATCAGTGCAGCTCAACCTGTGCCAGATCCATAGGGAGAACCACAGGTTCCAGCTCCTGGTTTGTGAGGTCCTCATTCTTTGGGAGGAGAGTCAGCATTTTGAGAACTTCCTGGAGACCCCAAGATGACGCAGCATCATCATGGTAGCGGAGGGCTGAGAACCTCACCAGGCTCACCCCTTGCTTTGAGGTCCTGGATCTTGGGAACAATTCCTGGAACATCTGGGGTTGGCAAGGGGCTCCAGGCACAGGTGGCCTTCTTCTAAGAAGAAATCTGTATATCTCAAGATACACTAAATCAAAAAATAATAATAACTTTTTTATTACATTAAGTTTAGTTATCCAGATAGGTTCATTTCCTGCTGCATTGACTGAAATGTTCTTTCTCCTATCACCACCTTATAGAAACCCTATATTATTATTCACATTCTCTTAAAATATTTATAAATATCCAGTCTACTTTTTTTTCTCAATCCATCCATTTTGCTCAACAAGAATTCATTGAATGCCAATTATATATATATATATATATATATATATATTATTTTTTTTTTTTGTGGGAACCGGCCTGCAGAGGCTGCGGGCAGCCTTGAAGCCCAGCGCTCAACCGCTGCACCACCAGGGGAGACCCGAATGCCAATTATATTTGAGGATAGGTTCATGTAAAATAATTTTCTGGGGGCCTCCCTGGGGGCATAGGGAATTAAGTCTCAGACTTTCACTGCAACGGCCTGAGTCCGATCCCCAGGCGGAGAGATGACCCACATATGGCACAGCAGACCTCTCCTGTCTCAGCTACTGCTCCCCTCAGAAGTGTATTTCAGTAGATCTGCCTGTTCTGATCCCCACTCTGTCTCTGGTGAATCCTCTCACCCTCTGCAACACCTCTTGCTTACACCCCAGTTCTTGTATGCATAAATAAATAAAATATAAATCTTTAAAAAATAATAATTGTCTGATATTTCCATAGGCACTGTCACAATTCTTAGGAAATGTATGCTTTGCTAACATGTTCATTGCCTAACAATTTAGATACTGGCTGTCAAGACACTTTATTTCCAATTTAACAGGCAAGAAGTCAATGATATTCTTAAAATGTAGGATTTGTTTTCCATGCTTGTGGTGAAAGCTTCCTGGATGCTTCAAATATTATTGTATTAGTTCTGATACTGCATAAATTAGTACATGAACAAGAGAAAGAGCAAATCTTTCTCTTAAATCTTTTAAATCAAAAAAATAGTTCACTGAACTGTGCAACTAATTTTATTATTGACTTCAGTCTGTAACTTGGACCAGACGATATTCACAGAAATCAGAAAATTTGTGATATTTTCTTCCTCTTAAGAGGAAGCACATTTTACTGATAATTTTACTTAAAACTACAAAGTATCTGCATCCTCTTTAAAACCAAGCCAAATGATTTTAAATGAGTAAAGCTATTATTCCAAAGGCAATAATGTGGCTCCCAGTCCATAAAGGACTATCCACAAATCTCCCTGGTTAATCAGGAGGGAGGTCATGGCTTGGGAGAGATGACTGGTAAATGAAATTCACACCTAGTTTCCATAACTCTATGCCCTTTCTCAAGAACCTTGTGAAATCATCATCTACTTTTGCTCAGCACATTCTTTTCCTTATTTGTACTATTCACTTGTACCAACAGTTCCACAGTTTGTAAGTACTAAGGAGATAAAAATGTAAGAAAATCTTAGTTCATTAAATTTCTCTACAATTGTTTCTTTTTCTGATAATATTTTAGTAGATAATTAATTTTCTGCTCTGGATATGTTTCTTTCAGATTGAAAATGTGTATGAGTGAGTGTGTGTGTGTGTGTGTGTAAGAAATTTGAACTTATGTATGGTTTTTACTTAGGGACCTTGTTTCTCTAATATTGAAGTGTTTTCTCTATAACTGATTCTTTTATATGGCATTTCAAGTCATCTAAAGTATTGATTTTCAAAAATTCTTTTTCTGTTATGGCATTCTATAATCCTTTCATGGACTAGTGTGAATCATGCAGAAAATAGATTTGAACAAAAGTATCAGCACTACCTGTACACCAGTGCCATGGAAAATCAAGTCATGGCCACAGATTACAAAACCACAGCTAACTTAAAAGGAGAACTATGCACTGCAGGAGAACTTGAATAAGACCTTGTGTTTAGGTCAATACAAATTCATCTTAACTATTAGAAAGCAGAATAAAAGGGCACAGTGAATGATGACAGAATAACATCATGGGACATTCTCAGAGGACAGCAACTGCCATGATTCTGTTAGAGTATCAAATAATTTTTATTTAATAATATATTGTGTTATGAACTCTTAGGTTTTATAGTGAAATTTTCAATTTCTAATTTCTTAGTATGTAGTACTCTTTTAGAAAAATTATAAAGGTTAATTTCAGGTTTTTGAAACAAATAAAAAATTTAAAGTACAGTATAAACATTTGCATTCAATAAATAAAAAAAATGTTTTGTATGTCAACTGAGAAGGGAAATAATAAATTTGGGCCTTCCTGGTGGTGCAGGGTTTAATAAAGACATCAAGCGATCACCAGCCACTGCAGCAAGAGTTTGCTGTCCGGCCAGGGAACAACCTACACGGCACAGCAGACCTCTCCTCTCTCGCCTGCTGCTCCCCTCAGCAGTATATTTCAGTCAATTTGCCTGTTCTGTTCCCGACTCTATCTGGTGAATGCTCTCACCCCCCGAAACTCTGGCTTACACCCCAGTTTTTGTATGAATAAATAAACAAATCTTTTTAAAAAAGAAAATAAATTAAAACTTCATTACTTTATAATAAAATGCATGAAAGCAAAAAATAAACAAAACATGAAATAAACATAATAAAGCAAGGTAAATAGCAAATAAATTATATGCACAGCTAAGTACAAACATATATCCAAACTTGGAAGTTTTAAATATTTTTAATAAATACATTTCACAGTGGTTTTAAAATCCAGCTATATACCAC
The DNA here is from genome assembly GCF_964194135.1 of Talpa europaea. Taxonomy (NCBI): domain Eukaryota; kingdom Metazoa; phylum Chordata; class Mammalia; order Eulipotyphla; family Talpidae; genus Talpa; species Talpa europaea. Next base: position 47,597,350 of record NC_140068.1, on the reverse strand, counting down.
ATAAGGGAACAACAAGAAAAACATTGAATATAAAATACAAAAATTAAAGTAGTAGTAACACTTGAAGCAAAGATTACCTAATGAAAAAAAAATCCACAACAAAAATATTAACAGGAACTAAACTGCAACTCATTATAGGAATAGGCTGTGCCCATACTAATCTATTCCAATTATATGTCTGTATATGTATATGATATATATATCTATCTCACATACACACATTGGCTCATTTCAGAATATATCTAATTATATCAATTATACATACATAGAGAAAATCATTAAAATTATTTTTATTGCATAATTTGCTGATTAATTAATCTTTTAATAAAATATTATAAACCTTAGGTTCCTTTCTGTGTGCATGCATGCCTGTGTTGAGTTTCTAGATGGACTGAGTCAATTTGGTCTTTATTTGAGCATAAGCTCTACTAATCTGTTTTAATCAAATAATATTTTTTCCACCCTATCAATTAAAATTGTTCTAAAATATGATTCCTCTAACTCAAATCAAATTTACCTCAATGACTCTTTGAAGTTATTAAGAATTTTTATTTAATATTATATTGTGTTACGAACTCTCAGTTTGACACTCAAGAAAGAGCCTTTTAACATGAGACTAACTAGAAATTTCTACTTTCAATACATAACTTTTCTATTCTTCTGAGAATCAGAGGGGTAAAAGGAGCTGCCTCTAATCTCATTGTCTTGGTTCTTAGATCCTCCATACTTTCACTGTTTGACACTCAAGTTTATTTTCTCTTTTTCCTCAAAATTATCCTTCTCTCATATCCAACTCAGTCTGTTCAGTTTTTCAAAAACTATAGTCTTTTTTTGTCCCAGTCCTTTATCTCTAAAAGCCACTTTCTCTATGAATTTTTTTTTCTATTTTTCATTTCTTACTGACTCCTGGTCTCACTAGCAATTTTCAGTATTCTTTTCCATAGGTACAATCTATGCAGTTGTATTCAATTTTCATATGTGGAGAAATGTCTCCAATGAAACCGAAATGTTATAGCCACAGTGATCAATTTTGTATTTCAGAGTCATTCAAAGTTACAGAAAATAATTTAAAACCATAAAATCTTGCCTTCTGAAAGAATGGCTCACCAATGTTGTTTGTAGCCCAAGGGCACCCTTTTTACTAAATACAATGTTCCAATACCTATAGCATGAGGGTCTCTAGCTAACTGTTCATTCCTCTAAAGCAGGGCTACATTGCACAATGCTATTTTAACAGATGGTTAAGATAAAAGAAGGATGGGAATAAAAGTTTCATGTGCAATGATTCTTTTTTCAACTACTTTGCTTGCTAAACATACCTCCCTAAGATTGCAGGCCTCCAGGGCAAAGGCTTGTCTTCCTTATTCCTTTTGTGTGGCTACAATGAACAATAAATAATAGTAACTCTTAGCAGCACAGTGTACTTCTATACTATAGGCTATGTTTTTCAATCTATTGATTTTCTTTTTTTTTTAATTTTTTTAAATCAATCTATTGATTTTCAATCAGTTGATTTTACCTAGAATTTACGCCCTGGTAATATTTTTCTTTTCATTTGGCTATCTTTAAATAGATTATGTGACAAAGTTAGATCAATTTTCTCTTACAAGATCCTGACTGGATGACCTATTAATTTGAGGCAATAACATGGAAAAGAAAAAATCTTCCTCTTTATAATTCTATTGTAAAGCTCATTATAGAAAAAAAACGTACATTAATAGTAATTTAAGAATATGTTCATATTACTTATTTAATTTTAATTTAATTAGAATTAGATATGATTCTACAATATATTATGAGATCCCTCTTATTTCCTGCTTTTAAAAATCCAGATAATCATCAACACATAAATCAAGTTATTATTTTTACATGAAACACATGATGAGCTATTCAGCATTTCAGTAGAAATTAATTTGGGCATTTGAATTTGGGAATATTAAGGGCACTATTTAAGGACTTCATTCATGTCAGACTTTTGTAATAACAAATGACTGTTAACTCTCCTTATGCCTCATCTATCATAAGTATTCCTATCGATTGGTTGAGTAAAAAAGAACCTCCATGAGCAAAATCATGTAGCTATCAGGTGTGCAAAGAAAGATTTCTTTTGATGTCGGATAGTTCGATTATAATCTATAATGACAATATTAAACACAAAAAGTAGATAAAAAAATTTTTGTATAGCCATTGCATTATTATTTGCTTTCCCTTTTATGATTTTTTCTGTTACAAACACTACCTTCACTATTTACTTATCTATTTATAATCTGATTTTATATTTACAAAGCCAAACTTTAAGCTGGTGAGAACAATTGATACTCAAAATAGCAGAGCAGGAATACTGTCCAAAATTAAAATTCTTAAATTTCTTTGGCCCATAGTGCACATACATGGAATATTTTCATAACATGAATATACCTCATAAATTTAACATCTGAGGCTATGTAATTGTGAATAGCCCAATAATAATTTTAAAGGAAACTCATTTCATATACTTGACATTACAATTAGATATCTCCTACCATACAGGAATCTTTAATATCAAATCACTTTTGTATCATGTAGAAACATGTGTTCTAATCTATTAGTGGGACAAGATAAAATGATACAATTTACTAAAATTATTAATTGCATTATTTTTGAATAATCTATTTGTTTAAGTCTAACTAATATGTTAATAATTTATCCTTAGTACTGATTTCTCCCACTGTTTTGGTTCCTTATAATGAAATTTGCTTTTAAAATGTTTTGCTTCCAAAACAAACAAAGCACTACTAGTATTCTATAAAACAGTAAGCTGCCAAGGGTGTTGGGTGTTTCTTTTCAATTCTCAGGCCATTGAAAGTTCTTAGTGTAGAGGAACTACAGCTTCAGACTGGGCTGTAGGATCTAGATTAACACATCATAGTAAACTATACTGCAAGCAAAACAATCAACAATCACATGCTACTATGTTCTGATTTGAATACTGGTATTGTTAATTCCCATATGAATTCTCTTTCTTTTATTAATATTATGTCCAGGCTCTTATGAACTTCTCCTCAGAGGTGTGGTCTCACTTTGAAGAACAAATTTTCCCAAATGCAACTGATCACTGAATCTTATAAAATCTGACTTTAAAATAGATCTTCTTCTGAGTCAGTGCACCTTACCATCATCACATCAAACCAACAGAAGTGTGTGCCTATTCTTGATGTGAGTTCTAAAATAACCTCCTCATGGGCCACAAATTCTCTTTTGCTTCCTTACCATCTGTTCATCTGTTCATCACAGCCTGCTCATGTTCAGAGTCTAAGTTTCATCTAGTCAATTTTCACACATTAAATTGTAGTGTCATAGTGTCATACCATTGCTCTTAGGATATATTCCAAGACTATTATTTTAGCATTGTTTTCTATCATATTTTCCCCCATCACTGTATACTCACACTGGCTGGCTTTCAGTAATTGTGACATTTACATATCAGAGATGTTCAACACACATTCCCTTTGTTGTAATAATTGCTATTTCCTCAACCACCCGTATCTTCCTAAATTAACTCCTATTCATATCTTATGTGAAGGCTGAAATGGCATTTCTTAATGACCCTGATCCCCAAACTCAGAATGTCACATTTTAGCACCCATTCCAATATTAAAGAATGAATTATGTAATTATTTTTACTTGAAATATCTTGTTTGGGGCTCTTTCTCTTTCTCTGCCTCTCTCTGCCTCTGCTTTCCTCCCTTCTTCTCTCCTTCTCTCCCTCTCTCTCCCTTTTTATATCAAATATTGAGTGGCAATCTCATTATCCTTTGATAGCCCAAGTCATCTATTATTATAGTCATTTTAAAGAAAAGTGAGGCTCAGAACATATAAGTGATGTCATTGAGCTTGTAGAAATAATAATATATCAATGTTGGAACACTGATCACACTCCAAATATAATTATTTAATCAGTATAATATGTTGATATAAGCATGTCCTTGATAAATGCATTTTATCTAAGATATTAAAAGCAGTTTATCTGCCCATCAAATTATTTGAGTATAAAGCCAGCAGAAGCAGACGAGACGAGAACAGGGGGAAATATCAAGAAAACATCAAAATGCAAAAATAAGACATTGAAATTATAAATAATTATATCTTATATGAAAGGAAAAATAAAACTTTTAACTTATGAATTAAAAGAGCACCTTTAGTTTTTTCCTAATACAGGCAAACACCAAATATCTATAAAAGATAAACTTGTAATAAAATAAAATGTTAAAATAGGCAAAGTTGGTGAACAGAATTAAATAACAAAATTCAAGCGAATATTAACTTGATGTTATTACACAGTTTGCTGATATAAGACAAAACCCAATAAGGATATTATAGTCATGAATGCTCACATTCAAAACATCACACTGAAAATTTTTAGATTTCAGCAGGAAGCTGATATTTTGAAATAATTGGTTAAAGTATAAAGAAACAGAATAAGTGTCTAGACTATTATTTTGTAAAATGTTATGCTGGAGACGTTTAATCACTTTTTTTATTGCATACATTTCTTTAATTTTTGCTCCTTCCCAATTCAAATAAAACAAAAGCAAATGTACATATAAAAGAAAAAATCCACAGGGATAGATATATGAAGCAGAGATGACAGACGATGAGAAATGCCAATAACATTTGCAAAAAGAAAAAATAATGTACAAATAATAATTAACATTGGGCTTACATGTATCACCCTGTCTGAACAGTACCTGGGTGGTATGAGTAGATGGAAGATAGGCCAAGAATCCTGTAGTTTCCTTCCACAGAGTTCTCAAAAAATGCTCGGTGATTTTGGGGCAGTGCAACTCTCCAAAAATATGCCTGCAAGGGAGAGCTGCTGAGAATAGGACTGTTCAGAAGTGCATGAAGAACACTGACAAACACTGTGACTTAGGTACTGCCTTTCTCCACTGCTGTTGAATAGGAAATTTACTCTTGGGAAATGCAAATAAGAGAAACTTTGTCGTAGGATCCACTAAAACCTGTTTAATGTAGGAAGAGTTCCTTCATTTCATGAAACTGCCTTTACACTTCATATCCACTAACTGCACAGGCCTCTTCAGGAACTGGCCAGTTTGGAAGAAAATTCCTACAAATCTAGATTTTAGTGTAGATGAGATGGGAATGAGTATTCCTCATACAGGAACTTGATCTTACCTGCAAAGTGGATTTAAAACCCCATTGATTGATAAACTCTATTCACACATCTGAGTTTTCTATCAGCCTATAATGCCCACTTTATAAGTAAAAACACAACCATCAAAAACCCATGGGAAAAACTATCAGATGTTGAAGAAACATTTCAAATAAAAAAGAATGAAACAACAATAAAAAAGACATAACTCATTTGAATAATATATTTATATGACGATTATATTTGTGTTCATATATCCTGATAATAAGAACAATTATGTGATAAGAAGAATAATCACATAATTGTTCTTATTACAATGAAGATTTAAAGATAACATTTTGTAGCACAGAGTAAGAGCATTGTATTTTATACTTTCAAAAGCTATACTTTGTGAAAATTCATCACAGAAAGGTCATTAAAACTTATGAAGTCTCAGAAAACATTTTCCTGTTTGGACAAATCCATGTTGTTTATTATTGAGTGATGTGTCAGGATGTTTCTGTCAGTTTTGCTAGAAATATGCATTATTCTCATTTATAATCAATAACTTGAGTGGAGAATAACACCCAGAGAGAAAATGAGAATACTTAGCTGCTTGCTTTGCCATGCTATGTCATTTAACCACATCATTCAAGCTTATTTAATATGATGCCATACAGAAAAGTCAGAATAGTACTTCATCATTAGCTTTCTATTTCCCTTGGGCATTTTTGTTTTTATGAGGGGTACGATATCTTGCTAAAATGTCTTCCTATATTGAGACTACTCTAAACCATTAAAATTTTAGTTTAAGTGGATGTAACTATGAGAAACTCCTAACCTACTAATGTCCAACACTGAAGAAACTCATAGACATACAACAATCAGTCCTCAAACTAGTATATATAAAGATAAAATAAAAATACATTCTGAATAAGATTGCTCCCATAAAATATTAACATTCCCTTCACTGTAATCTTTTTTTTAAGATTTATTTGTTTATACAAGAACTAGGGCACAAGCCAGATGCACGGGAGGATGAGAGGATTCACCAGAGACAGAGCAGAGAACAGAACAGGCAGACTGATGAAATACACTGCCGAGGTGAGCAGAGGGCAAGACAGGAGAGGTCTGCTTGCCATGTGGGTTGCTCTGAGGCTGGCGGGGATGGAATTAGCACTGCAAAGGCTGCAGACAGCTTCACACCACTCCGCTCAACCGCCTGCGCCATAGGGAGGCCCCACTGTAATCTTAATGTGGATCATCATCTTTGTTCATCAATATGACTCTGAAGATCCACTGTGTCCTTTCTACTGGGCCCCCCACAGACCACCTTTCAGCAGCAGCCAGTATCTTATGATGTACATCAGGTCATACTGCAGTCATGGCCCACATGACAATATTTCAAATGACAGACCACATGTACAAGGTGGCCCCCAAATTCCTATTGCCAAAAAAGTCATACATATCTCGTTTTTGTATTTATTTCATACTTAATTTAAAAAGAGACAATAGTGTTTTATAACACAGTATAAGGTGCAACCTTTCACAACCCTTCAGATGTACCTGACCACATCGCGCTCACCAAAAGGTTCCTATAGTCCTCCAACATTGTCTATTGGCTCCCCCTCTTGGCTTTGCAGTTCAACTGATAATTTCAGTTTTATAGCTGGATTATTGTAAATGACCACTTGATCATGATGTGTGATCCTGTTAATGTATTGTTGAATTCAGTTTTCTAAGATTTTGTTGAGGATTTTTGCATCTACTTTCATCAAGAATATTTGGCATGCAGGTTTCTTTTTTTTTGTGATGTCTTTGTCTGCTTTTGGTATCAAAGTAACGTAAGCTTTGTAAAATGTGCTTGTAAACATTTCCTTTTTTTCAATTTTTGGGAAGAGTTTGAGGATAGGTATTAGTTCATCTTTGAAGATTTGATAGAACTCCATAGTAAAATTTTCTGGTCCTGGGTTTTTGTTTTTTGTTTTTTTTTTTTGGTGGAATTTTGATTACCGTTTCAATATCTTTGGTTGTTACTGATTCCTTCAGATTTGCTAATCTTGATTCAGTCTTGGGAAGTTTTATGTTTGTAAAAGTTTTTCTGTTCTAGGTAATTCAATATATTGGCATATAGATGTTAATAACAATCTCTTATGATTCACTATATTCCTGATATGTCTGTTGTTGCTTCTCTTTCATTTCTGGTTCTATTTAGGGGGTTTTCCCATATATTGTGTGTGTGTGTCTGTGTGTGTGTGTCTGTGTGAGAAAGAGAGAGAGAGAATGCCTGCCTACCTAAACATTTGACTATTTCGTTTATCTTTTTTTAAGAATCAGCTTTTGCTTTCAAATATTTTTTGGACTGTGTGTTTTAATTCTATTTCATTTGTTTCTTTTCTGGTTTTTATTATTTCTTCTCTTTTACTAACTTTTGGTTTTGTTTATTCTTTTTCTAGTTTCTTAAGGTGTAAGGTTAGATTTTTATTTGAGCCTATTTTTTCATCTTAATGTGGGCTTGTATTGCTATATACTAATCCCTTAGTATTGCTTTTGCTGCAGTACTAAGAAATTTTCATTCATCTGCAGGTATTTTAAAATTTCTTCTTTGATTTTCTGATTAATGCAATAGTCATTCAAGCAGTATGTTCACTCTCCAAATGTTAGCAGCTTTTCCTGCTTCGTTTTGTGGTTGATTGCAAATTTAATACCATCATGATACAGAAGATACCTGAGATGACTTCAGTCTTCATGAATTTATTGACTTGTTTTGTGATTCAACATGCATTCTACCCTGGAGAATGTTCCATGTGCAATGTCCTATAAATATCTATGAAGTCCATGTTGTCTAATTCCTCATTTAACACTAGTTTTTCACTGTGAATTTTCTGATTGATTTGTCCATTCCTGAAAGTAAGATGTTGAAGTTCTCTAAAGCTATTATGTTGTTGTTAATCTCTTTTTTTCAGATTTATTAGTAGTAACTTTTTATATTTTGATCCTCCTTCATTTGGTGCACATAAATTAATGAAGACTTTGTCTTCCTGATGTATTATTTGCATAATAATTATGTAACATCCAACCCTGTCTCTTGTTACCTTTCTTAGCCTGAAGTCTGTTTTGTCTGATATAAATATACCTGTGCCTGCCTTTTAGGGGGAATCCCATTTGATTGTATGATTATTTTCCAACTTTTAACTTTGAGCTTGTGTTTAACTTTGGCATTCAGATGAGTCTCCTGGAAACAACAGAAAGATGGCTTGTGTTTTGTTATCCAATCAGCCACTTATGCTTTTTAATTGATGATTTCAGTCCATTTAAATTTAGGGTGATTCTTGATATCTAAGAGTCTGCTACTGCCATTTTGTCTTTAGTTTTCATCTACTTTCTTGCTCAGTGTTTTTATGGATATTCTCTTTGAGTTAAATAAGAGTGCTTCTTTCAACATTTTTGTAGGGGGAGGTCAGTATTTGCAAACTTATTTAGCTTCCATTTGTCTGGGAAAACCTTTATTTCTCCCTCAGATCTTGTAAGATTCATATATTTCATATTTACCAGGTCTCTTGATAGCATCATTTTCCCTTACACTTGATTTAATCTCATGTTTTGTTCATCCTAGCCCCTAAGCCAACAAAATCACATAATGATGAACATATCTCTGTTGTTCAGCTGTGATGCATCACTGTACTTCTTTGTTGAACTCACCAATGGATTTCTACTACAAATTAAGTAATAGCTTTCCTTTCCCCATAGACATGGCCATATATGAAATGGATAAGGTTTCCATTTTTTCATCCTCTCCCAATTCACAAAGCACATCTACTTTGACCTTCTTTTTGTCCCTGTATCAAGCATTTGTACTTATGTATGGCTTTCCCCCAAGAAGCATATTTGCTCCAGGTTCATGCTTTGTGTCTCAATGAATATGTTCTTGCCATGAAACTGTACAATTGCCAGTGAATTCTGTTATAGCGACATTAGAATCTTGCTTATTACCATTGTTATCCAGTAGCTATGGAGTCACCTAGGCCTCTTTTCTGTTCACCACATCTCATGTGAATGAAATTAATTGATAGATCCTAAATGAGATCCTGAATTTTTGCAGCCAATGTATTTTTAAATATATTGCTATTTTTTTTTTAAATATTTATTTATTTATTTTTAGATTTATTTATACAAGCACTGGGTACAGTCAGAAGCGCGGGAGGGTGAGAGAATTCACCAGAGCCAGAGCAGGGAGCAGAGCAGGCAGAAGGACCGAAGTACACTGCTGAGGGGAGCAGCGGGCGGCAGGAGAGGTCTGCGCGCCATGTGGGACCCTCCTCTGGTGGCCGGTGAGCAGCCGGGGATCGAACTGGCGCTGCAGAGGCTGCGGGCAGCTTCGCAACCCAGCGCTCAACCGCTGCGCCACCGGGGAGGCCCAAAAAAAAAAAATAAATAAATAAATAAATATATTGCTATAGCTTTATAACTTCTCCTGCCAAAAAAGATTTAGAAGAGTCAACCCAAATTATATAGATATAGGTGGATATAAATAGATATTGATGAAAGATAGGTAATTGATTGGTTAGTCAGCAATTAGATAAAATGAAGTGCTATTACAGTGATGATAATATTTATCTATACACAAGGGTCTTAGATAAAGACAAGGCCTTCGGAAAATCTTTATACATGTTCAGGTCAATTCTTTTTTATTAGGTCTAGACAGAAGGCAAGTGTTTGGTTTTTGCATGACAAATTTCATTTTTGTTTGTCTTTTTGAATGTATTCAAGGAGGGTACATCCTTCTGACGCTAGGCAAACTTTATTCAGTTTACTGGGTTTTCTTTGCCATTAGTTCACACACTAAATGTTCCTAAACATACTTTGAGATATTTCTGAGATTCTCTTCCTTTGTAAAGCTCCAAGAATACTAACTATAATTCCATAAATGCCCTCAAGTGCATAGGGCATTTTAGTTATTCACTTAATCATTTTCATTTAACAATTTTCTAAAGTGTCCAACTTGATCCTAGACACTATACTAGGCACTGGGCACAGTCCAGTAAAACAGAAAGTGAATTAACTATTGTATTCTGTATAATTAATGCCACTATCTATATTTGCAGAAGTAAAGAAGTGAACTCTCCATAATGAGTGGGGATCAGGGAGATTCAAAGGAAGAGATTACTTAATTCTAAAACAATGAACTTTGTCTAAGAAGACTAATATGAGATGGAATATTTATGTCTTCAATTGTTGGTCTATTCTAAATGCATAGGTTTCCTTACGTAATTAAATGAATGCACTTGTATGTGAATATGTGGAATGATTATTTTATATTGGTTCATGAAGGAGAATTTGGTGGGGTTCCCTTAAATTAATATTAGTAAGTGGCCTGGGAAACATACAATACATAATACTTATTTAAAGTGATCTGTGTAAAGTTATATTTTTGTATCTCCTTTCTAACTACCTATTCCTGATTGGTTTATTAGCTCCTCCCATCATGGATGTAATCATTTCCTGCACTAAGTTCCTTCTGTTCTAAACATTCAGAGTGCTTTATGTTTTAATAATTGGATCCTGACTGATATATAGACTTCAAAGTATTTCCATAAACTTTATGTTTATATATGCTGCCAGTATTTAGCAATTTATCCCTGAGGAAATATAGCTGAATACAATGCATAATAATCTAGCTCTAATTACTATCAGATACAAATTGTGAAAGCTTTGGCATAGAACCCTCCTCCATACTTCATAGCATCTGTGTATTTATTGATTCCATCTGTGAAGACTGCATAACAACTCATGCTCTCCCTGCGACCAGATGTGGACAGTCATACTGAATATCAACTGACACATCAAAACTACAAGAGCTCAACATAAGAACATGACAGGGCCAGTCAAGTAGACCCTGAATCATAGCTTAGTAAGTCTGAAAACTACATGGATAGCCTGTGGGAACCTGTGGGAACTGCACAACTGACAGAACTGAAACACATCATGAGAAAAGCCGTGCTATACTTCTATCAGAAATGTGAGCAATTGATGGGCTTGAAATTGATCATGTGTAGATAGTTACTGAATATGATAGCATTCTATTGAAATAGGGCTGATACTTTAATAAATATGATGTTGAGGCTTCAGTGTCTACTTTTCCGCTGTCATTATATCAAGGATTGGCATACATATTTAAAAATATATAACCTGGGGCCTCCCCGGTGGCGCTGCGGTTGAGCGCTGGGTTGCGAAGCTGCCCGCGGCCTCTGCGGCGCCGGTTCGATCCCCGGCTGCTCCCCGGCCACCGGAGGAGGATCCCACATGGCGCGCAGACCTCTCCTGCCGCCCGCTGCTCCCCTCAGCAGTGTCCTTCGGTCCTTCTGCCTGCTCTGCTCCCCGCTCTGGCTCTGGTGAATTCTCTCACCCTCCCGCGCTTCTGACTGTACCCAGTGCATGTATAAACAAAACAAACAAACAAACAAACAAAGAAAACATGCCTCTATAAAAAAAAAATAAATAAAAAAAAATAAAAAAATAAAAAAATAAATAAAAATATATAACCATATCAAATATTGACATGTTGGCTAGGTTTCATACCTCATCCTTGGGCTCTGGATTACTAAAGGTATCTGGGACCCCTACATTTAGTTGGATTCAAGTTTCTGCAATGTATCTCTTCAGCCCTTCAGTAATTGTTAATACATCTTCTTCATGACTTCAGCCTCACAACAGATCTTTTCTCTTTACTTTTTCGGACCCTAGCAATAATCATCCTTTTACTTGCCACCATTTTCCCACTGTAAACATAGTTGTGGAACAACCAACATCACATACAATGTTATAACACTTTTTGCTTTGAATAGGAGATACCACATGCAAAGTTTTATTATTTATGAAAAAGAACAAACCTAAATTTACATTTTCTCTATGTGAATTTCCCCTTCAAGGTTAACTATAACCCTGTTCATTTAACTAGATTTAAAATATATTACCCTTGTCAATGTAGACTATAGTGATTTTCACCATATAATTTAAATAAATAAAGAGCATTTTATACTCAAATGTGTTTGCTTTGTAATATTTTTGTTAATTTATACAGGGAGACACAATTTTTATTTGATTTTTTTTTCTCAAATAGAGTTTTATTTTTTGTTTGCCAAATTTATTCTGCTCCACTGCAGTTGCATAACCTAGTCAGCACAGCTGTCTCTGACCATAGCAATGTCCTGAATTATATTGGGATCTGTCTTTCTCCAATTGAGAAAATCATGCAGTGTCACTTCCCTTATCCATTCTTAGCTTCTTATTTTTGGTCATGAGTCATTTCATAAATGAGGTTTGAATTCTGTGGAGGAAAATAGAGCTCCAGTTTAGCACAAATAAATATTCCAGGTATTACAAAGTTACTGAGGTTTCCTGTATTCTATAGTCCCTCGGTTATTTTGCAAAAACATTTCTGTTTCTTTCTGGCACTTTGAAATGTAAAAAAAAATGTAAATAAATCACATAAATATGACCACTAGGCACAATCAGGACTTCAGAAATTAAAAAAAAAATAAACACAAAATAAAGTAATACCTGGTAATGTATATCATCTATCAAGTGTATAAATATTAAGCAGTAATCATAATGATCAAATCATAGTGATGATATTTAAGTAAACCATTATTGATAACCTTTTAAAATTAGAAATACTTTCTGAAATCTTAAAAAAATCTGCATAAATATTTTAAAATGACCAAATTCTTGTACTCACTGAAATCATATAAAATAAGAATATACAAAGATATATTGTCAAATATATTGATAATAGCTAATCTACTAATCTATGAACTACTCAGATATTCTAATGAAAGGAATGTCTAAGTAAACTAGAGCCAAAGTACTCAAGATGAATTCCTAAGGATTAAATGGGAGAATCAGGATTAAATGGGAGCATTTTATAAATGTAAATTCCAGATCCACTCAATCAGAATTGTAAGGCTGGATCAAGGAATCTAATTTAATGAACTTTTCTAAAGAATTTAGGATAGGTAGAATTTGGAAGCATTGAACTAAGGTATATCTTTTTAAAAAAAGTCACTAAAATTAATTTTGTAAATTTATATATATAAGCATATTATATATAAACGTACATTGTATTATATATATACATGATATGTATACACAGACACACACTTTTAAAAGTCTATGCTATCCCTGCTAGCAAATACCAGGATCCTGGTTTTTTCAAAATACATGAATGCATAGAGAACTGCAGTGATGAACGTGGTATGGCATATACATTTATCTAGGTGAAGGTGTACTCGTGAAAGCTATGTAGTATTGTGAACCAATGATGTGTCAATTTTTAAAAATTCTATTTGGTGAGCAAAGAAAGAGAAAATATTACTGGAGAAGAAAGGACTTGAAATATATGAGGGAAAGAAAAATACTTCAATAAAAGAAAAAAATCCTTATTTTATAAGAAAATATAAACTTACAAAGCAATTTTCTGATAGAGTTAAAGATTTACAAAAAATAGTAAAATATAGGAAGGAATTCACTTGATATAAATTTTTTGCCCAAAGACACATTCATACATGGAAAGAAGGAAACCAATGTAGCAGCCACTGATAAATATGGCTGATCCAAAATACAAGTTTATATTATTCCATTCTTGCTAACTCATGTAAAAATATCACAGGTAAAAAGAAAAGTACAGAAGCTGACTACAGATGAGAACTATAAAAGAATTGAGAAATCATAAAGCTAATGAAACTCCTGCTGAACATAGCATATTTTAGATAATACCTATAAAAATGAGACCTGTCGGAGCAACATGGCGACAAGGAGATGCTGCGAGTAAGATCTCCCATTAAAAAAAGTTAATAGGGAGGAAAAGCGGCAGGTCCCAGTGAGAACTGGGACAGGGAAGATAAACGGAGGACTCCAGCAAACTACCCGAAGAAGAAAGTGGCCATAAAAGAGGACTAGAAGGGAGGAAAGCGCAGAACCCTGCTCCCCTCCCCCACCCACAGAGTCGGCACTCTCTGACCAGCAGAGAGGAGGAAAAAAACAAACTAAAACGACCAACAAGAACAAACTACGCAGCAAGCGGGACTGTGAGTGGAAAGGAACTATTGCAGCCACCACACCCCGTGAACGGGAGCTGTGGAGAACCCTGCAGGATTCGCCGCGGCGGTGAGCGAACGGCTCCGGGCGCCATTAGAGAAGAACAAAGAGACTCTGGAGACACGCACACAGCCCCTGGCGGCCATAAGCTTGCGCAGAAAAGCAGCGCGCTTGGCGAGCTTGAAAAGCAAACGCGGATCGGGATCGCGGCTGCCCAGGTCCCCGCGCCTGTGACCTAGGCTTGCAGGGAGACGTGTGGAGGCCCTCACTGGGGTGAAAGTCCCTCACTGAGTAAGCAGGAACCAGGCGCCCAGGTACTGAGCAAGGTGCAAAAGGCGCCATTCCCGCACCACTGAACTGGGCTACAGCCCGCGTCCTGGACCGGAGGGCTTTGGAACTGAGACCCAGGGCACGAAATTCAGGGCGTAGGTTCAGGATGGTGGGGCACAAGGCAGACACAGCACCCCAAAGCCGTTGAGGTTTACCCTACCATTCCCACTCTGTTCCCTGTCCCACGGGGTGGGGGGAGGCGAAAAACAGCCCCCCCAAGGACAATAGGAGAGATCTCTGGCGCCACCTAGCGACCAGGAAAAAAAGAGTCACTAACACCCCATAGAACAGGAAATTTCTTAAGACTGCTTGAAAAGGGCAGAAGGCTCCCGGAGGAGACAGTGGACAGCTGGGAAGTTAGCCCACGCCAGGCCCCTTCCGACCAGCAGTCTGAGCCCACGGAGGGAACAGGCACCCATGGCCGGGGCAGACCAGGAGCGCAGAAGAGTGTGCCTGAGACCGGAAGCGCAGGGACTGAGTCCCGCGTTGCCATTTTAGAATAGGGACATTTCTTCAGTAAAGACTGCCTGAAACCAGCAGAAAGCTCCCTCAGAAGCCAGAGATGGCTCCTGGAGGAGCCAGAGGGGAGCGGAGAAGTTCACCCAAGATGCCGGCCAGTCCGAGCAACACAGTGTCCCAATGCATATGACAAATTAGAAAACAGACAGTAGGGAGTAGAAGAACCACACGCAACCTAAGAACTCCTCAGGAAAAAAGCACACCACAAAAAGAAAACCACCCTCCAGATTACAACGACAGTAACTTGGAAGAACTTCTGAGACTTCCAGAAAGAGAATTTAAAATTGCTGTGATTAAAAAACTGACAGAAGTCATAAAGGAAAACAATGATATGAGAAAAATAATCAACGATCAGAAGAATGAAATTGAGTCTGTAAAGAGGGAAGCAAAAGAAACACAGGAGATCAAAGAATTAGTGGAGGAACTAAAGAACTGGGAAAAGCAATGAAAGCAGAATAGATGAAATGGAAGAATGAATAAGTACTCTTGAAGACACAGAAATAAAAAGAACCAAAACAGAAAAGGAAAGAGAAGTACAAAGGAAAAAGAATGAAGAAAGATTTCGGGAACTATCTGACTCCATGAGGAAAGGAAATATAAAAGTTATAGGAATTCCAGAAGGAGAGGAGAGAGATGTAGGAACAGAGAAAATATTCCAGGAGATAATTGAAGAGAACTTCCCAAATGTGAAGAAGGAGCTGAAAATTGATATACAAGAAGCAAGAAGAACACCAAACTTCCACAACGAAAGGAAAAATACAGCAAGACACATAATAGTAAAGCTCCCAAGAATCCAGGACAAGGGAAAAAATAATGAAGCTGGCATAATAATGAGGGAATAAACAGATGATAATAAAAAAAACAGGAATGAGGGAAGAAACAGATAACATTCAAAGGAAAACCAATCAGGCTGACATCGGACTTCTCTGAAGAAACACTACGGTCAAGGAGAGAGTGGAGGGACATAGTCAACAGACTCCAAGAAAACAGATGCCAACCAAGAATAATCTATCCCGCAAAACTCTCCTTCCTCTCTGAAGAAAGAATAAGGACCTTCCCTGACAAACAGAAACTCTGGAATTTCATTAAGACTAAACCCCCACTCCAAAAAATACTACAAGGAACCCTAAAGCCAGAACCTCAGAGGGACGAATAACAACAAAAGAAGGCCAAAAAAAAAAAGTTATTAAAAGAATAAATAAATAAAATCAAAGGAAAGATAAACACAATGGCAAATATAGATGCTAACATATCAATATTAACTCTAAATGTAAATGGACTAAACTCTTCAATAAAAAGACACAGAGTTGCAGACTGGATTAAGAAACAAAACCCAACCTTTTGCTGTCTCCAGGAAACACATTTAGCTACAAAAGATAAAAATAGGCTCAAAGTTAAAGGATGGAAAACAATCCTACAAGCAAATGGACCAAAAAAGAAAGCAGGAACAGCTATACTTATATCAGATAAAACAGACTTCAAACTCAAAAAAATAAAAAGAGACCCCAATGGTCACTACATTATGATCAAGGGGACAATACTTCAAGAAGAAATAACACTCATTAACATATACTCACCAAACAAAGGAGCACCAAAATATATCAGACAACTGTTGTCCTCTCTGAAAACAGACATCAGAGAAAACACATACGTAGTGGGAGACTTCAACACACCACTATCAACAATGGATAGATCAACAAGACAAAAAATAAGTAAAGAAACTAAAGCTCTAAATAAGGACCTAGAGCATTTGGGCTTAACAGACATCTATAGAACACTAAACCCCAAGAAAATGGAGTACACATTTTTCTCAAGTGCACACGGATCATTCTCCAGGATCGATCACATACTGGGGTACAAGACAAACATCAACAGATACACAAAGATTGAAATCATACCAACCATCTTTTCTGACCATGAAGGCATCAAACTAGAAATAAACCATAAAAGGAAGGCAAGGAACTTTCCTACCTCATGGAGATTAAAAACCACACTACTGGAAGACCACTGGACTAATTAGGAGATCAAAGAAGAAATTAAAAAATTCTTTGAATTGAATGACAAGGAGGACACCAATATCCTAAATGTATGGGATGCAGCAAAAGCAGTAATAAGAGGAAATATATAGCAATAGAAGCTCACATCAAGAAACAAGAAAGAACTCAAAGAAACAACCTAATATCGAAGCTCAGAGATCTAGAAAAAGAACAACAAAAAAACCCCAAAACCAGTAGAAGAAAAGAAATAATAAAAACCAAAGCAGAAATAAATGAAATTGAAACTAAAAATACAATCCAAAAGATCAATGAAACCAAGAGCTGGTTCTTTGAAAAAAATCAATAAAATAGACAAACCCCTAGCCAGGCTCACAAAGGAAAAAAGGGAGAAAGCACAAATAAACAGGATCACAAATGAAAGAGGAGAAATCACAACGGACACAGCAGAAATCAAAAGAATAATCAGTAACTACTATGAACAGTTATATGGAAACAAGTTCAACAATCTAGAGGAGATGGACAAATTCCTACAACTCTACAATCACCCAAAGCTAGATAAAGAAGAAATAGAACACCTAAACAGACCAATTACAATTAGCGAAATTGAAATGGTAATCAAAAACCTCCTCAAAACCAAAAGCCCGGGACCTGATGGATTTACAAATGAATTCTACCAAACATTCAGAGAGGAATTGGTGCCTATCCTTCACAAACTCTTCCCAAAAATTGAGAAGGAAGGGACAATACCAAACACGTTCTATGAAGTCAACATTACACTAATACCAAAACTGAACAAGGACAACACAAAAAAGGAAAACTACAGGCCAATCTCCCTAATGAACACTGATGCAAAAATCCTCAATAAAATTTTAGCTATCAGAATCCAACAATGTATCCATAAGATAATTCACCATGACCAACTAGGATTCATTCCAGGGACACAAGGATGGTTTAACATCCGAAAGTCAATCAACGTTATCCAACACATCAACAAAAAGAAATATAAAAACCATATGATAATATCAATAGATGCTGAGAAAGCTTTCGACAAAGTGCAACACCCATTCATGATAAAAGCCCTTGAAATTCTTGGGATACAAGGAACATACCTCAACATCATAAAGGCCATCTATGACAGGCCAACAGCCAGTATCATTCTCAATGGTGGAAAGCTGAAAGCAATTCCATTAAGATCTGGAACAAGACAAGGATGTCCACTCTCACCACTGCTTTTCAATATAATACTGGAAGTCCTAGCCAGAGCAATAAGACAAGAGAAAGACATCCAAGGAATCCAAATAGGAAAAGAAGAAGTCAAACTATCACTATTTGCAGATGATATGATAATATACGTAGAGAACCCCAAAAACTCCACAGAAAAACTAATTCAACTAATCAATCAGTTCAGTAAAGTGGCAGGATACAAAATCAACACGCAAAAGTCAGTAGCCTTCCTATACACAAACAATAAATCTGAAGAAGAAGAAATCAAAAAAAATCCCTTTTATTATTGAAACAAAAAAAATCAAATATTTGGGAATAAATCTAACAAAAGAGGTAAAGGACCTATACAAAGAAAACTATAAAACACTGTTAAAAGAAATAGAAGAAGACACAAAGAAATGGAAAGACATCCCCTGCTCATAGATTGGAAGAATAAACATTATTAAAATGGCCATCCTACCAAAAGCAATATACAGATTCAATGCTATTCCAATCAAAATTTCAATGTCATTCTTCAAAGAAATAGAACAATTATTGATGAAATTCATATGGAATCACAAAAAATCCCGAACAGCCAAAGCTCTCCTGAAAAAAAAAGAAGGTAATGGAGGCATCACACTCCCAGACTTCAAACTATACTACAAAGCCATAATCATCAAAACTGCATGGTATTGGAACAAGAACAGACATACAGACCAATGGAATGGAATAGAAAATCCAGAAATAAACCCACAGATTTATGGTCAACTAATCTTTGACAAAGGAGCAAAGACTATGCATTGGAGCAAAGAAAGTTTGTTCAATAAATGGTGCTGGGAAAACTGGGTCGCTACATGCAAAAGAATGAAGCTTGACCACTACCTCACACCATACACAAAAATCAACTCAAAATGGATTAAAGAACTAGACATAAGACCTGAAACCATAAAATATATAGAAGGAAATATAGGCGAAACACTACGTGATTTGCACATCAAAGACATCTTTACAAACACATCACCCAAAGCAGTGATAGTGAAGGCAAAGATAAACAGCTGGGACTACATCAAATTAAAGAGCTTCTGCACAGCAAAAGAGACAATAACAAAAACAAAGAGAAACCCCACCAACTGGGAGAATATTTTTGCACCCAACACTAATGATAAAGGACTGATCACAAAAATCTGCAAAGAGCTGATGAGACTCAACAACAACAAAGAAAATAATCCAGTCAAAAAATGGGCAGAAGAGCTAAAAAGAAACTTCTCTGAAGAGGAAATGCAAATGGCCAACAGGCATATGAAAAAATGTTCAACATCACTTGTAATCAGGGAAATGCAAATCAAAACTACCATGAGATACCATCTTACACCAGTGAGAATGGCACATATTAAAAAAACTAGCAACAACAAATGTTGGCGAGGATGTGGAGAAAAAGGAACTCTTCTGCACTGTTGGTGGGAGTGCAAACTGGTCCAACCACTATGGAGAGCTGTGTGGAGATTTCTGGACCTACTAAACATAGAGCTTCCATATGATCCAGCAATTCCACTCCTAGGTATCTACCCAAAGGACACAGAAACATCAATTCCAAAGAACACCTGTACCCCTATGTTTATAGCAGCACTGTTTACAATAGCTAAGCTTTGGAAACAACCCAAATGCCCAAAAATAGATGACTGGATCAAGAAGATGTGGTACATATACACCATGGAATATGACTCAGCATTCAAAAAAGATAAGCACATGCAATTTGCAGCAACATGGATGGCGCTGGAAGGGATCATGCTCAGCGAAATAAGCCAAAAAGAAAAAGAAAAATACCGGATGGTCTCACTCATAGCAGGAATCTAGAAAACTTAAATAAGGGACCAGGAAAATGAATAACTATAAGAAAGTGAAAATCAGAATCAACAAAAAACTATGAAACAGAGACACTTTTGGGGGGGTGGGGGGCGTGAGGGGAGGGATTGGGATCAGAAAGGGGGGGTTGCAACTGTATGGGGAATATAAAAATAAAATTTATTATTAAAAAAAAAATGAGACCTGTCCCCTTTTCCCCCAAAATTTTCTACAATAAGCTTATGATACATGTGAGTTATAGTTTTTAACTTTAGGCTATGTTTCTCTCCTATGCAGTGTAGCTGAGAAAAGGCACAGTGTTCCTCATTTGAAGAGCCAGATTTCAAGTTTGGCGAAAGCATAAACACTAAAATGTAAAGAGGTTAACCCAGAAAGGAAAGAGACACAGAAGTGGACCCCAAATTCTGTGCAAAACTACGCAGTCACTGGCTGGCCACAGGATTCTACAGAAAGCAAAAATATCTTTCAAAAATGAAGGTAGAATACAAAAATTCCTGTAGAAAAGAAAATTAATAATTTATCACTGGCAGATGTGTAGTACTTGAAATGCCAAAGGAATTTTTTCAGGTAAAGGGAAATGATACCATATAGAAAAATTAATCTGAAAATAATAAAGATGATTAAACACTATTGAGAAAGCCTGTCAATAATTTAAGAAATAAATACACCAAGTTTATACAAATTCTTTGAGAAAGTAAGAGAAGGAATACTTCACCATTCATTTTTATGCTAAGTTTAAATCTAAATAGCAAAATTCATCAGACTACAACTACAAAATAAAAACATAAGTACCAATAAATACTCATGAACATATACACACTATATTTAATGACTTACTAATAAATCAAATTCCCATATAATAGGGATATAATTTTTTTTCAGAATACAATGTTGATTTAATATTCTAAGAAAATTATATTAAATTAACATAATTATGGATAAAAACTATGTAATTATTTGCAGATAAAAGAGAGGCATTTGACAAATTTTCGTATTCATTTGCAATAAAACTCTCTCAATTTAATAAAAATTTATACCAAATCCTGCAGTTGACATCAAACTTAATGACAAAATATCAAAAGCTCTTCCACTAAGATCTATAGCAAGACAAGAATATTACTTTACTCAACTTTGTATTAGACCTCCAAGGCCACTACAATAGGCAATAAAAAGTAATAGAAGTCGTAAAGATTGAAAAGGGAGATGGTCACAACTACACAGAAAGCTGCAAAACACTGATGAAAGAAACTGGCCAAATCCTAAATAAATAAATGAAAAGACACATCATGATCACAGATCAGAAGGCTTGATATTGTTAAGATGTCAGCTCTCCTAAAATTGATTTACGGATTCAGCTTATTTCCAATGAAAATACCAGAAGGATTTTATTTTTTTTTAAAGATTTATTTATTTATGCACACAAGGGCTGGGGTGCAGGCCAGAGGTGCAGGGGTGGTGAGAGGATTCACCAGAGACAAAGTGGGGAGCAGAACAGGCAGACTGACTGAAATACACTGCTGAGGGGAGCAGTGTATGAAACAGGAGAGGTCTGCTGCACCATGTGGGTCACCTCCCTGGTCCGGGATCAGACTCATGCTGCAGTGGCTGTGGATAGCTTCAGAGTACTGAGACTTAACCCTTGTGCCACCAGGGAGGCCCCATCCAGGATGCTTTTTAAGGAAACCCACATTCTGAACCCATATTTTATATGGAATACAAAGGAGATAGAAAAGGCAAATGACATTTTAAAAGAAAGAAATCAGATAAATTCACTATATGATTTTGAGCCCTACCATAAATCTCCAGTTAAGAAGGAGACATAATATTGGCAGAAAGAATGACAAATATACCAATGTAATAGAAGAGAGAGAGGTCATAAATAGACCTCCATTTACACAGTTATTTGATTTTTATGAAAGGCACCAAAGAAATCCATGTATGAAATGATTAGGATCACATTTTTATGTTCATTTCTCATATTTGAAAAAAAATTAAGAATTGAGAATAGCAAATGTTGCAGCATTTGGTTAAATAGTTTCTATTACACCCTGATGGTAGAGTAAATTAGTATAGTCAACTTGGAGAACAATTGGTATTATTTAGGAAAAAACAAGAACTCTATGGCTTGATACACACCAAATGTATGACAATGATTTCCTGAGTGCAAAGAAAATGAAAAGGCAGGAAATGTCCCGTGGGGACTTACTTTATCTGTTCTAACATTCATTTGTTAGGGAGAAAGCATGCTTATAATAGAATATTTGGAAGATCTATAGTTAAGATAGAATGGAAATAAGTATTTAGTTGTTTATTCCATTGAAAGAAATATGGGCATATGTTGATTTGGTAATTTTCCGTATTTCTATTTTAAATATTACACCATCATCAAGACCTGCAGTTGCTTCAGCCAGTCCTCAAAAATTCCATCTGTTTTCCAAATTCTTCAGGTCTTATTCCATTCCTTAGAAGGAGCTTTGCCCAAGCCTCAACTGTCAATACTTGATTCTCAGGTCTCATTCCATGTAAACATTCTAATCCTATTACAAAAAAGGACTTACCTTAATCCTCTTATTATCAGGGATTCAATAACCTAGACTATCCCTCCATAGGAGTTTTTCTTTGCAAAGGGCTTGCTCCAGAGTCAGCAGTTGTTAAAACTTATGTATCTATCCATTTCTTTTATTCTGCACAGTACCTCAAGAGTGGGGTCCTTTTAGCCCTCCAAGGTGGCTAATGTTTGATCATTCTCCATGTAAGTTCACTCCTGCAATAACTAAACTCTAGTGTGTTTTATCCCAACTGCCTATGACTCACAGATAGGCTCAACCTGCCTTTGGAAATGGCAGTACTTTGCCCTCCCCTGACTGAATCCTGAGCTCCAGACATCTGGTTGTTTCTTAGCACCCATGTTTCTCTAGAATGCTTGTTAAAAGGCTCTCAAGAAAAAGCTTTCTTGTGGATGTGACAGTCTTAGACTGTACATTGACCAAAGTTTCCCTTCACTTTTATTATCGGACTCATGGGACTTCTCTTTTTTTTTTCCAGGAAACATAATTTTTATTGCACTGCTTTTCTTGAGAGGTCCATAACCTACACAATTGAATAAATTGCAATTTATGACATCATAATCGAGACATTATAGGACATGGTTAAGAAAATGACTCTATCCCTCGGTGGTGGTGCTATGTACTGGCAGTCTCTGTGTGTAATGCTGTCTATGTTACAGCATTCTCTATGGCAGAATTATCACTTTCCATGTGTCAGGGATTCTATAATGACTCAGACACTTCTCAGCTCCTATAGCTGCAAATACTCAGTATTCACACTTCCTCTGTCCTCTTTTTCAAGGTATTTTTACATACAAAAATACTATTTTTGCTAACAGACACTGAAATGCTATGCAATACATAAAAGTCACTATCTAATGATTTTCAACAATGTCTGCCCCCTATTATTCCAGAAATGATTTCTCCCTCTGTATGGTGTCTTACAATGCTCTGATGATATTCCTTTTTCTACTAGTCCTGCTGTGGATTGGAAAGGTTATCCAAGACTTGGTCATACTTTGTTTGGAGAAGAAAAACTTCCACATTTAGAAATGTCAGAGTCACCACTGTTGAATGAAATGTCATTGATCCTATGATAATAATACTTGTTACAGAATTAAGTATACTTTGCCTGGCTTAAGAAATCTATTCTTTTATGGTTTAACATGATTCGTTAAGTTTAACATGTTCTGTGAAACAAATCCCACCAATGCCCTTCTACTTATTGAAATTCTAGCCATCCTTTCATTTGCAAGTTTAAATTATACTCTGTGGACTTCTCTATGTTCTCTTTGGAATTAATTGTTCTTTCCTCTGTATTTCCACACAATGTTTTCTTTTATTTCAATAAACATACTTATTCTGTACATATGGGATGCAGTTTGTTGTTAATATTACTGAAAATATATCTAATACCCTCTTCCAATTATGACAGGAAATTTCATGCCATCTCTCTGAGAATGACACACCTAAGATAATTGATATTTATATTTGAATACTGATTTTTGTACATATTTAAAATGCAAGTATAAAATAAAGTACACACATTTAAAGTGGACAGCTAGATTAATCTTCAAAGTTAAGAAGTAAACTAGCAGCACAAAAATCTTCCTTCTTCCTTTCATAGTTCCTAGTCAATAACGTCATTATGATTAGTTGTCTTTTTTTTACTGAGCTATTATACATATAACATATTATACATATAACATTAGTTTCAGGTGTTCAGATAATGGATTGATATATTTATATTGAGAAATGATCACTCCCATAAGGCTAGTTAACATCCACCACCACTCAGTTGTAATTTTTTCTTGTGATGAGAACTTTTACTCCCTAGCAAATTTTAAATATGCAATACATTATTATTAACTATATTCTCTAAGATCTATATGACATCCTCATGACTTGTTTCTTTTATAACTGAAAGATTGTGCTGTTTAACTCCCTTCACCTATTTTATCTGTCCCTCCAACTCCCACCTCTAGAAAGCACCAATCTGTTCTTTGTATCTATGAGCTTGATATTCTATTAGATTATCTGTCATCTCTCTGTCTATCTATCTGACATCTATCTATCAAGTATATCTAAATAATATATGATATTATACAGTATTTCTATATTTGTCTTTCTCTGAATTTTTTCACTTATATACTACCTTGAAAGTTCATATTTTCACAAATATCAAGAATGTATCATTTTTATGATTCAATATTTATTTGTGTATGTTTTCTTTATTCATCTGCACGTAGACATTTAGTTTGTCCCATATCTTGGTTGTTGTAAATTATGGTGTGACAGACATAGGAGTTCATCTAGCTTGTTGAATTATTGATTTTGTTTTCAGGCAAATATCCATGAGTGGAATTGTTGGATCATATGATAGTCACTTTTTAATCTTTTGAGGAATGTCTTTACTATTTTCCATAATGGTTATACCAATTTACATCCCTACCAACCAGGCAAAAGTTTCCCTTTTCTCCATTTCCTCACCAACATTTCTTATTTATTGTACTTTTGATAATAGCTATGGTATCAGGTATAAGGTGATATCTCATAGTTAGTTTTGTCTGTGTTGTAAACTCATATTAATGAAGTCATTAAGTACCTATCCTTTCATGTCTGTCATTTAAAATTTTCTATGAAAATTATAATTCTTGTTACATATAGTAGTATTTCATTATTTTCATTCTATTCCTGATGAACATTTGACTTGTTGCAAGAGTTTCACATTATAGAAAATACATGTATTTTGTACTTATATGTGCACAGATTTGTGGAATGCATAACGAGAAATTACTGCCATAAGATGTACATGTACACATTTTAAGTTTTGGAAGATATTGTTAGTTTCCCAAAGTGAATTAACTTTCTTATGTCCTGTATATGGGGCTTCCTGTTGTACATTGTCCTCAGCACTTGACTTACTTCTTTATTTTTCTGTGATTTTTTACCTCTTCTCATGGATGTGTGCTAACATTTCATTGTTTCACATGGCATTTTCTTGATGATTACTGATGCTGATCATATGCACATAATACATTTGCATATCCTCTTCAAGCACTCATGGGTTGATACCCATATATTGGTAAAGTATGTTATTTTATGTCATTTCCTTATATCTAG
The DNA here is from genome assembly GCF_964194135.1 of Talpa europaea. NCBI lineage: Eukaryota > Metazoa > Chordata > Mammalia > Eulipotyphla > Talpidae > Talpa > Talpa europaea. The sequence goes on along the minus strand of NC_140068.1, from coordinate 47,571,542 downwards.
TTTAAATTTTTGCAACTGCATGCATGAGAGAAACTGGCTTATAACATCCTTTCTTATGATGTCCTTACTCGCTTTCAAAATTAGTATTATAGCATTCTAAAACAAATTGGGACATGTGCTTTTCTTCACTCCCTTTAGTTTATAAGGTATTATTATTTTATTTATTCTAGCACTCCCATTGATTCTTTCTTCTTTATTAGTTTTTTGGACTCTTTTAGAGAGTGCCATATGCTTCCTTGACATATTAGCATCTATATTAAGTTACTAATTTTATTGCTCCTGGACTAATGACATTTTAATTTCATTTCACCCCTCTTACCCTTTCTATCATTTCAAATATTTTAATTTTATATAAAATGTTTTATGCTTTTTAAAAAAATTAAGTTTACATAGGTTTACAATATTTTGTAATTCAAAAATATAGGCTCCTACCACTTTAGGTGTATACTATCATACCACACTCACAAATTTACGATCTCCCACAGACTTATTGTTTTAAACAATATACATTAGATTTATATAGTTTGGAATCTTTTCCAATAATTTTAACTTATTCTTGTACTTCCTTGCTTCTACATGGGTTAACTTTCTTTTTTATGTAGAGAACATTCACTAGTGTTTCTTTTATTGCAGTTTTTCTGGTGGTAATTTGTATTCTTTCAGTTTTGTTTCTTTGAAATGCCATTATTACTCTCCTATTTATAAGCAGTCCAATGGGTATAGAATTCCAAGTTAACATCTATTTTCTTTCAAGAATTTCAAGGTGACTTTTTCAATTTCCTCTACTCTTTCCATTGAAAAATCTTCCATTAATCATAGGGTTACTCCATTAGGGACAATATAAAGTTTTGTGTTTTATTTTAATCTCTGCTTTTAATGTTTTCATTTTGTGTTCAGTTTTTAGGAGTTTATGACCTGACAATGTGTAATTATGGATGTTGTTTAGAATTCCACAGAACTTGAATCAGGGACTTGGTGTTTCTCTCGTGATATTTAGAGATATTTAAGCGTTTAATATTTAAGATACTTAAGATTTCTTCGAGTATTACCCCTGTCTTTTGCTGCTGACACTATGGTAATATGTAAGTGTTATACTGTTTATATTTCACATTTGCTTTTTGTTATTTCTGTTTATTTCTTTGTGTTATTCAATTTAGATATTTTAACTGATGAATATCACAACTATTTAGACTTCTGTTATTTATATTTTGGTATAAACCATATGCTGAATTTATAATTAAATTTTAGATACTTTTTGCTTCAACTTCTGCTTAATTCTCCCCTTAAAAGATCCAGAGGGTAATCTTTCTCTTGGTAGGCTAAGTAAAATTCTTATTCTTCCCACTCCTATTCTTTTTTTATTTTTTTAAAAGATTTATTTATTTATTTTTAAAGATTTATTTATTTATTTATTTAGACAAGCACTGGGTACAGTCAGAAGCGCGGGAGGGTGACAGAATTCACCAGAGACAGTGGGGAAAAGAGCAGGCAGACTGACAAAGTACACTGCCGACGGGAGCAGTGGGTGGCAGAAGAGGTCTGCGTGCCATGTGGGACCCTAGCCCAGCGGTCATGGATCGAACCGGTGCTGCAGGGGCTGCAGGCAGCCTTGCAACCCAGTGCTCAACCGTTTGCCACCGGGGAGGCCCTAAAGATTTATTTATTTATACAAGAACCAGGGTACAAGCCAGATGCGTGGGAGGGTGAGAGGATTCACCAGAGACAAAGTGGGGAACAGAACACGCAGACTGACGAAGTACACTGCTGAGGGGAGCAGCCGGCCGAGACAGGAGAGTCCTGCTGCGCCATGTGGGATTCTCGCTGGCAGGCCAGGATCGAACCTGCATTTCAGAGGCTGCGGACAGCTTCACAGTGTGGTGCTCATCCACCCGGGCCACCAGGGAGGCCCCCACTCCTATTATTTATTAAAATTATTAATTATAGGGTCTCTCCTGGTGGCGTAGGTGGTTGAGCGCCGTCCTGTGAAGCTGTCCGTAGCCTCTGCAGCACCGGTTCGATCCCAGCCGGCTGGCGAGAATCCCACATGGTGTGCAGACCTCTTCTGATTCGCCTGCTGCTCCCCTCAGCAGTGTACTTTGTCATTCTGCCTGTTCTGTTCCCCATTCTGTCTGTGGTGAATCCTCTCACCCTCCCGCGCATCTGGCCTATACCATGGTTCTTGTGTAAATGAATAAATAAATCTTTAAAACAATTATTAATTATAGTTATTTTAAGTCTCTGCTAATAGCTGCATTTTTCTGGAAAATGTGTGTCCACATTTCTACTTCTTTTTCCTCTTTCTGTGTTTTAAGTTACAGAATTCCAATTGTTATATCTGTTGATTTTTATTGAATTACTGACATTGCATGTGAAAAAACTATAGATGTTCCAGATGATCATTTTCTCTAGTGAAGATTTATTTTTCTTCTGGCAGAGGGATATATAAGAGTAGCTCATCTTGATACAGTTGAGACTGTGTTTTAGGTTTTGCTAAGGCAGATACAATATAGTTTGCTTATATACCTAAAGTATAGTTTGTTCCCCTAGGGACTGCTCTTCTGGGATCTCAGTTGAAAGGCTGTGATGTTTATACAGCCTTCTCTAACTCAGCAACTTTAGTAACATGAGACTACTAAAATCTTGTTCTATTTGTTTTCTGGTTAGAAGGTCTCTCCATCACTGTATAACAGGCTTAAGAGCTAACAAAATATTGAGAGGGAATTTCAGGTAGAATTTGGGCTCACTTCTCACAGGTTTCATTTTCCCTAGATTTTTAAAATTCTAACCTTTGCCAACTTCAAAATCCAACTTCTGTTTGTCCTTCCCAGTGATACTTTTACATGCCCCAAGATGCTACACTGTATAATTTATACTTGCCTCCTACTAGCTGAGATAGGCATTGGCAGATGTACTGCAGTTACCAATAACCTTCTGCTAACCTTCAACCTTCAGCTAATGTAGACAATGAGACTCCAACCACTATACTAGACACTCCTGATACCAACTTCTCTTTATATACAGAAGAAGAAACCCATAATACCATGAAGAATTGCATCAAGCATATATTGTAAGCTAGACTCCAAATGAAGGCTCAGTTATGAGCAAATGAGATCTCATGGGTAGGCACATGAGATACTAATTTAGGAACTGTTCTCTCTTTTGATAGATAAATGGATGCAGCAATGAAACTCTTTTTAGAAGGTATATTCCACTTACGTACAAAAGCCCGAACTTATGACTTTCCAATGGTTATTTATAATTGGTGGATGCATTTTGAGTGAAGATGGATACTTACTGGAAGTCATTTTACCACAAGTATTTTGCTGTAGCACAGCAAATCTGATAACCTTTATTAGGTTTACAGTAAAGACACAGAGAATGTTAATGAAAACACAGCAGAGGAGAAGTAGATCTGAAATTTTCTTATTGAAATAATCATGGAAACACACATGCTTATTTGGTCTTCCTTTCTGGAGCCCACTAGTCTTGATAGTTTTCTGTCTTCAAGCAGTAGTTTATATATTTTATGTAGCAGTTAATGCACTTGAGTGGAAAGTTAGTGTGATAGAAATTATTCCACCACTAAGGAGGAAGTGAGTCAAAAAATACTTAAAGATGTATATAGTTGCGTCTTATCATTTAGTTCATTGGTTTCAAAGGGCTTTATATAAATAATACTTGATCATGGCAGAGTGGATATTAACTATTTACATTTAGATGAATTTCTAAATGTGTTATAAATTGTAAAATAGTTTTCTATACATATCTGAGGATATTTTACTATGAATCATGGAGGGAATAGTGATGCTTAGGTTTCTATGAAGACAAAAATAGTCTTCTTCATTTGTCTCTAATGGCCATTGCACATTAAAAAATGCTACCTCTCACCTATTAACATATGTTCCACTAGAACTAGATTATTAAGGTGTTCTCTGTATCTGTAAAAACTTAAAGCAGAAAATTAGAAAATCAATCATTATAGCAAACAGTGTGCATCTTATATATTCTAGGAGAGATAGTCAAGCCAAAACTAAAAATAATAATAAAATAAGAAAGTGAAATGAATAAATTATTTTAAAAATAAATTTTATAATATTTTGAAAACATCCTTTATTATATAGGTAGAAGCATACTAGGCCTTATAAATTGAGAATTAGTGGTAGTTCAAGAACAGAAGTTTATGTTTCTTAGTCTATAGCAAAATGTTGCTTAAGAATTCAGCCTAATGTATTTATGACTAATCAATAATTACTGATGCTACAAGATAACTAAGATGCCATAGAATAATTCACTTGAAAAGTTAAAGAGGAGAACTCATTGGAATAGATTCTCCATTATTTTTGCACAGTGTTAATGCTAATATCATACTTTAACTTTTGTAAGATTAAGGAATTATTTCTCTTTAAGTAGTTTTCTTTAAAGATGTTAAAGTTAGCCCCTTTTTCAATTTCTTTTTTTTTAAAGATTTATTTATTTATTTATTTATTTATTTATTTATTTATTTATACAAGCACTGGGTACAGTCAGAGGAATGGGAGGGTGAGAGAATTCACCAGAGCCAGAGTGGGGAGCAGAGAAGGCAGAAGGACCGAAGTACACTGCTGAGGGGAGCAGCGGGCGGCAGGAGAGGTCTGCGCGCCATGCGGGACCCTCCTCCGGTGGCCGGGGAACAGCCGGGGATCGAACCGGCGCTGCAGAGGCCGTGGGCAGCCTCGCAACCCAGCGCTCAACCGCCGCGCCACCGGGGAGGCCCCCCTTTTTCAATTTCTAAAGCAAGTTCTGGACCTCCCTGGTGGTGCAGCGGTTGAGCGCTGGATTGCCAAGATGCCCGCAGCCTCTGCAGCGCTGGTTCAATCCCCGGCCGCCGGGTGAGGGTCCCACATGGCGCACAGAGCTCCCTGCCGCCCTCTGCTACCCTCAGCAGTACTTCATCAGTCGGCCTGCTCTGCTCTCCGCTCTGACTCTGGTGAATTCTCTCACCCTCCCATGCTTCTGACTGTACCCAGTGCTTGTATAAATAAATAAATAAACAAATAAACAAACTAATAAATAAATAAATAAATCTTTAAAGCAAGTTCTATCATGACAAGCCATTAAAATAAAAAGTGCATTTTTAGTAAAAAAAAATCTATGAAAACATTGACAGATTTTCTAGTTAATGGCATTTGAGATAAATATCTTTTGATTCATAAAATATATAAGTGCAAAAATAATAATGAATTATTGAGAAAACGATAACTTTATGAACTCAAAATGAGATTTTTTAATTGTTTCAAAGATGGGTGTCATATGCATCATTTTAAAAAGTAAGCTAGTAATATCTACAAAGACATAGCTTCATTCAATATATAATTTTTTTTTAAAGATTTATTTATTTATTTATTTATACAAGCACTGGGTACAGTCAGAAGCACGGGAGGGTGAGAGAATTCACCAGAGCCAGAGCGGGGAGCAGAGCAGGCAGAAGGACCGAAGTACACTGCTGAGGGGAGCAGCGGACGGCAGGAGAGGTCTGCGCGCCATGTGGACCCTCCTCCAGTGGCCGGGGAACAGCCGGGGATTGAACAGGCGCTGCAGAGACTGCAGGCAGCTTCGCAACCCAGCGCTCAACCTCTGCGCCACCAGGGGAGGCCCCAATATATAATTCTTGACACTCAGTAGCATCCTTTGCATATCAGGAGAAAACCATCTTACCATAATACTGTTTTAAATGTTTAATGTGCAGCACCAATCAGTTATGGTAACTTATTGTGATAACCGTAAACATTTTTAAATTCCTCCAATAAAAGTAATGTTAAGCAAAATTTGAATAGTCAAATAATATGTCATCATGCTTACTTGTGATGAAGATTCCTCACCTATAAAGTGAGAAGTGAGATATATTTTCCTTTACTAAACAATTAATATACAAATTGTTTTACTTCAATGACCAAAACACTGACATTTTGGATATTTTTCATGTATGCATAACAAAGTTTATACTTCAATTTTCATTTGTCAAGTTTAAACCTCCAAATGCCTTTTCTTTGAACATTTCTTTTTATCCCCATTTTTATATCTTGGATCAAAGGCACTGTATTTAACTTGTCTGAGGAGAGAAACAGTAGTGGGACTAAATTTCTTCTTTCTGAGATACAGAGGGATAAATTAATTCCAGTGTTATTTTTTAAAAAAGATTTATTTATTTATACAAGCACTGGGTACAGGCCAGAGGTGCAGGAGGGTGAGAGAATTCACCAGAGACAGAGCAGGGAGCAGAACAGGCAGAAGGACGGAAATACACTGATGAGGGGAGCAGCAGGCGAGGCAGGAGAGGTTTGCTGTGCCATATGGAAATCTCTCTGGCCGCCTAGGAATTGAACCAGTGCTGCAGAGGCTGCAGACAACTTCACAGCACTGCGCTCAACCCACTGTGCCACTAGGGAGGCCCTCCTGTGTTATTTTTAAACTATTCTTACTAGGTGAATTATTGGAGATGTGCATATTTGTATTTAGTAATCAACTTACAAATAAATCATAATGTGCAATAAAAGAACATGTGTTAATATTTCAAGCATTATAATGGAAGATTTGAAAATTCTTACCATATAAAATCACCTATAAAAGTATTTTGCTTGGCATATTTTAAATGGGAAACAAAAGCAGACTGGCAGCCTTATTTGAAGCCTCAGTAGTTTTCCACATCAGAGAATCACTTACAATTCTGTCTGACCATGAAAGTCACAGCTATTAAAATAGTCAGAGTGCTTAAATTAGGATTGGAGCTAGGGTTGCCAGATTAGATGCAAGATGCCCAATTAAATATGAATTTCATTTAAATATTTTTATATGCCTAATGCATACATTTAAGACATACTTATACTAAATATATTTGTTCTTTATGTGATTAAAATTTAGCTGGGCACTCTGTATTTTTAATTTCTAATTCTGGCAACTCTAACTGAAGTGCATTGACAAATGTGTAAAGATACTACTGGTAGGTAGCCTTTTGCCCATACTGGAAGGTCAAGGCAATTTTTTACTTTCTTAACTACTAAAGTCTCCTGCAGTTAAATTGAAAAAGCAATAAGAAATATGGATTGTCTCACTATGTAAAACTAAATTAAACTATAGAATGCATGTATTATTATATGTTTAACTAAGGTATCAAAATATTTGTCAAGAATTTTAATATGGAGTGACCATTAATTTATTTTGACAAAACACCTAAATTATTCATAGAAAATATTTTATATATTTTATTTGACACTTATGATTTAGAATTTCTTTTTATTAAAAATAAACTTTAAATAAATAATACAAAAAGTATCTGAATATATAAAGATTATTCAGTGATTTTTTTCAATCTTTTCCATTTGCCTCCTGGAGGCAAGAAATAATTAAAATGCATAATGATAGCTAAACAAAGATGAAGAGGTAAATAATCTTAAGACTACCAGCAACTTATAGTTTGAGAATATTCCTTATGTGGCAGAAGAAAATCCATTATCTTCCTTGTTACTGTGCTAGTATATATATAACATAACATTTACTATCTTATCAATTCTTCGATGCACAGGTGAATGGATTAAGTATATTAATATTCTTAAGCAAACTGACCACCATTCAGCTCCATCTTATAAAACTGAAATTCTGTTATCGATTAAACAATAACTCCTCTTGATCCCCTAGCTCCACACCCACACCAGTCCCTGGCAACTACTTTGCTTTTTTATACTTTAGGTTCCTTCTCTCCAAATTTGAGAACCATGATTTTTTGCTTTTGTTTTTTATTTTCATTCCACAAATAGCTGAGATCATGCAATAATTGTATTACTGTTACAACTATACCTCTATGACAGGGAGACCAATTTGCTCTTTCCCGCTTACATGCAACTGCCTTGGAGTTCAAGTACTAGTGTGCCATGAATCAGACTTCCTGGGTGGGAGAGCTACTGGGAACTAGGGACATTGCTGAGTAACCAGGTGAACCTATATAATGTAGGTGGGACAAGAATCTCTTATTTCTCTGGCTTTCACTGCACCTAGGGACTTAAAGACTTATATCGAAGAGAGAAATAGGTGGAAGAGACACATAGGTGCCTGATATGTGACATACAACATCTACCCAGTCCTTGGTAGAGAAAATGACATGCATTATCTTTTTTTGTATTTTGATTTTACATTTTCTCTCTCTCCTGTCACAGCATTCTGGGACCTGCCAAGCCCTTTCTCATGATTTTCTGCCTTAGATTTATTTAGTAATCAAATAGCAGTCCCACTTCAGACCAAAACTGTTTTATTAGGCATTTGCCTACGAGAATGGATAATTTGGAAGTTTTCTTGATAAACTACCATTAGTAATATTCTTTCTTATCCTCTCTCTCTATGCACACTGATTTTATTAAAAATCTTTCACACTAAGACTCTACCTTTGTGTGGCAGGTACCTGGACTCTTTTTAGAGCATTCAGCCCTTTACAATTTGGGATCTCTGGTTACTCCTTAGTCATGTGATAACATTATTGTGTTTCACTTATTTCACTTTGCATAATGTCCTCCAGATTCATCCATATTATCATAAATGGGAGAATTTCCCACTTTTGAAAAGGAATAACAATCTGCTACCTTAAAACATGTGTTTGGAAAGAGATTTATTTCACAGGAATATCTCTGAAGACTGGGCGGAAATTGTTTTTGATGTTTAAATCTAAACTTCTCCCTGTAGGGATGTTTTCCAGAAAGACATAATCCCTTTATCTCTTGTCCATGGAGAAGGCAGAGGTACCTTTGTTTTTCCCAGTAAATGCCCTAATTGAATTCCCCCTTTCTCCCTCAAATTCCCTTGTCCTAGATAAACCTTTTAAAGCTAGGAGGGGATTGCTGAGTCTCTCACATGTATACATGTTACATGTTATTATCAAGCTTCCCTATGGCCTTTTCTCTTAAAAAATAAGAAAGAAAGGTAAATAATATTCCATTTCAGCATACAAATTAAATGACTGGTGACACATAAATGGCTAAAGGGGTTCTTGAGTCTTACTGAGAAGGAGTTCAGCAGACCTTCCCATTTATCAGCACGCAGCAAGTTTGTTAATGAGAAGAGAAAAAGGAATGAGTAACACCTGCATAGATACAGCTGGCAGAGAGCTGCGTTCTGCCAGGACAAGGGATATCTTCATATACAGTGTTCTTTAATGAAGTTACTGTGGAATTTATCACATTGGGGTCAGGTTGGCTTGACCTTCTTTGATTGATAATCCTCTCTGCCCCCACCTCTGGCTGATAATCTCTTCTGACCATAGCTGGGATTCCTGGAAGCTTCCTTAGCCAGTTTAGTTTAAGTTTCCTTAATCATCCCTACCCCACCTCTGGTGTTTGTCCTCCTGAGATCTTCTAACCTAAATTTTCTACTCTAAGTGTCCATCAGTTATACATGTATAAATCTAAATAAATTAATATTGGGTATATCTATCTATCTATATATAGATAACTACACATAGATAGAGAGATATGGGGTTGTGTGATTTTATACATATATATACATATATATTTATACACACATACATGAATTTGTATAGAAACTTTCAGAAAATGCTAATAATATTAATTCAAAGAATTTTTTCTAATCTAGTGGTCTGGATTTAACCAACTTAGGTCTTCAGGCCTTATATATTCTGATGACCTAATATGTATATGGCCTGCATGTTTCTAAATGTTTTGCTTTCTGTTTGCCAGTATAATTCATGGAAGTTAAATATATATTATATATATTACTATTCAATTAACCACACAGATATAAAAAATGCTATCAGGTACTATTAACACCATTTCATATAAAATCTGGTTTATTTTTTTCTCATTTACTAATATACTTTACTGAAACCAATAAGATCTAGTTTACTATTAAAAAGATCAGTCTGACCTTCTCCTATAATTCACCTCTACAACAACCAAGTTCTTAATGCATTAATATTCAAGTCTGGTATAAGCCTTAGTGAATCTCTCAATCCATATCATTATTTCTTCATATCCACACTCTTGAAATGGACTTGACAGATAAGACTAAGAAAGACAAAAAGAATAGATTTGTTTATACAGAGATTATTTTAAGCTTGCTGGAAGCAGCAGAAAAATCTCAGGGGAGGAAATAAGCAGGCAAGCAATCTGTGTGCCTCTCATCTTCTAGCAGTTCCTAGAGGTTACATATAAGAAGATTAGGAAGCAAAACAGAATTGCAATTGAAAAGCTTTCTAATGAAAACAAATTTACCATGTTTGATTGCTTGTATTTGTCATCACTTTTTGACAACAGCATAATATGGAGAAATGATTCAATACAATAGAATTATCTCCTTTATAAATAATTTGTTTGGGACAGTTTTGTTACTGAGACACAGCTAACATTTCCATCACAATTTTAAATGACTATTCCAGTCACCAAACTTTGTTTTAAAAAGAAAGGAAAATAAATAAGATGGTGTCCCTAATAAATGCAGGATATTGCTAGATACTTAATTTTCTATGAATATTTGACATCAAAATATGAAGCATCTTACCTTATTAAGTGTAGGTGTTTTTAAAAAACCTGTTACTAGGCAAAGAGTCTAAAAAAAATATGTCACCAGGTCACTACCTCACTCAACAGTTCTGGTCTAGCTACCTGCTACCACACATGCAAACAAATGGACAAAAAAAAAAAAAAAAAGGAATTTAGTTCAACCAACAGGGTAGAAGGAAGTAAGAGAGAAGGACCAATTACCAACTGATGGTGTAAGGTGGAATTGATACTATAGGAATTTACAGAGGTAGCAGAAGTCAGTGACTTCTAAGATCAGACATTTCCTCCACAAGAGATTGGGGGGTGGTGAGGGCCCTTCACCTGCAGTGGTGGTTGCCATCCACAGCAGATCAGACAAAAAGAAGAAAGCAATATCATGTGCATTATTCCTTTTTAAAGTTTCAAAAATGTCTGCTTAGCTTTGCTCCCTTCCCAGCAGCCCTCTTGCTCAGAACACAAAGGGTGGAGTTCTGGCCCTCATCTGCACTGGGCACAATCTTTCTATCTATGTATAATATAGGCTGCAATATAATGTTTTCCAAAATATCCCTTATTTCTGTTTGACACTACAAATAAATGTGCAGGCTATCAAGGTATGTACAATGAATGAGCAAATGCGAAGAAAGAACCAGGAGGGCCTCCTTGGTGGCCCAGGGGTTAAAGTCTCAGCACTGTCAAGCTCTTGGCAGCCACTGCTGCATGAGTTTGATCCCCGGCCAGGGAGCTGACCCACATGGCACAGCAGACCCCTCCTGTTTCACCCGCTGAACCCCTGAGCAGTGTATTTCAGTAGATAGTGTCTTTTCTGCTCCCCACTCTGTCTCTGTTGAGTTCTCTTACCCCTCCCCATACCTCTGGCCTACACCCCAGCTCCTGTATGCATAAACAAATGAAATTAAATCTTTTTTTAAAAAAAGAAAGAACCAGAAAGTCTACTATTTGTATGTGGTCTATTAAATTATATTGTCAATTAGTGTGTCTGGATTCCCTTTTCCTATATTATACCTCAGAAAAGATAGAAAGTAATTTGCATGAGATTTGGGAGATGAAATAAAATTCTTTATTGTGGAGATGGTGATGAGAGATAGAGGAATTCCAGTCTGTCTTCTCAGCCTTGTTATGTATCCAGCTCTTATCACTGATTGTGGGTTATTTCTGCTGCATAGCAACATGCCTCTGTCAGCAGATACTAGGCATGATAACAACACAGAGACCTCTGATTTCCATAGACCACTGCACCAGGTGCCCCTCTGCAGTCTTTATGCAGTTGCCTTCTGACATGTCCATGCCTTTTCACCCCTGCTGGTGCTTCAGAAGGCCTTGTTGATGACTTGCCTGATTCCCCAGTAAAACCTTCTAACTCTTTCAGATCTTCACTTCCTGAGTCCTCCCTAAATTTGCATATGGTCACTTCATGTAATTAACATTTTCCCCATAATACTCTGAGAGTTTATGCCTCTGTGACTAAAACTATAATCAATGGGTCAGTGATTAGTTCTGTTGTAGTGTCAAGACTGGCACAATTAGTTACTTAAGAAAACATATGATTGAGAGTAAACATCATTGATCTCTTATAAAAAAATACATTAGGAGAAGTTAGTAGAAGTACCATGCTATACTTTCCAGCAATGCAGTGATGATATTCTCATGATCATCAATGATAACAGATAAATGAAGCATATGTCCATTCATTCATTAATGAAACCATTATTGAAAATTCACTGTACCACGCAGTATGCAAACTAGAGATGCCAGATGAAGAGATCTTTGCTCTGAACATCCATGATTAACCATCTATGAGCAACTGTTATATCTTTCTATGTATTTACATATATAAAAAGCAATATTTATTAATATGTAATATATATGATATATAAATATAAGGCAATGTGAAACATAGTATTGTTATGGGGAAAAGCATCGCTCTCTTACTCAGGAGAGGTCATTTAGATTAGCTGATTTTGTTTGTTTTCTGGAAACACATTATCTGTTAAGCTTCTATATGGAGAGAGTAGATCCATATAGCTATATCCAACAGAGTTAAGATGATACCTCAAATGTATGTCAGTAAGGCAAACAGCTTTAATTAAGATACACATACGTGAGATTATATAACAGAATCTAGGAATTGTAAATACTTGGTTTGTTGAGCACAGGGCACTCATGGATGTAAGAGAGAGGAAACTGGTTAAGTAGGTCTCTGACTTTATATAATAATGCAGAGTGATTAAAAGTATGGCCATTGGATTTAGATCTACGAGAAATTCCAGAAATTCTTTATTTCAGGAAAGTTAAACACTAAATAAGTAATATCTATTTTATGTAATATATTCTTCATATGATTGTTGAAAAGTAAATTTGATAATAATTTCAATGAGTTTACCATAGTGTCCACACTATGACTAGTGATTGTTATTAATATCATTATGTTCATAGATTATGCATTCTATTCAGCTGAGAACTTAATTTTAGAAAGAGGTTCTGATATTTGGTATTTAATATTTCAGATCCTGTTTGCATATTCAAAATAATTTTAAACACTCTAAATTCATTGAACAGTTAAACACTATATACTGTCCCAAATATTTCCATGAACTGAAATTCCTTTCAACAAAGTATGTCAACAAGCTACAGTTAAACAAAATCAATTGTTTAAAGAGAAGTAAAGTTCACAAATTTTCAATCTATATGAGTTTTTTTTTTATTTTTTAAAAGGTTTGATAGGCACATGTAATGGATAGAGTAGATCCATAGAGATATTTATTTATTCTGTTTTCTCTATTTTTCACTCTCCTTTTTTTCCCCGTTTGACATCAACTTCTCAGCAAGATGGTTTGGTAGCTATGGGGCTGTATAAACTCAGTGCAGTGCAACAACCTCAATATACAGATTCATATCCATAGGCAGAAATTTGAAGGTAACTACTGTGTCACAGCATGTGAAACATTCTTTTACAACACAGTGATACACATCAATCTCTTTTTAAATAGCCAACAATAACCACTAAAACAGCATGCAATCATTCTCTGAAATTCTCTTTGGACACAAAAGTGCCTTGATTTCCACTAACCTGTACCTCCTGATTACATTCTGGTACTGTAGGTTATGCATCAACACATTTAATTTCTTTTTTGATTTTTAAATCAGGTAACCAAGGTCTAATTTACTAATGATTCCTGAATGCCTTTTTTATTTATGGTTTGGGGCTATTTGCATGGCAGTCATTTAGCAAATTAATGTAGATGAAAAGCAATAATTTTACAGATGTTTGTTGCAATCATGCTGTCATTCCATACTTAAAATGCTAATCTATTGACATCTACTCATTAGAAATGAGCTCCACTTACTTTGTAACATTAGTATTTTATAACCCGGGGTGTTTTGAATTAGGCTGAAAGTCAAATTTTTAAACATCCCACTCAGAATATTTTTAAAGGATAAATGTATTTTAGTCATTACTACTATACTTTAAAACTATTCATCCCCAAGTTCACATTACAGAATCTTTGATTAGCTCTTTACATGCAGCTCAGTAGTTACTACTAGTTTTGTGTTTTAAGTGGCAGAAATCCGACTAACTTCAGCAAAATGGGCCTACTGACAAAATCCTCAGAGGGTTCAACACAACCCGTAAAGAACACACATTTAGAAAGCCCCAGCAAGGACTAGGATAAATATTGAGTGTCACCAGACTCTCTCTGTCCCTCCTTGGAATATTTTTTTGTAAGTCATGTGTTTTCTCCCTGGAGTTTTGATATTGTAGTTGTTGTCAAGGGTCTTAACATCCTTATGAAGTGACTCATTAGCTCAGGCTAAATTTAATGCAAATCATTGGTCCAATCAACTGGACAAGAGAGCAAGATGACATAATGATTTTATTTTGATTTTATTTATAAATCATAAACAAATGATTTTATTTATTTATTTATTTATTATTTATTTTAAAGAAGCATTTATTTATTTTTATTTATTTGTTTGTTTGTTTTTTGTTTGTTTATACATGCACTGGGTACAGTCAGAAGCAGGGGAGGGTGAGAGAATACACCAGAGCCAGAGCAGGGAGCAAAGCAGGCAGAAGGACCGAAGTACACTGCTGAGGGGAGCAGCGGGCGGCAGGAGAGGTCTGAGCGCCATGTGGGACCCTCCTCCGTTGGCCGGGGAGCAGTCAGGGATCGAACCGGCGCAGCAGAGGCCGTGGGCAGCTTCGCAATCCAGCGCTCAACCGCTGCGCCACCAGGGAGGCCCTACTTAAATAATTTTAAGTGCACATAGTAAGGGAATAAATATGTTCAAAGCAGTACTCCTTCCTTGCTTTAAGTAATGCACTAAAATTTATGATTTGCTTAAAATATGTAATATGTTTATACTATCTCTTGTTAATTGGATTTGCATTTACATTCTTAAATCTATACACCGAAAATTTAATTGGTGACTGGGTAGATCAGGGGAGAAAGTGAAGATGAAGAATTTAATAGCCAGGTAAATTGAATTAAATTTTTAAGTTAGTTAATTATTTTAAGTTAGCAAAATTTATCTTTACATTATTTAAATCAGCAAAACTCCTACACGAGTCCTGTTGACCATTTGATGGCATCACGGACTTAACACTTGTTTGTTTGCTTGTCTGTTTTCAGACAGTCTTTATGGGAAAAGTTCTACAGTAACACAAATCTATTATACTGGTCTCTCCTCTCTCTTTTTGCTTTCTGACCAAATTCCCTAAAGCTTCTTTTCCACATGAAGACTTTTAGCAGATCTAAATTGAGTTTAAGTTAAAACCCAGAACTCATTAACTTGATTTTATATAATCTATACAAACTTGTTTCTTCTTTGTACTTTCAAATATATCATCCATTACTTCTTTAACTAACCAGAATTTCAGGGCAAGAAAACTTTTTCTCCAAATGCACAATGCCCACTACTGATTTTATGGAATGCAATAATAAGTAAGAGTTAAAATTCTTGCTCTTATGGTAGATAGTTCAGGGTTCAAGTCCGGCTTGGATGTCCATTAACTGTGAAAATGTTGCCAAATTACTTCACCTCCCTATGCTTCTTTTTTCCTATATCTATTAAGTAGATATAAAATACTTACTTAATATATAAAATATATAAAATATCTACTTATATAGAATATGTACTTATATATAAAATATATAAAATATCTACTTAATGAGGTTGGAAGTATTAAGTTCAAAATTCATCAAAATTCTGAGCACAGTGATGGTGCAATATTTCCTTCTCTATCTCCTCTGCTTCTTTCTCTTCCTCTTTCTCCTCTGTCCAATTATCTTTTCACTTTGATCCTCCATTACATGTCTGCTGACATCTGTTGGGGAAAACCATCTAGTAATAAATTAGAACCTCCCTGGATTCATCATTAAAATAATCTCAATTTTGTGTTCAATATCCCATTAATTTCCTGCTATTTTTGGTACAGTCACTAAATCCTCCCTGAAATAGAAATTACACATATTCTCTATTCTTAAAAATATCAACATCCCTTTTGTTTTACTCTAGCAACACTACCTATATCTACCATCTCTTCTTCAATCTATTGTCTATCTTTGGATGTTTTTATATATTGTGTTTGTTTCATGGAATATGTACATAGCTCCACAAATGCATGTACAAACACACACACACATTTTCCTTAATTATCCATTATCATATATCAGTTATCTTTGGATTAAAAAGGGTTTTATATTTATAAGTAGATAATTACTAAAGAAAAGGAAAAGCAAAATAAAGCAAAAGCATGATTTAGTTTTTCTTCTCCTTAGAAAAAATTAAGAAACCACATAAAAGTGATTCAAACTGCATGCACATGTATTATTTATTTAACAGGTAATCTGGAAGTATATAAACCAAGGGTTGCTTTCATGGTTTAGCTCAGGAATTTCAAACATCCTTTCTCCCATTTCCTGTTATCTGTGATTTTTATTTTTTTGTGGATACTAGATAGAATTATTTGTGGCAGAATCATAAATTCTTATATATAACCCCTTTTTGATTAATAACAAAGGTTGTTAATTAATTCTTATGTATAACTTAAGATCTTGAATTTTGTTTTATGCATTGCTGATAATTTTGATGAAAACAGAATACAAGTCAAATATTGAAATATCCAATCTGCTTAGATGAGAAAATCCCCCAAATTTACTAATACAAATTAGAAAACAATGAAGTATGAAATGCAATGTGTTTACATTTAATTGCATTTTAAGTAGATATTTTTTGTTACTGAAGCTAAATACATTTATGAATAATGAGGAGTTCATCATTGCAGTTCTCTTTTAATCTTTAATGAAAAGGAATGGATTAATTCATTTTTAAGCGATGTGCCCATTTAATAAATACTTAAGAAACAATGCCCTTTTATTTTCCCTTTTTCTGATTTCAAAAATAATTAGAAATGTCAATGAGTAAAGCAAACAGGTAAATCTAAGTTATCACTTTAATTAAAAGACATACAATTTGAATATCAAAACTTATTTTAATTAAAAAATCAAATATTAAGTTGCACTCAAGCTTTAAGTACTAATTAATTTCACAATTCTCCAGTAGTCAAAGTGACTAGAATTGATAAGCCAACTTAGACAAACTAGAACAAATTAATATTATATAATATTTGGTCCAAGTTTATATGTATACTAATTACTAACTTATAGAACAATTTCCCTGGATGCCTCTTCTTTTAATTCTTATTGTGCTTCTGCAAAGAAGGCGGTTATAGTTACATAGCTCATTGATAAAGAGGGAAATGAGTCTAGTTTAAGTAATCAAATCATGACCTAATTTAAAAAAGTGTTCTGGAATTTGTTTGCATTTTATTTCTAGGTATCTAAGGAAGTCAGTATTTAAAAGTTTGTTTTTCTTTTTGTAGTGGATAATAGTCATGACTTTTTTTTTTTTTTTGTAATAAAGTAAGTGTAGATATATGTTTGGATTTATTTCTGGGCTCTCAGTTCTATCCCATTGGTCCATGTGAGTGTTTTCATCCCAGTATTATAGCATTTTATATTACTGTTGCTTTATAGTATAGTTTGAAGTGGGTTAAGATGATACTTCCATTTTTCTACATGTTTCTCAAGATCACTTTAACTCCTCAGAGTCTTTTGCAGTTCCATATAAATTTTAGTATAATTTTATCCTATTTCTTTGAAAATGTAACTGGATTTTTTGTTAGAAATTACATTTAATCTGTATATTGATTTTGGTAAAAATGACCATTTTGACTATATTAATTCTCCCTATCCTTAAATATGAAATATATTTCCATCATTTTGTGTCTTGTTCTATATCTTTGAAGTTTCTTGTAGTTTCAGTTCTATAGCTCTTTCATGTAGTTTGTAAAATTTGCTACTAATTATTTAATTATTTTTATTCAACAGGATTATTTTTTTTTCTTCTCACTCTTAACGTCTATGTGCTGAATCATTCTATAATCCTTGTATAAATCCCATTTATCATACTCTTTAATTCTTTTAATGTATTGTTGAATTCAATTTGCTAGAATTTATTGAAATTTTTGCATCTATGTTCATCAGAGACATTGGCCTATAGTTTTCCTTTTTGTGTGATGCCCTTGACTGATGATGGTATCAGGGTAATTTTGGTCTCATAAAATCTTTTGGAAATGAATTCCCTCTTCTTAATTTTTTTGGGAAATAAATGAAAAGATTAGGCATAAGTTGTTAAAGTTTTGGTAGAATTCATTAGTAAAGCTATCTGTTTTGTGAGAGATTTTGATTACTGTTTCAGTTTCCATACACATGATTGTTGCATTCAATTTTTTGATTTCTTTTTGGTTCAGTCTTTGTAGATGGTTTTGTTTTAAAATTTATCAATTTTCTAAGCTATTGGATAGATTGGCATATTGTTGCTCATGGTAGTCTCTTGTGGTCCTCTGTGTTTCTGTTATTTCTCCTTTTTCATTTCTGATACTATTTATTAGACAACAAGCTTTCTTGTCTTTCTTATCAGGCACCACCTGAAAATTTTTTTTAGAAGTGGCAGCAGTATTGTCATCATAGCTTTGTTAATGAGGCTAACAGACTTTCATATATATTAGTAATGACAAATTCCTGATGGTGACTTTAGCAATGGCAACTGAATTCTAAAGATATATAGATTTTTTTTCTGTTCTTGGAAGAAGAAAATGATTAATTTTTTTCTCAAAATCAACCAAAGGAAGAGCTTCCAAAGGGTTACTGGTAAACATTGGAGATGCTTTCACCACATTGATTGGCATCATATTCTTTCATTAATTAGCTGTTTATTTGCTTTTTCATTGATTGGTTCACTGGTCTGGGAACTTATTTAAATAAGAAAATGTAATTGAAAAGAAATTTTAGGGGCAAAGTATGGAGCTGAGATGAAGTAGACATAGTTCATTTCATTTGGCAAAGGGGAAATACATGGGCTTTGTGGGTCAAGTAAAGATCATGAGGGCAGATCAAGAGGCAAAAAAAAAAAAAAACATATGGAAAGTGGTGATGGAGAACATTCTTTCACTTATGTCTCAGCCCCAGATATTAGCAGTATAGAGTGACCAATTTTCTCATTTCTCCCAACAATGAAGGTATAAACAGATCATGAGACTGTCAGTGCTAAAACAAGGAAAGTACCCTACCAAAGTAGCATGAGTTGGCCATTAACAATCAGTTATTAACCAGAGAAGATGTAAACAATAGATACTGAAAGTGTGGTTCACTGGTAAAAAGAAGCACATAGGAAGTTAAGAACACATGATAACCTCATTCCAACTTCAAGCCCATTGAATAGAACTAGAGGATGAAAAACCCTTGATCACATATAAGTTTTAAACTAATCTGGAATGTTGAACATACTTAAATTAGAAGAAAGCTGTAGGATGTAGCCACACATAATAGAGGGACAGAAACAGGGCGGATGGGGGAGGTGGATTTGAGAGACCAGGGATAGAAATAATTACTGCTAATTTTTAAATATTAGTAAGTGGCTATATTTGATTTAAAACCCAGTTGATTTTGTTCTTAAATATTTTATAATGAATCTGTCATAGGCACAGAATCCTAGATTCATAATTAATAATTATTGATATAATCAGCTAAACTAACATAAAATAATTAGATTTTCCATAGGAAGTTATCTTTATTAAATTTTTAATTCCCTTCAATGTAACAAGTCTTGTTGTCTCTAGATTCTTCAGTGTATATGTACATATTACATTTGTAAATAATAAATCCATAATATTTTAGCACATTTATTCCACATATACACTCAGAACCTCTACCTTAAGTGAATAACTTTAAACGATATGGATAAGATGCTCTCAGTCATCAGACCTATGTTTACAAATAACTTGATCCCATATTTCTCTGCTTTATGGTTCTGGGAATATTCCTCATTGAAATTTCTATTGAGAATATTTGGTTTTCTCTCAAACAGCATGATCTCTTAAGTCCTTGGTCAATGCTTCTCTCTTGCTCTTAGGAGGAGTAGCACTCTGTGGAAGGAAATTTTTCAGAGGATTCACAGATGTAAAATCTTGGATGACTACCAAACACCACTCACATTCTAAAACAAAACTGGAAGGATGTCTCAAATATGTATGACACTTTGTCATCTAGAACCCAATGCATAATTGTTTGTCCCTACATGCCAAATGTTGCTGATAGATTTTGTGGATAAAACATAAAGTTGTTTCTTTAGGTTTCCCATTTCTGTACTCTCTTTTCCCAAGATCCATTAGGGGGATCATATTTCATGGTATTCTTTCACTTCCCATCTCTTACACGTTCTTGCTCCTATGTTTTTCTTCACAGAATTTTCTTCCTTGGAAAAGAATCTAAACGCTCCTGATACTGAACTTTCTTGATCTCTGGAAAGATGCAGTCAAGACTTATTGCATAGGGGGGAAAATCAGTTCTAGCCATTAATTATTACAAAACAAAAAGGAAAGTATTTGAGTAAATAGTATCTGCTTAATTTAGTCTTTTAAAAATATATCGTTTTTTTCAGCATTAGGATGTGTCAGAGAAATGGTTATTAGGACCAGAATTTAATGGTTATTAAATCAGAGCACCTCAGTTTCTAAGTATCACTTTGTAAGTACATTATTTTTTAGAGCAGTTTGAGGTTCACAGTAAAATTGAGAGGAAATTAAGAGAGTCCCTCATACCTGTTTCCCCCATATAAACACTTCCTCTGCTTTCAACATCTTAATCAGAATAGCCCATTGATATGATTATTATCACGCAGTATTCATAGTTAACATTAGACTTTTTGTATCATAGTTTCACTGGATATTGACAATTATACACTAGCATGTGTCCATCTTTACGGTATACAGAATAGTTGGCCTGCTCTAAAATCCCACTAATTCCTAGCAACCACTGGTCTTCATAATGCCTCTATAGGTTTGCCATTTACATAATGTCATGTAGTAATATAGGAATCATATAGCACATAGTCTTCTCAGATTGGCTTCTTTCACTTAGAATTAAACATTCAAACATTTTCCATTTATTTTCATGGCTTGATAGCTCTTTTTCTTTTTTCTTCTAGCACTGAATAATATTCTATTGTCTGGATGCATCACAGCTTATTTATCCGTTTGCCTACTGAAGCACATTTTTATAGCTCCCAAGTTTTGGAAATTATGAATAAAGCTGCTATGAACACCCTTGTGCAGGTTTTTATGTTAAGATACATTTCATCTCATTTGGATAAACACCAAGGAGTGTGATTGCTGGATCATATGGTAAGAGTATGTTTAAGTTTTCTAAGAAACTGCCAAACTGTTTTCTAAAGTGTCAGTGCCATTTTGCATTACCAACAGCAATAAATGAAACTGCCTATACTTCCACATCTTTGAAAGCATTTGCTGTTATCAGTATCTTGGATTTTTACCATTGCAATAGGTGTGAACTTGTATCTCGTTATCTTACTTAATCTTTCTCTGGTAATGCATGACAATCAACATCTGTTCAAATTCATATTTCTCATATGGATATCTTCTTATATGAATTATATGTTCAGATCTTTTGTTCATTTCTACATAGGTTGTAAAAATGTTTTCTAAAATTAGAGATACTAGTGATGTACTTTTCTTTTGATAACATTTGATGCGATCATGCTCTAAATGCGATTTGTTATGATACAGTACAGAGGTTAGAAGAAATAGCAAGCTATTGCAGATATTAGAGAATCAGAAATCTTTAACATTCCTATGGTATTTTCATGCATTAAGCATTATTTTATATGTACATATATAATATGCAGTATATTAAATTTTGTAAATGAATTGTATTATGAAGAAAAAATAGAGAACCCAAATAGACAATGGTAAGGAAGTGCCCTCTTAGTAAAACTAGAAAATGTTTGACAACAGAAATATCTTTAGAATAAAAAATTATTGAAGGGAATGAGAGAAATCAATATGTATGGAAAACACATATTTTAGGAGGGTGAAATACTAAGTGCAAATGTCCTATGATCAAAAAGTATTTGGTATAAATGATAGGATCAGCAAAGAGTTCATCATAATTAGAAGACCGTGATGCAAGAAGAAATTAATCAGGTATCAATTTATGTGCAGCCTGCATGTTATAATAATCACTCTGGATTAAAATTTAAGTGCAATGAAAATTAAAGTTTAGAGAACTTTGCACAAGAAAATGTAATTAGATATACTTTTCTTTAAAGAGTCATTTTGGCTGCTGTAGGGGCCCAATGGTGGAAATAATGGAATAGTTTAGGAAGATTTTAGGGAAGATCAGAGTGGTTGCAATATTGGTGACAGTGACTTAATTTGAGATGTGTGTGTCAAATAAGCAGAACATTCCACACACATATAGATAATAAACATATCACATATATATTTATCTTATATATCACACATATATCACATGTATCTTATATATATAATATATGTATATCTTACACACACACACACACACACACATATATATATATATATATAAGCTTTATGGTATGAAAATAAAAAAATAAACATAATAAATCTAAGGAATCTGCCCTGAACAGTTGGGTAAGTGGTATTATTACTCACTTAATTAGGAACACTGAAAGAGGAGCATCATTGAGGACGAAAGGAACCAAAGCCGAGTTTTATATGCTAAATTTAAATCATCTTATAAATATTCCAGTGGACCTATCAGGGAGGTACTGTATATATTACACTGTAGTTTAAGGTCAAAGTTAGGTCATGATTTGGGGGTCATAAATTATATGGACTATATTTAAAGTCATTGTGTTCAGTGATATTATTTAGTAATTATGTAGACACCCGGCTATAAGTCCAATACTGAGAGTTGGAGAACATGGGAAATGTCTAATAAGTAACCTAAGAAAGAGCTATAAAACACATACCAAAGCAAAAAGAACATGCAATAAATTATGGGGAGAAAGACAATTCAAACATAATTTAATGCTGTTTTCAGTCAAGTTTATTTTGAAACCAGCAAGCATTGCGTGTAGAGAATATAAAAAGGAAATATAAATCAGTGACTACAGAATCTCAACAGCAATGTTACAATTCCTTATGATGGAACAACTCTATTCAAAGAGACAGACCACAATCTTCATGGAATGAGGAACTTCCTGGTGGCAGGAACTGAGGGCCAGAGTACTGAATTTTATAGCATCAGGTGAGGAGCAGAGTCACATTGGTGTCTAAGGCTGTAACTCTTAACCAGGAAAGCAGTTCAGTGTCACACCATTACACATATCTATGTTTCTGTGATTTCTTTCACACAAAACTATTGCATTTCCTGTCAAGGCATGCCATTAGTGGCCACTGCAAAAAAGAAAATTCAGGAATATGTGGTGTCCCAAAAATGAAGTAAGAATTATTTAAGGAAAAAGGTCTTGAATTTCCCAAGTAATGTGGGAAAATACCACTGACCATTTGAGTTGGTAAAGTGGAGGAAAATATTAGGAAACTTCTCGTTCACAATATTTTTATCACTTGATGGAAAGATACCTTTCATTAAGAAACTGGCATTGAACCTATATCAAATTTTCATACATGTGTGCACTCAGTTTAAAATTCTAGTGCAACAAATTAAGTTTTAAAAGAAAATAGGTAGAAAGGCAGAGTAATTTGGACAAATTAAAATTTCTGAAATTTTTGAAAGGTGTTTAATTTTTAAATGATAAATTTGAGGTAAAATTCTGTCTGTTAATTATGAAGCATAAAAGCAACTCAATTACAAAGAATGATCTTGAAGGAAATATAGGATATTTGAGCATAAAATAGTAAATAAAAATGATCTGTGTTTTAGAGAATTTTCAAACAAAGCTTACAAAGAGAAAACATAATATTGTATATGTAGTGGGAACTAATACAAAAATAATATAGCAAATCTCTCTTTAGTACTGGTCCTAACAACTGATCGATCCACTCATAACTCCAGCAACTGATTATGGTTCATTTGTGGCAGAGAAAACGAACATTTTAATTGCCTATCTCTAATTTGTTCTAATGAGTCAAACAAATACTTTAATTAAACAACCTTAAGTAACATGATGAAACTGAACTCAATAAAAGTTAATTACAAAAATAATGTGATAAAATTAAAGTGCTGTATTAAATTAGAAAATGTCCAAAGGAGATATACGGCTTTGTAGTTATAAAGTAAAATTGATGTTGTAATGATATTATTGCCATTTTAGAAATCATGAGGATTCAAATAAAAACAAAGTATAATAAAAGCTAACTGAGCACTAAATTATCTATGATGCCCTTTAAATTATAGTGTGTCATGAAGGTGTTCAGAACAGACCTCCCCAAGATGAGTCACATTGACTCGTGGATTATTTCAAGTTAAAATCAATTGAGGCCTTTTACGTTCATGAAAAAAAAATTATCATTTCCTGAATTATCTAAAAGTATATAAATGGGGTGGGGATCTTAACTGGAATTGGGTTATAACCAAAAAGAACCTTTCTTATCTGAATACTCCACCTATATGGCAGGGCAAACATCTAATTATAGAACTTTTGCTCCTTAGCATGTGAATCACCCTCTCTCTTCTCTCCACAGTATCATTCTCCCCCTCTCTTTTTGAAATTCCTGGCCCCTACCCCATTCCTTAGCCCAGAATATATATTCCCACTTTACTCTTCTTTCCTCAGACCCCAAATGTCTTTGTGGACTCCCTGTACATATGAAATTAAATTTATTTTCCCTAATAATCTATTTGCTGTTGATGTGATTATATTATCAGTCTGAGAAGAACCCAGAGAGCAAGAAGGAAATTTTTCCTCCTGCCCCACAGTGGATAAACACAATCTTAAGACTTTGACATCTGACTCTCAAAAAGGGTAGTCCATCCGTCCTTTCGTCCTTCCTTCCTTCCTTCCTTCCTTCCTTCCTTCCTTCCTTCCTTCCTTCCTTCCTTCCTTCCTTCCTTCCTTCCTTCCTTCCTTCCATGTTGCAAGAATCTCAAACAGGTCCTAGAACATAATAGTGTTGCTTAGTAAATATATGTAGAATAAAAGAAGAAATATCTTAAGTGTTCAATAAATATAAAAGGAAATAAGGTTCTACTCACTGGTAATACTTAATGATTGATCTGTGTATCTTTTAAATACTTTTTGGTCTGTGATTTTGAACTTTAAAATGATAAATACCAAATGCAGGCATTTCAAGGCACACTGTTTGAGGAATTAAATACATTTATTACCTTAAAGTATGTTGAAGTTTTGTAATTCAATGAAGACATTCTTTTTTTCAAAGATTTATTTATTCATGCATACAAGAACTGGGGTACAGGCCAGAGGTGCCGGAGGGTGAGAGGATTCACCAGAGACAGAGTGGGCAACAGAACAAGCAGACTGACTGAAATATATTGCTGAGGGGAGCAGCGGGCGAAATAGGAGAGGTGTGCCATGCCATGTGGGTATCTCCACTGTCGGCTGGGATGGAACCTCCACTGCAGAGGCTGCGGACAGCTTCCCAGTGCTGTACTCAACGGCCTGCACCACCCAGGAGGCCCTCAATGAAGACATTTTTAACAATAAAATCAACTGCCCCCAAACAGGGAAATGAAATTTTAGAAAAAAAATAATGAAATATTTAAACATGAGACATAGATCTGAGGTTTCAATGACCTAGCTCTAGAAATATGTGACATAGGTATTTCTATTGAAGGTATGGTGAAAAGTCACTGTTAAATGAAAGTGCAGCAACTGGTTTATGAGAGAAGAAACTAGAAAAATATTTTTTCTGTGTCTTATATATGAATTTATTACAGTTTATTATCTTTGTAAAAATCCTATAGATAGAAACTATAACACTGGTTTATAGACTCTTTACCAGTAAACTCAAAAGGTTAACATTATTTATAAAAAGAAAATGTTCAAACTTGTATGGAAATGAATCTCTGTGTTACTACAAATTCTATTCTACATAAGAAAATTCATTTTCAAGTTTGATTTTAATTTTGAAAATGTGTAAATGGGGCCTCCCTGGTGGCGCAAGGGTTAAGATGCAAAGTATGAAGCTATCCCCAGCCCCTGCAGCATTAGTTCAATTCCTGGCCAGCTAGGGAGCAACCCACATGGCACAGCAGACCTCTCCTGACTCGCCTGCTGCTCCCCTCAGCCAGTGTAATTTGGTCAGTCTGCCTGTTCTGTTCCCCACTCTGTCTCTGGTGAATCCTCTCACCCCCCTGCATCTCTGGCCTGTACCCCAGCTCTTGTATACATAAATAAATAAATAAATCTTAAAAAAGAAAATGTGTAAATGTATTTAAATAATATTCAGTATATATGTATATGTTTTTACAAGTGATATTCATCACAAAATTTATACATTTAAATTTCTTTGAGAACAATGCAAAACTTTCTTTTTATAATTTAGGAAGTGAGATTAAATTCTGCACAGTGAACATCAATGGACACATGAGTCACTTAGGGGAAAAATAAGTTACTATGACTATTAATTACATATTAATTATATTAATATGTTCCATTAATAACTGCATTGACTATACTCATTCTTATATTGCGCCAAAATATGATAAAATGCATTGTCAACAGAAATGAAAATAGAAACTGTACAATTTTTCATTGATGTTATAGTCCAGAAATTTGGGGAGTTAAATCTTTTCTTTTCTTTTTCTAATTCTATTGCCTCTCTCCACACTGATGTCCCTCATTTTCTTGCCACACAGTTGTTAGATTTTTTTAGATTTTAAGAGATCTGACTATTTCTTTTTTTAGAAATACTTGAAAGTCACTCTTAACATCCTTGTGAAATGAATCAGGATGAGATTTATGACCTATTATTTATGCTGAGCTCACCCATAGTATTCCCATTTTTAACTTCTCCAACTTAAATCACCGTAAGTTCAACTATCACTGTAAAAATATAACACTTCCTCCATTTACGTAAAAATTAATGATATTTTCCTTTCAAGATCAGGCCAAGTCTTACATTTTCCTGCAAACAAGATATTTTCCAAGATGGTGTAAGATAATTGCTATAAATGTTCATACATAATTATTATACATATTACATTCATCATATTAGTAGTATTATAATACATCTTATTATGTGTTTGTTCCCAGATACCTGTAAGGCAAGGAAGAACACTAACAAAAATAAAAAATATAAGTAAAAGGGGTTTGGATAAAAATAGAGCCACTAATACATGAAATAACTCTGAATTAAAAAAAAAAATCATGGCAATTCCTTAATCATTAACTGATGTAGAATCCAGTATATAGACTATTTTCCAACTGAATCCTGCAATATAGCTATATATAAAGGATCACAATAAGAAAATAGTATGTACAACTTTTTATGATTAATTTTCCTCTCCTTTCACAGATCCCCTAATGTACCTTCTGCTGAGGTAAATAAAACACTTTGCTTTTAATAAGGGAAAGCATTTCTTCTAATTAAGCATACAGAAGTACGCAACCTCATTTAGCTAGGAGGTCTAGCAGCTATGTATGTTGCTCGACTGTAGTGATATAACCAATACTCATTTTATCAAGTAACATTAGACTTGGAAGGGAAGTGAACATGCTAATTGGAATGTACATGAAGATAAAATCTCAATATCAACATAATAGTAAAAAAATTTCTATCTCTATTTCGAATGACTTTTCAAAAGTTAAGTGTTTGCAGTTGTGATAATTTAATTATGAATGTTTTGGCTTCCTTACACAAATCATGAATACTCTTCCAGAAAACAAGCCAACTCTATGGACGTGTGAATTCCCACACGTCCTAGAGTGCAATTAACTCTACTTCTAACCACGCTGTGACACCTGCAGACAATGAAGAAATCTGTTACAAGAACTATTTCCATAGCATGAATATGCAAGCACCAGAATTAGTGTAATTCATTCAGCTGCAGATTATCTAGACTTCAGCCACAATACATTTTATTGCCATGTGTCAGTTCACTGACAGCTTCATAAATCCTGCTCAATAAACATTAAGTGTTTACTTTCATTGTCTTACAAATAGAAAGCCTGGGATAGAGTGCTGAAGTTTTTCTTGCATGCAACAATCAGAACAATTCTCATCTAAAAGTGGAGGTACGATGGAGGTGCATATATTTTCAGTGTTTGACAGGTATTGTTATTTGGAACAACAAACTTCTCATTAGTTGTAAACTTCTCTTTTTTCTCCCTAAAACATGAGTTTGAAGTTTAGTTCATAAGATAATACACATGTTATTATAGATAATAGAGATGAAAATATTGGGTTGTCAGAAAAGTCATGACACATTTCCTCAGTTTTTCAAATACATCATGACTTTTCCAACAACCCAATATATATTATCATGGTTCAATTTCAGTTTAGGACTTTAACACTTTCCCTAAGAACTACTCTTTTTCCTCTTCTCTCCCTCAGTGGCCTAAGTGAATAATTAAAAAAATAATAATAATTTGTGAATATAGAGTAGATGTGGATAGATTTACTGTTCATAAATACCTTAGCATCAAAATACAATCCAGTCTCTTGTATTGATATCTTGCAACATAAGAAAAAAAATCTACACAACACTAGCTCCAACTGTGAGGCAACCACATAAACACAAACTCTTTCAAGGATTTATAGTTCTTTACTCTTTTGCAAGGCTTACTCTGCATGTATGGGAACACTTACTGAGGCCTTTTCTTTTTGTCTTCTTTCTGATCGTGTTTTGTGTTTTGTACAATGTCTGCGATTTCATTCACCCAGTGCCTAGCACGCAAGATAATTTACATGCTACCCATCCAATTTACTCTCAAGACAAACCTATAAATTATAAAACTGAATGTAGGCTGGGAAATACAGTGTTCTGCTGGCTACCCTGGTATTCATTCAACAACTTCACTGTGTCCTAGTCCTTTTGCCAAAACAAAGCAACACCCTCCTCAGACACGGATTCTCCCACTTGTAGACAAGTGGAGGAGCTGAATATAATATCCAAAAATATGCCTTTTTAGCATAAAATTATTTTGAGTGGGTTACTTTTAAGAAATAGCAGACACAGGAAAAGCTCTTAAAACCAAGTAGTTGTAACCCTTTTGTAGGAAACATTTACAGTTATGAGGGAAACCTTATCTGTATGCGTGTTTTCCCTCTGTCCCTGAATATATACAGAATGACAAAATCTCTAGAAATTCTTATTTGTGAAGAAGGCCTTAAATTAATTCTGAATAATAAACATAATAAACATAAACATTTACTCTGTGTTGTCTAATGAGTTCCCAAAACTGGCCTTTCCCTTACCCCTGCATCTTCTTTTGTCTTTAATCGAAGATATATTTAAGCTGGTAGCTTGGGCCATTTATGCAAGTTACTCAGTTTTCTAGGGACTTTTCCATGTCCTTAGGAGGTATACAGGTTATAAAATTTCTGTTTTTCTTTAGTTAATTTGTCTTTTTTTTAAAGATTTATTTATTTATGCATACAAGAACTAGAGAACAGGCTAGAAGTGTGGGAGGGTGAGAGGATTCACCAGAGACAGAGTGGGGAACAGAACAGGCGGCTTGACTGAAATACACTGCTGAGGGGAGCAGCGGGTGAGTCAGGAGTTGTCTGCTGCACCATGTGTGTAGTTCCCTGGCTGGGAATTGAACTCATGCTGTAGTGGCTTCAGCAGATAGCTTCACAGGTTGTATCTTAACCCCTTGTACCACCAGGGAGGTCCTAATTTGTCTTTTTTAAAAAAGGGATTTCAACAAAGAACATAGAAAGGGTATAAGGAAATTATTTTCACTCTACTACAGCTATAACCATTCCCTGAACTTAGCAGAAACTATTGTGAGATGGGGGTTGATAATGAGGGGGATTAACATCCATATTTCTCAAAGGATATTTACTGTTTCATGCTCAAAGGTGATTCTCCTTTCCCCAGCACTATGAGATTTAGAAAGAATGATTTTGGTAGCACAGAGGTAAAGATTCTTAGTGCTAATTCTGCTGAAATTACAACTATCTGAAAGTATCATGAGACAGTGGTTGAACTTCCAGACCAACATTTTCTGAACTGATAAATAATATGAGGCAATTAGTGAAATTCAATTAAATTATTAATCTAATGTACTCTGGTGGTCATTTCTAGATTAAGTTCTAGAAATTGTGTAGGGACAGAGGAAATTTCCCCCCCAGTTCTGAGTTTTCAGAATTGTGAAGTAATCAAATTAACAGATTAGTAAGAGAAAAGAAAAAAATTATATATAGAGATGGATGATTAACATGTATGTGGACTCTAAAGCCAATGGGGCAAAACCATATACATTTATGTTAAGCTAAGGAATGGGATTGGGGCCTGGGGCTACAAGGAAAGAAGAGAACTCACTTGAAAAGGAGATGGTGATTCATATGACAAGACTAGATGCTCTGAATTAGATGTTTGGGTTATTTTTAATACAAATCCAAGTTCAAGGAAATGCTCCCAGTTTTCATTCTTCTAGGTAGTTAAGTGGTAAAAGTCTCTCATGAGCTTAAAGGGCTTCAATTGAACTCTGCTCAAATATCCATATGCCAAATTGGTATATCTCGAGAATGCCTATATAGATATCTTCAAGAGGAGCCTCCCTGGTGGCGCAAGGGGATAAGCACGCATTGTGAAGCTGTCTGTGGCCTCTGCAACACGTGTTTGATCCCCGGCCAGCCAGGGAGCTACCCACATAGCACAGCTGACCTCTCCTGCTTTGCCCACTGCTCTCCTCAGCAGTGTATTTCAGTCAGTCAGTCTGTTCTGTTCCCCACTCTGTCTGTAGTGAATCCTCTCACCTCCTGCACCTCTGGCCTGTACCCCAGTTCTTGTATGCATAAATAAATAAATCTTTAAAAAAAATCTTTAAGAGGCCTATCCTTTATGAGCAAGAGACCACTCCCAGTAATTAACTCACAGAAATGCATATGTTAAAGCAATGGGCTGCTTTAAGGGTTTTATTTTTTTTCCCCAAAAGAAGGAAATGTAAACCAAGCTTATCTAAAGATTTGAAGAAATTTTAAGAGTGCTTATAAGAAGAAAGTAACCTAACTCCATCAATTACATTCTTTGAATACAAATAAACAGACCTGATTAACATAAATTAGAAGAAAGTAATTAGAAAAGTATGAATAAACTCAGGATAAGAGATAGCAGGACAAGTTGATTCAAAATGAAAGTGTGTTTAATGCAGAAACAGTGGGATGACAAGAAAATTGAGGTGCTCTTATTAAGTTGAAAAGAAAAATCAAGACTGAAACAAAAGAGATTTGCTTTACAGGAAATAAGAAAATCTTACAAAAAATATTCTTTGGAATATACAGTCTCAATGAACTCTGAATCACTGAAGAATGAGTAGATGAAAATAAAATTAAACACCATTGTCAGGGTGCAAGAGAAATCATTCTGTACTTACCTTCATTCTTCTAATCTGATAAATAAGCAAGCATCAGACAGATTGATAGGAGGAAATATAAAAACAGAAGAAGTTTAATAATAATGTGTATACCTCCAATATACAAGAGGCCTAGTGAAAGTAACTCATCATATGACTTCTGATGTGATCAGTTACTAAAAAGAAGGTTGTGTAACAGGGTGGTCCCCAGGAAAGGGGGAGGTTCCAGGTTCCCTGCCCCACCCAAAGGAGGGTGGAGCTGAGCAGGAAGAGAAGAAGCTGCAGAAGAGACTGAGGAAGGAAGCAGGATGGAGCCAGGAGACCTGGAGGAGGCGCATGGAGCCTAGAGACACGCGAAGAAACTGCGCTTGTCTTTTGGTTGTGGACTGGGTGACACAGATGTGGGTGAGACCCGTGGGGAGGTGACCATGGCAGTTTTTATCTTGATTTTGATTTTGCTCTTTTCCTTCCGGGCTTGTCTGGTTGTTTCTGGCCCTTTTCTGTGGGTCCCCACTGGAAGATGCTTTAGACTTGTGGCAGGCTTTGGGGCCTTGCTCTGGGCCAGTCCCATTTGGATGGAATTTTACCCATGAGGGGATGGGTAACTTTGGGTTCTTGATTTAGAAACTAGACTCTTTGTCTTACCTGTATTGTTTCCTAGTTTTATTAAAGTTCCTTCTCATTAAAGTCTCATATGTTTTGTGTTGATGCAGCGGATGGCAGAACCCATTTAGAATAGGCAGGTTTGCGGGGTTTGGGCTGCCCCTCTCCCTGTCCTATAACAGTTGATGGAGAGGGAGTCAGTTAGGGAATTTTAGAAAGAAGACACAGCAAACAAAGGTATGCAGATTTTTCTGCCTTCTACATTAAAAAGAGATTGGGAGGTGAGGCTTTCACAGAACAGGGGAAAGACTCATACAGATAGAAGTTTGTATGTAAATGTATTTTCAAAAACACACTTTTTACAGAGTCCCTCACATGAATTCAACCTTTTGCCAAAGAGAATTATTCTGGGGTAGCTGAATTTTGATTCCCTACACCATCAATAACACTGGGGATCTTTCTAAATATTCTACCATTTAGAAGTACACTACAGTCAAGTTAGGAAATACAAATTTAAAAATAATCCTGGAAAGTAGCATAAGAAGAGATTAGAAAAATTCTGGTGGATTTAAAATTTAAAGATAAAATAAAACACTGAAGTAGTATAACATAAACCAGATAAAGTAAAATAATTCAGAAGGTTTTTCTAAAATGACATGAATTTTTAGATAGGAAAAATGTCAAAACAATTTTTGTAAAGTCTGCATTTAAAAATATCATAGAGGGCCTCCCCAGTGGTGCAGCACTTGAGCACTGGGTTGCGAAGCTGCCCGCAGCCTCTGCAGCACCGACTCTATCCCTGGCTGCAGGACGAGGGTCGCACATGGCGCACAGACCTCTCCTGCCACCCGCTGCTCCCCTTAGCAGTGTACTTCAACAGTCTGCCAGCTCTGCTCTCAGCTCTGGCTCTGGTGATTTCTCTCACCCTCCCGGGCTTCTGGCTGTACCCAGTGCTTGTATAAATAAATAAATAAATCTTGGGGGAAAAAAAGTATCGTAGAACACACTTGGCAATTATTTCTAACAAATGCATTACACGGAAGGAAAAATTTTAATTATAAAAATAAACTGTAATATGTTATAAAAATAAATACCCCTGATACAGTTAATATGAAGAGAAGGGTCATCTGAAAAGACAAAAAAAAAAAAAAATCATTACATGAAAACATATTTACTCTTGCTGACAACAATATAGGAACTGAAAAAAAAAAGGTAATATAATAAGTGGTATTTGCTTATCTAATGGGTAAAGAGGTAAGTAGTGATTATATGATATAAAGGTATAAGAGATGATGTTATAAATGAATGCTTGCATTTTATAGGGCAATATGAGAATGTATGTAAAAATTAAAAATACATACATGATGAATAATAATTTCTGCTCCTAAAAACATATTTGCAAAGCATATCTAGTGTCAGAAGATGTTCATTGTGAATTTGATAACAGGAAAACAGCAAACACAAATTAAAACTCTAGTTATACAATAACAGCTATATTATAATTCATCCATTAACAAGCTATATACATAACAAACATTTAGAAATGTTGCATAAACATATTATGGCTATTTCTGAAAATTAAATTTGGAACAAGAGATGTTTTACACAAATAGGGGACTTTTGCTTTTTTTAAAAAAAAGAATTTACTATAAAATTATAATAAAAGAATACTCTTTCCATATTCTCAATAAATGTTTAAAATATAGATATAAGTGCATAAATTATACATAAAGTAAAATAAAGTATGTAATATATAAAGTATGTATATATACTTTACATAAAATTTATAAAATTTATGTAAAGCTTTATAAATTATATAAAATGTATACTCCCCACCCACCCTCTCTATATATACACACCTGACTTATCCACACATACATACATAAACAAGGTAAACACCTAAAGCAAAGTAATAAATGGCTCAAAGGCATATAGAAATTAAAATGGACATAAAACATAGAGATGTTTTTCTATAAGAATTAACCATAAAATACATAGAAGGAAATATAGGCGAAACACTACATGATATGCACATCAAAGACATCTTTACAGACACATCACCCAAAGCAGTGATAGTGAAGGCAAAGATAAACAGCTGGGACTACATCAAATTAAAGAGCTTCTGCACAGCAAAAGAGACAATAACAAGAACAAAGAGAAATCCCACCGACTGGGAGAACATTTTTGCACACAACACTAATGATAAAGGACTGATCACAAAAATCTGCAAATTGCTGATGAGACTCAACAACAACAAAGAAATTAATCCAGTCAAAAAAATGGGCAGAAGAGCTAAAAAGAAACTTCTCTGAAGAGGAAATGCAAATGTCCAACAGGCATATGAAAAAATGTTCAACTTCACTTGTAATCAGGGAAATGCAAATCAAAACTACCATGAGATACCATCTTACACCAGTGAGAATGGCACATATTAAAAAAACTAGCAACAACAAATGTTGGCGAGGATGTGGAGAAAAAGGAACTCTTCTGCACTGTTGGTGGGAGTGCAAACTGGTCCAACCACTGTGGAGAGCTGTGTGGAGATTTCTGGACCTACTAAACATAGAGCTTCCATATGATCCAGCAATTCCACTCCTAGGTATTTACCCAAAGGACACAGAAACATCAATTCCAAAGAGCACCTGCACCCCTATGTTTATAGCAGCACTGTTTACAATAGCTAAGCTTTGGAAACAACCCAAATGCCCAAAAATAGATGACTGGATCAAGAAGATGTGGTACATATACACCATGGAATATTAGTCAGCATTCAAAAAAGATAAACACATGCAATTTGCAGCAACATGGATGGCGCTGGAAGGGATCATGCTCAGCGAAATAAGCCAAAAAGAAAAAGAAAAATACCGGATGGTCTCACTCATAGCAGGAATCTAGAAAACTTAAATAAGGGACCAGGAAAATGAATAACTATAAGATAGTGAAAATCAAAATCAACAAAAAACTATGAACCAGAGACACTTTTAGGGGGGCGGGAGGGGAGGGATTGGGGTCAGAATGGGGGGGCTGCAATTGTATGGGGAATATAACAATAAAATTTATTTAAAAAAAAAAAAAAAAAAAAAAACTAGCAACAACAAATGTTGGCGAGGATGTGGAGAAAAAGGAACTCTTCTGCACTGTTGGTGGGAGTGCAAACTGGTCCAACCACTGTGGAGAGCTGTGTGGAGATTTCTGGACCTACTAAACATAGAGCTTCCATATGATCCAGCAATTCCACTCCTAGGTATTTACCCAAAGGACACAGAAACATCAATTCCAAAGAGCACCTGCACCCCTATGTTTATAGCAGCACTGTTTACAATAGCTAAGCTTTGGAAACAACCCAAATGCCCAAAAATAGATGACTGGATCAAGAAGATGTGGTACATATACACCATGGAATATTAGTCAGCATTCAAAAAAGATAAACACATGCAATTTGCAGCAACATGGATGGCGTTGGAAGGGATCATGCGCAGCGAAATAAGCCAGAAAGAAAAAGAAAAATACCGGATGGTCTCACTCATAGCAGGAATCTAGAAAACTCAAATAAGGGACCAGGAAAATGAATAACTATAAGAAAGTGAAAATCAAAATCAACAAACAACTATGAACCAGAGACACTCTATGGGGGCTGGGGGGCAGGGAGGGGAGGGATTGGGGTCAAAATAAGGGGGTTGCAATTGTATGGGAAATATAAAAATATAATTTATTAAAAAAATTAAAATACTAATACGGCTGTCTCTCTAACTTGGGAAAAGGAAATAGGAAGGAAGTTGGGGTAGTTTAAATGCACTAAAATCTCATTTTTTATATTATGGAATCAATAGATATTGGTTTTATACAGAGTTTTTGAGACAAAATAAATCTAGAAATATTTGAAGGTAATTGCCTGGTAGGAGAGTCCTTGGATATAACAGGTATACAGTAGGAGCCTGTTTTTCTGTATCATAAGCTCATGGGTATATGGTACTTTGATATTCTTTTTTATATATAAAACACTAGACATAATGGCAATAATTTTGTAATAACAAATATTGAATCATGATGTTGTACATCTGAAACTACTGGAATGTTCTGTCAACTATACTTCAATTAAAAATACTTAATAAATGGGCCTCCCCTGTGGCACAGCATGTTGAGCGCAGCCCTGTGGAGCTGTCTGCAGCCTCTGCAGCACTGGTTCGATTACTGGCCGGCCAGGGAGATTCCCACATGGAGAGGCAGACCTCTCCTGTCACCTCCACTACTCCCCTCAGCAGTGCTTTTGGTCTCTCTGCCTTTTCTGCTCCCCACTCTGTCTCTGGTGAATTCTCTTACCCTCCTGCACCTCTGGTCTGTACTCCAGCTATTGTATAAATAAAAAATAAAAATCTTTAAAAAATACTTGATGAAAAATAGAAAAAAAATTGCCTCATGGTACTAAGATGCCTCCCTTGATCACTTTCTAAGATTTAGTTATTTCCTATTCTCTATCTATATACTTCTCATTTCTATCATATCCAATAATTATCTTGGAATCACTTGTTGCATTTACTAATACAAAATAGGAGAAAATGATGTCTTTATATAGGTATTTGTGAGTAGGTTGCAAATATGTATTAAACATTCTAGAAGAAAATAAAGAAATGTTGTTCATCTGTTGAAAGACATAATCAAATGACATTTTATTTTTTGAATCATTTCTTTTAAAAGTTGTTCTTATTGCCTTTTAAATGTATCTGTATAAAATTATTTGAAAGAATAGATGAAGCATAGATTTATCTACTGATTTGTACCATATTCCTATATTATTTATAGTTTTTCATTTGGTAAATGATCTCCAAATAACTATTGTGTACCTATTTAAAATGCCAATTTTTAGCTTTTTAGGTAAGTTGGTTTGCAAGACTACATATGATTTGGGGGTTTATGTTCATACCTATTCTGATGTATGTTCTCACACCAGATGCATGTTCTCACCACATTCAAGCACCAATAATTCTCCACCATAGTCTTTTGCACCCCTCCCCCATTTGCTCATCATCCCCTACCTCCCCTACCATTTCTGCTAAAAATGCCCATTTAAACCTTAGCCATGTTCCTGAAGTCTCAGAGTAGCTTGAAATAGGAAATGACAAATATGTGGTTTTAACAGTCTAGTTTGTTCTTCAATCAAACAAAATAACCTCAAGCATAAATAATATGTGTGCCCACAATCTCAAATCTGGAATTTAGGAATAAAGTAACAAGGAAAGGTGTATGAATATCACGGCAATAGGGAATATGTGGCAATTTTCCTTTACCTCATGTTTTGAGTTTATTAGCAGAGAGAAAATCCATTAGCAAAGTGCAAAGCATGATCCCCTCTTCTTCATTTGACAGATGAAGAAAGTGGTTATCAAGAATACACAGACATTCAATATTTCATTCCCAGTGCTTTTATATGCAGTACCTATTCCTTAATTAAACCAAGTATCTTTCTTAGCAAATCTTATTCTAAACTTCATAGGCTTTCAAAACATCAATCAGTAAAATACATTATTTACACTTGCCTCTAAGTCTTTGAGGAGGCCTGCAAATCAGTGAGTTTCTTAAGTTGCTATGAGCAGTGGAGGGCAGGATTATTACAAGATTACCCATGAAATTTTAAGTGACACACAAAACAACATTAGTAACAAATAGAAGTTGGGATCAGATTATTGTGTTTCTAAAACAAATTGTAGCATTACATACTTTGTATCTTTGTATTCTACCTATATATAAATGCACATTGTTTCACCTTGGATGTATCTAATTTTCAGAGTACATATTTGTAGTGATAAATTGTGTATATAATTATCTTCTAAGTGGTTATATTTCAGGTTACAGTTTGTGCTTTATAACCTTTGTAAAGGACCTTGCACATATTATGAATACTTATTTTTTTCACCCATAGGGTGTTATTTGGAATTACTAAAATGTTTTTTAAATTTGGAAATATTTGATACATCAAGTATGCATGTATATGTATGTGGAAGCAATGAAGTAAAATTACATAAGAAGTAACTCTGAGTTTCTGATCCAAGTAAAAAGAGAATATCATTGTAGAGGATGCTGTGATACAGAATGGGACTCCTCTTCTGGCCACAGGCACTTACTCTCCCAACGGAGTCCTCACAGTTAAGTCTTTCCCCTGCAATTCCCAAGGAGATGGTTAGTTAATCTGAGGTCCGGAGGTACTGCCCTCTTGCCTCAATTCAGTGCAACTTTGAATGTAATCAGTAGGATTGATTACTTGATACCCATGTACATGCATTCTGTTTCTACCTTGGTTAAGCCCCTGACAATGCACAAATACATATTTTAATTTTAGACAGTCAAAATTCTTTAAATAAAGATTTTAAGATATTTTGGAAATTGCTCAGGTATTTGGTGCCATTTCCGCTTCTGTTCATTTATTTTGGTAGATCCACATTTCCATAATTGAAGAAATTTTCAATAACATTTCTTTCATAGAAGTTCTACTGGCAATAGATTTTCTAAAAATTGTTTCTTTGTTTTATTATAACTTTATTTATATTTAATTGAAATATAATAAACAGGTTAAAATTGCATGATTTGATCATGATAGATATGTGGAACCATCTAATTAACATTTACTCTCATCATCCCCAACTGATTCTTTGTGTCTTTTCTAAAACCTGACAGGGTTATCAGATAATCTCTGAAAAGACTTCTGTGCATATACAGTTTTGAATCATTTTCTAGAATCATTTTCTAGAATCATTTTCTAGAATGAAAGGAGTTTTATATAGTTAGCATCATTAGCTTAGCTTATTTTACTCAAAATAATAATTTTTATGTTTATCCATACTTTTGAGTATATCAGCAGTCTATTCCTTTTCTCTGCTAGATATTCCACAGTTTGTTACATCATGCAGTGGTTAATCAGTTAATGATTATTTTAATTGTTTCAGCTTTTGGCTACTACACATAACCACCTTTTCCAAATTGTGTGTATGTGTTTGTGTGTGTATTTGTCCATGTAGGGTTTAGATCAACATTTCCCCCAATATTTAAAAAAAAAAAAAAGATAACCAAAACCTCCTGACTTCTTATGAATTATTGTGAGATTCAGCCACTCTTACTTCGTTCTCTTGCATTTGATGTGTGAAGCAACCTAGGAGCTGCATGTGCAGCACAAGCTTAACCACAGGTGCATGGGGATACCAATATAGATTTCTGAAATTCCTCCTTTCTGTAGCTCCTGTTTCTAATATTCTGCTGCATAAGTCCCAGTGTCACAGTCATTGAATTCTCAGTTCTGTCTCAGGTCAGTAAGACTACTGTGCCCTGCATGGATCCTGTGCTTTTTCCTAGGGCCTGGTAAATACCTCTGGGCAAAAAGCAGGAAACTCATAGCACTCTTTTTTTTTTTTTCCCCACTTCTCAGGGATTACCATTCTGAATGCCTTTTATTCAATGCCTGAATACCTTGTTTCATATATTTGTCCACTTTTTGTGGTTGTTTGTAGAAGAAGGGCTAGTGTAATCTCACACAGGGTGGTGGAAATCCATGTTCAATGTATATCTTCTGATTAATAATTAGTTTGAATATAGATTCATATTTCAAAATATGCAATTTCTCTAATGAATTTGTTTATATAATATCTGTTATTTCTTTTTGTCTTGATTTGTCTTGCCACTTTTAATAAATTTAGGATCCTATATATTTAGATAAAAATCCTTTGTTTTGAAGGAGCAAAGAATATGCACGGTAGCAAAGAAAGTTTGTTCAATAAATGGTGCTGGGAAAACTGGATCACTACATGCAAAACAATGAAACTTGACTACTACCTCACACCATGCACAAAAACGTAAAATGGATTAAAGAACTAGACATAAGACCTGAAACCACAAAATATATAGAAGGAAATATAAGCAAAACACTACATGACATGCATCTCAAAGACATCTTTACAGACACATCACCCAAAGCAGTGATAGTGAAGGCAAAGATAAGTAGCTGGGACTACATCAAATTAAAGAGCTTCTGTGCAGCAAGAGACAATAACCAAAACAAAGAGAACCCCCACTGACAGAGAGAAAATTTTTGCACACAACACTAATGATAAAGGACTGATCACAAAAATTTACAAAGAGCTGATGTGACTCAAAACAAACAATCAAACAAACAAAATAATCCAGTCAAAAAATGGGCAGAAAAGCTAAAAAGAACGTCTCCAAAGAGGAAATGCAAATGTCCAACAGGCATATGAAAAAATGTTCAACATCACTTTTAATCAGGGAAATGCAAATCAAAACTACAATGAGATATCATCTAACACCGATGAGAATGGCACATATTAAAAAAACTAGCAACAACAAATGTTGGCGAGGATATGGAGAAAAAGGAATGCTCCTGCACTGCTGGTGGAAGTACAAACTGGTCCAACCACTATGGAGAGCTGTGTGGAGATTCCTCAACCTGCTAAAGATAGAGCTTCCATATGATCCAGCAATTCCACTCCTAGGTATTTACCCAAATGATACTGAATCATTATTTCAAAAGGGCACCTGCACCCCTATGTTTATAGCAGCACTATTTACAGTAGCTAAGCTAGGGAAACAACCCAAATGACCAAAAATAGATGACTGGATCAGGAAGATGTGATACATATACACAATGGAATATTACTCAGCAATCAAAAAAGATAAACTCATGCAATTTGCAGCAACATGGATGGAGCTAGAAGGGATCATGCTCAGCGAAATAAGCCAGAAAGAAAGAAAAATACCATATGGTCTCACTCATAGCAGGAATTTAGAAAATCTAAATAAGGGACCAGAAAAAAGACTAACTATAATAAAGAAAACATCAAAATCAACAAGCAACTATAAACCAGAGACATACTACGGTGGGGGGGGGGAGAAGAAGGATTAAGGTCAAAATAAGGGGGGTGCAATTGTATGGGGAATATAAACAAAATAAAAATTTATACATTGTGCAAAAATGAAAAAAAATGATGTAAGAATTATATAAAATAAAATATTAAAAAAATAGAATAAAGTTATCATAAAAAATCCTTTGTTTTTATGTTACAAATACTTCTCAGACTATGTGTCTTTTTAATCTCATTAAATTATTTTGCAAAATAGAATATCTAGTTTTAATCTTTTTGACTCCATATTCAAAATATATTCATTATCATATTCTTTCTCACAATAACACTGCTGCTACTTAGATCCAAAGGACATACATTATTTCAATACCAATCTAACTGCTTTCCTTGCTTCTATGCTTGATCTAATATTAGGAGGTCTCTCTCTTAAAACTTGCAGCGTTCCTTCTCGGTCTGGGTTGTTTATTATTAATTAACTACTTAATTTTGACTTTTAAAATTGCCTCTATTTGGATAAAAACTACATGGTCTTTCTACATATGGATAACTCTAATGACAAAGAGAATGTGTTCTGTCATGAGTATGAAAAATATGAGTAGTTTTTGGACATTGATGTTATGTTTTACAAACTTGCTATACTGAAACCAGATCCCTGCAGCACAAGCCATGGGGCAAAGCCAACTTTTCCCCATCACCTGAGTGAGGGAAATGCCAGCTTTGTTGGCTCTGCTGGTCCCAGTGTCCCAGTGCACACAGCCTGAGTGTCTGCCAGTACAGGCTAATCTAACAATGGTAAAAGTGGTGGGCCTTCCATTGCCCACTGCCTCCTAGTGTGAGTGACCCTGCTGGGGCTAAGGTGGCCAGAAATAGTATTATGTGGCAGTTTTTCCCTGCCTGCCACCCCTAAATGCAAACAGCCCTGTGGCTTATGGATTGGAAGTAACCAATAAGTCCTATGGCACCTAGCTCAAGGCTACTTGGAAGAGCACTGAGTCCCACTGGGGCAGCTCCATGCTATGGCTCCCTGGAGGCACAGGTAGAGAGACTGGCAGAGTGTCAAGCCAGATAGTAGGCTCCTAGGAGAGCCCACCCTGTGGCAGAGGGACCTGTCTCCCAGTGCAGGTTCCTCTGGTCTTTTTCATTGGTACACCTAGCACCACTGAAGAGGCTCAGGTGCATACTGCCTCTACTGAGACTGATCCTGTCGTGGTTCCTCAGAGTCCACAGGCCCATGAACCTGCCCTCACATTCGAGCAAGTCGAGCTTTTGCTGTCACCAAGGTTTTATGGACCAATCAGGCTTGAGCTCAATGGACCAATTAGGTTCAAGTTTACTATGTGAGTTAATTATTTGGATTGATAAATGAAAGCAAGCTGACTGGTGCTAACCAGCACCAATAAGATTGTTAGGATTAAAAATGGTCCAATTAGGCTTGTAGGATGGGAAACCCTGAAAGAAGGCAGGGCAGGAGCCAGCTTGATTCTTTCTGCTGCAGGCCTCCAAAGAGAACTCAGCTGATGGTCTTCGAAGAAGCATTAAGCAGATGACATCGGTGGGATTCAGCAGACCTCCACACATCCATAGACATTTGCAGAGACCTTGTCATTGCCCCATGCCTCTTGTCCTGCCTCTAACACTGCCTGTTATGACTATCCTAGTCCAGTGTCTCAAAAAGAGCTGGTTACTATTAGCGCTGGTGTCTCAAGAAGAGTTGTTCATTGTTGGTGTAGGCTAACAATTCACCGAGAGTTGTAACACTGGTGTCTCTGACACTGCCTCCTGGTAATCTGTGATGACTGGCTGTTGCTGACAAGTGCTAACTATCACTGTTGACTAGTGAATGGTGCTCTGTGGCCAGCCACTTTTGAGAGCTGCTCATCACTTCTGATCATCCAACATTAACTCCCAGTGCTGCTGCCTCCATTGCTGTCCAGTCCAGTGTTCAGTGCTGCCCAGACCAGCCTTCAGACTATTGCTATGGGCTGCTGCAGTGTCACCTCACCAGCTCAACCTGTGACCACTTCTAGCTGCTTCTTTGAGTTGGATGCTGGTGCACTGCTGACCAGTGTGCCACCAGCTCCAGGCCCTCATTGATGGCAACACCATCTTGCATGAGCAGCCTTTTGTTTGGGACTACTGGACACTGCAGTCATTATCTGAAATTAGACAGTTGGGCACTTGTGGCCTCTGTTTCCCCAATCTCCTATATGTTAATAAAACCCATGTTGTTGTTTCATGAGCCTGAGTGGTCTTGCAGTAATTAAAACATGAGTGAGAAACCAGAGTGACCTGTTTTCCACCTTGGCTCGATCCTTCGACACTGTTTAAGTACTATCAATATCATTGACTTTAGTACTTCTCTGCAGGTTCTTTGAGATTTTCTATATATTCAGTAATGATATTTGTAAATAATAATAGATAAATTCATCCATTTAGACACTGTCACTTTTATTTCCTTTTTTGGTACTAGTTAAA
Organism: Talpa europaea; assembly: GCF_964194135.1. Classification (NCBI taxonomy): domain Eukaryota; kingdom Metazoa; phylum Chordata; class Mammalia; order Eulipotyphla; family Talpidae; genus Talpa; species Talpa europaea. Next base: position 47,528,212 of record NC_140068.1, on the reverse strand, counting down.
GCTTTTGTAGACTATCAAATAAAATAGGTTGCTCCAAGTGCCATTGATTTTTGTAAATGTCTTTTAATATATATAGATGAAAAATGATTTTGTTGATATACTTTGAAAGTCATCATGTATTAGTCTAAATAAATTCATTTTGTTCCAAGTTTTCACTTTTTTAAATGATTTAATACTGATTTCTAGCAGATGGATTTCTGCATCAACTGAGTTAATTGTGTTATATTTTTCATTTTCACTGTAAATCTGATGATTTCAAGAGATATTTCAAATGCTAAATTCTGTGATAATTTTCAAAATAATGTGCACATAGGCTTACTCTTTTATCTTTTTTGTTAGACTATTCCAATTGATTTACTGAATTGTGTTTATATTTGCATTTATATTCATAATTTAAGTAAGTTGGTTTTCTTTCATTATATTCTTACTGACTTAGACATTAAGTTCACATTAATTTCATAGAATAGTTAGGTAAGTCTTCCTTCTTTTTACCACTACCTGAAAGAATTTATATGAACTAGAATTTTGTGAACCTTGGTTACTGACCAGAATTCACCTGTAAAATCACCCATTTTATCATTTCCTGTATGGGGAATTTTAAGCAGTAAATCAATTGTGTAAAAACTAGCACTCAGTTTTGACACAAACTGTGTGAAAACTCAGTCCTGTGGTGAGTTGATGAATTTTTAATAGCAACTCACCAGGAAAAAATGAAAAGTAAAAAGTGGGGAAAAAAAAAAAAGAGAGAGAGATGATTTATAGTGTTTCCAGTTTACATGGTATGAATACTCATTGTATAAATCCATTATTGGCAAGTTCACAGCTTTCATGTGATTTCATTGAATATGGAGTCAGGAAGAGTTGAGAATCATCATTTCTTCAGAATAAGTATCAGCTGGCTTTATCATAACACCAAGACCTGTGAAAGGATTAAGATTTCACCTTATTTGCAAGTTAGTAAGTAACAATTTCTTGGATGGTGACTGAAGACATTAGACTTCTGACTTAGAGGGGTAGGGGAAAGCAACTTCATAAACCATGAAGTACCAAGAAGCATGAGTCTCAGCATAAATGTATCAGTTCCCTCTGCATGTGGATGCTTGTATATGCAATGAGTTGCTTCACAAGAGAGAAACTTTTATTTTAGGGAATCTAAATATTTTATACTGGGTAGTAAGTGTGCTGCTCTTTTCTCTGGAGCAGATGCTGTCTCTAGGTTAAATGCTATAGGTAAACCTGCCTTTTGCTCTGTGGGAAGCACTATTTTTATTTTTCAAGGTTATTTATTGTATAAATATCCCTGAAAAGATAGTTTGAAGCAAAGAACAAAGACAACATATTGTCTTGCAGGATTTTATGAAAAAAAAAAAAAAAGACACTGGAAACTGATTTCCAATATATACCACTGTTTCAGTAAATCTTATCATATTATACTTATCTAGATATTTACCTATTTTTTACTAGTTTTTTCAAGTTCAGATGTAGTATTATCCTATTTTTGATGTCTATAAGTTGTGTAATTATGAGTTCACTTTAATTTCTAATACTGTATAATCTTTGCCTATTATCATTTAAAAGAGATGAAGCGGGGCCTCGCTGGTGGTGCAAGGAGTTAATAAGCACCACACTATGAAGCAATCCGAAGCCTCTGCAGCACACGTTCAATCCCCAGCTGGCCAGGAAGCAACCCACATGGTATAGCAGACCTCTCTTGCCTCGCCCTCTGCTCCCCTCAGCAGTGTATTTCAGTCAATCTGCCTGTTCCGTTCCTTGCTCTGTCTGTGATTCCTCTCACCCCCATCTCTGGCCTGTACCCCAGCTCTTGTATGCATAAATAAATAAATCTTTAAATAAATAAATAAAGGAGATGAAGCAAGTTTTGAAGCAATCTTGTCAAGTTTTTATAGATTTATATAAGTTACCAATGTTTAAACTATTGATCCATTATATCATACTTTGTTTCCTAATTTATTGTTTTCTCCCCTTTAAGTATTTCCTTAATTTGATTTTTCTTTCTTTGTAATACTCTGCAGATGTTTTTATACCATCTAATCTGTTGGCTTAATTCATTATTTTTCAGTTTTATTACTGTCTAATATATTCCATGAACTTTATACAATTTTCTCCATGGTTTGCTTTTGTGGCATCCTATATATTATTCTATGTTCTTTGCGTTTATTATTCAGTTACATGTATTTTCTATTTCCCTATGAGTTATCTTAAAAACTGCTTCTAAATGTCCAAACTGCATTTTAAAAATAATCATTATTATCAAATGTTTTCACTTACACATGGAATGTAGAAAAACCAAGCAAAGGGTCAAAGACAAAGCTTGAAAGCTGAACACAGATATGAGGCACCAAGAGCAGAAGGGAAGGAGAAGGGGAAAGGGAGTGGTGAAAACTGGGGTGGGGAAGAACACAAAGGAATATGGTGATGGACTTTGGGTGCTTTGGTGGGAGAACTTTGATGACTACACCTGAGGGGAGATTTCATACATTATCCAAAAATTAACAATGTAAGAAAAAGCACTACACTTAAAATTTAAAAAATAATAAAAGAAGTAATAATAAATTGATGCCATTATTGTGCTTAAACAGAATATCATTGTCTTTGTCAGAAAATGGGTCTATTTAAGAGTTATTTGAATGTATTAATAATTTTTCTATGTGTAATATAGCATCTTTCATTAATATATTTGCAAATAGAGTACATTTTTAAGAGCTATTTCAGAGTACTGTATATTTTGTGTAGATTAAGTTTAAAAACTGCATTTTTCAAATTTCCTATATATTATCTGATACTGTCTAATTTATCTATCATTTAGTGGTAAGTTAATCATTAGTAGACATGACACTATAAAAGATGTGGAACAGTAGCAGCTAAATCATCAACCTGGTCTCATGAGCAAGAAAAAGGCAAACCTCTCCTACTCTGCTCCAGCAGATTGTATGTGAAAAACAGTGTTACACATCCCTTGAATCTCTGCCTGTCTCCTTGAAATTTCCCCACATTATGTCAAACTTACAATATGATTGCACTACTGTCCTTTTAGTATTCCTTTTATTTTTTAAAAAGATTTATTTATTTATTTATTTATTTATTTATTTACTTATTTATATAAGAACCAGGGTACAGGCCAGATGTGCAGGAGGGTGAGAGGATTCACCATAGACAGAGTGGAGAACAGAACACGCAGACTGACGAAATACACTGCTGAGGGGAGAAGCAGGCACAACAGGAGATGTCTGCTGCGCCATGTGGGACCTTCGCTGGCAGGCTGGGATTGAACCTGCACTGCAGAGGCTGTGGACAGCTTCACAGTATGTCACTCAAATGCCTATGCCACCAGGGAGGCCCTAAATATACCTCTTTTGGTGAATTTCTTTTCAAATATTTCAAACATCATAAGTTCTATTTATAGACAAGCTGTTTTTCATTGGCATAAAATTCATAACATGTGTATGATGGTATATCTGTATACTCTTTAAAGATACGGTGATGGTTTTGCATTTTTTCTCATTTCTTGCCTTTTTCTCTTGGTTTATGCATAACTGATTCACACACACACACACACCACCCCCTCAGTTGAAACTGAGCTATTAAGCCTTCCATATAATTATTGCCAACATTTTATTTGAAAATATGCCAGTTTTTGTTAGGAAATATTGCTAAATTTTGTAGAGAAACAAGTAAGAAAATGTATTTCTTAAAACTAGAATAAAATCACAATCTCTGATTTCTATTTATGATGTATGTTGGCTTAAAAGTTAATATTATTCATATGTGGAATATTTATTTGGATGACCCCCCCAAGTCAATTTTATGGTCCAATTTATTTAATTAAAACATCAAATATCCTTAACCACTTACTTGGTGATCCCTCAGGGTAATAGCACAAAGGCATATAAGAGAATTCTTTGCTTATAATTATCTAAATGAATCAAATTACTTCTTAAAGAAATGCTGCAGCATTTACTATAATTTTCCATAAATACCAAATTTTATTTGAAATTTTGAAATGTTATTTATATAGAATGTATGTAAAAATAGAGGGCAATAATATATATTTGCATATATATGCATTATATATAAACCTGCATACACACACACACACATATATATAATTTCTGTCCACTATTCTATAGTAGAATTGGTAGCCAATCACAACCAACTTCCATGGGAGTTGCTTCCTTCTCAGAAATGCACACTAAAAGAATGATGTTTTATTGTGTTTGTTCATCATATACTTGTTTCAGTAACTGAAGACAGAAAGAAATGTATTACCTACATTTTTAATGGACGGGTGTTGGTCATCTACCTCTTAGTCAATATTATGCCTTTCCTTCCAGTTCATTATATGTCAGTCAAAACAGGCAAAAATCCTCAACAAAATCTTAGCAAACAATTTCAAGACTTCCTTGAAAGCACCATACACTATGACCCATTGGCATTTACTCCAGGTACCCAAAGATGGTTCAACATCTTAATATCAGTTGATGTATCACATCAACAAAATGAAAGATAGAAATTACACAATTCTATGAATAGATTCAGAAATGCATTGGATAACATTTCCACTCCCAGACTCAAACTATAAAGTTAGAGTAATCAAAACAGTATAGTAGTAGAATAAAAATAGACACAAAATAGAATACACTTGAAATTCCAAAAATGAACCTATGCTTACATGGAAAATTATTTATAATGAAGGCTCCACAAGCATACAATTGAGAAAGGAAAGTTTATTCAGTGACTGATGTTAGGAAAAACTGGACAATCACATGCAAAAGAGTGAAGCTATACAACTATCTCACACCATATACAAAGATTTATTCAAAATGGATTAAACAATTTGGCATACGACCCAAAGTCTTAAAATATATAGAAGGCAATATATTCTTTATTGTGGAAGATTAAGTAACATATTTGAACATCAAAGGCAGGGAAACAAAAGTGAAAATAAATAAGTGGGACTACATGAAATTAAAAAGCTTTGCACTGAGAAACAAACAAACAAACAAAAAAACAACTATCATTAAAATAGAAAGATACCCTACTGGTTGAGAGAAAGTATTTGTATATCATACATCTGACAAGGGGCTAACATCCCATGCTTAAAAAAGAACTCATACAACTGAACAAAAAGAAAAATAGCCCAATCACAATATGGGCAGCCATGCTAAGTAGATGCTTCTTCAAAAAAGATATACAAAGGGCCAGCAGGCACATGAAAAAATTCTCATAATCATTTATTCTAAGGTAAATACAAATCAAAACCACATAAGGTACCACCTCACACCCATGAGAATAGTCCATATCAAAAATACCAGCAACAATAAGTATTTAGTGATGTGTAGAAAAGGAATCCTCCCCATACCTTGTTGCTGGGAATTAAGCTGGTCTGCCCCTATGGAAAACAGTATGAGGATTTCTCAAAATATTAAAAATTGATTTACTGTAATGCTTCAAAAATCCCACCCCCTAGTTAATAGTGAAGAATTTGAGAACACTAGTTTGAAGGGATATGCACCCTCCTATGTTCATTGCAGCACTATTTATAATAGCCAACTATGGAAACAACCTAAGTGTCCAATGGCAGATGAATGGTTTAAGATGCAATTTATATACACTATTCAGCTATAAAAAAGATGAAGCCCTGTCACTTGTGACACCATGGATAGAACTGTAGGGTAGTGTGCTAAGTGAAATAAATTAGAAGAAAGACAAATACTGAATGATTTCACCCATATGTGGAATACAGAGAAACCAAACAAAGGAACAGACAAAAGTAAAGCAAAACTAACCCTAAAAATCTGATTTTAGAACTGAGGCTACAAGAGAGGGTGGGTGGGGGATAAAGAGGTTTCAGTGAACTATGATAGAAGATTATGGGTGCTTTTGCTGTGGATTGGCGTGGAAATATACATCTGTACAAGCGTGAACCTGTACCTCTGAATCATACCCAGTTTAAATCAAGCTCTTCACAATGATGATGATGATGATAATAGTAGTAGTAGTAGTAGTAGTAGTAGTAGTAGTAGTAGAGGGGAATTTATCTACTGGATTCTACAAGTTGGTCCCTTTCAGAAATAAAGACTCTTTCAGAGCTGGAAAAAAACAAATGTAGTATTTTTTCTTGATCTTCAAAATTTTATACTTTGCATAACTATTAAGAAAGTACATTCATATCCTCTTTAATATATTCATCAACTCAAAAACAGAGGGTTATTTTTTATTACTACACTACAAAAAAACTTTCATACATTACTGTTAAAGTCAGGATCAAATCAACAATGCCCCCATTATTGCATTAATTTTATTCATACATAAAATATAAAGAAAAGAATGTTTAAGAACCAAAGAAATGTGGATTACTATGTATTCAGTATAAAGTGATAAGATCAATTTTCAGAAGTTACATAGAAAACTACATTGCAGTAATGCTCCTGTTCCAATTGCATCCTGGAGTTGTCCATGTTGTGATGTAATTGTTATACTTGGTGCATTTTCACTTGTGCCTGCTTATGCCAACTGGGTCACCAGTGCTTTCAATTTCAAACAACCCATGTGGTAAGTAGAAAATGCCCAAGTGTATATCAGTGGGGAACTTATTTTTTTAAAGATTTATTTATTTATGCATACAAGAACTGGGGTACAGACCAGAGGTGGGGGTGGTGGTGACAGAATTCACCAGAGACAGAGTAGAGAATAGAACAGGCAGATTGACTGAAACACACTGCTGAGGGGAGCAGCGGGCGAATCAGGAGAGGTCTGCTGCGCCATGTGGGTTGCTCCCTGGCTGGTCGAGGATTGAACTCGTGCTGCAGAGGCTGTAGACAGCTTCACCGTGCTGTGTTTATTCCCTTGCTCCATGAGGGAGGCCCAGGGAACTTATTTTGTTTACAAACAGAACATGTGGGCAATTGGTTTGAAAGAACCACCTTCCTTACTACAGTTCCTCTTGACCTGTTCCATATTTTACATCTCTTTAGGCACATACATATTTTTTATGTTGCATTTGCCACTTTACTAAGCAAATATTGTAAAATTGACACTATAGACATAGAGGCACACCACAATGAGAGGAAATGGAACAAATTCCCTTTTATTTATCTCTGATGCTATTAAGAATGATCTTAACTGTACTTTTCCAACTCCTCTAATCAAAAATCTGTCTAATCCCACATGCTGTCTGTCAGCAAACTGCTGGCTCTATCTTCAAAAATATACTACAGATATGGCCACTTCTCACCATCTACACTTCTGTTATGCTCATTTACACCACCATTCTCTCTCATCTGCTCTGTTTAATGAGGCTTTTATTTGGTTTCTCATTTCCTATCTTGCCTTCCTAGGGTATGTTCTCCACAGAGCAGGGAATGTGACCCTTTTAAATAGCAAATCAAAGAATATCATTTCTCATTTTAAGTATAATAACTTCTCATCTCTCACAAAATAAAATCCAAAAGTCCTAAATGACTTGCCTCCCACTACGTCACTGACCTTCCTACTTACCACTGTCTTGTCCAGCTCACTGAGTTCTGGACTGCCTGGCCTCCTTGTAGCCCCTTTAATGTGCAGGCTGACTCCTCACCAGGTCCATACTGTGGGTCTCTAATCTCTTCATCATGAAGTTTTCTGGCAGACATCCCCTGAGTGCACTCTCTTTACTCAAATCTTTGCTACCATATAATTTTCTTACTTTATTATACTTCATAATTATTACCACCTAAAATGTTATGTATTTATTAACTCACTCTGCCTGATCCCTTCCTTCACCCACTAAGACATTTTTCTGTGTTGTTCATAACTGTATGCCCAACATCAAAACAGTGCCTAGAGTATACTAGGCATCCCATGATCACATCATGAATGAATGAATGAGTGACTTAAATTATATATGGGTGTTGGTCCAGAAATAAAAACTAATTTAGGAATATCTCCTAAGGGCTAGCATGTCTTCAGGCAATGTGAAAGTCTCATAGTTTTCCCTAGCTGAACAGTAAGTGACAAGACTCTACCCACTATGAGAAAAAGGCATGCCTAGCAAAAGAATTGAGATGCCTGGACTGACAATCTCTAGATTTCATGTTTCTGTAAAGACTCAAAAGACCAAGTCAAGCTCATTTCCAAGAAAATAAAAATAAAAATAGAAATTTTAAGTTAAAGAAAAATGTCATTTGACATTAATCAAATGACAATAAAATATCTATGGAAATTGGCTAATTTTTTCATTGCAGCCTCTGCAGTGCTGGTTCAATCCCCAGCTGCTGGCGAGGGTCCTACATGGTGCATAGACCTCTTCTGCCATGCCAGCTGCTCCCCTCAGCAGTGTGCTTCGTCAGTCTGCCTATTCTGCTCCCTGCTCTAGCTCTGGTGAATTCTCTCACCCTCCTGCACTTCTGACTGTACCCAGTGCTTGTATAAATAAATAAATAAATCTTTAATAAATAAAATATGTGTGTAAAAGAGTACTGTAGGAAAAATCATATTTAATATCAGCAGTTCTCAGTTCAAGCTTGAAGTACTTTATGCCAGTCTAATCTTGAATCAACTGTAAAATATAAATTATTACCTACTTAATTTTTCTATTTTTTAATTTTTATATTTATTTTCTTACATCATAGTTAATTTTTGGACAGTATTTGATTTCTCCCCTCAGCTGAAGCCCCCATAGTTCTCCCATCACCACAGCACCCATGATCCATCTCCCCCTCCCCTTCTGCCCTTCCCTCTCCTGTTTTGGTCCCTCTCCCACCTTCTCCCCTGCTGGTTGCCTCAGAATTATGGTAAGCTTTCAAACTTTGTCTTTTTCCTGGCCTGTTGTTCAGTTTATCCATATTCCTCATATAAGAGAAACCATCTGATATTTATCTTTTTCCTTCTGACATTTTCTACTTAGTATAATCTTTTCTATCTCCATTGATGTTGCCAAAAATGGCATGAATTTTTTTGATTGCTGAGTAGTATTCCATTGTGAATATTAACACATTTTCTTGACCTATTCATCCGTTTTGGGGCATTTAGATTGTTTTCATATCTTGGCTATTGCAGTTAGGGCAGTAATAATATAGGAATGCAGGTTTCCTTTTGATTTAGTGTTTTTTGTGTTCTTTGTGAAGACTCCCAATTCAGTAAAAGAGCAACCAAAGATGAAGAGATACACTGCAGAATAAGCATAATGGGAGAAAATATATGCAAAGCATACATCTGATAAGGGACTGATCCCAAATACTACAAAGAGCTTATACAATACAACAACAAAGCAAATAACCCAAAAAATGAGCAGAAGAGCTAAAAAGACATTTCTCCAAAGACATGCTAATAGTCAATAGAAATATGAAAAAAATGTTCAATATCATTATTAGGGAAATGCAAATCAAAACCACAATCATACACCACCTCACACCTGTGAGGATGGCCCATATTAAAAACAAAACAAACAAACGAACAAACAAAAAACACAGAAACAACAAATGCTAAGGAAGATGTGATGAAAAAGTAACCTTCTTACACTGTTGGTAGAAACGTAAACTGGTCCAGCCACTATGGAAATGATTCTATTTTATATATTGTGAATTATTACATGAATCTTAGTTAATGTTATTAATGGCATATATTAACTTCAAAAATACCTTTTTGATGATTCATTCATATTTTGCTCAGGGTTTCTTTAACAGTGTTATAGAATCCAGGGTTTCTATAACAGTGCAGCACTAGCTATTATTTATTCTTATCTAATACTAGAGATTCTTATATTGTGTGTCAAAATCCCCTCATTAGAGGACTTTACAAAGCTCCTTAAAGTTCAGTCACAGACATAAGTATCTGAATTTATGTTTTTTTGAAAAGTGCCAGATTCATGAAACTAAGTAATTCTTTGTGATTGGGAAAGCATTTTGAAAGAGCAGTGAATAACTTATCATAGACATCTATGTAATTATTTTGTCAAAATTGTCTAAAAGTCCCTACTCTTACAAAAATGTGTTCATGCCTAAGGTTAACACACCCCAGTATTTTGTCACCTTTTACAGAGCCAAAAGAAATATTAAGGTAATTAACTCATCAGATTTTAAGTGATTGTAGACCACAGAGCATTTGTGGGTATCTATCCTTAAAGTTTAGGGAAGAGTAAGAATTTGCTTCTCTCTCTCAACATATTTAAAATAATGGTTATGCGTGATAATAACATATTTTTATTACAAGGTTATGCGTGATAATAACATATTTTTATTATAAAATATCTTTTACAATATACTTTTCTTTATGTTTTGTTTTATGTTTAGTATGATAAAGTTCTACCTGTTTAAATGTGCTAAATTCTACTACTTAATATGAAAACTGAGATCATCTTTACTTCTAGTTTTATACAATATTTGCATCTTTAAAATTTTACATGTTTAATACTTTTGAAAATCCATTGCACAGTTACTTAGATAATAAAGTTTATATTTTATACTAAACATAATCTATGCTAAATTGCCACATCTTTATTGGAAATTTATTAGATTGTTTCTTATACCTCATATATACATAAAATATAGATTATGCAAAAATGTTGCTAGTTAATAAAAGTTTATATTAAAAATCTGATTCATGATCTTATTTTCTTCAGGATGTTATAGTAGCATTTGCTATGAATAATGAGGTAAAAATACTAGAAATAATAGTATACGGGAAAGCATTAATGTTAAGAAAAAGGAGACCCAGCACCATCTCGGTACCTAGTTAACTATTCAATACATTAATATAATTAAAGCAAAATAAGATATAAAAAATTTGAAAATCGAATCTAAAAGTTTTAACTGGTAATTAAGTATTTTATTTAATAGTTAGAAACATTCTTATATTTTTAAATGTATTTTATGCATTTTCTACTATGGTGATACCGTACTTAAGGAATATTAAAACATGAGAAAAATAACCTTGCCTTTCTAACCATGACAATTTGAATGAGATTTATTTTTAATGTTTAAATTTCCTTTGTTAAGTTATTGATAGTTGTATTGCTTTGTCTATAGCTTAAGAGAGTGGAATACATTCACACATGCCTGTCCTGTCCTAAGACCCTTATTTAAAGATAACAACATTATGAGGGCCTCCCTGGTGGCCTAGAGGTTAACTCTCAGCACCATCACTACTACTGCCTGAGTTGGATCTCTAGCCTGAGAGCTAACCCACACATGACACAGCAGAACTCTCCTGTCTAGTCTGCTGTACCCTTTAGCAGTGTATTTTAGTAAATCTGCCCCTCTGTCTTTGGTGAATATTCTCACCTCCCATAACCCCATACATCTGGCCTAAACCCAGTTCTTCTATGCAAAAATAAATAAAATTTATAAAAAGAAAGGATGATAACATTATGTTAACCACCTTTAGCGTTTAGGGACAGATCCTGAAGGATAGAGAATGCTAAAATTTTGCTGAAGTCTACTTAATTTCTCTGCCTCCCTAAAATACTTAGATCAATTGCTTCTTGTTCTTCTGTCTTAATTTTCCTAAGAAATATTTTCAAGATGTGCATACATAGCTAATTGTTGATGTAGGATCTGTTGTCATAGGGTCTCCTACTCTGCCATTTTGGTAACACCTTAAAAAAATGATGCTCTTATTCATAAATGAATATGTAGCTGGACATCAAAGTATTCATATTTAAAGCAAAATAATTTCTATTTTGAGTACTATGTTTTATAATACTTTATAAACAAACTTCAAATTTACATAAAAGAAAACAATGCTAAAACAGCTTGGTCTTGTGTTTTAGAGACTCTAAGATATATATTAAACTACAGAAAGAGTTTAATGTTTTCTTATTTCACAATTATTATGAAATCTCATCATTGTTTGAATCCTAAATAAATAGAAGTCAGCCATTTTTTAGCATGTGGGATTGTTAGGAAAGTCCATATGCTTTGTAACAGTTGGTATTCAAATGAAAATGTGTGAAGTCAAATAAAAATGAGGCCCAGATGAAAACACTTCATTACCAGTAGCAGCATCAAACTGCAGATTGTCTTTCAAACTACCTATATCACTTTTGCTGGCACTTTACAAAAATTTCCTTGTTAAAATAATGTTTGACAAACTTGTGGATGAGAATATAATATAAACCCTTTTTTCTTTGAGAAAGTAAACACAGGATTAGAAATATAGTTTCATTTTAGTTTTATTAAAGGGTATTATGTTTCCTTTTCTCTAAACTACCCAAAGTAATAAGGTAAATACAAAAAGAAAATGCAAAGTCATTATCCATGAGAGTAGGGGATATCGGTGTTACGAAAGTCTCACACACACACAGAGACACACATACATAGACACACGCACACATCCATACACACATGTATTTGTCCATATAGGTCTGCATACAGTTCAACTATGTAGCAAGTCACAGAGGGAACATTCATTAGCAAACACATAAAGTAACAAAACATTGTTCTTTATAAATAAGTGGCAGCATCTGAAATTAAAATCTAATAATCCCTCTTTGAAAAATGCAACACATGTGCAGACTAGCTGGGTATATATATATATATTTTTTTTAAAGATTTATTTATACAAGCACTGGGTACAGTCAGAAGCGCAGGAGGGTGAGGGAATTCACCAGAGCCAGAGCAGAGAGCAGAACAGGCAGAAGGACTGAGATACACTGCTGAGGGGAGCAGCAGACATGGCAGGAGAGGTCTGTGCGCCATGTGGGACCCTCGCCTGGAGACCGGGGATTGAACCGGTGCTGCAGAGGCTGCGGGAAGCTTGGCAACCCAGCGCTCAACTGCTGTGCCACCGGGGAGGCCCAGCTGGGTATATTTTCTGAACCAGATTTGATATCAAGTCTTGAAAACTGGAAAAGGCAGGATTATAAAGTGAAACTTATATACCAAGAAATATTTGCAGAGAGCTTTTGACTGGAAAGAAGTAAATATGAATAGTCATTCTGAATTGTGAGTAAATTTTGTGAGTCCTATTTGCTGACTACGAAGGCATAATAGTTGAAAGAGCTCACACAAAATAGTGGGTTGCAAGAAATCTTTTTATTCTGAAAGTTGTTTTTACTCCAGTTCTGCCATGAATATCCTGAAGATAACTTGTTCAGAAAACATTAATATTCTTCCAATAAAATAGGAATTAGCTGAGGATCAATATATACCTATGATAGACTAAAGGAAGACAAAAAACTGACAGTAGCTGAAGAACATAAGTAAATGTGGCACAGAGGAAATGAAAATTGTGATTTGAAATATCCCATAAATTAAAAAAAAATACTGATAGAGTCTCATATATAAAATAAGGATGTAAAACAAAGATGAAATAACAGCATGTACTGAGGTATGTGGGGGTGGGGAAGAGACAGAAAGAGAGATGGCAGATTTTAAAGATTCCACTTGCACGTTGAATTAAAAAAAATAAATGAAAGAAACTGAACTCATGAATTCAGAGAACAAATTGGTGTTGTCAGAGGAGAGAGTTAGGCACCAGGTGGTCAAAAGGTACACACATCTAATTATAAAATAAGTCATGGGGATGTAATGTACAGCATATTGACTATAGTTAATAATAATGTATTATGTATTTAAAAGTTGCTAAACTGTAGATCCTAAAAGTTCTCATCACAGAAAAACATAACTATGTATGGTAATAGAGGCTAAGCAGGCTTACTAGCCTGCTGTACCCCTCAGTAGTGTATTTCAACAAATCAGCCTACTCTGTCCCCATTTCTGTCTCTGGTGAATCCTCTCAACTCCTGCTCCCCAGCATCTCTGATATATACCCCAGTTGTTCTACACAAAAATAAATAAATAAGTCTTTAATATTAATTATCTACCATAGTGGTTGTCATGAAGTCATACTCTGCAGGTACTGATATGGAGATATGACTATGTCTTGCAGAGCAGCATGTTGAATATGCTGCCCTGTGTAAAACAATTTTTTTTTTACAAATGTATTCATATATGTGTGTGAATTAGTCATATCAGTTCATATTTGCATACATTTGTATGAATAATTACATATATAAATACAAGTTAATATATATTATATATCATTACCTCTGAAATATTGTATATAATTTTCTATTAATATATAATTACCTCTGAAAGTAAACACATAGGGACAGACAGGAGAGTATGGCAATTGGGGTGCTAAAAGATAAAGTGGGGCAAATTAAAGATTTTTAGGGATTTATTTGCTCAAACATTGATTTGAATCTGTCATCAAATAAAAAATATGCCTCTGACAGGAGCTGGAGGAAATGTTCTTAATAGAAGAAATAAAGCAAGGGAATTCTTTAATTGACTCTAGCTGAAGTAATTCCCTTATTTGAAAAGCTTGGCTGGCTGTTTGTAATCAGTTGTTCTTACAATTCATTTTCTTGTATTGCTTCCACTCTAGCTTAGGTTTTGGTTTGCTAACAAATACCATCTTAGTCTAGTGAATTCTGTAATTATGACTACTTGAATCTCGACCATCGTGGACAAGACTTACAACCATTGTCTACCTTTTTTAACCTTTGTTTTAGTAAAATGTCTAATTGTTACTTCTTTACAAGTCAATAATACAATTAAAAAGTAAAATGAAACAATTAAATCATCAGAACTAATCTCCATTTAAAATAGGAATTGCCAGCCCCCCTGGTGGCACAAGGGGTTAAGATGCACCCTGTGAAGCTGTCTGCAGCCACTGCAGTACAAGTTCGATCCCTGACCAGGGAGATACCTACATGGTGCAGCAGACCTCTCCTGACTTGCCTGCTGCTCCCCTCAGCAGTGTATTTCAGCCAATTTACCTCTTCTGTTCCCCACTCTGTCTCTGGTGATCCTCTCACCCCCCACACCTCTGGCCTGTACCCCAGTTCTTGTATGCATAAATAAATCAATCTTAAAAAATAGGAATTCCTTAATTATTGGAATTTTGGAGCAAATTATTTAGATATAAGTGTACTTTTACAATGTTAAGTGCTTTCGTGCTCGCTTCGGCAGCACATATACAATGTTAAGTGCTTTCTTTCATTGTCATAAAACATGCAGCTATAATAAAGATATAATTTCCAAGCAAACTGATACACCAGAACATGTAGAATGGACATATTTGAAATGGATAAGTAGTCTAAGGATTTTTTCAAGTTCCCATCTGCTCTGTATTTGACAGTTCAATGATAGTGGTGAGTGTGGCCTGGGGATATGTAAATATATCCACGTGTCACTTTTCTGCAAGCCTACAGCAGATTTCAGGTTAGTGACAGTATTAGGCAGCTGGACTTGTTGATAGCTTTCTGACAAAAATAAAACATGACAAAGTACATATTTCCTCTGTGTCTGCTCTGTCATAGTCCAGTGTGTCACCTTGCAGAGGAAGGATACTGCATGGCTTTGTGTTATGCTCATACCCATAACTGAAAGGACATGGTATTACAGTGAAAAACTAATAGAAATAATAGCACACACATGTTGATTTGTTCCTGCTTACAAATAGATAATAACTGCTCCATTGTGAGCCATTCCATTGAATGTCCTGGTATTCTATTGTAGAAAAGTAAGTCAAAGGGTTAATTAGTGTCCTTTAATACATTAGGCAGCATACAAGTCCAACAGATCGGGTTTTATATCCCAAAAGTGCATTACATTGTTGTAAGCTATTTCAAAAATTACTGAAACTCTCTAAGCTTCAGTAATTGCCTCTCTAAAATAATAATTTTATGTACTTCACCTTGTGGTAATGAGATTAAATGACATAATGCATATACTATATTTAATAGTGTCACTGACACAGTGTGAACTTTCAATAAATGAGTGATATATGTATGTATTTATATATATTTATATATAAATGTATTCTATCCTCTGACTGGCTGAGTTTAAATCTTTGCTTCATCTTTTACTCCACGTTGTACTCTTGTCCAATTGGTTAATCTCTCTGACTCAATTTACCTTTCCTTGTTACAGATTCAATAAGAGCCTATATCTCAAGACTTGAAAGAATTAGAAAATATACACACATTGCGAATACAACAATATCTGACATAAAATAAATGCTCACAAGTTACTATAACTCAAGATATGATAATACATTCTTAATTAATGTTTTCATTCTATGCATATTTGATTCAAACCTTTGATTCTTCTATTCAACAACAGGCACTGAAGTCAGTTAAAGTGTTTCCCATTATTACCAACATTAACATTTTAAAAAATATTCTAGTTATTACTAAAATTAAGTACAAAGTAAATAAAAGCAAGGGCAAAATAATAGTAGAGAATTATATAAATTAGAAAGATCATTCCTCAAGGAAAATTATAGTTGATATTATCAATATTATTATTGCTGTTGTACATAAATATTTATGTGACAATTCCAAGTAAACAAATTTCCTTCCAACTCACTGAAAGCAAATGAAATTGTGATACTCCAATAACTTCATCATTTTTTTTTTAATAGAGGCATGTTTTTATTTATTTATTTACTTATTTATTTGTTCGTTTTGTTTATACATGCACTGGGTACAGTTAGAAGCGCAGGAGGGCGAGAGAATTCACCAGAGCCAGAGCGGGGAGCAGAACAGGCAGAAGGACTCAAGTACACTGCTGAGGGGAGCAGCGGGAGGCAGGAGAGGTCTGCGCGCCATGTGGGACCCTCCTCTGGTGGCCGGGGAGCAGCCGGGGATCAAACCGGCGCCGCAGAGGCCGCGGGCAGCTTCGCAACCCAGCGCTCAACCGCTGCGGCACCGGGGAGGCCCACTTCATCATTTTCTGTCATACAATTTATTTATATTTTCTTCAACCAAAAATGTGATTACACATAGATTTCTTTATATACTTGTTATATTATTATGCAACACTTTTTAATATTGGGAATATTATAAAATCCCACATTATACATATATTAAATGCTTCACATTATTTGCTTGTTTCTTCATTGCAAAGACTATTTATGTACCTTTCAAGACCCTAACTAAAATTATTTTTTTAATTAAATTATCTGTTTTTACTTTGTGTGATATTTTGATACACCCATCTGGTACTACCATTATCGTGCACCCCTAGCCTAGCACCACAGTCCACTGTGCTTTGTCCCCTCTTTGTTCTTAGCCCTTCCCCATTAAAACAGAATTTAAAGAACATGAGGAATGAATTAACAAGAATGAATTCAAGTTAGCGTGTATGAATTATTTCAACCAAGATTTTAAAAGGACATAGTATATAGTAAAATATTTAGTTTCAAATGAAGAGAATGCATCTTGCTATAATGTGTTGCCTGTTGAATAGCGTTATAGAGGAAGACACAAGCAAACACAAAAGTACAATTGTAAGTATGTATTACATTATGTCAAATTGAAACACACACACATATAATATTCTGGTTTCATACTGTTCATGTAGTCATAATCATACATATTTGAGATTTTTAAAGAACTATGTGCATTCTTATGTTAGGGTTAATCACATTCAGAGTTACAAGGATAATGCTATATTCTAGACCAAAAGCATTACATAGAATAATTAGTAAAAATATGATTTTATGGTGACATATTTACCCTTTAAAATAAAATTGTATCAAAATAACATTAAATATAAATACATAAAATTTAAGGTTAATATTCTGTGTGTTACCATTATAATTATTGCCTTTGTCAAATTTCAATGTTGAAGCCTCAATTTCTTATCTTGCTTAAAATTATATTTAAACATATAATTTTTATCTTCCTTTAAATATGTAAACATTTTTTTTTCACAACTACAGGAGCAAGAATTTATCATCTAGTAAGGAGAGAAAAAGTTTAAAGCTTTGTATAATTAATTTAAATTCAAAATCAGTATAATTTCTTCCAGATACTACGTTGTATGTAGGAAGCAGCCTATCATAGACCACTACAAAAAAAAAAAAAAAAAACAGAAAAATATATAATCATATTTTTAAGAATACCAGCAACTTGTGTAATATGTACTATTACTTGAAAGAAGAGACATAAATTGATGAAATAATGACAAGTAGTTTTTGTTATCTGTTCTGTGAGTATCAACTAATACTACGGGCTGAGGATAGAGGCTCAGCACACAAAGAATTTGCCACTGAGAAAAATAAAAGCATGAAAGATACTGGAGTTTGTGCAAACCTAGGGTGACAAAAATAAAAGTTGAATGGTCTCAATACACTATTTGTGTATTGACACAAATAGTTTTTACCAGAAATGCTTTTGAGTCTGTGTAGAAGGCTAAAGAGTTAGGTCAAAAGCTTTTATGCTGGACAAAATGTATGAAAACATGGAGTATTTCAACAATGGACGGAAAAAATTTAGTGTTGAGAAGTTAAAAATACCTGGAATGTCTTTAAAAAAAAATCTAATGAGAATTTTAGAAATAAAATATTTTATTTACAATCTCTTGTGAGTGGCTTTACTAGTAAATTGGATACAGCAGAATATGAAATTCACCAGTTGGAAGAAAGGATAAGAAATACCCTAATTTAGATATTTAAATAAAGCAGAAGGGGTAATATGAATGAAACAAACTAACAAAGATTATGTATTTAAACAAGTAATTTCATATTCAAAATGTCATTAATATAGGTATTGTTGAAAATGCTCTAAATTGGAAAGATGGAGGTGGCTGAAAACAGGAGAAAGGGTAAATACACATACATGTTAATGGAAAAGCAATCATCATATTATCTTAAAGTGTTAAAATATGTAGAAGTGGGCTTCCCTGGTGGTGCAGCAGTTGAGCGCTGGGTTGCGAAGCTGCCCGCAGCCTCTGCGGCGCGGGTTCGATCCCCGGTTGCTCCCCGGCCACTGGAGGAGGGTCCCGCAAGGCGCACAGACCTCTCCTGCCGCCCGCTGCTCCCCTCAGCAGTGTACTTCGGTCCTTCTGCCTGCTCTGCTCCCCGCTCTGGCTCTGGTGAATTCTCTCACCCTCCTGCGCTTCTGACTGTATCCAGTGTGTGTATGAATAAATAAATAAATAAATCTTTTTAAAAATTTAGAAGTAAAATTATAATGAAGAGAATACCAAATAAAGAATAGGTAAATATTAAATCTCACAAAAGAAAAAATTCTGAATTTTCAAATATTTTGCAAGAAATTGCATATTAATCTAGCAGAGAATTTCCACAGAGAAATTTCAAATTACTTCAGTAATTTCAAAATACTTAAAGAAAAACTAATAGTGACTTTTCACACACTTTCCTATTATTATAGAAAAATTAAATGTTTCACAACAATTTTTGAAGCCAGCATAATTTTGATACCAAAACCTTTCAAGGAAGGAGAAATTATGCAATGAGAAAATCACAGAAAAATCTGTCATAAATTGTTATGCAAAAATATTAGCAAAAAGGTATTAGATATGCAGTAGGTAATGTGTGTAACAATTAGTTCAAGTTAATATTCAAATAATTAACCAACATAATGTGCCATGTTAATGTAATAAAGGAAACTATAAAATCTTAACAGATGCAAAAAATTCCTTTGATAGAATATCAGCATGATTGTGGTAATTCTCATGATAGTTTCTTAATCTGATAAAGAACATAAACAGACATATGCACATACAGACAAAATTCCAACAATGTTATTCTAATTCTAAAATATCAAATGATTTCCTTATATAGTTCTGAAATGAGATATTTTATCATAAGTTATATTTAACATTGAATGAAAGTCTTTAAAATGTGCTGTAATTAATGGAAATAAAGGACAAATAAAAACAAAAAAGTCCTTTTAGTAGGAAAAGAAAGAATAAAGTTATTATTTATAAATGTTATCATTGCTTATATAAAGATCCAGGAGAAGATACAGAATTTTACTAGAATTAATAAATTAGAATTAATTTTTACTAGAATTAATAAATTATTATGGTGATAAGTAGAGTATATATAAATTTTATTTTTATAGCAAACAACCGGTAGATTTTTCCTAAATGATACCACTTATAATTGTGTAAAAAACTAGGAATAAACCCAGATTTAGCCTTGAGAACTCTATTCATAAATGTACAGCATTATTGAGAAGTAAGGATAAATGAACAGTTACAGTGCATTCACAATTGGAAGAAATGATATTATAAAATTCCAAATCGCTGTAAATAATTTATATATTCCAGTCCCATTTAAAATTTCATAAATTGGGACCTCCCTGGTGGCACAAGGGGTTAAGCACCACAATATGAAGCAATCTGCAGCTTCTGCAGCACAAGTTCAATCCCCGGCGAGTCAGGGAGTCACCCACATGGCGCAGCAGACCTCTCCTTTCTCACCCGTTGCTCCCCTCAGCAGTATATTTCAGTCAGTCTGCCTGTTCTGTTCCCCACTCTGTATCTGGTGAATCTTCTCATCCCTCGCACCTCTGGGCTGTACCCCAGTTCTTGTATGCATAAATACATCTTTAAAAAATAAAATTTCATAAATTGTTACGCAAAAATTGACAAGCTTATCATACAATT
The DNA here is from genome assembly GCF_964194135.1 of Talpa europaea. Lineage (NCBI taxonomy): Eukaryota > Metazoa > Chordata > Mammalia > Eulipotyphla > Talpidae > Talpa > Talpa europaea. The sequence goes on along the minus strand of NC_140068.1, from coordinate 47,507,783 downwards.
GGTATGGAATATAAAGTTTAAGAACAGTCATGACAATAGTGAAAAAAAAAATTAAAGCTGAATTTACTATTCCAGAAAAGTAAGACCTATTGTTAAGACACAATAATACACACTGTGCTTCAGTGCAAGGATAAACAGATTCATTGGTTTTTATATATTGTTTTGAAATACCCCTCTACCATCTATTATCATAACCCACAAACTTACTACCAGCTAGTTTATTGCAAAGATGATAGAGCAGTGTATTTGGGGAAAAGAATGGTCTTTTTTAATAAAAATGTAATGCTTTAATTTGGCATTAAATTACAAACTAAAGTGTCCAGCAACTGCTATAAAATGATTTTATAATTATGTCACTTTTATAAAGATAATTCTATCAATTAATGCTATCGAAATAACTGGTTCTAGAAACTAAAAGATGTTGCACCACACAGATTGAAATTTAAATAAATAAGTTAACTCATATTTCTTACTTTGTTGTAAATATATAGTGTAGAAAAAAGAAATTCAAACATTTGCTAGAATACAAAATACTTTTTAATGTAATAAAACTAAGAGGGAACATTTTCTGTATACAGTTGCAATAGTAACATTTTTAAAGGCTCAAAGTCCAGAAGCCATTAAATCATTATTAATAAATACATCTATATATTTAAAATTAAAACTGAAAAAAAAACACACAGAGACACAGACAGAACCAGATCCAATTAAAAAAATATTTTTTATGGAACTGAGTGAGAAAATGAAGAAAACTAAATTACTTGACTTTAGGTAATGATATTTTTAGGTAAAATATTCAGTAATATTTTTGTTAAAAAGAAGCAAATTTTTTAAGTCTAGGGAAAAATGATGAGTGGTTATATGTATGATGCTGATAAATTGATCATCTGAGACATCTAAGAATCTTCACTCTGGGGAGGTATTTTCTCTTTTACATTTTGGAAATTATGAATTATAATATGCAAATTTTGCACTGTTAAAGTTATCTACTTTTAACATTTGTGTGTACGTATGTATTCACATATTTTGTGTGCATTTTGCAAAGTCCCAGGTATAACTGTACAAACTATGAAAACCACTTCTAATGCAAATGTCAGCAGTGTTGTTACCTAAAAGGTTATTCCTTTAGCAAAAATCTCTTCTACCCAATGTTCATTGAAGCAAAACAAGAAAAGTCCTATGATGATGTCTACTTAGGCCTAATGTCTGCAGGGAGTGATTCTTTGCCATGCCTCAGTGAAGAGGTAGAGACAAAGCCATTCGTCTCTGCTGTCCTCCTGGATTAAAAGATATTCATCTTCACCCATGAAGGTTCTTTGAGAACACTTGCCAGCAGTGAGGAATGGGATGCTCTGTATTAACTATCTTTTGTAAAGCACTACTTCAGGGCCATAGTAATCATCAGTAAATGATGATCAAAGTCTTCCAACTGTAGTGAGGTACAAACCCATTATATAAATTTTATGAAAGAACTGCAGCTGGTTCTCTCTTCCATGAAATGATAAATCATGTATCTTTCATGTTTTAACTATTTCAATTTTGGGTTCAATAGGTATGCCAAAATAGCTATGGGTATACAGACCATTCCATATCTCTCTTAAATATGAACTTTTTTTCTATTATATAGAACATGTATTTTGATATTGGATTACTTTTGTCACTTATGGAGGTCGTGTAAATTTAACACAGTGGGTAATTTTATTTGATACATTAAAGAATTTTTTTTTTGCAGGACACCTATAAAAGCATAAAGGTAACCAGAGCATTAAAAGGTTTATAATGTTTCTTGTTTTTCTTTACTATTTCTGAATTTGACCTGTTTACATGGAGTGATGAATTACCAAGATACTACCAAAAAAAAAAACATTTTGGAGTGATGCAAATACATCATTATTAACTTTCTCTTCAGACATACAAGTTTGTATTCTTAACTCTTCAGTCAAATATTATCAATTATATATTATGAATATTATATTATGATATCACTTATTCCATTGTCTCCTTGCCTTGAGAGGGAATGTGTTAACTCTCCTCTGACACTATACCCTAATCAAATCATACCCTGATGTCCTATATCACGTCAACCTTTACCATCTTCCCTTTTTTAATTCTGAGACATTCCTTCAACTAAGATGATATTCATTTTTGACATATTATACTAAGGGGACAAACCATAGCCATAACATGTATATTTAAAAATCAATTCCTTTTTATATACAACAACTCCTGAATCTAGAGAATCAAATATATAATTTCACAACATTTATATTTGGATCATCTGTTATCATTTCTTTTTGTACTGTACTAAGTCTATCCACTGAGGTACCTTACAAAGAACAAACATAAAGTGAATTTCATAGACTGGAAATAAAAATATCTTCATAATTTGATAAAAATAGAAGCAATTCTCGGGACCAAACATATCTAAGTTAATAAAGGCATAATGAAATATTTGAGCATAATATCAATTGCTGCTTATTATTAAGTTATTTAATTCAACTATATTTGGATAATTGTGATAAGATAAACAGAAATAAAACTAGTATTTGTTTATTGTTAGGGACTTTAATCTCTGATCAGAACATTTATTAATTTTCTGCTTGGTGTTTTTATCTATTTCTTGCATTGAATTGCGCCCTTCTATTTAAAGTTCATCTTTACCTATACCACATCATATAAATGTAGATATATATTATTTTGTGTAGTTTCACATGTTCATACCACAGTTAATAGTCCTTGTTTCAATCATCGCTTAATCACTCCCACCCACATTTATTTTAAGCTATAATTCAGATACTTGCTAACTCCAATAAAATGAATCAATGTTTTTCTTCCCTGAAAATTTGTACTAATTACTCTTTCCCTTTTTATAGCAATCTTACTCTGATAAATGTGTTTTAAGTTGTAAGGAGGATGCTCATATTGATTTTAATTTTTCAAATGATCTGCAAAGGTTATTCTATGTTGAAATTACTTATAGCTACAAGTTGTATATTTGTTTCTGTTTACTTGAAGACTATATGAAAATGTATACTCTGAAATGAGACCTTGAAGGAAAAGGCTCTATCTACATGGCCATATATATGAGTATCTACTAATCTTTGGTGATAATTAATAACAAATAATTAAAACCAACGAACTATGAGGAATTTAGAAGATACCAAATTTATAAACTTTGCGTAATATCAAACTCTAGAATACATAAGATACAGTGAATAAATCCAAAGGTAAACAAATAAATTAGAATTCTTAATATTTTAGTGAGAAATATATCAAAGGAATATAAGGGAATCATTTTTATTAGAATTCCAATAAAATTTAAAGCCCTCTAAGATTTTTGCATAGTGCTTTGTAGTGGTAAGAGCTTAATTTTTCTTTGTTGATAGGGCAATTGCATTCCTCATAAATGCCTTATGACCTTTTGATAACTATCCTCATATAAAGGATGATTTCACTAATCACACATTTTATCATTTGAATTGTTCATTAGTTGCATCTTATATCTGACTTTTCATGGCCATATATTTATATTTAATTATTTCTTATAAGCACAATTTCATATCTGATAAAGGTGTTTGTTTGCACAATAATAATAAATACATTAATTTACCAAGTATATCCTTCATATCAAACAGACTCTGAAAGACTTCACAATTTCAAAGTATTCTCTTCCCAACAGCATTAACCAGGCTCATTATCATATTTTACCTCAGCAATCTATAAAGTTCCCTGCAATATTCAGTCGTCTTCATTATCTCATTTTCTAGGTATACCAACTGCTAGAAATTGTGGAGAAACTCCTGAAAATTTCATAATGAAAGGTTATTGTAACTGATCCTAGTACATGGATAAATATTGTTTAGTTCATGTTCTGTTCTGAAACTTAGATGATCTGTGCCCAACAGTAGTTCTGAGATACACTTTACCATTCTATCCAGTGGGTGGTAACAGAGATGTGGCTGGAACACTTGGATCATCATTTGGTCATTCCAAGACATTCAATAAGTTCCTCAACCAGACAGGAAAATGTTGCTGTCTTATTTCACTATCGATCCTGTATAATTACGTTAAGATTCTCTTGTTGTCTAAAGATATGTTACTTTGAAGTAAATGTTAAATCATTCTAAATGTTCTCTTATTACCCAGATTTTATTTTTTTTAATTCCAACGTAGAAATGCAAAGAGAATTCTTGCTTTTGTTACTACAACAATTCTATACTATGAATATGAAGTTCTCAGGTTTTAAAAACATACTATATGAAATACCACAAAATGTGTCATGTTTCAATGGCATAACGTTAAACCTGATTGCCTTAGGTAAAAGTAAAATTTCACACCATACTCATTTACTTATCTAAGTGTTATACATCCCCAATACATAGGCAAAACAAGACTTGAAAGTATAAAACAATAAAATTGAGAGCTATGAGAAGAATAAGTTTATTAAAAAATCTCACTATAGGGAGTAAAACAGAGTACTAAGTTGATCAAATCAGGATTATGGCAAAGGATGATGATTAATTCATATTTTGGTAAACTACTGAACAACTGTAGATTTTAAGCATTTTAATAATTATATTTTCTTTCCTCAGTCATTCACTCATTCATTCAACCAGTATATCCTGAGCATGTAGTACCTACAATGTGTAGGATAGAGTGATAGACTTTGAGGAAAAAGAGGGGATAAAAGATAATATTCTCCCTATTACAATAGACCATACATTCTAGTCAGGGGCTGTTTATAAGGCAATATCTAGTTAGAGATAGTTGTAGTTATTTGTAGTTTTTTTTTAAATATTTAGAGTTATTGACATGTAAGAGTAATAAAACAACCCTTCCATGGATAAAACATCCAGGAAAACACTGTATTTAAAAAACACCCAGAAGAATGGAACACTATATAAAAGAAGGAAAACATGGATAAGTAGGAAGAGAATCAAGGGACACTAGTATTACAGGAGCTGAATTTGGAAAGCATCAGATTAATAAATAAAAATATTTTATAAATCAAATATCAGAAAAGATATGGTTAAATCAATAATCCCATCAGCCTATTTTTACAGTTCTTTGGTAGAACACATTTGAAGAGGAATGAACTATACCTCTGAATCATTTACATTGTTGTAAACCAATAAAAATAAATACTATATTAACCTAGAAGAAAAATGGAGGTTTGTAACAAAGATTACGAATGACCAAGAGAGCAAAATAAAATATGTTAAAACTTGGTTGCCTTTGTTTTTTTTTTGAATTCCCACCTTTTATATTAAAAAGTTCTGACTTTTTTTTGCATATGTGTTCATACACATGCACACTTTTTTAAAAAAATATATTTATTTATTTATTTATACAAGCACTGGGTACAGTCAGAGGCACGGGAGGGTGAGAGAATTCACACATTTTTGTACAAAAATGATTCTTTTAGTATTTTTGTCATAGTAATTCCTCAATAAAAAGACCCAATTTGCCCATAAACAAGAGATTTCAAATCAGCATTATCCTATAAAACTTTCTATGCTAGTGATACATTCTATATATGCTATGCATAAAGTTTCAGCAGATATTCTGAATGTAAGTATGATGAAATATGACTTCACATATATATGTATAAATATATACTTATATATGTACTTATAATACCAATGTAAAGTTCTAAGTGAAAAATAATGTGCTCATTATATGCACCTATAATATAGAATGTTATTTTAACTTTTATAATTTTTCTATGCATACCAAGCTTAATAAAAATAAATAAGATATACATCATTCACCATAAAATGTAATTTCTCTTAGACCTTATACATACAAATGGAGAAACACACTCTTTCTTATCCCCTCTGGATCTAATCTTGGGCACCAACCCAACACATAGACACTCCTCCCTCAAAGGCAAACATCCAAAAAATATGCTGAATAAATAAAAATATACTTGTAGTTCTCTATCTAAAATATTATTATAAATGGGGTATTTTTGGCTGACTGTTTCTCCATACCCAGCAGAAAAACACAAAGGTTTCAGCTCTCACCACTTATTTAAACAATATAGTCAATATTGTGTGAAGGAGAGCAATAATGTGCAAAAAGAAATTCAGTTCAGATTGAAAAGGTAGAATTTTTTTTTTAATCCATAGCTGACATTATCATGTACTTATAAAGTCCTAGGAGGGAAAGAAAACTACCACTAAAATAAGTAAAATTCCAGATTAAATATAAACACATACACACAAACACACCAGTATCAGTTTCACATTGAAGCACATGCAAGTTTTCTTGTTTTTACTATTTGCTTTGTTTTGTATCACTCAATAGATGAGGAAGAAGTTTATGGGCATAAAAAAAATCATGGGGCAAAGAATGAAGATGCAGAGAATGGAAAATGTAAGATATATTCTATCCTCCTGTGGACCCTGTGGGGTGGGTGTGAGATATCATTGTCAGGAAATGAGTAGGTGCAAACATCTTTAAGAGCCCTTTGTCTAAGCCATATCACTCTGAATGTGATCTTTCTCATTTGATCTTTTTCTTGGATATTGTTAATTGTTCAATTTTTTCTCATCAATTTTTTTTATTTACTAACTCCTCCTTTTGGAAGCATTTCTCTAGCAAGCTAGATGATAGATAAATGATAGATTGTTGATAGAATGACAGATTATAGATTATATAATAAAACACACACACACATATAAAATTTCCACTAACTTGTCATTCAAACTTTCATACTATCTTTTACAACCAATGTGTTTATTTTGGAAAATTGGAAAATGGTAGTGCAGATTAATTATACTTGATTAGTAAAATAGATTAATCATTAACTCTTTTAGACAGTCTCAATAGTTTCTTTCCTCACATTTTTTTTCACTTGACTACACTCATCACTCTGCTCACCTGGGCTAAAGGTCCTTATAGATTTCATTTGCCTGTCTAGCACCTTGGTTGCTCCTCAATTCTGTAGTGTAGCCTGTGTTTATTTGCAGCATGGCAGCAGGCTTCCCCAGAGAGAAATTGGAAACTGTCAAGTCTCTTAGCATCTAGGTCTATAACAATCACAGCATCATTTCTACCACATTTCACATTTTATGAACTGTAGTATTTTACTGGAAATAAGTATAGAACAGTGATTAAAAGCAGTAGTACTGCAACCAGACAAACATAAGTTTGTGTCCTTGTGTTTTTTGCTGGCTGACTTATATCAGACAATTTATTTAAAATCTCTAAGACTCTTTTTATTTTTTGCTCATAAAATTGGATTTTTAAAAAGCATATGTTGAAAGGAATTGGGATTGCTTCACAATCCAAATGATTCAAGCAAATATTTTAAAAAACCCTAAAATTAACCGACAACATCAATTTAGCAATTAAATTTTTTTCAAAGTAATCTAATGGGAATAATGAAACTGCCTGTATGTTTCATTCTTTTATACAAGATGAGAACCATAGTCATTTCTTTGCAGTCACATCATCAAATGTTACCTAAAATAATAAATTTGCCAGGGATAATACTGGTTTTTTATCATGTGTGATCAAATCATACTAAGTATCATTCATTTAGTTCTCTTGATGCTTTCAGTAGAGCTTAATTTGAGTCAGATAATCAGTAACTGAGAGCACACAGCACCTAGTTTAATTCAACTACCTGGGTCAACATGTGAGATATATGTGTGTGTGTACACACAGATGATATGTGTGTGAGAGAGAGAGACATTTAATACTGTACTGCTGACAGTCTATACATCTATACATATACCCTTAAATTTCAGAGTATGTTGACCTAGAATATGTAATCATAGTACAATTTTTAAAAATCTTCATTTAGAATAATGATACAATAATTTTATTAAACCAGTTTTACATATTTAAATTCTATCAATTGTTCTTCTGATAGTCATATTAGCTATTTTTTGTTTTCCCAGCACAGGTTTTAATTCAGACTGCATATTTATGTGCTGTTTCTTATTCTTTTTTAATCTATAGGAGTTAATTAGCCTTCTTTGGCTTTCATGACCTTGCCATATTTTTTGGAAAATTGCAGACTAGTTATTTTGTAGAATGTCCATCAATTTGGTTTTGATTCAGTCTTGCTAATGATTCCATTCAAATGATGCATATTTGACAGCAATGTCATAGAAGTGGTGCTATGTCCTTCTCAATGATTGATAAGGAGATACATGCTGTGAGCTTGTCCCATTACTGGTGATGTTAACTTTGGTGATTTGCTTAAGGTGATATCAACGAAGTTAAGACACTATACAATATTTGTAAAAAAAAAAAAAAAAAAGAGAGAGAAAGAAAGAAAGAAAGTAATTTGGGAGGAATTACTTTGAGAATATGTAAATATTCTCTTGCTCATTAAACTTTTACCCATGCAGTTAGCTCCCAGTCATGATTTTGTCTGATTCAATTATTATGATAGCAGCTAAATGGTGTAATTTTTAGCTTTCTCATTCCTTTCTATATATTAGTAGTTATGTAATTTTTTTCAGCTGGACTAGGACAGCATAATGCTTATCTCCAGGGATGTCTTAAAGTTTGAAACACATTTTTAGGCAAGCAAAGGGTGAGGAAGCTAATTATTGACTTATACTGTGCCATTTAAACTTCAAAACTTTCCCGGTATCACCAGATCAGTTTACACATTGAATTCAGTTCTCATACCTGGTATAACCAGACAGAGCTTGACTTTCTTCTTATGATGAAAAGGGCATAAAAGTTCTCACTGGGAACTTTTGGGGTGACTCTCCTAAAACCAGGATGCTTCACATAAGTCCTAGTTATTTATGCTCCGGTAAAGAAATATTTCATATGTGAATAAGAACACTGAGAAACTGTGCTTGGACACCTCCAAGTCTATTTCTGCTTGTTTGCATACTTTCTATATTTTTGGGTTTAATTATGACTTTCTATGAGTGAGTGGTATGAAAACTTGTGAATAAATTTTCTAGTCATATGACATTATTATTTTTTTTAAGTTTTATTTATTTATGCATACAAGAGCTGGGGTGTGGGCAAGAGATATGGGGGCGGTGGTGAGAGGATTCACCAGAGACAGAGTGGGGAGCAGAACAGGCAGACTGACTGAAATACACTGCTGAGGAGAGCACTGGGTGAGACAGGAGAGGTCTGCTGCACCATGTGGGTCACCTCCCTGGCTAGGGATTGAACTCATGCTGCAGTGGCTGCGGATAGCTTCATAGTATTGACGCTTAACCCCTTGTGCCATCGGGGAGGCCCTGAAATTATTACAATACTACAATTTAAGGGGAATCTTTCCCTATATATGCATTCATTTATTCTTATCAGTATTCTTATCAATATAGATCTTGTTTGAGTTCACAAAATTTCTATTACTTGTATTAGTTCCTTTAATGTTCATATTTCCTATAGTTTAACTATTGACAGTTCCTCCAGATTGGTTTCACTGTATTATTAACATGCTATTACTATTTTTATATTCATTTTCATCCTTCTTTCATTTTGCTTCTATTGAAGCAAAATAAATTATCCCCTAACCATTTGATTCTTCCTAGGTGGATGAGTAATCAAAATAGCATCAGATGGGTTAGCAAAGTAAAAACACCAATTTTATAACATTCATATGGAGAAGTTACATTGTTGTAATTTCTAAGACCGATAGAGCACAACTGGAATATTTACCCTTCATTTAGGGTCATGGAGCATCAAGAAGAAAAAAGGGAAATTTCACATGACATACAAGAAGGGTATTACCTCCTCCTTACTTTAAGAGTAAAGAAGGGATTTTTGAAGAGGACATATTTACATATTTACTGATAAAGCCACAACTGGATGAGATCCCCCAAACTACGTTCTTCTAGATCGTAAAAGTAGGAGCAGAGATTGATTAGGAAAAGAGCAAAAGCCTAAAACATGAAAATCTCCTTCCATTAGAGAAAGGGCTAAGAATTTAGGCAAAGACAGTAAGTTCTCCCCAGCCTCAAGGGATTTCATTGCTCTTAGCTCAAAATCACCTGATGCTGGAAGGGGATTTCTGAAAACAATTCTGAGAGTCTCGGGAGTGGTCTGATTTGGACACCATCACGTGTAATACAGGAATATGCCTGTGTTTATATGTATATGCACATAGCCTGTGTATGTATGCATCACAGGTTTTTTTCTAACATGTGGCATGAAAAACAGTTTATCAAATACATTTTGGAAATCTTGCCATCATAGTATGTAAATTTGTCATCTATTTGTTGATATAATTGGTAGACTAGAAGACTCAAGCCCTCCACACAGTCTATGTGAACAGCAGGAAAAAAAAAGAATGAGGGGCCTCCCTGGTGGTGCGAGGGGTTAAGTGTCAACACAATGAAGCTATCTGTAGCCACTGTAGCGTGAGTTCAATCTCCAGCCAGGGAGCTACCCACATGGCACAGCAGACCTCTCCTGTCTCGCCTGCTGCTCCCCTCAGCAGTGTATTTCAGTCAATCTGCCTGTTCTGCTCCCCACTTTGTCTCTGGTGAATCCTCTCACCACCAACCCCACACCTCTGGTCTACACCCCAGTTCTTGTATGAATAAATAAAACATTAAAAAAAGAATGGATTTAATTTTTTGAGGAGTCACCCCAGATAATATGATCTGTTGATCATAGAATTATTAACATATAAACTAAAAGAGTAACAAGGCATAAGTTCTGAAAACAATTATAACAATTTTAAAGGGTGAATGTTTTTACTGTTATATTAAAAAGGGCAGAAAATTCAATTATTAGAACATCAACTTGAGTTTCTTTCTTAGGAAAAAAGTTCCAAAGCAGGCTTATGTTGTTTCCTCTGGGACTTTTCCTAAATGTGCCCTAAAATGGTATTTTTAAAGGAAACATGTTTCATGAAATCAATTCCCTCTCTCCAGTGTTTTCCTGTTTTTGCTAAGATGACTACTGAATTGCATGTAGACATCAAATTCTTTAAGCCTTGTGCATCTATTAATTTTTATTTCTCAATCAAACTATTATTCGGCCTCCTCCAAACAACTTATTCATATATGGCACTCAAATGTTGAGAAAAATGACAACTTATTCATGAACTCCATCTATGTATAAATGTATAAATAACCATTTAACCTTTAAATATCTTGACAATCATTCAGCAAGGCAAAGGCATAGATGTCACCAGTTTTAATGCACACACTGATTTGCTCTTGGATTTTATCACTTACAACCATTAAGAATTGAAAGCATAATTTATCTTGAAGGTTGAAGCATGTGTCTTTTAACTAAGTGTTATCCAGGGACAAAAAAAAGGAACCATAAACAGATGGATTAGTTCTCTGTGCACTAAATCTAAAGGGTACTGAGCTGCACGATATGTTCTCTTGTGTTTTTGTCCCTAGCTCAAGGTGACCTGTGGAAAACAGTAATCTCTGAAATTCTCATACCCTAGAAAGGTAAATTTTATTATAACTATGCCCTTTTTTATAATAATTGTTTTGCTTTTATGCAATTATGTAGAAAATGTATTAATTGTATGAATAAATGAATTTATTTATTGCACTTGTCATGCTTTCTGTGTTTTAAAGGGTTACATTATTAAAATAAAATACAATAAAGTCAGCAAATGCATGGTGCTAAGGAGAATAAACAACACAAAAATAAAATTTATTGTGAACATACATTAAATATTATTTACTTTAAATTAACTCATTTAATACCTACATTGCTCCTATAATTTGGATAATTTATAGCAATTTTACAGATGAGGAAATGGAGACAATACCTTCTACATAACTTGTATAAAATTATATTTGTCTGTTAGACTAGCTCTGATTAAATTGGTAAGCTTATGTGATATTTTCTACAACTTGATACTATGCTAACACTTAATTTCAATATAAATTTCACATGTAATAAGTCAAAATTTGTTATAAATATAAAATTAAAAAACATTGGAGGAGAAAAGCCTCTGTGGCTTGATGATCAGCAAAGAGTTTTTAAATCTGACAGAAGTAACAGACCTAGAGATAATATTTGCAAATCACATTTCTAAGGAACTAATTGTATACAGAGTATATAAGAACACTTAACACTCAACAGAAAGAAAACAAAACCCTAATTAATAAAAATTGAAAATATTTGAAAATTATTTCAATTAATAATTAATTGAAAAATTAATTAATAAAATTTTGAAAAGACAAATCAATAGATATGTAAAAGTTTGAAAATCAATAAAATTTTGTTCACATTTTTAATGAGTAGAGAAATTCAAGTAAAAGCCATAGTGAGATATCATAATTAGCACTCCTTAGTATGGCCAAACAAAAATTATCAACAAAATGAAGTGATGTCAAAAATGCAAAACAACTTGCAGTCATGCATTGCTAGTGTTTGTAGACAATGGGACAGCTATTGTGACGAGTTTGGCAGTTTCTTATAAAGAGAAACACATAGTTGCAACATGACCCAGTAATTACATTCCTATGTATATGCTGAATAGAAAGAAAAACTTATCTTCAAACAAAAACCTGTACATGAATATTCACGTAATTCATAATTAACAATAAAACTAGAAACAACCTAAATAGAGCTCAAATTAAATGAAAATCCAAAGCATTGCTGGGGCAGAAATGAAATTTCCCCTATTTCACTGGGTTCTTTTCAGGCTGGTTTGGGACCAAATTAGCATCAGATTAGTAGGAGATTAGTAGGAGATTAGTAGGAGCATTAGCATTAGATTAGTAGGAGAAAAAAAAAACAAGTTAAATTATAATCATAGGAATAATCTACATGGTTGTAAACTCTAAAGTAAATTGGGACATAAGGAGGATATTTATCCCTCTGTATGCTAAGGAGGCATGACAATGACATTGGGGCCAGCTTTTAGGTGAGAGGAAGAGGACTTCCCATAATGATGGTCCAGATCCTCTATAAGTAGACATTTGCCCATCATGTAGATAGATTTTTCCCATGGAAAAATTATTCCTGGAGATAACCTTAAATTTGGGTAATAACCTAATTTTTCATTGTTCCAATAAATTAATGGAATCATAAAAAGTTTCCGAGGGTCTGCAGTGCCTCAATAGACTTCAGCACAAAGTAATCCACATGCAAATGTGAAAAGTGTTGGAGTCTGTTCTGAATCATGATGGGGAAAGGGAAGACTATTTAAACTTGTTGGTGAGGCCTGTCTCTCAACATTCACAAATGACCCAAGGCATTCTTGAATGTTCACTTACTCTTTGATCCACCTTATACGACATTCTTAAGAAGATAAATCTTTAGAACAGATATTTATACATTTTTTTAAAATTCATAGACATGTGCAACAAAAACTGTAAAAAATTGATTGCTGGGCCTCCCTGGTGGCTCAAGGGGTTAAGCACTGCACTATGAAGCAATCTGCAGCCTCTGCAGCACAAGTTCGATCCCTGGCCAGCCAGAGAGAAACCCACATGGCCAAGCATGTCTCTCCTCTCTTGCCCTCTCCTGTCTCGCCCTCTGCACCCCTCAGCAGTGTATTTCAGTCAATCTGCCTGTTCTGTTCCCCACTCTGTCTCTGGTGAATCCCCTCACCCCCCACACCTCTGGCCTGTACCCCAGCTCTTGTATGCATAAATAAATAAATCTTTAAAAAAATTGATTGCAGTCCTCAGGAAAGAGTTAATAATGATGCCAATGGTGTGAAAGCTAATAAATATACAGCATGATTTTGAATACTATTGCAGGGTCTTATAGGAAAATAAAATTCCATAAGGAAAGCAATAACACCCTCTGAAATATATCAGTGATAAGTCATGAGGGACATGAACATAAGAACCTGATTATGTAAACAAAAAACAATAGTAATGCTTACATTAATTTTTAATTGTAGATAATCAAATGAATATTTCAAGTTTCCTCTAATGTGCTTGATTTTCCATAAAATAATATTGCTATCAATCTTTTAAAGGATATTCACATTTCACTTGAATATTCAGGTATTTTTTTAATTGTTTTTCAAAGAATGTTATAATTTGAGAATAATTTTTTAAAAACTATAAGCTTATAAATAAATCCAATATCATAGTGAAGTCAATTTATTAGGCAATTAATAAAAAACTCAAAAATAGATGATTTTAATTTCTTAACATTCCTTTTACTTTCATATGAATCTTATTTTGGACAGCATAGTTTTTATTTAACCTATGTATAAAGAAGCTAGCAATGATCTAATTTTCTTACTATGACTGAAATTATTAAATCATTTTCACACCTCATATGTTTCCGTATTTACCTCTACCTAGCTAATACTCTCTCTTGATTTAGTTGAAATCCATTTCCTCTTTCTACTGTACTTTATTTCTTTATTCTGATCCTCTGTAGATCTTCTTTGCACACTTTTGTGGGCAATGATGAGTTGTTACCTAATATTGTTCCTTCTCACATTATTTAAATAATTCAAAAATATATTCAGAGTAAGAAAAAATGTTTTATTCTTTTTTAATAATTATTTTTTTTTAATTTTTACATCATTGTTCATTTTTAAACAGTATTTGCTTTTCCCCCACCCCCTCAGGTACAGTCCCCATAGAATTTCCTTCACAGATAGAGTATGTACTTCACATATTGTTATGGTCTAGATAATGTTTGATAAACTTATGGTGATTAACCAATTAATTAGAGGATACTAATATTAACTTTTCTTCCTTTGGGATGCCACATAGTAATTTAGAAAAATATAGTAAGTTGTAGAGAAAATGCTGTCATGCTGATACTCAAATGTATGTTTCTCTTCCAAAATAGCTTGTGATATTTAAAAAAAAAACAGGTGAGCTTAGAAAGTTAAGCTGCTTGAGAGCTGACAGCTGCCCTGTCCTATTATTGAGAGATTTTCTCAGCTTGCTAGAATAAGCCTTGAGAGTCGGAGGACTGACTTGCTCTTGTCACACAGTGACTGAGCAAGCCCTGAGTTAGAAGACATGTGTCAAATTACAAGGGTATGCACATAAGACCCACACCCCAAGCTTTCCATTATTGGATGCCAAAATACCATGGGAACTAATGAAGAATGGGACATTTCTACATGTATGCATGGATTTTAGTTTGATGTAAAAAAAAGGAAATTGTGTGCATGTATGTGAGGAGGAATACCTGTTTGCATATATAGATAAAATCCCATAACTTTGCAAAAATTAAAAATTATCTGTAGATAAATCAATAACCGTTGCCTATGATATTCAGCCTCATCCTTGGTTGTAAATGTACACCTTCCATTGAACTGGATGATTTAGCAGTAATTCGAACTTACTGAAGAGAGGAAGAAAAGGTCTCCAGATATTTGGGACTATCCTTTTTATAAATACATACATATTGAAATGCAATGTTGCTTCTTTTCAAAGGTCCTCGATACTGGTGCTTATCATTCATGACTCTTCCAATACCTTGCAACATTCCATGCAGAATAGACAATACAATTGCACTGAATGGATGTTAAATATAATACAATGTAATACAACATCTTAAGTACATGAATAAGTTTTAGTTATCACTATTTATATAAAAATATAAGCATATACTGAGTACTATTCTAAGGTAGCTCTTTAAAGGTAAAAAGCTCAGCATGATTAGGCAGAATTCATGACATAATTTTGCATTGATGCACACAGTAAGAAAATGGTTGTGAAGGGATACTTGAAGAGTAAACTTTTAGACTTGACAGACATAGTTGTTTTACAGTCATATTTTCCAGGTTCAGTATTCCTGGAGCAAATGACTGTTTTTCCCCAAAGTCAGGTCATTCAATATAAATACAAGCATCCTAAGCATACTTACAGAATTGTTTAACCCAAGGAGAGAAAAATATATTTATTCCCAGTGTTGGTTTGGGTAAGGACAGGCAATTATTTAGGTTTTAGTTTTCATTATTCATATTGTTGCTTCTTATTCCTTTGGTCGGCACTCATTTTTAGACTCTCCATTACACAGTGTTGAATTTCTTCTACTCATTCCATTGTGTCACTTAACATCTTCTGGGACTCATATTTGTGTTCTGAAAGGATTTCTTCTGCTAATATTCTTAATCAGCACATCTATTTTCTACAGAATTCAATCTGTTATCTAAGTTCTTAATCGTAATTTAAACCCTATAATCATGTTTTTTTAATTTTTTTAAATAATAAAGCCATTTTCTAAAACTTTCTATGTTAGGATGAATTAGTTAGGCAGCCAGACTGTATAGTTTTGTGTCATATTAAGATTATATTCCAAACATAATTATATCGATATGAAATAAAATCTGAACATTAAGAAAATAATAAATTTAGGTTGTATAAAGTTTTCTGTTTTCATGTTCATGGGAATTTACCACTTTTGAAAAACCAGAGTTCTAGATTAAGAGCTATTCTTTCTTAGCTATTTGTCTAAATGAAGATTTGAAAGCAACCCTTATTTTCAATGAAGGTATAAACCCAGAAGAAAGGATAAATATGATTCTAGAAAATAAATCACCTCTCCAAATGTTCTATTGGGAAAAAATTAGTAATTGAATTTTATTTCATATTTGAAAATAAGTCTTATATTTAACAAAATAATATGAAAGATTTTGAAATATTAAATAAGCTAATGGTGTGCTATGGAACTAACAAACATCCAATATGTTTCTAATCTATCTTCCCAACATCACTGCTTTGAATTTTTAATGCAGTCTTTTACTTTAAGTGCTGAGGGGGAAAAAATATTGCTTAATCTGGCACCGCTACATTTCCATTCACTTCACTACAGTGCTTTCCAGCTTTATTTTCTCCCAGTAGAGCATTTCATTTTATGGCAGGTGAAACCTATGTCACTATTTCTTGCTGCCTCTGAAGCTGAGTGGTTCTGTAATGCAGCATGTTCATACTCATGGGAAAGAGGACATACCTTAATTGCTTTATTCCTTCAGAAAGCAAACAAGACCTGCTTATTGAACTTAGTCAATTGTTTGTAAAAGCAGAACAAAGGCAACACTATCCTGAATTATAAGATCATGTTCTCAGAATTAGCAAATCACATATGCAACTTTACTCAACTGGAAAGTTTCAAAAAAAAAAAATAGCTGTGGCGTTTCCTTGTTGTAAAATCTATAGTATCTGGAATCTAATTAAAAAAATGCCAGACATGAAAAAAGAAAACAGGGAAATGTGACTTATGTTGAGAAGAAAATGAGTAAAATGATACTGACCCACAACTAAAGACATATATGCACTTGAGTTTTATTTAGTGGATGGTTAATGGAACACAAAAAGGGCAAGAAGTTAGGTCCAGAGAAATGAAATTATTTTCTTCATCTCCAGCATGCATTTGAATTAGGGTCACAAAAAGCAACATCAATGAGTCACATTGAGGTACAAACTTATAGAAGAGAAGTATACCAGAGGCTTCTAAAGCAGGATGAACCATGAAGCCATATGCTAGGGTAGCATGTTGACACTGCGATATTGGTAGAGGATGAATGAAGAACGTGCACATGCTGAAGTTGAAGTTGTATTCCTAAATTATATAGTTATATAAATTAATGGAAGAGCAATAAAACTTTGTCTGAAAATATGAAGTACACGTAACATAATAAATCTAAGAAATATCACAATTATAAGACCAAATGTTAGGAAGGTATAACAAAATGTAAAATTTAAAATTTTCCAAGAATATCCATGTTTTAAATAGTATTTGATAGAAATGGGTACATACACACATTAAATACACTAAAACTGAATATCTAACATGCTGAGATAGAAAGAAATTAAGAATGGAGGATGAAATGAACAAAATTGAAACAAAATAAATTTAAAAATACAAAATCATGGCTCTTGCAAATTCATATGATAAGAGACTAGATCTCCTATTATGTTCTTACCAAAACAAACAACAAAATAGGGAATTTTAGGAGGTGATGGATTCATTTAGTACCCTGGAGGTGATGGTATCACAGGTATATTAATATATCCAAACTCATTAAAATATATACATCAGGGTTGTGCAATTCCTATATCAATTTTGCCCTAGTAAAGCTAACAAAACAATGTAAACATAAAAATGCAAATAAAATTATTGTTTTAAGTTACTACTCTGGGGATGTTTATCAATAACATACAATTACACAAGACTGAACTTTATTAATAGATGATTAAGTAAAACATGAGTTGCAATTATTGAGCATTGTGCCATGTTCAATTTTTACTGTTGTATTAAATATTATAAATAATTAAAATTCATTTACTCCATATTAAATATTCATAATAGTGGTCAATATGGTCACTATAGCAAGTTTTTTTTTTTAAGAGTTTGCTATTATCATTGCCTTATTAAGGAACAATGAACTTTTAAGTAGACTTAAAATAACAGGATAAATCAAATGTTTTCAACAGAACTCAAAATTTAGTTTTATAAGTATCAAAGTAAAATATTCTGCTTGAGGAATCCTTGTAAATTAATATTTTTAATTATGTGCGGAAAAGACATCACTAAAAGTGCACTAGAGTGTGAGGAGGCAGATTTCAGTGGTAACTCAGGAATAAATTTACAAAAAATACAAAAAGTCAAAGTCAAGATATCTAAGAATTCTAAATTGGTTCTTAATGCTTATATGCATATGGCAGCAAAACAGAGAAAAATCACTAATTTGAAAGAGTCATGTTCGAAACAGTGATGACATTTTGAGTGCTCAAAGATGTTATACTGAAGATTCAACAAAAATGGTGTAATAGGGAATGTTAAGTACATGATATGTAATGGTGTATACCTTTCCCCTACTCATTGAAACCCTGACCCTTTTAAGCCCTCGTATTTAGAGATGTGACCTTTGGGAGGTAAGTAGAGTTAAATTAGGTTAATTGAGATTAAAACATGCATCTACAAGATGAGAAGAAAAAACTTTTGTGTTTTCACTAAGATGTGAGGATTCAAATGATGCAAATATAGAATAAGTGGTTTGGTCCTTCCTTCCACTGGCATTTTTTTTTTTTTACTAATTAAAATTAAGCACTCTATTTTTTTTTCTTAACATATCTTTTTGTTTAAATGTTGAGCTCTATTTGTAAGTATAAATTTCAAAATTTCTGCCAAATAGAGTTTTCTTCAGTCATGAGTTAATTCTCCTCCCATGTTATATTTCGCACCTTTTCCTATTCTCACTTTCTTTCTCCTATTCATCTTCTAATTCTTTATATTACTTATAAACTGAGCAACATTGACTAAAACAGATAGTTTAAATTAAAAAATTAATAATATATTATTGTAATAATTTACCTTTTATCTGATTTCAATATTACATTTGAGTTCAAAAATAACATAGTTCATGGTTACTCTTTATGAACACACATCAAAGATCAAACCAGAAAAAGAGGCATTCATGTTGGAAGAGTCTAATAAATGGTTCTTTGTTCCAAAAATTCAATTCCATCAATGATAAAAATACTATGAGAGAAGGTAATATTGCTGAGTAAACATACCCACAAAAAGCAGATGATAATTCTGAAAGTCATTTTGAGTATTCTGAAAGCACTAGACTTCAGATTGATTCAAAATAAATTGTAACTATATACAAGCATCAAACCTAATTTTGAAAAACTTCAAAAGTCAGTTTTTAGATTTGCAAAGGTATGTCATGCTAATGGTTATAGGTCTATCAGTTTATAGGAATATGTTATGGAAAGTCACCAAACCACTTAACCCTAAATTCCATTATGGGGAAGTATAAAAAATAATTATTTACTACATATATTTGTACCCAATTTTCTATCTGTACTAATGTCCCTGCATAAAAGTTACAAAGAACATCATAATTGTATCTAGCCTAATTTTCAATATGCCTTATCAACATGGAAAATATAACATGGGCATCTTTCCAGATCAAGTCTCAGAGGCCTAAATCACTCCATTTTTTAATCACATATATTCCACAGTACATATGATGCATATCCTAGCTAAATATCTGTGATCAGATATTTGCAGCTTTTATCTTAAAATATTAGTTGCACAGGTGCTGCATTAAATATTCTTGTACATATATAACATGTACTATCCTTTCTATATTGATTATTCTCAAATTGTAGTTAGTATAAAAGATAAGCATAATTTTAACCTTAAAACTATTACTATATTACTTTTAAAAATGTGCAACTTTAAAATTTATCAAAAACATGAATTTACCTATTTTTTGATATATTCACTATTAAGTGATAGCAACATAAATCAATGGTTATTATGCAAATTATATTTTTAATACTTGACCTTAAAATTTATATGTGTGAAATACAGAGAAGCAAAACAAAGGATCAAACAAATTCAAACAAGTAACAAATCACAGATTTCTGACTGTAGAGTTGAGGCTACCAGAGGCAGGGGAAGGGAGAAGAGCAGGTCTTGGAGGTTGCCCAAAGGACAATGGTAGAACACGATGGGTGCCTTGGTGGGTGTGGGTTATGGTAACATAGATCTGAAAAGGTAGAATCCTAAATCTTAGACTTTTATACAGCTTTGTAAATCAATGTTACTGCGATAAATAACAATTTCATTTAAAAATGAATAATTATACTCAAAAATACATGAGAATGATCTTTAAGATATCAAGGTAAATCTGAATTTTTCACTTGATGTGCAGAAGCAGAATTAATGTTTAATTAATTTATACATTGTGAATAACATTAAAAAGTAGCCATGGTAAAATTACTGTGAATATGTCAATGATGAAATTTTAAATATAAAGGTCAGTGTTAAAAGACACTGAAAACAGACATGACTATAAAATTAAAAATGTTTTATAAAGAAGTTATACTAATAATGTCATAAGTTTTATGAAATTTCCTAAGGAAATGTCAACAATACAGAAGAAATTAAACTGATACCACCTTCATTTATTAAATATATACAAACCTAATATATTGATACATTATAGATTAGAAAAGATATTTCAAGCATGGGGTAAAGTACTAAATGTTTTGCTGCTTATTTATTTATGCAAAGAACTGGGGTGTAGGCTGAGGTAGAGGCATTGAGAGGATTCACCAGAGACAGAGTGGGGAGAAGAACAGGCAGATCTACTGAAACATAGTGCTAAGGGGAACAGCTTGCCAGACAGAAGAGGTCTGCTGTGCCACATGTGGGTTAGCTACCTGGCTAGGATCAAGCTCAGGCCACAGAGGTGACAGCATGATAACACTCAGACTTAACCCCTATGCCATCAGGGAGGCCCCAAATGATGCCTACAATTTTTTAAGAAAGGAAGCATAACAAAATAGCTAAAAGGGAAAGATGAGACTTATATACATCACAAAACAAACACATTAAAATAACTAATGTTGGAAGAGATACTAAGTTGATTAAGAGAAAAATTCATACCATTACACATTTTACTGAACATAAAAAAATTTCTATATAGCTTATTCCTTGCATAAGTGAAGAAAAGTCAGTTACTGAGAAATGTTAATTATTATAGCTTAAAATTTAATCCATAATACATTGTCAATTTTACATACACTTAAACAATCCAACTTTTCAGGATCCATTCAATTGTAACACATGCATCAGAATATTAATATATTTACATATGGATGTTATCTCTATATAATTTAGGCAAGTTAAAAAAATCTTGGATTATATCAAATGTTCATTATAGGGAAATGATTACTCATGTTCTCCCCTTGCCATATGATACTATGTAGCACAGAAATGAGTAAATTTAGTGTATATTAACTGACTTAAAGAATTTCAAAACATAATGTTTAATGATAAAAGCAAGTTGCAGAATCAAGTTTATAATATAATTCTGTAAAGTAGATGACTACAGCATCACAATGTGTATATATTTATATTTTCAGAAAGTCAATGATTTTAAAATTGTATTACACTGGTATCATTATTATACATAATTGCACATTTATATTAATGAAAATTGGTAGTTTTCACAGAATATCAGAGGCTTAAAACTTAATAAATTAAAAGACGCCCTACTGAATGTGAGAAAATGTTTATATACCATACCTCTGACAAAGGGCTGATATCAAAGCTCTATAGAGAGCTCATATAACTCAACAAAAAGAAAACAAATAATGAAATCAAAAAGCAGGCAGAAGAACTACATAGGAATTTCTCCAAAGAAGATAAAAAGATACATGGAAAAAATGTCCATCATCACTTATCATTAGGGAAATGTATACCGGTGAGAACAGTCCATATCAAAAAGACCAAAAATGGCAAGTAATGATGAGGCAGTGGAGAAAAAGGAACACTCTTATTTGTTAGGGGGAAGTACACTGGTTCAAACACTGTGGAAAACAGAACGAGGGTTTCTCAAATGTTAAAAATAGATCTACCATATGACTCAGCAATTCCACTTCTAAGTATCTTCCCCAAGAATACAAAAACACACTGACTGGTTCAAAGTGATATATTTTGGGGGCAATTACTAACATTTGATTGACAAATACTAGCAAATCTTGTTGGCCCAAACACATTACACAAATAAGTGTCTACAATGTGGATATGATGTGGTTGAAAGTTATCCACTCTGTTCTAGGAAATAATAATACCTCATACACATGAAATACTTAATTTGCTTTTTTGAAAAAGTCATTCCATGCCTGAAAGATTTATCTTAAAAGCTTTGCTTTTTCTCAGAGTACATCTTTCCCCCCCCACAATAACCTGTTTATAGTGACTAGAAAATAAACCCATGCATTCATCCTGCATTTTAAGACAAATTCATGTTATATATTTAAGACAGATCATTACTATACTATGAGCTGGTGTGTGGAGAAAGCACACAATTTATCTTTTTTATCTGTAAAAAGCTTGTAATATATAGCTCAATAGTAAGATGAATATTGTCTTTCTAGCACTGGAGATATTAGCCAAAAATTACCCTTACACAACTGGAGAGCTCTGAGTAGTAGCACTAAAATTCAAATTTTGTCATTTTGTAGAGCGTGTATTTCTTGAGCACTATACATAAATCCCTATTTCTTCTAATTTAATTTCATTCTCCAACTCATAGAAGCATGGGTTTATATAGTGTATGCCTTATTTTTCAGGCACAGTGTTCAAGAAAATTAGTGTATTTAAGACATAGCTAATTCTGAGCATAGTAAGCTTCTCAACTGAAGGTACATTCGATTGAATAAAGCTGACTAAATAAAAGGGACTTTCAGCAAGAACTAGAGAAAATAAATAAGGGAACAACATTTCACCATATAGAAACATAATAATTTGACTACATGTATTAGAAAAAAATGAATGGCTCCCTAGACTAGAAAATAAAGCTGAGATTGCAAGTCAGTTTGTCTTCTCTCTACAAGAAGGGCTTATAACCTCAATGATTTAAGTAAATAGTGGTAGATATCTTAGAAGAAAGCGCAGCAGGTAGATCTATCCTCTCCTGTTTAATCAACAATTTACAAGTGAAACAAAAGGAAAGTACATTCTTAAATATTCTCTAATATTGCAATTTTAATTTAGAAATGGAGATATAAATGATTCTCTGTCTTTTATTTTTGCACAAATACAATGTACACTTTTCTCCTAATTGTGGGATAGATGCAATATAGCTAGCCGAAGCAACATTCATATACCTTTGATGCCCATGAATACTTTAAGAATTCTTAAAAGCCTTCAGGAGAGAGTTTTAGTGAGCAGAGGAATTACTAGGGAGTATGAGCAGGGCACATCCAATATCCTATGGAGGCTCATAATCATAGCCAATCTCCCGATTGCACATCAGGGAGAGAAAAAAGCTCAACACAACCTGGTTTACTCAAAGTTCATTTACATATATATTAAATATATATTACTGCTTTGGAGATAATCACAGCTGCAATATTTATAGTTTAGAATCAATGGCAACATTTCTTCCTGTGTATGGCATCAGGGCAAAAACTGCTAATTAGGTGGGGTATTCTCAAATTAATTTTATTTCACTGACTAGCTACAGGATAATTGGAATACACATGAAGGAACAGACATATCTGTATTATGTGAGACATCTAATGTTGAAACACTGAAAAACAAGAAATAAACAAGGGATGATAGTGCTGTGACCTGCATCTTTGTGTGGCACAAGTATATAATCTACAGCAAAGAAACAGTTATTTAACAATTTCAGTAGTCACAGTTTCAGTGTGCCTCCAAATTCTAAGCACCCTCAGTGAAAGTGATGACTTTATTTTGAATAAACCTATTATGTAGTGATTAAAATGTGAGAGCTGAAGTTAATCTATATCTAACATTACCTTTACCACTTAACCAGATTTCTAGTGTTGAGCAAGTAAGTTCCTTCTCACTGTCTCAGTTAATTCATTTGTAAAATGAGGTATCATAAGTATCTTATATACATAGTTGTTCTGAAAGTTAAATAGTCCAAATCCTGTAAATAATTTATAACTGAACCTGGCAGATAATAAATATACAACTAATATGATGTATTAATGTTATGGTCTCAAATACATTCTATTTTATTTAATGGTTATCTTACCACTTATTATTTATTTATCACTGATTCCCTGAAACTATGGTGATATAGTGAATAACAAAAAGTAATAATCAGCATGCTCTTTAATAACAAGCATGATCTTTTGCTGATAAGAAACATCAGTAACTTTATAAACATCATCATACTATGCTCTGCTTTCCATATTTACTAGAACATTTTTTCTATAAATCACGTTATAATTGTCAAAAACAATATGAATGTGGTATGTGAATGTGTGGCATATGAATGCCATACAAGTCATACATGCAACGTTCTAGGGAATTTCATTTCATTTAGGCAAAAATACTGTGCTATCTGCTTTGAATAGAAATAAGTATATACAATTATGATGGTTGTATAAAATTAGAGGAGTGGGTTTTAGTCCAGATCCCAGTGAGAAACTGAAATTGTCACCTAAAACAATATTGCTGAGATTTAGGAGAAAAATGGATTTTGTTATAGATGACAAAAGGCAAACAGAACTTTTTTAAAAAAGTCATGGAGCTGCAAAATAATGCACTGGCAATTTCAACTATGTAGGTAAGGTAAGTAATAGGTTTTCATGCAGATACTTCTACATGAAGGAACCATCTACAACAATGAGTATTTGATGGATAATAATTTGATTTGACTTGCTTGTGGGTGAGAAGTCAATGGGGAAGGAGGAAACAATCTTATCTCTGTAGTTTTTGCATTATCTCTACACAATCAATAAGAATCAATCAATCAATCTTTACAATACAGCTCATTTACTGTGAAGACAGGAGAAAACTCCAACCTCACACAACAAACCTTAAATAATAGCTGATATATAACAATAAAACTTTTCTAATTCACAGGATTTTGAGGGTTTAAAATGTAACTATATACAGTATGAATTTTATATTTATGATATGTACCTTTAAAAGGTATAAATAATAGGTGGAAGAAGATCAGAAGGGCACTAATGATCAGGTCTAGTTTGAAAAACACAGGGTGGTCAAGCTATGAAAGAAACAGTAGGACTTCTCACAGAGTGGAAATAGTGGTTAGGAACTAGATTGCTATGAGACCCTTTCATTACAATTCAATAGCTTCATTATTATGGATGATAACTAGAAATTATTCTTAGGAATGAAATAATACACATCAATATGTATATTGATTGAATAATGTAATGAATGAATAATATACATCAATAATATATATCAATGAAATAATAGACATCAATATAAATACAATGGAGTGGTTTTGACAACATTGAGCAAACTTCTAAAAATAACTCCCTCCCCCAGACCAATATCATGCACATGTTGGATTTTAAGTTTATATTATTCATAGGTTATGAGAAATTCAGTGAGAGAACATGATATCCAAATGATCTTAAATTCTTTAATACACCTGAAGCACCAGGCAAGCATGCCCACAAAATGTCTCTGCCATTATGCCTTAGCATCATTGTGTATATATGCTGCAGGATACAAAATTAATATGCAAAAATCAGTAGTATTTCTATATCCAACTAATAGTGTTTCTATGCACAATATATATTATGTTGTGTTACATATATAATAATGAAAAACATCTGAAGAAAGGAACAAAGAAAATGATTCCATTTTTAATAGCATAGAAATCTATAAACTACTTAGGAATAAATTTAACCAAGAAGAAAGATCTTTACACTAAAAAAATAAGACACTGATGAAAGAAATCAAAGAAGATGCAAACAAATGGGAAGCTATCCATTGTCCAGGTATTGGAAAAAATAATATTGTTAAAATGCCTATATTATCCAAAGCTATCCATAGATTGACATCCCTATCAAGGTTCCAGTAGCATTTATTGCGGAAGTAGAAAAAATTTATATGGAACAACAAAGGACCCTTAAAGGCCAAAACAATCATGAGAAAGAACAAAAAGGGAGATATTATATTTCTTGATATCAAGCTGTATTATAAAATTCTAGTAATCAAAATAGCATGGTGCTGACATAAAAACATGCAGACCAATGAAACAGAACTGAACGACCAGAAATAAATACATGCACTTAGCAACAGATGTAGAATAAAAATTACACACAATTTGGTTTAATAAGGGAATGAATAGAAAGTGTTTCCTCCTGTACACTCTTTACCTATTTAATACAAGTTCCCACTACCTCTCCTCCCCTCTATTTTCTGTAGAAGAGTGTTTATTGTAGTTAGACTTTTTCTCTTGACATCTTCTCATAACATTTATTGATCTTTATTTCATAGCAACCTTTATTTCTACAATATGATATGCTAAGTTTGTATAAAATTAAATAGCCTGTATAGTTTTCATTCACTATGGCAATTGGGTTAATTTTTAAGAGAAGAAAATTATAAATATTTATAATTTACTATGTTAAAACTACAAACTTCATGAATAAATTCTAAAGTAAACATTCAAAGATCAAGTAATAGAGGAAGGAAGACCCCAACAACATCTCTTTAGATGACTTGCAGTCTTAGGAGTGCTAGCACAATTTGTGAACTATAAACAAAGTCTATATGAATCTTATTTTGTAATTGAACAGGCTATAATAAAATTAAACATTCCTGAAACAAAGACCATGTTCTGAAGTTTCAAAGAACAGAACATGCTTCAGTGTAATCAATAAAGAATAAACAGCGTTGAGATTTGCTGCTGACATTTTGAACAAGGAGTTTATAGAAACCCATTTCAGTGAGAGTGCACTATAGAATTTTAATTTGTGATCTTTTTTAGTTTTCATTTATGTGGTGCTTTTCAAAAGCTCCAATAAGACTTTAGAGAAACTTTAGGAGAATAAATACTCTTGATTCAGGCACAGGTTTTTGACTTGCTTGTGGGTGAGAAGTCAGTGGGGAAGGCGGAAACTATCTTATCTCTGTAGTCTTTGCATTATCTGGACACAATCAATAAGAATCAATAGATCGCATATAATGTTTACATGGAAGAAACTGTTACACTAAACTGTTAGTTTAGTGTGTGTGTTTAAAATTTCTGTATCCAGGAATTGATATAAAAAAGGTAGAATAAGTTGTTTCCTTTCACAGATTGAAAGGGAAGACAGAAGAAAGCCTGATATATTCCATGGACTAAACTGGCATGAGATACAAACAAAAACGTCCTTAGTGTTTTGGGTACCAGAAACAACTGGAATAACTGTGGGGGTCAAACAAACAGACAACAACAACAACAACAGCAAACTGTGGTCTCCCTGAAATACCAAAAGTTGCCAAAAGGAATTCAAATTTGGCTTAGGGGGTGTGTTTGCGTGAGAATAGGGATTATTTTGTTAATTTTCTCATATTTAATTGTGATAAAAGGAGGGGGATTATGAAGCTGATGAATTCTATAATATGGATCTATTCATTGTGTTTAAGGTAACCACTAGAAACAGAAAAAGAAATGTATATATCCTCAATCATCAGACGGGAAAAGAATACACGAAGGGGACACACAAAATGCACAAAATCAAGACACTCCCCACGACAAGCACTTCCATGCTAAAACTGATCACCTGTCAGACAACAGGAAAACCAGCAAAGGCATCCTGTTTGGCACTATACTTCCATTTTGAACTACTGCATTCAGCTACTCTTTTTTTCAGTGCACAAAGGAATAAACTACCAGGAAAAAATCTTGTTTGAACAAATATTGCATCTTTCCCCCATTTTAGCACATTTGCTAAATTGCTGTTTTTAACTATATTTTCTCTTTTAATAGCATATTTTAATGGTTTCTATTTCTATTCTATTTTTCTCTTCATTATATAATTAATAAATACATGACAGCCTTCTCTTAAACCATCTCAGTTCCCATAGAGAAGAACTGTTAAATATTTTCATATATACATTCAGGCAAGTTTCTATTTCCAGGTGTATTGATTTTCTACTGTGGTTATAACCAATTACCACAATCTTAGTGGCTTAAGCAGCAAACACATATTATGGCCCTTTGTGGTGCTAAAAGTCAAACACAGTTCCCACTGAGTGAAAATCAAGGTATACCAGAACTGCTTACCTTTCTGGAGCGCTAGGGTTGAACCTATTTCCTTACCTTTTTCAGCTCCGAGAGGCTGTCTGCATTCTTTGACTCAAGGTGTCCTTCTTCAAATCCAGTACTGGGAGATCTAGTTTCTTAAACTACCACTTGATATTCAGCAAACCAGATGAAGACTGTTCCCCATTTAAAGACTACTAAGAATTCAAATTATTAGATTTGGCCCACCTGGATAATCCAACATACAATCTCCATCTCAAACACTGCTGACAAGCAAATTCAACTGCCTTTGTAGCTTTAATTCCTCTTTGCTATGCAAAGTAACATAGACACCATCTCTAAAGATTCTTTTAAAATGTGAACTATCATTTATATAGCAATACCACTTATGAGTATGCATACAGAAGAATTAAATTCACATTCTTGAGGAGATACCTGTGCTACTTTGTACTTTGCAGCATTAGCAACACTAGTCAAGACATGGAAACAACCTAGGTGTCTGTAGGGTAAGGTAAAATGTAACAGGCTTTTCTGCCCTCCCACCATTAGGATAGATGAAGGAACCCTCGGTCCTGAATGCTTGCCTGAAGGCAGGCACCTGGAGTAGAGTGTGGGCATAGGTAGATGGGATTCACCTGGGCTTTTAAGGGCAGCGTCACGGGGGAGCCAGCAGAAGCCGAGAAAGAAGTAGCAGAAGCTGAGAGAGAAGCAGAGAACGCCAGAGAGCCCAGACAGAGTGAAGACTTGCTAGGGGCTGGGAGGCCTGCCAGCCTCCCGGCCCCCCAGCACCCCTGCCTGCTGTGTATCGGGTAAATCCCAATAATAGACCTGCAAAAGCCACTGAGGACTGACTCCTCCTTCACCCGGTCTGCTGGATCATACAAAACCTGCACTGTGTCCGTTCCTGGACTCTACAGTGTCCACCAACAAATGAATAAGAAAAATGTGAAATACATATTTATAGTTTTATTACATTATGTATTATACTATACAGTTATAATGCTATAAAAAATAAAATCCTGTTATTTGGGAAAATATGGGTGGACATTGAAAACATGCTACATGAAGTAGATCAGACATAAGAAAAATATTGTAGGAATTCACTTTTTTGTGGAATCTAGAAAATCAAACTGATAAAAACAGATCAGATTGGTGGATGGCAGAGACAAGGAATGGAATTTGGCGATAGGGGTAAATGTGGTTACAAGGTGCAAACTATGGAAATCTAAGTGCCCAAAACAGAGGAGTGGATTAAGAAGATGGGTGGGAGGGATGGAGAAAGGGAGGGGGAGGGAGGGAGAGAGAAAGAGAGAGAGAGAACATATATAGGGGGCAGGAGGACACTGGAGCAGGTTTTCTATGACCCGAGCAGACGGGGTAAAGGAGGAGAGAGTCCTGGTGACCTCAGTGGCTTTTGCAGGCTTTTATTGAGATTTACCCAGTACACAGGAGGCAGGGTGCTGAGGGGCCGGGAGGCTGGTAGGCCTCCCAGCCCCCAGCAAGTCTTTACTCTTTCTGAGCTCTCTGGTGATCTCTGCTGCTCTCATGATTCTTCATGCCTCTCTGTTTCTCCTTCTCTCGGCTTCTGCTGGCGCGCCTGTGATGCCACCCTTAAAAGCCCAGTCTCTCAGCCCAGGTGAATCCCATCTACCTATTACTCCAGGTGCCCGCCATCAGGCATGCATTCAGTACCACAGGGTTCCGTCATCTATCCTAATGGCGGGAGGGCAGAAAAGCCTGATACTTTTTACCTTACCCTACAGCATATAAATATAGATATATGTATAGATAAATGTGGTGTGTATATATATATATATATATGTATATATAAATGCAAGGGAATATACCTCAGTAATCATAAAAAAGATAAAATCTTGTCATTTGCAAGAACATGGATGGAGTTGGAAGAGCTAATCCTAAGTGAAATCTCAGAAGAAAGATAAATACTGGATTGTATCACTAATATGTGGAATGTAGGGAACCAAACTAACAATCAGAGAAAGAAAAACCTAATCCTTGGAAACTTTCTGAAGAATTGAAACCTTCAAAGTGAAAAGGAGGTGGGGGAGAGGAAGGAAACAAAAAGGAAGTTCAACAGTCAGTGGTGGTGGGTGGTGGTGGTGGGTATACTATGGTGGTGATAGAACATTTGGAGATACTAATGTTACAAAAGAACAAATTATTATTTAAAAAATTAAAATGAATTAATCATTGTGTGAAAAAAAAGTACAACTTCCAGTGGTAAGTAGTTCTAGGATGTAATGTATAGCCTGGTAAGTAGAGTTAACAATATTCTATTGTAGGGCCTCCCTGGTGGTGCAAGGGGTTAAGCACAACACTGCGAAGCTATCTGCAACCTCTGCAGCACAAGTTCGATCCATGGCCGGCCAGGGAGCAACCACATGGTGCAGCAGACCTCTCCTGTCTCGCCCACTGCTCCCCTCAGCAGTGTATTGCAGTCAGTCTTCTTGTTCTGTACCCCACTCTGTCTCTGGCAAATCTTCTCAACTCCCACAACTCTGCCCTGTACCCCAGCTCTTGTATGCATAAATAAATAAATCTTAAAAAGAAAACAAAACAATATTCTATTGTATATTTGAAAGCTGCTAAAAGAGTAGATCTAGAAGTTCTTATCTTAAAAAAATGTATCTATGTTTGGTGATAGATGTTCATTAAATGCATTGTAGTAGTAATTTTGCAATATATACATATATCCAATTGTACATTTAAACTAATATAATGTTATAATTCAATTATGTCTCAATAAACCTAGAGAAAAGCTAAATAAACCTAGAGAAATACACATGCAACAGGAAATTTTTGGGATATAATAAGTTATTTGTAAATATTAACTAGAGGTTTTATTGCTATTTTCCTTGTTGCTGCCATTGTTATCACAGCATCATTCTATGGAAGAAGGCAACCACATCACTTCCCTATGAATAACCCACTTTTCCTTATTCTTCTTGTAAATATCTTCTAAAATACTCAATTTATTACAACATATTTTCCAATTTCACCTCACTTTAGGTAACCCAGTATGAGTGCAGAACATAATCATACAAAGGAATAAATGCATAAAATTTAAAACAGTAATTTAAAAATCATTTTCATCTAACTGGTTTTATTTAGTATTCCCTGTTACTTGACATTATAAGACCAAAAGAAACAGTCTAGAGGTTTCCATAGAAATTCTAGAGTCTGGCATATTAAAAATAAAGCTTTTATTTATTGAACCATACTCCTTTTATGTTCAAATATGACTTCCCTAATAGCTCTCTCTGATTTCTCTCAAATTTAACTCTGTTATTTTCCTTTTGATATATTTAAATGAAACAAAACTTTTAGACCCTGGCTTAGACAAACTTCCCCAAGGCTGTTTATGCTGAACAAATAAAAATATTAGCTCTGGTTTAAACATAACCTAGTAATCAGTTTATCTTTAAATATGACTGTCACCATCACAATTAGATGCCCTATTTTTTTTTCCTTTACTTGTACTTTCATTTGCTCAGATTATCCATATGAAAACTTTTCTATATTCCAGTTAGTCTTATCCCCACCTGAATCCAAATGCTTTGTCTGGTATCGCAATTGGCTTCAGAAAATAACAATAAAATTACAAAGAAAGGATTAGGATAATATACTAGGAATAAGAAAACTAAACTGTTTCATTCTTTGTGTTCACAATAACAAAAGAGAGACCCACAAAGAAGATAGGTAAAAAGCAATTTAAACCAGATATAGGTGCATAAGTAGATTTTTTTCTAATATGCCTACATTGAATGCATTTGGAAATTTTCTGTGGAGTATCAGTATTTGCTTAAAATAGATACTTTTAAGTTTTACACATTATAATTTAATCATATTAAATTTATCCATCCTTCAAAGAATACCTAATACATTAGCATTTGTTGTTGGAATAACAAGGCAAAATAAATATTTTAGATTTCCTGCTATAACATTTAAAATATAGTTATACATAGAAATTGATAAATATTGCTCTCATAATGTTTTCTTAGTTACCTATACATCAATTAAATTCTATGATTATGTTCTCCCCATTTTATTATAAGGTAGAAAACTGATGATTCAATATAGTTAAATGGCCAAAATAATGGCACATATCTATCACCTGTGTAAGAAAATATATTTCATAATAAAAAGAAAAATAAGGTAAAATTTAAATGTGATGAATTTTTTTAAAAGTTCAGAAATAACTAAAGTAAAACCAAAAATTAGTAAGTTTGCCAAACACACATATATACACACACATTCACACACACACACACGTGCGCTCCAAAATAGTTTACAAACC
This sequence comes from Talpa europaea, assembly GCF_964194135.1. Taxonomy (NCBI): domain Eukaryota; kingdom Metazoa; phylum Chordata; class Mammalia; order Eulipotyphla; family Talpidae; genus Talpa; species Talpa europaea. Next base: position 47,475,048 of record NC_140068.1, on the reverse strand, counting down.
AGAATACTCAAACCAAAATATGGAATGAGACATGAGACTCTGGGACATATTGTTATATATCAGCTTAAATAGTGAAAATGCAGTACTGTTCCTTCTTCATGGTGATTTTTATAATATTAGAATATTCTTAAATGGTAGGGAATGAATCTGTTGTTATCTCACATCAAACTAGGAAAGCAATTTTTAAGTTTTTCTTATGATTTCCAGAGGCATAAACAAGAAATGACCCAGGTCAAGTAAATCTGGCAAAATAAGTTAAATTAAGCTTTGTTTATATGACCAAATTGGTTTTATCTGATCAGGGAATTTTCAATGCTGGTCTCATTTTGTTTTTAATTTTAACAGTTTTTTGAAGGACATTTTTACTTTCAAATTAAAAAACAAGTAATAAATCTTATTATATTTGATTCTGGGTGGCAATTGGCAATTTCCTTCTGAAACCCCCAAATTAAAGTACTTCAAAATCAACAAAAATAATTACTGTCATTATACACACACACACACATCACACAAACATATAAAAACAATAAAATTAATATAGATCACAAACCATTGTAAAACTTAGTGAAAATTTACCAAAAAAATGCTTCTAAAAGTTGAAATTATTTTTGACCAAACTCTGAAGTAAGGTACAAATGTATATTACTATTGAAACTTTACCCTCTTTTAGTATTTTTCACACAGACACATAGTACTCACACAGACACTTTGGTAAAGCTAAGAAATAACTTGAATGCAGGTGGTTAACAGTAGGAGTAAATGCACCCTGCCTAACTGTAGCACTTACCAGTGCTCTCCAGAGGGACAGATAACTGATAAATTTTCATAGATTGTCAAAAATCTGCACAAACTTGATTGTGGGGTAAATTTAAATTAGTATAATATTTATCAAATTGATCACTTTACACATTCACAGCTTATTATAGTTCATTTATCTCAATAAATCTGTATTTTTAATTAAAAAGTGCACAAAATAATCTCTAAACATGAACTTTATGCAAAGTATTCCTATATATCAATTTTCAAGCTAGTGGGGGTAAATTCTGGGGAATATTGTCATGGAATATGAAATAATAGAAAAGTATCACACGAGTTTGACTACAAATAAATATTTTTTAAAGAAATAGTTTTTTCAGGGGCCTCTTTGGTGGCACAAGGGGTTGTCTCAGCACTATGAAGCTATCAGCAGGCACTGAGATCCCTGACCAGTTTGCTAACCCACATGCAGCAGACCTCTCTTGTCTCACCGCTGCTACCCTCAGCAGTGAATTTCAGTGGATCTGACTGTTCTGCTCCCCAGTCTGCCTCTGCTGATTCCTCTCACCCCCAAAGTCCATACCTCTGGCCTACACCCCAGCTCTTCTATGCATAAATAAATAAAATAAATCTTAAAAAAAAGAAATAGTTTTTCGATTTTTCAGATAATCAATAATCAGTTAAATGTTATCAATCTGACCCAAACATTGCCTCTAAAAACTGAACCTTTATCATTTAATAATTAATTAATTTGTACAATTCTTTCATTTATATATTTATTTAACACTATTTATTGAAGATCTATTATGTACTAGACACCGTTCTAGGTGCTGGAGAAAATTTTGTAAACAAGATGCTATCCCTTTCTCTGGGTATTATATACCAGTGCACTGTTTTTTTTGAAGATAAATCTTAAGCATTAATAATTATCAACACTAATAATAGTAAAATATCAAATCTTAAGCATAAGTAAACATCAACACTAACACTAGTAAAGACTTCTTTAATCATGTTCAGCCTAGAGGGACCCTAAAATTATGATTCTGCCCTCCATTCCCCTTTCCTTTCCACTTTCTCCTCTCTCTTGAGCTGTGTGTGTGCGCATGTGTGTGTGTGCATATAATGTACCATTGTACATTTGACCCATCTTACTATTTTGTGTTATTATTTATCAATTTATTTACACACACCTTGTTCTTGAAAATTTGTTATGTCTTTTGCATGCGTGTTAGTGGTAAGTAAAATCACAAGCCTACTCTTAAGAAAACATAGAGCAATTTACCCTACTTTTGCTGTGAAAGGATTGAGAAAGACAGAAAAGTTTCTAAAGGATAATGTCATTTAATCAGAAGTTCAGGTGTGTCTACACACAGATGATAAAGAATAGGCAGGAAGAGAAAGTTTTAAAATGTAGGTGAAAGCGTGGATGATGTTTAGAAGATTACCAGAAGAAATGTGAAGAACTGACAGATTAAAGCAGGAAGAATTTCGTTCAGGTTAGAACTTCATACCAATCAGAAGTATTCGAAATATGAGATGGACTGCCTCATTCAACTTCATATTGGAATCCATCATCTCGGACCAGAGATTATTTTATTATTATTGAAAAATAAATTCATAAATCAATTAATAGGGTCTAAAATAAGACCTGTAGATTAGCACCATCATGCTTATGAAATTTCTTAATTCTTATCACGGAAGAAAATGATTCTAAACCTGTCTTGTATCTCTCATGCAGCATGAACCAATTTATAGGTTAAAAAAATGTTATGTGGATTCAGCCCAGAGGATGACCTCTACATATTATTTTTGTTATCTTAAGAATTCAGTAGCTAATCATTTAATACCAACCATTATCTGTGTTCTAACTATGTAAATATGAATAAAGGTCCCAGACACCAAAAGGATGAGTTTGTTTTTCTTCCCTACAGAGAGAAATTTGGCATGATTGTGGCTCATATACATTCTAGCCATGAAAATTTAGACAATAATGGCCTTATTTCAGGACAACGTTGCACATGAACACTTCTGGTAGTATTGCTGGGAGGTTTTAGCTTTTAGATAAAAAATACATTTTCTCCTAATAAAGCCATATCTTTTCCTTTTATGGAGAAGCTTGACTCCACATTATAGGCATGCAGAAACATTTATTTTCAAGTCTCAAAATGCATGCTAACCATGGATTAGTGCACAGGAGGGCTCTCTTATTCACCTTAGATTTAAGGAACTAGATACTTTGCTTGTCTCATCAACATTTCTCTTGATATGACTTATTAACCCAGCTTAAATGCCCCATGAGACATACATGAGGATTTCAGAATAAAAGGACTTTATGAGGCTAGTTACAGGTAATCAATGTATTAGCTCTTTAACTGTTCATTTCTTCTCTCTCACTCCCCAAAAATGAGCCTCTCCCATATGTGGAACAGTCCAACTAACAGTGTATTTCATACAAATTAATGCACTTTATTTTTTCCAGTTCTTTTGTAATCATTACCATTTGGGATGTGCCGTATTAATTTTTTTTGTGTGTGTGTGAGTATACCTCAGTCATCAAATGAATGAATTTTTATGAGCAAAATTAACAATCTCTCAGTCACACACTCACACACTCACAAACACACATACACTCATACACACCAATTTACTAGACATTAATTATACAATTTAAGTTGAGTTTTGACCATTATTACTCTTGGATATTGTGAGTTTCAATTTTATAGACTTAATTAATTGACTACTGTTTTAATCTATTGATCTTTCTCTCTGCTTCTGTTTTAATACTAGGTTTTTCCAAAAATTTGAAGTCTTCCTCTGAAACACTGTCTTAATAAATAAAAAATCTACTGGATAATTCTTGCTATCTCTGTAAATTTTTATAACCATTCGCTTTTATGCACTCTTCTTTGAGTCATGATAGTACAGAGGCTAACAATTCAGATTATGGAAAAGCAAAGTATGTGATTAAGCCTCAGATTAATTTATTGACTTCCTCTGTTATTCTGCTATGGAAATGTAAGACAAAAAAGGTAAATATACAATATATGCTAGATAGATGATAGATTGATAGATTGAAAGATACTAGATAGACAGATGGAAGAGTGAAAGAATGAATAAAATGCCACTTGTAAGTGAGAGAATGTCACATGATCCTTGTGAACAATGAGTTAGTGTTAGTGCTTAGCATTCTTTTTTTTATTTATATATATTTTTTAAAGATTTATTTTTATTTATTTATACAAGCACTGGGTACAGTCAGAAGTGTGGGAGGGTGAGAGAAGTCACCAGAGCCAGAGCGGGGAGCAGAGCAGGCAGAAAGACCGAAGTACACTGCTGAGGGGAGCAGCAGGCGGCAGGAGAGGTCTGCGCGCCATGTAGGACCCTACTCAGGTGGCTGGGGAGCAGCCGGGGATCGAACCGTTGCTGTAGAGGCTGAGGGCAGCTTCGCAACCCAGTGCTCAACCGCTGCGCCACCGGGGAGGCCCAGTTCTTAGCATTCTTATTACAGAATTATTAGATGCTTATTTCATATTCTGGTGTATAGATAATTAAATTTTTGAGAGAAACCAGGGGCATATTGCCTCGATATGAAACTTCATCATTAAATGTCCTCTTTTAGAGAAAGAAACATTAATGTCTAATACAAATTAAAATTATCTAGCCTATGCTTTGAAAATTTAAATGTTTTCAAACCAATCCTAAAATACAATAATTTTGGCTTTCATTTTTGAACTACAGATTGAACCTTTTACATTATATTCTGTACATGAAGTTCAGTAAGACTGCTATTAATTTAGTTTTGTTACCTTGGAAACAGAGTTCCCTTTTTTTAACCCATTGCTAGAGATATCCATTTCCATAAAACAAACATAAAAAATATTTAAGATGAAATTTTAAAAGGTAAACTGTATGTTTTTCCAACTTGTCATTTGGAGGAACAGTTAAAGCTTAGAATATTTTGCAGCAAAATAACATTAATTAAAAACAAATATGATGAGTCTATCATTCATAAAATCTCAATATTCACTCTCCAGATCTCTGAAAGACAAAAGCTATTTTTTTACTAAAAAATGTGTCTGCTCTGTCCTCTCCATTCACCATAAAAATGTACATTAATATGTACTAACAAGTTTGAAAATAGTATATACTGTATGTACTTTGCTAAGAGAAATTGAACTTCAGTAGAAATTCTTATTATGCTATTACCAAATAATTATAATAATTAATAGATCGACAGAAAAATAGTTACTATTAGCTATCTACATTTCTATTTTTTTATTTAATGTGATTGTATGTTTCACTTACATGAATGCTGAGAACAGGTGGATTCGCAGACAAAAAAGAAGACATTAATGTAGTTGTAGGGCTAGAGAGGAATGACTGCTTACTGGGATGATGAGAAAGTTTTAGAATTTGACCCAGGTGGTGACTGTGCAACATTGGAAATGTGGTAAATGCCACTGATTTGGGCACTTCAAATTGTTCATTTTTGGTTATGTGAACTTCATCTCAATTTAAAAATCCCAGTATTCAAACCACTCTACACACCTCAATGAGAAGGCCATAGAATAGACCCAGTTTTATGAGCTGACCCCTCTAGAAAAGGAAATTTCTGTGCCCCTTTCATGGCATCAGTGCATCTGCTTGACTGAAGAGAAAGGTAAATGAAAGAAAAGCACATCTAATCCAATAAACTATGAATAGATACATTTAGGTAGCCCAGAGTTAATAAAAGGGAAACTGTAGAAATTATGCTGGCCCACCCTTGCCACTTGCTACATTAAGACAGGCCATGCCCAATATCAGGCAGTCAGAAAGCACGTGTAGGTTTAATGTGCAAGAAAGGCATTGGTCTGTAGTCAATGATTTGGTTGTGATCTTGGGCAGGGTGACTCAGGGAAACATGCTAAACTACCTTTGCTGAGAAGGTCCAGCTGTCAGACCAAGTTTGCAAAGACATCTATGAGCAGTTCAAACTGATTCACCTTATGAATCACTGAGCAAGTTTTGACACATCTGGAAGATGGATCACTTTGCCCTTGTGGTCTACTAGCAGATAGCACCACAGCAAGGGCCGGTCCACACAGATAGCATTTGGGTCATCACTGCCAGTGATCTGCTGAACTATGTGGCTGCCCCCAAGTTGGAACTGAAGACAAAGTCCATTAATGTCTGGAAACGCAGAGCTGCAGGGCAGAAACAGAGTTAGACTGCATCACATTTCTTCTACTTCTCTTTTTAAAGTGGTAATTTTTTTTTCAAAGTGAAAAAGCATATTCTCTAGAGGCTACAAAATTTTTAGGTACATTTTAAATATTATTTGATTTGCCTGTGTGAGAATAGTTCATATAAAAAAGGGTGGAATTAACAAGTGTTGATGAAGTTTCACTGCCGGTGGGAATGCAGCTGGTAGAGCACTTGTGGAAAATGGCATGGAGATGTAGCCAGAAAATAAAAATGGAAATCCCATTTGATCCAGCAATACCACTATTAGGTGTCTCACCAAATAACATGAAAAATTTAACAAGGAATTTAACATGGAAAAATCTATCTAGACCTATGTACATGGCAGTATTGCCTACAATTGCCAAATTATAAGACCACCCCAAGTGCCCTTCAACAGATGAATGGATAGAAAAATTGTGGAGCATATATTCAATGGAATATTGCGTAGCTGTGAAGAAAGATGAAGTGGTGGCATTTGGCACAAAACGGATGAAACTTGAGATAATTACGTTTAGTGAAATCAGCGAAAAATTGAAAGACATATTTTGGCTGTTTTCACTCATCTGCAGATTACAAATCCCAAAAAAACTATTACATGCAAACATTAAAAGAAATAAAAATTTGAACCTGGCAAAAAAGAATATAATGGTTACCAGAGGGAATAGGGGGTTGGGCGGAGGGGATGGGGCATGGGCACGGGCAGTTTGGTGGAGGCAATTAAAATAAAAGGCTATAAATATGGGGGGAAAAAAAGGAATTCACTGGCTTTCTATTAGTGTGCTCCAGGAGTAGTGAATTTCTATTTAAGTTGGCACATAAGTTTAAATTTTATAAGTATAAAAATCCTATTTCAATACAATATGAGCATGGTTATTTCTTTGTCAATCAGTGAGCTCTAGGCTATATATTATTTGTCTAAACTTGTCATCCTAGAAAAGAAAAGACCTGTGTAGTACATTTCTAGGAAGAATATATATAAATTATTTGCTAAAGTAACAAACCTTATAGTTAGCAATTAGAGGCCAAATGACAGTATTTGGTTACAGGAAGCTAAGGGTTTATTTCCTAAATCTTCTAGCTTTGAAGCTCCGAGTCCTTGAGAAATGAGTTTTAAGTGTAAACATTCAAACTTAAATTTTATTTATTTATTTATTTATTTATTTATTTATTTATTTATTTTGCTTTCTGGAATATATCCTACCACATAAAATCATTGTTTTACACTGAATTAAATAATACATGTAAAAATATTGCACAACATCAAAACTATACAAATATAGGTAAATAAAATAGAATAAGATATATAGCTTAACATCAGCATCACTAGTTTACATAAACAGAACCACATCTATGAGACTAACAGAAGCATGTTGGTTAAAATTTCCATAATTGTTGAAATTATCACTTAAGAACATATATTTTTGAATCTGTAGTTACTTTTGAACATCAAAAGATAATTTTTAAGTATAAATTTGAGAGAGACAGAGACAAAAATTTTATTCTAGCTTCTTTCACATGCTGTAGGACTTGAAGCATTGTTGTGATTTATAAAGTAATTAAATTTTATTACAATATAATGGGATTAAAACATAAATTGACCTATAATAGCAAAATATGAAGTGGTTGTAACTATCATTTCTTATATAACTAAAAATTGTTGAAATCAAAACTAAAACTATTAATATTATTTTTATATTTTTACATTAAAGGACAGCTTATAAAAAGAATTATATATTATCTATTGCTTTCATAAGTGTATATATTGTGTTCACAACAGTACAGTGTCTAATATGAAAAATACATTAACTATAAAATGACTTTATAAAATGTAGATAAGTTCCCATGACTGTTTATAAATATTATATGATTTATTGATTTATGTTTTGGAGCTAACAGTCATTCATAAAGTTATTTCTATAGTAAAATGAACTCTGATGCAGCTTAGAGTAGATGAAATTCATTTTACTTTGCCTCAAAAAAGATTCACATGATTAAAAGACAGTAATTATGGAACTGTAATATTTAAAGATTTCTATAAATGCATAGTAGTAAGTGAGAAATGTAAGTCTCAAGATTTTTTTTTTTTTTTTTTTAAGAGGCATGTTTTTTATTTCTTTATTTATTTGTTTTGTTTGTTCTGTTTACACATGCACTGGGTACAGTCAGAAGCGCGGGAGGGTGAGAGAATTCACCAGAGCCAGAGCGGGGAGCAGAGCAGGCAGAAGGACCGAAGGACACTGCTGAGGGGAGCAGCGGGCGGCAGGAGAGGTCTGCGCGCCATGTGGGACCCTCCTCAGGTGGCCGGGGAGCAGCCGGGGATCGAACCGGCGCCGCAGAGGCCGCGGGCAGCTTCGCAACCCAGCGCTCAACCGCTGCGCCACCAGGGAGGCCCAAGATTTTTTTATTTGTCTTTTGATTTTTTTTTTTTTTTTTTTTGCGGGACCCTCTCCAGTGGCCGGGGATGGAACTGGCGCTGCAGAGGCTGCGGGCAGCCTCGCAAACCCAGCGCTCAACCGCTGCACCACCAGGGGAGGCCCATTCTTTTGATTTCTTTATCTCATTGTTCAGCAGGATTTTTAAATTTTTACATATTTGTAAATTTTCTAGTTTTCCTCATGTAATTAATGTCTAGGACGAAAGAACTTTGGCCAAAAAAGACACTGATTTGATTACAATTTCTTAAATCTATTTAGAATTGTTTTTTGGGCTAATGCTCTGTTCTGGAGAATGTTTCATGTGTGCTTTAGAGACTTGTGTATGCTGCTTCTGTTGGATGGGATATTCTGTACATGTTTGGTCTATCACCTAACATGCAGCTTAATATAACGTTTCTTTATGAGATGCAGCAAAAGCAGTTCTAAAAGGATAGTTATAGTGATAAATGCAAACATTAAGAAAAATTGAAGTTCTCAATAAACAACCCAATAAACACCTCAAAATACTAGAAAAAGAATAAACTAAGGCCAGTTATCAGAAGAAAGGAAATAACAGATCAGAGTGAAAATAAATGAAATACAGATTTAAAAGACAAAAGAAAATATCAATGAAACTTGTTTTCTGAAAAGAAAACAGATATAACAAGGGATTTTAAAAAAGAGTACTCAAATAAATTTATAAATTAAAGAGAATACATTATAGCTGATACCACTTTATAATTGATACCACATAAATACAAAAGATCATAAAAGACTACTATGAATAATTATACAACAACAACTTAGAATACATAGATAAGTTCCTAGAAATGTACAATCGGGAAAGACTGAATCATGAGGAAATAGAAAATCTGAAAAGACCAATTACTAGCAAGGAGAGCAAACCAGTAATCAAAACCTCCAACACGGAAAAGTCCAAGACAGATGAGTTCACTGATGTACTTCACTTGTAGAATTTTATCAAACATTTCAAAAACTAATACCAATCCTTTTCTAACCATTCCAAAAAACAAACAAACACACAAAAGGAATCCTTCCAAACTCATTTTCTGAAGCCCACATTACCCTGATGCGAAAGCCGAAAAAGGACACTTGGAAAACAGTGAGTTCTAAACCAATGTCTATGATGAAGAAAGATGTTAAAATTCTCAATAAAATTCTAGCAAATCAGATCAAAAACAGAAGTAAAAAGGCGATATACCTAGATCAAATAGAATTTATTCCAGGGCTTCAACCTCTGCAAATCAATCAATGTGATATAGTACATTAATAGGTTGAAGGACAAAAATCATATGATTATCACAATAATATTAAAAACAATTGGAAAAAATTAACCTGCTGTAATATACAACATAATATTATTTAGCCTTAAAAAATGAGGAACTCCTGTCATTTGCCACAGCATGGATGAACCTGTGGGCATTATGTTAAGTGAAGTAAGTCAGACACAGAAAGAGAAATACTGCATGGTAGCATTTATATGTAGAATCTAAAGGAAAATAAAAATCAATCATAGAAATAGTTAAAAAGTGATTTCCAGGGGCTGCTGGTGGAGAAAATAAAGAAAAGCTGATAAAAAGGCAAGGGAAAAAAATTAACCACAACTTCCCAATATTCCAGTACTTATCTTGCTCAGATCCATTAACATAATTCAACAATGAAAAATAATGTATGACATGTATTACTCAATGGGCTAATGCTTGTAAATTATATCTATATCAATATCTATAGTCATATTGATAGAGATATATTTTATGTTAAGGTCCATATAACAGATTACTTTTCCTAAGGGTCTCTTCTATAAACAAAATAAGAAAAAAAATATCTAAAAGAGAGGGGTGGGGAAAATATATCAAATTTTCTGCAGTAGAATAATAAAAAATAAAAATCCTCACTAAATCTCCAGAAGTCAAGCTCATAAGATAAACTAAAATGTACACAGGCTCCTTATGTAAAATTAGAAATCTAGTATTGCTGTTTGGTACACAAAATTTATAATACAAGCGAACACTGGAGAGCTAGGAGAAATAAGAGACCGACATAGATCCCCAAAGAATTTATAAATTTAAATTAAAACCTGCAGAATATGACATAATCATGCATGTAAATCTTAAAGAAATAAAACATGGAATGAGAAAAATTGTCAAGAAAGGAACTATGTACACATACATAACAGAATGAAAAAATAAACAATATACAATTTTTTTGAAATTTACTACTCAGTGATTAGGTTCTATGTCTGAGAGTTGGAATTATCTGTTGAGCAGGAAGACAATTCCAAGAGTGTTATTATGATGAAGACCAGAGTTTCAGACAAATAGATAGCATCATATAGAGATAAAGAGACATAGAGAACAGAATGAAGGCTTAAAGAAAGAGACTTTTATTCTGGCACCGTTTTGCTGGTCACAAGTCTGAAATCATAATCTGAGCAGAGACATTCTCCCTCCACAGGCTTTTAGAGAGAATCCTTTGCATCTTCTATCAATAGTTCTTAGCAGTTCCTGGCATGGCTTGCTTGTGGCAGTATAACTGCCATACTAAATCCTTTATAATTCTTTCCAGGATCCTTAACTAATTATCTACAGAAACCTATTTGCAAATAAGGTCACATTTCTACGTGCTGGATGGACATAACTTTTTGGGGATATTATTCAATCCACTACAGAAAACAAACATATAATCAATAGGATGGAAGGGGGATTATAAAATTGAATTTATTTGCAAAACAAAGCATTGTATCTTGGTGAAAATGAGTGAACCAGACATGCATGGGGAATAAACGGGTAAATCTTATATATTTGATGCTGATTTTTTTTTAAAGGATACAAAATGATTTTGTTAGGTTAGTTCAAAACAACAAATCTATCTTTTGTTCATATACAAATATAAAATATATTTTAATAAATGAAGGCAAAAGATAATTTGAAAAATGACAGGCAGTGTTTATCACTAAGTGTGGAAAAAAACACGAAGGATGAATTAGAAAAGAGTACAGATATATTTTAGCAATATTGGTTATAGTCTAGTTCTGTATCCTGGTGGTCTCAAGGATACATGTATAAATGTGAACCTACAGTGTGTGTGTGTGTGTGTGTGTAAATTATTTTATAACATTATTATTTAAAAAATTGAAAGTCATAAATCTGATAAAATGTCCCAAATTTATATAAGAAATAAGGCACTGAGGAAACTTAACAAAATGAAGAAAGGAGAGGGTCAAGAAAAGATGAAGTAATAAAAGAAAGAGGGGGTCAAGAGCATATAAAAGCTTTATGTTTTAATTTTAGACATATATTAATATATACATACATAAACCATAGAAATAAATTTGCCTTTCACCTATGAGATACATTAAGGAGATAATTGCTGTATTTTATTAGCTAATTTCAAAAATGCTATGAAAATATTTTACACATTCTATTCCAAAACATTCATATATAACTGTGAACCTGTTGTTTTACATCATAGTTTAATTTTGACCAACTTGCTGCATGGGATGTGTGGAAATAGCTATTCAACAAAATGAAAGCTGAACCTAGATTAAGTTCTACATCAATGTAATAAAACATGATTTTTCCATTAAAACATAGATGATAAATCAGAAATACGTCTAGGTCAAATACATTTGTTAACACTTACTGTGCCAATCAGCTATTATGGAAAATTTTGTTTCATGGCAGAGTTTGAATAAACAGTGGTCACCTTGACATACTATATTAGGAAATGTTTAGATATGTCAGTAGCCATTTATCAGCCATGCACTGTTTTGCCATATTTAATAAAATTACAAATTTATTAAACGGTATATGCAAAATTAGTAGTTTGAGATATCTATGACCTGTTATACCTTCTGGTAAAAAATAATTTGAAAACAACTTTAAGTAAAATTTGAAAGTTGGAATTTTTGTTATGCTATCATGCATATTGCCAAAAACCTGCATTTTTTTTCAATTCTTATCGCATTGTCTGACTTACAGGAAATATGTAAATGCTCACTTTTCCCCCTTATTGATGTATGTTAGTTATTTTTTTTTAAGTTTTTTTTCCACTCTAGCAGTTTCAAAGTTGAACCTTTCTTTTTGGCTTGTTCTCTGACAAATTATCGTCCTCTTTTTCTCTCACTTTAAATATGTATGCTTTAAAGTTAATACACACATCTTTGGCAATTTCAAAGGAACACAGTATGTTCTTTGTTCTATATACTGGCACATCCAATGTCTTTTATTTTCTCATTCCTTCATTTAAAAAGCTTTCTCCCTATATTCAGTATTGTGAGCCTTCTCCCAGAAAAATAGAAATTCATCCTGCTACTGCCATTGAGTCAATTATTAATTGAACTATGAAATTAAAAAATAAATTAAATCCAGTTCTTTTAAGAATTTTTGAAGGTGTGGACTTCAAAAGTCAAAGCTAAATTGAGAAGTTTACAATTCTCTAGTTTTTCTCCAACCCTAGAGCTGATCTGCGACACTATTTATATTTATACACTGTGTGAAGTTAAGAGTGAATATTTCATCCATGCTATTTACTTTTCCCACTTGTGTAAGAAAAGGTGATTATACTATGCATTATAATGTACAGCTTATACTATACATTATAGAAAAGGTGATTATACTATACATTCAGTAATGTAATAATTGACTGAGGGATACCTTCCCACTGGGATAAAAAGACACATTTTCCTGATTTTTAACTAAAAAAGCATTTCATGTTTACAAGCCACAACCTTAGAAAGGAGAAGAAAAGGCTAAGGGAAAAAGCTTGCCATTTCTATGTTCCTAATCTGGTTCATTCTGATTTACTAACAGAAATTCTGCATTCTTACATTCACATCTTCTGTTCTTGTTGGTATATTCAAGTAAAGTTATGACAACCTTTCCATGGCAGGTGTGCAAGTTCTAATTCAGAAACGAGGAAAAGAACAGCGAAACAGCTCTGAGACCTCTCTGTACTGTAATCATACTTCTATATCTTTCTTTCACACAATTCTTCAAACAGACCAAAGATGTCCATAGGATGTTGTGAAGAGCAAGTTAGATGAGACATACTAACTACACTGAAAATCCTAATTTGTTATAAAATTAGTTATTTAAATATTAATATGCAATCCTCCTTCAAAAAATGCCCGCTTTTGATTTGCAATGTTTCAAAATTGTGCATATTTTATGGAACTAGACACTGTTTTCTTTCCACTCAAGAGTTTCCAGGTTAATAAAGGAAGATAGATTGACTGAGTTCAAATGTATGTTTCCCTTTTATAGCAACATTCTTTTGATTTGGTTTCTCTTGAAAAAGCAGACAGTAACATGCACTGCTTGTCTAAGTCTCTCTGTATCCTTTAAAAATTATTGTGTTAACAATTCCATTTTAGGGGGAGTCAATCCTAAAACTAAAAGCCTTACCAATAATTACCTACCATCTTGTTTTCATAATGTACTTAAATATTTATATATCTACTCCTACGTGAAATAGTCAAATGAAAATTACTGCTAAAGGAATTGCCTTATAAATAAAGGCTGCCCAGAAAGATGATAATCTCCTTTTCGATGCCTCTGTAATTTTCTAACCAAATAGGTTTTCATTGTGTTGCAAAATACTAGTAGATTACCAGTGACATGAAAAATGTGTCAGCATATATAAATGCAGGCTGATACTAATGACTATTATTCATTATACTATTGACTCCGAAGAGATTCTTTTTACAGAAATGCAATGTTTGAACCAAGGGTAACAAATACGTTCCAAAAACAGATAACCTTTTCTCAATCTTTCATAATTCTAGTCTTTTTTATTAAGAAATAATTGTATTTAGAATAGTTATTACTGGCTTGCATTTGTGTAGGTACTTGCAGACAACTTTGAACACATTAGTTAATTTATGTAAATATTCTCTTGCTATTTCTCAAATTATAGTCATGAAAATTAATGTTGTTACACAAAATGTCATTTAGAATCACATTTTAGGATCCAGTTCGGCTAATATATTCAGAGAAAAAAAGTCATGAAAGAATAAATCTTTACGAAAATCTTTGAAGTGCTACAAAGAGTAAAGAAAATATTTCTAAAAACACTTTAATTACTTCTTACATGACTCTTGCTTTACAGGCTTGATTGAAAAGCAAACATTAATATACATAATGCATAGATGAAAAATGGAAGAGATATACTCATGTCAAATGTATACATTCAATATTTAAATGTAAACTTTTGGATGATGCCCCAAACCTTCTAGTATTCAAACTACGTATGTAAATATATTCAGAAATTATGTAACAAATATCTTACAGATATACTATTTATTTAAATTATTCTTCTGTTTACACTAAAGTAAATGTTGAAGGATGAATTTAGATATAATATAATAAAAATATTGTGATTAAATTGACTTCAGGAAATATGAATTTTAATCTATTGGAATTTAAGATAGAAAAATGACCACTTGATGAATTCTCATATAAGAATAATAAATGATGTTAGTATTAAACATCAATCCATTAGCACTTAAGAATGGAAACTAATAGAAATTGCATATCTATATTAAAAATAGCCACACATCAAGTTCATTTATGTTTTCAATAATTTAATTCTCCACTACTGCTTGCAGGTTTCTTATTGAGAAAGGAAAACTGCTTTCCCAGAATAGGTATTTGTAAATTTACTGGGTCCTGATCAGTACATAACATGAGTATATTCCATAAAAATGCCTAAGCACATCCTAAAATGTGATTCTAAATGACATTTTGTGTAACAACATTAATTTTCATGACTATAATTTGAGAAATAGCAGTGATATTTTCATTTATATGTTTAGTGAAAACTGTCCTCACGATAAGAAAACATGTTTGAGTCTAATATTTAATTATATTTTCTTTCAGAAAAATTGAGATTTTGTGATCAAAAGCAATTGTAGAATTATATATTAAAAAATTAAACAATACATATTTGACTTTATTTTGTTAGCATATATTCACCATAATGTTTTCACAGGATAGATTTCCTTGTTAATGTTTACTTTTCTTATATCAACCCAGCTAGGGATAGTTTCCAGAAATAACTTAAATGCTTTCTATACTAAAATAACTGCAACATTGTTCTTTCTCTGCTGTAAAATTTCTTTTTTTTTAAGACTAAAGTAGATATAATCTATAAAACAGAAGGTCACTCAAAAATATTAAGCATAGTATTAAATAAGTGCAATGAGGGCTCATTAGAAAATAGAGTATTAGGAAAATTGAAAAGAAATCCTGGAGTACTTTATTGTAACAAGAAGTATATCAACATCAGCTAAAGCAGGCAGATCTCCAAAAATATACTACCAGACTTCTGAGAGTAATTTAATTTTTTCAAAGGGATATCTCAACCAAAGAAGTCCTCAGAACGACATCTCAACCAAAGAAGAGCACTACACCAATAGCAGATTTTGTCTAAGAAATCTCCTGAGAGGTATAAGGATGTGAAGTCTTTTGAATACTCTCATCTACTTGTCTTCCCGCTAGTCTCAAGTGTAGAGTTCTACTTAGGAAATCTGCTGTAAAGTGAGAAGTTGAGATTGCCTAGAATTGTGAAGGTGATAGTGACAGAGTAGATATTTGTTACTACTAAAGAATCCCTTGGGGTGTTCATTATTATATAATGTTAAGGGTTGTCCTTATTATAGTAGAATTTTTAAGTCACATAAGAGAAACTTTGCATTAATTTTAAGCAGTTTGGTTTACTATTCAATCTTCTAATTTGTACTAATTAATTGAAGAGAAAAATCCCATTCTATATGTTGGCTATATATCCCACTTTTAACTTGTTACTGAAAGAGGAAAAAATGATTTTGCCTAAATATAAAATGTCACTGTAGAAAAGATAGTATATAGCAATATGCAACTCAAATGAAACTTTGCAAAATCACAGACTTCTTTCCTGAATTTTTTTTTAAACATATGTAACCTGTAAGCAATTTTTTTTAAATACAAGGCTTTATTTTTTTGTTTGTTTATTTATTTATACATACATACATACATACATACATACATACATACAAGCACTGGGTACAGTCAGAAGCACAGGAGGGTGAGAGAATTCACCAGAGCCAGAGGGGAGAGCAAAGCAGGCAGACTGACTAAGTACACTGCTGAGGGGAGCAGCGGGCAGCAGGAGAGGTCTGCGCGCCATGTGGGACTCTCGCCCAGCCACCAGGTATCGAACCAGCACTGCAGAACTGCAGAGGCTGCGGGCAGCTTCGCAACCCAGCGCTCAACCGCTGTGCCACTGGGGAGGCCCACTTTCCTGAATTTTTTTTTCTAGTATATATATATAACTTTTGAAAATGTAGGGAATGCCTATTTCTAATCATTATATGATAGTTCTTTTCTATATAAACTATTGTTTTTATTCATTTATTTATTTCTGACTCTTAAAGTGATATAAGCAGTAGTCATTCAATAGGTTTTGGTAGAAAAATCATTTAAATTATATATTTCTGTCCTTTTATAGACAGAACTGATAGAAGTTCTTATTGTTACAAATAAATAAATAAATAGCTATTCTTACTAAATTGTGGGAACATGGTAAAGAATTATAAATAGTGAGACATAATTACCTTATCAATTAAAAGTTAACCCTAAATTTCATATGCTCATCCTTCCAAGAACTTTCAGATATCCTAAAGCATAAATTTAATCTCTATAAAATGAATGTTAATAGAAATTACTGATATATTCAGATAAGCTCAGATTTTTATGAAAATTGTTTTAGTTATGATACAACACTTAAGTTAAAAAATGAGAGAAATACGATCCTAACCATATGCCATTAAATTGGCCATGCTAATGTATTCCTGTCTAATATAATTTATGTGGTTGAAAAGCTGCATATGGTTTCTGTCATTCACAATAAGATGAAATATGCATATTTGACTTCAAACAAACATTCTGTGTAATTTATAACCAAAATGATTTCATTCAGTGGAAATTTAAGCAGTTGTGCTTTGTGCACTGACTAGTTTTCTGTTAATAAAAATTGAAGTGACTCATCAGAGAAATTGCTCTCTTGCCTTACTTTACTTGTATTTCATAAAATCAGTATATTTCAGTAGGCAATGGATCATGCTTCCTAAAGACAAGTGAGGGAAATATATTATGACAAAAGTGATAAGGAAAACAATAATTTTGTCACCGGTTCTGATGAATCAAGATATTTGTAACTTTTCAAAACATGAAATGGTTCATTTATAGTAATAGATTGAATTAAAAATAATAATATGCAATTTATAAAACAAATAGAATTTTTTCAGGATCACTACTCAAAACTGAAATATCAATGTCTTCAACATATTTTAACTAAACAAACTATAAAATAATGTAAACTAAACAAATAATTTTGGTTACTCTCATGAACTGAATTGTATCAGCCAGATTCATATGTTGAAGCCCTAACTTCCAAAGTGAGAGAAATTAGGAAAACAGAACTTTTCTGAAGGTAGTTAAGATTACATGAGATCATCAGGATGAGACACTAATCCACTGAGATTGGAGTCTTTCTCAGGAAAGAGAGACCACTGATGTATATGCACAGCAAAAAGACCATGTGAAGTCACTGATGCAAGGTGACTATTGCAAGCAAAGGAAAGGGTCCTAAGGAGAAACTAGTCTTACCAAATCCTTAATTTTGGATATCCAGCCTCTAGAACTGTGAGGAAAAAAAATGTTGCTTAAATCACACAGTCTCTGATACTTTTCTATGGCAGCCCTACCAGACATGAATAAATATTTTCTTATGATTATGGGTAGTAAACATTACCATTATGATTAAATCAAATGTCAATTTATATCAAGTAGAGTTATCCGTTGATAGAAAAATCTATCTCATGAATTATTCCTATATTTAAACAAAGGTGGAATCTATCAAGGACTTTTAAGAATACACACACACATGCACACACACACACTTACCTGATCTGTAATGTTCTCTTTATTTAAAGATATCTATTCCAAAGTGCATAGTATTAAAACTACAAGGAGTTCAAGACAGAGAATGTATTTTGAAGATGCAGGGGGTAAAAAGTGGGTAAGTTAGAAGGGCACTCCTTTTAAGCTTTTCATCAGACTCTTCAGAAGGAACTCTAAACATTAAATCAATGGAAAGGGCAAGAATGCATACAAAACTAAGAAACTATTAAAACTATTGGTTTTCCATTATTTGTAATTCTATTTGTACATTTACTTTCTTTCTTTTTAATTTTATTTTTATATTCCCCATATAATTTCCCAGAAAATGATGAAAAACTGACAGTTCAAGAATTTTTAAACTTAAGTAATTCAAAAAGATACTTTTTAGCTCCATTTAGAGCCAACTTCTAAAATTCCAGTTTAGGCTTTGAATGCTGCCACCTGTGATAGTGAGCAAAGATTTTATTAATCCACTTAAAAATAATCACATGAAATGTGTAATGGGAAGGAGATAGGCTGCACATATAACAACCTTTAGTGTAAATTAAAGAGAAAAACTTTCAACTAATTTTAGTTACTTTTAGTAAGAGCAAACCAGAAGTTCAAGGAGGAAAGGTACTTACAAATGAAAAATATGTGGTATATGTGTTATGTAGCAAATACAAGTTATAAAAATATGTAAAGCTATATCATGAAGAATAACATGTGCTATATAATTTGTGCTTTGTGTAACACTGTTATTGGTATTAAGCAATAGTATCACTTTTAGTATTGGTTTCAAAATTTAATTTAAAGAGGCCTTGAGGATTCCAAGTTGGTCATATTTGGTGTACAGAAGGAATGGAGTTAGAATAAGAGGTCAAAGAAGAAGACTGAATCCCTATCAGGGAGTAAGATTATTTTGTATGGATTCAAGAAAGAGTTTAGCAATTTGATGAGTTCTGGAAATAGCACACTAAAGATATGATCAAATTTTAACTGTAGAGTTTTCTTCTGTGTCATTGGAAAGTCAGGAACTGATGAAACTTGAAGTACTAAACCAGTGTGAAGTAAATACAGTATTCCAAAATAACAGATGAAGTCCTAAATAAATGTGATAGCAATGAGGAAGGAACACATCGATGACCTATTATGTAAATAGAAATATGTTTGTGAACCGTGAGAAAGGAGAAAATCTGGAATAACTAAAAGTTGGTGGACTATAAAATTTAACCCAAATTTTGGGCTTCAATATTGTACAAATAATGAGGACAAAGAGTAGGAGCAATAAAACTAAATTGCCTCAGATTATAAAGATATCTTTTAGGTGGTGAGAAATCTTAATCTGAGTCTCACAGAAAATATGAATGCTGAAGTACTCACCATTGGGTGAAGGTTGAAGACTATGGTGTAGATTGAAAAACTGCAATATTTGATAAGCGAAAGACTGTTAAGGATGAAATCCTGAGAAAGAATAATATTTATAAAATTGATGAGAGCAGGAAAACCATCAAGAAACTGACAATTAGAGTCAAGGTAGAAGATAATTCAAAGGTAAATTAGACCCTGGATACCAAAAAGTATGTAGTCCACAGAGGAAGAGTCAAATATTGGAGATAATATGAATAAGATAATGTTTGGAAAATATTGATAACTTTTATAAGTATTGTTGTGAGCCAGCCGCAGCAGTCTGGGTGTCAGGGGTTCCTGTAGGATGTGAAGGCGTAGGCACAATTGTAGAGAAATGATAAGGGAAGGGGAAGGGGAATGAGGAGACGCAGACACTTGATCAGGGTGCTGACATCATCCTGCTGAGGGTCTCAGCAGTCCTTTATTTATACTAAGCAAATCGTGAGTGCACAAGCATAAGGTAGGAAGATAATAATCATCACATGTTCTTTTTCAGGAGCAGCCAAGGGTCTGTTTGCCTTCGGCAGAGGTGTAACATTTATTATTCTTTGTCTTAAAGAAGGCACAGTTGCTAAACAAATGTTTTTAAAATAGTTATTTACTTTAAACAATCAAACAGTTATTGTATTACTAGCAAAAAAGCCTATGTGTCTGCAACTAACATTTCTAAGTTTGCCATGGTGAACAATTAACTAAGGGCTGAGGGAAACAAAGGGCAGGAAGTTACCTGGGGGAAGGGAGACAAAGAGATAATTTCTAACTAACCTATAAAGTTTAGACTAACATATAACTAATTGATTAAAGTAAAAACCAGAAGGCTTTTATATAGAAATCATCATCTATAGTATATTGTTTTAATATTGATTTGATATTAAGGAACCAAGGGTCTGGAGGGCGTTAATGCCAGGCAAGCCGCACTGACTCTTCCCTAGCCCCCAACTCTCAATTAAGGGAGGAAGTCTCCTAATCTAAACAAAGAGTTTTCTACCTATCACTTCTCTACTTTATCTAGTCAGCCTAGTTTCCGTATTTAACTATAAGATCAAGGGGCAATTTCCTCTTCCATAAGGTTGCTGGTTGTTGTTCTAAAGAACTACAAATATTTTATCAGGGGCAGGAGCGGAGATGGTTATAGCCTTCTCAAAAATGGTCAATATGTGACATATCAGTAGTTATAACATTGACCATTTCCGAGTGTGTTATTTGTTCTGCTGTGATTACTAGCTCAACCATTCACAAAATTGCTGTTGACTTATTCTTGAATGTATACTCTAACAGCTATCATACCAATTGTCACATCCAAGGGAATTAGCCCTAAACAGACAGGAAGAATTTAGCAGGAGTCAACTATGGCGTCTCCTGGTTTATCAGGAATTTTCTTATACTTGGAGCATGGCTCGCCTCTGCCACCCAACTGTTATTTTTAACTTTATTTTTTATTTTTTTAATTTTCTTTCTTTTTTTTATATAGAGGCATGTTTTATTTATTTATTTGTTTGTTTGTTTTGTTTATACATGCACTGGGTACAGTCGGAAGCTTGGGAGGGTGAGAGAATTCACCAGAGCCAGAGCGGGGAGCAAAGCAGGCAGAAGGGCCGAAGTACACTGCTGAGGGGAGCAGAGCAGGCAGCAGGAGAGGTCTGTGCGCCATGTGGGACCCTCCTCCAGTGGCCGGGAGCAGCTGGGGATCGAACCGGCGGCACATCGGCCGCGAGCAGCTTTGCAACCCAGCGCTCAACCGCTGCGCCACCGGGGAGGACTTATCTTTAACTTTAAAGTAAAGGAATTTCTTTCTCCAATTAGCTCTTGCCTCAAAAGACCACATCTCTATATCAAAGACTTGGCCAATAGATGTTTACAACCTTTTGTTTCCAGAAGTTTTTTCACTTGTTAATGTAAAGCCAAATGTTGAATTGCTGCCTTTTTGGCAGAGGACTACTAATTTTATGAAAAATGTAATATTTGTATCATGCAGTGCCATTGTCATCAAATTGGTTATTCAGTGATTGATCAGTATTTGCAGTTTTACTTTTAAATGCATATTTTAGCAATGGTAGAAACTAGCCATAAACAAATGAGGAGAATCTTGGAGTCAGCTACCAAGATTCCTGATTTTTCAGAAATCTGCCCCATGCCTGGACTTTTGTCAGACAACATGAGTAGCGCGGCTCCCAATAAAGTATGAAGCCTATTAGCTGCTTAAAGTTTCACTTTTGAAGTCACGATACCAGCTAGAGTTCAGTTATCTAAAAAGTAGAAGGAAATTCAGGAAGGATGAAAACTAACATAATTCTTAAAAAAAACTAACAATAACAAAGGAGAGATATAATAAAGACAGGATTCTACTTTTTTAAACACTTAATTGAATTTTCAAATCAAGAAACATTCTAAAATAGCGTTTCATATCATCATAAAAACGAATGGAAGTTGATAAATATTTCTATCAGTAAGGATGGGTTATACTACATTGCAGTAATAAAATATTCACAAACCTGAGATGTGGATCTATCATTCAAAGTACGTAAATATTTCATGGATGCAAACTGAGATTCTACCTTGTCACATGCTTCCATGATTGTTAATACGGGGAAGGGAGGATTGGTACTTAGCATAGGCTTCTAAGCTTCTACATTACACAGATATTTCATTGATCAGATTAACTGTCACGGCTTTACATAGCTTTCAGAGAAGATGCACAGGTAAAGGGAGCCATATATACTTGCTATATGATGCATAAGATTTATAAACTATTTTTTATTGTTATTAAAGTAATCTTAAGACCCTCTATATCTCCCTCTGTGGACCATCAACCTTCATCCCCTAATGTCCCTTAATATCATCCCACATAATTTTAATCAAATGCTGAGATGATTCTAAATGTGTCTAGAGCTGCCACCAAAAAGTAAAAGAACCATTATATTAGGCAGTGCAGATTGTGCCTATCATGGAGAAAGGTCAATTTTTCCCTTGAGCTCACCAGAGTCCACACTACATCACATTTGTTGTAGTTCTAGCAATAAAGATCAAAGTTGTATTGTTGAGCTAATTTAGGTATATTACTTTCCCCTGAAATACATACTTCTATATGTGTATATTTGCAATACATATATATATATTAAACATTTAATAAGTTCAGATATTACTTTTGCCCATTATGAATACTCTAAATGCATATCAACCTGATTTTAACTAATCTTTCTAAGACTGATTTGAAAGTTGAGGAAGCATTCCTCCTTCAAGGTCCATAGACACATGTAAAATTAGTGTCACATTATTATCAAATAATATATTAGAAGCAGAAATTTCAGGAAAACTGAATATTACAGAAGTTCTTAATTTTGGAAATGGGTGTGAAAGGAATTGCAATGGCTTCATGGTCAAAAATTAGGTTGATTTAGGGTAAAGGGAAGTGAGGCTTTAGAAATTAACTGAGTAGGACAGCAACAAAGAAATTAGGTACAGGTTAATTCATAGCTTCACAAATATACTCTCTCCCCATGATTCAAGGAAGAATTTCTTGCAAAAGATTTACATTATACAATGCAATTTATCTGAAGAATGGAAATCCATATTGTAGTGAAATTGGTAATAAAACACCAAGTATTTATAGCATGATTTACACATTTTAGTAGATTTCAAATTAAAAATCTCATGTAGACATACATGAAAATAAATCACAAAAGTTTTAATTAATATGATTGATTACATATGACCTTCTAAAATAAAACTGAAATTAGTGATTGAAATTATTAAAATAATCATTTGGAGGTATACAAACTAACCTCTGGTAAATAAACTATTCTTTATAAGTGATTTAAGAACTACCTTCAAGAAAGATTAATTGTCATAGACTTACTCATTATAAGAAATCACAGAGAAACAAAATTGCAGAGCAAAACAAAGGTCAAATTCAGCACATCAGTTGAAAATAGATGGAGAAATGCAGTAAGGTTTGGTGTCAGATCAATAGCCTAAGGACTGGACAATTCTAGGAGAAATGTTCCTAGTAATCACGAGTTTGAATATAAATATAAGTTAGTGTTAGAATCATAGCTCACTGTGCAGGGATGGAGTTAGAATGTTTCTGAATGCAATACAAATTGCATATACATTGAAAAGAGCATGAATTTAATAAATCTTGATTATATAGCAATAAAAGAAACACCTTTTCATTAAATAATTTCATTATCTTTCTTGTCAATATTTTATCTTTGAAACTAGATAATTCGGTTGACTGGCCCCAACATTGTTGCTAATAGATGGAAGACAGGCTGACTGATTTCTCCAGAGCTTATCACCCAGGAAATTCCTGATTTCAATCATTAGAAATTAGTATCTAATTCTCAGTTCTAATATCACTGAGTCTAAATATTGTCACACAGTAACTTTATAAAAAGCTTACTGCTGATCTGATTATATACACTGATTTATAGCGATATAGATAATATCAAGCAAATATAGAAATACTGTCTAAAAATCTATAATTTTAATATAAGGAAGTTGACATGAGAAGTAAAAGAAACTAAGTGGCATTACTATCAAAGTTTAGAAGCTGAAGTCTACTCATTGGTC
Source organism: Talpa europaea (assembly GCF_964194135.1). Taxonomy (NCBI): domain Eukaryota; kingdom Metazoa; phylum Chordata; class Mammalia; order Eulipotyphla; family Talpidae; genus Talpa; species Talpa europaea. The sequence goes on along the minus strand of NC_140068.1, from coordinate 47,450,729 downwards.
TCTGTATCTCAAGCAGAATAATCTTTTAAAATGAAAATTTGAATGCAATAAGCCTGCTAAAAATCACTCAAAATTTTTTATTATTCTGAAAGCTTTTGGCCTAAAACCTTGAACAGTTGATTAAGCAAGTTTGAGTTTATTGGACTTACTATCTTCATAGAGCATACAACAAGGATCAAATAAAAATTTGTCTCATTATCAAAATTTATGACACAGTACTTGCAAAATTGTTTTGTGCATAGCTTGAAAATTTCAGTTCCTTTCTGATCATTATGGTCCTAAGTTGAATGGTAGATCACAGAATATGATCAATGTAGTTCTGTATGATTGTTTAACATGTCAGGACCATGCATGGAGTTTCAGACAGTATTGTTTCAACCTTTGTAAATGTCATAATCCTCATTTTCTTTAGACGACAAGTTGTTGCCTCATTAATGGGACAGTGACTATGACAACACAGTACAGATTCTGGAGAATGTACATTTGAGTTATAGAACGCAAACACTAAGGGAGAGATTGTGATTGTCATTTGCTATTGACTTCTGAGAACCAAATATGCTAAACTTAAACCAGTGGACCTGATCCCATCTAATCTGTAGGATTTTAGTTCTGATTCTGACCTATATCTAGGATTGCCACATAAAAAGTCACTTTTTGGTTTATTTCAACTGTTCTTACAAGAAAACATCATCAAATCAAACTGAATTGTCCCTCAAAAATAAAATCCCAATAGTTGGTTGATTAAATTATATAGTGCAGGTCCTCCCCTGGTGGTACAGTGGTTGAGCGCTGGGCTGCTAAGCTGCCCACAGCCTCTGCAGCGCCGGTTCCATCCCCCGCCACTGGTGAGGGTCCCACATGGCGCGACAGACCCTCCTGCCCCGCGCCCCCTGCTCCCCTCAGCAGTGTATTTCATCAGTCTGCCTGTTCTGTTCCCCGCTCTGGCTCTGGTGAATTCTCTCACCCTTCCACGCTTCTGACTGTACCCAGTGCTTGCATAAATAAATAAATAAATTTAAAAGAAAGACTTTATACTCTTATAAAAATTATATAATGCAGCTAAATAATGGGCAATTGAGTGTAATAATGGGCAAATGAGTGTAACCACATATTACACTCATACAAAAATATTAGAATGAATAAGCAATATTAAAACTTAGTACATCATCAATTTCACATTTAAGCAATAAAATGCAACAGTTGCTATATAAAATTTAGCCAAAAGTGTCAGCAAAGCAGAGAAGAAATGCAAGATTAAAATACTACAATTTGCTACATGCAGATCTCATTCTGTGTTTCATGTTAACAACTGTCTACTTCTCAGTGACTTTCTTGATTAAAAATCCTGGGTGTATATTAGTTTGTTAATGTTGCTGCCACAAATATCACAGACTGAATGGCTTAAACACTAAACATCCATTTTCTCATAATTCTAGAAACCATAAATCCAAGGTCAAGACATCAGCAGTTCCCACTGAGGGACCTGAGGGAAGGATTATTCCATAAGTGGGTGGTGTATGAATGAATGGAATATACATTATTAAACATTAACTTTGGCATCTGATTGTAATAAAAACAAGATAGTTTTAAGGTCAAACAATAATTTTATTCACTGAATATTTCTGCCCATTCTAATTATGATATCCAAAAATCACACATAGATTTTCGATTGAATTTTTAAGCAATTTTTTTCTTACATATTATTAGCTGTTTCTTTTGCTGTGTGGAAGATGTTGAATTTGGTGTAATTGTGTTGCTTATTTTTCTTAATATTGTGTTTTAACGGTTCTTCATATTTTTTTTTATTATAATCCATTGTAAGGTATGACTTTCACAAGTATTTTCTCTTAGTCTCTGACTTTTTTTTTTTTTCATTTTCTCAATATTGTCTTTCACAGAGCAGACATTTTTATTTTTAATGAAATCTAACTTATCAATCCTTTTTGCTCTTTGGTCTGGAAATTCTTTCAGAAAGAAAGAAATGTAATGTCATCTTGAGGTTCACCTCATTTATTTTCCTGCTGTCAGGGATCTCAGTTCTGTGCCACCTTTGTTCAATTTCTAAAGTGAGTTATTTCACATATCTTATGAAGCTTCTGCTTACATTCAGTAAAACATAACTGTTGATTTTAGTATATCTAACCTACTTGTCTAGAGAGATAAGGATGCAAAAATTGCATTCAGCAAGAGAAAATGCCTTCCTCTTATTTGAATTCTTCATCCTTGTAGACCATTTTCACAGCTGGATTTTATTCATTTGTTTGAACATCTGCCAATATAGAAGATAATATTGATTGTCCCAAGAAAGGATGGCAGAGCAAGAGCAAGATAGGAGCAACTCTTTTCGTAATTTTCCACTTATAAGTAGGTCAGAAGTCACCTACTGAATTTAATCTGACCAGTCCAACTATACTAGTTTCAAAGAACCCTCCAATAATTATTCCCCTCCTATTTCGAACACCCGGCCACCCCCACCCCTCACTGCCACGCCTGTACTTCTATGGGTCTTGTCGATAGGACCCAAAAGTACATTCTGTTTCAGTCTCTTACTCTGACCCTGCAACTAAGCAGAAATTATGTCAAGAAGCCACAGTAGTACATCTTGTGTTCATCTATTTCTTTGAGTGATTCTGAGGTTGTGATTACAGTTCATTCTTTATATGCTTGTTTAAAAAGCTAGCTATTTATTCATTCTCCAAGTGTTTTGCTTCAATTGTTCCTTCTAACTTAGACACTTTTTTCTGTAGCTTGCTTATTGTTTTTTGTTGTTTAGTATTATTTTGTATCTAGCCCCTCTTCATCCCTTAAGATAATGCCATTTTCCTGATGCTTCTATTGTAAGAAACCTCTATTACTGTCACTCTCTGCCATATTCATCTGATTATCTTATTTACAATTTCCTTCTTTTACCTTTTATGTTTCCTTATTTATTATTCATGTCTCATCATCATCTATGGATGCATAGTTTATTATTGCAGAGTTGTTCCTTTATTTTCTTGTTCATCATTAAATTCCTATCTAAAATAAAATGTAGAGCCTGCACATAGTCGTTTAATAAAAAATGATAATATTTCAAGATATAAAGAAATATAGTTTTAATAAAGGAAATTATTCCCAAACCACATTTACAATTTTGGCAAATATTTAGTATCACCTGCTTTTTTATTGTCAGAAAATCATAAATGTCCTTTGTTAATGACAGTGCAGGTCTTTTAAGTAAGTGGCAAAGAGGACAAGGATCTGCAGACTGAGTCACAGCTGTGAAGAGGAGAAAATCTGTGCTTGATATTAACATATTAGTATTATCTGTACCCAGGGGTGGGTGACATGAGGGAATGAATTACACACTATTAAAAAAATAATTTTGGCATCTAATTTTAATAAATACAAGATAACTTTAAGGCCATATTGAGTATTTCTGCCCATTCTAATTATGATATCCAAAAATCACATGTAGATTTTAGATTGCATTAAGTAATTTTTTTCTTACTAGAACTCTGATCAAATACTTAAAATTCTTTTTCTCAGAAGAAGTAATGTGAAGAATTAGAAATGCCTCTTTATGCTGGATACAGACCTTCCAAACAGAGATGAATTAGTCTCTCTGCTATCTAGTCCCTGAGCTCTATTTAAAATGATCAAATGTACTTATGATCACAGAAAATCTCCAATGAAGTTTTGTAGTCCATCAGTGCACAAAATCAGCATTTTTCAATTAGCGTAAAAGACTAAGTGGCTGCACAAATTTATCTAGTCAGAGTAAGATGACTGAATTAGTAAGAAAGCTGGTCTCTAGTGGGAAAGCCAGATCAGTAGACGATATTATCTTTTTTTCTCTATTCCATATCACTGCATAGTGAATTGAATAATAAGTGAATTGAAATAATGAAACAAAACCACACAAAGGTATTTGTCTTATGGAATTTAATACTGGAATGCACATATATAGTACTTTCATTCTTTTTCTTACCTTGGATACACTAATATGTGCTTTCCAACTCTCAGTAGGGCTTATTGGGAAAACAACCAAAGGACTTGGATAAAGGAATAGTGAGCTCAATTTACTCTATCCTCACCGCCAGATCAACACAGTTACACTGTGCATGTAATCCTGGTAGGCTTACACTGCCAATTTAATGTTTCCATCTTAAATGTGATAGCTAGAAGAATTTATAAATAGTGCTAAATTTGTGGGCTCCCTAATATATCCATAACTTCATTCATATAAATTATTAGAAAACCAGTCATGAATAACTGCCTTTTAGAAAACAGTAACTGTAAGCCTTTAATTTTGTGAGTCTTTCTTTTCACCCCATTATAAAATTCACAAGTAGATTTTTTTTAATGCATTGCCATTAATAGGACTCTAGATTTCATATTGAATCCTTATTTTTCTATCTTCCTCCCACATTACCCAGAGATTTTTTCCTTCATTTTTTTTTTGCTATTTATTTATCTATGTTCCTATATTTAACAATAGAGAGAAACAGTTATTGCCTTTGAGGTAGGGGGGCGGATACCATTTTTAGTACATAGGGGTCAAGAGTTTGATCCATATGGATTTGGTAAACAGACATGTGAAAAGGGAGTTTCAACTAGCCACTTTGGTAAATCAGGAGTGAGCAGGAGGGATATTGTAGATAATAACTCAGACGTAGGGAAATAAGTGCCACCTACTTACCACTTTAGGAGCTCAATACAAGGGTCCTCTCAAGCCAGGGCAGAGACCTTCTCAGGACATAGTGCCATCTGTTGGTTCTGGTATTACATTGTTCAGAGGAGGAAATTTGTACAGCTGAAAGGCAGCCTAGTCATTGTAACCCTCAGAGGGAAGGGTTGGTGATGAAGATGGTTCAGAGGGAACTAAACTATGCTGTAAATTGGAAACCATCAGAGACCACAGGGCAAAACAACATTGATGAAATAACACTAATAGAAGCAACAGGCAAAATGAAACACACAAGTGCCTCTTTCCTTCTCCTGCCTCCCAGTCTCCATCTAGTGCCTCTCATGAAAAGACATAAGAGGGATTCACATGACAAAGAATTATAGATTGCACAATCCCAATCCCAGCAAAATCCCCATCCCAGCATCACAAAGCAAAGTGCGAAATTATGGATTTAAATCTTAAACCCAAATAACTTCATAATCAGCATGAAAAAGCATATAGTTGTAAACTCAAAATAAGACTTCTAACCTGAGAAATGTTCTAGTTTTATGACTCAGACCATGAATGAAATAAAACATTTGACTTTATAGCTGCAGAGAGTAAGCTAAATAATGATAATAAATAGCACTATAACAATATAAAAATTGATTTATGGGTCTTTACTGTAAGCTATTTTATAAGCTCACCTTTATAACCTGCTTTCATGAAAGGAATGGTAGATGGTGGTGGTGGGCAGAAGTAAAATAGTAATATTTACTATAAATTAGTAATATTATAGTAATATTATGATAAATTAAGGATGGCCAGATTGTTTGCTAGTCCTCCCCCATTCATAGGCAGACTTTAATTTTCCACTCCTGACGTGGACTTGCTTTAATGATTTGCAGCACCAGTGACAATGACATTCTGGAACATTATAATCTATGAAATATGAATATGCCACCCAGGCCTCACTATCGGAGTAAGCGCAGAGCTGGTTATGCAGGAAACTAAGCACCAGTGACATACAATACCAGCAAGACTTCTTTTAAGTCCTCTGACAGATAATCAGAGTACTTGAGCCCAGGCTTCCAACTGACTCTGCCAAGACACAAAACATGGAATTCTAACTGCCTTGGGACCTCCACACAAGTCCCAATGCCAGTTTTAACACTGATTCTTCATATATCAAGGATTTCTCAAATTTAATCAAGGATTTCAAGGAATATCAAGCAAGCTCCATGTGTAATCTGCTACATTCATATCCTAACTTCAAGTCTCTAATAATCAGGATTTTGATCAACCAAGAAGGTAAAATGTATGCAACTATCTTTTCTTCCTACAGTACCAAAGAGCTAAAGTCTCACTTTTGATCTTTTTTTTTTTTTAAGATTTTATTCATTCATTCATTTATTTATTTATTTATTTATTTATTTATTTATTTATTCATACAAGCACTGGGTACAGTCAGAAGCACCAGAGGGTGAGAGAATTCACCAGAGCCAGAGCGGGCAGCAGAGCAGGCAGAAGGACCGAAGTACACTGCTGAGGGGAGCAGCGGGTGGCAGGAGAGGTCTGTGGTGGCCGGGGAGCAGCTGGGGATCGAACCGGCCAGGCAGCTTCGTAACCCAGCGCTCAACCATTGTGCCACCGGGGAGGCCCCTCACTTTTGATCTTAATAGCCATCTGACTCAGAAAAACAGAAGGGAGGGGGGCTAGCACTGAAGGAGTTATTGGCTGCTATCAAGTTAACTTTGTACCAAAATAGGGCCTCACACGCACTGTGAGACAATCCTCAGCTGGCCAGCCAGGGAACAACCCACATGGCGCAGAAGACCTCTCCTGGCTAGCTGCTCCCCTCAGCAATGTACTTCGGCCAATCTGCCTGTTATGTTCCCCACTCTGTTCCTGGTGAGCCCTCTCACCCCCTGCATCTCTGGCCTGTACCTCAGCTCTTACATGCATAAATAAATAAAATCTTAAAAAAAACAAATCATTAATTTCCAAAGTGACCAAACACCACAGGCACTCATAGTGCTTTCAAAATAAAGATAGTTTCTTCTTTAAAAAAAAACAAAAACTTTGTACCAAAATATTTTATAGGTAAGACAGCTTCCACCTTAGGGACAAAAATATTAATCTTTTTTTTTTTCATAGATTCACCTCTCTCCAAGTTTTTAGATCATATTTTTGCACCTTCTTAAAGGCAAACAACTAAAAAGAATTTTGTTTTGTTTTGATGCCCCCCCCCCTCAAATTTCTATGCCTTTTACTTACCACCTTTTCCCTCAGTTTGGGTTTATCCTTACCACTTTGCCAAAATGGGGGTTGTCAGTGCCAATCATCATCTTTATCTTTATAAGCCTAAGTTACTGAATTGTCATCTTACTCTAACAATCAGCAACTCTTTCTTGAAGCACATTCTTCACTTCTAGATAAAACACAAATGTGTGGTACATGGTCTACCATTCTTAACTAAGAATTCTTGCCTGATCCTCTCTTTCCCATCTCAGAACTATGTATACATCTACATCTACATTAACTTCTTGGCAATTATGTCTTGTTCCAAAACTTTAAAGTTCCATCAGTATGATAATTTCCCTACTTTAATTCTATCCAGTATTCTCATCTGAATTCAAGATTTATCTATCCAATTGTTGATTTCGTATATCTGTTTTGATACCAAATAAGTATCATAAATTCAAAATATTTAAAACAGAGCTTTTGCTTTCCCACACTGAAACTGATTCTTTCCTGTTATTTTCCTTCCTAGTGCATGATGGGACAACCCACCTACTTGCTAAACACAAAATCTAGAAATCTTTTCTAACTTCCCTTTTACTCGTAGCCATTTTAAGAGATATTATAGGCGCTCTACCTTCAAATAATATCTTCTAGTCACCAAATTCTCACCCAATGCTCTGGGTTTGTCTCCCAAAATGTGCTCATGAACTTACTGTGGCTGCTAATGTCTCTAACCACAATTTCTAATACCATCAGTCTTTACTCATTCTCTCTTGCCACATTAATGATCACCAAGTTATGCCAACAAAGCTGTCCTTGCTCTCCCTTCATGTCTTTTGGGATTGCTTGGTTTTTTCTAATTAACACTTTCTCATATTGAGTATTTTGCATATTTCAATCCTTATTTCATTCATTTCTCTTATCACATATACATCTATATAATGACTCTCCTTTCATATTTTATGTACATGATATTTTATTATGTTTTATTTTGTACATAGTATTTTATAAAATATATATCATATATCACATCATATTTTTTATTTGCTGTTTTCTTCCACTAGTAGATTCACCAGGGCATATAATTCATAGGGTTAGAGTCTACTGAATAACCCCATATGTAGGCTTTGCTAAACATTATATAAATAGGCCAATCAAAGCAGTGACATGTTAATAAATTTAATGGTAAACATTTTAAAATTATAATTTAGACAAATGTCAATAATTATGTTTTAAGAATTACAATTTGAAGAAAGTGCTCATGTTTTTCTTGTAATTTTTATAAAATAAAAACAGTATGTACAAATATTTCATGTAAGCATATCTGCAGATGATCCTTACATATTTCTCTGTATAAACAGACCAATGGTGTGTCATTAAGAATTGTTTCTAATATGCAGAAATAAATGAGACAATTAATTGCAACAGAATCATTATTACTCTTCATGTCTTATTTTTCTTACCACTCAACAGATGTGAATTGTATATTTTCCTTAATGTATCACATTTACTTACATTTAATTTGACAAAATTCATTGTTTGCATCTTTATAGTATTAAAGGTCACATAAATCTTTATTTAAGAATCATAACCACTTATTGTTTATTACAGTACATTTTGCCATAATTACTGCAAGCTCCCTTAGGGAAATGGTCACTCTTTTCTAATTATCACAAATTTTGACTACTAGATCCTGTTTCTTCTAGAAATGCAGTTAATGTGCTCTCCCTCAAAAGTATTTTACACATATTTTCTCATTTAATTATCACAAAATCCTCTGAGAAATACCTTATATTGCCAAAGAGGTCAGGTATTACTGTCATTACTAAAAGAACTATGAGTATCTAGGTGAGGCTCAAGTCTCTCTGCTGATTATAAACCTTACATCATAACACTATACTCTGAAGTTTCCATCACCTCACAATTGTGGTTTTATGCCTGAAAATCACTTTGTAGCATTTTTTGTTTGGGAATTATTTTTCTTTAAAAAACATGTCCTTCAGTTGCATAAACTCAAACAACAGAAAAAAATGTCTATTCTAACTTAGTCGACTCAGGCTGCCCTGATGAAGCAACACAAGCAGACTTAATAGCAGACATTTCTTTTCTCACAGTTCTATAGGCTAAGTCTAAGATCAAGGCATTGTCAGGGTTGGTTTGTGGTGAAACTGATCCCCTTGGCTTTAGATTCTCACAGAATCTATCCTCAGTGTGCACATAAAGAGAGAAAGACTTGGTATTTCTTCCTCTTTCTATAACGACACTAGTGCTACTAGTGCCCTGCCCTATACCCTCTTTAACCTAAATATCTCTAAATACAGTGACCTTGAGGGTCAGAGTTTCAATACCTAAATTGGGGAAGTTTAAAAGGGGAACATAATTGTGTCTATAGCACATACTAAAATGATTTTTAAATTATTTGAAAAAAATTAAACATATTTGATTTTTTTTTTTAAAGATTGATTTATTTATGCATACAAGAACTGGCGTGTAGGCTAGAGGTGAGGAGGGTGAGAGGATTCACCAGAGACAGAGTGGGGAGCAGAACAAGCAGATCTACTGATATACACTGCTGAGGGGAGCATCAGGCAAATCAGCAGAGGTCAGCTGTGCCATGTGGGTTGCTCCCTGACAGGCTGGGGATGGAACTCGTGCTGCAGTGGCTGCAGATAGCTTCATAGGTTGTGTCTTAACTTATCCTTGTGCCACCAGGGAGGCCCTGCAGTGGCTGTGTCCTTAACCCCTGGACCACCTGAGAGGCCCCTTTGATTCATTTTCAAAACAAAATTCAGGTCAGCAACAGACAACAAATCCATTATATTTATGTTCACTAATTAGGCTTATATAAAGAAAAAGTAAATTTTCTCATATCTTCATGACAAGAAGTAGTTTTAGAACTTGAAGCAAGACTCCCACTGAAGTTAGGTACCTACCCTCCAAAAAAACTGGGAGATAAGAACTTTATCCTCCTTTGTTATTTCATTTCAAAGAGACTGTTTCCAGGTTCTTAAGAAACAATCTCTGAATTTTAAAATTGGCAAAATGCATAAAAGGATTTACACCTTAAAATGAGAAATAATTCATAATTATAAGTTATCTAAAAAAGTTTTCTAAAGGGAGGTCAAAGGTTAGAGTCAGAAATAATCCTTCCAACAACCACATAACCTTGGAGGAGTACCCACAGTTATGAGTATGAATTCAGTCTATCCAGCAACTTGACTGAAACCTTCTCAGACAGTAAGTAGTATAGAGAAAACTGCTCAAAAACAAATGATTAAAAAAAAAAAGAAAAGAAAAAAATGCATTTCCTTAGCTATTGAACAACACTTGCAAGGAATTATTATTGCAAATTATAATCCCAGAAGTAGAATGAAGATTATGATAAAAAGGATAATATTACAGTAAATGATGAACTCCATTTAATCCCATCTCAGCTTAAAATCTATTATTCTGGGTTTGGAATTTGTTGATTGATATACTTATTTAAGATAATTAGCATCTAAATGTATCTAAATACAGAGATAAGTAGTATACCAAGCAGAATATTTATTAAATCATCATATGTAATTCTTAAAATATAAATAATACTATATAGCTTCATAAAATATTCTATTTATGTTAATTCCATCCAGACTTTTAATTCTGCTGGTGAGAGAAAAAAATAAATTTAAAAGATAATACATTCCTAAAAATTCTAAGTATAGATACTTAGTGATCTAATGATTTGTTATATTAAGGCAGAATTTGTAAGATTTAGGAAACAAAAAAGAGTAAGTCAGAAACCTGTAAGATTCATTATTGAGAGTATGAATAGAATTATTGTTAAAAGAATACAGCAAACAAGAATGTTGCACATAGATAGGAAGGATGGAAAGACTTCCTTAAGGTATAGGTGGTGCTACTTCCACCTAGCTAAGTGACATCTTTCCTAAATTGAGCCCTGCTGGTGAAAACAGATCTGTCCTTATTCTGGCACCCTTCCTGCTATTCCCCAGAAACAGAAGAAATGCCTGATGGCTCATCATACTATCTGGGAGGCACAAGTATGTTAAGGAATAACTGACCCTGAGTCACTCACTCTGGTGGAGAAAATATATGCTGATCCATTGTATCTTCTGTCTGATGAATCATCCAAAAATGTATTGTAGCTGAGGGGAAGTCCAATGTGGCAGAGAAAAAGAGGGAGGGCAGGAGATGGAGAGGAAAATTAAAGCTGTTAGTTAATACAGGATTAAAGTAGAGTATTCTTTCTATCCAACCTTCACCATGTTCTAAGTGTTCACCTACCTCTATTCTTCTCCTTTGTTGCTTTGTGGTGTTTTAAAGAAATGTGGTAAGTATGAAATCCAGATCTGAATTTGATTTGTGATCCTGTGATAATCTGCATGGTAATCTACTTGGAGGCTACCACAATAGCAAAGTAATTTGCAAAATGACAATTTGATTTTACACTGGAGTAAAAGGAGCTATAACATAAATGCCATTATTATTATGTTCTGGATGTCTGAAACAAACTTTTACTTCAAATATTCATTATCTACTTGCCAAGGAATATTGAAAATAGAATTGCCATTTACATAGTGAACATTTATAGGAAGTGAGATATATTTATGGCTGATTGGACAGTTTTTCTTAAAATGCCACAGGAAATAGAAATTGTCAAATGTAGAAATATTTTGGAAGAGGAAACTATTATTAATATATTCTGCAAGGTCATGATGGATAGCACTGAATAATTTGTTTTATTGGAATAACACTGTCTTTCTGAATATTAAACATAATACTTGTCAATCATCATGGCATATTTTAACTAGACATGTTTATTTTTTTTTAAAAAGAATTGATATAGAGCATGTTTCCAATATAATGATGTTTTATAAATAGTGACATACAAGAAGAAAAGGGTCCTTTTTATATTTCCCATATATACACCTTTATTTTATCACAATCAAGATTTAAGGGGGGAAAAAACAAAGAATAATGTATATTTTTATCATGAATATAGTTCTAAACAATTTAATTACACTAATTTTTCTTAAATGATCATAAAATTCCAGATGACCACTGAAACTAGATATAAAATTAACATTTGACTTCATTTAAAAATTGTGATTAAGTGATTGAGCTCATGAGCAAAGAAAAGACATTGTAATTTCTTATATCAGATTTTGGGACATCTAGGTTGAGTTTTAAATTCTAATTGAATAAATGTGCTATGTTACTTCAAAGTCAACCAAAAACTTTGAATGGCATTTGGGAAAATCTGCAGATATGTTGTACATTTTTGTTGCAAGAGAATGGTTTTAAAAATGAGTTGTATCATATATGAACTAAGCTTAATAAATATATTTCATAAGTGAAACCATTTCTTTAAAAACAGTAAGAGTCAGACTAAATTTATAAATGTGTGAATACAGACATGTGCATTGATGACATAATTTGTACAGTGGTAGATGACAAAAAAAAAAAAAACTCAACCAAATATCATGGTATTCTTCCAAATGTTTTCCAAATTAATTACCTCCACTTAACACCTATAAGAGATGCTTGATACTCTCCACTCTGTGTCTTTGAAAAACCTTAAATTGTCAGCAATTTGACTGGGTCTAGTTTGGTCTGCTTTTGCTAGCATCAGATAGCAAGTTTTCAGAACTGGCCTGAACTGCTTACCCCAAATAGTTACACTCAAATGAAGAAGAATTCTCCAAATATTTGGAGTCTTTTGGACTAAATTGTAATTCTCTGTGTTGACTTAGATAAATTAAGTCAAGCGCAAGTAAGTCAGTTTAAAAAACAATCAAGAATGAGTGCTGGGGTGCCAGACAACTCTAGAAAAACTACACAAATTCTGAGCTTCTCAATGAGACTATATGCAATTGTTCTATATACAAGTTTACATGGAACACTGCAAAGATCTCTACAGAAACAAAGACAATCCAGGCAGGTAAAGGTCTAGCTAATATATCTATCTGATGTTATCGATGTATTGGCAATTCTATTTTCAATATTCCTTGGCAAGTAGATAAAAGTAGATAATGAATATTTGAAGTAAAAGTTTGTTTCAGACATCCAGAACATAATAATAATGGCATTTATGTTATAGCTCCTTTTACTCCAGTGTAAAATCAAATTGTCATTTTGCAAATTACTTTGCTATTGTGGTAGCCTCCAAGTAGATTATCTTATCTTCTGGGAACAGGGGGTGTTAGCAACATCACAGTTTCTAAACGCTGCCTTTTTTTTTTTTTTTTTTTTTTTACAAACATAGCATTTTACCTGGGTGCAGCCCCTTCACAGGACAAGACCATTTGTGTCCTGACTCCTGGCACTTATGCCCATTGGTTGGGGCCAGGAAGAGAGTTATCCTTTTAATTGTTAATTTTGGTTAAAATTTGTTAAAGCAAGTTCTAGTCTTTGAGAATGGAGAGGCAGAGGGTTTTAGAACAGGCTTTTTCTTTTCAGCAGACGATACAGCATTATATTTGGGGATGATTCACTGCTTCCTTCCTCTCTGTTCTCTCTCAGTAAGGGTCAGATCTAAGCACAACAGACGAGATTTATTTATTTATTTTTTTCATTTTTCCACACCTATAGAGGCAGTAATAGTACATTTTACAAGAGGAAATGTCCAAAAGCTATATTCAGTATAGGAACTTTGTTCCAATATGGTCCGATATGACAATTTTTAAGAAACCAGTTATTTTAGTTCATAAGATGGTTGTGTCTCAGGATACAGCTACACTTGAAGGTTGTAGGTCATAATCAATCACAATATTGGTGCTACTCCTGAATTAAATCTCACACTCTTTCTCCAGAAATGAAGTTAAATCATTAAATACAAAACCAACACCAACCAAAGGGAAGAAACAAACAAAAGCCTGGTTTTGTTCTTCATTTGGAAAAATAAATATGCTAATTCTGATTTAATATTAATTGAATAAGCAAGGTGAAATACTTGGGATGGTTTACATCCTCTCATCCTCCAAAAAGAAAAAAAAAAAAAACACACAATCAGGAAAACCCAAAGTAAAATAGAAATGATTTTATAAGATTGAGGTTACATAATCTTATCTTTCCAATGTATAGTTTTTGATAAAAATGGTCTGAATGAGTTTTTTTTCTTTTTTTAATTCATAAGGAGAATAATGGAAATTGAAACAAGAGTTATGGCAAGGGTGGAGCCTCTTTGAATGAGGAAAACTTGTAAGTTATTTACCTTATTTCTGAAACTGCATAAGTATTAACACAAACATTAGGCATTCTTTCCTATATTTATAAAATTCCATTGATAGTGATATCGATTTGGTAACATGGACCTGGTGTGATCCTCTATGTCTAAATAATATACAATGTTTTAAATGAATACTGGCTCAAAATTATGAATACAATTAATGTATAAAGATGAAATTTTATTTAAAATTAGAAAAGATATCATGACAAATTTTTTTCATTCACAGCTAGAAAAGTTTCATGCAAGAGTGTCATATAAATCTTGAACATCCTGACAGTCAGGATGAATAAACTTAATATTGATACCACAAATTTATTTTTCTACTAAAATTACTATTCTTTTTTAAAATTTTTTAAGATTGATTTATTTATGCATACAATAACTGGGGTACAGGGCAGATGTATGGGGTGTGAGAAGACCCACAAGAGACAGAGTGGAAAACACAACAGGCAGATTGACTGAAATACATTGCTGAGGGGAACAGTGGGTGAGTCAGGAGAGGTCTGCTGCACCATGTGGGTAGCTCCCTGGCCAGGGATTGAATTCGTGCCTCAGCAGCTTCATATGCTGCGTCTTAGCCCCTTGCACCACCAGGGAGGCCCTAAAATTACTATTCTTTCACTTATCCAAGGTACAGTGGATTTTGATTTAACTTTCCTCCTTAACATTTTGTCCACAGAGGTGGGGGTGTTAAAGAGCAATAAAATGACCCAAAGGCAGACATCAGGAGGCAAAAGAAAAAAAAAAAAAAAAAAGCAGGGGGTCTGGGTAAACCAACAACACTAGATCCTAAAACATTCAAAATACAGTTGTTTTTAGCGTCTATATCTTGTGTTCTGAGCTAAAAAAAATAAATTGAAGGAAGATTTATAGTTATTTGTAAACTTCATCAACTAGACAGCTGAGTTAGACTTTCATTTATTACATAAAGAATAAAGATCCACAGTTCTCTTCTGGCTTTTATAGTCTAAAGCATTCAATGCAATGCCAGTGTCTTTTTCTTATTCCTCCTTTCCTCTTTCCTTCTTTCTTTTCACCTTTCTTTTCACCCACCACCTCTTTCTTTGCCTCCCCCTTTCTCCAAATGCACATGTGGTGGAAATAGCTTGCTACTTAAATCATCCCTCTCATTATCCCTCCATCTTTCCCTCTCTCCATTCCATTTTTCTGCCCCTTTTTCTTGATTTCTTTCCTTATTCTTTGTTATATTTTTATTTTTTATTACTTTTTTAAAAGATTTATTTATTTATTTATACAAGCACTGGGTACAGTCAGAAGCGCGGGAGGGTGAGAGAATTCACCAGAGCCAGAGCAGGTTGCAGAACAGGCAGACAGACGGAGGACACTCCTGAGGGGAGCAGCGGGCGTGGCAAGAGAGGTCTGCGCGCCATGTGGGACCCTCGCCGGAGGCCGGGGGATCAAACTGGCGCTGCAGAGACTGCGGGCAGCTCTGCAGCCCAGCGCTCAACTGCTGCGCCACCAAGGGAGGCCCTGTTATATTTTTAAATGTTGGCCTTTGGTTGAGCAACATTTCCATTTTTTTTTAGATGTCTTAAATCACCTCCTGCATGCCACAACTGAAAGTGTTCTCCTTTCCTTCTTATCATGAAATGTGTATTTCTACCCTTTGTAAGTACTACCATTCAGCCTTCCAAACTTCCCTCAATCTTTCCTTCTTTAGCTAAAGAGTAACTAATAGTTTTGGGTAATGTTAATCTACATATTTTGGGAAATTTATGAATGATACACACATGCATATGTGAGTATACTCAAGTCCTATGTTTTCTTTTTTGGTCAAATCAACTTCTTTTTGCACTGATCAATAGAGAACAAAGCTTTTCCACTGTGTGTATTTTAAAAGCCTCTTCTTAGTAACTTCAGTTAGAATAGTCAGTGCCTGAGGCCATTTGCCTTTCTCTCACAGTCGGCCCTAATTCTTCTGGATTTATTAGTTTTCCTAGATATTGAGTCAACCTATTAAATAACAATATGTGGTTATATAAGTGCCATTTAATTGGAAAGAAAATATATACTTGTCAAAGCAAAGCCATTTCAATTTTGCATTGAAAAATACTTTCTTGCAACCATTTACTAGGTGATTTAAATGATCAATTTTACTCTATTACTTCACAATTTACTCTATTAACATTGTCTTGTTATTTTCTTGTTCTGTGGAGGGCACCATCAAAGTTGCAGTAAAGCATCTATTACATCATGATGACAAATAATAGGACACATTGCAGCTGATCATCATGTGAGGAATCTGTCAAGTGAGAAATGATAACGATGCCATGTTGTCTCCACACTTGCTCTCAACTAGGCTATTGCCAAAGTCACTGAACAGCAAATCATGCTAAGCAAATTAAGAAGCATGAATCACAGAGTTTATGGATAAATTTATAATAAAGTTCAATCTCAGATTATTTAGAGGATTCAGTTGTTTTCTTGGTTTTGATACTGGATTGGGGCAGCAGGGAAAGAGGGGCAGTTGTTTCAATATCACAGGCACTGATTGCAATAATCTCTTCTATGAGGAAACACAGGTGATCTGATCTTCCTCTTCCTCCAAGTTTGGGCATCAAGTATTCCACCTTGGGAATCTCAAGCTAAAGGCTCAAGCCAGTAATCACCACTCTTAACTCCTATTTGATAGTTCTCCAGGGATGCAACATGTCCCACATATCAACTCTCTGCACCTCTCTCTTCAGTGTAGTGTCTGCTTTTTAAAACCACAGCCTGAGGGCCATGAGTGTTGGTTGTGTGCATGCAAATGTGCACATGGATCTCCTGGTGCATGAGTGTGTACATGTTTGTGGTTTGTGATCATATACATGAATATGTGTGCACTTATGTACATACATCTCAGCTACCCTCTTAACCCATAGCAGCCCACCTCCCAGACAGAGGCTCCTCTCAGCTATCAGAGTATGGGCTTTGTCTGGTGTCCTCAGGGGCCTCCCCTCCAACACCTTGTAAACACCCTCCAGCACCCCCAGGCAGATTCCAACTGAAGATTTGATGGGAGAGGTTTCTTAGGAATCAAACTGATGTTTACCTGGGATTCCCACTACTGTGGGTCTTTTTAGCAGGCCCAGTGCACAGCAGCCCTTACGGCAGTGCCGAACTCAAGCCTTCCTCTGTGGGATGGGGGTGGCCTCATGCCCACCAGCCAGATTGTCTCTGGGATTAATTGCTTTTTGTTTTTCTCATTCAAGAAAATAAAATAATTTAATGTTAGTTTTTACAAATCTTTGCCCTTTGTGAAAGAGATGAAAAATGAAAAAAAATAGTCATTTAGAGGAATTACTGACTTCTGATTTACGGGGGCCCAGGTTCTCCACAGGAAAGAATTTAAACCATACTCACAATGTAGATTCAGACAATTTTGTTGGATTTTCCCAAGTGTCTACTGAGGCCCAAGATGCATAACACATAGGCTTAGCATACACAGAAATCACCACATTACTGAGCAGTTATGACTCTTGAAGATAACATTGCTGCTTAAATGTATTAGGACAGTAATAGCAGGAGGTACTTCAGCTCTACAACTGCAGGAAACTGAAATTGTCCATCAATTTGTGGGAACAAAGAAGCAGATTTCTCACTCATTAAGCTTCCAGATGAATCCTTACTGACTATAACACTTTAAAACTCCCTAATTTTATTTCCTTATTAGTGATCTCCTATTTGCTTGCTCTGGTACTGCCTATGCACACTTCCATTTCCCTACCCCTTTTTTTATTTTCCTCCAAAGTACTTTTCAGCCTGCAATATATCAAGCAGTTATCCATTTAGTTTGGTAATTTTCTCTACCCCCATCTCACACTAATCCCCAACCCACTAGGATGTGTAAACCATGGGAGCAAAGAATTTAATCTGTTTTTGCTCACTGACATATCCTTAAGTGACTAGAGCTGTGTGGGCAACAGAATTGGCACTCAATCAATATTTAGTGAATGAATGAATAAATGAATGAATACAAACATACATTTTCCAAGAAATATACCAGTAAAGAGGAGGAAGGATGTTTATCTTTTGAGATATTTATGCATATACAACTAGGGTTCATTTTCCTTTATATGTTTAGAATGGCATGTCTGGATTACTTGTAAGTATACCTTCCTTATGACTGGGAAGCGATGTCTCAAAACACTAGGAATGAATAGCTTTCCTGTAACTTTTTGGGAGTGACTTTGCTCTCTGTCATACTCATGAGAAGCACTAATAAGCTATTCTAGAATTTGGTTCTGATTTGAATTTGCTAGTCATATAATACACACTTATTTGCTAACAAGTAGAAGCATAAATGAATCTCATGATCGTACTAAACAAATAATAAGTAGTGGGGGTGGTGGTGGGCTATGTTGAATGATAATTTGCCCAAATTCCACAAAATGAATGAAAGGAAGAAATTAATGCAATTAAGATGATTAAGGACCCAAAATATCAACTTATATTTAGGCCACCATCTCTCTATTCTCAAATTTATGCAGCTAGCAGACCATATTGAGGAGAGATGAGTGCTGGGCAAAGTCTGGCAGTCTATTAAGGCACACAAAATGCTTCTATTGACAGTGTCCTTAAGTGGCAAGTATCTTTATGGATTAAAATAATAAATCTCTTTTTTAAAAGGTAAGATTGCATTTTATTTTGTCAAACGCATAAAGAAGAATCATAGTATGTTAAGTATAGGTCAAAGATAGTTGGATGGAAAACCTGTGCTACTGAACAGACACCATCTGGGACCACAGTCAGATGAAGGAGGAAGGAGCTACTCTGACCAAGAAATGGATCTGGGTCTCTATTTTTTTTTACTAATTAATTAACCAATTTTAATTGAGGTGATATTTAGAAACCCCCATCAGGTATTGCCACCAAAATGAGCCTACCACTAAATTACTGGAATGCCAATTAAAATGGAAATAGTTGTCATAAATATTTTGACATTGCTGTTCTTGGAGTTTCTGACCTCAATGATGTACTCAGTTATTTTTCCTGTTGTAATTTCTTGTTCATTTAAGTTAGCATTATGCAAAGTTCATACAACTGGAGAGGGAAAGATTGATATAAACTGGGGGGGGTATTTCTCTAAGAGGCCCCTCAGTGGGAAATCTGGGCCCAATATTCTATCAGCCTATATTAATGAGGGGAGTGATACATAATTGACTTTAAGGTTTCAATCAGTGTTTCACTAAATAAAGTCTTTCATTACCTATGCAATGAAAGCAATTGAGTTGTTCCAGGGTAATTAGAAAACAGGAAGTGTTATATTTAGATTATAGTTGGTATTTATTTCATGTAATTTTATATGCATGCACATATAGCATAAACATATATTCTAGAAAAACATATAAGTACTGTACAAATTAGTAGAGCAAAATGTTAAATTTAAAAGTTGAATATAAATTCTAATGTTTAGAGAAGATTCTATGGAAGTTGAGACTATTTTGCATAAAATCAGGGAAGAGGGAAATTACTAATTAGAAAATTTCTTATCATTTTGCTACCCCTCTCTTTTCATCACTTTAAGGAACACCACTTATAGAATTCTAGTTATCTAAACTAGAAAAACACAAAAATGGGTTTTTTAATGTGCGGCATTTTCTTTTCTCTGAAATTTATTTGTATTACAGTTTCATTTGCCTCACAAATTTCAAAGACTTAACCTCCCCTTTATGAGAAGTTAGTAGTAGTATTAATCCAATGAATAGAAAGGATACTATAAAGTAATGTAACAATTCTAATTATGATTCTCTCATGGAACATAAAAGCTTATGTTCTAGTTGCAGATTTTGTTAGTAAAATTAACACAAATTAAATGAACAGTTTAGCATTTTGGTATATCTTTGTTGCTGTTAACTGAAACAGAATATACTATTATGTAATCATACCTACTAATCTCAGAGTTTTAGACTCTTGGAATTTAAAAAGAACTTTTTTTACACTTTTGATTGAGTGATCTGAGTGCTTATCTAGCGCTTAGAACAGACTAATGGAAAGCCAGCATGTGAAAAACTGAACTAACCTCTAACCTTTCATTAACTAGTTTTCCTGACCTCTATCATCAAAAAGAATAAAAATCAAAACATATAATGAAAAACACCTTCTTTTCCACTGAGTGTGTGTGTGTGTTTATATGGCCAGATAGACAAACATGCTCATTAAGATTGTGATCCTAATCAAACAAGGTGTTAAAGTGACATCTCTGCTCTTTATCATCACTTATACCCATTGACTCTTCTCCCACCTCTCCCTCTTTAACCTCAGAAACCTCAGTTCAGTCAGTAAATTCCAATAGTTTATAATTATTTTGCTTCATCAGTTCATCTGCTTTGTTTCTTTATATTAGTCATATATATGAAATTGTTTAATACTTGACATTATCATTCTGACTTACTTTGTTTTGAATAATCCCCTCATATTCCTTCTATTTTTAGTGGTAAATGGCAGCATTTCATCTTTCCTTATAGCTGAATAGTATTCCATCCGTGGTAGCCACCTGTCCTCTATCAGTGGGTACTTAGGTTGTTTCCATATCCTAACTGTTGTAAATAGTGCCACGATAAAATTGTGAAACATATAATGTTTTTGAATTGATGATTTCATGTTCTATGAATACCCAAAAGTGAAACTACTGGATCATGTGGCATTTCCCAGTTTCAGTTTTTGAAGTTTTAAGTACAGACCACTTTCCAAAATGGCTACACTAATTTACTTCCCAGAAACAATATGTTAAAGTTCCTCTTTCTCCACATTCTCTCCAATACTTGTTGCTGGAGTCTTTTTGATGTATGCTGTTCTCACAGGTGAGTGATGCTATCTCATGTGGTTTCAGTTTACATTACCCTTATTAGAAGTGATGATGAGAATTTTTTTCCAATATCTGTTGACCTTCTGTAAATTTTCTTTGAAAAATCATCTATTCAGACATGTTTCTATTTATTAATTGGATTGCTTATTTTTGTTGTTACTGTTGTTGTTGTTGTTGTTAAATTGGATGAGTTATCCTTATACCTTGATATTAACCCCTTGTAGGTTGTATGATCCTTGAGTATCATCTCCTGTTTCGTAGGGTATCTTTAAAATCTAATATTTCCTTCTATTCTTTATAAACTTTTTAATTTAAAGTAGGCCCAATTGTTTATTTTTGTTTTTATTTCCCTTGTCATAGGGTTTGAATCTCCAAAGACATCTCTATAATTGATGTCATGGGATGTATTGCTAGTATTTACTTTAAGTACCTTATTGTTGGAGGTCTTATATCTAACTCTTAGACTATTTTGAACTTATTTTTATGTATGGAGATAGACTATGTCCACCTTCATTCTTTTACACATTTTAATGCAGTTTTTTTTCTTTTTAATTGCATTATCTTTTATTGAGGTTTACAGCTGTAAGTGAGAACTAGACATAAATATTGATCAAGAACAAAATGAGAAGATTGACACTACCCAAATTCAAAACTTACTATTAAGCTATAATCATAAATACATTGTGGTATTGATGAAAGAATAGACAAACAGGTTAAAGACACAAAATAGAAAAGACAGGCATAGATACAAACAATATTTTCAACTGATTTTTGACCAAAAAAAAGATAATTAATGGATGAAATATGTTCATTTCAACTATTTAGTTGAGTAGCTAGATATGCATATATTTAAAAATTGATTCAGACACAAGTAGAAGATACTTTCAAGTACAAAATGTACTTGAAAAATTTGGGCCCATAAAATCTAATAATTGCCTCTCCATTGTGTTGAAGCCACTAAATAATAAAAATGATGCCATTTAAACAGTTTTATATAAGCACTTTTAATTTTAAAAAGAGCAGAAGAAGATGAGGAACCTACAAAAAAATATTTATGATGAAATGGTTTTAAGATTGTCAAATGATTGACATTTTCCCCAGATAAGTTTTGCATAGTAAATATAGGTCATTTCTTTTCTCACTTTTTTTGGGTAAAAACTGATCTCACATAAGCATGTAGACTGTTGTTTAAGGTCACATATAAAATAAGTCCATTTTGTTAAATCAGGATCCATTTACTCAAGATTACACTGTCTTTAGAATAGGGACTATTACCATGCTGTCCTACTTTATCTTATAAAAGCAAGGCAAATAGTAAAATGAGTATAGTCCCTTTACTCTACAGATATCATGTAATAAGAAAATATATGACATTGGCAAAAACAGCTCAATTACAGAGCATTTTTCCACTGAAAAATTGCAGGACATTAACCTTATTACTTAATAGTACAGTACTCTACAGCTGCCCTACAAATGAAGGATTGGCATAATGTTACATAGATTAATGCTGGCTAACTGTAAAACTAAAAGCCTTCTAAGAAAAACTACAGATTTTGGTGACTTTGGATTTCATATATTAATTGATTCAACATCTGGCCTGTGCCATATGCCAGGAATCTGTTGGGCCCAGAGTAAAAAAATAAATGAGATTTTTTTTTGCTATTGGTACCTGATAGTGTTATATGGAAAGAAAGTCATCCAAAATCATTATAATGAATACAATAATATAAAAATGTTTACAGTTTTTAATATTGCCAGAGTGATCAATGGACTATCATTTGTCCTGTGAGCATGTCATGAAGAGACAAGAATATTATTACACAAACTTTGAAAACCTTACAAATATCTGGGAACATGAAAGAGTATATGTGTTCAGTGTGATAGAACACTAAGTTTTGGAGGCAAGGCAGCAATGGATTAATATAAAGGGGTAATTTGAAGGCAGATTATACATATTTGGATATCCCAGTAAATTTACCATTAAAGGACAGTAACTGACAAGGGCTCTGAAAGTTTAATAAGCTGTCTTTATAAAATATCTGAAGAAGAATCTGAGATGTTACATAGAGCTAAACACAATATTTTTATATCAAAATAACATTGCAGTTCAAATGATCACAGATGATCAGTTACCACTAAAAACCCTGTTTTAATAAAATTTTGGAACTTGTTTGCTTTTTGTTCTTTATATTCCCAGAATTTGCTATTTCATATTATTTACCACTTTTGTAAGTAATGGTTTGCTGCTTCATTACAAAAATAATATCCATAATCTAATTATAGTTAAAAGATTGGCCCTACAAAGATGTTCCAAAGAGGATGCTATATTTTTATAGCAAATTTTGCCAAAAGAAAGTAATAAGAATATCATTGTGAAAGTGTGAGATCCACACAAATTCCTATTTCAATAGGAAAACAACCAGTTATAAAGTTAATGACTGATTGTGTTTAGTAGTAAGACAGTAAATTATTTCTTTTCACTGTATATTCTAATTTGAATTGTAAATTCTATTTAGTGAGCTATACATCAAAGAAACAAAATCTGTCTAAAAAACAAAATCTGTCTAAAAGATAATACTCTATTTACATGCATCTTCTCTAGTTTTTAAAAATTATTTTGAAGTAATTATGGAACCACAAAAAGATTCAAAAAATATATACAGAGATGTCTTATGTATCGTTAAGCCAGTTTTTGCCAATGGTAAAATTTTCCTGACTATAATATAATATCACACCTAGAAAAATAACATTTGTACAATCTGAAAATTGTATAATATTGTACGTGTGTGTGGTGTTGTTGATGCTGAGTGTGCTTAAATCTACACAACTTTACACTAGGATACAGGATACAGACCTGTATTATCACCCTGAGGTATGCCATGTTATCTTTATTAGTCATACATGCCCAACCCCATCCTGAATAACCACTAATAACCACTAATAACCACTAATCTGATCTCCATCTCTATATTTTGTTATTCCAAGAGTGTCATATAAATGGAATCATGTTTAAGAGTATAATACCTGGGTTGCTATTATACACTTTATAAGAAAGTGCCAAATTTGTTTCCAGATTAATCACATCATTTTATATGCATTCATTACAATATGAGTCATTTTTGCCTTTATTATGAGGATTTATAGAAAAGCTTATTTTAAAGCTTTTTTTGTTTAAAGCTTATTTGACAGGTTTCTCCTTTAATGTGCTAATTCTAATTATCTGTTTTTGCTTTCATCACATTATGTCAATATGTATGCCCTTATTTTATTTTGAAGACTAATAATCACTGCTTCCAAGAGACAGAATATATATAAAAATAGAGAGATGTCACTCTTCAATTCTTTCATCCTGTCCCTATCCACTGTTTTTAAGCATTGTAACATTTTTCATGACCTATCAATTTCTCTTCTGTTAAATGATCAATTGAACATGAAATTTATTTGATGTCCAGGTGAAGAGTATCAAACTGAAGCAAATTCTTTCTTCTCCAGATTGAAAAAAAAAAAAAAATGTGAGCTATCCACATGATTAAATTATCAGAAATCTGTTCATGATTTGGTAAATTAGAGATGAATGTATTTTGTGGAAAAATTATAAATGATGAGTACTTAGAATTTTATGATTACAGCTTTTTCTTAAATATGAGAACAAACTTTTAGATCTTTATATTGTTTTGATCTTTAATGTAACAGAAAACATGAACGTGTGTTAATCAAAGTAAATATCACTGGAATAAATATCATGAATTAATCAAAGTAAATATCATTGGAGAATGACTCAGTCTAATTATACTAAAATTAAACGATCATACTTTAATATTAAATGAAAATACAATTTTGAAAGGAAAATGATACACTTTTTCATTTTTCCTGTTATGATGATAAACAGAAGGAAGAACATCTTTTGTTTTGATTTAAGTTCCAGCCTCAGATATACATAGAAATGGAACCATTTGTCTCATACCTAGAACCACAGGGCAAGTAACAGGGATGCTATTTTGAACACGAACATCTTGCTTCTACAGACTTTTATGCATAAAGACTTTTCTAACAGCTCTCAAATATACTCCCACACTTTACAGTTCAGTGAACTCAATTTGCAAAATGTATCTATACCATGACCTGAAGCTGAAAAATACTGTAAATCAAACCAAAAATTAAAATAAAATTTTGACTATATTTATTTAAATTCATAATAATAAATGTGTGTTTCAAATAAGTCTGCATATTTTTTAAAGAGGTGTTAACAAACCAATTAAAGTACTCATTAATGATAAACTGAATCTAAGAAATGTCTAATATGCTAAAGAGATGTTTCCACTTCATGAAGTAAAAAGCTTTGTTGATTCCAAACATTAAAAGAGAATGTTGGGGGCCTCACTGGTGGCACAGTGGTTTAGCGCTGGGCTGCAAAGCTGCCTGCAGCCTCTGCAGTGCTGGTTCAATCCCATGCGGCCAGGTGAAGGTCCCACATGGTGTGCAGACCTCTCCTGCCACGCCCACTGCTCCCCTCAGCAGTGTACTTCAGTCCTTCTGCCTGTTCTGCTCCCCGCTCCAGCTCTGGTGAATTCTCTCGAACCTCCCGCGCTTCTGACTATACCCAGTGCTTGTATAAATAAATAAATAAATAAATCTTAGGAAAAAAAAAAAAAGAGAGAGAGAGAATGTTGGTTGGGCCTCCCCAGTGGTGCAGCAGTTGAGTGCTGGGTTGCAAAGCTGCCTGCAGCCTCTGCAGCTCCGGCTCCATCCCCAGCCATTGGGCTAGGGTCCCACATGGCCCCTGCTGCTCCCCTCAGCAGTGTACTTCCTCAGTCTGCCTGTTCTGTTCCCCCCGCTCTGGCTCTGGAGAATTCTCACACTCCCTGCTTCTGACTGTACCCAGCACTTGTATGAACAAATAAATAAATAAATCTTAAAAAATTAAAAAAAAATAAAAAATTAAAAAAAAGAACATGTTGGTTGCATTTAGTGATTTTCATTAAATTATATTCCCAAAAATACTGATTAAATAAATTTCAAGATTACTCAAAACCAGTCAGTATACCTGTCATTTTGGTGGACCAAAGAGTCTTTAGTTCAGAATTTGCTGTTTGGTAGAGGGGTCAAAAAAATATAAAGCAGAAATGTGACCAGGAGAAAACAATGGTAAAGGTTTTATATCCCAAGTGATTTTTTTCTTAAATATTATATTTAATTACTATAATTTAGTAATATTGTCAAATATGAATTATTTTTTGAAAACACTGACTAAATAGTTATTGACAATATTAATATGTAGGTACAACATTATAAAGAAATAGTAAGTTTTATGTGATCAAGGAGAGTAATTTCTCCACTTTTTTTTAAGATTTAATTTTATTCATTTATGCATACAAGAACTAGGGTGTAGGCCAGAGGTGAGGGGTTGACAGGATTCACCAGAGACAGAGTGGGAAGCAGAACAAGCAAATCCACTAAAATACACTACTGAGGGGAGCAGCAGGCGAGAGGTCTGCTGCACCACATGGGTTACCTCACTGGCAGGGGATCATACTCAGGCCATGGCGGTGATAGCACTGACTCTCACCCCTGAGCCACCAGGGAGATCCCAATTTAATCACTTTTCTTTTCATACTACATACAACTATTAGATAGGATTATTCGCCACCTATTTTGTGCTTTTGGGGAATCTCTATTTTATTTTTCTATGGAAAGTAGTATATGGCTGAAGTAGGCTTGTTATGTGAAATATTTCAATCAGCACAAAACACCTCATATTTGAATCAAATCTGACATTAAACTAATGAATTAGCATGTCATTAAAGAGTTTAATGCCATTAAAAACTTTCTTCTAGTTAATATAAAAGAATTTTCATCTAAGATTCTTATCATAAAACAAAGCAAGATTGTAATTTTTTATAAAGTGGGAAACTAAACCAAAAAATTGAAGCCATGACAGAAAGGAACACCAAGAGAAGATTAAAAGGGAATATTGGTTGAATAAAAAGCAATATACCGATTCAATGCTATTCCAATAAAAATTTCAATGTTATTCTTCAAAGAAATAGAACAATTATTGATGAAATTCATATGGAATTACCAAAAACTCCGAATAGCCAAAGCTCTCCTGAAAAAAAAAGAAGGGAATGGAGGCATCACACTCTCAGATTTCAAACTATACTACAAAGCCATAATCATCAAAACTGCATGGTATTGGAACAAGAACAGACACACAGACCAATGGAATCGAATAGAAAATCCAGAAATAAACCCACAGATTTATGGTCAACTAATCTTTGACAAAGGAGCAAAGACTATGCATTGGAGCAAAGAAAGTTTGTTCAATAAATGGTGCTGTGAAAACTAGATCGCTACATGCAAAAGAATGAAGCTTGACCACTACCTCACACCATACATAAAAATCAACTCAAAATGGATTAAAGAACTAGACATAAGACCTGAAACCATAAAATACATAGAAGGAAATATAGGCGAAACACTACGTGATTTGCACATCAAAGACATTTTTACAGACACATCACCCAAAGCAGTGATAGTGAAGGCAAAGATAAACAGCTGGGACTACAGCAAATTAAAGAGCTTCTGCACAGCAAAAGAGACAATAACAAAAACAAAGAGAAACTCAACCAACTGGGAGAACATTTTTGCACACAACACTAATGATAAAGGACTGATCATAAAAATCTGCAAAGAGCTGATGAGACTCAACAACAACAAAGAAAATAATCCAGTCAAAAAATGGGCAGAAGAGCTTAAAAGAAACTTCTCTGAAGAGGAAATGCGAATGGCCAACAGGCATATGAAAAAAATGTTCAACATCACTTGCAATCAGGGAAATGCATATCAAAACTACCATGAGATATCATCTTACACCAGTGAGAATGGCACATATTAAAAAAACTAGCAACAACAAATGTTGGCGAGGGTGTGGAGAAAAAGGAACTCTTCTGCACTGTTGGTGGGAGTGCAAACTGGTCCAACCACTGTGGAGAGCTGTGTGGAGATTTCTGGACCTACTAAACATAGAGCTTCCATATGATCCAGCAATTCCACTCCTAGGTATCTACCCAAAGGACACAGAAACATCAATTCCAAAGAGCACCTGCACCCCTATGTTTATAGCAGCACTATTTACAATAGCTAAGCTTTGGAAACAGCCCAAATGCCCAAAAATAGATGACTGGATCAAGAAGATGTGGTACATATAAACCATGGAATATTACTCAGCATTAAAAAAAAGATAAACACATGCAATTTGCAGCAACATGGATGGCGCTGGAAGGGATCATGCTCAGCGAAATAAGCCAGAAACAAAAAGAAAAATACCGGATGGTCTCACTCATAGCAGGAATCTAGAAAACTTAAATAAGGGACCAGGGAAATGAATAACTATAAGAAAGTGAAAATCAAAATCAACAAAAAACTATGAACCAGAGACACTTTTTGGGGGGTGGGGGGCAGGAGGGGAGGGATTGGTGTCAGAATGGGGGGTTGCAATTGTATGGGGAATATAAAAATAAAATTTATTATTAAAAAAAGAATATTGGTTGAATAGATTTAAAAGATTAAAAGTTGAATGGGATAGAATATTTGGAATAAAAGGAAACTACAAAGAGACATGAGGATTATGACAACAAAGATGCAGCAAAAGGCATAGTCAAAATTTATATGAAAATAAAAGTGAATGCAGGGCCTCCCCGTGGCACAGCGGTTGAGCGCTGGCTTGCAAAGCTGCCCGCAGCCTCAGCAGCACCGGTTCGATCTCCAGCTGCACCCCAGCTGCTCCCCAGACACCGGGTGCGGGTCCCACATGGCATGCAGACCTCTCCTGCCACCCGCTGCTCCCATCAGCAATGTACTTCGGTCCTTCTGCCTGCTCTGCTCCCCTCTCTGGCTCTGGTGAATTCTCTCACCCTCCCACGCTTCTAACTGTACCCAGTGCTTGTATAAATAAATAAATAAATCTTTTAAAAAAAAAAAAAAGAAGAAGAAAGTCAATGCATCTTTTACAAAAAAAAAAAAATCCAAAGAATGACAACAAAGAGAGAAATGCCAGTAAAGAGAAGGTTCAAAGATAGAGATATTTGGTATACAAGACATTAAGAAGAAAATGCAACTTAATCCTGCCAAAACAAGTTTCTTGAAGGCAAATGACTATTTTGCCTGTGAAGTTTTCCAATAGTAGATTTCTTTTAATCTTTCATTTTCTCATGCTAACAACACTTAAGTCAAATTTTTAAATATTCAATGTGGCATTTTTCACTGTAAACATTGTTGTTCAGCAGATTTTTTTTTTTAAAAGGCTACTGGCTTTATTTTTTTTAATTTTTATTTTTTTTAAAGATTTTATTTATTTATTTATTTATTTATTTATTTATTTATTTATTTATTTATACAAGCACTGGGTACAGTCAGAAGCGCGGGAGGGTGAGAGAATTCACCAGAGGGGCGAGCAGAGCAGGCAGAAGGACCGAAGTACTCTGCTGAGGGGAACAGCGGGTGGCAGGAGAGGTCTGGACGCCATGTGGGACCCTCCTCTGGTGGCCAGGGAGCAGCTGGGGATCGAACCAGCACTGCAGAGGCTGCGGGCAGCTTCGCAACCCAGCGCTCAACCGCTGCGCCACCACGGAGGCCCAGCAGATTTTTTTTTTTTAAAGATTTATTTATTTATGCATACAAAATGAACTGGGGTATAGGCCAGAGGAGCAGGGGGTGAGAGGATTCACCAGAGACAAAGTAGGAAACAGAACAGGCAGACTGACTAAAATACACTGCTGAGGGAAGCAGCAGGTGAGACAGGAGAGGTCTGCTGTGCCATGTGGGTAGCTCCCTGGCAGGCCGGGGATCGAAATTATGCTGCAGAGGCTACAGATACCTTCACAATGCTATGCTTAACCCCTAGTGCCACCAGGGAGGCCCTGCTTAGCAGATCTTTAGAATTTATCTAATGTAACTAAAATTATGTATCTTTTAAATAATTCTTCATTTTACCTTCCCAAAAGCCTTGCACAACAATAATTATACCTACTCATTTCATATGTTTGACTATTTTATATACTTTATGTAAGTGAAATTCAATGTAATTCAAAAAAAAATTGTATCTTTTATTTTCCTTTTTTGGAACTGGGAAAACTGATCAGAAAATATATATAGAAGGGGAAAGATTCAAGAATAGCCAAGACAAAAATGAAAAAGATATACAAGAGGTTTGGTTCTGTATATACTAAAATGGCTAATCTTTTTCATACATATGGGAAGAAAAGTTAAAATGTCGAGATTTAGTATGTGATTGAAAATACATTGCTATCTGCTTGAAATAGACATTCAAGATATTTGATATGTGTCTTACACTATCTACAAAGAAAATGCCTGTATATGACATAAAAGAAAAGGTGTCTAAAATTCATTAATACAGAGAAAAGTCAATAAAACACAAAGGTACACAGCAAAATAAGCCCAAGATGAAAAATAAGGCAAAAAAGAACTTTAGGAAAAACAGAATACAACAAGTAAATGATAGTAATAAATCTGTTCCCATCAACAATTAATTTAAATGTAAGTGAATTAAATTCCTCAAAGATAGAGAGACTGAATCTATTAAAAAATAAGATCCAATGATATTCTATCTCAAGTAACTCACTTGAAGTTTAAAGACACATAAGTCTGAAAGTGAAAAGATGGAAAAAGATATTCTGTGCAAATACCAACCCAGGGATATTATGGGAGGCAAATGAGACAATAAGTAAACCACTACAAAAGATAAAGAACTGCATTATCTAATGATAGATGGTCAATTCGACCAGGAAGATATAACAATTATCACATAAATATATCCAATATCAGAGTTCTTAAATATGTAAAAAAAATACGCAAAGCAAATATGGATATGCTAAAGTGAGAAGTAGACACCAACACAATGATAATAGTAGATTTCAGTGCTCCAAATAATGTATTTATCCAACAGAAAATCAAGAAGCAGCTTTGAAAAACACTACTGAGAAAATGGACCAAATAAATCATACAGAACATTCCATGCAACAGTAACTATATGCATTCTTCTCAACACACACAAAATATTCCCAAGATCATGTTTCTGTCACAAAACATAATTAAAATACTTGAAATTATATCAACCAACTTTTCCAATCACAATAGATTGAAACTACAAATGAATAACAGAAAAATTGGAAATTTTTGTGTAAAAAAATCCAATGGAGTAAAATTTAAAACACAGGGGCAGACCACTATTTTCTTTTAACAAAGAAAATGCATTGCTATAACATTATTTTAGCAATACTCTATTACTACTTTTGAGTACTTTTATTGTCTTTTAAATTTTCTCACTTAATGTTTATGTAGTTATCAGGAGGTTGCTATTGAAAAAATAGAGGACTAATGTATTTTATTAATGTTTATTCATTTGTGAAAAAAAAGATGTTTATAATCTTAAATTAATTATAGATTTTGTTTTAATGATGCAATTTGGTTTTGGAAAGAAGAAATCATGTCTCTTTCTTTAATTCTATATCTTTTTCTACTTTTATCATAAATTTGATATCATGATGATAGCGATTAGAAAAAGAAAAGTAGTAATGTTTAGGAGGCAGAGAATTACAGTCATCTTCAGGCTCTAACAATTCATCTTTTCAAAGAGTAATCTGGGTTTAATACCAGGACAGTCTCAGAAAGGCAATGAGTATTTTTTTTTAAGCTATCAAATAGCCAGTGAGATGCAGACTGGTCAAAAACTGAAAGAGGTTTACTTGGAAAGGATCTACAAGATAAATCTATTCTTTATTAAATGATGCCAATAATATATTAGACTTCATGAAAAATCTGTATTTGCCACTGTTAAGTAGATCATAAAACTAAAGCTAAAATATTGCTACCTTTGCTTACAAAAGAAGAGTTTGAAAGATGTGACAGTATCATCACCAAGAGTTGATTCTTTAAATAGTTACTTATATCGAATAATTTTTGACAAACTTACATCATTTTCTTAGAAATATATCCCTTTCTGGGGCCTCCCCGGTGGCACAGCAGTTGAGCGCTGGGTTGCAAAGCTGCCCGCAGCCTCGGCAGCGCTGGTTCCATCCCCGGCTGTTCCCTGGCCACCGGAGGAGGGTCCCACATGGCGCACAGACCTCTCCTGCCACCTGCTGCTCCCCTCAGCAGTGTACTTCGGTCCTTCTGCCTGCTCTGCTCCCAGCTCTGGCTCTGGTGAATTCTCTCACCCTCCCACGCTTCTGACTGTACCCAGTGCTTGTATAAATAAATAAATAAATCTTTAAAAAAAATACATCCTTTTCTGTTTTTGCTTTTTAACTTTCAATAGGACCACTTTAACTTCATGGGTTTTTTAGAGAAAAATGTAGAAGCAAATGTCTTTCCCTCAGGAAGTGAAATTGAACTTTTAGCATTTTATGATTTTTTTTTTACAAGGATGTGCTGAAAGAAATAGATCTACTGACTTAAAGAAAAATCATTATTCATACACATCTACTCATAATATATACACTGGGATTTATGCTTAAGAACCACAATGATGTAGTTCACTCCAAAACCAATATATAGTCAAGAATTCACTATTAACTTAGAAATTGTAAGACTAGCATTCTCAAAAGTGTTAGATAACCTAGAATTATTCCATTTTCTATTAATTTGACTGATTGCAATTTCATTTCAGTTGCATTGAACTCATTCAATCCTTTCTTGATTACAGAATATACAAATATACAGAGGATTTCTCAAATTTACATCCGGTTAATTTGTGAGAACTCAGATTAGAAAAGATGAGCAAGTCAAAATTCTAGACTAAAAAGTTGGTATTTTGCTTGATAAAGTACACATTGTTTTACTAATCATCTTGCTGCCATTTTTGAAATATAAAAGGCCCTTATAATGAAAAAATGTAAAATAGTTCTAGCTTATTAAATACTGATCATTTTGATTTTAGAATTTCTCGTTAACTTTTAAGTTAAAAATAAAATTTCCAATTAAAATAAGAAATCCCGGGTCACTCTGGTGGCACAGGGGTTAAAGTCTCAGCACTATCAAGTTATCACCACCTACTGTGGCATGAGCTCTATCTCAGGCCAGGGAGCTAACCCACATGGCACTCCAAACCTCTCCTGTTTTGCCTTGCTCCCCTCAGCAGTGTATTTCAGTAGAGCCTCCTGTTACCCTCCCTACTCTGTCTCTGGTGAATCTTCTCACCCCCGCAACTCTGCTGGCCTACACCCCAGGTCTTGTATGAATAAATAAATAAAATAAATCTTAAAAAACAGAGATTTTAGTATTTTCACTCATTTTTTATGAATAAGCAACATCTAGCTAGACATTAGAGAGAAATATAGCATTAAGATACTAATTAACTAAAATCAAATGTTTCCTATGAATGAGCAAATCTGGTAAATTTTAAAGCATTATTTCATTTAAATATCATGCCAATTATATTAGAAATTTTATATTTCTATTCTCATTATTCAGATGCGGAAACTTTGGTGAGGGTAATTAAATAACTTGTCTTCACAAGTGGCCGGTGGATGCTTGATCTTGGAGGTCTGACTCCAGAAATTAGGGTTTTAAAATTCTACAGTAAAATACCAATATCAAGACACTTTTATAACATATCTGAATAGTATACAAATCTATTGTGAAAATATGTGTTTTAAAATACAAACACTTCATCCACATGATATGCCACATTATTCTTCTTTTCTGTTTATAGATTAATAGAAAGAAAAAGAAAGGAACACAATTAAGGGTTATTTTGAAGTAAGTATAGACTAGTTAAATGTTTATTGCAACCTCTAAGATAAACCTATTTTTTGTAAATAACTGTATTTGCAATGCTAAAGGAAATGACAAAATGGAATAAGATTTAATAAAATTATATAAGTAAAGATGATAAAGAGCCTTCAAATTTTCTTTCCTCCTTAAGGCAGTAAGACAATAGACATTTGCATAATCAACATTTTCAGAATTCTGAAAATAAACCAAAGGCTTGAAACAATCCAAGGAGCATTTATTTAAGAAAATGGCTACAGCAAGTTTTGTGACATTTTAATTTAATTTTTTTCCAATTCTACCATCTCTTGCTCCATGGTAGAAAATTAATAGGCTTATATCACATTGAAAACCAATATTCTGGCATTATAAGATAAAGGACAGGAAGAAATGAAAAGCAATAGCCTACATATTCAAAAAGCTCAATGAATTATAAGCCCAATAAATCTCTTTGGTGATCAACCCCTATACATATCATGATCGAATTGTGAGGAGTCAAATTCACAAAGCATTTTGGAAGGGAGGGAGAGGACAGGAGAGAGGAAAGGAAGGGAAGAGAGGGAAGGATGAAGAGAGAGGGAGGGAGAGAAGGGGAGGAGAGAGATAGAGAATCATGAGGGATTAAGCAATAATATTCTTCTCATTAGTGACAGAAAAAGGCAATTTACTACTTGAAAGGATTTCCTTAAGGGAAGTCTTGCATGAAACAAACATGTTTAATTGGAATTGCCAGAATCACTGCAAGGAGATGTGTAACAGTTGTAATTCTGACAGATCCAAAATTGCAGAGCTAAAGTTAAATTCCTTAGCTGTAAAATAGTAAAGTGGTACAGTAGTAAGCCATTATGCAAAGACTATGTTATTGTGAAGCAGTGAAATGGGGAATTGGAGCCAAGGAAAATGAAAAGGATCATTGCATACAACCTATTTTGGCTTTGAAAACTCCATTAAAGAACTCCTGCAAAAAAAAAAAAATCTAAATAAAAATGTGTATTTTTAAAAAACAATATATAAGCACTTTCTAATATGGGAAAAAAATCTAAACTCACTTGAATACCCCAACATGATAATGCACTAGGTCAAATAATATTGCAATTCCTGAATGCATTTGGAATGGCTTGCCTTAATGAGTTTTGACATAAAGTTCCAGTTTTAATGATGCTCCTGGTCTGACACAAGAGGGTTGAACATAACTTGGTATGCTCTAAAATAGAAGATTGGCTTGATGCCAAAGAAAGCTTGATCTGTGGAGTATCTGCTCCGCTTCATTGTTGACAAGTCAAAGAAGAAGGTGCGATCCAAGATGTTTTCACAATGAAAGATGCGTATAATTGAAACAGGAAAATGGTGATAATTTCACGCTGAATATTAAACCCATACTATATACAATAGTAACAAAACAATAACCTCATGAACAATTTTCTAAGATGAATAGCTGCATGTCATGTGTATGTGTGTGTGTGTATGTTTAAATTTGAATGTCGATTTTGAAAGTAGTTTTTGGAATGGACTAAATGAATTGGACTTGTATCATGTAAGGACTAATATAAATTAAAAACAATTGATAATAAAGGGAAAAACGTTACCACCCTTCCTTTTCTTAGAGCACTGACTTCAGAAAACATGCAATTTTAAGTTCTTTCTCTTTTTCTTTGAAATATATGTCTTATTAAAAGCTAAGTAAATCCCTTGCAATTTTTAAGGAATGTCTTTTTTTCTAGGACCCTGTGACCCTCTTTTGAAATGTAATTACAAAGGAAGTTCATGTCCTTATATCCCAATTTCTGAGAAAGTAGGAGCCTAACTATGTTGTGTCTCTTTCCTACCACTTGTCACAATGATACAGTTATTTTTTCTTTGGAAACAGCCAGTTAACTAATAGAGATGATGATGATCATTGCAATTTTAAGATTTTTTTTTTTTTAATAGAGGCATGCTTTATTTATTTATTTATTTGTTTGTTTGTTTGTTTATACATGCACTGGTTACAGTCAGAAGTGAGGGAGGGTGAGAGAATTCACCAGAGCCAGAGCGGGGAGCAGAGCAGGCAGAAGGACCGAAGTACACTGCTGAGGGGAGCAGCGGGCGGCAGGAGAGGTCTGCGCGCCATGCGGGACCCTCCTCTGGTGGCCAGGGAGCAGCCGGGGATCTAACTGGCGCCGCAGAGGCCGCGGGCAGCTTCGCAACCCAGTGCTCAACTGCTGCGCCACCGGGGAGGCCCTGATCATTGCAATTTTAAAGTGAATTTAGGATGAACCATCTGTGATGAATGGTTCTTCACAACTTCCTCCTGAAGGACCAGTTATTGTTTATATTGAGGACATGTATGCCATGTGTTACATCTGCTTGGTGATATAAAACATTGTGATTTCACTCTTTGCAAATCACTAAGCAGATTGTGATGTATATCACATTTTGACTTAATGCTTATTTTATAATCAAATTATTTCATTTCTCTTCTACCTTT
This sequence comes from Talpa europaea, assembly GCF_964194135.1. Lineage (NCBI taxonomy): Eukaryota > Metazoa > Chordata > Mammalia > Eulipotyphla > Talpidae > Talpa > Talpa europaea. Next base: position 47,414,539 of record NC_140068.1, on the reverse strand, counting down.
GTGGAGGGATTATAGGAATTGAGAGGAGAGTTCGTTTAGTTTTGGATTGTATTTCCCCAACAGTCAGCACCACCATAAATTATATTATCTGCAATTAATTAAGAAATAAAACAAAGCTGATAGTCACATGTCTATTATTTTTTAAAGATGTATTTATTTATTTATGCATACAAGAGCTGAATTACAGGCCAGAGATGCGGGGGGTGAGAGAATCCACCAGAGACAGAGTGGGGAACAGAACAGGCAGACTGACTGAAATACACTGCTGAGGGGAGCTGCGGGAGAGACAGGAGAGATCTGCTTTGCCATGTGGGTTGCTCCCTGGCCGGCCGGGGATTGAACATGTGCGGCAGAGGCTGCAGACTGCTTCATAGTGTGGTGCTTAACCCCTTGCGCCACCAGGGAGGCCCCACATGTCTAATTCTAACACTTATTGTGGACATTAAGAATAATCCAAATTTAATCATGATTTATGTCCTTATAATACCACAGGGTATTGATGTAGGAGGCCCTTGTTAAAGAGCCATCTGTCTTTTATTAAAATACAACTTGTAAAAATTTCTGGCCTCTAAAAATTACAAATATGATTTGTTTTCTAAAAGTAATCATGTAATATTTCAAAAAAAATCATTGTTTCTTTAATCAGAAATGACCAAATATCCTCCTTTAACAATATTCATGATAGGAAAATCATTAAGCTGATATGTCATATTTTTGTCCTCAAACTCCACTCAGAATGACCATAAAACTATTCTCCCTAATACAGCAGAATTGTACCTAGATGTTTATATGACTATAAATATGTTTATCTTTCTGGGTTAAGCTGCGTAAGAGAATGCAATTATTCCTATTATTCCTCCTTACTATAAGTGAGATTTTGGAGGGAGAGAGTGTAGAAGAGCAGACACAAATATTCGAGAACAGGATGAAAGGTGCCTAAGATGGTTCTTGAGTTCAACTATCTCCAGAGTGTTCAACTATCTCCAGAAAATGACTTCAACAATTAGAAAAGACACTGGTCATCCAATTCCATTTTGATTTGGCAAATTGAATCTTTTTGTCAAGTTATAGTGAAATATAAACTCAAATTAGATTATAAATATGCATTTTAAACTTGCTATCATTCTCCCATTCAATTTGTAAGACTTTAAACCCATTTCTAATTATCTCAGTGATTAGATAATAAAAATAGCAAAATGAAAGAATGTGGTAGAAAAATTATGTCCCTTGAATATTAAAAGTTAGTCTCCATATAAAAACAGTAGCAGAAATAGGAAATATAAATGTATCATGATAAATGATTATCTTAAATATTATGAATATTTTTAATTATACAAGTAAATTTTAGGAAAATTATATTTATGCTCAGGAATATGAGAGAGTATTTGTTATCAAACAAATTTTCAAAAATGCAATTGTGATCACAGCACTTATATAGCAAAATCCCCAAACTTTTAAAATAACTTGTTCCAAAATGAGAAGCTATTTATACCAACTCATCTCTACTCCTTTAACCTATGGTATCAGTCTATCAGACAACAAAACAAGAAATATTTTCTTGCCATTTATACCTTACAACACAACAATTTCTCGAAACTAGATCTGAACATTATTTTCTCCTAAGTGAAAAAGCAGATGCAATTACTGAGCTGGAAGAAGTTTAAGTATTTTTTGATAAAAGAAAGAGATGTTTAAATTTGAGACCATGAATCTGGAGCAATTATCAATGATGACACAGCCTAGATAAGATTTTTGGAGTAAATGTAAGAGGTGAAAATAGGGTAAAGGTAGCTAAAATTTAATAATACCAAAACAAGACAAAAAAGGTGACTTGAGACACTAAGTAAATTATGCATTGAGAATATTTTAACTAAGGAAGATGACAAGTGAAAGACCTGGTTTGGAAGCAGAAGTCAATTTAAAATTCAAATGAGAGGGTGCGGATGAGGAGATTTATATTCTGTGCTTATAAGAACATGGAAGGGAGGAGGAACAAAGAAAAAGGATGTGTCAGAGAAGGGGAAAGAGTATTTGGATATATGGATATGAATACTGTTATATGTGAGGCATGGGGAAAAATAATTCTTCAAACTTGATTTTGTTATTCAGTAAGGCAAAAAAAATTCAATTAAACATTTGAAGAGGTAGAGATTATACTTAGTATGGAAAAAGGCGCACGGTGGAAAGGTTTTGTTACAGGATGGAGAAATGTTAGCATGGGTCAGAAGACCAGAAGTATGGGTAATAAGATAGAAGACAATTTGGATTTGAGAATAGTTTACCAAGAAAGTGGTTGAGTTGGCATACACTGGTGCATGTGGAAAGCCTCATCTATCCAAAGAATTTTGTTGCCATAGGGATTGTTTGTGGTTCTGAGAAAGATTTCCTTTCAGTGAGCATATCAAATAGTAGGTAATTTACCTCCCAGGAATGATATCAGATAAAAGGGAAACTTGAAGCCATTGTGCAATTTCAGTTACAAGCTTTGCAATGTTGACCTTAAAAGAAAATCATGCATTTGAGTATTATTCTAAGAGTGAAATACTAAAAATGAAAATTGCTTCTATTTCTTAAAAACAAACAAACAAAAACAAAACAAAACCTTGAGTATGTAAAAATACTAATACAAATACCTAGATTTTAAATCCAGGTTTTCATAAGGTAAAACACTATATTCAAGCTACACCTAATTTATCATAATTGAAATTTTAAAGTGTTGAGGCCTCCCCAGTGGCGCAGCAGGTTGAGTGCAGCTCTGTGAAGCTGTCCGCAGCCTCTGCAGCACCGTTTCGATTACCGGCCAGCCAGGGAGTTACCCACATGGTGCGGCAGACCTGTCCTTTTTCTCCCCTTGCTCCCCTCAGCAGTGTTTTGAGTCTGTCTGCCTGTTCTGCTCCCCGCTCTGCCTCTGGTGAATCCTCTCACCCACCCGCACCTCTGGTGAATACTCTCACCCATCCATACCCCAGTTCTTCTATAAATAAATAAATCTTTAAAAAAAAATTAAAGTGTTTCAATAAGTTCTGCATTGTTAACAATTCTTAGTAGAACTTACAATCCTGATTGGTCACAAACTTGAAGGTGCTGAAGCTCAAACTAAAAATAAATCTATGGCTTTACTGTACAAATTGAAAAATAAAAATAAAAGAGATATAAGGAAGAACTAGAGATAGAAAAATTGATCAAATGTAATATTTTGACTCTGAGGCTTTGCCTGAACACTAGGATAATAAAAAGAAGGTAATTTAGGCCATAAAATATACTGAGGCAGCAAAAAGGGGAAGTTTAAAGAAATAATCAAAGAAATAGTGGGTATAGGCATTGAAATAGCAGGTTTCTAAAAGAAGAAAATAATAAGAGGACAAAAGCATTGCTTACTTGATGAAAGGCTTGTTTTATATATAGGGACTCATTAAAATGAATATAAAAGAGAATTATACTGGAGAGGTGATAATTGGAAATAGGCTGTTCATTTTTTCCCTGTTAATTCAGATACCAGCATTGTCCTCATTTGCAAGTTTATGAATTTCCAGTCATTTAACCTAAGTTTTCCCTTGTTTGATCTTTAAGTTTTTTATCAAAATCTCTGGTTCACTGAAACTTTAAAATAAACGTGGTCACACACAGAGATAAGTACAGGATAAACATATAAGACATGCATGTTTAAAGAGTTCTAAAATTTTATTAATAAATTTTAGACCACGATATCAGAGGTAGGACATGGAACATATGGGCATATTTTTTCATTCTTTCAAGTACAGAAGTACAATCACCTAAATTAAAAAACGTGTACACAGAGGACCTGTATTATAAGAACACTTTATGTACATAAGTTTAACTAGGCCCTTGAAAACAAGATAGAATATGAAGAAGGTAGAAAACAGTTTGATCTATACAGTGTATACAGTGTATGAGATTTCATTTAGTATTTAACTCAATAAATCTATATTCAAAATGGAATTTCAGATGAGATTGGGGATTGTCATTTTCACCTCCAGTCTCAATTACTTTGTCCCCCTAATAAAACCCTACTGTGAAGACTGTTGTATAAATCTACTTTCTCACACTATATTTTTCAATATCAAGATGAATTTATCAGTGGTTTTTTCACTTTCCATATGTAACTTCAAATGTTTTTTGTTTTGTTTTGTTTTGTTTTTGTAAGTAGAGTCATTCTTGTATGTTGCTGTTACTTATTTGATTCAGGTATATATTGCCTACTATCATTTACATGTGTATTGGAAAACTTTTATATTGCCTGAATCTATGTCCCTCCTTTCCTCAAATATTCATAAAGCAACTACTTTGACTTTGCCTGTAAGGTCTGTCAGCATTTATTTTTAGGATATATCTGCATGGGGTAAACAAAATCAAAGATTTTTAGATTGATAGTTTCATTTTCCCAGGACTTCTGTGTCATTCTGATGTTTTGTTTATTCACACAAATTCATTGAATTCATCTTAATAATACATCTCAATCATACTCTAAACTCAGCAGTTTTCCTTCTCCTCACTGCTTAATGCCTAAATTTATCACACTAGTAAGTATTCTACTTTTTGTTGAGTGGATGTATTGACAATGTATTTCATCCTTTTAAGTTCATCTTGAAAAGTTGACTTGATCTTTGCATCATGTACCTGTAGTCATATGGTGAGTCATCACCTATCCTCATGCTTCACTAAGCTTCTCCCATATGTTCTGCTAAAGTCTGCACATTACCCTTCTATAGGTGCCAATATATTTTTTAAACTTCAGCCATTTACTAGACTTTCCTGCACATGTTTTCATGCTCTATTATATTTGTACAGTTCCAATGTCTTAATAGTCTCAGTGATCCACAGCACTTATCTGAGATCCTGCTCATAAAATTTCCCCAAATTTGATAGTGTCTGAGAATTTCAAGTGCATGCATGTTAGTTTTGTTAAATCCAACTTAGTGCTACTCTCAATCTACGTCAGTTAATGTCTTTACCAACTGTGGATCATAATTTTCTGCTTTGAAGAACACAGTAAGTTTGAGACTAATGACATGAGACAATACCAGGCTCAATCTGTCAGCAATATGCCTATCTTGCATTGAAAATATAGAATACAAGTCTTTCTCCACATTTAACTGTTACCACCCAGACCTTCTCTATCATTTCTGTTTTTGTCTGTGTTAAGACAATGATCTCTTAACTGGTTTCCCTGCTGTGCTCTTGCTCTTCACAATCATTCTGGCACACCCCCCAGAGAGATTCCATTGTGAATCAGATGTTGTCACTCCTCTGTGAAAAACTCTCCAAAAATCTCTCCATCTCACTCAAAGGAAAGTGATTTATTTGATCTTCATCTCTTCTATCTCATCTCTCCAGGTCTAAACACTAACCCCCCCCCTTTTTTTTTTTTTTTGCTACACTGACCTTTTCACTCTTTAGCAAATCTATCAGTAAGTCCTTTGAGTAAGAAATATTAAAATTATTTTATATTCCCTAGAAAAAGTCCTTCTTGTAGTATAACCACATGGCTAAGTTGACTCAATTATCCTACATACCAACTTTCAGCATTTGAGAAAATTTAAAATAATTCTAATCTAAGGTCATATCATATGAGCTGTTGATGTTCAGTATCCTCCATTCAATGGACAAGCATTTAAAGTATTAATATTAATTTTAAGATATATATTAGCAAAGTGTAATTAAGGTGATAAGTTAGTGAAGAAAAAAATCTGATTCACAGACAGAAATGATTTTTGTATTGCCTGCTGTTAGACTATTTCCAATCACTCATTTCTATTGAAAATGAGAATGAATAACACATATAATTACTTAAATGCTCAATTTTATTCGTTCTGTATGGATAAAATCAGTATTAGATAGATTGCCATAACTATTTAGTAGCCAATTTTGTTAACATTCATAGATAAGACATTCATTTTCTACTTTCTGTTATTTAGTTAAGAAATAAATGAAAGTAGGGAGTGTATAAGCTTTGTGGGAAATCTTTCTAATCTTTTGAGAAAATAGTGATTCTCTTCCATTATTAGTGCAGAGAATTACTTTTGTAAAAATGAAAAATCCTTTGCCTGTTTTCTACAGGGGTTCTCAATGTCACAGCATTTATAGAATTATCCACTTATAAAATAACAGGAAATTTATCTCATCAGAGGGCTATTATATAGCAATAATTTTGTTAAAAATGTGTTCACGTGTTTTGTGAATTGTTTTCAAGGAGGTTTTAAAAAATACATTTAGAAATTCCTATTAAGATGCTAAAGCATTGTTTTATGAAATACTTTCCTCCTAAAATTTCTATGCTACTGGTCCAGGGAGATAATGAAGAGTTTCAAAGGGTAGCAGAAATTTTTTTATAGTTGGCAATGTTATCTAAATGACCAAGCAAAATGTATTCTATCCAGCAATGAAAGGTTTTTCTTTGTGGTATTTTTGTACCTCTATTGACACATCAAATACTACCCTTTATTAAAGATCTAGAACTGTTTGTTTCATATAGCAACCTATCAATGTTAAACTTATTATTTGGTAGTGTCATGATATTCCACCATATAATGTTTTTATTTAAATCTATTACTAAAGTCATGAACAATTAGGTTGCATCTTACATTTGTAAGATCAACAAAACAGCTTGCTATTTGTAAGCTCCCTGGAGAGAATAGGTGTTCACTTAGAACACATACAATGTCACAATATGGAAAATAAGTACAGAGTTCACAACAATCTCAGGACAATTAGATTTGCACCATCTCCTAGTTACTTTGTTTACACTTTATTACTCAAAAGGTAGATAATGAAGTGTTTTTTTGTCTAGTTTATAAAGATTGCTGATATTTTGTTCAGCTTTCTTCAATTTCAGTTACTAACTTTCTTAGAATGCTCTTTCGATCAAAAAAGATAAAACTATTTGTTCAAGTCTTAGTTACATGACCCATGAAAAAAGTAAAAGAACATTAGATTTGTCAGAAAGAGACAGAGAGCTGTTGCTTAGTAGCATACACTAGACTGTCACTTTAGAAAAGAAAAATATATTTATATGTGGAGCTAGATTTCCCAGAGAAGCAGTTTACACCATGCTCTGCAAAGTATTTATCTGGCAGTCAATAAATGACAGTGATGATGTGATCTGTTGGACATACAAGAGCACCTGGAGGAACTATCACATCTGACTGATAAGCTGAGAAAAAAAAAAACAGTGAGAAATAGACTTGGACCATGAGCGCTCCACTTGATAAATCACCCACAGCTCAGAGTATGTGAGAAAAGAATGATGTTACTAGAGGGGACTGATTAACTGGAGATGCCAACTAATCCTGGGATTCCTAAATATTTACCACGTTGCTAAATATATGCTGTGTAATGAACACAACATTTTGTTTCTCAAAATAGTTACTTTTTTTTTTTTAAGATTTATTTATTTATGCACTGGGTACAGTCAGAAGCGTGGGAGTGTGAGAGAACTCACCAGAGCCAGAGCAGGGAGCAGAACAGGTAGAAGGACCAAAGTACACTGCTGAAGGGAGCAGCGGGCGGCAGGAGAGGTCTGCATGCTATGTGGGACCCTCGCCCGGGGGCTGGGGATCGAACCTGCGCTACAGAGGCTGCAGGAAGCCTCGCAACCCAGTGCTCAACCGCTGCACCACCGGGGAGGCCCTCAAAATAGTTGCTGTTATTTAAGAAATGGTAGGGGGGAAAACTCTACCAAAGACCAACTCACCTTACCATAAAATGCTACCAATATAAAATGACAAAAAAAAAAACAAAAAACAAAAAACTATATTGCCAAGCGATAAAATGATTTAGCAATAATGATAGTGGGTGGAAAATAAAAACTAAGATTTGTGAAAGAATGGAAATTCATAATTAAGATAGATGATGATGAGCTTTATATATTAGCATGAAAAGTATGACCTACACTGCTTTATCCTATGGTTTGCCCTAGAGCTTACCCAAAATATACTACCTCCCTGGTGTGAAGCCTCATCAGTCCGCAACTCAGTGATTCATTAACTTCATAGGTTCAATCAAAAGGAGGAAAATTCTCACACAGCAAAATTACACAGAACTTCACCAGGGAAAAGAAAGTGAAAGAGGTTCAGGATAAGGCAAAGAGCTGAGGGAACAGAGTTGAGAAGAGTTTCATCTATAAATAAAAGCAGCAATGTTACAACACCCCAATTTATTCTTCAAGAAACTGTTCTTTGATGATCACCCATACAGCAGTGGTTTGACTCCTAATAGATGCACAGAGCATTCTTTTGCTCTTGCTCTATTCTCTGGTTAATGCTGAGTTTCAAGTTGCTGGAAAAGCTAGATCTTATTGCCATGGAAACTGTGAGGCATGATTGTTAAAATAGACTCTGAATGTTTATTTTTCTAGGTATTTATTTTGAATACTTGTTTAGAATTCTTTTATATTTTCAGTTTGCTCATGGTATCATTTAGGTCCTCCTGTACCCCCCCCCCCTTTTTAACACCTGCACCAAACAGAGGTTTAGCTATTATAACTGAAATTTCCACAAGGAAAATGAATGCTACAAGTACTACTCCTCACATTAGCCACCTTCATTGCTATGACTATCATCTCAGTTTAGATCAACACCAGCCTTAGATTTAATAAGGTAGTAGAAATTATTATGACAAGCATATCAAGTCAAGGGAAGGTATGCATTATGAAGCACATTAACTTTTTTACTTTTTATTATTATGTTGAATTGCACTTACAAATGTGGATTTCAATAACAAGAATATCCCACTAGCAGTAGGAATATTTAAAACCTTACCTTGGCAAACATAACCTCAAAGTAGATTCCCTTTAGTTCCCCATGTTTGTCAGACCTAAGACATCTGAACATAATAAGTATAAGTGCTTTACTAAGATTTTTGTAGCTTAAGAAATTCTTTCTTTATTATTATTACTAAAATAACATGAACAAAATGTATTCAGGATGTCATCTTTTCTACATCCATTCACAAGCATTTCTTAAATTCTGTAATATCATGGTACTTCTGTGACAAAGATAGAAAAAGTCCAACTATTTCTATATTAAAGATAAAACTGACTAGTCCAAAATCTTATATTGATATATGCTAAAATCAGTTTTGGAATCTTCCCCATTGCTTTGTTTTCCAGATTCCAGAAACCTACTTTGTTAAAACTAATTGGTAAAATCATTTTGTGCACCATTCAGAACCTAGCACATTAGCCAGTGAAATAGTAGAGGAATGGATGTTTAATAGTAAAGGATTCTCATATCTTCAACAATGTCTTCATAAAATATGTTCAAAATTGTTTGTTTTGATTCCTTACTTTTTGTCATGTTAGACTAATTCCCTCAGATGATGAACCTCTATTTCCAGCTTCCAGTGTAACATCTGGCACACAGAAAAAGACCAATGTATAATTTTCAATGGTTAGCTGATTGGATGGCTATATGATTGCCAGTTTGGGTGGATGACTGCATCTTTTTCTTTATATCAAGAGACCTTAGTAAATGAAATGATTATTGGATTGTCTAAAATGAACAATGAAAACTACACTTCATCTATAGCAGGGATACTCATTTTAAGTATGTGATAGTCATCTACAGTAATGTTTAAATTATTTAATTATTCTACTTCTCATTCAATGTGTATAGGTTGATTCTAATAATCTGCATTTTAACATATTCATATTTATAATACTGCTGGCTCTATGTAGTTTATGTTTTGAAAAAACTCATATTGTATATAGGTCTGATGAAAACTATTATGAATATATTCAGCAAATCGAAGAAATAAAATAATCAAATTTTAGAGTCCATTACAACGGAGAAAATGTCTTCTCAATAATTGGTGCTGAAAAACTGGATATTCATGGGCCAAAAAAAAAAAAATGACTCATGCCAAATTAACTCAAAACTCATTATAAACCTCGATGTAAAATGCAAACTATGAGTCTCCTAGAAGATAACATGAGAGTAAACCTAGGTGATCTTGGGTCTGGTCATGACTCTTAAGCTATAGTAGCAAATGCACTATCCTAGAGAGAAAAAAAAAAATCATGTGTTGTATTTCACTAACATTAAAAACTGCTATGCAAAGGGAACACTTAATAGAAATAACAGATCAGTCACAGATTTGTGAAAAAAAAATTGCAAAACCATGTCTGTTAAAAGACTGATATCTAAAATATGGAAAGGATACTGAAAACTCAATAATAAGAAAACAAACATCCCAATTAATAAGTAGACAAAGGCTAGGAACAGATATTTCAATGAAATTCAAGATCACTGTGATGAAGTTATAGCAAATTAAAATGAGATACCATTATAAACCACCCTATACCTCTTTTGTTTCTTCTACTTTGGCAAATAATCAACAAAAGCATCAGACAAATTGATAAAAGGTAAAGTCAACAAAAAATAAATTGTAGACATCCATGTTTATGTCGGAGACCAGAGTCCATCTATGTTACTTCCAACATGACTTCAGATAATAGTTTAATTTAGTTTAGTGTGGAAAAAGGAGAAAGACAGGGGCCTCCCTGTTGGTGCAGGGGTTAAAGACACAGAGCCATCAGCTATCAAGCTATCAAGCTATTGCTGCCACTGCAACATGAGTTTGATCCCTGGGCATGGATCCGACCCACATGACGCAGCAGACCTCTCCTGTCTCACCTGCTGCTCCCCTCAGCAGTGTATTTCAGTACATCTCTTTGTTTTGTTCCCCATTCTGTCTCTGGTGAATCCTCTCACCCCCTGCACCTCTGGCCTATCCCCAGTTCATGTATGCATAAATAAATAAATATTAAAAAAAAAAAGAAAGACAGTAGCATGGTTACACTATACTGAAAGGCACAGTAACCAAGGTACTGACTGTTTTGTAGATTGAAGTTCTACCTTCTTCACTAAAGGCTTGATCTTCCTGGTATAGTAAAGGAGAGTCCCTTAAGGGAGAAGGTAACAGGTGTTTTTCAAAGAGAACCTCTATCAAACCTCTAGAACCCCTCCCATGAAACCAACCTTTTGCAAAAAAAAAATAAATAAATAAATAAAAATAAACAAACAAACATATTTTTGAATGGCAAATTTTTGCTCCTCTATACCACTAATTGTACTCCTTGCTACTTACACAAGTAGTTAAAAACATATGTCCACAAGAAATCTGAACATAAATGTTATAGAAGCTTTATTCATAACTCCAAATCTTAAAAGCAAATAAAATGTCCTTCTGTAGGAGAATGGATAAATAATCTATGGTACAGTCATACTATCGGAAGACATTGAACACTAAAAAGCAATTGACCTTTAATAGACATAGGAGAAACTTAAATGAATATAGCTAAGTGAAAGAAGCCTGTCTGAAAAGGCTACATACAGTGATTTGAGTTACTTGACATTCTGGAATAGGCAAAATTATGGCAAGAGTAAAAGGATGACTGCTAGGGGGTAAAGGGACTCAGGTAATATAAGATCAGCAAAACTATTCTACATGATATTAAAATGTTAGACACATCATACATAGAATGTCCAACTCAGAGTGATCCCCAGTGAAAAGTATTGACACTAGTTAGTAATGTATCAATGTTGCATACCCCATGGTAAAACAATAATCCACACTAATGCAAGATTTTAATTAGTCAAACTGGGGGAGAGGCAGAAGGAGGAGATATATATCTGATATATATATCTGATATATATATATATTTATATATATGCACACACTCACTGTACTTCTACTCAATTTTTCTGTAAACCTAAAAGTTTTTTTTTAAATAGTGTATTAGTAAAGAAATACAAATGGTAATATAAGATCCATTGTATAGGAAAACAAACTCAATCATTTTTAATCATTAAGTAACACTGCCACTAGGTTTCTTTAGCTATTATCATTAAATGAACAAAAATAAATACTAAGAAAACCTTTCTAACCAAAATAAATATTCCCAGAACCTCTTGAGAACTATAGTTAATAATATTTAAAAGAATTCAGAAATGCAAAAATACTTACACATTTGTACAAATAATATTGAAGAGCTACAGGTTTAAAGAATTTTCAAAATTTTATTCAAATAGAAAATATTAAATATATTCTTCAAATCAGTAGGATAGCTTGAAAAGATTAGTATAATTAATCAAGCTTAATCAGAGTTAGAATCTTAAAACTCACCATGCCTCCAAAGACCAGAGTAAAATTAGATATTTTGTTGTGTTTTATTCTTAATTTTGAAAATCGTTTTTTATTAAAAAAACCCTTATATTTAAGAATAAGCTACTCTTAGTTTAAGTTAATAATGATTTAATTTATCTTGATGGGCATGATAAATGATTCCTTTTCACTACAACTAAAATAGGATTCTTGTTGATTTTCTACACACACATACACACACACACAGATGTCTTTTAAAGTGACGTCTAAAAAAAAGTCCTCCTCTACTTTTACAAATTAAAAATAAATCCTTTATACTTTAAGTCAGTCATTTTCATTACAGTTCTTTGGACAACCAAAATATTAGGTCTCCCTATATCCTACCTCTGAATTCTGGGTCCAGGCAGCTCCACCAGCTTCAATATTTTGGTGACCTGAATGCTTATTGACCTGAGGGTCACTGCAATGTGGTTTTATTTCTTTACTGACCAATATGTAGTACAGTTGTAATGTCTTTGGAGTAGAAAATAAACAATGTATGCCTAGTTCATTGCTTTTACTGTTGCCTCAAATTCATTAATTTTCTGTGCCTCTTCCATGAAATGGTGTCTCGTATAACATCTGCACATAGTGAATTATTTTACTTCAGAAGATGAAGAGTAATAGTTATGCCCTATTGAACTTTTAATATAAACCAACTGCTCCTTGAAATGCTTAATGATTACAGAAAAGACCTATAGGGAGCTACCAGACTCCATCTCTCTTAGATGAATAAATAAAAAAAGACAGGTAATTAAAAGCAAATTCAGTTCTTGGTTTCACTGCTCCATGTGTATGCTCACTAAGGGTTAGCAGATCAGGAGTAGGAATGCAGAATACTAAAAGCTGGAGAGACATCCATGCTGTGTAGTTCATCACAAAAATTCAGCATTTGAAAAGTTTCAACCTTAACTGAAAATCCAATAGGGAAAAGTTGATCTGCTTAAGAACTAAACTTTATGATAGCTGTAAAGTTAAAATGATATAAAATTTGTATGACAGTAACTATGTGTCTGTTAAACTTTTTTAAATATAAATTTCATGTATGCATGCATTCAGAAATTTCATAGGGACAAATATTTGAAGATTATTTTTATTATGCTTCTCTATTTCCACAAATTATCTAATGATCTCTGAACCTAGTTACATTTCGGATATAATGTGCATAAAACTAAATGAACTTTCAAACTTCTTTTTTTTTTTAAATGAACTGTTATAATTTCTGTTCTGCGCAAATATTAACCTCTTTATTGTGTTTCACACATGGAACTCTTCTCTCAGGGGAGTGTGGAAATAATTTTGACTTTAATTTTCATTTGTATGAATAAGATGGTTTTATAAAAAGCACATATTGTTATGTAGGCTTTTTACTGATTAGCTCTTTCAGTTTCCATACAACTCTAATTTAATGGCTGCTTTTCACCCCTGCCACATGTATTGATATTACAATGATTGACTGATCAAAATGTAGAGGTAATTAAGATAGAGTAACTTGAAATTATCAATTAAGTAGCTATTATTTAGGAAGACATTGATAATCAGATATGCAAAAGGTTAAGAACAGATAAAAACCTGGCTGTGCTAACAGGCCTTTCCTAAATTAAAATGAACAGGTGATACTAATAATATGCCTCTGAAAAATGGTACAATCATAGGTACTGAATTTGAGGCAACTTGAGATGCTTATTGAAGTCCACACCTATAGTCACAAAACCTTTTCTACAACCTGGTAAGAGTTGCATGGGACTCTTATTCTGAGAAGTGAATCCTTGATCCTGAAGATGAATGACAAGAGCTCTTCAGACTGGGTCCTGTCAATTCTTCAGACCCAATCTCACAATGTTTGCCAAAACATTCATTATATATCTTCTTCTGCTGACTAATTAATGTTATGCCTATTAGCATGTGACTGAAGGACATGCAGGGGCCTCCAACTGTGAAGGGTACATTCTCTAAAAAAGGTTCAGCCATCCACTGCACAAAGGCAAAGGAGATGCTTAGCATAAAAGATCTTATAAGAGAACTGGTGTGCATGAAGAAAGACGAAGGACATTACGAATAAGTTTCCCTATAACCCAACACCCCATAAAAAACACACAAACAAACAAACAAACAAACAAAAAAAAAACTACAACAATCCCCTTTTGGGTAAATGCCCAAACAGTACTGGCCCAAAGCAGAGCTGCTGTGGCCCAAAAGCTAGCCACAAATCAAAGACACCCTCTTGCAGTAAAAGGAGTCAGGCATGTCTGGGATAAAATGAGGGACACAAAAATACACATCAAGATAGCTCTATTGTCAGCCTCTCCATGTGTCTCTCACTCACGTCTCTCCATGTGTCTCCTCCCAACTTGAGGCCCAAGAAGCAAGTGTGCTAGTTCACTCAGCTCCACCACTATTTCCCAGTAGCTCTCCTGTCCAGGAAGTCTCATTCAGAGCATACTAGGATTTACAATACAGTGCAGCTGCATGGAGTGGTGTTGATGGGGGAGGAGGAGGCCCATTCAACACTCTGCATATGACCTTTTCATGGACATAACTCTATAGCATGCTTAAAGTGTTGTAATGTAGGTTTTCCCAAATAAATTACATTGTGCTTATGTAGCTTTAGCTTGAGCTGTAAGTGAATTCTTTCCACTCTATAAAAGTTAGCACTCAAGAGATTCTGAACATGAAAAAACAACACCTACATCCCAAAGTTGTGCTGTGTATAATTTTTAAAGGGATACAGAATATATCACCACAAAAAAATGCCTCCGTGGAATATTGTTAATTTGAGGCTAATTACTTGAAAGCCTGCACACACCGAAGAAACTCTAAAAACTGAGTAGGAACCTTTTATAAGAGACATTTAAGGAAAATCTACATTTACAAAGATGTCTCCATTATTGTACCAGGACAAAATCACTAGAAACACTTATTAATGGAGAAGGCAAGGCTTTAAATCTGCAGAACAACCATACCATTGTTTACTGCCCTTTGTTTGATAAGATCTCAAACTTGTCCCCCCAGGTCCCCAGCACATCATCGATCTTTAACTGGAAATGTTATCCAAGGTGGTGACTTGAACAATTTCAGAGTGTTACTCAGCTTTTCCTGGGGCTCCCTCATGTGTACGGGAGTACACATTTTATTACATTTACATTGTATTTTCTTGTTAATCCAGCTTTTATTATAAGGGAGGGGTGAAATTCTTATCCATAAACTTAAAAAAGTAGAGGGAATATTATTTTTCCTCCCTACATTCTACAAATAGAGTTGTTCTAACTAGAGTCTCCTACATAGTGAAATCTTACCGAACACAATTTGGTTAATTCACATTTCAGGTACAACTTATCTACTTAATATCCATCTTTTTCTAACTTCCCTAGAATCAGAACTCTAAATAACTTATTGACAGATATTTGCCTCATTTTTCAACTTTGTTTGAAGATTAATAATGTTGAATCAAGAGAAATAATTAGGCTACAATATAACCAAAAGGGTCTTTATTTCAACATAGGGGTTGTGATCCGGCTGCATGACTTAAGGGCAAATTTCAAGGTGTGACCTATAAGGATCAGGGCATAGGGAAGTTTTCAAAGATCAGGCAGGGAGATAGTGTAAGGTTAGGTCACTTGTGATGACACTTGAATTTATCCTTAAGTACTTTTATCTGCCTCTGATTGGTGGCAAAAGTCTTCAAACAGAAGACTGTAGTGTACAAGCCCATTGTCACTTCAGTAAATGATCTCTCTTTTTTCATAGTGTTGGTTGGTCTCCAGAAAAAGGTCAAATAAACTTCTCTGAGAATGCCCCAGAGTAGGCTTTTTCCAGTAGGTATCATGTTGGTGTGGAGAACTAAAGGTCAATTGAGAATCTGCAAGCAATGGGGAAGTCTATCACCACTACTTAAAGAAAAATTGTTTTGTTGAGAGCAGTGAGGGCCCTAGAGACTGAGCAGAAGCTTTGCCTTTGTCTTTCCTTTGACCTTTCCTAAACAAGTAAGAGCTCACCACTTCCTGAGAATTTACCTTTTCCTAATTGAGGAAGCAATAACTGATCCACCTTTTATGACTTAGAAGATTGTACTTCGGTGGGTTGGGCCTAATCCTGGTGTAGGCTTGTCAGTTACCATGTCTTCACTATCTAAGATTCTCATCTATAATCTGAGACTAAAGATGAAGTCACCTCTTCTTGTCTAACATGTCAAGTCCTCCCTCTCTCTACCTGATACCTCAGGTATCTAAGCCCAAAATAAACATCCCAGTTCCCTCTATTATTCTTTAGAAATTACAGTCATGTAAATTCTTCATGGTATTTTCTTCAATTTGGCATATTTTCCTACTAATCTGTCAGATGTTAGTTTGCTCATCCAACTAGCCTCAGAACAACCCAAATTGGGTGGGGGAATTTTCCCTTGTTTCCCAATAATAGACACTAAATACCTGAGTCAGGGTGCTTAATTTTCACCTAGAACCTCAATATGGCAGCTTAAAGATGGACTCTGTTTGACTCAATAGAGCTCCATAGTGGTATCAATAGGATATAAGGACAACTAATAGATTAGTTTTCCAAGAAAGCTCTTGAAATAAAGATGATTGTCTTTAAAGACCATTTTTGAAATCCATCTTTTCTCTGTTACTGTTTGAAACATCAATGTTGACTGAGGTTGCAAACAGAAATGTAACCATGAAATGTGCCTCACTATAAAAATAATGCAGTCTGGGCCTCCCTGGTGGAGAAGGTGATTGAGCGCCTCACCATGAAGCTGTCCGCAGACTCTGCAGCACTGGTTCGATCCCGGCCAGCCGGCAAGAATCCCAAATGGCGCAGCAGACCTCTCCTGTCTTGCCCTCTGCTCCCCTCAGCAGTGTATTTAGTCAGTCTGCCTGTTCTGTTCCTGGCTCCATCTTTGGTGAATCCTCTCACCATCCCACGCATCTGGCCTGTACCCTAGTTCTTGTATAAATAAATGTTTAAAAAAAACAATGCAGTGAAAAGCACGGTGATGAGAGAAGGTGCATTAATGATATCATGAACCATCCATAACAGATATAGACTTCAGACTTTGGAACACTTTTACAAGAGAAAAATACAAGCCATTATTTCTCAGTATTATTTAAACAATTTTTTTCTAGGAAAAAAGAAATACAACTTGCAACATATACCTTACTTAAGTATTGAAATTTTTTTAAAGATTTATTTATTCATTTATACAAGAACCGGGGTATAGGCCAGATGCGTGGGAAGGTGAGAGAATTCACCAGAGACAGAGGGGAACAGAACAGGCAGACTG
This sequence comes from Talpa europaea, assembly GCF_964194135.1. Lineage (NCBI taxonomy): Eukaryota > Metazoa > Chordata > Mammalia > Eulipotyphla > Talpidae > Talpa > Talpa europaea. The sequence continues at coordinate 47,397,099 of NC_140068.1, read as the reverse complement.
ACAAAATACACTGCTGAGGGTAGCAGCGGGTGCAACAGGAGAGGTCCGCCATGTAATGTGGGACCCTCACGAGCCAACCAGGATGGAACTGGTGCTGCAGAGGCTGCAGACAGCTTCACAGCGCGGAGCTCCATCTGTGCCACCAGAGGAGTCCCAGTGTTGAAATTCTGTTGTGGTCATTTATACAAGTTCATTGCACATACTGGGCAATATACAGTTAACTGGAAAAATTAGAGGCTGCTAACACAACTTGAAAAGAATTATTTTCAAGTGATTCTCAGCATGTGAAACTCCGTGTTTCTCAATAGTATTAAGACAGGATTATATAATTTTCCCATCACCGCAGTATAGATCAAAAACAACCAAAATTCTCAAGTAGTAAATGCAGTTCAAATCTTACAGAGATAATTTATTTAAGGAATGTATATTAGGAGAACTTAGACTAAGGTTCAACCCCAGAATAACATAAACAAAAATTTCAGAGAATTGCTTAGTTTGTCATTAAACAACTTATATTTGTAAATTGCAAAGAGATAAATGCCTCATCTAATATCAAAATCATTATGAAAATCTGACACGTGTGAAGCCATTTTTAAAATGGAGCCAGGGGCCATTACAAAGTAATTACATTACCTGTCTTGTTTGCACTAGGTTATAGACCTTTGATCTGGGCCAAAGATCCTTTGGATTGGGTCAAAAGCAATTATTTTAAGAAACCATCAAGTGAACAATTGCTTGAGAATTATCAAAAGTACTGATGATTATGGACTTTTAGCCAGAGGATAGAATCAGTTTCCTTTTCAGCTTGCTAGAAAATTGGTAACCAATTATGTATAACCAAGAATAGCTTAAAATTGTTAACTTTAAATCAACTCTTTTCTTTAACCATTTACCTCATCTTCTTTTTCTCCTCCCATAACAAACCACCTATTTATTCCTGCTTAGGGTAATTTTAGTTTTTTTTTACCTGAATCTATGTATACAAATTGCAGTTCTTTGCCATTTGATGGCCTTCTGAAATTTTAGATTAACACTAGTATAAAAAGTTGAGGTTCAAACATAGGTCTGGAAGATTTCTGATGCCCAGGCAGATTTTTTTGTCTTCCCCCTTTAATCCAGTTTAAAGCTTAACAGAGTTAATAATGATAAGTTATATATTTCATGGCACTTGACAAAAGTAGGCTTCTTAAGAAAAATAAAAATGACTTCTTTATATATTAGGAGGAGAAATGATGATGATAAAGAATCCAGAAAAAAATAGTAGAATTATTCCAATTTTTCTAACAACATATAAATTTTTAAAAATTCACTCATTTATAGAAACAAAATCAAAAGCCCTTTACTGCTTTCTTAGTTTTTTGCTGTTGATAAAAGTATGACTAATTATTCAACAAGAACAAATGTCACTGTATAATTTTAATGTGTGAAAATGAAGTTTGGAAATAAATAATTTGAGATGGTATAATTATATTAGCTGTGGCTGAATGATTGCCCAGTTCTCCTGACATCCTTATAGCCATGCTTTTTGAAATATACTTTCCAGATCCCCCCGTTGGGTACAGGGAAAATTCCCCCACCTCTGGGCTCTTCTGAAGTTCAACAAACAAATTAACATCAGACAGATTAGTAGAAGAAAAAGACCAAATTTAATAAAATGCATATGGAAAATTTAAGTGAAGTTATAAAGAAAATGGGATGAGCCAGGGTTTATTTGTTGGGCTAAGGAGCCTGGGGCATCAAGGGAAGAGGAAGGGGTTCTCATGAAACAAGGAAATAACTTTATATGACAAATCTTTCTTCTAGATATTTTCTGTACCCTAATCTAGGTTTATCAGATAAAAAGATTGTTTCTGGAGCTGTCCCTAAATCTCAGTAGTCTATATTTTTAAGTTATAGTAACAGTTTCTCCTGGGACTCAAAAAGTCTCTGTTGGTTGACCCTAGTTCCACATACCAAGGTAATAGACATTGGAAAAGACCTCCTCTGGGCATCTTAGAAAAAGCTTATCTGAACATTTTAGGGGAGAATGATCCTATAATTCATCAAAGGACAGAGTTTATATCTTCACTTCTTAAATATGAAATACTAGATGTCTTACTTTAACAAAGTATGGCAGAGTTGAAAATGTGGCATTTCTGAATCCAGCCCTTAAGGGATTTTACACATTCTCTCCCAGATCTTTGTCTTATCCATGAATGCAAATCAGTACTATCCTGTGGAAGTTAAATACTACAGGGAAAGAATTTAGGTACTCCAGAGAAGAACCATATAATTCCCAGAGGTAAAGGCATCATGTTGAGTAGGAGCCACTTCACTGAGACCCACATATAAACAAGAACGCCTCTCCCAGCCTATCTTTTAACTTATCAGGAATAATGAACTAATTTTCAGATTACTCAGTTTTGGGATCCTTTTATACACAGCAATATAATGGCAACAAATAATAATTTAAAATAAACTGAAATGGTTACATCATTTTGAGGTACTAAGGAAATGTAACTGTGCTATAATCACTTGGTTTGTTAGAAAATGGACAGAAGAATAAAAGACACTAGCACAAACACAAGCAGGCGGGAAGAGCTTCCCTGAGAGGGACAGGTTTGCTGAGAGAGGACTGCATGGTCACAGGCAGGAGGCCTTGAGAGAGCTGCCTCTGCTGAAGGAGGTCAGTGAAGAGAAGTCCAGCATGGGACTGATCACGGGCAGGCAGGAAGGCTGCTGCCCTGCAGAGGGAGAGAGTTGGTGAAAGGAAGAACCTGCATAGTCGCAAGTGGGCAGAAACTGCTGCTATAATCAGTTGGTTTCAATAAAAGGAGATAAAGAAAAAATAAGTCTGGCAAAAAATGTGAGTTCAATTAAAAATTTCATCCATTATAATGTGTGCAAATATGGACTAATTAATTATTTTAATTATTAATTTTAATCATTAATTAATTAATAATTGTGTGTATTATTTTCCTCACTTATAAACTGGGCCTATTAATATCTACTCCAATGGTGTTGTCAAGTAGACCTGTCTTTATTTGTAATAAAGTTGTTTGATACAAAACAACAAATCAGAACAAAATAGAATGAATCTTCTTCAATGCTTTAGTTAAGAACCCATATGGATATTCTATGAGCTAACATATGTTAGGTATCTAGCACTTTGACTAAAAGTGTTACAAATATATCATTATAATACTATTTAAATATCATCACCATTAAGTAGTAAAGGCAAGCCAAAACTCTTAATCTCAAATAACGGAAATTACTTTAACAATTCTTTAAACAAAGTTGAATTTGAATATGGGAGTAACATACTTTGTTATTTAAATTGAATATAATTATTACTTTGGAACATATAGAAGAAAATAAATATATCATGTTATGTATAATATTAAATATCATGACCAAGTATGACTTATTTGACAATGCAAGATAGTGAAACATTCAAAATCAACATAATCAACCATACCAATACACACTAATGAATATAACTTAAAAGTTCATTATCCATTGATATAGAAAAAGCATAGAAAATTTGAGGGATTTAAAATCTAGAAATAATAAGTGAATTCAACAAAGCCACATGAAACAAACACACAAAAATCAATCGTGTTTCTATATATTAAAAATGAACATTTGGGCCTCCCTGGTGGTGCAAGGGGTTAAAACCCAACCTATGAAGCTCTCCGCAGCCACTGCAGCATGAGTTTGAACCCTGGCCAGGTAGCAACACACATGGCACAGCAGACCTCTCCTGACTTGCTCGCTGCTCCCTTTAGCAGTATATTTCAGTCATTCTGCCTGTCTGTTCCCCACTCTGTCTCTGGTGGATCCTCTCATCCCCCACACCTCTGGCCTGTACCCCAGTTCTTGTATGCATAAATAAATAAATCTTAAAAAAAATGAACATTTGGAAAACAAATTTTTAAATACACTGTCACTTAAAATTAATTCAAATGAAAACATTTTTAGGTATAAATCTAGCAAAATATGTATGATGTTAATAAATAGAAAAATTGGAAAAGAAAAGTACTGATGATCATAAATTTTAAAATGAAGAGACATATTATGTTTATATTTTGGGAAATGTATCATAGTTACCAGTTCTCCACAATTGATCTTTAGGATTGAGAAATTCCTATTAAAATTCTAGCAAGATTTTTATATATCAACAAATGTATTATAAATTTGTATGGAAAGTAAAAAGTACAAGAATATCTAGAACATTTGGTAAAAAGAATAGAGTGTGAGAAGAAATACTTTAATTTTAGAACTTACTATGAGTGTGTATATGTGTGTGTGTATTAAAGATAATGAGAGATTAAAAAGAGTTAGACCCATAGGTCAAAAGAAGAGTGGAAAAGCCAGAAAAGACCCACACAAGAATGCACAACTGTATTTTGGCAAGATTACAAAGACAATTAAAAGAAAATGGGTGAGGACCTCTCCGGTGGAGCAGCAGGTTGAGCGCCATACTGTGAAGCTGTCCACAGCCTCTGCAGCACAGGTTCGATTCCTGGCTGGCCAGGCAGAATAACCACAAGGCACAGCAGACCTTTCCTGCCTCGCCCGCTGCTCCCCTCAACAATTTCTTTGGTCTGTCTGCCTGTTTGGCTCCCCACTCTGTCTCTGTTGAATTCTCCCACCCTCCCATGCCTCCGAATGTACCCCAGTTCTTGTATAAATAAATAATTTTTTTTAAAAAAGAAAATGGGTGATTTTTCACAAATATTTAGTATGGTATCGACGAACAATTTGCAGGGAAAATATTGATAACCACTTCATTAAAATTTAAACTATAATCTCCATGGAAGACTCTGTTTAGAGTATGGAAAATCAAGATCCAAGGGGAGAAAATATTTGCAAACCACTTTATCACCAGAAGATAAGTATCTCAAAGACACACATATACATATATATGAATCTTATAAATTTAACATTAGAAAAGCAAATTAAATTTGCAAATTGATAAAAATAGCTTATATTTCAAAAAGGATATATTGATATACTGATGGCACATATTATATGAAAATAGGTTTAGGACCATTATGCAGTAAGAAATTAGAAATTAAAATCATAATGTATTAGTATAAGTAAATAAAAGAATGATAGTATATGTTGGGTAGGTTAAGGGTACATGAATTTCTCATAAATTTACTGATAAGATTGTACAGGTAGGAAGAACAAGCTAGTAAAAATAGATTGGTAGCATCTAATAAAACTGAAACATATTTACCTACGACCTAACATCAGCATTCCAAGGCATTTATCTCAGGGAAATGAAATCTGTTTACAAAAGGAACTGTAGAGGGAAGTTCAGGGAAATTTTAATTGTAACTACCACAAACTCTAAGTAAGCTATTTCCCTTTAACTAGTAAATGGTTAAGCAAATATTTTACTTCCCAGTAGATATTTATAATATCTCAAGAGCTTTGTTCTGATGATCATCCTTATGGGCATATTTTTCTGTGATAATATATATGTTTCTTCTGCTTTTATGCATTTGCAATGATTGCCTTGCAACAGTGCTTCTCCACGTTAACTTTCAGTCCAAAAATAAAACTCTGATTGTATTTACTGAGGGTTTTATGTAATTATATCTTGTGGGAATTTCACATTTACATTTGTAGACCGTGAATGGAAATTCAGTTAGAAACTTTGTTTCGTATTTTTTCCCCAAGATCTTCACTTGAATTTAGAGGAAATAGATACTTTTTTTTTTTCTGGCAATGTTTATATAGCAAGATGTTCTTTGTATTACCTGTGGAAATTTCACATTCCAGTAGTTTAATAGAACAGCTAATTGTTTCTAAATTGGCAAATTTCTTCCTATATACTGTAGTTTTGATGAACAGGTACAGAAAATTGTAACACATATGAGTTTTTTTTTTAAAGTTGAACAGATGCTAAGATTACAAAACTTGCTAATGGTAAAATATTTGGGCAAACATGAATTATGCAAATAGAGTCTAAAACAAAGACTGTTAGAAAGCTGGAAAGATTATGCATGCCAAAATGTTTAAATTTGCTGAGGGAGTAGATATTAACAGTCCTCACCAAAAGAAAAATAATTTTGTAACTACATATGGAGAGTGTTGTTAGCTAGATTTATTATGGTGATCATTTCACAACATATACAAATATTGAATCATTATGTATTTACACCTGAAGCTAATATAAAGCTATGTATCAATTATACCTCAAAAAATAAATGAAAATATAAGATAACCTTTCATCTATTCCCAGAAGTCTTTGTATATACAATATTTCTGAGAATGCCTTAAACACACATAACAAGACTAAGTAATATAAGGAATCAGGAGCAGCACAAGCTGATAAAGGTGGGATTGAGTTACATAAAGTGAAAAGGAAATTATATTTATGTATCTACTTGGAGATGGAAAGAGCATTTTATTTTTTGCTATTACTGTGATGTTAATGACATTTTGATATATCCACAATATTCACAATGTAGTACATAATAAATAGTGACAGAATAAAGTTTAACTCAGGATAATAATCCAGCAGAAGAAAGCAATGCTCTCTGCTCTAAAATAGTTCTCAGTACTCACTGCTCACAATTGTGCAGAGTAAGTACTTGGGGTCTGCCTTTTCTCATTGTATTTTTATATAAAACCAGATTTCACCACTACCTGGAAATCTTTTTAAGTCTCCCACAGAGGTGCATTTTCTATCCCCCACACTAGATACTTCACTTATTTTCCAATCCCATTAAATGCCAACTAATCCTCTCACTCTCAGACTTTTTTTTTCCCTCAGAAAGAAAACGAAATTTATTAGGAAGGAAATGGACAAAATTCCCCAAAAAGAAAAAAAAAAAAAGATAAAGAAGGAAATGTAAAAAAAAGAAGAACATATAAATGCATAAAGGATTCTAGCACAACCAAACTGAATTTCCCTTATATGACCCAATTCTGTCTTCTTCTGTGCTCCCAGAAGTTTCTTTAACCTGCCATTCTCATCTTTAACAAATTCCTCATATCTAGATTTTTCCATAAGTATTTAAAAATATACAAGTTTTTCCTGTGTTAAATCTGTAAATACTGTACCTCCCTAGAAAACTACTCTCCCCCTCTAGCACAAATGAGTAAGCTGTCATAACTCCCTCCCTCATTTTTATAGCCACTCTGCTGTATGTTTATTATGTTTATTATGCTGGGCAGGTTTAATATTCTTCCTTTTTTTAAGGTAAAAACAGCACCACACACACACACACACACACACACACTTTCTCTTATATCTATGGCCACATGTGCAAACAAAATTTTAAAAATACTTTTCCTTTCCCAAATTTCCATTTGTATTTCTTAAATGTCTCTCCTAAGTCCTCATCTGTCCCAATACTACACATTTTTCTGAGGTCCTCTCATTATTATTCAACTAAAGTTTAATTCTTTTACTAAATTCTTCAAAAGTACCTAATTTCTTCTGCACTTCAGAATGAAATATTCAATAATATATTAGACATGACTCCTTGATATTAGGCTTAACATGTTCAAAACTGAAATCTGTAGCTTTTCTCCACATGGCCATTCTACTATGCCTCCTACCTCACTGAAGGATGCCTATCAAAACAGAGGAATATAAAACAAAGGCATGGCATCATTCAGGATCTTCCCAACCTCTCCCCTTATATTATCACTGATAGAATATTATATAATTATCCAAAGTAACTGGTTTAGAAAAAATATAAACAAATAATGTTTGATCACTATAAAGTTCTATCTTTTCCAGTTTTCTTCTATAATTTAAATTAATTCCTTAGTTATTATTATAATTTTCAATTACCTCATTTTGTCTAAAGTGAAAGTAACTTTCATTAGCCTTTTGTGGGATAAGTATCATAAAGACAATGACACCACAAAGAAAGAGAACTTTAAACCCATTTCCCTGATGAACATAGTTTCAAAACTCTTAGCAAAATTAATTCAACAGTACATTAAAAATATCAAACACCATGACCAGGGACTCCAGAAGAGTTCAGCATCCAAAATCAATTAATGTAATTCACCATATCAACAAAAGAAAAAGTCATATGATCATATCCATAGATGCCAAGAAAGCATTTGATAAGAGTCAATATCTATTTATGATAAAGACTCAAAAAAATGGTGCTAGATGGAACATATCACAACATATAAAGGTCATATGACAAACTCAGTAATGTAAAGCTAATATTACTCTCAATGGTGAAAAATGAAATGTTTTTTCTCCTAATACTATACTAGATAGTATTGTAAATCCTAATTAGAGCAATTAGGCAAGAAAAGGTATAGATTTAATATAAATTTGGAAAGAAGAAGTAAAACTATCATTATTTGCAGATGACATGTCACCATGTGTAGAAAACCCTTAAAAAGTCCACCAAAAATCTAATTGAAACAAATTATCAGTTCAGCAAAGGGGCAGGTTACAATATACTAAATCTGTTGCAGTCCTATAAGGAAACAATGAGGTAGAAGAGGAAGAATACCAAGAAAATGATTCTACTTGCAACTGCATCAAAAAGAATTATATACCTACAAGTAAACTTAACAAAGGAGGTAAAGGACCTATCTCATGAAAACTATATGACATTGTTAAAAAAGACAAAAAGAAATATTAAGATATTCCCCACTTATGGGCTGGAAAAATTGACATTGCTAAAATCACCATCTTACCCAAAGCAATACACTGGTTCAACATAAACACTAAAGAAGTTTCATGGCATTCTTCAAAGAAATAGAATAAACATTACTGAAATTCATGTGGAACCACAAAAGACTCCAAATAACCAGAGCAATCTTGATTAAGAAAAAGAGAAAGAAAAATGGTATTATCACACTGCTATGTTTCAAGCTATACTACAAAGCTATGATAGTCAAAATAGTATGGTACTGGAATAAAAACATGTACACAACATAGTGGAATAGAACTGGGAGCCCAGAAATAAAACCATACTCTATGGACAGGAGTCCATACAACAAAAGAGTCCAAAGTATACACTGGACAAGGGTAAGTCTCTATAATTAATGGTATTGGGAAAAGTGAATAGCCACATGCAAAACAATGAAATTAGATAATGGCCAAACCAGGCATCATAGACAAAATGTTAACTCAAAATGGATAAAATCATTGGATATAAGACGTGAAACCATAAATACATAGAAAAAAACTTAGGGAAAACACTCTGCAATATAGGCTTCACTGATGACTTTGTGGATTCAGCTCCAACAGCAAGAGAAATAAAAGGAAATATAAACAATTGGGACTACATCAAACTAAAAAGCATATTCACATTAAAAATAATTATACTTAAAAAAGACTGTACTGAATAGGAGAAAATATTTGCACATCCTACATATGACATGTGGTTAATATCCAAAACCTACAAAGAACTCATACAACTCGACAGAATGAAAAGAAATAATTTCATTAAAAAATGGGCTAAAGAGCTAAACAAACATTTCTCCAAAGAAGGCATACAGATGGTCAACAGGCCACATGAAAAGTACTCATTGTCACTAACCCTCAGGGAAATACAAATCAAAACTACAATGAGACAAGCATCTCACACCAGAGAAAATGTTCCACATCAAAATTATCAGAAACAAGTATTGGTGAAGGTATAGTGGGAATATGCATTGTTGGTGGAAATGTAGACTCGTCAAGCCCCTATGGAAAACAGTATGGAGGTGTCTCAAAATGTTAAAAATAAATCTACCATATGACCCAGCACTTCTACTCCTACGTATCTACCTGAAAAATGCAAAACACTAACATGAAGGTATGTATATACTCTCATATTCGTTGCAGCACTATTTACAATCATTCTGTGGAAACAACCTAAGTGCCCAAAGACAGATGAGTAGTTAGGAAGACGTGGGATATATACACAATTAAATACTACTCAGCTATCAATATAGATAAATTATTGTCATTTGACACAACATAATGTGAATTGGAGGGCATTATAGTCAGCAAAATAAGCTAGAAAGAGAAAGACAAGTACATGATGGTATAACTTATATGTGGACTGCAGAGAAACAAAACATAGGGTCAGATAAAGCCAAATCCCAGAAATCGGACTGATAATTAAGACTATCAGAAGGAGAGGGGAAGGAGAGAGACTAAAATGGGAAGGGAGCACAATCATCTGTAGTAGAGGACAATGGGTATCTGTTGGTAGGTGTGGTATAGTAACAACACATAAAGGGGAAAATCCTATACCTCTAAATCATATACAAATTTGTAAATCAATGTTACCTTAATAACAATGAATAAATAATAAAAAGGATTCAAAACTATAATTTTCCATTGCTGCTAATTCAATATGAATGAATATTTGCGTGCATACACAAACACACAGGCAAAAACAGTCACATGTAAATTTTATATTTAAGGTTTTTATATTATAAAAGTAACAGTAAAAACCAGAGCATTTCCTTCAAAAACTTGGTTCAGATATACCTTTATGACAATTTTAAGTTATTTTAGTTCATATATTAAATAGCAATAACATACATTACAGAATGAAAATATAAGATTTACTAATGTTTAAATCATGCATCTGTATTTATATATGAATCTATATATTTAGTAAATTATAGCAGGTATGTATTTATAAATAGCATACGTGGCTGTGTTAATTAGAAGACTTTCTCCCAGCTTATGTACAGGAGACACCCTCTGCCAGACATTTCTGACAACTGCATATTCCCCATGTAGAGAAAGCAATCTACTTGGAAAGAAGGCATAATAGTTGATTTGTTCTATAACTGTGACAGTATAAACACCTTTTAATAATGCTATGTGTTTATTTGTAGTGACTTAAGTAATCTTCAATAATCTTATTTCTTATGCTATAGCTATTTCAATCTTTCCATTTTTCAACTAACATTTTACAAATATTTAAAAATATACAACCTAAAGAGATGCATTTCAAACTCAAACAGCACTCGTTGTTCTGCTTTTATGGAGGACAGTCTCTTTATTTACACTATTTCATCAAGTCTTTATAATACATACAATGATAATACTTCTCATATTAGATACAACCCTACCGCCCTGAAATTTTAACACCAACTGAAATCTGTGAGTGCTCTCTGCTGAGCTGTTGTGTGTTTAAGTGGCTTTATGATTGAAAGAGGGATTTCCTATGCTAACCGCAATACAAAAATACTCACTCCACTCCTGAATGTTTTTTTCTAGATATTTTGCTTTTGCAACAAATAGTTCTACTGCAAATGAATTGGCTAGCCCTGCAAATGAATTAGCTAGCCTGGGGCTATTTTAATTCCTAATACCAGCCCTGCATGGGTAAGTTAAGTATTATGGGGTCCTGGTGTCTTCTTCTAATTGCTCTGCTAGAATTAATTATGATAATCTCACGACATGTGAAAATCCACATACATGAAATGACATCCACATCATTCCTTCTCTCTCTTCAATCTCTCTTTCTCTCCTTACCCACCTCCTTTCCTTCCTGCCTCCTTCCCTCCCTTTGTTGTTTGAATGTAAGATTTGTTTATAATGAATTAGGTTAGAAAAGAAAATCATGTCTACTTTAAATAAACTTCGTAAGTGCTCAAAAGTACATGTAATTGAGTTCAAATTGTTTTTGGTTTAGAAAAGTAAACCCTGGTGCAGAGGCAGGTTGATAAATACTATAATAAAATTTAAGTCGGCGCTTAGTTGAAAATGGAACATACTCCATAAACTTCGAGTTTATGAACAACAGAGGCATAATAAACCATATTCCAGATTTCTGGTCAACTAAAATTTCAATGACATCTAGTAGGTGGAAAAGAAATTAAATAGTCTCTACAAATCTTACTGACTTCAAATGAGAGAAACTACCTCATTTATAAAAATGCTGGGAAGTTGATAATGATGATGATAAGCAAAATGGATAATAGTGTCTGGGATTTTGGAGGCCTTCCACCTACTCTTTTTGCATGTGTAAAGAGAAAAGCGAGCATCTGGCATACCAGATGGTTTATATTTGTGGCGCCCAAGGAAAAAAAGAGACTATAGAAGACAGAAAGACATGTTCCTACTGATACTAATAGTTTAGTATTCAAATTATGCTACAAGCATCTTTTCTCTATAGGAGATTAATGTTACCATGCATCAAAAAGAAATTTTTAAAATGAACTCTCAAGGAAAGAAGCGGGCTGAATTTAAATGTGTTTTTCTTTGTAGAAAATTCAATCCCCTAATCATCTAAGGAATTTTAACAGTTCTAACACAGAAAAATTTTTCCAACTTCTGTCCAATCATAGCTCAGGAAAAGGAACTTCTCTTTATCTTCACTTTGTATGTGTTTCTTCCTGACTCAAAAAATGACAGGTCAAATACCCATTAATTCTCATTTTAATGTCTGTCTAAAGAAGTAAGGTTATCACAAAATATACAGGCTACTATGTATTCCAGAATGTATTTGTTCAGAGAATCTCCTAATTAATTCTTGAAATTTAGTACTTTTTAAAGAGCATAGGCCTTCCCTAACGATTTTCTCAAAGATATAATTAATTACCAACCACTTATGCATTTCAAAAAACTCATGATCAAGCCTACAAATGGAGTCTAAGATTCTTTTAAAAAATTGATGAAAATTAATTGATAAAATTTGTTGAAGTAATGTGATGTTTCAATCAGAATAATCCACACTTTGCATTAAACATCAATATCAGACCATTGTGTGATTATTTGGGTAAGGTAATAAGGATATGTCATCATGAGTGATTGGTGAATTAAACAAGATCAATGTCTATAGTGAATCATACCAGGATAAAAGACATGTAGAAAATAAAGTACCAAGGTAATCTTGGCTAGATAATCTGGCATAGAAAAGTCAAAAGTAGTTTTGAATTTGGGCATTAAGCTTTCCTTAGTTACATGCAGACAAATCATGATTGAGATGAGTTGGCCTTGCAGAGCCCCTAATGGAGTAGTAATTCTGCATTACTACAATAAATTGTCCTTTCCCTCCATTCTCTAAAGTCTTGAAAATATTTTAAACTCCCTCTCTGCTGTGTTGTGAAAAATTAAGAAGTGATTTCTCCATCTGAGACTAAGTTAACCACCTTCTTCTTCTTCGTCTTTTTTTTATCTTAATGCATTTGCTGTGATTTATGTCTTTTTTCTCAACTATTTTCTTCAGATGAGTTACTTGCGTCACATAGTCTCATTTTTTTTTTGATGGTCCCAGATATATCTTTCATTTACCCTGATAGAAAAATATTTTGTCTAGATTCTGGGGTTGCAGCTGTTTTAATAACTATAGATTTCACTATGTTGTCATCTTTTCAGAATTGAAGATAAGAGGTATATAATCATATCTGCTTTTTTTTGTTTGTTTGTTTGTTTTGTTTTCCATTGTGTAAAACCTTTTCTTCTAGCATAAGGCTATAAGATTTTTTTCTTAGAATTAATTTTAACCAGGGGCTCCCTGGTGGCACAGGCAGTTGAGCACCACACTGTGAAGCTGTCCTCAGCCTCTGCAGCGCAGGTTCGATCCCCACCAGCCGGCGGGCATCCCACATGACGAAGCAGACATCTCCTGTCTCACCTGCTGCTTCCCTCAGGAGTGTATTTTGTCAGTCTGCCTGTTCTGCTTCACACTCTGTCTCTGTTGAATCCTCTCACCCTCCCACACATCGGGCCTGTACCCTGGTTCTTGCATAAATAAATAAATCTTAAAAAAAAAAAAAAGAATTAGGGCCTCCCCTGGTGGCACAGAGGTTGAGTGCTGGGCTGTAAAGCTGCCTGCAGTCTCTGCAGCACCTGTTCGATCCCCGGCCGCCAGCGAGAGTTCCACTTGGAGTGACATGGAGCGACATGGCGCCACATGGCGCCACATGGCGCGACAGACCTCTCCTGCCGTGCCCGCTGCTCCCCTTAGCAGTGTATTTCGTCATTCTGCCTGTTCTGTTCCTGCTCTGGCTCTGGTGAAATCTCTCACCTCCCTCGCTTCTGACTATACCAGTGCTTGTATAAATAAATAAATCTTTAAAAAAAATAATTTTAACCAGATAATGAATAAACAAATATTTATTCTTAAAATTATAGCTATGACTGCATAAACTATTTAATTCCTCAAATGCTGGTTTATCCTTTACTCAGAAATATTTCTTTCCAGTATATTTCAAAATCTATTCCTCAGCTTTAGTTTTTTTCTTTTGAAAAACTATCTCAAGTGAGATCACTTGAATATAATGATCCCACTTTATCTCTTTTCTTGTGACTCCTTTTATCATCCTTTTCTCTGTTTTTTTTTTTTAGATTATTTTGAAAATTTCTATTTCAAATCATTGATTTCATGTACATGTTTCTTCTTGGCTAAATTATTAATTTTATTTTAATTTGAACATGTGTTGTCTTACTGCCCTATTCTCTTGCACATATCTTTACATGTGATATCTATATGTACTCAAAATCAGTGTAATAGAATTATATTAAAATTAAAATATTTCAAAACCCATTTTATCTCTCCAGTCACTCTTCCTTCCTCTTAATTTATTTGAGCTTACACATCTTGATAGGGCACTATTTAGACTGGGACTATAGCAGGTGAAAGAAGAAAAAAAGGATTTCTGTTCTAGTGAAAGGCTGCAGGGTAAATACAGGCTATTTGGCTCCTATAAAAGCTTCTTTTGTGTAGGAGAAAAACCACAACCAAAACCATTAGATCAAGCTTTCTAACAATGTTGCAGTTTGGAAAAGGTCAAAATGCGTGTTTATTGGATAGACTGGAGCTGGCCAAATTTTGATTTTGGTTTGAAAACAGTGCAGTGTACACTTTATTGAAGGTATGGGAAGACTAAGAGGTTATTCATTGTGGTACAGGATCCAGAAACAGTATGCAAGTTTCACAATGTTGCTAAGGATCAATTTGCACTCCTAAGAAGGGAAATGGGGTATACTGGAGGCTAATGTCTCTTGTGCACGAGTAGAAATATATCATTTCTTGAACATCGTTGATACCTGTATGTATCCCTACATAATTGTAGCTGTAGAGCAAGGGAAGATTCAGGCCACTTTCAGCACCATTGTGATCTTCTGGACATCAAAGAGACCTACTTAATTTTCCTCTGAGTGACTACAGATCCCAAATACTAACTTTTCCAGCGAGTCAGTTTCTTGCTTCTGAGTTGGAAAACTCTTCTCCAGGGAATTATCCTTCCCTCATTGGGGAACCCCTATTGGTTCTCTTTATGGAAGTCTCAGTAGAAATCTGTACAGATCGATTCATCCTTCTGGATTAAAATCGGCAAGTGTTTTCAAAATGTGATGGGAAAGAAAGTCTCACTTTCAGTTCATCTGCTCCTAGGTTTCACAATCTTTTGTTTTTGCTATTTATCTGATAAAATGTTTGACATTTGCATATAAAGGTTTCCTTATTGTTATAATAATTTAAAAGAATTAGAAATACATTAAGTTTGTATCATATATGCTAATGTTTACAACTTGATAATTAAGAAATTAGTAGTGAAAACATACTAACTATTTTGAGCTAAGGGGAAAATGTGGTTATGTCATGAATCATATATTTCATTAAAAATTCTATAAGTTCCTTTGCCTTATGAAAACATATCTGAATTAATTTTAATGAAGAGCATTATTTAAAAATTAAAGGTAGAGATATTGGCAATAGTATCAAAGTTCTTCATGTTTGTTTTAAAGATTTATTTATTTATCCATCAAGAGCTGGGGTGTAGGCCAGAGGTGTGGGGTGTGAGAGGATTCATCGGAGACAGAGTGGGGAGCAGAACAGGCGGATCTACTGAAATACACTGCTGAGGGGAGCAGCTGGCGAAACAGGAGAGGTCTGCTGCACCATGCAGGTTAGCTCCCTGGCCTGCCGGGGATTGCACTCATGCTGCAGTCGCTGCTAAAGCTTCATAGTGGTGAGACTTAACCCCTTGCACCATGAGAGAGGCCCCAAAGTTCTTAATGTTAACAGTCAAATGTAATTAATGAAGAGATGAAAGATGTATATGAGTAACAAGGTAAAATTAACTAAATCCATCTATTCATTTATACTAAATACAGTTAGGATATATTTTCTGACACTTTTTATTTTCTCACATTAATGAGAAGTTTTTAATGAAATTCAATGCTTCTAACATAATGTATCTATTCTTCTATAATAGATGTTCAAAAGCTTTTAAAATAAATATAAAATAAATTTTTTAGAAGTGCAAACACACTATTTTACCTGGACAAAAAAAGAGATAAATATTTACTAGACTTTAAGTGGTTACACTGAATCATGTTTAAGAGTTCCAGCAAATTGCAAAGTTTTGTCCTTCAGTTGACAATGAATTATTAATTTTATATTGTCACTAAATACACTGATATTATGGAGTAATGCAACATTGTAGTGAATACTTCTCCTAGTAATTTTTCAATTATCTGTATGGCATCTTATTATTTTATTTATGTTTATGGATTTTAATAGTGTTCAATCAATAAGTTACTCTTGTTTAGATAGTTTAATAATAACATATTTCACTGTCCTACATTAAATCTGACGATATTTCTGAGTATTACATGTAATGACCTTAAATGTCAGAATAAGTAGGTCAGTACACATTCACTGTAAATTGGAATGTGAATGCTTGCCAGTTAATTCTTGGTTATTTGTTTCTTGTATTTTTATCTATTTCAGATAATAAAATGTTGGGGTAGACAGTAGTAATTCTTGTGTTATATGTTTTTGTTTCCCCAACCATACCTGTTTCCTAGAAATAGTACAAACTTTTGTGGTAGGATGGATAATGGTACCTAAAGATGCGTAAGTCCTAATATACAGACCTTATAGAAGGTACTTTGTAGATAAAGACTGCATTGTGGAATATTATATGGGTGGGCTCTATATGTAATCACAAGTGTCTTTAAAATAGAGAAACAGGGATCAATTTGAACATAGTAGAATACAAGGCCACATGACAGAAACAGAGCACAGTCAAAAGACATAATGCTGAATTGCTATTTTTGAGGATGAAGGAATAACCACAAGCCAGGGGATACCAATGGACACTATAGGCTGGAGCAGGGGAAAAGATTCTGTCCTAATGACTCTGGACAGAGAGCAGTGCTATTATTACCTAGATACTGTTTCAATGAAAATGAATTTTGACTTTTGGGTTCTAGAATAGTAGAGAATAGTTTGTGTCATTTAAAACCATCAAGTTTTTGGTATTTTTATTATAGTAGCAATATAAAACTATCAACATAGGTTACCAGAAATAATGATAGGAAGTAATAAATTACATTATCTTCCTAAATAATGCATACTACCTATTCCCAGCTGAATAACTCCATGGTAATGCCCTACAGATCCAAGAAGCCCAACAGTCTCTATTCATCCCACCTGTAGCCTCTTTTGTTCAGACTGGTGGTATTTCTGTTCCTGTAACCCATAACCTCTACATTATGTGAGTTCAGCTACATCCTTGGTTTATCTTTAACACATTTAATCACTTTTTGCAATGTGGATGGGCTTCTGATTTTCCAAATCTTTACTTTCTGCTTAACAATTTCTTTTTCAATTAATCTATCTCCTTTCATAATGTACCACAAGCAGTCAGGAAGAATTAAGCCATTCCTTTAACACTAGAAATTAGAGTTGCTTACAAATATTCATAGCTGAATGCATAATTTAATCACTTGCAAGTTCTATGACTCACAAAGCACTTGAATAAAATTCAGTCAAAATTTTCACACATTTTAAAAATGATTGTCTTTCCTGTTGTTTCTTATAGAATGTTCCTCATTTCCATCTTAGATTAATCTCTAATATCCTTTAATGTACTATGTCTACCTTCTGCCCATAATTGTGTATGTATTCTTTATAAAGATGGAAGTTTTCTTCCAACCCTTCTTTTGGAGTGATCATCAGAACTGCCTTTAGCTTCCTTATGTCTACAAAGCATCCCTTACAACAATCCAAGCTTTTTCTAGCATACACCTCAAAATTCCTCAAGTCTCTACCCAATATCCAATTCCAAAATTTTCCCTCTATTTTAAGTATTTGTTAAAGCACTCCCCACCTGTGAGTACCAAAATCTGTCTCAGCCAACTCAAGCTACAAAAAAAAAAAAAATACAATATACTGGGTGACTGAAACAAGAAATTTCTTCTCACTGTTTCAGAGATTGAAAAATTAATATAAAGGTTCTGGCAGGATTCAGTTTCTGCTTGCAGATGGTCTTTCTCCTTCTGTCCACTTATGGAAAAGAGAGTGTTTCTTTGTCTCATCCTCTTACTATAAGAACACTAGCTTTATTGGGTTATTTTTCCACCATTATGTCACCATTTAACCTTAACTACATAATTATAGGACCAATGTCCAATAGTCACATGAAGATCAGGACTTCAGTATATGTATTTTGGAAGAAACAATTTAATTCATATTATACTACAAAGTACTTGTCAGAGATATTGAAGGAAGACTGACCTTAGGATTTATATTAGAATTATTTATGCACAGTTGAATATTAAAACTATTTATGCACAGTTAAAGGGTTTATTTTTCCAGTTAGTTCTAGATAATTTTATGTGTAGCTATGGGTCAAACACTGAATAAACTTCCAATCCAGGCATTGCTCTATGAAAAGATTTCTATGTAATAAAGATTACATACAAGATTACAAAAGATTCTTTATTACATTAATAAAGACTACTACATGAAGTTAAGAGATAAGATTTGCATACATTTTGTCATAAACTCTTTGTGATCAGTAAAGATTTATCATAAAGATTATCATTTTAAAGTATCTTTAAAATGTTAAAAATATAATTTGGAAATTTTATTATTTGTTACATATATGTTATTATCTCATTAATTCAGAATTTTTTGGGCCTCCCCAATGGCACAGCGGTTGAACACTGGGTTCCAAAGCTGCCCACAGCCTCTGCAGCGCCAGTTTGATCCTGGGCCGCCGGTGAGGGTCCCACATGGAGCGCAGACCTCTCTTGCTGTGCCCGCAGCTCCCCTCAGTAGTGTACTTTGTCAGGCTGCCTGCTCTGCTCTCCCCTCTGGCTCTGGTGAATTCTCTCACCCTCCTGAGTTTCTGACTGTACCCAGTGCTTGTGTAAATAAAAAAAATAAATCTTTTTAAAAAAAATCAGAATTTTTTATGCAAAACCAAGTAACTTCTGTTTAGTCTAATCTCAGATTATACTTACAAGTGCCATATTCTCTCATTTCCAATGTTTTACACAATGCCTATCTATTGCTATTTATTCATTCCTTCAAAAACATATTTAACTGATATGGCAGAGAGTTGAATAAGTAGTCCCTGCTATTAAAGAGTACAGAACTCAAATTTGTACAGAAAAGTGAGAACAAAGGAATCTATGATTGATGACCAAATAATAAATGTTATGAAAGAGGATGAATAATACATAAAGGAAGACTTTAATTAATTCAAGAAGGACCTTAAGGAGGCATATGCTTGGGTTAACTCTTTAATACTTGTTGTTTCTTAGGGACTTTTCTATACATTGCCATGAATGCTTGAGAGGGATGGCATTTTGGTGTCTACTGGCACTAATGGAAGTGGTAGAGAATACTATAAAAGCAGGAAAAATAACAAGTGATAACAAGTCTATTAGATAGCATAGTCTACATGATTTTTCTACACTACTCAAAGTGACTTTTTCTAGCCTCATTTTCCATCTAGTCATATTTCTGGTATTGATTAATTTCCATTTGGCTAAATTCATTATTTAGTGTAACCTACCCTTAATATTGAACCATCCTGTACTGCTACACACCTTTATAGAAAGGACCAATAGAGCTAAAAATTTAACTTACTATGAAGAAACTATTTGAAAAAATGAATTGAAATTTCAACACCCTAGAGTCAAATTTGGCAAAATTTTTCAAGACATAAATTATAAGGAAATTTAAATTAAATGAGATAATAAAGGTAGGATATAATATCTGGTTCCCTGAAATACTACTAGAAGAATGTAAACAGATTAAGCAAGAAATCATGGATCGATGCTGAGCTTCTTGTAGACTTCTGACATATTGGCACTAGACATTTGACAGATGTGGAGAGTAAGGGCACCATTGAAAAGGTGACAGATCTATTCTTCCCTTTCTTATGACTGCTAATAAGCTATAAGCAAATGTAGTAGGATTTGCATACTCCCCCATTTTGATAAAGAGATTGTCAATTCTGAACAAACAGCAGGGTCTGATTAAATAGAGTTTGAACCTGAAAAAGAAATTGATTTGCAAGTATCCATTACTTTATTTTCACAAAATAAAATGATTGCTCAGGATATTTTCTTCCTTCTATGGTAGAGAAAATTCTGTCTTTCCAGTCCACTTCATGGACCTTTATAATATGCAATCATCACAATGTTTAAAGCAAGTTCACATGAGGTAAATAGATATTAGAGAAAAATTTTTTTCAGAGAGACTAAAATATTACACTGGATATAAAATATCAAAGTTATCTATATTGCTATAGACACAAACATTAATCTTAGATAAGAATGAAATACAAAATTCTTAAATTAATCAAAGTATGAAAACATATTCATAACTTTAATAAAACTTATAAATAAGTTTTATTTATAAATACAGTCAGCATTTAGGCAAGGAAGAGAAACAAAAAGACCTTTAACTTAAAGGCAGATGTAAAATAGTCTGTGTTAGATTATATGTTATAATACAGAAAACTCCAAGGACTCTACCATAAAACTAAGACCTAGTAAATAAATTCAGTTAACATATAAGATGTTAAATCATCATACAAAGCTATCATTCACTTCAACATGTTAAAATCAACCAATATGATAGAGAAACTAAGAAAGCAATCTCATTTACAATAGTGTCAAGATCAATAAAATATTTAGGAATAAATTAGAAGATATGGCAGTAGTACATAAGAAAATTATAAGACATTGGTGTAGAAAATTGAAGAAGATGTAAATCAATGAAAAGATATTCTGTGTTCATGAAATGAAAGAATTGATATTGTTAAAATGTACACATAATGCAAAGTTATTAATGAGTTAAACGCAATCCTGCCAAAATTCAAATACCATTTTTCACAGAAAGAAATGAGCAGATCATACTGGACCACAAAAGACCCCAAATAATATTAATGTGATATAGAAAAGGCAAAACTAAATTAGAGGTACAACACTTCCTTGAGTTCAAGCTATACTACAAACTATAGTATGTTAAAGACTTCACAACAGGATGATATTGATTTTAAAATAGAGATCAATAGGACTGAATAGAATGTATAAAGCATCCAATGCATATATGATCAGCTAATTTTTTACAATAGCATGAAAAACATACCACAGAAAAGGATAGTATTTTCAATAAATGGAGAAGAGGTGATAGATACAAAAGTGTAAAGTTGAACCCATTAATACCACATTCAAAAAATCAGCTTCAAGTGGAGTAAAGGCTAAAATGTAAGATCTGAAACTATAAGATCACTAGAAAGAGAGGAAAATCTTGACATTGGTGTGTCATTGATTTCTTGGATATGAAACCAAAACCATGGGCAACAAAAGCAAAAATAGACAAGTGTGACCATGTACAGCAAAGGAAACAATCAATAGAATAAAGAGTCAACCTATATAATTGGATTAAATATTTGAAGACCATATACAAGATAAAGGTTTAACACATAGAATACAAAATATTTTATATATTCAAAATACATAAAATGTCATAAAACTTAACAGTTAAAAAGCAAGTAATCCAATTAAAAAGTAGACAAAAAATTAATAGGCATCTTTATGAGGAAGACTTACAAATGGCCAGTAGGTAGATAAGAGTACAATATCATTAATCATCAGAAAAATGCAACTAAAAACCACAGGGAAGAATCACTTTCTGTTAGGTTAGTTATTATCAAAAAAGAAGAGATAAAAAGTACTGACAAGGGTTTGGAGAAAAAGAAATCTTTGTAAACTATTGGAATATAAATTGTTACAACCATTATTGAAAAGAGTATGGCGGTTCCTCAAAAAATGAAGTATAGAACAACTATATACATGAGACATTATTGACACTCTGGGTGTATATTGAAGGCAACAAAATCTACACTCCCATGTTCATTGTAACATTATTCATAAGATATGGAAACAACTTCAGTATCTGTCAAAAGATTTATCTATAAAGAAAATGTGACATAGAGACATATATATATATACATGTAGATATGCATATCCATTATCTAAAGCCATAAAATAGAAGAACATTATCCATATTTGTAACAATGAAATACACATTTGTAACAATGTGGATAAACCTGGAGGACATTTTTTTCTGAGTCACATAAGCCAGACAGAAGAAGGTAAAGACTATATGATCTCACTTGTTCTGTGAAATCTAAAAATAAAATAGAAACAAAAAAGTTGAACTTGTAGAAATAGGTGGTAACATAATGGTTGCCAGGTGCAGGGGAGTCAGGGAAATAGATAGACATGAGTTAAAAATATAAATTTTAATTTACAAGATGAGCAAGTTCTGAAGATATTGTATAGGATGGTGACTTTAGCTAAAAACACTCTATTATGTTCTTGAGTTTGTTAACAGAGTAGATCTTAAGCATTTTCAACACCAAAAATTAGGTAGCTATGTGAGGTGATAAATGTTAATTAAATTGATTGTGGTAATGAATACATTTACAATGAATACATAGATCAGATTATCCTGCTGTACAATTTAAATATAAAAATTTGATGTGTCAGTTATACTTCAATAAACCTGGGAGGGAAAATGGACATACATACAACCCATACTGCTAAAGGCTGACATATTTGAATATATATATTCATATTATAATTCAAATAATCTATCTGTAATTATGGTAATGGTGTCACAGGTGTATACATGTTTGAACTTATCCAACTGCATACATGAAATGTTAAATACAGTAAAGATGTTCAGTTTTTATATATCAATAAAGTCTCACTAAAGTTGTAAAAATGTACTACATTAG
Organism: Talpa europaea; assembly: GCF_964194135.1. NCBI lineage: Eukaryota > Metazoa > Chordata > Mammalia > Eulipotyphla > Talpidae > Talpa > Talpa europaea. The sequence continues at coordinate 47,374,116 of NC_140068.1, read as the reverse complement.
ATAGCTTCTTTATTTTGTTTCCTCTTAAAGGAAAGTGAAATCCAATAACACCAGTACAGATAGTCTATTTGGAAGATAATTGCAAGAAACAGGAGTAAGGTTGGAAATGATACAGGGAAGGAGGAGAAGCCAATGTTGAGGTTTGCAATGAAGGTTGATGTCATAGACAAAGACAATACTGCTGGGGCCTGTAAGAAGCAAAGAAAATGCCTATCAAATCTTTCTATCAAAATGACAGGAAGCTGGAAGATCCTCTTTTCAGCATTGTTTACTTAAGCTCCATATAGATGGCTGACCAGGAGGATTAATTTAGCACCAGGAGGATTAATTTAGCACATAGCACAGGCAGTACTTCAGAACAGCTTTGGCAAACTCCTTTTGGCCTTCCAGAAAGTTGTGAGGGAGAATGCATGAGGTTTATTTACAGTGTTGAGACTGCATGTTGCTTGTCTGTGTCTGCACCAAACTCTCTGCTAAGTTTGTCCACATTGAAATCAGAGATGAATTTCAAAAGATGAACCAATATATAAATTATGTGGATAAAGTACATGGAGGAAAGTGTGGGGTTTGCATATGTTTGTTTAGAATAACACTTGTTACTGAAATAAAAGTCTCAATGATAGTTAAAGAGCTTGTTAGTTAATCAAAATAAAGAACTGAACTTAAAGCAGTTCAAAAGACTTTATTACTCTGTGAGAACTGTACCAACAATCACAAGTTTGATTTGAATTTATATAGGTAGGAGCAGTGGGTCATTGACAACAAATATGTTATTATTCTTGACAGGGAGCTTCTGGTTTTCTTCTATAGATTTAGCCCTTTTGAATTCCTAAATTATCTTGACCTAAAGAATTGCTGATGTTATCTATGTGCAGAAGAGAACAAATTTAATCACTTTCCTGATATCCACAGAATGCACCCTGGAGTTGCAAAGGTTGGGTACCAATTGTTTAAGTTTTCTTTAGCTGGTTCGTTGGACATCAGAGGGGGCATAAAAGGTTGGTTAACCCACAAGCCCTGGGCTTTTGCATGGTGCTTTACAGAACTAGACAGACCTTGTTCTGACTTTAAACCTATATGGTTGGCTTTACTCTCTTGCCTGCTAGACCAGGGAGGGTATTCCCATTATATTCACACATTTTAGAAATTTGGCCTGGAAGGGCCCTAGAAAGGTCAGAAATTCATGATAGAAGAAGGGCTAAAACTGGGGAAGTACAAAAGAATCATGTATTTCAGAATTGTGTGTAAAATTATACTAACTGAGTTTTAAAATGATGCATCATAAAGAAAATCAAAAGTATGACAGAGGTTCTAAGAAAAACACTTTTCATTATTTTTAGTTTGTTATTATTGCCCTTACTTGATGTTATTATCTTCAGACTTGCTGCATCTGTCCTTTTGAACTTGACTCTTTACATTTGAAAATCTGATTGAATTACTTAATTGTTTCCTTCTGTATTCCAGTAATTGCTATCTTTATTCATTCCTTTGGGGCTAGTAAGGGCATAGCTCTAAAGTACTTAGTTTATTATGCTTTGTGGTTTTACTACATCTTGTTACTTCCTTGTCAAATGGAAGTTTTTTCAACACTCCTGGAATAGAGTTTGTACACTGTTTGCTGCTAGCAGGCTGATATAATAATCACATGTTATTAAAAAAAATAGATGCTTCCTCTTATCAAAGGAAATTAACCCAAAGTTCAATATCTTATTGTGTCTAGCTGTAATACAGAATTTCTGTACTAAATGTCGGTTGTCTCTTCCTGATTTATTAATATATTGTATTGTTATATGGTAATCTATCAAATTATTCACAAATATCAATATACTTTCTAAAACTAAAAGGGAAATAGGAAAGATTTTTTTAAAAAAGAAACATTACTTAAAAAATATATTTTGAAAGCTGACTCGTTATATTTGAAACTCTGATTGAATTCCTTAATTGTTTCTATCTATATTCCAGAATTCAACAATCAATACTTATAGGTAATTATGTACCTAAAGCCCTAATTTCCATAATCATTCATAAGGTCAGAACTGATAGATAGCTCTACATCTTTTTCTAATCATTGCACTTTCCCTTGCTCCTCAGCCAGCTCTGCCCCATTTGATTTTTCACCTGATGAATACTCTGTACTTTATTTCTTGAGATAGCTGATATCTTTGCAATCTTGCCTGCTTGAGTGTTATATGTCTTTTTCATTTACTTGATAGGATATCTTGAAATGATATATGTAATCTCGATGTAAATACATCATGGGAGGCCTGGCAAAAGCAAATCGGGGTCTCACTTAAAAAAACTATTATAAGGGTCCTGAGGAAAGAAAGAGAAATTTGGATAGGATAGAAGATAACAGTGAAGGTAGAGAAAAGTAAACAATACTGAAAAAAATTTAAATAAGGGGCAAAATCTATATTTTTAATGGATTAGTTAAAAAGAAGACAAAGAAAAAGTCAAAGATAACTTTTAGATACTAAGCTAGTATGTCTGGGTTAATGAGATGACTAAAAACTAGCCAAAGTATCTAAATGATATTTTCACTTAGTCAACTTGAAACATAATAATATAACATGAATGTTAAGGATACCATGTAAGTGCACAGCTGTATCAATATAGAGGAAGGTTGAAGACTGAAGATGAAAATTCAGAAGTCATCATTATATATATTTCATTTATACCACATAACTGACATGGATTGATAAAGAAGAAAATACAAATGAGAAAGCAAGATTGGTGCTGGAGAAATCCCTGGGAGCCCTGTACTTAGATTTTTCGTAGGGAAGAAACATTCAGAGTCTGACAAAGATTAGTCAGTGAGTTGGGAAAACAAATTACCTTGCAAATATGAAACCCCCAAATTGAAACATGTTGGTTACCAGAAAGCAAGGGGGAGGGAATGGGACAAATGGATAAAGGGGTCAACTGATAATAGGGAATGACACTAAAATGTTGGTAGTAGGGGCAGTGTAGCATATACACATTCAAGATGCAAAGCTGTACTCCTGAAACATGTATAGTGTTACAAGGTCAGTAAAACATACAGAACCAGAAAAGAGAAATGAACCATATGGAAAGATTCTGAGAGATAAAGCTGAGGTTAAAATTTTGATGAATGGTTTTGGTAAGAGCTGACTGAGAAGAAGCTTGCTAAAAGTCATTCAATTTAGAGGGATTACACTGATGGATTGCCATAGGTATAAAGGCAATGTGGGTGACGGCACATAAGGTGGATTTTTTTTTAATTGAAGCACCATTGGTTTACATTTTTGTTAGTGTTTTGAAAGTAGAGGATTTCCCCTCTCAGGTATCATCACTGTAGCTCACCCATCATCAAAGCACCAATAGTCTTCGTAAAGTTGGATTTATTAAGAAGCTAATGAAGCTTCTGTTAGAGTTCCTCTCATGGGTGGCTTCTGCCCATACTAGTTATCTTTAAGAACTTTCACAAAGAGAAGAAATCCATTTATTTTAGCTTTTATGTAACATAATACTAATCAAATTGGTACAGCTACAGCTACAGTCATAGGTAAGCACTAGGTTTGTTTACTTCCTTCATTCCTTTCCCAGTAAAGCTTTGAACATGTATTTTCATGTAGATTGACATTTGTTTAATTATATCTACTCAAATAATATAGCATTATTCCCATTTTTGGCACTGTAAGTTGCAGTACCACTGTGTATTTAATGCATTCTTTTCAATAATAATAACAGTTGGCCCTGAAAGCCTGCTTAATGACCTATAACTCCTTCAGAGAAAAACTGCAAATGTTGAATTCAAAACTGCTAAGCTGTTTTTCAAATCACATATGACATTTTAAAATGCTATTGTGTTTTATGAATGAACCTATTTAAATAAATTAACCTCCAATCCTAGGCAAAATGTATCTGATATGTAAAATATATTCAATTATACTGCAGGAAACAAATTTAACACAAATAATTCAGCTCACACATCTTAAAATAAGTGTAACAATGCCAATATAGTGTGTTATATCTGCCCAGAAAAATCTCAAACTGTTGCATCATCAATGGCTTCAAATTCTCTAACACTAGTGATATATTATGTGATATATACATTTTAATAAAATCTACTGAGATTTTGACAGGTTCATTAAGTTCTTGACTAAATTAATATATAGGAAAAGTAAGAGAAAGGAAAGGATGCAGGTAAAGTAGCAAACAGAATAGCCTGTAGCTATTCTGAGACTCATTTAAACTTCACTTTAAAAATTTCAAGCAATCTCAAAACAAAAAGCTTAAGAGAATTGAAACAAAATCAAGCACATTTTATATTTGGAGATTATGCATTAATGTTTACATGATATTACCTGCACATATCTATATCATGTCAGAGTAACATGCACAGTCTAATTGATGATTAGAATAATAAGAATGTATCTAGTCCATGACTCCTTACCTGACTTTACGATTCAGGCTAGATCCAGTGTCTTTAAGTTATATTGTAGAAATAATAGGATATTTTAATATGTTTAGAAGTCTAACCATGTTCTGTGATATTCCCTTTCAGAGAAGTTGTGTAGATACCTGGTTTTTTCTTTCCTTCTACTTTGTTTTTTGACATAGCCATGACTCTGATAATAGACTTAGAAACTTCACACTTTGTTTCAAATAATGGTTTTTCCCTGTGGATCAAAGGACTCTTGCTAATGTTTTTTTTTTTTTTTCCCTAACAATAGTTCGAAATGGCTATGGACTTCTGAGCATCCCCATTAACATTTATTTCATCATTCTCTGTGTGGACTAAGACTTAATACTGAAAATCAATAGCTTTGCATATCTCAGAATGCATCCAAAGGTTTCCACAGCCAGGCCATGCAAGGATACCACCAAGAGCCATCTTCCATAAACTTAGAATTGTGCCAAATTCAATAAGATGTCTCTTTTTGGCTTCCATGTAAATTAATAGTTTTCTTCTCAGCCTTAGTATTCCATCTTCTGCTTTGACCAGTTTTGCAGGAGCTGTAGTAACTTTCATATTTGTAGAATCGATGGGAATCTGAATTTGAGGTTGTTTTCTTTTTCCCACTTGGGGAACTATTTAGGTCATGAGAATGCCAGATGCAAAAACACCAAGTTTGATGCATCAATTTGACCCACAACTCAAGATAGTTAAAGTTATTCTTTCTTTGGAACATAAATTAAAATAAACTCCAGTTGTTTCAATAAGCCCTGCTGAATACTTTCTGCATATCCTATAACTGGTAAATGCTTGGGATATTGTGTTTTATGCACTTCTTCCAGAAAACAAGCAGTGCTATTTTACGTTGCCAAAGGCATCTGGGTGAAGTTTAGCAATAAATTCCATATATTCAGTTATATGTAGCCAGAATGAGGAGAGCAAATTCTTAGATAGGCCAGAAGAACTTCAAGGCACTTAACTATTTTTGTACCAACATTGTTCTACAATTTCCTTTTGAGCTCAAATAAATCTCTAAAATCTCTAAGTTCTGTTTTATCCTCTAATTTTTTGAGAATCTTAGTGTTCATATTAATTGATTTCTCAACTTCCTCTGGTATCTCAGGTTTGCTGATATATTATCATTCATTCTCTCACAATTAACTTACTCAAGAATTGAAACACATTTTAACACCAATCAATAACCCATTTGTTGGACACTTACATATGTTCTTGTGTGGAGAAGGTGGTTTCAACTGAGATGATAAATTTACTGTTTCTGCTGCTGACTTGGGCATGGTATGCCTTTCTTTGAGTCTGCTTCAGATGCCAAAACAAGAGCAGTTAGACTAAAATTTTCATTTCTTCAAAACACAGGTCTCTAAATGTGTACAAAGTCATTATATTAAGGACACAGCTGGTCTCCAACTACACAGAACTCTTAAAATTCTGCAATCTGATTATTTAAATTATCTCCTTCACTTATTAATTTATCATTTCCATCTCCAAACCATCCTTTCTTAGTAACCTTTGAAGAAAAAGATTTAATTGTATTTCCAAAGGACATGTTTTAAAAATGTAAGTTTCAAAGTCCCTAAACCCTACTAAAATTTTTGTTTAGTACAACCAAAATAATTCTTCTGCATGGAGGTGAACCAGTAGATACTGGTTCATGCCACAGTCACCACTCCAGGGTGACAGGGCCTCACCCTGACTAATCACTAGCTGCCTGTCACAAACAAGCAGGATGGCAGGATTTGAAGTCCTGCCATTAGTCCTGGGTTTAGTAAACTATTGTCCTCTTGGTGATCATTAGCCTATGAGCTGCCACTTTCAGCTCAACGCAATAGCTAACCCTATCTTCTCTTCTATCCTAACATTTTATATGACTCACATAGAGGATATTGGGAAGACCTAACCTCTTCGATTTGAAAGTTTCATTAGTATTTTTTTTTAAATAGAGGCATGTTTTTATTTATTTATTTATTTATTTGTTTATTTGTTTGTTTGTTTTTGTTTATACATGCACTGGGTACAGTCAGAAGCGCGGGAGGGTGAGAGAATCCACCAGAGCCAGAGCGGGGAGCAGAGCAGGCAGAAGGACCAAAGTACATTGCTGAGGGGAGCAGCGGGCGGCAGGAGAGGTCTGCGCGCCATGTGGGACCCTCCTCCGGTGGCCGGGGAGCAGCCGGGGATCGATCCGACACCGCAGAGGCTGCGGGCTGCTTCGCAACCCAGCGCTCAACCGCTGCGCCACTGGGGAGGCCCTTCATTAGTATTTTAACACACTATGTTCAGATATTTAGAGTACTGAAATCTTGTGTTTTAGTTTCCTGTCCTGATATGAATTTTGACTATATGGGGAAGCAAGACAATTGTTTCTATAGGAAATATACTCTACTGAAATTACTAATTTAGCAAAATGTGCTTCTAATTCAACATTGTTAGATTTGTGTGTGTGTGTGTGTGTAAATTAATCATGGCAAGACTTTAGTAATGGAAATATTACTAGGCAGCTGTGACACCTTCCTACCCCCACCTCTAAGCACCGAATCAATTTATTAATCCAATTAAGGCAGATTTTGCATCATCTTCCAAAGCAAATTAATGAAAATGTTGATCATTCTCAGAGTTTGGATATGCTTCATGTATATGTAATAACTTCCTGCTGTGCTTCTCTGTAGTTCTGGACCAATATCAGCATGACATTGACTGAAAACTTTAAAACAATCTGCTCACTTCCTCATAGTATGGATGTATTCACAGTCCTCCTACTTCCCTTATAAATTCTTATCACTTGAAACTTCTTCAAACTAGACCTTAAGCTAACCCCCTCAGGCTCCGCTTTAATGCTACATTTTCCCATACCTTATTGAAACTGATTCTCCCCAAAGGTGTGGGGGAGAAAGTCTTTTTTGTCTTTGCTACCTGGGTGTGTCTTCAGTGTCTCTAAAAGAGAAGAGAATTAAAAGAAAGCCATCTCTATTTTGCACTGAGTGACCATCAATCCCAAACACCCAACATGAGATAACACACTACAACTTCCAATTTCCTCTTATTTGTAACTATTCGTCTTGTGGTTTCCATTAAATGTCTTATTTCCACTAATCAATCACCTTTATTGTTAATTTAATTAGAGAATGTATAATATTATTTCTTTTTCCTTAAGGTGTAGAAAGCTGCATGAGAACCTTGTTAGCAATCAAATATGTTAAACCTGATGATCTGAAAAATCAAAATATCTCTGAACCCATCATAAAGTTCAGATTATGAGGTTACATGAATTATAAAGCATAACAAGTTCCTTCAAAGACAGGGCACACAACTTTTCACTTTGGACACAATGAAGGAAGTAGTAACAACCACAAAAACATGTGAAAAAACAGTTTAAACATTTAATGCATTTTTAAAAGCTAAGTGTAATAAATATGGTAATTTTTAATAGTGGGGAACCCTACATACAGGAAAATTAGCACTCAGTTATAAGCTTTACCCAATAGATCTCCATCAGGTAGTTTCAAAGAAGATTGGGGGTAAGGGAGGAATATAAATGAACTTTTATCTGTATCAGAAAGAAGAGTATAGAATTTCCCTATCTTCAGGGTTCAGACAAATACATACTGTTTCTGGAGGTAAGAGTAGAAACAACAGCTGTCTCAAGCATTTGAAAAAAGAAAAAGTACTCTTTGGTCAGGTTCCCAACCCTTACAAAAGACTAGATCTGCCACTGCTGTGGAGGGGCAGGGAAATCTTTCAATACAATGAGAAGATATACCAACTATAAACATTTATGCACCTATTGACAGATGACAAAATATATGGAGTAAAACTGAGAGTGTTGCAGGTAGAAATAGACCATTCTAAAATGATAGTTGTAGACTTTTACATACTGCCTTCAATAAGGATAGAACAGCCAGGAAGGAGATAAGCAAACAGAGCACTTACAAAACACTAAACCAATAGGTCTAACAGTTATCTATAGAACACTCTACCAAAAACAACAGCATATGCATTAATCTCAAGTAAATATGGAACATTTTCTAGGATAGATCATACATTAGACCACAAATTATGTCTCAATAGATTTAAAATGAAATATATCATATAATGAATATGTATCATATAAGGAATATTCTCTGACCTCAATAAGATTAAGTTAGAAATCAATAAGTAAATTAAAAGAATTCACAAATCAGTTGAGTTAAACAACATACTCTTAAACAAACAATGGATCAAAGAAGAAATCACTTGGAAAATTAGACATTATTTGAATATGAATGAAAAAAACAGCATGCCAATGTTTAGGTAATGCAGCAAATGTGGTGATAATGGGTGAAATTTATAGTTATAAATACTTATATTAAAAAACAAGATCTCAAATCAATAACCTAACCCTTCTACTTGAGGTTTGAAAAGAAGAAACTAAAACTAAAGCTTGCAGTAGGAAGTAAATAATAAAGATTATAGCAGAGATTTCAAAATAGAGAGCAGAAAAACAATAGAGAAAACTAATGACACCAAAGGTTGGTTTGTTGAAAAAAATCAAGAAAATGCATACCCCTTTAGCTCCAAAGGAAAATGGACTATGGGTTCCTTGGTACTGGGTGTGGCAATGTAACAAAAACCTAAAGTGGGTAATCCCATACCTCTAAACATATACAAGGTTGTAAACCAATTTTACCTCAATGAACTATTTTAATTATAGTAAAATAAAGTCTTATGTATTAAAAATAAAATGTTTCAAATGAATAATTTAATATCCACATTTTGAGGAGTTTTATTCCAAGCTGATTTTAATGCAACCAGATCATAGAAGTTTGTCCAGATTGTTTTTTTCCTCTTCTCATCAGTTAAATTTTCATTCACTATGTAGTTTGTCTCACAAAGTATATAAGAAATTACTGTTTCTTTTATTCCCCTAATTCCTTCCTTTACTAGTATTATAGGAACTATTATTGGGAGAGCCTTCTTGGGAAAGGAGAGGGTCTTAAAGAGTAGCTTCTAAAATAAATTATTAGAAATAAAGATGCACCGATTTTATTTTTGTACAAATTTAACTTCAGATGCTATACCTTAATTACCAATTATCTCCAAATATACTTTTGTTTTCATCTTTTGCTATATTGCTCTGAAATATATGCAAAATTATAGTTGATTAATTACTACCTCATGTATCATTCTATATGCTGTCTTTGCTTACCTGAATTATTCCATCATAAAAGAGAATTAGTTGAATAAGTCACTTTGCCTGAAGAAATAGAATTTGTAGGGCAGTGGGAGTTCAAGATTGACACTACTAAAAAAGCAGCAAGCAAAACATTAAAGAATACTTCTTGTCAAATGTTCCTTGAAAATAAACTCTATAGGATACAGGGGAATGTAGTTAAACAAAGAGATGCTATGGGTAATTTAGCAGATTCTTTGAAGGAATGAGAAGTAGGCACCATACTTGCTTTGTCAATTGTGTGGAAGAACATTTAACTTGAACCCCTGCTGAAAATAAAACTATTTAATTACATTTGAGAAAAATAAAGAAAAAGTTCTCTTTTGAAGTTTTAGATTTACTATTTGGTTTAGAGGACTAAAATTGAGCAAAGTAGTGGGATAAAGAATAAGTAAAACATTTCTAACACATAATAATCCACTTGAAAAATATATAATTAAATAATTCGTGGGGCCTCCTTGGTGGCCTAGGGGTTAAATCTCAGCACTATTACTACCACAGAGTTCTATCCCTGGCCAAGGAGCTAACCCACATGGTGCAGCAGACCTCTCCTTTTTTGCCTGCTGCTCTCCTAAGCAGCGTATTTCAATAGATGTGCCTATTCTACTCCCTGCTCTGTCTTTGGTGAATCCTCTCACTGGGGTTACACACCAGTTCTTCTACGCAAAAATAAAATTTTTAAAAAAGAGCAGCTACAAAAACTGGGAATTTTAGTTTATCAAATCAAACAGCAACCTCTTAGTTACACCTAGGAGTATCTGAGTTCCTTTGCATGTATCATTTAATACATACAGACACAAAGTAAAAAAAAAAAAAACATGCTATGAAAGAAAAAGTATACATTGATACAAGGCTTAACAATAGAATAAACTTAATAACCAGTACCCAAAGAAATTTTAAAAATAAGAATCACTTAATATAAACTACAAAATGTTTAATAGGTAACATTACTGTCAAAATAAATAAGATTAAAAGATAATATTTTATAGTGGTCCTGTTATTGGTTGAGTGTCCTATTAACTATTTGACACGATAGGCAAAATAAATGAATTCTCTTTTGATATTGTTAATTTTAAACATTTCTTTCTGTACTCTTGGGGTTATTCCTATTGCTCTCAAATATAAAGAATTTGAATCAGGGTATTTAAATATATTTGGGGCAGTTATAATAAGGAATCAATTATACTTAATTTTTTAAAATAAAATGGCATTTGATTAAACTTTTATTAACACACAACATTCAAAAAATAAAACTTCAAAACATATATTAATATCGATTCATCTTAAACCAAGAATTTCAGATCACATAGTACCTCAGTGAGGTCTCCATATCTCATATATGCAAAGATGAATAGATGAAAATAAAGAGAAACTAAATTTATTCCTTGGGATATTTAATGAATATGAAAGATACTTTTTAATAGCTATAAGCAGCTATTAAAGTTTATTACAAACTCCTCAAAGACATTCTACTCTTCATTAATTTACTTATGTTCCCCAAAGGTCCCTTGCATCCTAATAATAAAATGTTTTTCAAGAGCTTCACCTAAGTAGTCATATGCTTAGCAAAAGTCCATCATGGCCTTTAAATCATGACCAACATCTATCTAGTTAACAATTATATCTATATACATTTTATAAGTTCTCTTGTCTACTTAATTAAATTCTATTTGCTCATATATAAAGTTTAGCAATCAAATAAGATGTTAAGGAATATATCATGACCATATAGGCTGCTTATACAAATGCATTATTTTAGTATTGATATAGATTATTCAACATCCTTGCACAATAATGCTAAAATGAGAGTCTAAAAATAGATTAAGTTAAACATTATTGTACAGAATCACTGAAAGAAAAAGTTCAATCCACTTATGTAAGTCAAGAGGATTCACATATGATTAAGAAGAGTATTAAGCACAGTAGGTACTCATTCTTTTGGAAATTTGGAATGAATTGTAATATTTTAAGATATGTCTTTGGACAGAGTCTTAGAATAATTGTTTAACCTTGTGTTTGTTCTTTTTTTTTTTTCCAACAGAAAAATCAGACACTGATAAAATAAAACCTGTTCAATGTTGTACAGCTAGTTTGAGCCAAGGTCACATATATTAACAATGTATTATTTTATGCAGTAATTTATTGTTTGCAAAACACTTTTATGTTAAAATGCTGAGCCACTAATAATCTTGTTCAAAGTCTAGGGATATTCATTTTTAAGAAATATGTTTTAGTCAAAGAATTTATGCCTTAGTGACATTAAACAATTTGGAAAAAGTCACCTTATACATATATAAGAATGTGAGGATTGTCTAGTGCTAGCCCCACCCTGGCACCTTGAAACAAAAAAGCACATTGAATTGAATCTGCAAGTAGAGGAGCTCTTGTCAAAATAAACAAAAGGGAGAGAAGGGATGTCACAGGAGTTATAAGTGATAATACCTTTCCCAGATTTACACAAATAACTCCATGAATTATTATGATAATTAAAGTAAACCATAACAATTATTGTAAATAAGCATTTCTTATTCATTTTGCACTTCCTTTCCCACTACACAGATTGTTTTTCTATGGTCTCCTGCCTCCCATGCAGTAAGCAGTGGTCTTTTTTTTGTCGTTGTTGTTCCATATTTTTCACTAGAAGAATGATGAGTAGGGTTTGAGAATTGATGACTTAATAAGAATATGTAATTAAGAATATTGTAAAACAACATAGTTTGTGAAGGTATCTTGTACTTTTATTATGGAAGACGAGATCTCTTGTACCTACCATACAGAGACTTTAAAAAATTTTTGGCAAGGCTGGCTGTTCATTCCATGGATGTCAGTAAAGCAATCTGCTAATGCACAATGGAGCTTTATATGACTAAGACTCCAGGGTTTTAAGAATAATGCATTCTTTTTGTTTAAATTCTTATGCATGAAGAAGATAGTCTCTGAGTGCTATAGCAAGCCCTGAAGTAGCTCCTGGAGTCCTAAGCTAATCAGAGAAGATTCCAGCTGCTGACTCTACAGGGGAAGGAATACCATTTGTTTTGTGGAACAGAACCTCTCCAAACACTTACTTATTCAAATGAGGAAGCTATGATAATATGTCAATAGGAAATATCTGAAATAATGGAAAATAGCCTGTCTGAGCATCAGATATTTAATTCATGACAACATTAAAATATTTGTGGATGTAAAATCTTATTAACATAATGAAGATGGAAATTAAACACATGCAAAAAATGATATATTTATATACCAATACTCTTAACGTATAATAAGTTTTTGTAAATGTTGGAAACATTATCTTCCATAAGAAAGACATCTTAAAGGGGCCTCCCTGGTGGCACAAGGGGTTAAGTCTCAGCACTATGAAGCTATCTGCAGCCACTGCAGCACGAGTTCAATCCCAGGCCAGGGAACTAACCCATATGGCATCCTATCTCACCCACTACTCACCTCTGCAGTGTATTTCAGTAAATCTGCCTGTTCTGTTCCCTACTCTGTCTCTGGTGAATCCTCTCACACACGCACCCCACACCTCTGGTCTGTATGCCAATTATTGTATTCTTTTCAAATCAATCTTTAAAAAAAAATGATCTTAAATTAACCAAAAAACAAAAAGTCAAAATATTGTATTTTTATGACAGAATGTTATATCATTACAACTATGTTTATAAGAATGATGATATTACAGAGGATGTTAATGATAGAATAGTAAGTAAAACATAGTAAAATATATCATACACATGATATCAATCACATTTATATCCAAAAATGTAATACCTTTGTAATTATACATAAATGAGTATAGACACATGTATGTATATACAATATGAGGCAAAACACACAAAATGTTCATAAGAGTTATTTCTAGATATTGGTATATGGATTCTTTTAATTTTTCTCATAATTTGAATTTTTTGATTGAAAAATGAATTAAAAATAGAGACTAGGTTAATTTTCAAAGTTTATATAAACACATTAGTCTTTAGTCAGATAAATGCAAGCTACTAAAATACATTAAAATGCATATGACATAACTTAAATGTAGATTGTTTTCCTATGCTAGAAATAAAAAGTACTTATATTTTGTTCAATACAATAAAATAAAATGAGCAAAAGAATGATCTATGACACTGTCTTGTGACATTCTGATTGCATATTTTTATTTTGTGACAGTCTATTCCATGTTACACAACTAGACATCAGGGTCAGTAATTAGGAATTACTAGCTAGTAACAGAAAGGTTTTTTAAGCACTGCTATTTTATCTAAGTGCACTATTTAATAATTACCAGATAGTTAAGAAAAGTAACTTCAAAAAAACAAACATTAGTAGAAAAATCTCAAAGCAATCGTTAAGTCATTTTAAAATTAAGGAACCATCAATACCAAAAGAAATAGAAGGTAAACCAGGCAAGTTATAACTGGAAAGCTCCAATACTGACAATTACTATTTTCTTTCTTAGTTATTAGAATATGATACATTGAAAGGGGAACAGATTCCTGGAGACAGAGTTAACAACACATTTTGAAGCAACTCAGAGAGGAGTTGAGGAAATAATATGATTGGATCTTCAGTGCATGAATTGTACCTATGTTTGATGATTACAGGAATGGAATGTTAACAAAAGGCAATTTGTATACAAATTCATATATAAAAATTAATTGTTCTGTTTTTGCATTTTATTTCACAATGGACTTTAGTTTTATCTATTGTAACATTGGTAGACAATGTGTCAAAAAGTGAACCTATGATCACTGTCCTTTATAATCATGAAGTCTATCATCTACTTATCTAACAATCACTATCATCTATCATATACTTTGAATACAAAGGACTTAACTGACATTATTTGTCAGGATTTTTTCATTGAAGGTAAAATAGAAATGATGCTTCTTTGTGTAGTATGTTGAAAGATTCAGCACCATGTAAATCAGGGTTAGAAGATACAGGCATTGTTTTTACTTCACTCTGCCTTTATTTCTATCACTACTATTACTAATATCTTATATTTCACTTCTAAATAAAAGTGAACCAATGATCACTCCAGAACACAGAAATTACAAACAGATTTTATTTTCTTTGTTCATTTTGTAACCAAACATTTACTATATGCACACACATCATTACAACTTGCTACCAGTCCATAGACTACTTACTTGTTGCCTTCAGATCTGTTTCTTTTTCTGTATAATGAATAAAGTAAATTACATAATCAAGGATATCTTTCAATCACTCAAATTTAAAATTTTTAAATTTGAATAGAATGAACAGACACATAAATGGAAGTGCAATTATTACCATTTAAGTATAAAATATATTTTTAGTTTCTATTCTCTTCTTTTACATAATGAACAAATTCCTCAACCAATAACAACATGACCAAATTTGTATTTTATTAGCACATGGTTATGGTGCAGACACAACTCAGGGATGTAATATATGTAGAAATATTTTTATTAAATGAGAATTTTCCATTTATTAAAGTAAATGGTGTCACGTGAACATTTCATCAAAAGTTTCAAAAAGGAATATAGATCATATTTAAATTTGTAATATTTAATAACAATTTTTGGATATGACTTAGCCTCAAAGTAGAATTTGAGTCACATTTAAAATAAGCAGCAAAAAAGAGTAATTATCATTATTTAACCCTATCAAATCTACTTAAGATATGCCAGACATGATCAAAGTGACATATAGCTCTGGTCCTCATTAAAATTCACCAATTAATATTTCCCTTACTAAGTTGTTTCCCCTGTCTGTTCTGTTGAGTGAAGACAAGTGTCAGCCTAGAAGTCATCTTCAATCAGAAAACCAGAATTGAATTCAAAATTGCCAACAGTTTTGCCTAGTCAAAATTTTTCCTAAAAGTTCTGTATATACCTTTATTGTATACAAATTAACCTCTTGCACTCTCATATCATTCAAAACTAAATATAAGTATGAAGACTTGGGATACTGTTAAAAGTTTCAAAATTCTGATAATTTTAAAAATTATCACAGTTTTTCTCAGGAATGAATATAAAGTAGTTAACTTTCTTCATAGTATTTAGCATTAGTGCTTTTATCATATCTATGAAAGCATAACATTAAAAGGCAAAGGAAAGATCAAAAGAAAGAAATTAATGTTAGTCTTACTTTTTTAAAGATTTATTTATTTATTTATTTATACAAGAACTGGGGTACGGGCCAGAGGTATGGGAGGGTGAGAGGATTCCCAGAGACAGAGTGGGGAACAGAACAGGCAGACTGACTGAAATACACTGCTGAGCGGAGCAGCGGGCATGACAGGAGAGGTCTGCTGCGCCATGTGGGTAGCTCCCTGGTCAGGGATCGAACTTGTGCTGCAGAGGCTGTGGACAGCTTCATAGGTTGCTTCTTTTCCTCTTGCGCCAACCAGGGAAGCCCTGTTAGTCCTACATTTTGTTATTTTTATAGTTATTTGGATATGATTTACTTAGGTATGGATTTTACTTATCTCACTATCATTTTGTTAGCGCTATCATTTTTTTTTTTGGAATTTGTCCTATTCATTGTTTTCTAAGCTTCCTGGTCTGCTGTTTATCTTTAATTTGGGAACATTTTCAGTTGTTGTTTCTTCAAATATTTCTTCAGCACCTTTCTCTTCTTTCTCAGGTGCCTTCATATTATACCATTGCTATAAATATGTCCTATTTATTTATTTTTCACCTATTTCAAGTTATTGATAGTTTCTCAGTCATGCCAATCTACTAACAAATCTGTTGACAGCATTTATTTTCTATAACTGAACTCTTCATTTCTAGCATTTCCATTACACTCTTGTTAGTTTTCATCTCTTCTAAAATCACCTGATTTTTTGCATGTGTCCCACTTTTTCTATTAAAGGTCTTAATGTATTAATAATAGTTATTTTAAATTCACTCTTTGAGAGTCCTCACGTAGTCTGGTGTTGGTAACTGTCTCTTAAAAATGTGTCCTTTCACTAGTTATATATGAATTTTTTAATTGAAAAATATAATATCTATGTGAGACAGTAGAGATCATGGTAAATAAATTGAATGCCTCCAGCTAGGACTTCAGGGCAGAGGGCAGATTGGTGTTACACCCAATAAAGCTAGTGATATCCCCAGTACATTACAGGCTACATTTCTCCAGCGATTTCTTAATCATCCCTTTCTGCTGAGGCTCTCAAGTTGTCAGGTTCTAGGACTGCACATTATTTAGAGACTTGTTAGTCACATAGTAAGGGTGTACATTCTCTATTACTCAAATTAAAATTAAGTCCTGGGCATTTGCTATGTTCCTGGATCTTGACTGTGGATTTCTAAGTGTTCTTCACTCCCTGCAGTTGAAATTCTAAACTCTGGACATTCTTTGCTCCTTCCCCAGGGGTACAGGGTTTTTTTTTTTTTTTTTTTTAATTTTACTTGCTAGCTGAAATGGGCTTTCAGTTCCATACTTATTTACTTTCTTATTTGGAATATTTTATTTCAATATTTCTAAAAAAAATAGTATAATACTACTAATTAAATCTTTTTTTTTTCCCCATTGGTGCATTTATGTTTTAACATTTTTAAAAACTCTGGGCTTCTAAGAAAAGAGCATGTGAAATATCATAGATCTATGAGAAAACAGGTACACAAAACACTCATAAAGTAAGTGATACATGAGTGAGGTAAATATATAAAGGTGGTCTGGGCTTGATAACATATCTTCTGTTCAATTCTTCCATAGTCATTTAAAATCCTTCAACTTAAAAGGAAAGAGCAATGCATATGTACAAGTAGAAAATATTATAAGCATGCTAACTTTTTTACTCTACAAAAGAGGCTAAATTTCTTTATATATTCTTTCAGGACAATCTTTGGTTCAAAGGAATTGCAGAGGGCACTTTATCCTTAATATTTTTTTTTTAAAGATTTATTTATTTATTTATACAAGCACTGGGAACAGTCAGAAGCGCGGGAGGGTGAGAGAATTCACCAGAACCAGCGGGGAGATCAGAGCAGGCAGAAGGACCGAAGTACACTGCTGAGGGGAGCAGCGGGCGGCAGGAGAGGTCTGCGTGCCATGTGGGACCCTTGCCCAGCGGCCGGGGACTGAAACGGCGCTGCAGAGGCTGCGGGCAGCTTCACAACCCAGCGCTCAACCGCTGTGCCACCGGGGAGGCCCTATCCTTAATATTTTTAAAGGCAAACCTTAAGGGAAAAAAAAGACACAGTTTCTGAAATCAAGTTTGCTTTTACATGTATGTTTTTTTTTTTCTTAATACTTACTTTGTAGTAACCTCATATATGTTCATTTTATATATTTTCTGTTTGAGACTGATATGTTCGCATTCCAAACAACTGCCAATATGAAAAACTAGGAAATCCAGATGCTGTAAAATTTGGTGTATTATAAGTTGGCCTAAAACAAAATATTTCTCTCATCTTAGTCTGTGGCAACCCTTTTTTTTTTTTTAAACTAATTGGATCTTGAAGATGTTCCTAGCTTTATTAAGGTATACATGATATAAAGAAAATGTATATATTTAAGGTATATCATGTGATAATATCCATAGTTTTGTGTTTGTTAATGTATGATGAGAAGCTTACCAATTTCAAATACTTTAGATCTTTAGAACATAATCACCCTGCAAACTGAACCGTTTGATTAACATTGCTCCATTTCTCTCACATCCCAGTCTGTGGGGTTTCTTATTACCCCACTTTAAATATGAATTATAATCATCAACAAAAATTATGTTTATATAAAATAAACTCTTTTAAGGAATAAATGTGTGTACCCCAAAATTCGTATGTTGAAACTCTAACCTCAATTGTGATAGTCTTAGCAGGTAAGGTCTTTGGGAGGTAATAAAGGTTATATGAGGTCAGGAGACTAAAGCCTCTGGAATAATGTCCTGAACAGATGAGGAAGAGACAGGTGCTTGCTCGCTCCCTCTCTGCAATATGAGGACACAACAAAGAGGCAGCAGTCTGCATGTAGAGGAAGTGGGACTTCACCAGAGACCGAATCCTACAGCAACTTCATTTTGTGCTTTCCAATTTCCAGAAATATGAGAAGTAAATGTTTACTGTTTAAGCCACCCATGTATGGCATTTCATTATAGCAGCTTGAAGTGACTAAGATAACCTCCCTAAAATATAATTAACTTAATAACATGTAACAGGTAAATTTTCAAAATCATAGATTAAATGTTTCAGTTGTATTAATTTCAATTACACATATTAGATAAATTTACACATATTAGATATATTTGATTTTCAGAAAATTTTGAGAAGTTTTTTTATGTGGTTAATATGTGTTCATATAATAAATTCAAATCTATATATTTAATGGTAGTTAATTTTTCTCTATTCTTTAAGAGATAGTTTCATTTAAAATACTTGACTCTTGTGGAGCAAATTCATGTGTAACAATACATTTTGTATAAAATACTGTGTCATTAAATCAGCCACAACTTTTAATGCTTGTAAATTTTAAATCCAATTGATGAAAAAAGTCTCACTCAAATGCTTCTCAAAGGCAGTATGACAGGAAAGATGATTTATGAACATACTTCTTTCATATTATAGCTGACAAAATTAAGATCTTTCTAAACAGAAATTTGCAAGTAAGTTTTAATTTCAGTTAGTGTAAAATCTTCATTAAAATTACCTTGATTACATTGTCAAACCAAATATCACAGTTCCAGTGACAATGTTCCTTCTAAATGAGGAGCCGTTGTTCAATCTATATAACATTTCAGATATGCAAGATGAATACATTCTAGAGATCTACAACATACTGTTGTATGTTCTAGAGATGAACAACATACTGTTTATTGCTCATAATACTGTAATATGCACTAAAATGTGAGGAGTATAGATCTCATGGTAAGTGTTCTTACAATCAATCAATCAATGATATAAATATCAAATATATTTGTATTTGATATAAAATATACACAATATACACATAATACAAATAATTTAAAATATACACAATATACAAATAATTTAAAAAGATAAAAACAAAACAAAATAAAAATTTTTGCTATCATACTGACGACACAGATGAATTGTTTACTGGAATTATCTGCTAATCCTAATTTATCTGAAAGTGGTTTCACTTTCTTGTGAATAAATATGAATTGGATGAATTTATGCAGAGATTTTCATAGTGTAATATTTACAATGTAAGAATATGATACAGATTCACCTGAATAAAAGTGTTTATATATTCAAATTATTTTATTACAAAGGTATTAAGTGAGTGCTTATTGTTAAAAACCACTAACCCTGCTTTGAGGAACAAGACTAGATTAAGAATAGACTCCGAGGAGTCTATTCAAATCTTCATACTAGCAATATTAAAGAACAATCTATTTTGGGGATGTTTTTCTTTCTGAATAGACAACAAATCACCATTCCACATGAATAGATAACAAAAGAAGTTCAATTTTCTTATCATGAATGCAAATTTAAAATTTCAAAAAGGAAATTATCTTTTTAATATAAAGTAACATGCAGCAATATAACATATTTAGACTCCCAAACAGTATGAAGGAATATCACAAACATAACGCTATGTAAAGTAGCCAGCCACAAAAAGTTTTCCTATATTTGACATTTACATAAAATTTGAAACAAAAAATTAAATCTATATTATAAGAAGTATGGTAATAATTACATTAGGAGAAAGATTTAGATAGTAATTGGGAGGGGCAAGAGGAGGACATCAGTATTTGTGGAAAGTTTATTTCTTGAGGCTGTTGGCAAAACAAGTGGATTAACTTTGTGTTAATTTGTCAGTCATTAAAGTCATGATCCTAGTATGTGTATATGCAACTTCAATAAGATATGAATTTATTAGAAATATTTATAAATAGGGACTCCCCAGTGGTGTGGCAGTTGAGCGCTGGGTTGCGAAGCTGCCTGCAGCTTCTGCAGCACCGGTTCAATCCCCGGCCCCCGGCAAGGGTCCCACATGGCGAGCAGACCTCTCCTGCCGCCCACTGCTCCCCTCAGCAGTGTACTTCGTCACTCTGCCTATTCTACTCTCCGCTCTGGCTCTGGTGAATTTTCTCACCCTCCCCCGCTTCTGACTGTACCCAGTGCTTGTATAAATAAATAAATAAATCTTTAAAAACAAAAAAGAAAGAAATATTTATAAATAAAGTGACTCAAATTACTTTGGTATTTTTCTCAAATTGATAGACATGGATTACTAGTGAAAAGTATTGAAAATTACTTCACCCATGTAATTCAATTATTATAGATATTTTAGAAATAAACCGACATAGTAAATTTATATATTATTTTCAGAAATTCAAGTAGCTTATAAACAGTATTATTGAATGTTCACAGTAATGGACATTTCCATCCTTTATTATGATTTAAAAGTTCTTATCCCAAATTGAGCCAGTTCTAAAAAGATATTTGGGGGAAAATATAAATGGAGTATCTTACAATCATATTATTGATATAATGGCTTACAGTGGAATTTTATTGCATTTCTCAGTAGAAATTCTAATAATAGTATTCAGATCAAATTCTCTTTCAATAAAAAATAGAATATGTTAACTAGCAACATATTCCTCTGCTTTCTATGCAGTCTTTAGCATCCAACATACATTATACTTCCAAATTAATGCAATATTGTGACAAGATTACTTCAAAATTACTTGTGGGATCATCAGAGTTAAACTCCAGTTTGTCACACGAAGCAATACATTTCTTCTCTAGCAAACACAATCTGTTCTAAAATTAAACAACTCCTGACATATCTTCATCAAGTGAAGATCAAATCATTTTTTTAATAAAGACACCTGCCTTAGATACATTATTTATCAGGAATTACAATCCTTTGGATTAGTACAAAATCTACTTTACATTTAATAAATGTTTTATCTATGTATAATTCACAAATAAATAGCCATGATAAGCCACAAAATACATAGAAGAAAACAAAACACTCCTCAATGTTGGTTTCAGGGATATATTTGGGGATTTAATTCTAATAGCAAGGAAACCCCCCCCCCAAAAAAAAACAACAAATGGAACTAAAATAAAATATCATTTAAACACAAAGATGCCTTTCTGAATGGGAGAAAATATTTGGACATCATACATCTAACAAAGGGCTAAAATCTACAAACACTCATACAATTTAGCAAAAAGAATAAAAAGGACCAAGCAATAAATGGACAGAAGAGTTAAATAAACTTCTTTGAAGAAAACATACAGATGGCCAAAATGCACATGAAAAATTTTCAACACTTATCATCATGAAAGTGTGAATAAAAGCCACAATGAGATACCACCTGACTCCAGTGAGAATACCTTATATCAAAAAGGAAAAAAAAAATGGCATTCAGGAGAGAAAATGAATGGTGGACAGGTAGAGACAAAATTAATATTTATTTATGATATTTCACAATTTATTTCCTTGTTCTAAATAGAATGATGGGACCATATAAAAATTATGAAGGTGAGATGGTTGATAAATATTCTAAAATATTCACCTTAATTTTTACTTTTCATAAAAACATCTAAGGTCAATTATCAGTTTCTCAGAATATCATAGTTCATCAAGACTGAAATATGGTATGATCACAGAATATATATTATGCATAGAACAGAGTAAAAAGATATAGAATCTGATAGCAAGTCTTCTGTGTTTATTTATATGAGAAAACATAGATATCTTGTTAAGAAATGAAATACCTTACACAGTATGGAATTTCATTATTAGATCATAAAATTTTCTTATAAATGTTAATAATTTATTAGGTCTTTAATTTTAAACCTCAAAAAAAGCCTAAATAATTGTTTTATATTATGGGATGATGTTTAACTATATTAAGGTAGAAAGAGACATGATGAAACTTGTGTTTTAGAAATACTCCTCTGGCTAAAATAAAGAGAATGGACACAGTAAGGCTAGCCCTGAAGTCAGGGACAGTGACCAGAAGGGTAATGAGGTAAGAGATCAGAGCAAGACTTAACGTGATATAAAGCAGAAGAGTTTGATTTTTAGGGGTAAATCTGAAAATAAGAGCTAAGGAAAGAAAGGATACCTTGGTACATAAATAAACCTTATTCTCTTTATAATTCTGTGACAAATCATACCTGCTAAACTCTAGAGCAGAGTTATTGTTTTTTTAATTTTATTTTTGCATAGAACTGGGATGTAAGCCAGAGGTGTGGGGGATGAGATGATTCACCAGAGTCAGAATGGGAAGCAGATCTACTGAAATACATTGCTAAAGGGAGCAGTGGGCAAGACAGGAGAGATCTGCTGAGACTTAGTAGTGATAGCACTGAGACTTAACCCCTAGGCCACCAGAGAAGCTCCTGAGCACAGTTTGACAAACTAAGCCTCACAATGGTCACCTTTTTTCTTGTTAGTAATGTCTTCCTGAGAAGCAACCATACCCTTTAATTTATGTGTTGTCTACTGCTGTTTTTAACCTCAAAGGGCCGCACAGTTGTGACAAAAATGCACAGCTTTGAAATCTAACATGCATTTTATATGAACCTTCCCAGAATAAGTTTATTAAGGCTAAAATACTGAACCTCTGGAAATTCTGCAGGGTTCTCATAATTTTTATGATTTACCTTCAAAATCCTGTATATATAAAGCTTATTTGATTTAATATATTTTTTCAACGGAAATAAAAAAGGAAAAATTATTTCTGTTCTGACTAATACAGCACATTGAGTAACTTTTCTCACAACACTCATGAATGATTTTAAAAAGCAGTAAAAAAAAATCATGATTTCTTTAAACTCTGCACAATATTCCCAGTTAAGTCTAAACTTTACTTCATTTACATATGATTAATTAAAAGTTTAAATAGATATTACAGTGAAGAAAATTTATCAAAGAACACAACAAATGATAGTGTTAGTAGTTAACAATGATTTTTATAACAATAACACAGAGATTTATAAATTGCTTCAGACATTTGCAAAGTTACAGAAAATGCATTAAACTATACAAATACTAAAAGATGATAGACTCAATGGAATAAGAATTGAACTTTACAACTAACTGTTTGTCAGGGACTTTTATCTACTAATCAAGAGCAAGAGTAAAACACAATTTTACCAAAAAATAATTGTATCAAAACCTTTTAAAGAAAAGGGAGTCATTATGATAGCATTATTTCTAAGCCTATATGGATGATCCACAGTTTTAATTTTTATCCACTATGCTTTTATTTATCCTGAAAATAATACTCCCTAATTTCCCATCATTACCCATTAGGTTATCAAATTGTAACCAATCCCTGAACCCACTCGTGTGACAAGACAGCTTTGTTGAGCCTCAGCATGCCACCTACAGGAGCTCCCCCACCCCTAGTCCCAATGAGGCTACTCTGGCTATGGCCCCCTTGGAGCCCACGGGCCTACAAATTTGCCCTGACCTGAGTGAGGATGGTCTGGACAGGGATGGACTTTTCCCCCTTTTATATCTAACTCTAGGATGCTAAATGGAACAAATTGGTTCCAGCTCACTTCATTAGTTAATTATTCTAATTGAAATTGGAAAATAAGCTGATTGGTGCTAAATATTCCAATCAGATGCTTACGATTGAAAATGGTCAAACCAGGCTTATAGGGTTGGAGACCCTAAATGGGATATAAGACAGAGCAAGAGCCAGCTAATTCATTCTGTTCTCAGCCTTCAAAGAAAAAGTGTTCATCAAACCACTTTCAGAGAAGAGGAACTCTGCTCTCAGCCTCTGAAGATACGTTGGAAAGTCAACCTCAATAGGATTCAGTCGACCTCTTTGGACCTCCTTAAGACTTTAGACAGCATCTAGACCTCCAGAGTAGCATAGCCTGATGCAGAGACTCAGCCAATGCACCTGCTTCCAGCCCTACCTCTCACATCACATGCAAAGAGCACTATTGGGCTGGGCCCAGAGTCTCAAACAGCTAACCACAACCTCTAGTTTTCTGAAACCTCCTTGGGCACCACCAGACTCCTGTTGAGTCAGCCACTGTTTGGTTGGTGTCTGCCCAGTCATCAGATGGCTGCTGTGGGCTGCTGCAGTGTCACCTCATCTCCTACGTTTGGCCTTTGTTTGGACTTGTGCACACTACAGTGGGCTTGTACATTGCTTTCTATGTATGACATTGCTTAAAGTCAAGTCAATCTGATTGTATTTTTATGTAAATGATTTATATATATATAGATTTATTTATATTTATAAATGATTCATTTACATGCCCATGGAAATTTTTACCCTTCATAAATCCCAATAATTTTACTAGATTATACCTCAACATTGACCATTCTGTTCAAATTTTTCAAGTATCTACTATATCTATCAATATGGAGTTTCAAGTTTTCTTTCATGTTCAGAATTTTCTTTTAGAAGTTTTGCTTATTCAGCTGTTCTACAATTGGGTTTTATTTTTTGGAGTCTGCGTCTGCATTTATGTTCATTTTTCTCTGTATCTCCAGTGCAGTTTATCTTTATATGTCTTTTTGCATACTTCCTTTTACCCATGTTTTTTTTTTTTTCTTTTTTTAAAATATTTATTTATTTATGCATAGAAGAACCGGGGTGTAGGCCAAAGGTACAGGGGTTAAGAGGATTAGCCAGAGACAGAGTGGGGAGCAGAACAGGCAGATCTACTGAAATACACTACTGAGGGGAGCAGCGGGCAAGACAGGAGAGGTCTGCTGCGCCATGTGGATTAGCTCCCTGTCCTGGGATCAAACTCATACTTCATTGGCTGCTAATAGCCTCATAGTCCCATGACTTAAACTTTTGTGGCACCAGAGAGGCCCCCATGTTATTTTTCATTAAATGTTTTCCATGGTTTTAACTAGCTGTTATTTCTCCCAAGTTTTGTATTTATTTTCCACTTTTTTTCTCTTTTTTTACTACTCAAGTTCTCTTAGAATTTTGCTCATATCTCCACATTTTATCATCTTAATTTCTCTATGATTTCTTCAATTTATATTTGCCTGATTCCAGTAGGAAACAGATGTGCTTCAATGATTTTAAAAAATAAAACTTTATATAAGACAAGTTAATTACACATTCAAGAATGATTTTTTTAATAGAGCATTGAGTTAGGACAGATAACAATTTCAGGAATTAGCCCTAGATCTCAGAAAATACGAGGGAGAGATTGGATATATGAAAGATTTGAAGATTGAAAGAGGGTCCCTGCAGAGTTGAAACTCAGACCTCTGAACAGGTTGCAGTGCCTGCTGGAGTCAGTTTTGTGAGTTCAGATGAAGGACCACACAGGCACAGACCTCTGAGGAAGGGGCAACAATAGACTTCTGGAACCATCTCTGAAGGGGTACACTAAACCTAGTTTTATGATTGCTGAAAAAACTACAAACTAGAATCAACATCTGCTACTGGAATGAACTGTAGCTGTCAGGGTTAAGGCATTGCTAAAGTCATGCTGACAAGGATTAAAATAAAAAATGGGAGGTAAATAGGAAGGCACATACCTCCCCTCTCTCCTCCAGTCTCACAGAACCCTGGCAGGACTCACAATTGGCCAAGCACAGCAAGGCTAAGCAAGACACGTGGCAAAGGAGGCATGTCCTCCTTTGCATGTCCTCTGCTCCATCCTAAAGCAGAGTACAGGAGGGTACATGTGGAGGTGAGAGGCCATAGTTAAAAAATTGTTCTTTCATTGTCCTTTGTATCATTTTCTTAAATTCATTCAATTTCATATCGAACTGTTAGGCTGAAATATTCACCTGTAGAATGGGCAAGTCTTCCTGGCCTGCTTTCATTTCTAAAATAGTGCTATTTGGCTCTCACAAACAATGAGGAGTTTCTCTTCTATTAATATTGGGAAGCATTCAAAAATTAATTTTGTTTCCTGAGATCTACCTTTTCTGCTACTGAATATTCTTTCCTTGCCTCTAATATCTCGGTCTTGCTCAATTTACATACTGGTTCAGCAGATTCTTATTGACATGAGTTTTTGTCTGGGGAAGGTGCTTTCAGTTCGGCACCTGGCCCAGTCCTCCTCTCACTGGGGTCATTTTTCATTTACCCCTAAACCTGTGCATCTCACTTTCAGTTGTGAAGATTTTTTTCAATTCTATCTGATGTTCTTAGATTGAGAAGCCAAGCTTTCCAGATGGAGCCAGCACCTCTCAACATGGGGGCATTTTTGATAGTGATTCAATTTTTAAGTTTTTTGGCTCTTTATAAATTCCTGTGCTTTCTGCTTGTTTTTTTTTTTTTTTGTTAGATTTATTTTACTTATTTATGCATATAAGAACTGGTGTGTAGGCCAGAGGTACGACAGTGACAGGATTCAACAGAGACAGAGTGGGAAGCAGAATAGATGTATCTACTGAAATACACTGCTGAGGGGATCAGCAGGCGAGATAGGAGAGGTCTGCTGTGCCATGTGGGTTAGCTCCCTGACTGGGGATCAAACTCATGCCACAGTAGTTGGTGATAGCTTGATAGTGCTAGACTTTAATTCCTGCACCACCAGGGAGGCCCTCTGCCTTCTACTTGTTGACTGGAGTAATAAGTATGTGTTCTTTTCACTTTGGGTAAATCAATCAAGCCATAAAATCATGTGTGCCTGCATTATACTTCCATCAAAAATATTAAAAATTATTGCCAAACTTTGAACCTGCACAACTGTGAAAATAGTGTTTTCTCACTAAATGAGGAGATGAAGGGAAATCAGCAAAGAAAATGGAGCCAATATCGTCTTTGAGGTAATAATAAAATTACAATTTGAAAATGTTCACCATACAGTTTGAAATATGAGACAGAAGAAAATTAGATAGATATAAAATTGAATCTGAAAGTTAAAGAGATTTTCCAAGGCCTCAGAGCTCACTAGTGGCAATTAAGTAACAATAGCAGAGATACCTGATTCTCATATGAGAATTTTTTATATATTAATTTTTATTATTATATCATATATTATATATTATATATTAAATTTATATATTAATTTTTATATACTAATTTTTTATAACACATCTATTCCAAATTAGGAAAAAAAAAACTTTCCAGAATAAGATACATTGTTCATGAGAAAAAAACAATAGATAAGAAGTTGTCCCTTTTGTCTATGACCAAAAATTACACAAATTATTGAATCATAAAACTTACTATTAATCCCTGGAAAAATTTTCTTTTGTTTCAGTTTGGATAATGCTATCCTGTACTGTGTTACATTCGAGAATCAGAGCAACATCTGATTTGTAGGCAATATTACCGTTTCACTAACCTGAGAATTCCATTATCCAAATAAACACAACTGCTGAAAATAAAAATAAATCTGCAAAAATGTTGACAATTACTAGAGCCATAAAAGAAGCAATTGTGTTACATATTATTTTTGAAATAATTAAAAATATTTTCTTTTCTAACTTCTAAAAATATTGATCCCATGAGACAAAATACTACACAAACATACCCTATTGACACAAAATTATGTGTTTCTACACTAATCACATTTTTATTTCTGTAAATAAAAAAGTTCATATTTGAGTGATATTTGCAGCAAATTATTAGTGGTTTGAAGAAGGTCACTAATAAAATGAAATCAAATGATTGTAAATATATTTCTAAATTATAACTAGTTCACCCAAAATGTTTGATAACATTCCTAACCTTTGCTTCTTTTGGGGTGAATCTTAACATTTTATGCCAAAGTAAGAGATGATATCTTTACCCATGTTACTAGCATGGTACTTAAAGAGAAACCAACCTCCTACAGTCCACAGCTGCTATTACTTCACAAGCAATTGGAATAAGTCAAGCATCACTAGTGAGTTCTTTCTGCTTCTTGCTATGTTATTTCATCTGGGAAGCCATTATGCAAACTAAGAGCATCTGAAGAAAGGTTTCCCCATTTAAAAGTGTTCAGCAGGGGTTCTGTAGTTTTTGTCATTTTTGGCAAATTGCATTGTTAAGTTGCATATGTTGTGCTGTTGGTAGCCATAATTGCCTGGGTTTAGTCAACCTGCTCATAAACTCCATCACTGGACACATCTAAATTTTCTTAGAGACAAATATGAAGTAAATTTCCAGCTGTTACTAATGAAATAAACTATTTAAAATCATTCAACTAATTATGTTACAAAATCTGAAATATGCAATGTGAACATGGCAATTAGTATGGAAATTACAAGTAACTGGTTGTCTCTGTAACTATTTTACTGTGCATATACTCTAATTCTAGAGGAAAGCATAACACAAAACCTGGTTTTACTAAATTACATAAGAATCACTAAATTAGTCCTGACCCATTAGATTTTAAGATGTAGTTCTGCAGGAATTTGTAGTGAAAACCATTTCTCAAAGCACTGAATTCAGTGACAGAATGCTTCAGCCACATTATATTTTGTTTTACCAGTCTCCATTGCTCATAGAATTTTTCTTCATATGAGGCTTACATAGAGTTATTTTGGTGCACAAAGTTCTTTATACCATGAATCATGAGTTCCATAGATTCATATATACATGAGCCATGTATTTATTGAGTAACTGGTTACTAGAAAAAGAATACACAATTCAAAATTGTATCTATTTAACCTTTTAACTTATGAATTAGGAAAGACAGAAAGAATGGACATCACACTTCATATTTTGTATTTTAAAGATCATGAATTAGATTAATTTTTTCTCAAAGACAAAGTTTTATAATTCCTATCATATTCTGGAAAGTCCATGATTAGTAGAGCAGTTGCACAGATAAACCTATTGTACATCTAGCTGTTTGTAGTCCCAGGACTGTTCCTCGCAAGATGGCAATTCTAGTTCTCCCCATACACACTTTATCCAACAAGAATGTGGTTATACCTAAGGTGAGTATGGCCATCTCTTTTCACAAATGGTTCATGAAACTTTTGCATATAATGTCTATAATGTTTATGCAGGAAAATCTAATTGTGGTCTTGTCTTGGGACAGCTGTATGTTCAACTATTTTTGTTGTTGTTGTTGTTGTTTTATTATAGAAGAGGAGACAATGGGTATTGTAGTTGACAAAGGAGTGTTATCCATTCAAAATATGATTTTAGGCTTCTTTTAATATATTTCTACTTAAACGTGCCATAGGGTATCCAGTGAAAGGGATATAAAAAAGTGAGTTCTGTAAACCAGTTTCCATACAATAACAAGTAACTCTTTAAAGTTTCTATTAAGATTAAAAATAATAAAATATAAATTTGTTATATGACCAATGTTTTTGCTATCTTTTTATCGGCTGTTTATGCAGTGTTTGCCATGAGTGTTTGCTTCCGTTAAATATCAGATTTTACATTAATCACATCACCAAGGTTACTGCCCCAGTCTGTATCAGAGTTGACGATGTTTTAAATAATCTGACACTCCTAGCCCTTTGGATACTAAAGAGAAAACCTCTTGTAGTTAAAATGGCTTCTTTTGTTGTACTATAAGGGAAAACAAAAATGTGCCAATATTTCTTAACATTTAGTGAACAGGTCTATTATTAAGACAAAAGGGGAAAAATATTGTCTCAGAGATCCGTGTGTTATTTGTTTCTTATGTGATTTACAAAGAAAGCAGGCATGGCTCTCTCAGTAGAAAAGACTGAAGTGAAGTTGATATGCACTTTCACTAGAATAGAGTCCATCATCCCCTGGTGAAGGCTGCTAGATGGAAAAAGGTAAACTTCATTAATTTAAAGCTAAATCTCTGTTCCAGGCCATGGTTCAAAGAACCAAGAGACAAAATATATTGTCATTGAAGAGTAATATAGTACTCATGTATCCAGAGAGTTAAGGTGAATGTAGCTTACTAAAATATATTGACAAAGGAATAGAGGGAGAAGAAAAGAGGAGGTGAAGGTCTGAGTGAGGCAGAGAGATATTAGAAGGTAGTTGTTTCCACAGAGAACCTTGCATCTTCAACAAAATGGTTATAATCTGGTGACATCTGCACTGCAAGTAAGTCTCTAAACTAAAGAGACAATTGTTCTTCCACTCATACGGTATGTACTTGAATTATACAAATGCTTTAGTGAAGAACATCAAATATCACCTTGAGTATACTGGTTTGGCCTCCTAGGAATTAACTGTTGTTTTCAGTGCTAGAATATGCAGCTGATCTTTAAAATACAAAATATGAAGTGTGATGTCCATTCTTTCTGTCTTTCCTAATTCATAAGTTAAAAGGTTAAATAGATACAATTTTGAATTGTGTATTCTTTTTCTAGTAACCAGTTACTCAATAAATACATGGCTCATGTATATATGAATCTATGGAACTCATGATTCATGGTATAAAGAACTTTGTGCACCAAAATAACTCTATGTAAGCCTCATATGAAGAAAAATTCTATGAGCAATGGAGACTGGTAAAACAAAATATAATGTGGCTGAAGCATTCTGTCACTGAATATATTGTTGGGGCTGAATATATTGTCTTTCTTCCTTTTCTCAGGGCCCATCAATAGAAGAAAACTGTCCACACAATTTGTTACAAGAGGAGAGGGTAATGTAAACTCCATCAATGCAACTGAAGCTCAGTGAGAAACAACTTATAGGGTAGATAAATCAGACCTGTCAAGTCAGGTTGTGTACAACTTCAAAGATACCCCGTCTGCTAATGGTGACTATTCCTGCAAAGTCCAACCCTCTGTAGTGTTGTAGAGTGGACAACACCACTCTTCCTTGATAAATATTGACAATCCTGAGGAGGTTTTCCTTGGTAGTTGGTATGGCAGCACTATTTCAACACTCTTTTTAGATGTCCTTAACTACTTTTGAAATAACTTATCAATAACTATAGCCTTTCTTCTGAGTTTCAGAACCCTTTAAAGTAGCCCATTGGCAAATCTTGCTGACATTTAAAACTGCAAAGAACTACTGCTCAACTACACCTGAGAGAAGAAAGTATACTTTGTACAAAAATGAACAATGATGTAAATATATATATTCAAAAAAAAAGAACTACTGTTCAATATAACTTGCTCCGGAGATGGAAATATTTTATATTTAATGTTCAATATGGTACCTGCCAACTACATTTGGGTATTGAGCATCGGACATGTGACTAAGACTGAAAAAATGCATTTTTAATTTTATTTAATTCTAACTGAAGTAATCACATGTGTCTTGTAGCTACCATATTGAACTGTGCAGTTTTAAAGCAACATATAGAATTTCCTGTCTTTTTGGTCATGATCAACTATTGCAATGAAAGCCACACATATTAATTAAATGAATGAATGAATGATAACAATAATACAAAAAGTAATGCATGCATTAATACCTTAATTACAAGCCTATAACATTAGCATTTCTACTCTATTTTACCCTTGTTCTTTATATTCAAAATAATGTCAAGTCTCTTGTGATTATAATTTATTTTTCATTTTGTTCATTTCCCCATTCTTCTGGCTCTCATTTTTTTATATGAACAATTAATTCCAGCTACTTATGTCATTCTCAGATATCTTTGGTAAGAACTTGATCCTAAGTATTGTCTATCTGGAACGGTTTTCCCTCAACCCACTATAAACTGCAGAATCTAACAGAATGTGGCGTCACAAAAATTGAAAGTGATTTGCTTCAGGGCTATCTCTTTAAATCATTGTGAAGACATCTCAGTTTTAGGCAATTCTTACTTCAACTATATTCTGTTCAGAGAGGGACTCCCTAACTATCCAAGTCAAATTTGATCCTGATCATCCAAGACACCTCTCTGTTATATTACCTACATTATCTTTATTATTTTTGAAATTATGTTATTAATTTATAAATTGTATTTCTAAATAGTCTAAATAGTCAGGCCTGGCATCGGTATCATAGTAAATGCTCCGTAATTAGTAAATGAATTATAAAAAATATGACTAAGTTTCAATATAACCATTATATTCTTAGATTTCAATTTGAATAACTTACTTTTGGTGTCTTCCTGTTTGGTATTTTCCTGTGTGGTGCACCTTTTCCTCTCCTTCTTGTTCTTGTAAGTTTGGCAGGTTTTGAGAACAGAGCTTTTCACCCTACCTAGCTGTATCTGCAAGATTAGGATCAGATAAGAAACTGCACACACATTAACTGTCATCATGTGTGTATGTATATGTGTGTGTATTTTCAAGAAAATCTACAAGCAAAACACTTTGAAATTTGAGTTGTTGGCAAAGAATGTAAAGAATATCAAGAATATCAAGATATCACATAATAATTCCAAATAATTTAGGAACTCCTATCTGACATACTCCCATTCAATATTAAATTTCACAAATCTGAACGCTTGGTTACAGAAAAAGTTTCAACACTCTTAACCTATAGTAATATTTAACTTTTCTATTTTCTTACAAATTTCAGAAAAAACACGCAGAGAACAAGAAGTAATATGAGAAAAAAAATTCTTGTAAATTGTAAAATGTTTGAGTTTACATGCGTGTGTGCACATATGCAAGTGTTCGGAGTGTTTGCTAGAGTACATTTTATGAGGGCATTTACAGATATAATCATGAGCAAATGTAGGTTTTTTTACAGTCAAGGCAAATGAAGCATGCCTTCAATTAGAAACTTCTGAAAATACACTGTGGTAACCTACTGAGAATGGAATTGCTTTTCTTCACAGCATCACACCCACCTCTCTTTAGAAGTCCATAGTATAGAATATGTGGTGTAAGTGCAATATGCTCTTCTTGAATCATTTTAGTTCATTAAGTACATTTTGTGCTTCAAATATCATCCCAAGATTATACATTTGATATAAAAAATGTACACATTCTGCTTTTAGATTTCAATATGTGGAATCAGTGAACCTCAGAAGTCGTAGAACCCCTGTTCTTATAAAGAAGTATATGAAACTCCATATTAAGACATTTCTAAAACATTTATTTCCCTAATTCCCCAATGTGTATTCAACAAAATTCATTTTTCTAAGTCCTTAAACAAAAACTCAGAAAAAATAATCCCTTTATGTTATGCTAAAAACATAATAAACATATTCCCAGGAAAAGTGGCCATGACTGTATCTCCATTTTAGGGTATTTTAGGTAAATCAGAATCAAATATTTATTCCTACAATTCCTTTTTATGCTTTTATGCTATTGAACTGGTATTTAGAAAAAAATCATTATCCACTTTTTCATTGTTAATGCATAGATATAAAACAGATTTTTGTATATTGATTTTTATCCCACAACTTTATCAAACTATATTATTCTCCTGCTTTTTTGTTGTCTAAGGGCCAAACAGAAATCTACTTCCATTTCCCTTCCCCATTTCTTTGTTATAGATTTAATATGTACACAAGGTAGAAACAAACAATATATTGCTACTGTCTTTGTTTTGGACAGCTATCAATGCCATTACATTTTTTTTTTTTTTTTTAAAGAGAGACTCCCCTGGTGGCGCAGTGGTTGAGTGCTGGGCTGCAAAGCTGCCCGCAGCCTCTGCTGTGCCGGTTTGATCCCTCCTGTCTCACCCGCTGCTCCCCTCAGCAGTGTATTTCATCTGTTCTGTTCTGTTCCCCTCTGGTGAATTCTCTCACCCTCCTGTGCTTCTGACTGTACCCTGGTTCTTGTATAAATAAATAAATCTTAAAAAAAATTAAAGAATTTGACATTAACATTTATGACATTTCCAGTACCTTATTTCCTTGTGTAAATTCACATTTGTAGCTAGTTTCATATTCCTTCTGCTAAAGACCTTTCTCATTGAACTACAGGTCTATTATCAATGTTTGATTACCTGACTCTTTCCCCTCCATTCTTGAAATATATGCATATTTGGTATAGAATATTTGTTTCACAGTTTTGTTTGTTCTTTTATAACATAAATAAACATCATTCCAATGGGTTCTGACCCGCATAGTTTTTCTTTGTATTTCTTTTTAAAATGTATTTATGTAACAAATCACCATTGTTTTATATCCTTGTTAATGCCATGCATAGTTTGTGATAAAAGATCTGCTTTCATCCTCTCCATTCCCCCCCCCTATGAAAACAGTGTGTGTGTGTGTGTGTGTGTGCATTTCCCTCCCTAGCCTATATTGGATGGTTTGTGTTTCCTTTTAGACAGTTATAATATGACCCTGCATATATGTGTGTTATTGTGTGTGTGTGAACATATGTGTGTTTCATATTTATATTGTTAGGTATTTTTCAAGTTTCTTAAATATGTAAGGGTCTATCATTCATTTTGGTTGTTGTTTCCTTAAAATTTCTCTACACGGTTTCCTGTCTTCTCCTTTTGACATTACAAAGTATACAGATGTTAAACCAATTTATATTGTTTTCACCATTATTGAATGTTCTGCTTTGTTAATTTTATTTTTTCTTCTTTTACTACCATTTTGGTTTAGCCTCTCTCTCAGGCAGTCACTATGTCCCTATGATATGATCTGGTCTTCCCAGTAACTGTTCCCTGTCCTCAGCTTGCAGGTCCTGGGCATAATTCTTATCCTCTCCTAGAAGTAGAAGAATTTTTTTTTCTGTTGTTTTTTACACAACGATATGTTGGGTAAAAATATGTTTACCCAAGTGTCCTCTGGGTAACAGGATTTGCTGCACTTCCCTTAATGATAGAAGATTTTGATTCCATCTGAGAGTGGAAAAACAGATCGAGACAAGGCTCCTTGTCTTTTGTGCAGTGACTTCTTACTGCGGCCCCCTGTCCTCTGCAGCTAAGGAGACCTCTCTAAGCTTTCCCTTACCCCAGTCTTTTATACAAGCATGCATTATGTACATGTGAGTGTGTGCCAACTGCCATTGTTTCTGTGTTTCCCAATTATTTTACATTTTCTTGCTTGACCTTTGGTGATTTGTGTGACCATTCCTTAGTGTCAACTGCCTCAGATAAGAAAATACCTATTTACTTGGGCACCCAAGTAGGCACCCATATTTCCTTAGATTTTGTATTGATTTATTGCTCTATGACTTCAGTTTTCTAATGAATTTTAGGGAATTTGTGAAATTTCAGATGGTTCAGAGGACTTGTTTTGTTGTTTTTGCTGTAATGATAGGAGTGATAATCTTTTTGGCTTTCTATGTTATAATTGAGAGCCAAATTTCCTATATAATAAGATCTGCTACTTAATCATTCTAAATATCATATGATAATAGGAAAAATAACATTTTGACATCATCTTGGATTCTTAAATTCTTTTACTTTTTGATTATTACTTTCACTTCCCTTTTGTGCTTTGTTTTTGCTTCATTATTATGCGAACAATTACTTTCATTCTTAATGTAAAATAGTTAAGTCTTCTAATGATTATACAATCTACCCCAACCTGATTTTTAACAAAGCACCTTGTAGCTTTAAAATATTTATATGTAAGTTTGAGTTCTTAAATTGAAGAAAAGCACTAAATAATAATAGAATTATACCAATGACAAAATATTTTTTTCTAAAATTTTAGAGTTGAGGTGTTAGTTGCTCAATTAATATTCTTATAAAATTTCTTAGACTATACTAACTGCTATTGTGATCCTTGTCAAGATGATTTATGCGTATTATCTTAACAATGAGCTGGGTACAATGAGTCTCTCATTCTGCATGTGGCCTGTTCCAGTTTTCTAATTCTTACAATAAAATGTTAGAAATTAATTATTCTGTGAGATGTCAACATCTTATAAAATATTTTAAAAATTTCTGTTTTTACATTATTTGCATTTCTAGTACAAAGGGTAATATACATACTCCATACTTGTGAATATGTAATGAAATGTAACTTGACTCATACCCTATGTTCACTGATCATAAATATATTAAAATCAATCCAAATACTTATGTATTTATGTGATATCTATTCTTTCTGATTATTTTTGATTTTGCAGTATTCATTGATTTCATTGTTTAGAATATTATAACTTCAAGAAAAGTTTCTAATAATTTCATTTGAATATATAATTCCAGTGTGCTAGACAATGATTTTCTTTAGCATTAAAATTTCGTTTTTTAGGCTATCGTATTCTGATATAGTTTTGCATTTATTTAGAAGAAGAATTTCATGTAGACTTATAATCTGTCTCAGACTTACCTTCCACACATCTGTGTGGAAGTCCAAATATGAAAGGTAAAAAGGTGAGCCTGAGGAGCACAGTTAGAGGGGTGAGAATGTTAAGGTAAAGACAAAAGATTTAACTGTCACCAGACTAAGTCTTTACAGATTTATTAAGAATATGGGGTTTTCCAGGAAAGCTATTCAAAAGACCACCATCCACAGGGCTGGGATGGCAAAGTAGTGTTTGACCAATGG
This sequence comes from Talpa europaea, assembly GCF_964194135.1. NCBI lineage: Eukaryota > Metazoa > Chordata > Mammalia > Eulipotyphla > Talpidae > Talpa > Talpa europaea. The sequence continues at coordinate 47,337,296 of NC_140068.1, read as the reverse complement.
CACCAAAGTGCTGAGGTGTTGAAGTAGCAGAAGTGGGACACCCTTGAGTAGCTGGTCATTTAAAGGTTAAGAGGTTGCTACACATACACATTCATAAGAAGAATATGGAATATTTTCCTAAGTGCAATGTTTAATTTGGAAGTGTGTATGTATATATGTATGTATGTATGCATGTATGTATGTGAGTCACATAATTAGATCTGTATTTATTTTCATAAAGCTGCTTTTACTCTCCCACTTTTAAGTATAAAATTGCTTAAAGCATTTTTCCTATATATATTGAGTATCACATTAGATGGTATTAAAAATTTTAGCTTCAACCATCAAATACAAGAAACAAGTGAAATAGTTATTTCATTTTTTAATTTCCAAATATTTTATCACTCCCTGTCTGTTTAGAGAATTGCTTATTCATCCTTCAAGAATAGGTTTACCAGCAAAAATAACTCAGTTTTCCTTCATTAAAAATTATGCATAGTTGCTCTGCCCTGACTCATTGAGCCTTAGTTGTCCAGTAGTCGTGAAGGCGCAGTTCTGGATTCCACTGATACTACCCAGGGGCAAAGTCAGAGTGTCACGTGCTACCTGCTTTAGCTATCAAAGAGATGGAAACCCACTCCCTCTATATTCCATTGAAACTATTCTTTCTTTTGCTTCAATGGTGGAAGGGATGGAGTTGGAAAATCCATTCTCCAGTATGTTCTACTGAAGCTGTAGACTTGGAGGATTTGAGGCAGGTTTGCTTGGGGCACAATAAATATTGCCAAAACATCTTAAGTTGCTAATTCACCCTTTTTCTGGTCCTTTGGCTAGGACAAACTGGAACTTTCACTTGACGCTATTTGTCTGTGGCTATGGGCAGTTCAGGTCAGTGAGCTACTTCAGCACCCTATTGGAATGTGTGGGAGGTAACCAGGAGACTCGCTGCCATTTGTTAACTGGGACAAGGAAGCATTTGAAAAGATCATAGGGAGCAGCGGTGATAAAGAGGAGTTTGGTTTACACTATAATAAGCTTCACTTCTCTTCAGGACAGCAGTAATGTCACTGCGGCGGTAATAATGAAAAAACTATAAATTCAGAAAAAATTAGAAAGCAGTGTGGAGAGAAACATATTTGTCTGATTCTCTCTGGAGTTGTATGGAGTAAACACTATTATATTTTTTTTTCCTAAAGTCATTTCCTTTCATTATATATAAATGTTAGTCTGAGTCCATTAGAACACATTTGAAACCTTGGAAGAAATGAGAGAGATAGATAAATATAAAATGAGCTACTTGGCAGCACATTTAAGTGGTTTGTTTTTCACAAAGTGTCCCAAAAAGGAGACAAGGTGTCTGACATCTAGTCTTTTAAGTGTCTTTCTCTCCAAAACATAACTGAACATCCAAATGTGGAAGATAGGAAATTGGGTACCTCAAAATGACTCTTTTAAGAGCTTTCTTTAGCTCCCAAAGAGATTTGTTTGTTTCTAAGAGATTTATTTTGTTATTATCCCATCTGAAAAGCACTAGGAAAAAAGAAAAAAGACTTTTGTTAGCTCAGAACAATAGTAAATCAGCTATCCTAAGTGCATTTCTGTCTTAAAGATTTATTTTGTTTTGTTATAATTGAGATGAGTCAAGGAGACAACAGTATGGAAACACTTTGATTCTGCATCAGGACAAAGGTCAGTAACTTAAGGCTCAAGTATCCTCAGAATAAAAACACTTTCTAAATATCTGTTGATGGGATATACTATTTCAGTGGGATATAGATCTGTCAGCATTCAACTCAAAGCAGGTGAGTCTGACATCTAGTCTTTTAAGAATACGGCACAATGCTGAGCCTTCTGTCCAGCAAAATACTAGAAGCAGCAAACATTTTAGGAGATATATTTTGTACTCTATTAGTTGGGTATATTGGGCAAGCTAAGTATAGTGTTGAAATTGCTGTTTTACTGAGATTATCTGCTTCATACATTTTTGAGATAGCTCAAATTTTGTAGCAGAACAACTGTCAACTTTTATTTTGCATGATAGTGTTCTTTTTTTTTTTTTGTCAAACATACATTCACCTCACATTGTTAAAGTACCTGGTTTTTAGGTTAATTTTGCATTTGCCAGTCCATACTTTTTACATGTATAGTAGGTAAGAAATTTAATAACTGTGAACTACTATATCTGAATGTTTGGGGAAAAATTGTAATATCCTTTATTTCCAGTTTCTTCACCCATTTACCAAAGATGATAATGATTATACAGTGTGGTAAGTTTAATATAAAATGGGACTATGAGTTCCAACACAGTGTGTGCTTTATGAACAACAGATATTGTTCTGTTTTTAGTGTAAAGAATGCATACTAATATATTTTTCAGGGGATGAGAGGTTAATTATGGAAATCAGAAACACTGGGAAAGATGAGAGAAAAATAACTCACTTTCCACCTGCATCCTTGGAAGGAGTGAACAAGTCAGAGTTTACCAGAAAAATAAAGAAGCCAATCTGGATGATCAAATGGACTATAAAGTTGGAGAGTTTAATGAACTCCCAGAGAGTTTAATGAAAATGGACATTTCATCTGTGTTTTACCCATCACCTTTACAGATCTCCACTGAATACTGATTATGTAATAGAGGATATGTAGATGAGCAGGAACAGCAGCTGCTGGATATGGAGTAGAGGAAAGGAGACAAGCTACTTTTCACAGGGTCTGTCCATAACAACCTTCCACAAACAGTGGCCTCTCCTTTATTTTTTTCCCCCAACTTCCAAATTTCGTAAGTTTCTCTCTTGTCAAATCTAAGTATGATGCATTCATGAAAGATGATTCAGGGGAATGTTATTGCAAGCTTTACATGTAATCAAAACATCTAGACAAAATACAAATGTATCAACTGAGAGTTACTGAATTAAGAAAAAAAGGCGTAAATTCTTAAAATGCAAAAAAAAAATGTAATTTATTCTTACTCTTGGTCTTGATCTATCATATTTTCTACAACTTATTTATGATGCTTCATATTTACACCTAATATGAAGCACATTTAGGTCAATAACATCTTGTTTAATTTTATGTCAACTTGACTGGAATACAAGGTGCCACATATTTGGCTAAATATTATTCTGAATATGTCTGTGAGAGTGTTTCTGAATGAGATTTTAAATTGGAATAAGTATGTAGGAAAGACAAACATCAACCAAATAACAGAAAGTATACATGTAAGTATAATTTGTGATTCTTTATGAGGAAACAGAAAAGTTTACAGGAAACTATAAAATAATACTCGAAAACTTCTTGATTTGAGCAAAGGAAAGATCATGGGTTATATTTTGGTTTTGGACATTAATCTGAACAATCTTTAAGACACCTAGTAGTAGAGTACAAGTGGGGAATTTAATAAACATGATGGGAACTCAAAAAATAACTCAAGGATAGAATGGTAAATTTGTGGGTTTTCTGTATATAAGTTGGAGTTAGAGGTATGAATGCTGATGCCATAGTCTAAAGGAACAACATAAAGTAGGAAAATTAAAAGGTCAGGGAGCATTTTAGTTTTCGAATAACTCTAGAACTCAGAGACCAAGTAGCTCTAATATTCTTTCATGTGATAGAAGAGGAGGATGATACTATAAGGGAGTTCAAAGATACATAGCACAGAGGTGTAAAGTAAAACAGAGAACATGGCACTTAGAATTTCACAACCATACTTCAGTAGATATAAAGTCAAATTATGTGTGTTCATAGCACTTAATGGACGTCTTAACCTCCATAAGAATATGTGAGTTCACACTTCAAGTGCAAAATTTGAGGACAGTACATATATGATTATTTTAAGATGCAATGTGGCCACTTCCATAGCACCACATTTTGAAACTCATTTCCTTTAACCACCTAGAAAACAACTGAAGCTGGAAATAGAAATGTAATCTCTTGAAATTTCTTCATACATATTTTCTCTGAAAAAGAAAATGCACATTCTCTTACATTCACAATTACTGCAGTCTATCATGTACATACCGGAAATAGTATTTTTTAAAAGTAATGCTGACTTTATTTTTGGTGGGGAAATATGTTGCTAGTAAAATGAAAAATTAGGCAAATATTCTGCTCCTGATAGGAGGCATCCTTTAAACAGCTTTCTTACATTAAACAAACATTAGTAAATAGTAAGATAAATAGATAATTATTGTTTTAATATAAAATAGCCCAGGAAGTTAGTTATCAAATGATTCCTCTTTAATGGCATGTCTTTTCTTTTTAATTGGGGTAATTTGGTTTATAACATAAATAAGTTTCAAGTCTGCATCATAATTTGATATCTATATATACTATATCATAAACTCCACCAAAGTCTAATTTCCATCCACCACCATACAATTGACTCTATTCAGCTCACTCCCCCGACTGCACATTTTCCTTTCCAGTAACTATCAGCCTGTTCTCTGTATCTAAGTCTTTGGTTGGTTGGTTGCTTTGTTGCTACATATTATATATAGGAGTGAAATCATTTGGTATCTTTTTTTCTCTAACTGAATTCACTTAGCATAATACTCTCAAGGTCAATTCATGTTGTTGCAAATGACAGTATTTCATTCTTTTTTCTTTAACAGTGTAATAAATATTCAATAAACCATTTTTATTGGTTTAATGTTTATATTACAAGTATACATATGCCCTAATCACTTGCGCAGCAGAGCTCTCTTGTCTCACCCACTGCTCCCCTCAGCAGTGTACTTCAGTAGACCTGACTGTTCTGCTCCCCACTCTGTCTCTGTTGAATCCTCTCAACCCCTGCACCTCTGGCCAGCACCCCAGTTCTATGAAAAAAATAAATAAATAAAATCTTAAAAAAACACAATGGAAAAGGGAGAGTCTTCAAAAAATGGTTTTTGAAAACTTGGCAGCCAGATACAAAACCAAAAAATGAAACTAGACAACTATCTCATACCATACACAAGAATTAACTCAAAATGATTCAAAGATTTGAATGTAAGACCAAGTAAACATATGCAGAAAAAGTGTATATTTTTATGGATATTATTATATTCTTCAAAATTTCACACCTTACACTTTAATTATCATTCATGTCTTGACTCAAGTGACATTCATCATAGAGTTCTCCTTGACCATACATCTAAATTAACCTTTTTCCTCTTAGTCACTATCTCCCATTACCTGATTTTGTTGTGTTTCTTGTATGTACCATTCTCTTATGACTATCTGGTTAATTTGATTACTTTATTACTGTTTTCCTCACATTGGTATGAAAGCCTTGAAAGTCAAATTTTAAAGTATGGTTTTGCATTCACAGTTGTATCCCTAGACCTCAAAAATTTGCCTAAAATAATGCAGCTGCTCAAAAATATATTATACTATATTATGAAGTTTGAAAACTATAATATTATGCATATTATATACACCATGTAAGTGCATCATATAATGCATCATATTATACACATGTATAATATACTATACACATGTATAATATACTATACACATGTATAATATACTATATAATATAATATACAAATGTGTAAGTATATTATGATGTTTATTATAATCCCATTCTAGTGATGTGAGTTAGTAATGTTCAAGGTATTACCCAACTTTCTCAATGTCAACCCAGAAATGGACTAAAGATTTGAACATAAGGAAATATGGTAAAGCTGAACTTTTAAACCAAATTGTTTTGACATCAAGGATCATTATATTTCAATGAACATTAGTATTTCCATGAAAACCAAAGTCTCTCTAGGATCTCCTTAAACTTAGATGCCTATGTTTCTGATTTCTATGTAGTAGGTAAGATTTTTAAATAAGAACTTTTTATGAAGGCTATTAGCAGATATAAAAATCCAATTTAATTTCAGGTAATTAACTGTTGTTCATTTTGTAATTAATAAAACATAATGAAAAGATAAAGAAATATTTCAGGAATTTTAAAATATCTACATCATTTTCAAGAACCTGGGTCACATCATTTATGTAGTGAAAATTAAGTAATTGATTGTGAGAATGAGGAAAAGATTTAAATTTTTCTCATGATTTATTTCTTTCATTTGGAACTTTCACCAGGTGTCTCATTAGATTGGCTTAAGTATAGCAATTAGAATCAGTCTGGATTTTTTTTAAAGATTAAAAAGGTCACAGTAGACAGATCAATTGGAATTATAAATATAGCTTATTAGGCAGGATAATTTGTCATCTTTTATTTTCAGTGAAGAAATCTTAAATTAGAAAAAGTTTCAATAATGCTGAGAAAAAAAACATCAAATGTATATTGGATATTTTGTCTCTGAATGTATCTAACAGATTTCTACTGAGGAATTGCTTATCATTTTCCCTTTTTTGCAGATACTATTTCATTAACAATGAGGAACTTATTTGTTTTAGCTCACATCCGACCTTTATAAAATCATTCTTAGGCCCCAGTAAAGTCACTAAGCTTCATTTTATTTATATGTATGTATAAATACATACTCTTGAATAGCAAGTCTATTTCCCTCAGTTATGCTTTTAAGAAGCCCACCTTCTTCTCTTAATTCACCACCGCTGTATCAATCTTATATTATTACTACTCTAAAACACATTTTTAATAAAATGGGTAGACTGCTTTCTCTAATATAGCTTTAGTGTCAATATTTTAAGACAGATCCAAACTCCATTGTCCCCAACAGTGCCCCTATGTTTTTATGTATTCCAACTAAAAACTCAATCCTTCCAGTAAGGCAAACGTCTGTCTCTTTTTCTCTGAAACCAATCAAAAATAACAAGTTTAGAAAACAAAGTATATTCAATGTAATCAGAAGGTATCTATAAATGAAACTGTAAAGGAAGAGCTGAAATGAGTAAAGTAAACTGACAGAGTAAAGCAAACAAGAAGTCAAAGTTATAAATCATAGGCAGTATCAGCAAAATAGAATTTTCCAAATCACAAGGCCCATCCTGAGGGGCAATTTTAACAATTCTTTGTTTAAAGTATATTTAGCTGTGAAAGCCTCTAAGAACTTCATGAATATTACAAAATGGAAAGAAAGGGCAAAAGAAGGAAGTTTTATATAAGTATTATCTTTGCAAGGAACAATATAGTGGGTGGTAACTATGCAGTCTCAAATATCCACAACATTAAGCAAAATGGCTTAATTTTGCTGACTCCTGATAATATTCTCATTTATAAAACTGTGCCATAAAGAATTATATATGAAGTGAATCAGTGATACCTTAAAAACCTAGAAAATTTCTATTTCATCTGCACCATGCTCTCCTACCAGGAGTGTGTTCAAGGAAATAAAAAACTCCCTACATGAACATATGTTTAATTATTAATATTAAAAAACAATAAAAACTAACATATTGAAATGAAAAAAATGTAAAGAAGTATAACATAAATTATATAAAAACAAGAAAAATTGCAACAGAGGCCATGAAAATTGTGAAACAAGATAACATTTTCATGGACCCCAGGGAATAAAATTGGTCTTTTAATCAGAAAGAAGAGAAGTAGAACATTAATTTAATATATTCAAGATAAAATGAGCTATGGAGATAAAATATGAAATTTTGAGCCAGAAAAAACATACGCACTCACACATTGACACATATACCACACACACCAGGGAGTCTACATAGTAAGATCACAAGTTACATTGTTGGGAACATAGGCTAATGTCAACAATAAGTCACACTGGATAATGAAAATAACAAAAAGATTTGTTTGCTGATGGAAAGATAACACGCACAGCTTTTGACATTAATTGTCCTTGGAAATGTTATTATGATCTGATCCTCAAAATCTAGAAAGAGACAATTAAAATTGAACACTTTTGAATTGTTTTCCTTTATTAGTGTGATTTGGACAGATTAAAAATAAGCTATAGAACTGTATTTTTAAAAGTTATTCTAAATACATTTAAAGGGGTGCTTTTCTTCCACAGTGTGTGAACACAGTGCTTGTCAAATTAATATAAAAACCACAGGGTAATTTTGTGTTTGTTATATTGTTTTGCTGTAACCTTTCTTAAACAAAATAGCTGAAAATATAGATTGTGTGATAATTTAAAACTTAAAACTTTTATTCACTTTTGTTTAAACAAAAGCAGGTAAACATATCCATAATCCATCCACTTCCTAGATTAGGCATTTGTAGTCTCTAGAGCTGTCTTACTTCTGTGATTTAAGCACATGTTTGTTTAAATATGCAAATTTATTTCTCTATATTTATCAACAATATTTGTCATTCATTAATGGAGTTTAAGCAATACTGTACTATTAAATGTTTTCAAAGGAAACTATATCAGAAGCAGCCTTATCCTTGAAAGTTTCACTGAACTGGCCATTTTATTAAAAAAGAAAAGCAAGGAAGTTGTCTATTCTAGATGCACAAGAGAGGCAGTTACTGGTTTATGAGTTTATATCTCTTGTATTAGAATTTTAAATACACAAACTATGGTTTGTAGCACACTCTAAGTAAGTGTCATTTGTAATATAATGTGACGAGAATATAAATAAGTTTTCATAATATTATATCTTATCCTTTATGGTAAATGACGCTAACCCTTTCTGCCCGTTTCTTTAAAAACGCAAACAAGATTACCTGAAATTTATAATTTAAATGTGAATTTAGCGCCTTGGCTGTCCTATCTAGTAGGATTATTTTATATAAAACTCATAAAATCATAATCAAATGACATTCTTAAATATGTGATTGAGAACCTATAATTCATATTTTAAGTCATAATTTCCAAATAAACTGGAAAAGATCATAATTTATCTATCACATGAAAACATCACAGTGTCTACCTCCTGATCAGATTTCAAATATAGCTAATAATTTCTAATGCACAAAGACAAATTTAGTCCTGAGGAGAGATAAATTTCTCAAGTGCCTCTGTAATTTGAGTGTGCAGTAAGATCCATTTCCTATCCATTCACTACATTAAAATGCCTTAATCCAGAGTTTTTAAATGTTTCACCACCTTAACTATGTGAATACTCTTTTTAGAGCTTAAGCCAAACTCATGAGGTTACATTATAAAATACAGTCCTACACTCATTATTTACAAGTGGATTTAAGATTTTTTTTTCCCTTTTATGACTGCCATGCCTGGAAATGCCCTTGTCCAGAAAATAAAAGCCTATCAGTTCAATTTAAAATTTTATTAGTTGAAAGCCTCTTTCAGGACACAAAGTTATCTATATTGAATTAATTACATAAAACAAACACTTTTTATCTACATTTAGAACAGATTGCTTCTGGATCGAAGTCATGTCCTACAAACAAGTTTGCACTGAGTCACACTAGTTTTACTAAAAATATTGAACAACATTGCTCTTTTTCTCTTTGTCACTAAAAAGATTTTTACTTGCTTAATGCTATAAATGCCATTTTTAAGTTATCAGTAATGATTAAGAAAGGCACCAGATTAAAATATGTAACTTTAAAAAATGAATATCTTGATATTCAAGCACACTGTCACACAGAAACATGCAAATTAGCACAAAAAATCATGTTATTTATCCCAGTTTTCACAAGCAAGTGTGTGATGAAATAAATTCTCTCATATCTTGTTGTTGAAAACAACCATTAACATCATGTTCTGGTGAGCAGCCTGAATCAATCAAAATTGTAATTTATGGATACATAGTAATTGAACCAGAATTTCTAATTCTAGCATTCTATCCTATAAAAATAGCCACATGTTAACAGAAAGATTAAGTGTTTAAAACAGAAATATATGGTTCATTGAAATATTGCTTATAATAAAATAATTGAATGTAATGTTTAGTATAGTATTCGTTAGCAAAAATCATCATTTTATTACATTATTCCAATATCAAAATGGATATAATATTCTATACAATGGAAATGAAGTAGCCATTAAAGAGAATGAAGTTTACAAATAAAATGTGTTTATAGAAATGTGAAAAATAATTGTATGCATAAAATGTACTACTTTTGAGAATAAGAGTAAATTGGTGATTATTTTGTCTGTTCATTGTAGACAGTCTTTAGTATTTTACTTCATATTTGTCCATCTAACTTTAGACTTTTCACAGTGAATAATTATCAATGTGAGATGTTAGTAAAACAACAATTATCTGAGTTTATTTAATAATATATTTAATTCCTTAGCATAAATCTCACATTTATAAAAGAAGATGCTTTTAATAAGTTTAAATGCAAGTTTTGGCAATTTTTCTAATACAGAAAAGGCAAAATTTCAATTAACATAATTGCGCACTGGAGTAGTAGAGATAAATATCAAATCTTAACACATATATATGTATTCTTGTGATTTATTATTTGAAAAAGTAACTCTTACTTAATTCCTACTTACTTTAAACATAGTGGAAAATATTTATTTTCTGAACTTAAATGTGCTTAATAGTACATTTCTTTTGCATATTGCAATATGTACTTTTTTTCTCATTTTAAAACAATTCATCTTTCAGAGTCTGTGAAACAATTTTAAAAAGTTAAAACTCCTACCTGTATCTTTGCACAAAAGTATAAGCTCTCATACCTTTTCAGGGAATATATAGCATCCTGATTGAGAACGGATTTTGAAGTTTAGATTTTATTGCTTATAAACAAATACATTCATACAAATCAGTTTATTTCCTCGATGATCAATGAAATAATAAAATATCTTAAACAAATCAACATAAAGAATTTTACCTCTACTCGTATTTCCCCGTGCTAGAAGTAAATTAATAAATGAAACTATTCTCAAAAATAAAAGCTTTACTACATATCCAATATGTTGAATGCAAGTTAGACATTTATAATGTATGTTTTAAGAGGGGAGATATAAGATGGAGGGCTTAAGAATCCAAGAGTAGGTTGATTTTAAACCATTTTCTCTTTTCATTCCAAGTTTTGTCACTGGACTAATACATTTGGTTCCTTCCTCTGTTTTCATTACACTGTGATTTCACAATTGCCTGGAGAATAAATTAACTGTAGATTTACTTTCTTTTTTTCAAAGGATGCATTATTAAAGAACTTTATACTATAACTGCTTATTACATTATATATTCCTATTGGTATTACAAAGATAGTGAAACGCATTGAATAAGACTCTACACAATTTGGGAGGAAAAAATGAAAATAAAGATAATGGTATAAATGTTATCTGTTCTTACCTACATTCTGCTTTGTCAGTCACTCTTGGCTAAGTAAAACAGACACTAATAGTCTGTGATTTGGGTTCTTATAAACTAATATTTATCAATATGATTATTAGGTATAGTATTTTGTATCTGAATAAATGAACTACTATAATGTCATAAAATTTTCTATGGCCTTCCAGATTAAAAAAAAATTCCCATTGGCATCCTCATTAGCTTTTTTAGATCTTCTGAATGTTAGGAATTTTTATACCTCAAATATATAAAATCATGTATGCTACTTTTTTTCTTATTTCCTTATTACCTCCATTATTCATATTCAGTAGTAGTACATATTCAAACCAGATGTCAATTGTTACCTATAATTAACACTATTATGGGCACACATTTTGTTTCTTAGTGTTTAATATGTATATATAGTATATATTGTAGATGTTTTCAATCTTTTCACACATTTCCTTCTTTAGTTGAAAAGCACACTGCCAATAAATAATGTAAAAGTATCTTAAAAATTGCATGCTACATCAATTGGTAATTGTTCCACACATTGTTACCCTCAATGAGCATTCTCTTCTATTAAATTTTTTTCTCCCTTGCCCCAAATATATTCTAACACAAGGTATCAGCCTTTCTTTCCCATTCTTACATCTTTTTTAAATTCTTTTTCATTTTTCTCTTTAATATGCTATTGTTTCCATGTTTGCAAGAGACTGAGACTACACTCCAACTGAGGAAGTTCATACATGTCATAGCTAATGAATCACATGACCAGAAAAGTTTAACTTTAACACAATGTTCAATGCATGGTTTCTTTTTATTTTATCTCCACTATACTCTCACAATTATTCATGTATATGAAGAAAAGAGATATTCTTTATCCTTTCCTGGAGAGAAAAAATATTCTTGAATAATTAACAACAGTATTTTTGAGACTAGACCATTAAAAAGCTATATTTTTTTTTATATTTACACCATTATAAAAGGTCTTTTGGAGCAGAATGTTGAGATTGGAGTATTACCTGGTATTATAATATATCGGATTCTTCTATAAAGTTAGACACAAGCAGTACCAGGATAAACCTGCTCTTGTGCAATTGGTTAGCGTGTGGTACTTATACAGTTGTAAAACAATTTAAAGTGTTCCAAGCAGTTCACATATTCTAGTACTCCACATAATTCAAATTTGGCTAACAACCTCCATCCCAATTTACAGACAAGGAAGTTGTGGTTCTGAAAGATTAATCTTTTCAAGATGAAATAACTAATATTAATAGAATCAAGGTCATAACCCTAGGTATTTTCCTTCTCAACCCATGTGCTTTCCCACGATATCACATCATCAGTAAGGCAGGAAAGGGTTTATTATTAATATTATCCTTGGCATTTGACAGGTTATCAGTGGAACTGACACAGAATTACAATATTTGCTATAGCTGGTAGAATATCATCTGGCCATATTTCTTTTTTATTTAAATATATAAAAATATGTCATTGACTACAATGTACCAGATAGCTATGGTATGTATTATAAAATACATATATAATATATATTGCAGGCTTACATCTTTTTAGAGATGTGGATAATTTGGTGAGGGATGGAGAGCTAGAATCTAATGTGCTTTCTAGTTTTTATATACAGTCGATTTACTTTGGTGCAATAGTCTGGATAATAGTATTAATGATAAATTTAACCTTTGTTCATACCTCAAACTTTGCACAGAAATGATTCTGGATGTTTTATAAAATAATTTCAAATTTAGTTACTTACACATTTCTATTTTATGCTGTTATTTTTGTACATTTACCCAAAAGCCTTCAAAAACTGGCATGCTTACAATAACTAAGTAGATAAAAATAAGGTATTTTTTTTCCTATGAGACACCTTGCTGAGATTTAGTGAAGTCAAGCTCAGATCAAATTACGTGCTGAAAGAGATTCATGTATACAAATTATATACAGTGCCACAATTAACTTAGAATTGGATGCTCATTATCCTGCTGTTGTGTTCCATTTTTGTTCACATGTCAAAAAATATATATACAAATGCAGTTACTTTCCAGGAAGAAATAAATGTCAGCATACAATATTCAAAATGGCAACAATCACAATGCTAGATGACCACAACAATAACTTGCAGAAGATAACAGGCTAGTAATTAACCCTAGAGTCAGATCATCATATCATTCAAACAAATTCTACTTCAATGGGGAAAAGCTGTGACCTGACTTTATAAGTTAAGTGAAAATTATAAAAATCAGTCCTGCTCAAATTCTTCTAGTGACTACAGGAAAGCAGAGTTTCTTCTAAATTAAAGAAAATAAAGTTCACCTCACCCAGTTCTATGTTATAATAAGGATACTTCTCTTTGGAGTCATGTTAGGCCATTATTTGTTTACAAATCAACAAGAATCTTTCTTAGAATATCATGCCCTATTGTATTTTCCAATTTTAAATTCAAGAAGGGTGTAAACTGGATGATAAAACTTTGCAGTCTATGTTAAAACATATATTTTGGGAAATTATGCTTTTATTTGTAACTGCACAAACTACAAAATAAACACACATGTACACAAACAGAAATCTAATACAGAGCTCTACTATGCAGTAGCTAAAACAGTCACTAGAAGAAAAACATAAAAAATATTTTACATATATTTAGTGGTGGCTTGTAAAAAAAACTTCCGTCAGATCTAGGAAAGTTTAGAATGCAGAGGGACTTCACAATTTCTAGGATCTGGCCAAATTATTTCACAGTTTAAAAACAAAAGCAACACATACATGCACACATACAAATGTACAGACACAACACTCATACGCAGCCATGCCTTCTGTGGTGGTGTTGTGGAGTGGGCCAAGCAAAGATAACAAAATGGCAGGAACAGACACCATGGTTCTTTCTCTCTTCCTCAGAAAGATACCCTTTTCTACTTCTAATTCAAAATGATTATATGTTAAATGTTAAATTTCATGTCTCAGGATTTAATATTTTATTTTAAATACACGAACTGAAATCTTAAAATTAGAAAAATAAACAGATTGCAACTTCTCATTTCAGGAGCTATTTCAAGTCCACATATTCACCCCAAACCACCAATTGGAATTTTCTAACTTAGTAAATGTGACTTGACTTCTAGTATCAATATACTATTTAAAGTAAATATTACCTTTCTCGGGGCCTCCTTGTTGGCTCCAGGGTTTAAGCACCGCATTGTGAAGCAATCTGCAGTCTTGCAGCACGAGTTCCAGCCCCAGCCAGCCAGAAAGAAACCCACATGGTGAGGCAGACCTCTCCTGTCTTGCCCACTGCTCCCCTCAGCAGTGTATTCCAGTCAGTCTGCCTGTTCTGCTCCCCACTCTGTCTCTGGTGAATCCTCTCACCCCCCGCATCTCTGGCCTGTACCCCAGCTCTTGGATGCATAAATAAATCTTTAAAAAAATAAAGTAAATGTTACTTTTCTCCAACTTCTCTCCTCTTATTTATTCTCTTCTCTCCTCTTATAATAGAAACTACACTATTTTGAGGTGACTACCAAGCGTGGTGTAGTTTCAGGCTTCCAGTAACTGCTGGTCCTGAGTAAATTAATTAAATATCTAAAAATCCCAATTAGTTTCACACTAGAGAGGAAGGAGCAGAGCGCAACATAAAACAAGCCCACTTGGAGTTCGTCAACTTGGAGCTAATAACACTACGTCCCTTTTTTCCCTTGTTTCTCTTCATTTTTCCCCATCTACCTGAAAGATTGAGTTTACTCATATCTGTAGTCTATGCCCTTTACTTATTTTAGAGTAATAATTAACTTTATAAATATTGGCATGCTGATCTCCAAAACTTAAATGGTTAAAATCCTTACGGTTAGTGTACCAATGCATCATATCGTATATTTGAAAACTGCACCATGCTGTATGTCAATTGAATCTCAATAAAGTTGGGGAGGAGGGAAGAGGCTGCTGAATAATTTGCTAATCTTCCTTTAGAATTTTGTGATTCCTTGAGATAGGTCATAAAAATATACTAGATTATATGAAGGTTAAGAACACAAGAGTAAAATTCACAAATAGACCTGTCAAGGAACAGTATACATCTACATCACCTTCCTAATTAATCAAAAATACATGGTAACATTATTCAGAGAGGCATTCATTGACATATATTAGTCTTTACCATTAATATATTTTAATATTTCTTAAACAATAGTTCAGTTTGAATCATTTTCTTACATAAATTTATTTTATCAATAGATGCAAATTCTCCTGTTGCAAAATATTAAAGGGATCTATATTTATTAACCTAGATAGATAAAAAATTTTCCACTTGAAGTGTTGAATGGAATTTGCACTTATAAGTCTTCACATATTATAATCTGATTTCACAGTTATACAATGACTTGCAAGTTAATGTTTTTTTTTTTTTTCTGTGTTAAAAGAACCACGATCCTCTAAATTGCAATACTGAATAAATTAGCAGTTCCACTTGAGCATTTTCTTCTGAGTTATGGGAATGAAGTTTGATTTTGTAAGACTAAGTATACCATTCTGATGACTTCTAACTTAAGAATTATTTCTAAAGCTTATGTGTTGGTTTATTCATTACATTCAAAGTAATAATACTTCTAAAGTAATGAGGATATATATAAAATATACATACAAAATAGAGTATTATTAAAGTGTGATGTGTTGTGAAAGCAAACATGTTTTTACATAAAATTTAAGTTTTCTTTAAAAATATAAACCTTGGAGTAATATTAAAACTACACATCAATTCCTGCTTTCCATTCTTCAACAAACTGAAAGTTTATTAAAATCCTGATGCACATCATAATATGAAATATTTTTCACAGTGTTAAAACAAATTGAGGTCAGAAATAGCACTACCAGAAAGATCTCACTCTGATTTTACTGTATGTCATGCTTGTTACATTCTAGTATGGAAGAGACTTTGGAGGTTATGTAGACAAAATGATCAGTGAATAAGGCAATATTACTACTATATTCTGAGCTGCCACAGAGAAGAATGTGACATTATTTCAAATAGAATATTCAGAATTCATTTCAAGAATATATGTAACCTATAGTATTTCAGAATAAATCACTCTCAAAAATTTGAGGTTATTTCTTAATACTGTTACCATAAAGACTAGTATGCCGTTACATCCAGTAGCCTTACCCTTCTATTTTATGGTGAACTATTGCATTTGTTATATTACAGATTTATGTTCTTATCTGTGAATTCACAGACACTGTACCATGAGAAACCCATGAATAAATATTTGTAAACCTGACCCTTTAAGATTATTTTAAAAAGAGGTAACATTATGCCATGCATAATGGATATATTCAAGAAGTTTAAGAAAATATTTGGACAAAGTATTAGAAAATAGACATATCATCATGACTTCTCAAGTAGTTTATATTAAATTTGAAACATTAAATTAGATTGCACTCTCTTCTGCTTTCATTTTCATCTCAATGAAAAATAATTTAGCTAAGAGAATCATTGTTAATGTAACATTTAAGTGATTGGCCATATTTTTTATTTTTTGATACTGAAATCATCAATTTTACTCAATATCATAAAATAAAATAATGACCCCTTTTATTCTTTTATGGGTTTGTAACTTTATGAAATTTCCTTTATAATTTGAAAGAAAAACAAACAACATATTTCTTTAATAATATAATCAGTATAAAATATGGCAAAATCTCAGACTTGCTAAAAATAGTATAGGGAAATAACATTGCTGCAATGGTGTAATCCTATCAACCATATCCAAATTCAGTGGATGACAGCAAAGTAAGCACTGACAATAAAGGTTCCCTCGAGGGTATTTAGAAGAAAATCTATCATCTGTAAACCCGAAGTGATAACAGCCATTAGCTACTAGGGATGTGACTGTGCTACTTGTCAGTTTTCCAAAAGAGAAAATGCATTTACTGAAAAGATAAAGTGTAACTGTCAGGTAAAGAAGACAGTCTTATCATTGACAAGATTAATCACAAAAAAAGGTATTAAAAGACTAGAGGTCCAGGATGGTTTGCGGGAACACTGGATATATTTATCTAAGACAAATTTAACTAGATATTATTTATTTGCCTTAAAAATGAAACCAAAACTATCTCAGAATATTTTTAATATTCAAAATAAAATCATATATGGACTTGGACTTGCATAAAGAAACAGATGATTGACTGAAAATCTTTCTTTGGCAAACAAATGCTATCAGTTTTATAGATCTTACTGATATTTAGTAAAGGCATTTTTTAAAATGCTTCAGCTGCAATTGGTCTTTTATTTCCCAGCCTATTACACAAATCTGAAATCATGCATCATTTTAGCATGTCTTTGGAAGAATGCATTCTGCCTGCCACCCTCATGTCATTTCATGTCAGCTCAGCAGCCGGCAGCTGTTGGGCATCTCGCTGTCATCTGCCCTATGCACATCTAGTGAAGCAGAGTTGTGTTGTGACAGGAATCACTTATCACAGGCTGCATTCCAGGCCTGCATTTTGGATGATCATGTTGTGTCATTTAAATCTAATATGAATACAGTTTATGATTGAAGCTTATGAAGCAGCTTTGAGAACTGAATATGTCTGTGGCGTGTCAATTATTGTTTTGCTTCTTCCTTGCTGAAACATAACAGATTAATTACAAAACCGATCTCTCCCAGCTGCCTGATCTCCAGGACAGTGTTCTGAGTTACCAAAAGTCATTTCTTTAACAATCTTTATATAACCCAAGCACCCATCCTGACCCTACTTAAGAAGTTATCTCCAGATTTCCCATTTGCTGTGCAACTTCTTGCCCAATGGTTCTACAATCTGTTTGCCAGTCTTCCAAAAGATATAAGACATTTTAACTGGTGATATTATTATGGGAACTTTAAGTAAATTATAATATGCTTCTAGGGAGAATTTAAAACAGGGAAGAGGCTGTTTAATTCCTTTAAGGGCAATAAGTTTTATACGTAGATATTTTATTGTGATAGTTAAGTATTGACTTGAGATAAAAGTGTGTGACAATAAATTCATTGAGTAAGCATATTTATTAATTTCCTAGTATATGTCTTGGAATTAAATATTAAATGTGGGACAACATACACAACAAAAAATAAATTAGCGGTGACAATTTTTCTCTCTGCTGTTCCTACAATTAAAACTTGCTATATCAAAACACTATCTATAAACCCGTCACAATACATTGTACAGTTTTGTCCATTCCAGTCTTTGGAACCTAATACTCTCAAAAAATGAAACAAAATATTATTTATGTGACTTAAATGAGATCCATAGTCACCACATTAATAGACTTAGAGGTGCATAGGTCAAGCATCAGGTATGTAGGCAGGCAGGTCTAAACTCCCTCTCCTCCATATCTACTCTTTGGAAATATATCTATATTTTGCATCATATAAAATGCTCTCTTCTATACTCTATAATTGGAAAAGATTCACTTTACTGTAACTTAGTTAACCATGAAAGAGTTGATACAATACATTTAAATGTATAATGTTGCTATTATTACCCATGCCTTTACCCATACCTTTATTATCATATAAAGATAATTCTAGACATTGAAAATCAGTCCGGCTATACTTATGAAAGAAGGAGATGTAATGGGAGATCAGGCTAAAGAGAGAGATTAGAGAGAGATCAAACAATGCAGGGATGGGATTCATAGTTGAGCTTCAACTTTAGCCAAAGTTAAATGGACAACTTTTCACTTGTTAAAATAAGGTTATAGAGGAATGATATAATCAAATTTAGGTAAGAGAAAAATTATGTGGATAGCAATATAGAGAATGAATTAGAAAAATACAAGTCTGTGTATGAAAAGAACAGTTAGAACAGTAGTGTGAAAGTAAGAGAAGAGAGTGAGATCATCTGGAATAGAAGAGTATACAAAAACAGAAATCATGTGAATTTGAGAGAACCTGAGCATATAAACATCTTAAATGTGGTGAAGGTTACAAAATGCTGTTAAGAAAAATGAATGGTATTACAGATATCTTTGAGGTTTCTGGCTTGATAAATAAGATGATAAATTCACATTCTTCTAATATGGAAGTCTGGAAAAAATTAATTTAGGGTTGGGTCGAATATGGTAATGAAATTGTTTAAGACCAACCAAGAATCTAATCTTTAATGATTCCAAAAGGACCTGGGAAGAGTGAATTTCATCCTGGATATTAACTATGAGCAATTTCTAGAAATGTGATAACCAAGGTTTTATGAATTTGTCATCTCCTAAAATATACATGGTATGGTAAGACAAAAGAATCTAAGATAAAGCCATAATTAATGCTAAAAGCTGGATGGGGAATAATAAAGTACTAAGGAAGAGCCAGAAGGTATTAGAAAGATAGGTAGTATATTAAATAGAGTTGTAGTACAAAAACACTTTTAAAAAAGGAAATGTATTTTAAGAATGACAGTGTCATTGAAAGTATTAAGTATTGCTAAAAGATTAAGGAAGTAGAGCAGATATATGCAACATGGAAGGTATTAGGAAATTAGCAAGACATATTTTGGTGGAATAAGTTGAGATGAACTCAGAATGAGGTAGAATATGTAAAGTTAAAAGTGTAGGTATATCATCCAGTAAATGAGAGTACAATCCCAACAATATGTAAGAAAGCCCTAAAATGCAACAATTAATTTAAGAAAATGAAGTCAAAATTTTGTTTCATAGATAATGAAAAATGAATACATTAACATTTCAATAATAACATGTTTAGCTTCATTTGCTATAAGAAAATATGTATTAAATACTAATAAGAATTTTATACATAGAAGATAAAAATATGTCTTATTACCTCAGCATTAGTGATGATATAGAAAAAAAATAACTCCACATCACTGATAAGTCTGTAAATTGATACCACTTATGATGATTATCCAGTTGGATAATCATTTGGCATTCTCATTGAAACTTGGTAAATACCCTCAATAATCATTTCGGCATGGTATATGACAAAAAAATAAATAAATAAATCCATCAGGATCAGTATATCATAGTGAAAAAAGCACAACAAGAAATATATGTTAAGTAAAAAAAAAAAGATTGATAAATTCTAATTTATGATATAACCAGCATATAAGAACTATGCATTTGGATTGCTTAAAACAATAGAGAATGCAGGTAGTATAATTCCAATTACTTAGAGTTTAAATACATTCAAAGTGATACAGGAAAGCAAAAAAAGATAACATTCAAGATAATGTTTGTTTCTGGATAGGAAAGAGGAGATACAGAAGGCTCTTCAAAGGTAATAAATATTCTGGTTATTAAGCTGGGTATGGTAAAATTGTATACATTTTATTATTACTTTTATGTTGTTATTAATAATTACTATTACTCAATGGCATACACATAATATATTTAATAAAAATAAAGCCTAAAGTAAATAATTAAATTTGAGGGAGAGGTTGAACCTGCCACAGGTATTGCCTAGGTATGGGAGCCCCTGGCATGAAAAACAATGTTCACAGACTATTTTTTCCTATTTCTCACAATGTAAGCATATGAAGGTAAAGCAAAATGCATTGATAAGCAATACAAATTAGGATATATTGACTAGACAATGATTAACAGAAATTCAGAATTCTTAAAATGGCCCATAAACACAATATCAAATATTTCAATTTGTCTTAACCTATTTGCATGAACTCTACATCCTCCAACATATCATATCTTAGTGGAAGATAAAGGAGAGACTTGGAGAAATAAAAAAAGAAGATTAAACAATAATAGGGAATGTGTAATGATAATACAGGCATGTGAAATGGTTCTCTCATGAATAATAAATGCAAATCTCACAGAATATGAAAAAATAGACTGATTTGGGTTTCTGCTACCATAGGATATTTTGATACATTTCTTGTTGTTTTTGTCCCCATACAGATAGATAACATAGATAAATAGGTAGGTAGATAGATAGATAGATAGATAGATAGATAGATAGATAGATAGATAGATAGAACCCCTTTTCACATGTAAAAATATTAAAAAGGCAAAGAACTTTTGTTCATGTGTGTCATATCTATCAATAGTTGAGAAAAATATGTGGATAGCAATATAGAGAATAAATTAGAAGAACACAAGTCTGTGTATGAAAAGAGCACTTAGAACAGCAGTGTGAGAGTAAGAGAAGAGATTAAGATCATCTGGAATAGAAGAGTATACAAAAACAGAAATCATGTGAATTTGGGTATAAATTAAAATTGAGTACTGTTTATGTACTGAATATGTTTCTGTAAACTTCTTTAACATCTAGCTTAAATATTCGGTGTCTCTGTTTCTATATCTACGACAAATTCATACATCACACAGCCTCTGAAAAACTCAACTCGACACTCATGAGAGAATAAAAGTGAGAAAGGAAAATAATATTTTAGGGTTATTTTTAAAAGAGTTTGACCTTGCGGTCTTCTCAAAAAAATTCTCAGAGAACCCTAGAGGTCTCTAAAGTGTATTTTAAGAACTGTTACCCCAGGAAACAAGTTTAATGAAGTATCCAACATTTGCTGTTCCACATTCATTTCTTCCTTTAGGCACTTGTTCCCCAGGATACTTGGGCTTACAAGAAAAACTATGTTTCTTTTCCATACAACTTGATCCGCATTGTAATGATTCAAACCTTAAGAGAAATGAAACTCAGTCCTGAGGATCAAATGAAAATAAATAATAAATTGTTCACCCCACTGGTTTATCAAGGCACTTAATCTTACTAAAAGATAATCTCAACTAAAGATATTTAAGACATGAAAAATGAGGATAGTTTTTTTTTTATTATTATATGACAAGTGAGGAAAAGATAACATAGATTTTCAGGTAGATGACAGTGTGTAGGAAAGGAAATATTCCTTTAAACCAAGAACTCATTAAAAATATAGAATCACCTGGGCCTCCCCGGTGGCGCAGCGGTTGAGCGCTGGGTTGCGAAGCTGCCCGCGGCCTCTGTGGCGCCGGTTCGATCCCCAGCTGCTCCCCAGCCACCTGAGGAGGGTCCCACATGGCGCGCAGAGCTCTCCTGCCGCCCGCTGCTCCCCTCAGCAGTGTACTTCGGTCCTTCTGCCTGCTCTGCTCCCTGCTCTGGCTCTGGTGAATTCTCTCACCCTCCCGCGCCTCTGACTGTACCCAGTGCATGTATAAACAAACAAAAAAAAACAAACAAATAAATAAATAAATAAGCATGCCTCTATTAATAATAAAAAAAAAGAAAAAAAAAATAAAATATAGAATCACCTAAGAAGATGCTGTCAGGAGATAGGCAATTTTCATCTTGTCTCTATATTAAAAACAATAGAGCTTAGCATAAAAAAAAAATAATGGTCAATTACTCTCCTGGGAGTTCTTATAAAATCTACTGAGAGTGGCACCTGAGAGCTGGAGTTCATCAAAAATTTTAATAAATAGTAGAGATGGAAAGAGAGTCATCACCCTTTTCACCTAGTCCTTCAATGAATGGTTATAAAATCTCTACTTTGATTCAGGCACTTTGCTAAGGAAAGGCACAGAAACGCCAAGGGCTTCTAATTTTCATCAAGTACATGGATCCAATTTAGTTCACAATTGTTAATTGTAGGCTTTAAATTGTAAAGCTAAAAATAAACACTTAGAAGTAGTTGAAGGATTTAAAAATTTTAGGATACTTATAGATGCTCCTTTATCACTTTTGTTTTGTAACGGAGAAGAAAAACAATCAAATTTCCTATGATGATTGCAACTTCCATAGATTGAAATTGTTAGATGAATAGGCAATTCATTAGCCTTTAACAGAACTTATAATGAAATCTCATATTGATTGGAAAATTTAAATTTCTAATTTCATCAAAAATAATGAAGTTGCCTCTCCCTGCAAGACAAAAATATCAGACATGATTTTTTTAAAGGACTAAACTAATATTTTAAGAACAGTTTACTTTTTACAAATAGTTCCTATAAAGTCTTCCTTTTATTAATCTTCAAAACAATATAATACATAAAGATTAATATCTTAAATATGTACATTTGAGTAAAAGTAAAGACCCCTTCCAGAGTCTTAGCAGATCTATAGACTAGAAACAAAGTTATTCAACAAAAATACTCAAAGATATAAATATGCAACCAAAAGCAATAAAGGTATGCTTTAAAAAAAGAATAAGGAAAATATTATTTGGTTGTAGTACAAATAATTAATGCTACCAATTAACTTACAACTTTCAGGTTGAATTTCCCCTACATGATTTAGAGCCAATGTGTAAATGAATGAATAAATACATCTGGTTCCTACAGAACTTTACAAAACAGAAGGAAAGTTGGATTTTCCCTGTCCTGGTTAGCATGTTTTACACAACTGAATGCAATTAATTATTACTTATCCCCTGGTTTAATAAAATCATACACACACACACAAACACAATCAAATTAAATTGGTTAAGCCCATACATGCAAAATGCTGGAAATGCATCACAAAATAGCTTAGACTATCAGAGAAAACAAATCTAGACATCAAGAAATATAAATAAATGAATTTGTAGACATCACTTTTGAAGAGCCTTTGAAATATGTTAAGATTAGTAAGAGTAGGCTCAATTTATACCAGTCTACTTTTGATCCCCTAACTTAACCAAGTTCTCTCATAATAAAATGATTTTGTCTTGGACTGTCAAATTTCCTACTTTTCACTAAGCTAAATTTTATGCATCATTTGAAAATCAGATCATAATTTCTTTTTTAGGAAACCTTTCTTCACCCTTCTTGTTCATGTATAGGCCATTTTGAATCGCAATAGCAGTACTAGATACTCTAGATACTCATAGTATTTATCACGCTTCAGTAGAATTTTATCTCATTTTATTCTATAAACACCTTAAGAATAAGGGTAAATTCTATTCATTTTATTTACTTTCTAGTGCTTATTACAGTGTCCACCAGTCTAGCATAAAATTGGCAAATCAATATTTAAAACTAAATAATAAATGAAAAAATAAAAGTCAGTTATTAGGATTTAAAATATTAAATAGAATATATAAATGGATGGCATGATGGAATTCACTAATGACTTATTCCACAATTAGAATGTGGACTTTTTGAAGACAAGGACACTGTCCTACTTGTATATTATTATAAAGGCTTAGAGTTATCAGTAACAAATTAAATTTGACTAATTTCCAAATGATGAAGTTTAAAGGTCAAAGAATTTTAAAAGGAAATGTTTGTCAATAAACTGATAAGGTAAAGAGTAGTCTATGTCTGTGGATCTAGCAAAAAGAATATGTAAACTCTATTCTAGGCCAGACCAATAACTACCTTTCTTCACTTTGTGTTAATTTCTCTTATAAAGAATAAGACTGTGTACTTAGTTGAACGTGAATAAGGAGACAGGGTAATGAGAACAGGGGCAAGCAGATACATAAAAGTAACATGATTAACAGAAGGGAGGAAAATAGAGGTTTGTCATTAATACAAAACACTTATGTATACCTATGCTCATAGCAGCACTGTCCAGAATCATGGAATCAACCTAAGTGTGCATCAACAGATGAATGGATAAAGATATGTTGTAGAATACATATTGAATGAACAATACCAGATATTAAGAAAGATGAAATAGTATCTTTTGGGAACTTGTGCACATATGGAGGAGTAAAAATATCACCCCAAAATTAAAGAGAACTTGGAAAAATAATTAAAAGAAAATAGTGGTCTGAAAATATATATGCTATCAAAATCCACCCCATGTTGGCTCACGGACACATACCCTATTTTCACTCACAGAATTCTAACATTGTCAAATACAAGGAAAAATAAAACTAATACTTATCCCAGTGGTACACAGAAGATAGCCATGGTCCCACTGGGCCAAAGACAGTGTTTGGGGACCAGTCTTCTAGTAAAGGAGTCACCTATATTCCCCTTAGTGCTACAATATTATGGCCTTGAGTTCATATTTTGATAATTTATAATTAACAGTAAATGCAGCCATTACTATTAATAATATATATTAGTGTAGAATCAGGGAACAGAAAAAAATTTTCTTTGTACTTTTATTAAATGAAACACTGATGATAGAACATAGAAGGAGAGATAAAATTTTCCATCCTGTTGAGAAAATAGCATGTAGTTAGGATTTATGGCTTTCCTCCTTCATCACTATTTCATATTCATTTTGTTTTGGTCTACTATTCACATCATTGATGAGTTATATCCAGGAAGTTTTCCCTTTCCATGATTTGCAGATATCTGAGACTTCAGAAGTTTCCCTCTATACAACTGCATCCATTTGAGATTTTTCTGGATTCCATCAGTATCTTTTCTGGTTCTCAGTGTAGAGTCCAACCTTTTTTCCCCTTGATAATTCAGTTATTTACTACATAAAACAATATACCTTTCCTTGGTTCATGTCCATAATGTCTACGAGGCAATTAATGGAATGAATGTCTATTAATGGAATAATTAAAGGTTCATGGGCGCACTCACTTAACATTTTAAATAAAATTTTGGCATTTTTTTTCTGTAAATATCCACATACTAAATACTTTAGGTTTTGCAGATCATGTGGGCTCTGTCATAACTACTTATCTCTGTTGCAGTGGACAAAAATAGCCAGTGTGTAAATGAGTAAGTATGACTGGTTCCTACAGAACTTTATTTACAAAACACGAAAGTTGGATTTGCCCTGGATTTGCCCTGGACTGGTTTGCTGAGAGTTGAGTAAA